>NC_092378.1:109441567-110694567 GCF_030028105.1 Mobula birostris
GTGTAAGCAGACCATAAGACATAGGAGCAGAATCAGGCCATTCGGCCCATCGAGTCTGCTCCGCTAATTTACAGATTTACCTTTTAGCAGAAAGATTCAATTAATTTATAGCTTCCTTGGGAAGCTCTTTGTTTACACATTTTTCTTTGAACATTTTCTTTTCTTAGTAATCAGCAGGGTATCAAACTAACTGCTTTTCTGTGACTGCAAATACTAATATGGCTTAGTAATCAAATGGAAGGAAATTAAAGAGGTAGAATTGAAAGAAATATGAATGGCACATTTTCTCCTTCCACAGAAACTCAAAAAATGTAAGTTCTTCATGGCACTTTGAGCTCCCACCACTGAAACACATCTTGATTCATATACGTACTACTGGATGAGTTCAAGATTATTTTTGTGCTCCAGCCTTTTAACCAACTTTCATCAGCCTAGAATTTGTGATCAATGGTCATATACCTCTCAAATGTACTAACATTCTAGTACATATACTAGTGATGTCAAGATGTATTGATACAACCTGACACCGTGAAGGAAAAGGCAATAGGTACAGGTAAGCACCATCAACTACAAGTTCCTGCCAAGTCAGATAATATCCTAAGTAACACAGATAAAATGCTGGAGGAACTATGTTATGTTAATGAATAAACAGTTGACGTTTTGGGCTGAGACCCTTCCTCAGGGCTGAGAAGGAAGGGGTAAGATACCAGAATAAAAAGGTGGGGGGAGGGGAAGGAGGTTAGCTGGAAGGAGATAGACGAAGGAAGTTGAGTGGGAATGGTCAAAGGAATCTGATAGATCAGGAGAGTAGACCATCAGAGAAAGGGAAGGAGGAGGGGGCACAGGGGGAAGTAATAGGCAAGTGAGAAAAGGTGAAATGTCAGAGTGGGGAACAGAAGGTGGTGGGGGGGGGGAATAGAGGACAATATCCTGACCTGGAAACAAAACACTGTTTCTTCACTGTCCTTGGGTTTAGATACTGTAACTCCTTATTCAATACCACTCTGCAGCAGCTTCATAAGGATCGTAGCAGGTCAAGAAGGCACCTTTAATGCTCTTTAGAGTAAGCAGTAACTGCAAAAAAACTCAATGTAGCCTGTGCTTTCATGTCCTCTTATAACATGAAAATGAGAACTGTTCTTTTTATAACCCAAGTGCAACGTATGGTTCTACCTAAACATAATAGCACTTCTCTCCCTCATTTCACTGGCTCAAGAAATGAACCCACTGCTTTGTTTATAGTTTTTGTTCATCTGGATTGCAAACCTCAGTGGTTTGTTCGTATACGCCCCAGAATACTCCCATTTAGTCACTGATCTTCAAAGAATATGTGATCCTCTTCTTCCTACCAAAATGTACAATTATACATATACTAACATTCTTGTTCCTTTTCTCAATTACATGCCCATTTTGCAAGTATATTAACATCTTCCTGTACTGTCTACACTTCCCAGTTTGGCGTCATTGTTAAATCTTGAAATTCCACTTTTAGTCCCGGATCTAAACTATGCAAACAGCAAAGAATGGTAGTTCCAGCACCATCTAATGAATAAAGATGGTATCTGCATCTTTACAAATTAATTTACAAATCGACAGAAGTTTTCAGAGGAGGCCTGTCATTCTCTGCCCTAAGTAGGGAGGAGAAGATGGCTACGCGACGCAGCGCGCACAGCCGTTCCAAATGAATATCCATTTGTGTAACTAGGGGTGCCGTGCGCAATCCGGATTTGATGGGGACAGCTGTGAGAAAGTGCAGAGGAACACCTGGATTAACTTCTGAAATGCCTGCTTCGCTGCCGCTGCTACTGTGCGATCAAGAATCTCCGGAGACGAAGGCCCCAAATCCTCGGCTTTGGGTATCGCCTGTTGCCGAAGCTGGGGTCGAAACGCTCGGCAGAGATGGTGCTCGGTACTCGGTGTCGAATAGGTGGTCGGAGGCTCGGAGGCTCGGAGTTTTTCGGACGGACTCGGAGTTGGACTGTGGTCAGATGCTTCCGGGATGCTGCATCAGCAAGTTGGCGGCGCTGGAGGTTTACCATCTGCGTGAGATGATGGGACTTTCGAGAGACTCTGAGACTTTTATCGTGCCATGGTCTGTTCTTATCAAATTACGGTATTGCTTTGCACTGTTGTAACTATATGTTATAATTATGTGGTTTTTGTTAGTTTTTAAGTCGGTTTGTCATGCGTTTTTGTGATATCATTCTGGAAAAACATTTTTATCATTTCTTAATGCATGCATTACTAAATGACAATAAAAGGGGACTGCGTGTCCTCATAATCATAATAATCATAATCTTAGTGGATTGTTTGGGGAAAATGATAAATATTAACATTTGCTCCATAGAAGTAATAGGAGCAAATATGATGAGGTCTGTGGAAACTTTTCTCCTATATCTCATCAGGTTACTTCTATCCGAGTTGCAAACATTCCAGCCACTCACTTCCTGAATCCAGCTGGAGAATCAGCCTCAAAACCTGGGCCACTTCTCAACTGTTTTTTCAGCTGTTTCCATCTTTCTTCCAGCTGTTTCTTTAATGGATCCAGCTCTAGTCGATCCAGCTGCAATGAAATAAATTGGAATATCAGAAAGCTGGAAATAAGATAGCGTCCTAAAAGATATATTGAGAAAATATGTTCTTGAGTAAACTTCAAGCTTAGGAGAGTCCACATTTGCCATTAAGTAAATTACTCAGCTATTGTTTACCTACCCCATCAATCAGCTATATCCATCTTTAACTATTTAACTGCCATCCTCTCTATCATAATGTTTTCTTCTTCCCTCTCTACCCTTTTCTCTGCGTACTTTAAACTTGCTTTATTGCTATATTTTCCAAGTTCTGATGAAAGGTTACTGACCCAAAAAGTTAAATATATTTCTCACTCCACACTCGCTGTCTAACTGCTGATTATTCTCACTATATTTCCAGTATCTACAGATACCTTGCTTTTGAACTGCTTCCAACTTTATTTACTTAGGTTATTAATACAGTATATTAAATCTGACTCCATATTATTACTTGCTAGTTTCATCTCATTTACTAACTTCAATTAATGGCATTTTGCCTTTATTCTATCTATTGACCCCTTTATGATGTGTGCTTTGACACAAGAAATGCTTTTGTTTATCCTGTACAAAATACAATGTAAATTTCCTTTTGAAACTCAGTTCGTATGGAAGGATCAACAAAGGAACAGCAGAGACAAGAGTTGAAGAAACTGGCAAAATGTTGACTGATTCCTGATTTTGGTAAAATTATCACGGATGAAGAAGGACTAAATGCAGAATAATAGTGGGAAATAGTTCAATTGAGGCAACATGGAAATAATGGAAAGCAAAATAAGGTATACACTAACTGCAGGCAGAAACGTAGGTTAAAATGATTACAAGGTCTGATATTTATATAAATGATATAAAGTATAAAATACTCTCTCTGCCTTGATTCCATAACAGCAAACCCAGCAGAAAAATAATGGTTTCTGAATTCTACAGGAGCATGCGTAAAATCATAAATTGCCTTATAAAATATACAGAGTAAACTTTTACAGAACAATGAAAGCTTCACAGTGGCATCACATAGGGGATATTAAGTCTACTTTCTCACCAGATTCCTGAATTCCTCTGTTCTATAGCATTCTAAAATTATACTCGGCACCCAGAGTGGTTGGGCATACAGAATTCTGAAGCTTCACTAATCTCTGAGTGAAGAAGTTTCGAACTACCAGAATCCTAAATAGCTTACTTCTTGTCCCAAGAAAAAGACCCACTGCTCTCGATTTCCCTAATTGAAGAAAACCCACTCACTACCCAACTTGTCAGTCTGTTTCAGAATAGAACATTGGACAGCAAAGCACAGAAACAGGCTCTTTGCCCCACAGTGCTGTACCAAACTAATTAAATGCCCAACTAAACCAAAAGGATAAAATATAATACACCGCGGCGGCCCGCACACACGGGACTCAAACCGCCATTGGGAGCCGCAGGCAGACACGCGGTAGCACGTTTGGAACTACCCGCTCGGGGCAGACCTTCCGGGGACAGTCTGACGTCACGTCCACCCCGCGGGTCGCAGCGGTCCAAGGGAGGGGAGATTTAAGCGCGCGACTTTGAATCAGTAAAGGCATTCCAAGTTCAGCTCTCTCTGTCTCCGTGTGTTTTTTTAGTAGCGCGTTTGCGCGCGACAACATTGGTGACCCCGACGTTCCAGATGGCATCTGGAGCCGGCGACTCAGCCACGAGTTCAAGCAACTCGCACAGCACGGTCTCTCTGAAGCTCCCAACTTTCTGGGCCACTCAGCCCCACATTTGGTTCGAGCAGGCTGAGGCCCAGTTCAATATCAGAGACATTACAGCCGACGCCACGCCTACGTGGTCAGCACGATCGACCAGGAGGCGGCAGGCCGGATCATCGACTTCCTATGCCAGCCATCACTGGAGGACAGGTACACTAAGCTTAAGGCGCTCCTGATCCGTACCTTCGGACTCTCCCGCCGCGATCGGGCCGCGCGGCTCCTACACGTGGACGGCCTGGGTGACCACACGCTATCTGAGCTCATCAATGATATGCTGGCGCTCATGGACGGCCATAAGCCGTGCCTTTTACTTGAACAGTGGTTCCTTGAGCAAATGCCAGAGGACATTCGCCTCCTCCTCACCAGTGAGGATTTCAGCGACCCACGCAGGGTCGCGGCTAAAGCAGCCGTCCTTTGGCAGAGCAAGCAATGTGGAGCAGCCTCCATTGGCCTAGCCACGATCGCACGCCCCAAAGCCCAGGCCCCGTGTTTCTATCACCAAAGATGGGGCTCAGGCGCGTGCCGCTGCCATCCACCATGTGGTTTTCCGGGAAAGGCCGGGGCAAGCCATTGCTAATGCTACCATAGCTGGCCACCGAGACAGCCTCCTGTACCTCTGGGACCGACACTCCGAGCCGCGCTTCCTGGTAGACACCGGGGCCGAAGTCAGCGTACTCCCCCCCTCGAACATGGACATTCATAATGCGGTTCCAGACCCCGAACTCACCGCTGCAAATGGCACCAGTATTCGGATGTACTATCTCACTGCATTTCGGGTCCAGCCGTTTCACTTGGACTTTCACGTTGGCAGCGGTGTCACAGCCACTACTAGGGGCAGATTTCCTACGAGCCAACTGCCTCCTGGTCGACCTAAAAGGCCGGCGTTTGGTCCACGCCGAGACGTTCCAGACTTTCCAGCTCGGAGAAGCCAAGCTACTGGCCCTCCACCTGGATTCCGTGACCCACTCAGGTAACGAATTCGCCAGGGTGTTGGCGGAATTCCCCTCAATAGTCACTCCGCAGTTCTCCACGGCCGACCCCAAGCACGGCGTGCAGTACCACATCCCCACACAAGGACCGCTGCTGCACGCCTGAGCTCGCAGGCTCCCACCCTACAAGCTCCACCTCGCCAAGGAGGAGTTCCGTAAGATGGAAGAGATGGGAATCGTATGCTGCTCAGACAGCCCGTGGGCAGCCCCGCTGCACATGGTGCCCAAGTCCGCAGGAGGATGGAGGCCCTGCGGAGACTACAGAAGGCTCAATGACGCCACAACCGCCGACAGATATCCAGTACCCCACATCCAGGACTTCACAGTGAACCTGCACGGAGCGACCATTTTCTCGAAAATCAACCTGGTCAGGGGATACCATCAGATCCCAGTGCACCCCGACGACACGCCCAAGACAATCCTCATCTCCCCGTTCAGCTTGTTCGAATTCCTGAGGATGCCTTTCGGTCTGAAGAACGCAGCCCAAACTTTCCAAGGGCTCATGGACTCGGTGGGACGTGGCCTGGATTTCATTTTCATTTACTTGGACGATATCCTGGAGGCCAGCAGTTCGCACCAAGAGCATGTGGCACATTTGCACCAGCTCTGCCAATGCCTGAGCGACCAAGGACTGGCAATCAATCCAGCGAAGTGCCAGTTCAGGCTGACGGAGATCGACTTCTTGGGCCACAGAGTCAACCAACATGGCGCAGTTCCCCTACCGGACAAGGTCCAGGCCATCCGCCAGTTCCCCAAGCCCAGCACGGTCAAGGGCCTGCAGGAGTTCATAGGGATGGTCAACTTTTATCATCGGTTCGTGCCGGTGGCGACATGCATCATGAGACCCTTGTTCAGCCTGATGGCTGGCAAGGCCAAAGAAGTGGCACGGGATGCAGAGTCCACGGAGGCATTCGAGCAAGCCAAGGAGGCGCTGGCAAAGGCAGCCCTCCTAGTGCATCCGAGAGTCGATGTATCCACGGCACTCACAGTTGACACTTCCGACATGGCAGTCGGTCGAGTCCTGGAGCAGCTCGTCGAGGACCAGTGGCGACCACTCACTTTCTTCAGCCAGCACCTACGGCCACCAGAGGTGAAGTACAGTGCTTTCGACAGAGAGTTGCTAGCGCTCTACCTGGCTGTCCGGCATTTCCGGTACTTCCTCGAGGGAAGGGAGTTCACTGTGTATCAGACCACAAGCCCCTCACCTTCGCACTGGCCAAGGTATCGGACCCATAGTCAGATCGGCAGCAGAGGCACCTGTCCTTTATTTCAGAATTCACCACGGACGTCCGCCACATCGCAGGGAAGAACAACGTTGTCGCTGACACACTGCCTCGCCCCTGCCTCCACTCACTAGGCATATCGTCCTCAGGAACAGACTACCCAGCACTGGCGGAAGCACAACGGTCGGACACCGAGATCCCGGCTTACCACACCACCGTTTCTGGGCTCCAGTTGGAGGACGTCTCCATCGGCCCGGCAGCTGATCAACTCCTGTGCAACGTGTCTACTGGCAAACCCCGACCCATGGTACCAGCAGCATGCAGGTGCCAGGTGTTCGACACGCTGCACGACCTGGCCCACCCGTCCATCCGGGCGTCCATCAAGCTGGTAGTGGACAGATTCATCTGGCACGGTTTGCGCCAATAGGTCGGACACTGGGCCAGGACCTGCGTACACTGCCAGATTGCCAAAGTCCAGTGGCACGTGAAGGCTCCCCTCCAGCAGTTCCAGCCGACGTACAGGAGGTTCCAACACATCTACGTGGTCATCGTCGGCCCCCTGCCAGTCTCCCGGGGTGCCAGGTATACCTTTACCATGGTAGACAGGTTCACCAGATGGCCGGAAGCCGTACTGCTCGCAGACATGTCCACTGAGTTCTGCGCCAGGACGCTCATTGCAAACTGGATCACCAGGTTCGGCCTCCCAACGGACATCACCTCCGACAGAGGGGCGCAGTTCATGTCTGGTTTGTGGACAGCACTGGCGCAGCTCCTGGGCACACAGCTGCATCACACCACACCATATCATCCCCAGTCCAATGGTTTGGTAGAGCGATTCCACCGCCATCTTAAGTCGGCCCTGATGGCACGCCTCAGGAGCCCCAACTGGACAGATGAGCTTTCCTGGGTCCTACTGGGCATCCGCACAGCCCCCAAGGAGGATCTGGACACCTCTTCAGCAGAATTGGTCTACGGCACCCCCCTGACGGTCCCAGGGGAGTTCGTACCAGAGGCCCAAGGCTCAGAATTATCTCCAGCAGTGGTGCTAACGAGGCTGTGGGACAAGGTAGGGCCCCTGGCACCGGTCCCGACCTCCAGGCAAGGATCCCACGCCAGACTGTATGTTTTTTATTCACAGGGGCATGCACAGGTCACCTCTACAGCGGCTGTACGAGGGACCCTTCAAGGTGATCCGGCACAATGGAACCACGTGTGTCATGGAGGTGGGTGGCCGGGAAGAGACTTTTACAGTGGACCGCCTCAAACCGGTGCACTTGGACATTGTGCAACCAGTGAGGGTACCCGCACCGCGCTGGTGAGGCCGGCCACCCAGGCAAGCCACACAGACTGGGGGCTCCACTCCCCCGATGGACGTTTCTGGGGGGGGGAGGGGGCGGCCCACACACACGGAACTTGAACCGCCATCAGGAGCCGCGGGCAGACACTCGGTAGCGCATTTGGAACTACCCAATCGGGGCGGACCTTCCGGGACAGTCTGACGTCACGTCCGCCCCGTGGGTCGCAGGGGCCCATGGGAGGGGAGATTTAAGCGCGCGATTTTGAATCAGTAAAGGCATTCTGAGTTCAGCTCTCTGCCTCCGTGTGTTTCTTTAGCAGCGCGTTTGCACGTGACTACAACACTGTACATATAACAAAATTTGGCCTTCACAAACTTTAATAATGCTATTAATTAATTGTAATATGATGCTTAAATTGACATTTGAAGTACATAGACAAGCATAAAATATTGGATTTTGTTACCTTGCAATCCATGTCACAAAGAAGTTTTTCCAGCACCTTCTGCCAGTCTTTCTCTTGTGCACAAACCTTATTTAACAGCTCTTGCATCATTGAGTTCAATTGCTGCGCTGTTGCATCGAGAAGTGTTCTACTCACTTTTGATTCTAATGATTTTTTGTCAGCTTTCTGGAGTGAAAAGAAGAAATGTTTGTGCAGAGACACACTGGCTATTGTTGGAGGGTAGGTATTATCAATTCACAGATTACCTAGTAGTTGCAGGCAGGAAACCAGAGCATCATGACAGTACTATAGGTATTGTTTATCAGTTACTTAAAGTTAGAAAAGAAATCTGTGTTAGCAGTTTAACTATTTTTGCTATCAGCACAATTTTTTTGAGTTACTATTGAAACTATTGAAATCAAGTTTCAGTGGAATTAAGTTTTGTCCCAACTTTTGTTTTGACTAAATGAATCACTTCCCACTTATTCTCCTACCTCCACTTTTTTCTTCTAATTGGCACCCCTGACATAACAGCTGTCGTCATAAAACTATAGCAATGACAACCTTTATATAATAAATTATTCTACTTATAGACCTAAAATAACCAAATATTACACAAACAAAACAATACTTAATCAAATTGCTTGATCAAATATCACCAGTTTGCAGCCCCAATTGCAAATAAAGTGCTGAAATGTCAAAGAAATAATTCAAAGCATGACCTAATAGATAGACCTCAAGAATCAACTAATTTGAAAAGCAGGGTGGAACTTAATGAAACATCAGTGCTCATGGGAATTTATTTCAGAAATTCTTCCCTTTTTAGTTTGCAGTATTTATCCTTGCTTGGATTTGGAAAATCCAAATCTCTCCATAATCATTCTTCTTTCTCAGATGTTTTTTGAAATCGAATGCAAATTTTCTCCATGCTTTATGGTATCCAATTGAATAGTCACAGGTCTTGTATTATGATCCTTAATATGAGCTAAATAGGTTTCATTTTGAAATCTTCAAGCATATCATCCCGATCTGGGGCTGTAACTGTGACTTTAGTGCTGCCCTTCCATTTTCTTCTCACCATGTTGTAAAATAAGCCCTTTCATTACATGCTTTATTAATGCAATGGAAATGCCAGCTCTTCTATCTACTGTACATGTTACATAGCTGCATAGCTGCATCTCTTCTAATTCTTATTTTAAAAGATCCTTACCCCATTAATCTCCATTTCCAAAAATTCTTTATCAACTTTCTTTTCATCAAGTTGATCCAGCTTTTCTAGAACACCCTATGTAAACACATTTGGAAATTACAACATTTGATGAATACAGGATAAAAGCAAAATTTAGAAGAAGCAATTGCTCATTTGAAAGAAAATGAAAACATTGGCCAAGAACAACAAAAAAAAGACTCTTTCAGCAAGTGTTGAGCCCCCCTATCCAGACACAAAGGAAACAATATCACCTGGAGTTCATCATGATCAGCCTGCAGTACTCCAAGGCGGCCCTCAAAGTCTTCTTCCATTTCTTCCAATTTCCTCTTGAGGGCTGCCAATAATTCTCTATCCTAACAAAATGGAAACATAAAACACAGATATCAGAAAGAATAAGTCAGTGTTAGGTATCTCCACATCATCTAATCAGAGCAAATTTGGAATTCGCAAGATAAATAATTAAAACGAAAATGTGGAACTACCGCAGAGCTTAGTTGCTATGACACTATTGTCTTATGTTGGGAGGCACAGTTGTGCACAATGCTTTACAGTACAGGTGACATGGGTTCAGTTCCCGCCGCTGCCAGTAACGAGTTTGTACATTCTCCCCGTGACCTGGATTTCCTCCAGGGTGCTGCGGTTTCCTCCCACGGTTGAAAGACGTACTGGTTAGTGTAAGTTGTCCCCTGATTAGGCTAGGATTACACTGGGGAATTGCTGGGCAGTGTGGCTCAAAAGGGCCAGAAGGGACTATTCCACGAGGGAGGGAGGAGGCTCCAATGAAGTGTAACATCAGGATGGACTAAAACAAAAATAAGGCTTCCACTTACTGAATGCCTTTCAAAAGGTCCCAAGTACTTTGCAGCCAATGGAGCAGCTTTGACATGCAATGAATGAGGTAAGTGTCATTCCAATGTCACATGAGGACAGAATTTCAATAGCGAGGTTGACAGAAAAGCATTAGTTAGGTTTTCCTCTGCAGAGTCACATTGAAACAGAAATTGTCAATTTTGGTGTGGCGTTCCATACTGTGCTGGCAGTTCTCAGCTATTGTTTCTACAGCTCACTCTTCGTGAACCTACCACGATGCAAGCTACAAGGGAGTAGTGCTACTGAATGAATGGATGCTACAATGATAATGTGAGAGGGTGAATGGAGAGAGCTTCCAAGGGGTCAGAGGGATTTGGATAGAATGGGGAGAATAGTTTCTTGGACCATGGAAACACTCCAGGGATATAGTTGGAAAGCTCAGGTGAGATCATAGTAACGACATGAATAATGTCTATAAATGCCTGTACTTTGGAGAGGTCTGCAGTACAGTCAATTGCATAAGACTATTTTGTTTGCTGCTGTGTGCTGAAGGGAAAATGCCTTTTTTTCATAAATATGAGGTTTGTGTAACTTCCCTTATGCAGCAGTGTGCAGCAAACTGTGGAATGCAGCAGATATCAGCAGGAACAGCCATCTGCCTTTCCCGATCACTAGTTCAGTACCATTTTAATCCAACGTATACAGATAGAGTTCTGCAACATGGAAACAGTCGCTTCCGCACAGCTGGTTCGTGCCAACCAAGTTGTTTACATGAGCTACTCCTAATTGCTTGCATAAATCTCTAAAAGTTTCCTATCCATGTATCTGTTTAAATGCCTATTAAATGTTCTAACTGTACCCACATCTATGACTTCCTCTATCAGCTCATCCCATACATTTGCCCCTCAGGCCCCCTTTGCATCTCTTCCCTCTGACCCTAAACCTATGTTGTCTAATTTTAGATACCTCTACTTAATCATAAATGGCATTGGTATGGTGACTGTAAACATTGACCATATCTATGCTACTTATGATTATACACATCTGTAAGATTACGCCTCAGCTCTCCATGCTCCAGCGTGAAAAGTTCTGTTTGCAGTACCTCGACACATGTAACAATACCATCAACAATATCGATTATTTTCTTTTTTAAAACATACTATCAGATACATCTCATGTCTTCTATCCTTTACAGTATTAGACTGTAGACAGAAATATAATATATATTTCTGATTTTGTCTGTGCATCACAGTGAGGATTCTTCAAGTTGACTTCCTGAAGAATCTCTCAGTTTCTTGACTTGCATGTTAACACAGATTCCTGTAGGGGCAAACATGCTGGACTAGATAATGATTAGAAGAAGTTTCTGTTCCAAACCATCAGGAATATATTTGAGAGGAACTGCCAACCAGATGAAGAGATTGAATGGTCTGTTCTTACTGGATACAAAATATAGAACAAGGTCTTCAATTACAATCATAGTTGTCTTCAATTAAAAAGTCATAGTCATAGAGCATGGAAAAGGCCCTTTGGCCATGCTGACAAAGATGCCCATCCAAGCTGGTCCAATTTACCCAAGTTTGGCCCATATCCTTCTAAACACTTTCTATCCACGTACCTTTCCAAGTATCTTTTAAAAGTTGTTATTGTACCTACCTCACGCACTTTCTCTGGCAGCTCATTCTATACATGTTCCACTCTATGTATTAAAAAATGTTACTTCTCAAGTATCTACTATTAAATTTTTGCCCTCTCAGCTTAAACTTATGCCCTTTGGTTCTTGATTTCCCCAACCCTGGAGAAAAATTAGTGCATTCATCCTCTATAAGATCTCTCCGTCCCCTATACGCCGAGAAAGAAGGTCCAATCTCTTCTTATACCCCAGTCCCTCAAGTCCAAGCAGCATCTTTTCCCCAGCTTAATAGTACCTTTCCTACAACTGAACATAATACTCCTTTATGACAAAAGGATGTTAAAATACAAAATGTCTAAGCATTCAAAAGCATTGTCTCGACAATCCTTTAAGTTTGTTTCTTCACTGATCTCCTCAGTTTTCAATGAATTTCAACAATGTCGCCAGTAAGTTTATAAATAGAAATTTCTGTTGTAACCTGATTATTTTCATTCTGGGCAATTTGTATTCCATTCTCCAGTAAGCCCAATTTCATCACCAGATCATCAGGAAGACCTTTCTTTTCTGGAATATAAAAGGAGACAAACATAACTCAGTCAACATTATAGTTAAGTGACAACACTATAATCCTCCACTCATAAAAACATGGTTTACAATTTATTTAGTTTAAATTTGACCCAGAAAAGTTCAGTATTTCTACAGCAGACCTTTATTCTTCTTTACTGAAAAAGTGTGCCCTGCACATGATAATATATTTAACCTGGAATGGACAAAACCTGTATCCATCTCAGGGCATCTTAGAACCCAGTAGGAAATTCAACTGATGATTTTCTAGCATGGTTTTTGTTGGAATTCTGGTCGAAGTAATGTTAACAATAATGCATCTTATGACTCTAGTTTCATTGTTAACTTCACGAGTCTGATCAATGTGCTCTAGGAAAGGTCATGGTCACTTCTGCCTTCCTAGTTTCAGTAGCATTCCAAAGGAATTAGATCACATCTCACAGAAGGTTAGTCATTGCTATATCAGAGAGGTCATTCATACTCTATCTTCAAAGAGAAAAGACTTTACTTACTTTCATCCATCCACACAAGTGACAAGAAACTGTTTCTTACCATTCGTTCCGCAAAGTGCAGATGTTCATACAAGGTCTACATGAATTGTATTCACTAGGAACACAAATACTTCTATTCATTCACTGGTCAGCTGTGCGGAGTGTAAAGAATTCTCTCTTTTTTTCTCTCTCTCTCTGGCATTTTGTGTTCTCCTCTGGTAAGGATATACAAAACAGTCCTCTTTCTAAGTGCAATGCCGGTGTCCATTTGTTGCAGATGATTACAGGAGAGGTTCTTGACTTGGTATAATACTGAGGCTGAGAGAGAGAGAGTGCACGGAGGCTGAGAGAGGGTGCACGGAGGCTGAGAGAGGGTGCCAAATCAATGGGTTATGAGCAAGTGCAAGGCATCAAGAGCTTGATGCCTTGTCAGGTTAGGTGTCAGCATTACAAGTGAGAACGAGGCACAGCCAGTTCTAGAAGAATATGCAAAAAAACTCAGCTTTCCCAATTTCATTCAGCCAATAAAGTGCTTACCGCATTAAATACAGGAGCCACTGACCTCTACAACCACCAATCTCATCTTCTTAGTCTCTGCCCAGACTCCTTTTCATTATGTATCAGAATTTCACTCTGACCCTGGCAATCCCCAACATGTAAACACTCACAAATATATCGAATATACTGTAAACATTCACTAAAACAAATGCCAGTCTTTGTCTAACTGGAACACGAAGAAACTGGATTCCATTCTTTCACTCACTTCATTGGTCCCAATTCAGTCTCCTTCAATGTACATATTTGAAGTGTTTTACTAGGTACAGGGCTAATACTGTATTCTTCGACTCACTACTATTGAATGAAGAGCATCCTGAAAAATTTACAATAAAATCATCAAGATAAAAAGACACTCATGAGTACATTGCACTTCTGAGTTTGTTTTTGCCATGACTGGATCCTGCCTTCCCCTACCATTCTCAATCTGCAGTGGAGAGGGAAAAGGCACTTGCTACATTACAAATGCCTTTCTCTGATGAGTCAAGCCTCATTAATTTTACCAGATGATTTCTAAAGATCAGCAAAACCTGCCCAAATAGAAAATAAATAATTTTTAAATTAATTTGTTGCAAAGCCTGTCACACCACCACAAAAAAATTCAAAGTGGCTCCTTCAAGGCAAGTTGGGTTCAGACTCAGACGTTCTGCTATTTAAACTTCCCATCCACCTCAAACTCACCCCATCTGACCATTAAGATTCCACCATAGTTTCAACATGGTGTTCTCAAGCTCATACATATTCAGGAAGATGATAAATTTGCCCCAGCTGTCTATTAGATCTACATCGTATTTTTTTTTTATATATCAGCCAATCTCCTGGTGACTAACTAATGAGTCTGGACAGATCTGCCAAGGAGCTACAGTCAACAAAATCCACTCTGTTGCCTACAAGACTCGGATGTCCGTATAAAAGAGATTATATTTTGAAATATTTACAAACTAGAAAACATTTTCGTGAGTCTTGTATCTCTGTTCACATGTTGTGACTGACCTAATTCTTCCATTTGTCGCTTGAGTTCCTCTTCCAGAGAATCTACTCTGACTTTAAGAACCTCATGATTGCTTGGCATTTGTGACAGCTGATGCAGGACACTTAAGCTTGGACCACGCTCTGCTCCAGGCTTAAGTAAAGGAAAGAATAGTGAATCAGATCTCCCAGAAAAAGTTTAGTTCTCCTTATAATGCATATACCAATAGGCTTCTCATAACGTAATTGCATTATTTTTGTACATACGTTAGCAAAATTAAACGTTTTTCAATTCTCCTTCATAGGATAAATACATCTTACTTTCACTGTAGAAATTAATCATACAAAAAGCTTTGAAATGCATGAAACGCTCCCATATTCATACTTCATAACCTTTATATATAATCAACATATCCTTCATTTAACATCCAACATTAATAATGAAGACAAGAGATTAGCAGATGCTGGAAATTTAAAGCACACACTGAAAATGCTGGAGGAACACAGCATGTCAGGCAGTATCTATGGGTGTAGAAAAAACAGTCGATATTTCAGCCCAGGGCCCTTCATTGGGGTCTCAGCCCAAAATGCTAACTGATTATTCTGCTCCATAGGTGCTGCCTGACTTGCTGAGTGCCTCCAGAAGTGTGTGTATTATTCAAAATAAATAAATCAATTGCTTTTGATTGTTAACTTGCTGGTCGTCCCTTCTAAACACTGTGGAAGAAAAGTTTGTAAATTTTAGCCTTAAAGAGACCTAGTTTAATTCCAGTAGGCTGATAAATGCAAGCCTTCTCACTCTGTTGGTGTTTGCAAATGGAAAAAACATTTACCAGTGTTGGAATGGCCAGAGTATATTTGACTCTGAATCAAATCTCCATGACTGGATGAGAGAGAGGAGGGGAGGATTCCAAGCCAGACTAAATCATCAGGGTATGAAACTTCCTTTACCCAGTATTTTGTTAACAAATGTACAATCACTGGAGGGCAGGTCTGAGGGTAAGAACCAGCCTACTCTGACACCTTTCAAGTCATTGCCGGGGAGGGAAATGAGGGATTGTTGTGTTCTGCATTTCTCAGAGACTTGGCTCACTCTGGACATGCCAGATACATCAGTAAGATCCAAGGGCTTCTTGATACATTGGATGGACTGGACTGCTGACTTGGAGAAGGGAAAAGGTGAGAGTCTGAGTTTTATGAGAAACTCTTCATGATGCTCAGATGCAGCAGTCTTGTCGCACTCTTGTTCCCTGACCTGGAACATCTAACGATTAAGTGCTTCGTAATAAGAGAGTTCTCCTCTGTGATCCTGACTGCAGTTTACATATTGCCAAAGGCTAATGTTAAATAGGCACTCGATGTATTGAGTGCCATGATCAGCAAACAAGAAACTGCCGATCCTGACAACTTTCAAATCATAGCCAGGGGAATTCAAACTGGCTTGTTTGAAGAAATCTCTGTTCAATTATCATCAACATATCACCTGCAGCACAAGGGGTCCCAACACACTCAACCACTGCTATACTACGATTAAGAGTACCTACCATAATATCCCTACACCACATTTCAGGAAATCTCATCATCTGGCAGTCCTCCTCCTACTGGCATACAGGCAGAGGCGAAGAGCAAGTCTCCAGAAGTAAGGACAACAGAGAGGTTGTTATGGGAGGCTGAAGAGCAACTACAGGATTATTTCGAGTCAGTGGACTGGGCCCTGTTCAAGGACTCAGAGGATCTGAATGAATATGCCAGCATTATCACCAACTTTCGAAAAACAGACATAGACAAGTGTATAACCACAAAATCAGCCAGAAGCCTGGATGAACGATGAGACCTGCAATCTGAGGACCAGATCAGTGGCATTCAGGCTTGTTGACCAAATAAAATACAAGAGGTCCAGGGATGACCTCCAGAAAACTGTTTCACACACGAAGGGTAATTCCAGACCACACTTGAATCACTGCAGATTGCTCAACAGCTGTGGCAGGGCTTTAGTGTTATTACCTCCTACAAAGTGAAACCAAGTGATAGAGGTGCTCAATGTGATTTATGCTCGCTTTGACCATCAAAACATGGAGGAGCCTTCATGGTCCCACAGCCCCAGTGACTCTGTGATTTCAGTCTCTGAGGCTGACATGAGAGCATCCTTCAGGATGGTGAACCCACAGAAAGCATCTGACCCAGACAGGATACCTGGCTGACTAATAAACACCTGTGCTGATCAACTGGCTGGAGTGTTTACCGATATCCTTAACCTATTCATTCAGCAGTCTGAGGTACCTACCTGCTTTCAAGCAGGCTTCAATTATACCAGTGCTGAAGAAGAACATGGTAACCTGTCTTAATGACTTTTGTCCAGTAACACTTCCATCCACGGTGATGAAGTGTTTTGAGAAGTTGGTGATGAAACATATCAACTCCTGCTGAGAAGCAAACTAGATCTGTTCCAATTTGCCTACCTTCACAATAGGTCAATAGCAGATGCTATTTCATTGGCTCTTCACTCAACCCTGGAACATCTGGACAGTGAAGACGCATACACCGGGATACTCTTCATTGATTACAGCTGGGCATTCAATACTACTACCATCCTCTAAAAACTGTTCAATAAGCTCCAAGACCTAGACCTCAATACTTACTTGATTTCCTCACTTGCAGACGCTAATCAGTTCAGATTGGCAAAAACATCACCCCCAGAATCACCATCAGCACAGCTGCACCACAAGGCTGCGTTCTCAGCCCCCCCCCCATTCACTTTATAATTATGATGATGAGGCTAAGCACAGTTCCAATGCCTTTTTAAAGTCTGCTGACAACACCACTGTCATTAGCCGAATGAAAGCTGATGACAGATCAGCATATAGGAGGGAGATTGAAAATCTGGTTGAGTGGTGCCACAACAACAACCTCTCACTCAATGTCAGCAAGACCAAGGAGATGATTATTGTATTCAGGAGGAAACCAGAGGTCCATGAACCTGTCCTCATTGGGGGATCCGGGGTGCAGAGAATCAGCAACTTTAATTCCTCCGTGTTATCATCTCAGGGGATCAGCATGCAAGTGCCATTACGAAGAAAGCACGGCAGCACCTCTACTTTCTTAGAAGTTTGTGTAGATTCAGCATGTCATCTACAACTTTGACAGGTTGCATCATAGCTACAGATGTGCGTGGAGAGTATTTATGGCTTGGTATGACAATATCAAAGCCCCCGAATGGAAAAGCCAACAGGTACAGCCCAGTCCATCGGGGGTAAAGTCCTCCCCACCACTGAGTGCATCTACATGGAGCACTGTTACAGGAAAACAGCACCCATTGCCAAGGGCCCCCACAGTGCAGGCTATGCTCTCCTCTAACAGCTGTCATCAGGAACAGAGGTACAGGAGCCTCAGGGTCCACACCACCAGGTTCAGGAACAGCTGTTACCCCTCAACCTTCAAGCTCCTGAACCAGAAAGGATAACTTCACTCACCCCAACACTGAACTGTTACAGCAACCTATGAACTCACTTACAAGGACTCTTCATCTCAAGTTCTCAATACTTATTGCTTATTTATTATTTATCTTTTTCTTTTTGTATTTGCAGTTTGTCTTTTGCACATAGGGTGTTTTTCATTGATTCCATCGTGGTTCTTTGTATTTATTGAGTATGCCCGCAAGATGACAAATCCCAGGGTTGTATCTGGTAACACATATGTACTTTGACAACAACTTCACTTCGAATTTTGAATTTTTTCTAGAAACTGACATTACAGTTTCACTTGTTCAGCTGAGGGAATGATTCTGTTAAAATCAGTTTCAATTTACAATTGGATTATCATTTGCAGCCAATAAGCAAACTTACTCAGAGAATCTAAACACTGGAAAGAAAGACATTGCATAAGTCTGCAAAACAAAAAAAATATTCTGAAGTGAAGTGATTGAAGAAAACATTTATAAAAGGAAG
Source organism: Mobula birostris (assembly GCF_030028105.1). NCBI lineage: Eukaryota > Metazoa > Chordata > Chondrichthyes > Myliobatiformes > Myliobatidae > Mobula > Mobula birostris. The sequence continues at coordinate 109,459,990 of NC_092378.1, forward strand.
GTGCACAATTATGTCTCATTTAATTGAAGCACAAGCTGGGCTTTTAAAGGAAACATTGGGAACAAGTTTCTAATTTAACTCAGGTGAAACAGTAAAAGTTCAAAGTACATTTATTACTGAAGTACAAGGGGTGATTGATAAGTTTGTGGCCTAAGGTAGAAGGATATGAGTTATTCATCTCTCGTTACATGCAATCACCCCTGCTGTGGACCACTTTCTGGAGGTCCAAGACACCGACTTCTACAAAGAAGGGATCCGTATGCTTATTGACTGCCGGACTAAGTGAGTAAATGTCGGAAAAATAAATGTACTAGGTTTTCTAAAATTAACTCCTTCTACCTTAGACCACAAACTTATCAATCACCCCTCATATGTTTACCACATACAAGCTTGAGATTCATCTTCTTACAGGCAGGCATAAAACAAAGAAACACAATTGACCCATTATAAAAATCCACAACACCATCAAACACCCAATGTGCAGAAAAAACTAATTGTGCAAACAATAAAAAAGTAAACAAATAACACATAGAACATGAACCGCAGGGTCCACGGAAGTCTACCGTCACGGAGCTAGTTCAGCACTGAGGCGAGTGAAATCAGTCCAGAAGCCCGAAGCCTGCAAGCCACAGCCACAGAGACAGTTCAACAGTGAGGCAAGGAGCAGGTGGAAGTGCTGGCAGGCATCTGCAAACAGAGATAACTTGAAACATATGATGCAACATCACTGACAGTTGACCGTGATATTTTCTGCTTTGGTGGTGGAGGTGGAATGCAGAGTCGCATACCAAGTTCCTTGCCATTCCTCTTGGCAATTGAAGACAGTGGAAGCAGAGGGCTGTCGAGGCCAATGACAGGCATGGGTGCAGTGCTACAAGTTCAATACCTTTGCACAAGTGGTCTCAAGATGAGTGACTGCATTTTCAAATGCCAAATCTGGCAAGTGAACCATTAAACACATATGCTGCTCAATCATTTCAAGCTCATCTCTCAATCACTGACTATCAACTTCATTTAAGACATGTGGCTAACATTCATGCACTCCATTGCATTCTCCCAGTTAGCACTGCAGTGAGTCTCACACCTACATTAAATAGCTTACTCACAGTAATTCCACCAGTACAATAGATTGACAACATTCACTGACTGACCCAGGGTCCCTCCAGCAGTTTGTTACTTTTGCACTAAATGGAAACAATACGTGCATCAGCACATCCTAACCCAATTGAGGTTATACGTTTGTCCATCCCTCAGGTATGTTCAGTTGAGGCCATGATTAAGTTGGAGGCAGGGATGACAGGGGTGTGGCTGAAACCAAACATAATGTTTTCATTTATATTCAATCATCCTCCTCACTCTGGTTATCTGTCTGTCTTTCACTGATTCCATTGTTTCTTAGTATTTAAAGTGAATGCCCACAAGGAAATGAATCCCAGGGTTATATATGGTGACACACATGTACCTTCATAATAAATTTACTTTCAACTTGAACTTTGGTTTTTTTTCCTCTAGAAACTAACATTACAGTTTTACTTTTTCACCGGAGGGAACTCAAGATTCTGTTAAAATCAATTTCAATATACTCGCAGTGCATTGCAATTGGGTATTATTTGCTATCAATAAGCAAAATAACTCAGAATCTAAACACTGAAAAGAAAGACATTTCATCAGTCTGCAAAAAAGAGTGAGGTGAAGCGATTGAAGAAAACATTTATAAAGGGAAGGCGCACAATTATTATGTCTCGTTTAACTGAAGCACAAATTGGCCTTTTTTACAAGGAGAAACAAATTTAGCTCAGGTGAATCAGCAAAAGTACAAAGTTCAAAGTACCTTCATTATCAAAGTATGTATATTACATACAACCTTGAGATCCATCTTCCTGCCAGCAGGCACAAAACACGAACAATAAAACAGTAAACAACTAACACACAGAACATGAACTGCAAAGTCCCCTTAACCATTTCTAACCATCTGGTTTCTAGCTATCCTCCCTCCCCTCCCCCCTCACCTTTTTATTCTGGCATCTTCCTCCTTCCCTTCCAGTCCTGATGAAGGGTATCGGCCTGAATCATCGACTGCTTATTCATTTCCAGAATGCTGCCTGACCTGCTGGGTTCCTCCAACATTTTGTGCTTTGCTAAAATGCCAATCTATGCACATAGTGATAGCTACCGTATATTAATGAGCTATCTTCTCAGGAAGTTCCATTCATCCTCCCCATCACTACTACTCCAGGGCCATGGACAGCAGCCTCCCACCTCAAGGGCCTAGAGGAGTGAGGCCATTTCTGCCATCGCCCCCACAAAGTCAGCAAACCCCCACCAGTTACGTAGTACTACCCAGTGGGTTAATACTTTGAAGCACTTTGAAGGGAAAGGGAGACAGAATTAGAATCAGATATTTTATCACTGACACAAGCCGTGAAATTTGGTACTTTGCGACACCAGTACAAAGCAAGACAAAATTAACTACAAGTTACAAAAATAAGTAAACAATATGAAAGGTGGATACAGTAATATGGTAACATTCACGGATTCATGGGCCATTCAGGAATCTAATGGTGGAGGGGAAGAAGCTGTTCCTAAAATATTAATAGTGAGCCTTCAGGCTCCTGTAACTCCTCCCCAATGGTACTAATGACAAGGGTGCACGGATGGCCTCAGTGGTAGGTAGTGTGCCATGGAACTGGTTGAGCCTGTGCACTGGAGTCCCATACAGTCAGAATGCTCTCCACGGTACTCTGTAGAAATTTGCTATAGTCCTTGGTTTAAATGAATCAAGCATGAACAGTTGGCACCACAGTTCCTGTGAACTTGAATCGGATTCTGTATAATTAGGCACTTGTCAAGATCCAATTAAAAAAGTTAGATTTAACTAGAGCAGCTATTGTGTGAGTGAGCCAATGTTAAGGGTAGGGAGTTGAGTCTTTGGCTCACCAAGGCTTCGGCAAGAAGTGTTGGCTGTTGGCAGACCTTTTTTTTTTTGCTATTTTTTCTTTCTTATTGCACATTTAGAGTGGTGGGGATGCCAAGCAAGTTGGCGGAATGCTCCTCCTGCAGGATGTGGGAAGGTAGGGAGACCTCCAACGTCTCTAAAGACTACACCTGAGAGAAGTGCATCCAGCTGTAGCTTCTAACATACCGTGATAAGGAGTTGGAGCTGGAACTGGATGAACTTTGGATCATTCAGGATGCTGAGGAATTGAAAAACAGGGAGGTAGTTACACCCAAGGTGCAGGACACAGGTAACTGGGCGACAATCGGGGGGAAAGAGGATAGGCAGCCAGTGTAGAGGACCCCAGTGGCAGTTCCCCTCAACAAAAGGTATACCACTTTGGATACTTTTGGGGTGGGGGGGCTGGGGAAATGACCTAACAGAGGAAAGCCACAGCGGTCACATCTCTGGCACTGAGTCTGGCTCTGAAGGGAAGGACAGGGGAGAAGAGGTGAGCTGTAATGGTTAGGGGAGCAGAAAGAAGGTTTTGTGAAGGAGAACGAAATTCCCTGATATGTTGCCTCCCAGATGCCAGGGAGAGGGACACCTCGGATCAGGTCCAGAGCATTCTTAAGTGGGAGTGTGGGCACACTTGATTTTTGTATCTATTTACTCAGGAGATGGACACAGAGTCTATAGAAGTGAGGCAAAGCAGCAGCAAGGCCGTGGACCTTATACAGATTACCAGGGTTTGGCACATTCAGGTGGTTAAATCCTCAGACCCTGTGGGATGCTAGCACAGATGTTTAAAATATCCTTAGCCACAGGTGAGGTGCTGGAGGATAGCTAATGTTGTTCCATTATTTCAGAAAGGCTCTATAAATAAGAAATTAAAAGATTGTGAGCCTAACGTTAGTGGTGGACAAGTTACTGTAAAGTATTCTAAGGGGCCAGATATCCAAGTATTTGGATAGACAGGGAGTGATTAGGGATGTTCAATATGGTTTTGTGCATGGCAAGTCATGGCTAACCAATCTTATAGAGTTTTGAGTAAATTACCAGGAAAGTTGATGACCTTTGACAAGATCACAGAGTGTGATCGAGGAACGGTCGCAGCAGTAGGAGGAGCGAGAGGCTCGGGAGAGCGCTGAAGGCTGGGAAGCAGCTCAGGTGAGTGTGCTTTAAAAAGGAGTTTGGAGGGCAACTGAAGGTTTAAACAGAGTGTTGTTAAGTTGATTAGAGGGAGTGAGTACTTGAGATAATTGGCAGAGACAAATAAAAGGAAGGGTAACTGAAAAGGAGCGGCCAGTGTGTGAGTGGCTCAGGGTAGGAGTGAAGCTTTGAGGCTTTGGCGAGCAGAGGCTGAGGATGAGCTTGCTCCCAGTGAGGTAAGGCCAGGTAAGTTCCTTTAATTAATTTAATTAACTTAGGAGTAGGTAATGGAGGCAGCAGCTAGGGCAGTCGAGTGCTCCGTCTGCAGTATGTGGGAAGTCAGGGACAGCACCGTTGTCCCTGATGACTACACCTGTAAAAGGTGCTGGAGCTGGATGAACTTCAGATCACTTGTGAGACAGAGGCAGAAATAGACAGGAGTTTCAGGGAGATAGTCACCCCTAAAAGTCAGGGGGCAGGTAGCTGGGTGACTGTCAGGAGAGGGAAGGGGAATAGACAGAAAGAGCAGAGCACCCCTGTGGTTGTTACCATCAATAATAAGTATACCATTTTGGATACTGTTGGTGGGGAAGACCTAGCAGGGACAAGTTGGAGTGGTCATGTCTCTGGCACCAAGACTGGACCCCCAGCTCAGAAAGGAAGGAGGGAAAAGAGGAGAGCAGTAGTGATAGGGGATTTGATAGTTAGGGGGACAGATAAGAGGTTCTGTAGGAGAGATTGAGAATCCCGGATGGTCTGTTGCCTCCCTGGTGCCAGGGTCCATGATATCTCGGATTGAGTTTTCGGTATTCTCAAGAGGGAGGGTGAGCAGCCAGATGTCGTGGTCCATGTAGGGACCAATGACGTGGATAGGAAGGACCAGGAGATCTTGCAAAGAGAGTTTAGGGAGTTAGGTGCAAAGTTGAAGGACAGGACCTCCAGGGTTGCAATCTCAGGATTGCTACCCGTGCCACGTGCTAGTGAGGCTAAAAGTAGGAAGATAATACAGCTAAATACGTGGCTAAGGAGATGGTGCAGGAGGGAGAGTTTCATGTTTCTGGACAATTGGGCTTTGTTCCAGGGAAGGCGGGACCTGTTCCAACGGGATGGTTTGCACTTCAACTGGAGAGGGACTAACATCTTTGCAGGTAGGTTTGCTAGTTCTGCTGAGGGGGGCTTAAACTAGATTTGCAGGGGGAGGGGAAGCAGGATGTTAGAGCAGATAGTGAGGTGGAGGAGGATAAAGGTCATGCGAGGACTGCATGTATGGACAGTAATCAAAGATTTGTACATGATAGAGATGTTCTCAGGTGCATCTATTTCAATGCAAGGAGTATTGTTGGTAAGGCAGATGAGCTTGGGGCATAGATTGACACGTGGGATTACGACATTATTGCTATTAGTGAGACTTGGTTGCAGGAGGGGCAGGACCGGCAGCTTAATGTTCTGGGGTTCTGTTGCTTCAGACGTGACAGAGAGGGAAGGATGAAAGGGGGAGGACTGGCATTACTAGTCAGGGAGAATATCACAGCTGTGCGTAGACAGGACAGCCCGGAGGGCTTGTCTACCGAGGCCATATGGGTGGAGCTGAGGAACAGGAAAGGTGTGACCACACTAACGGTTGTATTATAGACCACCCAATAGTCAGAGAGAACTGGAGGAGCAAATCTGTAGAGAGATAGCAGACCAATGTGAGAAACACAAAGTTGTAATAGTAGGGGATTTAACTTTCCACATATTGACTGGGACTCCCACACTGTGAAAGGGTTAGATGGCGTGGAGTTTGTCAAAAGTGTTCAGGAAAGTTTTCTAAATCAATATGTACAGGTACCAACAAGAGAGGATGCAATATTTGATCTCCTATTAGGGAACCAGAGAGGTCAGGTGACAGAAGTATGTGTAGGCGAACATTTTGGGTCCAGTGACCATAATGTCATTAGTTTCAAGTTAATTATGGATAAGGCTAGATCTGGTCCTTGGGTTGAGGTTCTAAATTGGAGAAGGGCCAATTCTGAGGAAATGAGAAAGGATCTAGGAAGAGTGGATTGGGATAAGTTGTTTTCTGGCAAGGATGTGTTCAGTATGTGGAAGGCATTCAAAGGCGAAATTTTGAGTGCACAGTTTTCATGTTCCTGCTAGAATTAAAGGCAAAGTTAACAGGCATAGGGAGCCTTGGTTTTCAAGGGATATTGGCGATCTGCTTAAGAAAGAGAGAGATGTATAGCAGGTACAGGCAACAAGGAACAAATGAGGTACTTGAAGAGTATGAAAATGTAAGAAAATACTAAAGGAGGAAATCAGGAAGGCAAAAAGACAACATGAGGTTGCTTTGGCAGATAATGTGAAAGTAAACCCGAAGGGTTTCTACAAATTTATATTAAGAGTAAAAGGATAGTAAGGGGCAAAATTGGTCCCCTAGAAGATCAAAGTGGTTGTCTATGTGTGGAGCCTCACAAGATGGGGGAGATCTTAAACAATTTTTTTGCATCAGTATTTACTCAGGAAACTGGCATAGTGTATATGGAAGGAAGGGAAATAAGCAGCAGTGTCATGGAACATAGAGATTAAAGAGGAAGAGGTGCTTGCTGCCTTACAGCGTATAAAGGTAGATAAATCCCCCAGGCCTGACATGATATTTCCTCGGACCTGAGACAGACTAGTGTAGAAATTGCAGAAATATTTAAAATGTCCTTAGCCACAGGTATGGTGCCGGAGGATTGGAGGGTAGCTCATGTTGTTCTGTTGTTTGAAAAAAGGCTCCAAAAGTAAACCAGGTAATTACAGGCCAGTGAGCCTGACATCAGTAGTAGGCAAATTATTGGAAGGTGTTCAGAGAGATCGGATATACAAGTATTTCGATAGCCAAGGGCTGATTAAGGATAGTCAGCATGGCTGTGTGTGTGGTAGATCCTGTTTAACAAATCTTGTAGAGCTTTTCGAGGAGGTTGCCAAGAAAGTAGACGAAGGAAAGGCCGTGGATGTTGTCTACATGGACTTTAGTAAGGCCTTTGACATGGTCCCACATGGGAGGTTAGTTCAGAAGGTTCAGACACTAGGTATCCATGGAGAGGTTGTAAACTGGATTCGAAATTGGCTGTGTGGGAGAAGACAGAGTGGTAGTGGATGATTGCATATCAGACTGGAGGCCTGTGACTAGTGGTGTGCCTCAGGGATCTGGGCTGGGACCATTGTCGTTTGTTATCTACGTTTGTATATCAATGATGTAGATAATGTGGTAAACTGGATCAGCAAGTTTGCTGATGACACTAAGATTGAAGGCATTGTGGACAGCCAACTGGAGGGGTGGGCCAGAAAGTGGCAGATGGTATTTAAATGCAGACAAGTGTGAGGTGTTGCATTTTGGAAGGACAAATCAAGGTAGGACACACAGTAAATGGTAGGGCACTGAGGAGTGCAGAGGAACAAAGAGATCTGGGAGTTCAGATACATAATTCCCTGAAAGTGGCATTACAGGTAGACGGGGTTGTAAAGAAGGCTTTTGGTATCCTGGCATTCATAAATCAAAGTATTGAGTATAGGAGTTGGGATGTTATGGGGAGGTTGTATAAAACATTGGCGAGGCCAAATTTGGGGTATTGTGTACAGTTCTGGTCACCTAACTATAGGAAGGATATCAGTAAGATTGAAAGAGTGCAGAGAAGATTTACTAGGATGTTGCCAGGTCTTCAGGAGTTGAGTTACAGGCAAAGATTGAACAGATTAGGACTTTATTCCTTGGAGCATAGAAGAATGAGGGGAGATTTGATAGAGGTTTACAAAATTATGAGGGGTATAGACAGAATAAATGTGAATAGGCTCTTTCCACTTAGATTAGGAGAGATAAATACGAGAGGACATGGCTTTAGAGTGAAAGGGGAAAGGTTTAGGGGGAATATTAGGGGGAACTTCTTCACTCAGAGAGTGATGGGAGTGTGGAACGAGCTGCCATCTGATGTGGTAAATGTGGGCTCACTCTTAAGTTTTAAGAACAAATTGGATAGATACATGGATGGGAGAGGACTGGAGGGTTAAGGACTGGATGCAGGTCAATGGGACTAGCAGAATAATGTTTTGGCACAGACTAGAAGGGCCAAATAGCCTGTTTTCTGCACTGTAGAGTTCTATGGTTCTATCCTGTATGGGAGGTTGGTCAAGAAGATTCAGTCACTTGGCATTCAAGATGAGCTAGTACATAGGATTAGACAGTGGCTTCGCGGCAGAAGCAGAGAGTGGTAGTAGGTGGTTGCATCTGACCAGAGGCCTGTGACTATTGGTGTGCCACACGGATCAGTATTGGGTCCATTGTTGTTTTTCCATCTATATCAATGATCTGGATGCTAATATGATAAACTGGATCGGCAAATGGGCAGATGACCATAAGGTCAATATTGCATCTTTTAAGAGATTCCTGGATAGGTACATGGAGCTTAGAAAAATAGAGGGCTATGGGTAACCCCAGGTAATTTCTAAAGTAAGTACATGTTCAGCATCGTGGGCCAAAGAGCCTGTATTGTGCTGTAGGTTTTCTATGTTTCTAGGACACTGACATTGGGGGTATAGAGCACAGTGAGGAAGACTATCAAAGCTTGAAGTGGGATCTGGACCAGCTGGGAAAAAGTCTGAAAAATAGCAGTTGGAACTTAACGGACAAGTGCGAGGTTTTGCACTTTGGGAAGACCAACCATGGTAGGTCTGACACGGTGAGCGATAGGGCACTGGGGAGTACAGTAGAACAGAGGGACCTGGGAATACAGGTCCAGGCTACTTTGAAAGTGGCGTCACATATAGGATTGTAACAAAAGCTTCTGGGACATTGACCTTCATAAATCAATGTATTGAACACAGGAGATGGGATTTCATGTTGAAATTGTGTAAAACATTGAGGATTAATTTGGAGTATCATGTCCAGTTTCGGTCACCTACCCCAGGGAAAAATGTAAACAAGACTGAAAGAGTGCAGAGAAAATTTACAAAGATGTTACCAGATATTGAGGACCTGAATTACAGGGAAAGGTTGACTAGGTTAAGACTTAGAAGATTTGAAGGGAGATTTGACAGAGGTATACAAAATTATGAGGGGTATAGATAGGGGTACTGTAAGCTGGCTCTTTCCACTGAGGTTGTCATGGGCCAAGGATGAAAGGTTAAATACTTAAGGGGGAACTTCCTCACTCAGACAGTGGTGAGAGTGGAACAAGCTGCCAGTGCAAGTGGTGGATGTGGGTTCAATTTCAACATTTAAATGGAATTGAGATTGGCACATAGATGGGAGGGGTATGCTGCAGGTCGACAGGGCTAGGCAGATTAATGGTTCAACATGAACTAGATGGGTCAAAGAGCCTGCTTCTGTGCTATGGTGTTCTATGACTCTCTAACTCACCAAATCTCCTCAAACTTTTAATTAAATCTAGCAGCTGACAAGTCTTCATGATTGCATCACTGTGTTGAGCCTAGGATATAGTTACTGGTTTCATATTTATTTCAGTCCTTCAGGACCCCACAGCAGGAAGCCGTTGTCCAGGTTACTACTTCCCCTCTCTTTACTTAACTACTTCCTCTTCATACTACTGCTCTTAAGCTATTCCCCTAAGACACAGACACATCCAGCTGAACAGTACTGGGCTCTCCAGACAGACCCCAACGTTGGAAGTGTTCCCATGCGCCAACCACCACATTTCTTGAAGCAACCTAATTTGTACATAATGCATGGACTGCACACCAGAGCACTCTCCCTCATCAGCAGAGGCTCCTGTCTCCCAGTAGCCACTGTGTTTTGCAGTGGTAACCTAAATGCTTTAAGATAAAGAAGCTTCACTGTGATTGAGGCCAGGATGCTAAGCACTAGTAGTACTGCGATCACTAGAGTCTATGCTGTTCTCCTGAGGGGCTGCCTATTGTTGGCTCCTCAGGTGGCTGCAGAAGCCAATCTGGGATGTTAGGGTGGACTCCTTTCATGGAGAATGCCTGTGCGTGACTTTGATGTATAAGCAGCAACCACACACTCCTTGACAGATTGAGATCAGGGTCCAGTGGCATGGAATACAAGATGACTGGGTACCCTGCATCGCTGCAACTTCTTCCACCTTCACTGCCATTGTGATGCGTCATCATCTTCCGACAGTCCCACCACTAAGGTCCTGTTTTGATTGCTGCATCTGAAACCTCCCCTTTGACCTTGTCACCACAGGTGACCCTAGCAAGAGCCAAGTGCCAGATGGCTAAACTCCAGATGGCATCTCTTGGGATCTCAGGAACTCAACCCTCGGCGAAGATGAGCACCCACTATATTATGAAACAGATGAAGGTGGCAGTGTCAGAGGTCAGTCCCAACCCCAAACAACTTCTACAGTGGTTGGTTTCCAGCATCCAAAACCATTTTCCTTTCTGCAGTGCAACACAAGCCAATAACGAGCTTTCCTTTTATTCCCAAGGCAGCACTTTTATCAGGGCTCACATTGTCAAAATGATGCTCTGATTTGAAAGACTGTCATTCATACTATTTTGACATTGTTTGATTAAAACTTTAACAAGCTGTGAGCCCTAACCCAAACAAAATGATAATTGGTGATATCTGCTAGACCACAATTTAAACTCATTCTGGCAAGCTTGTTTTTCACCTTTATGCACGGGTTTATTGTGCAATGTTTCACATTGTCAGGTAGATGGCAGTGTTATAACTGCAGTGAAACAGTGAGTGGAGGCACAAAAACATTGAGGCTCAAGTCTTCAGGACCAAAGCCAAGATGGCACTGAACACCATAATAAACAGGATTTTAAAACTGTTTTGAAATTACTTAAAGTTAACCAGCCTGGTTTAAGCTTCCCTCTTGTAAATGAGTGGACTTTGAAGTGGTATGGCAGCACAGTGGTTAGCACATCACTTTACAGCACCAGCTGTAAGATCAGGGTTCAATTCCAGCCACTGTCTGTAAGGGGTATGTACATTCTCTCCGTGACTGTGTGAGTTTCCTACCACATTCAAGAGATGTACAAGTTAGGGCTAGTGAGTTGTGGGCATGCTATGTTGGACCACAAGTGTGACAACATCCTGGGCTACCCAGCACAAGCCCCAGATGTCATGCAAATGACACATTTTGCTGTATGTTTCGATGTATACATTAGAAATAAAGCCAATCTTCATCTTTAGAATCCACTAGGATTTCTGGTTCATGATGGCTGTCACTGCCTTAACTGGCTTTTTGCACTTGTGCTGGGCTCCACCAAGCAAGCTCCTGGATTTTCCTTCACCTATGATTTATCTACCAGCAGCAAGATTCCAGAGTTTTCAACTGCTCAGCTTTCTTTAGTTTGGTACTTCCACCTAGTATGTATTTCGTCCTGCACTTCAGCTGCGGGGTTGGCACTTCATTTTTATTGACACCTATAATACATACTGAGCTTGTGTTATTCCCCTGGCTTGAGAGTAATGTTGCTATAAGGAACATGGCCAGTCATCGACAGTTGCACAACACAGAATCATGTCAACCAGCAAGATCCCATCTATCAGCACTTTGCATGCAATCTTCTCTGCCTTGGTAATTCAGCTGCTCACCTAGATAGTAAATATTGAGAGTATACTTGCATCCCCCTTGAGGAGTACATTTCAATTGCAAAACTGCTGCACTGGCAAAATAATAACATTATGCTAACTGATATGCTACTATGTTGCCCCAATTATCATTTGGCCAGATAATGGGCAGTAGACAAAGATTTAATCAAAGAATATGAACTTAAAATGTCGAGCCCAAGAGAGGAACAACCACAAACCTGCAAAATATTTAATACTCCAAAGGTACCAATAGAAAACAATTAGGTTTATTATTACTGACACATGTTGAGAAATGTCTCTTTAATCATACTAGAGTCAGATTAAGGAGAAACGAGTAACCATAGAACTGAAAAGGCCATTCTTATTTTTGATTTGAGGGGAAACATTCATCACTTACACATAGCATTTGAGAAACATTTAAGCTTCTACACAATTTACTCCAATACTTTTATATAATCATTAGCCAAAATGCAACATCCAAGCATTTTATTAAAAAAGATTAATAAGCAACAACCCATGGTTAAATGTAAATGTTTAATATGCACTGCTTCATCTATACTTGAACATTCTTACCCATTTGTTAGAAAAAAAAGGGGGAAAAAAATTCTTTAACGTTTAGATCCTATACAAAAAGTTAGCTTTAGGAATTCTCACTTGAATTGTACTTTCAGCATATATAAACAAATGGAAGCACAAAACAATGTGAAAACTTCCAATCACTTTTTTGGCTCTCCCACCCCCCCACCCCCACCCCCCAACATTATTTAAAAACACAAACAACAGGAATTCTGCAGATGCTGGGAATTCAAGCAATACATCGAAGTTGCTGGTGAACACAGCAGGCCAGGCAGCATCTCCAGGAAGAGGTACAGTCGATGTTTCAGGCCGAGACCCTTTATCAGGACTAACTGAAGGAAGAGTTAGTAAGAGATTTGAAAGTGGGAGGGGGAAGGGGAGATCCAAAATGATAGGAGAAGACAAGAGGGGGAGGGATGGAGCCAAGAGCTGGACAGGTCATTGGCAAAGGGGATATGAGAGGATCATGAGACAGGAAGCCCAGGGAGAAAGACAAGGGGGGGGCGGGGGAGGGCCCAGAGGATGGGCAAGAGGTATAGTCAGAGGGACAGAGGGAGAAAAAGGAGAGTGAAAGAATGTGTGTATAAAAATAAATAACAGATGGGGTACAAGGGGGAGGTGGGGCATTAGCAGAAGTTAGAGAAGTCAATGTTCATGCCATCAGGTTGGAGGCTACCCAGACGGAACATAAGGTGTTGTTCCTCCAACCTGAGTGTGGCTTCATCTTTACAGTAGAGGAGGCCGTGGATAGACACGTCAGAATGGGAATAGGATGTGGAATTAAAATGTGTGGCCACTGGGAGATCCTGCTTTTTCTGGCGAACAGAGCGTAGGTGTTCAGCAAACCGGTCTCCCAGTCTGCGTCGGGTCTCGCCAATATATAGAAGGCCACATCGGGAGCACCGGACGCAGTATATCACCCCAACCGACTCACAGGTGAAGTGTCGCCTCACCTGGAAGGACTGTCTGGGGCCCTGAACGGTGGTAAGGGAGGAAATGTAAGGGCATGTGTAGCACTTGTTCCGCTTACAAGGATAAGTGCCAGGAGGGAGATCGGTGGGGAGAGATGGGGGAGACGAATGGACAAGGGAGTCACGTAGGGAGCAGGAAGGGAAAGGTGTGCTTAGTGGTGGGATCCCATTGGAGGTGGTGGAAGTTACGGAGAATAATATGTTGGACCCGGAGGCTGGTGGGGTGGTAGGTGAAGACCAGGGGAACCTTATTCCTAGTGGGGTGGCAGGAGGATGCAGTGAGAGATGTGCGTGAAATGGGGGAGATGCGTTTGAGAGCAGAGTTGATGGTGGAGGAAGGGAAGCCCCCTTCTTTTAAAAAATAAAGGACATCTCCCTTGTCCTGGAATGAAAAGCCTCATCCTGAGAGCAGATGCGGCGGAGACGGAGGAATTGCAAGAAGGGGATGGCGTTTTTGCAAGAGTCAGGGTGAGAAGAGGAATAGTCCAGATAGCTGAGAGAGTCAGTAGGCTTATAGTAGACATCAGTGGATAAGCTGTGTCCAGAGATAGAGACAGAAAGATCTAGAAAGGGGAGGGAGGTGTCGGAAATGGACCAGGTAAACTTGAGGGCAGGGTGAAAGTTGGAGGCAAAGTTAATAAAGTCAACGAGCTCAGCATGCGTGCAGGAAGCAGCGCCAATGCAGTCGTCGATGTAGCGAAGGAAAAGTGGGGGACAGATACCAGAATAGGTTTGGAACATAGATTGTTCCACAAACCCAACAAAAAGGCAGGCATAGCTAGGACCCATACGGGTGCCCATAGCTACACCTTTAGTTTGGAGGAAGTGGGAGGAGCCAAAGGAGAAATTATTAAGAGTAAGGACTAATTCTGCTAGACAGAGCAGAGTGGTGGTAGAGCGGAACTGATTAGGTCTGCAATCCAAAAAGAAGCAGAGAGCTTTGAGACCTTCCTGATGGGGGATGGAAGTATATAGGGATTGGAGATCCATGGTGAAAATAAAGCGGTGGGGGCCAGGGAACTTAAAATCATCGAAAAGTTTAAGAGCGTGAGAAGTGAAACGAACATAGGCAGGAAGGGATTGAACAAGGGGGGATAAAACCATGTCGAGCTATGCAGAAATGAGTTCAGTGGGCAGGAACAAGCTGAGACAATAGGTCTGCCAGGACAGGCAGGTTTGTGGATCTTGGGTAGGAGGTAGAAACGGGACTTAGAAACTCTGCTACCAACCTTATAGTTCCCACACCTCGCAGATCTCCCATCCACTGCTACCAACCTTATAGTTCCCACACCTCGCACTTCCCGTTTCTACCTCGTACCCAAGATCCAAAGGTGGAGTTTTACTTACCACCTTCCGACCTTCTGCATCTGTTTCAAAATCACCCATTTCTGATTGAAGACTAAGCAAGGAAATTTTTGCATCATAATCAAGCTAAGTGTAAAATAGAAAAGTTAGATTATTAATATCTATCCAGCTCTAATTAATCATGTATAAACTATACAAATAATTTATACATTTATAATACAAGCTATTTACATATAAAAAGCCATCAAATTTTAGAACTAAATGCTCAAAGTACTTAACAGCAGTTTGAATAGAAACGAAGTTGATTTTTCATGTGATTAGAAGGCTTGTGACAAGGTGCCATACATAAGGCTTCAGAAAGCCAGACGAAGGTGCTACACACGAGGCTGCTGGACAAGAGCTCATGCTATTATGGGAGATACTAGCATGGATAGAAGGCTGGCTGACTCGCAGGATGCAGAATGGGAAATGAAGGGGGATCTTTTCTGGTTGGCTGCTGGTGACTAGTGGTGTTCTGCAGGTGTTTGGTTTGGGACCGCTTCTTTTCACATTACATGTTATTGATCTGGATGACGGAATTGATGGCCTTGTGGCCAGGTTTGAGGGCAATACAAAGACAGATGGAGAGGTAGGCAGTATTAAGGAAGAAGGGAGTCTGCTGAAGAACTGACAAATTAGAAGACTGGCACAGTGGCAGACGTAATACATTGCAAGGAAGTGTGTATGCTCATGCACTTTGGTAGAAGGAATAAAGGTATAGACAATTTTCTAAGGGGAGACAATTCAGAAATCAGAGGTGCAAAAGGATTTGAGAGCACTAGTATAGGATTCCCTAAAGGGCAATTTGCACATTGAGTCGATAGTTTTAACAAAAAAAAAAAAAAAAAAATGCAATGCTAGCATTCATTTTCGGAGGACTGGAACATGAAAGCAACGATGTCATGCTGAGGCTTTAAGGCATTGCTCAGACCACACTGGAGTATTGTGAAAGGATAGGCTGCTATTAGAACCATAGAAACCATAGAACCATAGAAACTACAGCACAGAAACAGGCCCTTTGGCCCTTCTTGGCTGTGCCAAACCATTTTCTGCCTAGTCCCACTGACCTGCACACGGACCATATCCCTCCATACACCTCCCATCCATGAATCTGTCCAATTTATTCTTAAATGTTAAAAAAGAACCCACATTTACCACCTCATCTGGCAGCTCATTCCATACTCCCACCACTCTCTGTGTGAAGAAGCCCCGCCTAATGTTCCCTTTAAACTTTTCCCCCCTCACCCTTAACCCATGTCCTCTGGTTTTTTTCTCCCCTTGCCTCAGTGGAAAAAGCCTGCTTGCATTCACTCTATCTATACCCATCATAATTTTATATACCTCTATCAAATCTCCCCTCATTCTTCTACGCTCCAGGGAATAAAGTCCTAACCTATTCAACCTTTCTCTGTAACTGAGTTTCTCAAGTCCCGGCAACATCCTTGTAAACCTTCTCTGCACTCTTTCAACCTTATTTATATCCTTCCTGTAATTTGGTGACCAAAACTGAACACAATACTCCAGATTCTGCCTCACCAATGCCTTATACACCCTCATCATAACATTCCAGCTCTTATACTCAGTACTACGATTAATAAAGGCCAATGTACCAAAAGCTCTCCTTACGACCCTATCTACCTGTGATGACACTTTTAGGGAATTTTGTATCTGTATTCCCAGATCCCTCTGTTCCACTGCACTCCTCAGTGCCTTACCATTAACCCTGTATGTTCTACGTTGGTTTGTCCTTCCAACGTGCAATACCTCACACTTATCAGTATTAAACTCCATCTGCCATTTTTCAGCCCATTTTTCCAGCTGGTCCAAGTCCCTCTGCAGGCTCTGAAAACCTTCCTCACTGTCTACTACACCTCCAATCTTTGTATCATCAGCAAACTTGCTGATCCAATTTACCACATTATCATCCAGATCATTGATATAGATGACAAATAACAATGGACCCAGCACTGATCCCTGTGGCACACCACTAGTCACAGGCCTCCACTCAGAGAAGCAATTTTCTACCACCACTCTCTGGCTTCTTCCATCGAACCAATGTCCAATCCAATTTACCACCTCTCCATGTATACCTAGCAACTGAATTTTCCTAACTAACCTCCCATGCGGGACCTTGTCAAAGGCCTTACTGAAGTCCATGTAGACAATATCCACTGCCTTCCCTTCATCCACTTTCCTGGTAACCTCCTCGAAAAACTCCAACAGATTGGTCAAACATAACCTACCATGCACAAAGCCATGTTGACTCTCCCTAATAAGCCCCTGTCTATCCAAATGCTTGTAGATTCTGTCTCTTAGTACTCCCTCCAATAACTTACCTACTACTGACGTTAAACTCATCGGCCTATAATTTCCTGGATTACTTTTCGATCCTTTTTTAAACAACGGAACAACATGAGCCACTCTCCAATCCTCCGGCACTTCACCCGTAGACAGCGACATTTTAAATATTTCTGCCAGGGCCCCCGCAATTTCAACACTAGTCTCCTTCAAGGTCCGAGGGAACACCCTGTCAGGTCCCGGGAATTTATCCACTTTAATTTTCCTCAAGACAGCAAGCACCTCCTCCTTTTCAATCTGTACAGTTGCCATGGTGTCACTACTTGATTCCCTCAATTCCATAGATTTCATGCCAGCTTCCTTAGTAAATACAGATGCAAAAAACCTATTTAAAATCTCCCCCATTTCCTTTGGTTCCGCACAAAGCCGACCACTCTGATCTTCAAGAGGACCAATTATATCCCTTACAATCCTTTTGCTCTTAATATACTTGTAAAAGCTCTTTGGATTATCCTTCACTTTGACTGCCACGGCAACCTCATGTCTTCTTTTTGCCCTCCTGATTTCTTTCTTAAGTATATTCTTGCACTTCTTATACTCAAGCACCTGATTTACCCCGTTTCCTATACATTTCATACAACTCCCTCTTCTTCTTTATCAGAGTTGCAATATCCCTTGAGAACCAAGGTTCCTTATTTCCATTCAATTTGCCTTTAATCCTGACAGGAACATACAAACTCTGCACTCTCAAAATTTCTCCTTTGAAGGCTTCCCACCTACCAATCACATCTTTGCCAGAGAACAACCTGTCCCAATCCACACTTTTTAGATTCTTTCTCATTTTTTCAAATTTGGCCTTCTTCCAGTTCAGAACCTCAACCCTAAGTCCAGATCTATCCTTATCCATGATCAAATTGAAACTAATGGCGTTATGATCACTGGAACCAAAGTGCTCCCCTACACAGACTTCCGTCACTTGCCCTAATTCGTTTCCTAACAGGAGATCCAATATTGCATCCCCTCTAGTTGGTCCCTCTATATACTGATTTAGAAAACTTTCCTGAACACATTTTACAAACTCTAAACCATCTAGACCCCTAACAGTATGGGAGTCCCAATCACTGTATGGAAAATTAAAATCCCCTACCACCACAACTTCATGTTTCCTGCAGTTGTCTGCTATCTCTCTGCAGATTTGCTCTTCCAAGTCTCGTTGACTATTGGGTGGTCTGTAATACAATCCCACTAATGTGGCCATACCTTTCCTGTTTCTCAGCTCCACCCATAAGGACTCAGTAGACAAGCCCTCTAATCTGTCCTGCCTGAGCATTGCTGTAATATTTTCCCTAACAAGCAATGCTACTCCCCCACCTTTCATTCCTCTGCCTCGATCACATCTGAAACATCGGAACCCTGGAATATTAAGCTGCCAGTCCTGCCCCTCCTGTAGCCAAGTTTCACTAATTGCTACAACATCATAATTCCATGTGTCAATCCACGCCCTCAACTCATCCACCTTCCCCGCAATACTCCTAGCATCGAAATATATACACCTCAGAAGATTTTTACCACCACTCACAACCTTTCTATCAGCGGATTTGCTTAAACTTTCAACATCATTTATTTTCACCCCAGCCACACTGTCAG
Organism: Mobula birostris; assembly: GCF_030028105.1. NCBI lineage: Eukaryota > Metazoa > Chordata > Chondrichthyes > Myliobatiformes > Myliobatidae > Mobula > Mobula birostris. Next base: position 109,478,462 of record NC_092378.1, read on the forward strand.
CTCTGGCACTCTGGTTCCCATCCCCCTGCAAATCTAGTTTAAAGCCTCCCTAATAGCACTAACAAACCTCCCTGAAAGGATACTGGTCCCCCTGTGGTTCAAGTGTAACCTGTCTCTCTTGTACAGGTCCCACCTGCCCCAGAAGAGGTCCCAATGATTATATTGGAGAAGGTCTAAGAGGATGTTTATGAGAATGATCTTGGGAATGAAGGGATAATGTACAAAGAACATTTGATGGATCTGGGCCTGTATTTGTTGGCGTTTGGAAGAATGAGAGGGGACCTCATTGAAACCTACCAAGTATTAAAAGGCCTGGATGGACTAGACATGGTGAGGACGTTTCCAATAGTGCGAGAGTCTAGGACTAGAGAGCACGGCATCAGAATACAAAGATAACCCTTTAGAACAGCAATGAGGAGGAATTTCTTTAGCCAGAGGGTGGTGAATCTGTGGAATTCATTGCCACAGACAGTTGTGGAGGCCATCATTGGGTATATTTAAAGTGGAGGATGATAGGTTCTTGATTAGTAAGGACTTCAAAGGTTAAGGGGAGAAGGCAGGAGAATGGTATTGAGGGGGAAAATAAGTCAGCCATGATCAAATGGTAGAATAGACTCAATGGGCTGAATGGCCTAATTCTGCTCCGATATCTTCTGATGATTGACCACTCATTTTAAAAAAAGTATTAAAAAGAAAAATAGTCAAAGGTAAAATACATTGATCACTCCAAAATCTTCTTCCCTTTATATATGCCATTTTCCATATAAGCAGCTCTCCTAAAAGCTTTTAAAATTGCTAGCTACCTCAGAAAAACTCGTCTTGTATGCGTGTCTCTCACCCAGCATCTGGTACCTACTTAACTGCCTTCTGCAGGTCAAGACATCTTTCGACATTTATTTGCTCACTATTTTAAAAAAAAAAAAAAATCAGGACTAGTCCTGCCATATTGGAATGACAATACTAGTTTGGCTTAAAATTATAAAATATTGCAGATACTTGGTCCTGCTAAGAGGACATCAGTTATTACCCCTCCCACACAACATTTTTGGGTATTTTTAATGGAAGTGTTGCAGGATGCCAAGCAAGATTCCCAGGCTCTTCTGCAAATGTTCCAAAAGATGACCGTTAAGCAAGAGTGTGCTTAAAAAAGGGCTCAGGTTTAATATCACTGGCATGTGTTGTGAAATCTGTTGTGCAGCAGCAGTACATTGCAATACACAATCAAAACTAAATGACAGCAAGTATACACATTTTAAAACATTAAATTAAATAAGTCATGCAAAAAGAGAAATTGTAGAGAGGTAACATTCACGGGTTTAATGCCCATTCAGAAATCTGATGGTAAAAGGGAAGTTATTTCTGAATCGTTGAGTATGTGCCAAAGATAGTCTTTGTTGTACCATGCTTCATTATACCCTTCAATGTTTATACCCTTCAATTAAATAAAGTTGATTTTTCCATTTTCATTCTAAATATTCATCGTATGCATATTACAAAAAATATTTAAAGTGGTTTGCAATTTTCAGGCCAAGTAAAAATTTCTTGCAAATTTCTTGCAATGGTTGGTCCATGCAGCTGTTAAAAAACGGAGGGAACCTTGCTCTGCAAAGCTACCATTGTACATCTGACAATATATCTGAAAAAAAAAGATATTCTTTCAGATGCTCCACTAATGCGCAAACCAAAGCCATTACTCACATCTTTATTCAATAATGTCTGCAAAGTAGTCCACAAAACAAAATCTTTTGCATCTGGCAGATTATTCAGCTGGTCTTCAAAAGTACTCTAATCAAAAGGAAAAAAAGTGATAATTATGAAATCATTAAAAAATAGTATCAATGTTTTTGATATTTACACAGCCATCCCAAAATAACCCCTAGCCAAGCAAGTCACTTTTTCATATTAATATAAAAAGAAAACAGATCTAAACTGGTGGTGAGCTCAGAGCTGCACTTATACTTTGATCACCAGAAAGAAATTTCTATAATGGAGGAGCAGCAGTCTGAGGTACTTTTCTTAAGCAACAGAAGAGGATGCCTCACATTTCTTTGTACCTTGTAGGAGATAACTAACTGGGTCTTGTGGGTGGAGAATAAGTTGAGCAAGGGAGACCTTCCTAGCATGCAAACTTGGGTGCTCTTCTGCTTGATTTACAACAACTTCATAACTGGAGGGAGGCAGACACAGTTGTGCAGCTAGTAGATACGCTGCCTCACAACTCCAGTGACCAGCATCCTCTATCATCTGTGTGGAGTTCATATGTTCTCCCCATGACTGGATTGGGTTTTACCTTGCTGTTTGTTTCCTCCCAGACCACTGTACAAGTTGTCCACTGTACAGGCTGGGTACAACAATGTGGCATTAGTCCACATCACCAATAGATGCAACTGGGTGCTTGATAATCAGCAAAGATTTAGTGAGCTGAAGGGTCTGTTTGCCCACTTTGATTCTGAACCAACCCACTTCCCACACAAGCACATCTACAGTGTATTAAATTGGGGATTCCAGCTTGATTGAAATTATGGGGAAATTGGTCTGCAAATTTGACCATGCACTTAGCCTGCCTATATCTATCTGCTGACACTTTACGTCCTTTTTTTTTTTATCTAATGCCACTAAGCACTCAGTTCCTTTAAGTCACTAACATTAAACAGTACATAGTCAAGATGCTGGCACCAATACCTGTGGCACCCCATTTCTTATAATTTACTAATGGAAAAATTACCCATTTATCCTGATACTACATTTTCTATTAATTAGCCAATGTTCCAGCCATACTATTACCCAAATGCCATAAACTAACACAAGAATCAGTCCAAAGCATCTTTTGGAAATTTAAGTAGACCATCTCAACTGTGTGCCACTTTTATCCATCCTGCTCAAAATCCTAAAAGATTTCTAACAAGCCTGCTATGCACACCTTCAGTTTCATACAGAAACCTCAATTCTGCTTGATTATACAATTTATTCCTATAAGTGCTGCTGCTACTTCCTTGATATTAGATCCACCATGTTCTCAATAGCAGATGTCAGGCTTTCAGTCTCCCTCCTTTTTTTGAATAGCAGTACTGAATTTGTGATTTTATAACCCATTCAGACCCCTCAAGAATCTAGTAAAGGAATTCTGTAAGACAGTACAGGGCATCTTCTTCCCCTTGAGATATTTCTTACAATCCTAGTATGCAAGCCATCAGTTCACATGGACCATTTATCCTCCCCGCCACCACCCCCCACCAAATCGTTTAAGTATCTTCTTCCCAGTGATTGTACTTGTATTAAGTCCTCTCTCCCCTTTTCTAATTTATTATTGTGATGATTTTACTATATTCATCTGCTAATAGTTATTGACAGGAATTAATCCTGTGTACGCTGTTGTGTTCTTTTGATTGACAATAACTGAACAAAATCAGCACAGACCCCTAGTGTAGATAATGGACTGTCTTCATTCAATGCTATCAATGATTGCATTCTCCAAATCTTAGTTTTCATTGTAACATTATTAACTTGTTGAAATAGTGAAATTGTTTCATTTCCCGGCAATTTCTTGGATCACCAAGCCTAAATGCTTGAAAAAGCAGTGAGTAAAAGAGTTCAGAATTGTCTTCCTGCTCATTTCTCATCAACCGTCGGTAACAAAAATCATTGCTTTTTGAACAGATACCCGGCTGTCATAAGTAATCAATGGCCTAATTAACCATAATCTACTGTATTTACCTCAAGAATCCTCTATATTCACTAGAAGGCCTAACTGTCCATTTTATATTTTTCACTGCTTTGCATTCATTAGCTACTCTCCACCCACCCACCCCCCAACTCCACCTTTTTTTCTTTCTTCCTTTTCAATGTTTTTAGATTTCTATACAGAAGAGTCCAAGAGAATACAGATTATAAAAAAGAAAAAATATAATACCAGATACAGTATATTGAATCACATTAACAAACCTTTTACCCTATATTCATATAGATTAGATTAATTCGTATTTTAAAGCTGCATTTGAGGAGCCTTAATAACCATGGTTACCTCTTTAAATTAATTTCTTGATCTCTCAAGTCCTGCTGAAGGGTCTCAGCCTGTAATGTCAGCTGTACTCTTTTCATTAGATGCTGCCTGGCCTGCTGAGTTCATCCAGTATTGTGTATGTGTTGCTTGATCTTTACTCCACTGCTACTAACTCACCATATTTTAACTTATTACTCTGAGTTACATCACCTTTCTTCCATGAACCATGATCTTCAAATCCCATTTCTTTCCTTGATATCCCCACCCTTACCTAATCCACAAGCCATGGATGTCAGAGGAAATGCATTGTAGATGAAAGGACTGCAAGAAGAGATGTTTGTTTTCATGTCCCTTGACTGGACAGTGTGTGTGGTAATAATAGGTCTCAAATGTGACTGCTAACCCAATGAATGCAGCGACAATATGTCCAAATTTTATTGCCGTACAGTACTGAGACACTAATTTTTTTTTAAAAATGCACTGCATTTTTTTTTGTCTTCCCTGTACCCCACCCCATCCCTCCCCCAGCAAGTCTAATGTTGGTCTCAGCTGTTAATTTAAAAACTGACCCACTGCTGTTATTTAATGATAAAATGGCTATGAGAGAAAATCATCCCCTATGAACACATCTCCACTTATATAGTGGATTCAAAGGGAGAAATAGCCCATCTTACAAAAATTCACAATATGCTTCATAGCAATACCTCTCAGTGACAAGGAGCTAAACAAAATATCACTGAAATTTCACATCTTACTTTCTGCAGGTTTTGCAATCTTCCAGACCCAGAAATTAAATTTGTAAATTATTTAAATGTCTAGAATCAGTTATTTATACTTAAAACTGCATCCCAAAGGGAATATTAAATACAACTTGCATACAGTTCAAACAATTACATTGTTATACATAAATAGGACAAATGCCTGCACAATTCTCAATGCTGTGGAAATTATGGACAAGTTTTTTAAATCCAAACATAATTATGGTTTTCATAATCCAACCCCATCTATCACTCCAAGTTAGAGATTAAAAAGTTAGTTTCCAATTCTTGTTTTCAAGATCATTTTTACTTCACTGTTATGACAATATTGTATCACAACTTTAAGTTACATAAAAAATGTTTAGTTAGTTGTCTTTGGATATCAAAATTTTTACCACTTTCTATTCATAACTCACCAATCTGCGAGTCGTTTCTTCAGTGTTTCGTGCTTTGCTTTGCTGTAACTGTAGGTATCAGAAGTTTGAAATTTAGCTTCACAGAAAGCTAAAGCAAATGGGGATTTAAACAGTGTCACAGCACTAACTACTTCTGGGACAATTCATACCAAGTGAATATTGGTGCAGAGATAAACGGCAGAGAACACCATGCACGTTAATTCTTGTACATACCTCTTCCTCATTCTAGCATACCTTCTGATTTCCAAACTGCTGTGGATGTTAAGCATGAATCAATTACAGTCCCCACAGCAAACTTCCCTCACCTACCAGTGGTTTACCCCTGTGTTTTTCCTTTCAGGCATCCAGAGGATGCAATCTCTTGGATATCATGGAAACTATGATGGAGGCAAAGAACTGCCTCTTATTTCACACTCTCAGTCAACACTATCGGTACAAATACAATATACATTGTAAATCAGAGGTTCCCAATCAGAGACCTACTGACCCCACGGTTAATGGTAGAGCTCCACAGCATTAAAATAAAAAGTTGAAAACTCCTGCCCTAAATGGATAAATCAGAGGCATGATCTACAGTACTCACTCAAACAACTGCACTGCAGCCAAGGCTCACAGAAAGGCGGCTGGTGCAAACCACACTGATTTTCCCTACTGAAATCCGATGGTTGAAGGTATGCAAATATATGCAGCTATATAGCTTCCTGTGGACAGGATAGTTCACTGCCACCTCCAGGGTAACATCAAAAATCTTGGTGCTTAATCTCATCCACCATGTTTGCATTCTCGGTATTGCCAAGGCAAGATTCACTTGAAGTTGTTCTGTTTGTAAACCACCTCCTTTCTCATTAGTGCAGTCTGGCTTAAAGCACTGCAATATAGCAAGTATAATGACTACAGGACTAGCAACTTGTTATTCATGGTCACCAACCTTAATTCCTAATGGCTTTTCAAAAGAAATGAGAAAATTGGAGCAGGAGTAGACAACTAGCATTCCCCACCTCCCCCACCAAGTCATCTCACCATTCAGCATAATCACAGCCAACTCATGTTGGTCTCAGCTTCTCATCCACACCAGCTCCCATAGTCCCAATCTTTCAACAAGTTATCCATCTTTACCTTAATATCACGAGACTGCACTGAAGAAATTTCTACACACCTCAATTTTAAATGACCGGTCCCTTATATTGTAGCTACATCCCCTTATTTGTACCTCTCACTAATGAGAATTTTCAAGTCCCTTGGGATCTCAGACACTTACAGTTTGGATTTAGTCAGCATTTTACCCACTTCACTGCACATTCCAGCTTCTGCTGAAGGCTTATAAATATACAAATGGAAAAGTACGTATTTTGTGACTGCGAAAATCTCATAGTTGATGATTATTGATAAGTCACAAGCAAAAAGTGTGCAAGTGTTGTCACTGGATAGAACCACTCCCCCTGCTAAAACCAGTACTGTATATTTAACTCTGGGGAAAGACAGGACCGTCCCCAATCTGACAAAAAAAGCTCTAGTAGAGTCAGCAGCTCCTGCTTCCCAGTCACCGTCACATTCACACATCTGGAAAACTCTGCAGCTGAAGGAATTAATAAAAGCTTAATGTTACATTCTGAGAATTTGATGTAAACATCAAAACCCACCTCACCATAAAAGGACACTTAGACACTTGTGACAACCCATGTACAAAGCAGTGTGTTATGTATATCAATAAGAAATTCTCCATATTTACATCATTAAACTTTTGCTACTAATTAAGGGGGTGGGGGAAGTAGATGGGGTCCAATATTATCTCCTTGAGCCTGAATTCTGTCAAGATCTGTTTTGTTACTGACCACTCAGAAGAGCTGCCCTTTCATGGTGACCATTTAACTGATCGACTTTAACACCCATTTCTATCACTTCCCACACATCTGCTCTCACATCACTCTTTCAACCTTTCCCCAGACAGAATGGAGATAGGTCACCTTTCATCCCACTGGGCTTTGCATCCAGCTTATCATCCTTCATCACTTCCATCAGTTCCAACGGGAACTCACCATGAGCCATATCTTCTCCTCTACCCCCTCCCCCCAAATTCTGCTTTCCACAGGAGACTAGGCAATGTGGGACTCCTTGATCCACTCATCCCTTCCAACCAACCTTTTGCACTTTCCCCAGCAACCTTAACATGTGAGATTTGTACTTTCTCCCTCACCAGCCAAATATCTAAAAAGCCCTTCCAGATGAGGTGGTGCACCTCCTCCAACATGGTCTTTTGCATTCAGCGCCCATGATGTGCCCCCCCCCACAGCAGCAAGGTCAAGTGCACACTACACAACTCTTTTGCAGAGCACCTCTACTCCATCCACAATGCCATCTTAAGCTGATGGTGACATCTTATTTCAATTCCACATCCTATTATTCTCACACTGACCTGTCTATACTCAACTTTCTTCACTGCTACAAAGGCCAAATGCAAATACAAGAACAGTAGCTGACAGCTCAATTGTAGAAACAATGGATTTTCTGGTTACCCATTCTCCAAGTTCATTCTACTTCCACCTGTCCACAGTCTCTTTCCCTTTGATCAGCTTCCCTACCCTCCATTACCTACCCCTCCTGGTTCCATCTGCCAGGCATTCCTCCTTTATCTGGTTCCATCTATCATTTTCCTCTCACTTCTATGTACTGGCTATTTTCTCTCTACTCTCCCTGTCCTGATGCAAGGTCTCAATCTGAAATGTGACCATCTTTCCACAACCACTGATGTGGTTAACCCAGAGTTCCTCCAGCAGTTTCTTTTCCTCTCCATAGACCATCATTCAGTGTCTTAATCACTGCTTTGTTTTCTCCCCGTCATTTTTCCCTTTCTCTCCAACAGTTTAAATTTTTGTTTTGATAAACAGCAATATCAATGCACTTAATTGTCGTCGTCTTGTACGACCCAGAAAGTTAATGAAACTGGTCTATCATGTACTACAGCAGCTCGGAAGGGAAGAAGGACAGAGATTTTTTGAGTCCTTTTCCAGGAAGGACCCAACTGGTAACTGGTTCACAGGAAAAATCAATAGTGTGAACATAGAAAAATAAAAAAAGCATGTTTAATCTTTACAGTACATTAAGTTAATCCCAATTAGTAAAAAAAACCCAGCATCTTAAACTTGTGCTATTAATACTACCTTACTTTTTCAAAGTCCTTCTTCATTGTTTCCTGGTTACTACTCAAGAGATTAATTGCATTCATCAATTCTTGTAGTGATCCCATTGCCTGAAAAAGTGCACACTAGTGATTATTTTGCAGGGAAAAAGACACGTCACAGCAACACTGCCAATTATCATTGTACTCTGAAAATGCCAGTTGGAATAACCATGAGCTTGAATTCTAAAAATAAAAGCAAATTTTTAAAGTAGCATTTCCAAAGCATTCAGAAAAAACTGCACTATACAGCAACCAAGATTCTTAAGTTTTCAAAATAATAATCATTGTTGGAATCACTCAAAGGTCAAGCAGCTTTTGTGGGAAGATTTAATATTTCAGGTCCGAGACTTCATTTAAAAACTAGAAAAAAAGGAAAGAATATTGAATAGTTTAAGCTGCAGGGAGAGTGCAGGGTAGATGGAGAAAATTAAGGAAGTATCTCTGACAGAACATGGCTGTGGTTTCTGTGGAAGAAACTTGTTTATGAAGTTCAAACACGAGAAAATATGCAGATGCTGGAAATCAAAGCAACAAGCACAAAATGTTAAAGGAACTAGCAGGCCAGGCAGCATCTATGGGAAAACAGTAAACAGTCAACATTTCGGGCCAAGATTCTTCACCTGGGCTGGAAGAAAAAGATAAGTCAGTAAGGAGGGGAGGGATAAGCACAAGATAGTAGGTGAAAGGTGAAACCTGGAGAGAGGGAGGGGTAAAGTGAAGAGCTGGGAAGTCAATTGGTGAAACAGATAAAGGGCTTAAGAAGGGGGAATCTGATAGGGGAGGACAGAAGGCCATGGAAGAAAGGGAAGGGGAATGAGCACCAGAGGAATGTGATGGGCAGGTAAGAAGATAAAGTGAGAGGGAAAGCGTAATGGGGAATGGTGAAGGAGAGGTGGGAGTAAAACAATCACCAGAAGTTCGAAAAATCGATATTCATGCCATCAGATTGGAGCCTACCCAAAGGGAATACAAGGTGCAGGACCTCCAACCAGAGTATGGCTGCTTTGCAGCAGTAGAGGAGGCAGTGGACAGACATGTCAGAATGGGAAAGGGAAGTCAAATTGAAATGGGTGGCCACCGGGAGATCCTACTTCTTCTGGTGGATGGAGCATAGATGCTCAGCGAAGTGGTCTTCCAATCCATGTCAGCTCTCACCGATATAGGAGGCTACATTAGAAGCACAGATACTGTAGATGACCCCAACAAACTCACAGCTGAAGTGTCGCTTCACCTGCAAGGACTGCTTGCGATCCTGAATGGTAGTGAGGGAGGTGGGGCAAGGGCAGGTGTGGCACTTGTTCAGCTTATCTGATTTGGCAAGTTAACAAGGCTGATAGCGAGAGAGAACACAGGAACATAAAATCTGTCAAATGCAAAGCTCTACAAAATGCTCAGTAAACAAGTTTGTGCCAACAGAGAAGCACTGGCCAGTACTGATAACAAGGAGAGCAAGTTATAAGAGGTTATTAAATGCAGTATTGAATCCAGAAGGTTGTAATATAGAAGGGAAGATAAGAAGCTGTTCATTATCTTACAGTCAGTCATAGAAAGGTTCAGCACAGAAACAAGCCCTTTGACCATCTAGTCAGTACCAAACCACTTAAGCTGCCTACTCCCATTGACCTGCACTGGAACCATAGCCTTCCATATCCCTACCATCCATATACTGTCCAAACTTCTCTTAAGTGTTAAAATTGAGTTCATATACACCACTTGCGTGGCAGCTCGTTCCACACTCTCATGACTCTGAGTGAAGTAGCATTTCTTGGTCCCCTTAAACTGGTCACCTTTCACCCTTAATCCATGACCTCTGGTTGTAGACCCACGCAACCTCAGTGGAAAAACCCAGCTTGCATTTACCCAATCTATACCTTTTAATTTTGTATATCTTTATCAAATCTCCCCTCGTTCTTCTCCTTTAAAGAATCAAGTCTTAACCTATTCAATCTTCCCTTACAATTCAGGTCCTCCAGACCCAGTGCAGCCTTTTAAATTTTCTGTACTCTTTCAAATTTATTTACGTCTTTGCTGCGGGAAGGTGAACCAAAACAATACTCCAAATTAGGACTCAATGTCTGACACACTTCAATGTAACATCCCATCTCCTGTATTCAGTACATTGATTTATGAAGGCCAATGAGCCAAAAACTTTAATCTTATCTGTGACACCACTTTCAAGAAATTGTATTCTGTATTCCCAGATCCTTCTACCACACTCCTCAGTGCCCTACTGAAGTGCAAATCCCTCACACTTGTCTGCATTAAATTTCATCTGCCATTTTGCAGCCCATATTTCCAGCTGGTCCAGATCCCAGAAGCCACGATAGCCTTCCTCGCTGTTCACTACACCCTCAATCTTGATGTCACCTGCAAGTTTGCTGATCCAGTTAACTACATCATCCAAATCACTGATATAGATGACAACAACAACCAATCCAGCACAGATCTGTAACTCTTGCTTCGGCTAGCAGCTTCATATAGGGGATGATAGCCCCCACAGCCCAGCCAAACGTAAGAAATCTCATTTGGGTGGATGCTGCGCAATGTGACCTGTTACAAATCAGTACCATGAAATAACAAACAGTACACAATATGCAATTAAACAATTGAAATTTATAATTCTTAATTTGACTATATGGTTAGCAAAGAAAACAAATAAAAAGGGCCCATTCTCATGAAACAGTCTAATTCGCAACGTTGGAGCTCACTGATAAGGCCATTCGTCCACCATCGACCTCCTCCGATTATCACTGACCTTCGGCCCCTCACTCCAAGTCCACTCCATCTGGCGGTCTACCAACTCTCTCCATTCGCGCCTTCTTTCCCCGGCAAAAGACCGCAAATTCCCGGCTCCCAAACACACAAGAATGAACAACATCCCACTCATTGGCCAGCATGCTCCATTATCTCTAGTCATAACCCAAGTATTACTGCGACAGAGAAACCATTACCTTAGCAGTGGAAAATTACAGAGAAGCCATTACATTAGCAGTGAAACCTTACAGCGTGTACAGATCCCTGAGGCACTCCACTAGTCATAGACCTCCAGTCCTCAAAGCAACCATCTACTACCACTCTCTGGCTTCTCCCACAAAGCCAATGTTAATCTAATATACTACCTCATCTTGAACACCAAGTGACTGAGCCTTCCTGACCAACCTCCCATGTGGGACCCTGTCAAGCACCTGGCTAAAGTCCATACAGACAACATTCACTGCCTTGTCTTCATCAACTTTCCTGGTCATTTCCTTGAATCCTTGAATCAGTCCATATCTAATCCTAATACTTCTATACACAGCCCTTTAGAATACCTTCCAATAGTTTTCCCACAACTGATGTCAGATCACTGGCCTATAATTTCCTGGTTTAGTTTCAGACCCTTTCTTAAGCAGCAGAACAACATTGATGATCCTCCAATGCTCTGGTACCTCACTTGATGCCAAGGATGATTAAAATATTTCTGCTATGCCCCAGCAATTTCTGCACTAGCCTCCTGCAGGGTCCAAGGGAACATCTGTCAGGCCCTGGGGATCTATCCACCCTAATTTACCTCAGGACAGCAAACACCTCCTCCTCTGTAATCTGTATAGGGTCCATGAAGTTGATGCCACTTCATCCAACTTCTATAGACCGTGTCTCCTGAGTAATTACAGAAGCAAAAATAAAAAAAACCATCTAAGATCTCTCCCACCTCTTTCGGCTCCACACACAGATTACTATTCTGATCTTCTAGAAGATTAATATTATCCCTTTCAATCCTTTTGCTCAGTATCTGTAGAATCCCTTGGATTTTCCTTTCACCTTGTTTGCTGGGGCAACCTCATGCCTTCTTTGAGCTCTCCTGATTACTTTAAACGTTCTCCTGCATTTCTTGTACTCCACAAGCACCCCATTTATACCGATCTGCCTATACCTGCTATGCACCTTTTTTGCCTCAACCATGCCTCAATAGCTCTTGAAAACCAAGGTTTCCTACACCTGGTATCTTTACCTTTTATATTGGTGCTCTTAAAATTTCATTTTCAAAGGCCTCCCAGTTACCAAGTGCATCTTTGCCCGAAAATATCTAGATCCTTTCTGATAGCATAAAAATTGCCTTTTCTCCAGTTCAGAATCTCATCCTGAGGACCAGACCTATCTTTCTGTATATCTACTTTGAAACTAATGGCAGTGTGATCGGTAATGCAAAGTATTCCCTTTCACTAGCTTCTCTCACCTGTCCTGACTCACTCCCAAACATCAGATCAAGTATTGCACACTCTCACACTGGAACTTCTATGTACTGATTAAGGAAACTTACCTGAACACATTTGACAAACTCGATCCCATCTAGTCCTTTTACAGTATGGGAGTCCCAGTTAATATGTGGAAGGTTAAAAATCACCTACTATAACAACCTTGTTTCTTGCAAGAGTCTGCGATCTCTTTACAAATTTGTTCCTCTAAATCCCTTGGATTGTTGGATGGTCTGTAATGTATGTAATGTAGTCCCATTAACATGGTCATACCTTTCTTATTTCTCAGTTCCACCAACAATACCTCACTAGACAAGTTCTCCAGTCTGTCCTGACTGAGCACTGCAATGATGTTTTCCCTGGCTAGTAATGCCACCCAGTCCTCCTATAATCACTCCCACTGTCACATCTAAAACAATGGAACCCAAAATACTGAGCTGCCAGACCTGGCCTTTTGGCAACCAAGTCTCGCTAATGGCTACAATATCATAATTCCAGGTGTTGATCCACGCCCTGAGCTCGCCGTGCTTCCTATGAGATATATACAGCTTAGGACACTAGCTAGATCACATTCAACCTTTTGATTCCAGAACATCTGAGGTCTTAACAACATGTCCCCAGAACTACTCCATGTTCTGACACTCTAGTTCCATCCCTCTGCAACTCTAGCTTAAACCCCACCATGCAGCACTAGCAAACCTTCCTGCTAGGATATTAGCCCCCTCCAGTTCAGGTCCAAACTGATTCTTCTGTATAGGTCCCACCTTCCCCGGAAGGGAGCCCAATGATCCAAAATTCTTATGCCCTTCTTCCTACACCAACTCCTCGGCCACATGTTCAACTGTATAATCTTCCCATTCCTGCCATCACTAGCAGGAAGCACAGGCGGCAATCCTGAGATCATATTCCTTACAGCTCTGCCCTTTAAGTTAACACCCAATTCCCTGAACTCATTTTGCAGAACTTCATCACTCTGTGTCATTGGTACCTAAATGGACCACGACCTCTGGCTGTTCACCCTCCCACTTAAGAATACTGAGGATTCAATCCGAAATATCCCAAACTCGGGCACCCAGGAAGCAACATACCAACCAGGAATCTCATTCTCATCCACAGAACCTCCTTTCTGTTCTCCCAACTAACAAATTCCCTTTCTCCACAGCTCGCCTCTTCTCCCTCCCTTCTGAGTCAGAGTCTGACTCAATGCCAGAGATCTGACCACTGTCTTTCCTCTGCTAGGTCATTTCCACCACCCCCTCCCCAACAGTATTCAAAGTTGTTTAGCTGTTGTTGGGGGGGGGGGGAGGGGGGAAGAGAGAAGAAAGGGAAGATGGCCACAATGATACTCTGCACTGACTGTTTAATCACTTTCCCCTTCCTGTCACCCAGTCTCCTGCATCTTGCTCCTTGGGTATAACTACCTCTCTACATATCCTATCTATCACCCCTTAGCCTCCCAAATGATCTGGAGTTCAGTTCAGTTCCACAGCCAATTCTAATGCAGATTGTTGGAAGCGGCAGCTGGATACTCTTCTTGCAGGTATAGTCATTGGTCATTGGAAGTCTCCCTGCCTTCCCACATCCCACTATCCTGCCTAGCAACTCTACTGTTCCAACTGAGCAAATATAAAGGAGGAAGATTAGAAAATCTGTGGATGTAAAATACCATCTACAGCTTTTTTTTGCCTTCTCTCTCCACTCTAAAGACTCGAAGAGCTAAAGCCTAAAAAGAAATCTCCACTCTAACTCTGACCACTCCAATGACAGCCACTCTGCTTGCCCCACCTTACTTTAATATAATCTTGACAATCAATCCCAAACACTACTTGACCACTGCGCAAAGCACCAAACTGCTGCAAGCACTGCCTTTTCTACTCAAGTCAGTGAACCTGAGCGAACTACTCCTTCTCAGGCTTCTGATCTCTGATTTGGTGCTGCTCGAGGTCTTGTTATAACAGCGATGAGACCACAGAACTGAAATGCCAGTGATGAAGCAAGATGCTGAATTGAAGTGGACGACAAAAGGAAATTCAGTGTCTCTGGTGCAGACTGAAAACAAATGCTGCACAAAGTTGTCATCTAATCTGTGTGGGTTTCTCCAATGTAGAAGAGATCACATCAGCACTGAATGCAATACACTAGATCACAAGAAGAGCAGGTGAACGGTTGCTTCTCCTGTGTGACTGTTGTGTCGCTGGATGGTGAAAAAGTGAAAGAGTGATTGGTTGGAAAGCATCATGAGAAGGAGTTATTGAAGAAAAAGGATTAGCAGGACAGAGTTAGAGGGGGATGGTAGCTTCAGGATGCTGAAAGGAGAACAGAGGAAGATACTTAAGGGTAAACTGAGGGGGGAGCTTCTTCACTGAAAGGGCAATATGAATGTAGAATGAGCTACTGGCAGATGTGATGGATGTGCGTTTGATTACAACATTTAAGAGACGTTTGGATAAGTAAATGGACAGGAGGGGCATGGAAGTCCATGGTCTTGGTGCAGGTCAATGGGCCTGGGCAGAACAACAGCTCAGCATGGACTACACCAGCCGATGGGCTTTTGTAGAATAACAGTTCAGCATGGACTAATAATGAGCCAATGGGCCTGGTTCTGTGCTGTAATGCTCTATTACTCTGCAAGTTTTGTGAAGATAGCAGAAATTGCAAAGATGATCTGTCCAAAGCAGGAGGTTGATGAGGTAGGAAGTGGGAATTCTATTGCTCCATCTAGGAGAGGATGCGAGATCAGGGGTTGGGAAATGATATGTGATCAGGGCTTTTATAACTGTAGTACTGACAGATGATTAAGGACAAAGGAAGACAGCTCCAAAGCACCCGTTTAGCAAGTGTCGTAAGAGCCGACATAGAAGAGACAGAACAGAAAAAAATATTAGGGAGTGGAATCCTTTCAGGAAGCTGGAAAGAATGAAGTATATCTAAAACAAGCATGGGCATGTTACGGGCAGAACCTATTCCCACAGATCGGGAAGACGACATCAGGGTGCAAACTGGCGGCAAAAGTAATGAAGGGGAAACAAAAAAAAAAGACAGGCACTTGCAAGGTTCCAGAAAACACAGGTGGAGTTGTGGAAGTTGTTGTTTAACATGAGAATGAGGTCAGCCAGGCAAATCAATGTGTTTGTGGCAGGGAAATGGTCGGGCCACTGTTCAAGTGAGAAGCAGTGCACCGGGACAATCCTAGTGCATGATCAGGGTGTAAAACAATTGTACATCCATCGCAGATACATTTTCCCTCTGAACACGATCACAAAACCCATCTCCACAATCACCAAGCTAACCTTTTCTAATATAGCCTTCTTTTGCCTGAAAATCCCATTGAGATTTATTTTAAAATAATTTAGCCTACAAGTTCAAATGCAACTGTACTCTAGGAAAACAAGAGCCACAGGGATAGACATTGAAATGTCTGTGGAAGATTCACTGGAAATATTATTTTGGATTACACAACATAACTAAAGATACAGATCAAAAGATGAACTATTACAGCACATTACTTTTTTGGGATCCCCAAACATTAGGAGCTAATGACTTGCCTGCATTTAATCCCATTGGATTTTCCAGTGTATTCCAATATCCCTTAATATAATTTAGACTGCAACTCCTTTGACGACTGTAGTGAATGCTTCCCCTACATATTTATGTATATTGATTGGCAAGTGCACTACATTCCAAATCCAATTAACCCATGGATAGGATGTTAAATTTATCGGTTTTATTAAATAACAGCACCTAATGAACGTTCAGACCGTATCCCACCTTAAGCACTCCTTCCTCGTTTGCTTCCACCTTTTTTTTGACTTGCATGAGTTGCCACATTTCCTTCACTGGCCCTCCACTGCTGCTGGATAGAGAGCTTTTCCTGCCGCCCGTCTCCTCTTGGCTGCGGGCCATGAGTTCTGGAACACTGGGCAATTGTCCCAAGATGCCCATCGCGTTTTGGAGCTTTGCAACTTTTTCCTCCAGTTGGTGGAAGAGAGAAACAGACCTTCCATTCTCCTTGGGTGGACCTTCTTCTGAAGCAGGGGCTTCTTCTGCAGGAACCTCGCCCTTAGAGCTCTTGGGTTTGATAAACTCAACCTCTACTTCTTCCACCGTCTTCTGCACATCTCCAAGTTGGAGATGTTCCAAAATACCATGCAATAGTGCATGCAGCGCGTTGAAGTTACACACCCCCACCTCGGGAGTGCCGATGGCCAAATTCACAAGCTCCTTTAAAGTAAAAGTGTGCGCCATCGCAATCTCTCTAGTAATGCATAAATGTCGCCTTTAACGCTACCTCAAAAATGCAGTTCAGTTCACAACACGTGCAACCGGCGAAAAGGCGACCAATGGAACTTCACACGTGGCATCGCGGCCAGGGCGTCGTCCATTGACACTCCCACCAATCAACGGACGCTCCGTCCCGCCCGTTACACCGCAGTTGCTAAGATACCGGTATAGCTGCGTGGAAACGCCTTTATTCGGGCCGGTCCCATGTCACCCGAGTTGGTGTTATAGGTTAATGGCGTTGCAGCTACGGCTTTATGTCATGATCTGCATTGTTCTGACTATAACTCAAAATACTCAGCAGATGTTTTTATTTTATATGCATGTATTTTCTCTATGCACCGAGTGGTGGCGTTTGCTGCGTAATTTAACCAACGAGAGGATTCTGAAAGCGACAGGTCCGGTTTAAATACGCCGAAGGATCTTTCCTTATCTTTTGGCAGCCTGTGCATTTTAACCGATGACCAAAAACAAAACACACACAAACTGGAGTTGCTGGAAATCTAAAACACAGACAGAAAACTGTTCGGATGCACTCAACAAGTCAAGCAACTGATCATTTGAACGGAGGACTGATCAATGTTTCAGAAACCTTTATTTCTCTCTCCCACTGATGCTGCCTGAGCTGCTGAACACTTCCAGTGATTTCTGTTCTTTATTTCATGCCCTTGCACGGGATCAGTATTGGCACGAAATTTCTGAAAAATTTTGCACGAGGTTGCACTTTTCTCGAGTCAGTTCTCATTCAGCTTGTAGCCGTTATCTTAGGCTGGACTCCCAGATTCCACAAATACTTCCACCTCTGTTGAGCAGGACTTTCAAATCTACAAACAATTTTAACTTTGTTAATCATTGAAAGTATTTTTATCTACTCAGTAAAAAACGTTTATGATAATAAACAGCTCTGTCAAATTTCTTAACCTTCACTGCTTTGAGAGAAGAACCCATGTTTTCAAATCTCTTGGCACAACTGGCAGTCCTTGGAACTTTTTTCATCTCTTCTAACTTTTTGAAAACTTTGGCATTTTTTGTAAGGTATGGCACACAGGTTGGAAGTAGTACTCTAGCTGAGACCAAACCCACTGTTTTAGTTCAACATAACATTTTAATTGTGTGTTCTTTTCTGCTGTTCATAAAGTCATATATTCTATTTACATTTTAATAGGCTTCTCAGCTGATCTATCACCTCAAATAAAATTGAGCAACTCAACCCTTGTCTCATTGCTCCTAGACTTCGTTTGAATGAAAAGAAATTTCTCTTATTTGAAAAATCCCGGTCCTGCTGAAGGTCTCAGCCCAAAATGTCAACTGTACTCTATTTTCCATAGATGCTGCCTGGCCTGCTGGGTTCCTTCAGCATTTTGAGCATGTTGCTTGGATTTCCAGCAACTGCAGATTTTCTCTTGTTTGCCTTCGGTCCTCAAAAATGTTCATTTTTGAACTGAATTTTAATATATTTACTTTTCAATATTTTGAAGTCTAATTTTGATAGAAGCACTGTGCTTTCTAAAAATAAGTGTGAATATTGCCATCTCTAGTTATTTCCAAACCACAGAAAGCTTAAAACGAATGCTGTGTTCAATTCCCTCCGCTGTCTGTAAGAGATTTATATATTCTCCCCACGTCCACATGGGTATCCTCCAGGTGCTCTGGTTTCCTCCCACATTCCAAAGATGTATGGGTTAAGGCTGATTTATACTTGTGCATCAAATGTACACCACAGGTACAGCATAGCCGCATACCCTCCGCTGTACTCTATGCCAAACCCTACGCCATAACCTAACGCACACCTCTCCCAAAATGTAACTATGCGTCGCGGCGTTGCAGACCGCAACAACTATGATTGGTCCGCTTGGTAGCATCACATTTCCTCCTACGCTGCAATAGCTTGCCATTGGGCGACTGAAGGGCAAGGAAGGAACTCTGGCTGCAATGCTTTCCATAAAGCTTTACAGACCTCTGAAATTATGGAGGACCCTGTGCTTGATGCCAGTTTGTAGCTAGCTGCTACAGCCTGTTGACTTCCACCTGAAGCTGAAACTCGAATGGTGATTGCCAGTCTCTGAGTATACTGTGCGTACACTGATGCAAAATAAATGGTTGGAGACGATGAACCAAATCGTCAAATCTACCTGCTGACATCCGAAAATATTTGAAATGCATTTCCTCATCCATGTCTCTCAGTGGCTTGCGTAGGCTACGGCATGAGCTAGTACGCACAAGTATAAATCAGCCTTAAGGGTTAGTAAATTGTGGGCATGCTATGTTGACACTGGAAGCGTGGGTTGTTCTCAGCACATCCTTGGACTCTGTTAGTTACTGATACAAAATCAAAGCATTTCATTGTATGCTTCAATGTTTCAATGAATGTGTGACAAATAAAGATAATCTTTATCATTAACAACTATTTGTATTTTAATAGTGCCCTTGACATAATAAAATACCTTCATATGCATGCTAACCGAAGATTTAAGAGAAAAAATCAGAAGAACACAGATGTTGCATTAAACTAAAAATAAATGGCAAACAATTCTGAGAGAAAGTCTTTGACTTAAGATATTATCTCAGTTTCACTTTTCTGCTTACAGAAAGTTTCCATTTTAATTATGAAAGATTTGGGTAAGTCCAGGTAAGGTAAGTCAAGAGCTCACTACAGACAAGCCAGAGAGCTACGTTGGTAAGAACTGAAGGCTTCTCAAAATTCAAAGTAAATTTATTATCAAATATACATGTCACCATAAACAACCCTGAGATATACAATCTATCTCAATATGCAGGACTAGACTGTGGATTCAGAGAAGTCAAATGGTGGGGGTGTGTGCTTTATGATAAACTCTTTGTACTTCTCCAATGCAATGGCCTTGTTGTACTCTTGTTCCCTGACCTGGAACATGTAATGATTAAGTGCTGACCAGTCTACCTACCGAGAACGTGATCCTGACCAGAGTTTACATATCGCCAAAGGCGGATGTTAAACAGGCACTCAGGGTATTGAGTGCTGCCATCAGCAATCAAGAAACAGCCTGCCCCAATGCTTTTCAAATCATTGTCAGGAACTTAAAACGGGCTTGCTCGAAGAAATCTCTGCCCAATTAACATCAACATATTATTTGTTGCACCAGGGTTCCCAACATACTCGACCACTGCTATACTATGTTTAGGAATGCCTACTGTTTCATGCCCAGAATGTATTTTGGGAAATCTGATCACTTGGCTGCCCTCCTCCTACCTGCATACAGGCAGAGGCTAAAGAGCAAGGCTCCAGAGGTAAGAACAATAATGAGATAGGGTATCGTGCACAATTCTGATTTGATGGAGACAGACGTGAGAAGCACAGAGGAACATCTGGAGAAACTTCTGAAATGCCCGGTTCGTTGCTGCTGCTACTGTGCGATCCAGAATCTCAGGAGGGAAGGCCCCAAATCCTCGGCTTTGCCTGCTGCTGGCGGCCGGGGCTGGGGTCGAAGCGCTTGGCAGGGATGGTGCTCGGTGCTCGGTGTCGGAGGGCTGGTTGGAGGCTCGAAGTTTTTAGATGACTCAGAGTCGGACTGGTCGGGCATGGCAGGGAGAGTTTTCTTCCTTCTCCCATCTGCGTCAGATGTGGGACTTTCGAGAGACTTTGAACTTTTTTTTACCATGCCCATGGCCTGATCTTCATCAAGTTACAGTATTGCTTGCACTGTTGTAACTATATGTTATAATTATGTGGTTTTTGTCAGTTTTTCAGTCTTGGTCTGTCCTGTGTTTCTGTGATATCACATCGGAGGAATATTGTATCATTTCTTAATGCATGCATTACTAAATGACAATAAAAGAGGACTGCGTGTCCTCATAATCTACTCTAAAAAAAAAGAGGCAGAGGAGAGGCTATGGGATTGTTTCGAGTTGGTGGACTGGGCTGTGTTCAAAGCACCTGAATGAATACACTATGGTTGTCATGGACTTTATAAAAATAGTTGTAGGTGAGTGTGACCTCACAAAATCATTCATAGTCTTCCCCAACCAGAAGTCCTGGTTGAAACATGAGAATGAAAACATGCTGAGGGCCAGATCAGTGGCATTCATGTCTGGCAACTAAATAAAGTACAAGAAGTTCTGTTGCGATCTCTGGAAAGCAACCTCACGTACGAAGTGGCAATTGTGGACCAAATCTGAGTCACTGAAGTATGCTGGACAGCTGTGACAGGGCTTCAATGCTATCAGCTCCTACAAAGTGACAGGTTTCACTCCCTGATTAGCTCAATCAATGCCTTTACGCTTGTTTTGACTGTCAGACCAGGGCGGCGCCTTCACGAACTCCACAGCCCCAACGACCCTGTGATTTCAGTCTCTGAGGCTGACGTCAGGAGGCTGAACCCACAGAGAGCGGATGGGGTACCTGGTCAAGCACTAAACCCCTATGCTGATCAACAGGCTGGAGTGTTCACCAATAGCTTTAACCTCTCACTTTGACAGCTTGAGGTACCTCAGATCCAACACCACCAAGTTCAGGAACAGTTATTACCCCTCAACTATCGAGATTCTTGAACAAGAGGGGATAACTTCACTCGCCCCATCTCTGAACTGTACATACAACCTAATAAATCACTTTCAAAAACTCTTCATCTCATGTTCTCAATATTTATGGCTTATTTATTTATTTATTATTATAATTTCTACTTGTTTCTTTCTTTGTATATTTGCACAGCTTGTTGTCTTTTGGTTGTTTATCCATCCTACTGAGTCCAATCTTTCACTGATTTTTATTGTGTTTCTTGTATTTACTGTCAATGCCTGCAAGAAAATTAATCTCAGGGTCTTATATGATGATATATATGTCCTTTGCTAATAAATTTATGTTGAACTTTCAAGTTTATACTTTGAAGTAGTGAAATAGTTTTCCTTTCACTCCTGGATATTTTTGGCATCTCTAAGCCTGAATGCTTGAAGCCTCAGTGAGCAAAACAGTTCTGAATTCTCTTACTGCTTATTTCTAGCCAACTATCAGTGACAAAAAATATCAAATTTTAAAAAAATGTTTTTTGAACACAAATACGTGCTATTTAAAAACTGTTTGCTCTAAGTACAGGGTCGTGTCTAACAACCACATTTGTGCACGAGACTGATGCTAGTTAGAAATTGTTCGGCAGTTTTCTCAGCAACACACACAAAATGCTGGAGCAACTCAGCAGGCCAGGTAACATCCATGGAAAAGAGTACAGTCAATGTTTCAGGCCAAAACCCTTCATCAGTCCCAGAGAGGAAGGGAAAGAGTCAGAGTAAGAAGGTGGGAGGAGGGGAGGAAGAAGTACAAGATGACAGGTGATGGGAGAAACCAGGGGAGAGGGAGGGGTGACATAAGGGGGAGGAGCACCAGGGGGAGGTGATGGGCAAGGAAGGAGAAAATGTGAGAGAGGGAAAGAGGAATGGGTGATGGTGAAGAAGGGGGGGATTGCAATTACTGGAAGTTTGAGAAATCGCTGTTCATGCCACCAGGTTGGAGGCTACCTGGACAGAATATAAGCAGTTACTCCAACAAACTGAGTGTGGCTTCATCCTGGCAGTTGAGGAGGCTATGGACTAACATGCTGGAAAGCGAATGGGAAGTAGAACTGAAATGGGTGGCCACTGGGAGATTCCACTTTTTGTGGCAGATGGAGTGAACGTGTTCGGTGAAGTTGTCTCCCAATCTATGTCTGTCCTCACCAATATACAGGAGGCTACACCAGGAGCACTGCATACAGCAGATGATACCTCCCTCACTACCAGCAAAGGGAACACGAGTCACACCTTCCCCTACACCTCCTCCCTCATTACCATTCACGGGAATAAGTGCCACATCTGCCCCTACGCCTCCTCCTGAAGAACTGCCTCAGTCCGAAATGTCAACTGTTTATTCATTTGCATAGATACTGCATGATCTGCTGAGTTCCTCCGGCATTTTGAGTGTGTTGCTCTGGATTTCCAGCATCTGCAGACTTTCTTGTGCTTTTGGCAACTTGCTTCTTGTCCCACTTAGGCAGCATAGCGTCCCACGAAGGGAATACTGGCAATTTTCTCGATTAGTTTTGTTCTTTAAGATTTGCCCTAAATAAGTGGGTGCCCCAATTAACCAATGGCCCATTTAATTAGAATCCACTGTATTTAATGACGTATCTGCTACTGCTTCACTGAGCAGATGATTCCACAGATTCAGTGCTTTCTTAGAAAAGCAGTTTCTCTGCATCTCCATCCTAAATCTACTCCCCCAAATCTTGAGGCTATGTCCAGAAACAAGTGGAAACAACTTTTCTGCCACCATCCAATCTACCTATTTCATAATTTTATATGCTTTTATAATATTCCCTCTCATTCTTCCGAATTCCAGTGAGTATAGTCCTAGGTGACTCCATCTTTCCTCATAGGCAAATTTCCTCATTTCCAATATCAACCTGGTGAACCTCTTCTGCACTGCCTCCAAAACCAAAACCAAAATATATATTTTCTCAAGGAAGTAGAGCAGAGCTGTATGAATTACCCCAGGTGCAGCCTCTCTGTTACCCTGTACATTTGCAACATAACCTTCTGTGTCTTAAAATCAGCCCCTCTAGAAATTAAGACAAACATTCCATTTCCCTTCTTGATAAACTGCTGCACCTGCAAAACCTTTTACGATTCAAGAAGATGTACTCCCAAGACCCTGTGTCTCTACAATCTTTCACCATTTAAATAATAAACTGAATGGTGTTCCAAAGTGGTTGGCCTTGTATTTACCAATATTGTACTCCATCTGCCAGAGCCTCGCTCATTTGCTTAACCTAGCTATATCGCTTTGCAGACTTTTCACACCCTCTGCACAGTTTAGTGTTATCAGCAAACTTTGATACACTATCTTTGGTCCCCTCTGCCAAATCATTAATGTAATTTCAGCATTCCCTCCAATTTATTCATTAACCTAACTTGCAAATAAATTGTTGTTTTCACATCAAGGTCCCATGCTCCTGAAACACCTTTCCCAAGATCACTGGGAATATCCTTTGTTGGGGCACTGCAGCATTGAAGGAGGCAGCTCACCGTTTCTTCAAGGGCAATTAGGAACAGTTAGGTGGGATTTTGATTTTTTTCAGCGACACATCCAGATTTGCAATTAAACACTTCAAATTACATAATTAATTATTTTTTCAAAACTGCTAACAAATGCTACTTTGTTGCAATTCTATTTGTTGGGCTTTAGAGATTAGTTTACCTATGTTATTATAATCTACAATGATGTCTCGGAATTTCCCCGGTTACGCTGCTTCTTTGCAAGGGGAATGAGCGGCGCATGCGCAGCTCCTGTCCTGCGGGTGCAGAGGATTTCGAGTGGAGACGGCGCCTGGAGCTCCGTAGTACGGCTGCTTGATATTGCCGTGTTGGACGCTAGAGTGGTATGTAAGCTTAAGCAGAAACAGCGTGAAATAGTTTAAAAGGGGCGAAAGTTGGCTTTTTCACTGAATGTAAGAAAATCAGTTTTTCTATGACCGATCATTGCTGCTGGGGGACGCTCGCAGCCTTTTTCAGCCTGATTTGTTTTCGGGGGCAGGGCCTTGTCGGGGTTGTAGTCTGTATGTCGCGCAATCCCGTAACTCTCTATCTGTGATTGTAACCATTGAACTACATCTCCCAGCGACCCCGCGATTCGCGCCTGCGCAACGATCAAACCTGTCAAATGTCAAGGCCGTAAATTCTAAGATTGTTATAACTACTGTAACTGATTCTGTTCTCGGATGACTAGAACATAATTCCTAGTCTTAACTGTGCCACAAGGTAGTCTTGTAAAATTTATATTTTGGCTATCAGCAACAAAATTTATCTGCAATACTTTGTTAGAGCAGCTTCGCTAAAAATTCTCGATAATGCAACATCATTCAGTGATAACAAAATGGATTTGTTACGTTAATATTAAAAGAGACTTATCAAAATAATTTTGCTTAGTGCAAGTTTATTATTGTATGTACAAATGAAATGTAGAAGCCAGCCTCTGAGATAATGGAATTTGAATATTAATATTTCAGTCGTTATATATTATACTATATTAATGTATGTTTGGTTAGCCTGGAGTGTTCATTTGGTATTTATCAGCTGTAACACATTTATATGGTGTTTGAAAAGTGTGTTTTTCATTTTGGTGTTGTATGTAGATAATTTGAGTGTCTCCCCATTTAATGCAATACTCTCTCATATGTTCTCCTGTCTTCAGATATAATACTTAAACGTGGAGTTACAATTGTCAGGTGAAATAGATCCTCTGTGGATGTTGTGGTTAAAAGTTGTTGTGTATTTTGAATACTTTCGAAACTTTGATTAAAATCAATGTTATTATTAGATTAGATTAGGTTCAACTTTATTGTCATTGTGCCGAGTACAGATACAAAGCCAATGAAATGCATTTAGCATCTGACCAGAAATGCAAAGAATAGTGTTATTTACAAAATAACTGTGAATAAAAGAAGTGCTACAGCACATGAATATAAAGGTGCTGAGACAGTACTTTTATATTTGTGCCTGTTATGTTGCCTTTTGTCTCAATTTGTCATGTCGGTTTTTCAAATATTTACTTTTTTCATTTTATAAACTGAGTTGCATTTATTGTTAACTGGAGATGTATTGTCTTAATGCACATTATATTTTCATTTCTCATTTTTCCCTGAGAGCATTAAAATCTTTGCAGATGTGAAATGATTTGCAATATTGGATTCTACTGTACTTGAATATAATTCTATAATTAATTTTTGAAGTTTTAATATTAAAAATTTCAATTTAACTTGATGTAAAATTGTAATACATTATTTCTTAAATAATGCGTGAGGAGATCGTTTTTAGCACGTCTAAGTTTTGCTTTTATGTTCTTAGACTTCGTGGATCTGCACCCTCCAAATCCAGTGTCTTGTTGTCCCCTTCTGCACTATTCTTCATCTTGCTCATTGAAAACTGCAACCAGTGTCCAAATTGCACTACTTCATGAGCACCTATCAACTTTCTGCCTATATTGAAGCTTTGTAAGACCTGGCATTAACGTTTAGAAGACATAACCTGGTTTTCTTTTCAAATCTTTTTATTATTATTATCCAAAATTAACAAGAGTACATCGAAGTAAGCAACACTTACAGTGTCTCAAGAAAGAAAACATTATTTTAAAGATTGAAAAAATTGTAGTGACCAAAAAAAAGAGGGGAAAAAACCCTACTAAGCAAGAAAAAGTGAGGGGGGGGGAAAAAAACCCCATTAGGTGTTCAACACCGGAGCCATGCATCATCCAAAAAGCTTCTAAAGATAAACATCAAACCACCAGCAAGAAAAAAAAAAGTACCAAAAATTTACAATTAGATTGTGGAGGAAATCTATCAATTAACTCAAATGATAGTAATGAGCAAATGAACCCCATATTTCTCAAAATCAAACATAGTTTCAAAGATTCGACTTCAAATGTCTCCCAGACACAGTCAGGATCAAAATTGGAATCAGATTTAATGTCACTTTTTTCACAAACACAAGAAGATCTACAGATGCTGGAAATGTTGGAGGAGCTCAGCAGGCCAGGCAGCATCTATGGAAGAGAGTAAAGAGTCGACCAATTGTGCTGAGACCCTTCATCAGGACTGGGTGGGGGGGGGGGAAGATAAGAGGTCATTGTTTTATGGCAGCAGTGCAGTACAATACATAAAAATACAATAAATTACATTAAGGTTATATGTATAAGTTAAATCAAATAGTGCAAAAAGAGAGCAAACATAGTGAGGTAGTGTTGATGGGTTGTTTGATTGTCCATTCACAAATCTGAGTGTTTCTTCAGACTCCGTACTTCCTTTCTAATGGTAGTAG
Organism: Mobula birostris; assembly: GCF_030028105.1. Classification (NCBI taxonomy): domain Eukaryota; kingdom Metazoa; phylum Chordata; class Chondrichthyes; order Myliobatiformes; family Myliobatidae; genus Mobula; species Mobula birostris. The sequence continues at coordinate 109,505,146 of NC_092378.1, forward strand.
TAAGAAGAGCACATATCCTGGGTGATCGGGGGTCCTTAATGATGAATGCCACTTCTTTGAGGCATTGCCTTTTGAAGATGTTCTCGATGCTGGTGCCCACAATGAAGCTGTCTCAAGTCTGCAATCCTCTGCAGCTTTTTCCAAGCATGTACAGTGGCCCCTCCATTACTGATGGCGATGCAGCCAGTTGGAATGCTGTTTACTGATCATCTGTAGAAGTTTGCTGGAGTCATTGGTGACGTCCTAAATCTCATCAAACTGCTAATGAAATGTAGCCACTAACATGCCTTCTCCATAATTATGTCAATATGTTGGGCCTAGGATAGATCTTCAAAGATGTTGGCACCCAAGAATCTAGAGCTGCTCACCCTTTCCAGCGCTGATCCCTCGATGAGGAACAGTGTGTATTCCCTCAAGTTCCTCTTCCTGTAGTTCACAATCAATTCCTTGATTTTACTGACATTGAGTGCAAGATTGTGACACAGTCAGCCAGCCAATGTATCTCACTCCTGTCCGCCTCCTCTTCACCATCTGAGATTCTGCCAAATACAGTTGTCATCAGCAGATTTATAGAAGGTGTTTGAGCTGTGCGTAGACGCATAGTTGTGAGTATAGAGAGATAGAACAGCAGGCTTAGCACTCATCCTTGAGGTGTGCCTGTATTTAATGTCAGTGAGGAGGAGATGTTATTACTGCTCCGCAACACTTAACTCCAGTCCTGATGAGGTCAAGGATCTAGTGCAGAGGGAGGCCCAGGTTTTGGAGCTTGGTGATTAGTTCTGATGACGTGATGGTGTTGAACGATGAACAGTAATCAATAAACAGCAGCCTGTCATAGGTATTGTTGTTGTCCAGGTGGTCCAAGGCCGACTGGAGAGCCAGACCTATTGTGGCGGTAGCCAAATTGCAGTGGTCAGGAGTTAATTCTAGCCATGATCAACCTCTGAAAGCACTTCATCACAGGAGATGTGAGTGGAACTGGGTGCTAGTTGTTGGGGAAGCTCACTCTGCTCTTGGGCACTGGTATGACTGTCACGCTTTTGAAGAGGTGGGCACTTCTGGCTGCAGCAATGAGAGATTGGAGATGTCCTTGAACAGTCCTGCCAGCTTAGATTTTCAGTGCGCTACCGCATACACTGTCAGGGCCTGATGCCTTGTGAGGGTCCACTCTCTTGAAAGATGCTCTGATGTTGGCTGTTAAGACTGAGATCATAGGGTTACCAAACACTGCAGGGATTTGCACAGGTGTTATTTTATTAACCACTTTCAGAACATGCAAAAAAGATATTGATCTTATCTGGGAGTAAAACATTACAGCCATTCATGATAAGTTTTGCTTTGTAGGAAATAATGGTCTGCAAATCCTGCCAGAGCTGATGTACATCCAGTTTTGTCAATTGGAATTGCTTTATCACTCTTGCAATAGCCTACTGTAGGTCGTACCTCTACTACTTGTAGAGTTCTGCATCACTGGTCTTGAATGCCACAGGCCTAGCCTTCAGCGGACTGTGCATCTCCTGATTCATCCATGGCTTCTGGTTTGGCTATGTCCGGAATGTTTTCAAAGGCTTACACTCATCCACGCAGGTCTTTGTGAATTTGGTGACAGCTGTGATATATTCATTCAGATTCAAAGATGAGTTCCTGAATATTGTGCAGGCTTCCAATTCGAAGCAGTCTCGTGCACACTCCTCCACCTCCCTTGACCATACCTTCATGATCCTCATGACTGCTGCTGTGGTCCTGTACGCTAGGAGTGCAAATACAGCCAGGTGGTAAGACTAGCCAAAGTGTGGACGTGGGCAGGCATGGGTGTAACAGTGGTCAAGTGTGTTGGTTTCGCTAATTCCACAGGGGTTATGTTGGTGGTATTGATCAAGCTTGCATGGTTGAGATTTCCTCCAATGATCAGGAAGGCCTCAAGGTGCATGATTGCTAAACTTGGTGCTTAGCTCTTTCAGTGCTTGTCTGACGTTGGCCAGGCGTGAAATGTACATCACTACCAGAATAACAGTGGAAAACTTACTTAGCAGATAAAATGGACAACACTTGAGAGCTGATGTTCCAGAATCTTTCAAGATGACTTAAAAAACCTACTACTTTGTCTTTGTATCTCTTTTATGGCATGTAGTCTAATTTAGGGAATTCTGTTGGGAAAATGGTGACACTGTCCAGGGCAAAATTTTCTTTTAATTGGAGAGCTGATCAACTATTTATGTTCTACAGAACTGTGGCATCTTGCTAAAGCTTCTTTGGCAGTGTCCCTCAAAATATGAACTTCCACCTAAGAAAAACATTGCTCCCATTGCTTATGTCATGAAGACTTTATTGAGTTCTTCGTAGCCACTAAATTACTCCAGTAGTCTAATTATTAATGTAGAAATATAAATGTCTGTAGCTATATTCCCTTGTGTAGTTGAAGAAAGCTGCTCATCACCACCAAAATGAATATCTCAGGATGCTGGTATTCATTTATAAATAATAATAAAACACATTTTAATTCCACATCCCATTCCCATTCTGACATGTCTATCCACGGCCTCCTCTACTGTAAAGATGAAGCCATACTCAGGTTGGAGGAACAACACCTTATACTCCGCCTGGGTAGCCTCCAACCTGATGGCATGAACATTGACTTCTCTAACTTCCGCTAATGCCCCACCTCCCCCTCGTACCCCGTCCGTTATTTATTTTTATACACACATTCTTTCTCTCACTCTCCTTTTTCTCCCTCTGTCCTTCTGACTATACCCCTTGCCCATCCTCTGGTTCCCCCCCCCCCCCGTCTTTCTCCCCGAACCTCCTGTCCCATGATCCTCTCATATCCCTTTTGCCAATCACCTGTCCAGCTCTTGGCTCCATCCCTCCCCCTCCTGTCTTCTCCTATCATTTTGGATCTCCCCCTCCCCCTCCCACTTTCAAATCTCTTACTAACTCTTCCTTCAGTTAGACGAAGAGTCTCGGCCTGAATCGTCGACTGTACCTCTTCCTAGAGATGCTGCCTGGCCTGCTGAGTTCACCAGCAACTTTGATGTGTGCTGCTTGAATTTCCAGCATCTGCAGAATTCCTGTTGTTTGGATTATCTGAACCAGGTTATTTCCATTATATTAATAATTTTGGAACAGGAAGGGGAAAACAATAAACTTCAGGGTATCCCCAGTATTTAAGTGGCACTATGGAATGTGTTAAAAGATTAATATCCCAAACAATGGAAAAATGCAGCATTGTCTGATACTGCACTGATGGTAGCACAACATTTGTGGTCAAATTCTGGGATTTGGCAAATGACCTAAGGCTTGCTTTAAACTTGAGCTGAAATTTATTACATTACCAGATTTTTTTTTATCATTGAGAGCTCTTTGGTACCTTCATTATGTGCAGTGATGGTTGTGGTGATTAGGTTTATTTACGCTTCATGTTTGGAATATAACACATGTCCTATGAATTCAAGCAATTATCTGAATTTTTAAGATATTGCTGCAGAAGCTCCTTGTGGCAGCGTTGAAAGCACAAACATCTTCCGTTACACTTCAATGACTTTTCCTCTATCATAATATCAAAATAAGAATGGTTGCTGCTGGTTACAGAGTTCTGTTTCCTTAACTTTCCACCTGCTGATTGCTGGCAAAAAAAGTGCATTTGTATCTAAATTGACATTTGAAAGAAAAGCATCAAATAACTAATAACTGGAAGACTGAATTAGAACAAAGAAGATTCTGGAAAATGCTCTGCAAGTTTGCAGTATCTGGAAAGAGAAACAGATAATGTTTCAGGTTGAAGACTGTTCATCGAAGCTGAGAAAGGCAAAGTTGGTCTTAAGCGATTTTTTTTTCTTTTCTTTTTTTCCTCTCTTCCCCCCCCCCCACCGAGTTTGTGCAGGTTTTCTCGTGTTTGTGAAAATCAGTTCAAATAGCAGAGAAGTGAAGGGGGAGGGGAATGATGATGGTATGGAGGGGCAATGGATGGAGTGAATGAAATATCTGTAATAGGATGAAATAATGTTACCATTAGTCGGGCCTCTCACTGGGTCAAAATTCTGGAATGCCATCTAAGAGGCAATGTGGCACTTTGTAGCAAGATATGCAAAAACTTAAGTTGACTCATCACTTGTAACGGGGCAGTTAGGTAGGGACACTAAATGTAGTGTTCTCAGCAAATCCCATGACTCATAAATGAATTTAAAACTTTTAGTTGAGTAGTGGAATTTTGCCAAGACATCGTGTATGGTATGAAGCTCCACCTATTTCTGGTAATTTGAGTCAAGCCAAAATAAGATTGAAGGTAAAGCTGTATACTGTCTCTGCATGGTTAGTTGCTGAAAGTCTGCTAAGTAAAGCAAACATGTAAAAGAAATATAAATTGGTTATAAAATGGGTTCGATATGAAGATTAATTTTGCAGTGTTTTATTGAGGGAGTAATTGAATTTCAGGATGTCCATAAATATGTTAGTTCCCTTTGAGGAGGAAAATCATTTTTATTTTATTCAATAGCATAACTTAACAAAGATTCCTGCAAAGCTAATTTATTAAAAATGTCATTACACACGCAGGAAAATTTTGCTTTGCCACATAAATGACTAGTAGGCAGTTGACAGTTTATTTGTATGTAATTTTTCCACAGCTACTCACAGATGAAAACTAATAATTGACTTTGATGTTTTCTTTCCATCACTTTCAGACCACCACAACCACTTGTTTATTAGTGAAGACAATTGCTTAAGGTGATACAGAAATTTTCCCATGGCAAAAGGATGTCAATGTTTCAAACTTTTATCAGTGAAAGGCATTCAAAGATGTTTGAAGGTTCATTTATTATCAAAGCATGTACAACTCTGAAATTTGTATTCTCCAGATAGCCACGAAACAAAGAAATAACATGAAAGTAATTGAGAGAGAAACGGCAAACCCACCCCCCTGTGCAAAAAAGAATTGCATCCCGATCATCACCCCTCCAAAACCTCCCTCAGCCCCCACAGAACAGGAACATTGAACCCCCCCCCCAAAAACAACCCCTCCCCTGCACAAAATACCAATAGAACATTGACCCTCAAACACCCTCCTCTCACACAACAAATGGAAAATCAAACGGGTGATTTAACAAAAGATGCAGTATATAAAAACCATAGGTCTGAGAAAGTCCACAGTCCATAAACGAAATAGTCCAATCCATAAGTGCAGAGCCACATACCATCCTATGCTATTGCCAACAGTCATCGAAAGAGATGGACACCACACGAGGCAAGGCCTACCCGCCTGCCACAGCGAGCCACAGAGCAATAGACCGCTCACAGATTCCTCCTCTGGCACTGATCAAAAGGCAGGCAGTTGGCGCTGAAACTTTTTGCTCATTATAGGTGATGGAAATTGTCTTATGATGTACTTGTTAGCATAGTGCATCACTTGGAATCTGATTATATGTGGTACAAATGAAAATCAAATAATTGTTACAGCAAGGTCAGTTGCTATGATGGCTTCAAGTGGAGAAATCCCATTGCGCCCATTTTATTCCCACACTTTTTTTCCATTGTCTTTCAAATTGTTTACCCCACAAATATCTGTCTAACTTCTCTCTTGTAGAGCTTTGATTACAAAGGGTGATGGAAATGGAGAGCAAATTCCAAGTAAACTAGAGTCTTGAGTAAAGGAACTTCTCCTTTCAGCTCTTTGGAGGTGGGAAGGTAGCATAGTGGTTAGCAAAACGGTTTACGGTACAGGCAGCCCGGGTTCATTTCCCGGCGCTGCCTGTAAGGAGTTTGTACATTCTCCCCATGACCTTGTGGGTTTCCTCCGGTTTCCTCTGAGGGTCAGAAGACATAGGCTAATTGGTCATTGTAAGTTGTCCTTTGAGTAGGTGAGCATTAAATTAACTCTGCTAAATCTCAGTAAATACATTTTAAATATATGTATCAGTCCATGAACTGTTCAAATGGAAGTGGCTTGCTTCTGCTTTTTCAGAAAAGATAAATATTTATTCTAATTTTCTGCACCTGCACCTCCTTTTACTCCACTGCAGTTGGAAGGTACTCTGGTACAATTTTCTGAGCCTTTTGTTTTCTTAATATTGACCCAGGATAAATTAGTACAAAATTGGTCTTCAGTGTAATTGTTTCTTACTGCACTGCTGTACAGTCTTCAGCTAATTGCACTTGGAATGTTGCCTCTGAGGGAAAAATCAGTAGTGCTGTGCAAATTTCAGACTGCATTTCTATGTAGCTTGCAATATCTTTCAAAACTTGATGTAATGTTTTAATGATAGTAACTGATTAGTATGGTTAATTCAGCCTTGATTTACTTTGGGCTGGGTCAGATTACACTTGAAACCATGTCAACAAGTTTATTTTGAAAAAGGAAATGAGACCAGCCATGTAAATTTATTGACTCTAAAAGGCAGAAATAGAAACTTGCTTGTTCACGTGCACGCTTTTTGAAAATGTTAGGGGAAATTGGTAGACTTGCAAGAAGTACACGAACAACAGGAATTCTGCAGATGCTGGAAATTCAAGCAACACACATAAAAGTTGCTGGTGAATGCAGCAGGCCAGGCAGCATCTCTAGGAAGAGGTGCAGTCGATGTTTCAGGCCAAGACCCTTCGTCAGGACTAACTGAAGAAAGAGTGAGTAAGGGATTTGAAAGTTGGACGGGGAGGGGGAGATCCAAAATGATAGGAGAAGACAGGAGGGGGAGGGATAGAGCCAAGAGCTGGACAGGTGATAGGCAAAAGGGATACGAGAGGATCATGGGACAGGAGGTCCAGGAAGAAAGACAAGGGGGGGGGACCCAGAGGATGGGCAAGGGGTATATTCAGAGGGACAGAGGGAGAAAAAGGAGAGTGAGAGAAGAATGTGTGTATAAAAATAAGTAACAGATGGGGTACGAGGGGGAGGTGGGGCATTAGCGGAAGTTAGAGGTCGATGTTCATGCCATCAGGTTGGAGGCTACTCAGACGGAATATAAGGTGTTGTTCCTCCAACCTGAGTGTGGCTTCATCTTTACAGTAGAGGAGGCTGTGGATAGACATGTCAAAATGGGAATGAGATGTGGAATTAAAATGTGTGGCCACTGGGAGATCCTGCTTTCTCTGGCGGACAGAACGTAGGCGTTCAGCAAAGCAGTCTCCCAGTCTGCGTCGGGTCTCGCCAATATATAAAGGGCCACATCGGGAGCACCGGATGCAGTATATCACCCCAGCCGACTCACAGGTGAAGTGGTGCTTCACCTGGAAGGACTGTTTGGGACCCTGAATGGCGGTAAGGGAGGAAGTGTAAGGGCATGTGTAGCACTTGTTCCGCTTACACGGATAAGTGCCAGGAGGGAGATCAGTGGGGAGGGATGGGGGGGCACGAATGGACAAGGGAGTCGCGTAGGGAGCGATCCCTGCGGAATGCAGAGAGAGGGGGGGATGGAAAGATGTGCTTAGTGGTGGGATCCCGTTGGAGGTGGCGGAAGTTACGGAGAATAATATGTTGGACCCGGAGGCTGGTGGGGTGGTAGGTGAGGACTAGGGGAGCCCTATTCCTAGTGGAGTGGCAGGAGGATGGAGTGAGAGCAGATGTACGTGAAATGGAGGAGATGCGTTTAAGAGCAGAGTTGATAGTGGAGGAAGGGAAGCCCCTTTCTTTAAAAAAGGAAGACATCTCCCTCGTCCTAGAATGAAAAGCCTCATCCTGAGAGCAGATGCGGCGGAGACCGAGGAATTGCGAGAAGGGGATGGCGTTTTTGCAAGAGACAGGGTGAGAAGAGGAATAGTTCAGATAGCTGTGAGAGTCAGTAGGCTTATAGTAGACATCAGTGGATAAGCTGTCTCCAGAGACAGAGACAGAAAGATCTAGAAAGGGGAGGGAGGTGCCGGAAATGGACCAGGTAAACTTGAGGGCAGGGTGAAAGTTGGAGGCAAAGTTAATGAAGTCAACGAGCTCTGCATGCCCAGAAGTACACGAGATTGATGCTTTATAATTAGAAGCTTTGCTGAATGTTGTCATTATAAAAATTAAATGTCACACTTTATGAATTAATGTCGTGGTGTAATGTAGAGTTGGCCCGGGCATGGTGGATTCACAGATGCTGTACATCTGGAAAGCCGTCAAGCATGTTTTGAGGAGAAGCAGGGAGTCTGAGTGCTCATGATTTTGACAGAAGAGTTAGAGTGAAACTTTGTATTTGTTTTCACTGATGGATAACATTGACTTCCTGTGCATGATAGCAGTTTCATATCACGCAAAGGAAATCTGAATTGTTTTGCATACATCAACTTCTGGAATGCACTGCCTGGTTAGAATTGAGAGCAGATATTATTGTACAAATTTGATAATTTTTCATAAGATGCGGAGGTAAACATATGGAGTTTTAAAAAGGTGTAGAATATGTACTTAATGAAAATGGCCAACTGGGCTGGTCTCATTTCCTTTTTCAAAATAATTTGAAAACACTGCCTTTTCCATTATGTTTCTTTGTGTGAACTGCTGTATGAAGTTTGAATAATTTCAGAATTGTGACTTTTGTTTATAAATCAAACACAGGACACAATGTCAGAAGAACCACCACCTCCATATCCTGGGGGACCTTCTGCTCCATTGCTGGAAGAGAAATCAGGACAACCACCATCAACAGGTAAAGACCAAGTTCTAGCAAAGGCCGTAAGACATGGGAGCAGTATTAGGCCATTTGGCCCATCGAGTCTGCTCCGCCATTTCATCATTGCTGGTCCATTTGTCTTCTCAACCCCAATCTCCTGCCTTCTCCCCATATCCCTTCATTCCCTGACCAAGCAAGAGTTTTTCATATTATATACTTCCACTCGTATGTCAAAAAAATTAAATATCTTGGAATAGTTCAGACTTTACGAAAAGAAATTTCAAAACTTTTTGAAGTGAGATGGATATTTTTATCAGTTCTATTTCAGTGCTAGACTATGAAAATGAATAGAATAGTTCATTTTAACTTTAACTTTAGTTCTAACTTTATTGATAATTAAAGTGGTTAGGTTAGAATGACACTTAAAATGAACTTTTTGAGCCTGTATTTTGCAATTTTATATTTAAATAACCACTAATCTTTATTCTTTTTTGCTCATAATCCACACTTTGTATTTACTTGTTTTTACCATAACGCTCTATTGATCAGAAGAAGTAGTGGGAAAATAGAGTTGTTTGCTAGACAGCTGACTCAAGTGAACCATATTCCAAGCAACTATCAAGAATCATACTATAATACTTTAAAAAGCTTAATTATAAAAACATTTTTTCTTGGAAAATAAAAGCATGCAAGTTAAGGTTTTGGATGAAATAAATAAGTAAACTGGCTTGTTAATTTTTTTCTAAACACTTTGTTCTGGGTGGAAATGCAGAAATAATAACTAGTTAAATGAAGTCAGATCTTGAGTTTGAAAGCCTACATCATTCACAATAACGTGAATTTTACGTGGTGTAAGAACTTTACTTACACCAGGGGCTGTTTCACTTAAGAGTATGTTGAGGTCTTTGAAGTCAGTTCCTCAAAGAGCATAAGACATAGGAGCAGAATTATGCCATTCAGCCCATTGAATCTGCTCTGCTATTCCATCATGGCTGATCCTGGAACCCACTCAAACCCATACACCTGTCTTCTCGTCATATTCTTTGATGCCCTCACCGATCAGGAAACTATCAACTTTCACCTTAAATATGCTCACAGACTTGGCCTCCACTGCAGTCTGGCAGAGCATTCCACAGATTTGCTACTCTCTAGCTAAAAAAAAAATCCACATTACCTCTGTTCCAAAAGATTGCCTCTTAATTTTTAGGTTATGCCCTCTAGTTCTGGATACCTCCACCATAGGAAATGTCCTCTCCACATCTGCTCTATGTAGTCCTTTTCAGCATTCGGTAAGTTTCAATGAGATCGCACCTCTCCTGCATTCTTCTAAATTTCAGGCATGGCAAACTGGAGCCACACAAAGATATAGGTAAGATTGGATCTAAAATGATCCAGGCAGTGATTTATTGATGATTTCAAAAGTAAGCAGCCTTAATTGAATAATGTAAGATAGTTGGATGTTAAATAAAGAACTTCTGTTCGATAATTATTTGCTTTCTTGTTTAAATTATTTTTAAATTCATAATACAGAATTTTCCCCTCCCCCTTCAGGGTATATGTCACCTGCTGCTACTACTGCTACCACCATTCAACCTCAAGGGTATTCTATGCCACCTGATGGTGGACCACCTCCTTATGAGCCAATGCCTCAACCGGGATTTGTGCCCCTTCACACACCTGCAGAAGGTGCCGTGCCAATGCAACCACATGGTAACTATCATTGATGTGATTCTGGAATTTGAGAGAATTGAGTGTGTTGTTGGTAATTTCCAATCTAATGAGATACGTGGTGAGGTAAAGTGAGATGAATGCGCTCTGCAATTGTAAACACAAGGGCTTCTGTAGGTGCTGGAAATCCAGAGAACACACATCAAATGCAGAAGGGACTCAGCAGCTCAGTCAACATGGAGGGGAATAAACAATCGACATTTTAGGCTGAGACCTTTCATCAGGACTGGAAAGAAAGAGGGATGAAGCCAGAATAAGGTTGTGGGGGAAGGGGAAGGAGTGGGAGGGTTAAAGTGAGAAGGTGGGAGGTAATTGGTGGGAAAGGTAAAGTGCTGAAGGAGGAACTTCATAAGACCATAAGATACAGGAGCAGAATAGGGCCATTTGGCCCATCAAGCCTGCGCTGCCATTTCATCATGGCTGATCCAATTTTCCTCTCTGCCTCAATCTCCTGTCTTCTCCCTGTATCCCTTCATGCCCTGACCAATCAAGAATCTATTAACGCCTGCCTTAAATATACATAAAGACTTGGCCTCCACAGCTGCCTGACGCAACAAATTCCATAGATTCGCCCCTCTCTGGCTAAAGAAATTCCTCTTCATCTTCGTTCTAAAAGGATCCCCTTCTATTCTGATGCTGTGCCCACTGGTCTTAATCTCTCCCAGCATAGGAAGCAACCTCTCCACGTCCACTCTATCATGGCCTTTCACTATTTGATAGGTTTTAATGAGGTCACCCTTATTCTTCTGAATTCTAGTAAATATTGGCCCAGAGCCATCTAATGCTCTTCATATGACAAGCCTGGAATCATTTTTGTGAACCTCCTTTGAACCCTCCCCAGTGTCAGCACATTTTTTTTCTAAGATAAGGGGCCCGAAACTACCCACAATACTCCAAGTGAGGCCTCGCCAGTGCTTTATAAAGTCTCAACATTACATACTTGCTTTTATAATCTAGTCCCTTTGAGATGAATGCTAACATTGCACTTGGCTTCCTCACCACAGACCCAACCTGCAGATCAACCTTTAGGGAATCATGCACAAGGAGTCTCAAGTCCCTAAGCACCTAATTTTATTTTTTTGTATTTTCTCTCCATTTAGAAAATAGTCAATCCTTTCATTTCTTCTACCAAAGGTACATGACTAAACACTTCCTGACATTGTACTCTACCTGCCACTTCTTTGCCCATTCCCCTAATCTGTCTAAGTCCTTTTGTAGATTCTCTACTTCATCAAAACTACCTACTCCTCCACCTATCTTCATATCGGCTGCAAACTTTGCATCAATTCCATCATCCAAATTGTTGACATATAAAGTAAAAAGAATTGGTCCAAACACAGACTCCTGTGAAACACCATTAGTCTCCAGCAGCCAAACAGAAAAGGCTCCCTTTATTCCTATTCTTTGCCTCCTGCTAATCACCCACTGCTTTGTCCATGCTAGCATCTTTCTTGTAATACCATGAGTTTGTAGCTTGTTAAGCAGCCTCCTTGTCAAGGCCTTCTGAAAATCCAAGTGCAAAACATCAACTGAATCTCCTTTATCCATCCTGCGTGTTATTTCTTCAAAGAATTCCAACAGATTTGTCAGGCAAGGTTTTCCTTGGTGGAAACCATGCTGGTTAGGGCCTACTTTATCATGTTCCTCCAAGTACTCTTAAGACCTCGTCTTTCAGAATCGACTCCAACATCTCTCCAACCACCAAGGTCAGACTAACTGGCCTATAGTTTCCTTTCTTGTGGAGTGACATTTGCAGTCCTCCTCTCTGATAGGAGATGAGACTCAACATTGGAGAAAGGGGAGGAGGAGAGATGTCAGAGAGAGGTGATGGGTCGGTGAGAAGGGAAAAGGTAAGAAGGGAGCCAGAATAGGATTGGGGGAAAAAAGGATGAAGAGGAGAGAAATTACTGGAAGTTGGAGAAATCGTGGCAGTAGAGAAGCCGAGGGTCTGACATGTTGGAACGGGAAGCAGAGTTAAAATGGATGGTCACTGGGAAATCCTGCCTGTTGTGGCAGACAAAAATTCTTGATGAAGTAGTCTTCCAATCTATTTTTGTCTTGCTGGTTTAGAGGAGGCTGCATCTGGAGCACTGGGTACAGTACATAACCCCGATAGACTTGTAGGGGAAGTGTTGCCTCGCTTGGAAGGACTTTTTGGGGCCCTGAATGGTGGTGAGGGAGGTGGTGAAGGGGCAGGTACAGCATTTGTCTGCCACAGCAGGTGGTCCATGGCCACCTCTATTGCTGCCATGAGGCCACTGTCAGGTTAAAGGAGCAACACCTAATATTTTGTCTGGGTAACCTCCAACCTGATGGCATGAACATTGATTTCTCTAACTTTCGGTAATTTTGCTCTCTGTTCACTCCTCCCCCCATCCCCCTTCTCACCTGCCCAGCACCTTCCTCTGAGTCCCTCCTCTTTTCTTTTCTTCCATGGTCCCCTCTCCTTTCCTACCAGGTTCTTGCTTCAGCCCTTTAGCTTTTCCACATTTCACCTCCTAATTTCTCACATTGCCCCACCTTCATGCTCATCTGGCTTCACCTATCACTTGCCAACTTTTGGCCCTCCAAACCCACTTTTTTTATTCTGGCTCCTTACCCCTTCCTTTCCATTTCTGATGAAGAGTTTTGGCCTGAAGCATCAAATGTTTGTTCCCCTCTGTAGATATTGCCTGACCTGAGTTCCTCCAGCTTTTTTTCTGTGATGCTCTGCAATACTTCTGTAAGAAATTTGCATGAAATGAAGGTTCCTTTTGAAGTGATATTTGCTGATGAACAGAATTTTATAAATTAATAAGTAACTCCAGTTACTTTTAAAATGTATATGCCTATTTTCTAATACCCTGGATGGATAATATGAAATCTATTGTACAATTATCTGGAGTTCTTGGCATCCCTTTTGAAATGGAGCAAAAGTATCAGATCCTGGGGGCTTCATTGAAGTGAGTAACTTTTAATGGTGTCATTTGCACTTTCTTGAAAGTAGTGTGTTTGGGTTGGAATTCTATCCAGACAATTGGGATAACAGTTGTGGAGTCCTCATTTCAGATGAGTGCAATTAAAATCTAAATTTGATTTCATAATCCAGAACATACCCTATTTCCATTACTATCAACAGGGAGGAGGTACAAGAGCCTGAAGACTCATACTGAAAGATTTAGAGAAAGCTTCTTCCCCTCCCACCCCGCCAGCAGCTATCTGAATGGTCCATGAGCACCACTTTTTTGCATATTATTTTTATAACTTAACAATTTTATGTCTTTGTACTTTTCCAAAACAGCAAATATTTCTTAGTCTACATCAGTAAGTAATTCTAATTCTACAATCAAAATATTGATTATTTCAGCAAGATGGGTAATTTTCACTTGAGGCCATTTCTTTGATTGAGCAATCTAGTTGGTCTCAATTGTGACCTCTTTTCCACATTTGATTTTATTTTTCCTCCATGTTATTTAACCACACCATCAGACAATGCATTCCCAACTCTTAACTACATAGTTTTAATTTTCAGGAAGCTGTTTCTCTCTTCTAAACACTCCATTATTATACGTATCCTCAGTTTTAAAGTTTCCTTTCCCCGTCAGTCTGCTAAATTGAAACACACCATCACTGAAACCTATTGAGTAAATTTCCACTTGTATTTTCTCAAGATACAATTAGTGCGGTATCTTGAGAATAATGGGGTTAAAAAGTGCAGTGAAATTACTATTGAGAATTTTCTGCTCCAGATGTATGCACCTAACCTTATGGTGAATTGGTTATCTATCATGTTGCCAAGTTGCAGGCAGTGCTCATTGTTTTTTCATACTTTAAACTTTGTTCAGTTATAAAAAACACAAAAACCTATAATTCTGGAACTAGGCCATATCTGGTGGCAGTTGCAGCTAGAGAACCTGAACTCGTGTGTTATCTGTTGTTTTTAAAAAAAATAGTAAGTGGAATCAGGAATAATCCATGTGGTCCTTCGAGCCTACTCCATCATTCACACCAGCATAAGAATTAGGGGCAGGCCAGTTCACACCTTGGGCTTGCTCTGCCAGGTGGCAACTGATCTGATTGCAGCTTCAATTCTCCGTTCTTCAACCCCAGTATTCTTCAGCAACCTAATCAAAAATCTATCTACTAATACCCTCAAAATTATTTGAAGACTTGGAAGTCCCTTGCTCTTTAAGGGTTGAGCTTGTTTTTCTTCTTTTCCTTGTTTGTCTTAAATATACGATCCCTTACTTTTTAAAGAATTTCTGTTATGTATCAATTCTGTCAAGAGGAAGCATCCAGCATGCAATCTATTGAGACCCCTTTTTTAATCATTAACCCCTGTACCTAATAAAGTAGCCACTGATTGTATGTTCGTGGTCTTCTGCTGCTGTAGCCCATCCATTCAAGGTTCGATGTGCTGTGTGTTCAGAGATGCTCTTCTGCCCACCACCGTTGTACTTGCTGCCTGTTAGGCCACTGGTGCTTAGGGCAGCACATCTCTATTGTAACATGTGGTTATTTGAGTTACTGTCACCTTCCTGTCAGATTGGACCAGTTTGGCCATTCTCCTCTGACCTCCCTCATTAACAAGGTGTTTTCACCCACAGTAATGTTGCTCACTAAGTGTTTTTTTTGTTTTTTTTTTCACCATTCTCTGAAAATCCCAGGAAATCAGTTTCTAAGATGCTCAGACCACCCTGTCTGGCACCAACAATCATTCCATGGTCTACATCACGTGGATCACATTTCTGCCCCACTCTGAACAACAACTGAACCTCTTGACCATGCTTCTATGCACTGGGATGCTGATTGTATATTTAAATATTTGCAGCAGTGCGCAAGTGTACAGGTGTACCTAATAAAGTGGCCACATAGCTGATCTACCTCAGTTCAGTTTTCTTGCCCTAACCTCCATATGACTTAAATTTCTAGATATTAAAGGAGTCATCACTCTGTTTTGTATAGTCGTCTAGTGCTGTAAATCATAGAGATTCACCAACCTCTGCTTAAAAAGAGTATTCAATTTAATTATAAATATCCTGCCTATTTATGCTGATACTGGGTTGGCTCATTCAAGACTCCATCCAAGTGAAGCGCCTTTCCTGCATCTAGTCTCTTGAACCAGTAAGAATTTAGTAAGTTTCAATGAGATCATCTCATTAGTCTGAACTATCATACATAATATAGTATGGCAAACCCACCATCCTGGGAGCTATTCTAGTGAATCTTCATTCCTGAACACTCATCCTCTTGTGCTGCACCTGGATGTTTTTATGACTTGTTTGCATCCTCTAAGTTTTTTTTTAAGTAATATTCCCCGATCTGTTAACATTTTTTTCAAGTCTTTTCTGCTATTTGTACTGTGGATGTTCTCACTTTGTTTCACCTACCATTTTCTTGCCCATTTTTTGGATCTTATTATTAAACCCTCAACATTTTACTCACTATCCCACCTAGTTTTATATAAACAGCGAACTGAACTCCAGTAAGAATTACACTTTCATTTAAAATCTAATGTTTAATCCCCTTTAAAGAACATTGTATAAGGGAAAGGATATGCAGAACAGTGTGAGACTGATTACATTATCAACAGGGTAACAAAATGACCAGTGAAGTATTTTGAAAATGTCAACCTTGGAATTTTCACAGATTAACTCATAGAAATACTATATCAAAGAAGGGGCTATTGAACCCATTCTATTCATATAGGCTACCATTAATTATTTATCTCTGCCAAGGGAAGTGTACTTTTCTAGCAATGTTGTATAATTTCTTAAAAGAAAAGACAGCTCAGCAAATGCTTCAACTGGTTCCAATTCTATAGCTCTACCAACATTCTTTTAAATTATCACTACGGCCTATCTTTATATTTCCTTATGACACAGGCAGAGTCAATTCAGCTGCCTCTCAGAGCAACCAAATTTGAACGCTCATCCCCCCCCCATTTATTTTCTTATTCTTTCTATCATCAGTTCTGTCATCTCCATTCATCAGACCTCCATTCTGTCATCTGTCATCTCTCTAAATTAGTACTGTGGCAACCTAACTTAAAAGCCAGTACATCTTTGGCACGTGAAAGCAAGTTGGAACACCCGTGAGAAAGAGAAACTCTGCACGTAACACCATCGGCCAGGATTGAGCCTAGTCTGCTGGGAGCTGTGACACAGCTATACTACCTGCAACACCTCTGCTTCTCCATCTTTGTGCTATTGCAGTAGGTAGCACTCCAAGGTTAATAGTGTCTGTGACCTCTCTGCTCCTGTCATTGCAAGTAACCCCAGTGGACAACAAGAAGGACATCTTGTGTAACCAAACATACTTATTTTTTAAATTTTATTTACATGAACAAAGGAAATTGAAGTTTAAAAGATAAGGCTATTGATGTATTGGTAATCTTGTTTTTTTTTTCTTAACAGGATACTATCCAGCTGCTGGACAGTACCCGCCTTCAGGTCCATTTATACCCCCTGGCCATTATCCACCCCCTCCTGGGCACTATCCCCCTCATAGTGGACAAACAGCAACTGTTATAGTCCCCCCAGGTGCAGCAACAACAGTGACAGTGCTGCAAGGGGAGATGTTTCAAGCTGCACCAGTCCAGACTGTATGCCCTCACTGTCAGCAGGCTATTACGACCAAGATCACTTATGAGCTAGGCTTATTGAATACGTTATTCTGCCTCTTCTGCTGTTTTATGGGGTAAGTGACATTGACTTGAGGTTTTCAAGTCTCGTTAAGAATTCTCATTTTTTTTTACCACGGTCTATTCATTTGAAATTTCTGACCTCTGATTTCATGAACTTTAACCTCTCTACTTATTTTCATATTTTCTTGCATGTTTGCACTATTGTTCTTTTTGAATATTAACTATTGTCCTGTACCTTTCGCTAGGTCTTATGTCAGAGAACCAAAAAAAAATACAGTGGATCTGTTCAAAGACATGTTTATTACTTGCAAGGAGAAACACCTTCACTCCTCATAAATGACAGGCTGTTTCTGATTTATAGCGTACAAAGTTTGTTTATATTACAAGTTTTCTGGCCTTTGGCTATTATCTGCTCTGGAGGTCAACTCCTCCACTGTAGTACTCGAGGTCAGTAATATATCAATCTCCCCTTAGTTACACAATGAACAACGATCAAGATATTGTATGCCTTTTGCCACACACTTAGCTCATAGCAACATACTCTGGGGTTATACAGGTTCCATTTTGTTACAGTACAAACTTAAGTAGAACAAAAATCTCAAAGTTCCAAATATATTTCCACACTATTCTGCAACTTTTATTTCTTTTGTGTTATTTTGCCTAATCTTATCTTGCTCTTTTCTTTCCATCTTGGCTTGCCTAACTCGTGTTCTGATATCCTCCTGACTACTCTGCCGTTAGACAAATTATTTTCCCTTCAGTAATCTTCAAGTACTCACCAACATGACTAAGCTATGTTATTATTCTGCAGATATAACTCTGTCCATGTAGGAATAAGAGAATCCTGCATACAATTAGGAAATTAATATAATGGAATTCCTCTGTCCACCTAGAGGCAGTCATAGAGCTCCTGGATCAATTTTGTGATTTCTTATGCCACCCAGATTTGCAAAGTGTTTTTTATCCCCGTAACTAATATTGTTTAAGTAATGGAGCAATTTCTCTTTGAAAGAACGAACACTGAACAATGGTGTCCTGTGTTGTAAGATTAACATTAATCTTTCACTGATTTTGAGTATCAGCATTCTCCAGTTGTGGCAGTCACAACACGCCGGAGGAACTCAGCAGGTCGGGGCAGCATCCGTGGAAACGATCAGTCAACGTTTCGGGCCGGAACCCTTCGTCAGGACTGAAGAGGGAAGGGGCAGAGGCCCTATAAAGAAGGTGGGGGGAAGGTGGGAAGGAGAAGGTTGGTAGGTTCCAGGTGAAAAACCAGTAAGGGGAAAGATCAAGGGGTGGGGGAGGGGAGGCAGGGAGGTGATAGGCAGGAAAGGTGAAGAAAGAATAGGGGAAAACACAATGGGTAGTAGGAGGAGGTGGAACCATGAGGGAGGTGATAGGCAGCTAGGGGAGGGGGCAGAGTGAAATAGGGATAGGGGAAGAGAGTGGGAGGGAATTACCGGTAGTTGGAGAATTCTGTGTTCATACCAAGGGGCTGGAGACTACCTAGGCGGTATATGAGGTGTTGCTCCTCCAACCTGAGTTTAGCCTCAGCATGGCAGTAGAGGAGGTCATGTATGGACATATTCGAATAGGAATGGGAAGCAGAGTTGAAGTAGGTGGCAACCGGGAGATCCTGTCTGTTGTGGCGGACAGATCGGAGGTGCTCGACGAAGCGGTCCCCCAATCTGCATTGGGTTTCACCGATGTAGAGGAGGCCGCACCGGATGCAATAGATATGCACACTCGCATGGATCTCAGCTATGCCTGCCTATTTGTTGGTTATGTGGAACAGTCTGTGCTCCAAACCTATTCTGGTACTGCTCCCCAACTTTTCCTTTGCTACATTGATGACTACATTGGTGCTGTTTCCTGCACCCATGCTGAGCTCATCAATTTCATCGACTTTACTTCAAACTTCCACCCAGCCCTCAAGTTCACTTGGTCTATCTCGGATGCTTCTTCCCCCTTCTTGATCTCTCGGTCTCCATCTCTGGAGACAGACTGTCCACTGACATCTTCTACAAGCCTACTGACTCTCATAACTACCTCGACTATACCTCTTCCCACCCCACCACAGGCAAAAATGCCATTCCCTATTCCCAGTTCCTCTGTCTCCGCTGCATCTGCTCCCAGGATGAGGCTTTCCGTTCCAGGACATCTCAAATGTCCTCTTTCTTTAAGGATCGTGGTTTCCCTTCTGTCGTCATCAATGATGCCCTCACCGGCATCTTCTCCATTTCCCGCACTTCAGCCCTCACCCCATCCTCCTGCCACCACACCAGGGACAGAGTTCCCCTTGTCCTCATCTACCACCCCACCAGCCTCTGGATCCAGCACATTATCCTCAGCAACTTCCGCCACCTTCAACAGGACCCCACCACTAAGCACATCTTTCCCTCTCCACCCCTCTCCGCTTTCCGCAGGGATCGGTCCCTCCGCGACTCCCTGATCCACACGTCCCTCCCCACGGATCACCCACCCGGCACTTATCCCTTTAAGCGTAAGTGCTACACCTGTCCCCACACCTCCTCCCTTGCCATCATTCAGGGCCCCAAACAGTCCTTTCAGGTGAGGCAACACTTCACTTGTGAGTCTGTTGGGGTCATCTATTGCATCCGGTACTCCCGGTGCGGCGGCCTCTACATCGAGGAAACCCGATGCAGATTGGGAGACCGCTTCATCGAACACCTCCGCTCCGTCCGCCAAAACAGACAGGATCTCCCAGTAGCCACCCACTTCAACTCTGCTTCCCACTCCCATTCAGATATGTCCATACATGGCCTCCTCTACTGCCATGATGAGGCTAAACTCAGGTTGGAGGAGCAACACCTCATATACCGTCTAGGTCGTCTCCAGCCCCTTGGTATGAACATAGAATTCTCCAACTTCCAGTAATTCCCTCCCACTCCCTTCCCCTATCCCTATTTCATTCTGCCCCCTCCCCCAGCTGCCTATCACCTCCCTCATGGTTCCGCCTCCTTCCACTACCCATTGTGTTTTCCCCTATTCCTTCTTCACCTTTCATGCCTATCACCTCCCTGCTTCCCCTCCCCCACCCCTTGATCTTTCCCCTTACTGGTTTTTCACCTGGAACCTACCAGCCTTCTCCTTCCCACCCTCCCTCCACCTTCTTTATAGGGCCTCTGCCCCTTCCCTCTTCAGAACTGACGAAGGATTCCGGCCCGAAATGTTGACTGATCGTTTCCACGGATGCTGCCCGACCTACTGAGTTCCTCCAGCGTGTTGAGTGTTGCTTTGACCTCAGCATCTGCAGAGTATTTTGTGTTTCCAGTTGTGGCAGGCCTTCCTTTCTCTATACTCCAGAGTGGTTTCTTTCAGAATCTTACCAAAATGCTATGATAGAAATGCATGCCAGAATGTGACCTACTGTTTAAACTGGATCTTTGGTTTTACCATGTAGTATTTAGGTATTTGAAAAAATATGTGCAATTCTGGAGCTTATAGGAAGATTATTTTGCAATGTCTTAAAATTTTGGTTTTACTGTTTAACACACCTATAGATCCTCATTTAGTTGCATTAGTTGGCAGTGATGATTTCACGATAACATGGTACATATCATAACCTGACTATGTCATAATCTACAGCAAGTTTCACAGAAGCGTCCTTTGTAATTTGAAAGATTGCCTTGGTTCAGTAAAATTACTGTTTTTTTGGCAGGGATGAAGTAAGGAGAAATGAGTCCAAAGCACCTTCAATAAGTGTGTTCTGATTTGTACTTGTGACTTTGCCTAGAGAATAACTAAATAAAATTCTATAATTTTATAAGAATGGATTTCTTTGGCTGAGGCATTTAAGTGTAAATTCTAATAAGGGTATGAGCATAATTGATGACACCTGTTTATTTGATACCACTATATAATGTGTATTAGAAAATCATTGTCATTTGATATATGGTTGCAGAAAGCTTTCATATCTTTCTTTTTCTTTTGATTCAGGTGTGATTTGGGCTGCTGCTTAATCCCATGTTTGATAGATGACCTGAAGGATGTGATGCATACTTGTCCAAACTGTAAAGCTTATATATATACATACAAGCGTGTGTGTTAACGCCAATTCTGGCTCTGTTCAAACCTTAAAAAGATAAACTTAACATTAACTTTTTGTTTCTATTTACACACATGATGCAGCATTGTCTTGTGCTGTCCAACAAACTGTGAATGCCTTATCTGCAGAGTATATGATTAAGATGAAGATTTATTAATGTATTAATATAGTATCAGTAGAAAGGTTTTTGTCCAAATTTAAATCAGAAAACAATATTTCATTGCACTTCAACTTATGAAATTCCCAGTAAAGGAAACCCTATGGCTAGCACCTTTTTATGATATTCAGTTTAAAATTTTGAGCAAGTTGAATATTGATGTGGATTATTGTGCTAAATAGTGTTTGAGAATTAAAAGTGACTATCTAACTTAGGGTATCTTTCAACAGTCAGCCTTTTGTCCCAAAATATTGCCCACTGCTGCAATATTTTTGTGATGTTTATATTCAACATGTACAGTTTAATATAATGTGCTCTATAGAAAATACACGTTAAAATGCACACTTTAAACCCCAGGGAAAAATGTTTTGTCATCTGACACAGGTTGCTGCTTAATGGGAGCACATGCATGGAAGTGTTTTGTAATATGATGTGCATTCATGTCATTTAAATACTTGCAATCAGTGTTTTTTTTTTCCAAATCTTTCCTGATACAGACCTATCAAGTCTGAATTTCTAAACAGTTGGTAGTTGCTGGGAAAGATACCAAGCTTAAAATGAAGGCCAACTTAAGAAAAACATTATTTATTTTGAAGAGATTAAATGTTTTTAAAGAGCTGTACTATGGTTTTGAAAGTATTTTATTGTTGCTGTTCTAGTTTAGTTTAAAATGAAAAGGTTCTGAGCCATGAAAGGTGTGTTATTGTGATTATAGTGCACTTGCGTCAATCAAAATCATTTTAATGGAACTTGAATAGAGGATATTTTTTTAAAAAAATAACATCACCTGTAAGCTTTCAGTCTAAATGTGTAGCTTAGATTTTGTGGATCCAAAGAATCTTTTTTTTCCAGATTTGAGGAATATTGTCTGTTAAGGATGACTATCAGGATCTTCATGAATGTTCTTTATAGTAGTGTTTGGAAATACTGTACAGTGCAGAAATCTTTGACATGTTCAGAATATAAATGTAGTAAAATATCTACACATGCAGCTTGCAAGTATTGCCTTTGCTAAGACTTTGCTGCATATGTAAATTTGCACTTTTATTTATTGTCTCTATTATGCATCATGAACTTACAAGAAGTATTAAATGTTTTTCTGCTTTAAAAATAGGTTACTGGAATACAAATGTAATAGAAGAATGCATTAATTTTTCAGAGTGCACAAGGAGGATTATGCATGTGGTTGACTTTATCCTACCTAATATGCTGTGGCTTAATGCATCCACTGTAACCACCTTTTGGGTTAAAACAAACTACTTGATGAGATGCTACAGTTGTTGCTAGTTGGAAAGCATTAAGCACTTCTAAATAAATATATTACCAATATCTCAAATTTTTTATTCATTGAGTGTTTCTGATGTCATCACAATTGTTAGCAATGTCAAAATATTGAGCAAATTTACTTAGATTTAAGTCCCTGTCAGTTCATGAGTAAATCATTGGAAGGATATATCAGTAGGTCATTTGCACATAGATCACATGTTTATATCACTTTAATTTACATTATATGTTGCATGCAGGATCACTTGTAAAATGAAGATCAAGATTGAAACAATTCCCTTTTTCAAAATTACAGCCAGTTCTAAGTATGGATTGTTTGATTTTTAATGTTATTCATCAATAACTCATGCATATTTACACCAATATTTAATAATTCTGTTATATAGGAGTAAGCAGATCTTTCCAACTATGATGAAGCTGCAGGTACAGGATTAATATCTGATGCAGTATTTTAATTTGCTGATCTGACAGTTTAAATGAGTTTCACAAGTAGGTTCCCTGTGTGATTGTTAAGTATTGGATTCTTTTTGAAAGAAGGCCTATTTAAAAACATATCACGTAATCGCAAGAGGACCTTCTAAGGGCTTCTCTGTCAGAAAAGTTTGAAAATTCCATTTTAAATTAGTCTTGACTGATTTAATTACTTTTTGTACAAGTCAGCAATATAAAGCCACAACTCCAAAGCATGGGGTAGACAATAGAAATGAAGGATAAATTTTCTTTAAATGCTGTTGTTTGTTTTGCATACCGGTGAATAATTTACTTCATGTCCTTTTCTTTTGAAACGAGTAGTACTTAATCTGTCTGGTGTGTAAATCTTCTAATACATTTTGATATTTTTGTTAATTTAAGAGGCTATGTATATTATGCAAAGCTTTTTGTTAGATTATGCCTTGCAATGTCTATTTTTTCTGTAACATTGGGTACAAATTAAAATATGTATATTCATGTATTATGTATAAGTATTTACACCTTGGAAGCTAATAAATGCTGATAGCACTATTCTGTTTTGATCTTAATCTTATCAAAACACTAGAATTACGAATTACAAATTCCAAAATGAACACTCTTGTTTTCTCACAATTTACATATTGTTGCTGGACCTAAAGTGCTAGAATTTTATTCCATGAAGATGATCAGATCATTAATTTGAAGATTCAAACATTATTGAACAGATTTCATTTTTGCATGTCCCATTAGTTGACCTTATCCTTAAGTTATAAAATATACAAAATTGCTATGGCAATAATTTCTCTTTTGTAGTGAATTGCATCAAAAGTGTATTAACTTGATAAGAAATAACAATTACAAAAGTGGAGAGAGCGGAAACTAATTCTGCAGTTTGTAGAAGTACATCAGACCTTTTGAATTTATTATTATGGGAGCTCAGTGATATTAGGTTGGCCATCATAACCATAGGAAGGCCTGTATAAACTGAACTAAGGAATAAAGTGGGGCAAAGTATGTACTAAACCCCCAAAGCAATCAGGAGTAGATGGAACAAATTATATATTGGTATATTTGCAAAGTGCAAAAAAAAAGCCTCCAATTAGCAACAGTTTGTGAATCAATTATATAAGGTGAGTATTTGTTAAATTCATTTGAAGGAAGCATTAATTTGTATACAGCAAGTTTGGTTCTGGGAAATGAACTTGACCCTTCATCAGTCTTGGCCCGAAATGTCGACTGTATTTTTTTGCATAGATGCTGCTTGACCTACTGAGTTCCTCCAGCATTTTGTGTGTGTAGCTGACAACCAATGATATTTTGAAGTTAGTAAAGCAATTGTCCCTTAGTTGTTTGGTGTATTTCACATCCTTCCATATTTTTCTAATCTGTCTCTGGTACCCACTACTGTGTAAAGGGAAGCTATATTCTAGGTTGTGCAACACATTGTCATGAGGGCCAGGGGAAACACCTCTGGCCACTTTAGCTTGATCTTGTCAAGCAATTTAGCTAAACCTGCATTTCAGGGCCCCACTTTGTCTTTCAGCTGCCTGGTATGATTGAGAGTGGCAAGGGCAGGTGAAATGATGCTTACACTACAAGGCTTTCATTAACATGTAACTTTACCTGTAAAGTGAGTACTGCTATCACTTGAGATTTTTTTCAGGAATCCCAAACCAAGGAATAAATTCTCATAATAAAAATTAGCAACAGTCCCAGCATCATTTCTGAGTTGGATAAGCTTTTAGCCATGGAGATAACAACGAAGTAACAAGTACATAATCACAATCGGTACATTTGGGTAACTGCATAAATTCATTTAGAGGTGCACAAATGAACCCTGGGGCAGATACCAGCAGAGTCTTTCAGGATTATGTCTGGCAAATCATACAGTTGCTGCTACTTTTCTTGTTATGGTTGTGAACTTCACTTTCAATTATACCCACCATCCTTTATAGTCTTGTATGTAGTGTGCTTCAGTCCACAAAGTCTTTTCAGCCTCTGACGTGTCATGCTGTAATTTTACTAGTTCATCAAAAAATTTGCTAAGTATTAGCAGCCTGATCATACTGGAGTGCTTATGTAGACATAAAGATCTGCTGTTGCAAGGAGTCTGCTCATTTGTTCCCTCTAGTTATTTCCTCCTTCCTGTTAGTATGAACCATCAAGTTTATAACAATTGTAGTAAGTAATTGAAAAGTAAGAAAAGCTTCACAGTTAGTTCACCTTATTTTATCAGAGTTCCAAAGAGGCAAGAAACCCTTTTCAAAAATGTCATAATTGTCCAGTGTCATGTGCTACTCCCACAGCATAAGAAGATTCAGTGTAAATGTTTACACTGGCGCCAGCTGCAAGGATGCAGGATTTTAAGTTAAAAAAAAATTCAGCTGCTATATGATGTGCACAAACCATGAGATTTGCAATCTGCTGAAGGCCAGATCAATGGCATTTAAATCTGGTGACTTAGAAAGTTACAAGAGGTCTAGGTATCATCACTGGAAAGCCATCTCATAGATGAAATGGCAATTCTGGACTAAGCTTGAATCAAAGAACGATGCTCAACAGTTTTGGCAGGGCTTGAATGCCACCACCTCTTATAAAGTTAAATCAAGTGACATGGGTGACAACAGGGCTTTGCATCCAGATGGGCTCAGTGCCTGCTATGTTCGCTTTGACCGTCAAAACATGGGGGAAACATCATGAACTCCCACTGCCCCAGATGATACTGTCATTTCAGTCCCTAAAACCAAAGTGCAAGCAGCGTTCAGGAGGGTGAACCCTGAAAAACATCTGGCCCAGACGGGGTACCTTGTCAATTGCTAAAGACCCCTGTGCTGATCAACTGGCTGGAGTGTTCACTGAGATCTTCGGCACTCTGAGGAACCCACCTGCTTGAAGAAGCATCAATTATACTGGTGCCTAAGAAGAATGCGGTAACCTGCCTTAATGACTATTGTCCAGTAGCAGATACATCTACAATGATGAAGTGTTTCGAGAGGTTGGTGATGAAACATATCAACTCTTGTCTGAGAAACAACTTAGATCCACTCCAGTTTCTCTACTGGCATAGTAGATGCCATCTCATTGACTTTTCACTCAACCCTGGAATATCTAGACAGCAAAGGTGCATACATCAGGATGCTCTTTATTGACTACAGCTCTGTATTAAATACCATCACCCCTCCAACTAATCAATAAGGTCCAAGACATTGGCCTCAATACCTCCTTGTGCAGTGGATCCTCAATTTCCTCACTGACCCCATTTTGTTCATATTGGCATCAACATATCCACAATCTCCATCAGCACAGGTGCACCGCAAGCTAACAGATAGATAGGCAGACAGACTGATAGATACTTTATTGATCCCAAAGGAAATTACAGTGTCACAGTAGCATTATAAGTGCACAGATATATAAACAATAGATGAGAAGTAAGAAATAATAAAAAGTTACCTTAAAAATAAGATTTACAAGTTGAAGATGACAAGATTTACAAGATATACAAGTTCACACTAAGATGGTAGTTCAAGAATTTACCGAAATATTAGACAGTAATTGGTGCACATTCACACCATCCAGATAAGAAGTGATGGCCGTATTGCACGGGGTGTCTGCGACAGCAGGGTGTGGTATCTATCAATCTATCTGTGCAGGATCCAACCTAGATCATGTTAATCTCATGCAAGATACAATCCAGATCATGACAACCTAGCATGGTACACAACTGGGACCACGACGACCTCACGCAGGACACAACCTGGAAACAGCAACCTTTCTTTTTAACACTGCAGCTTTCCAATCTCAGCAACTAAGGTGTTGGTGTACCTTGATTACTCCACGTGGGAGGAAGTTCGCATTCCAGCAGCAGACTCAGTCCTTTGCTCAAATATGAGCAACCTGATCGGCTACCAGGCTGAATTCCTTTCTCCCATATAATAAATAAAGGTTTAGCCATGTTGGTGGAGCTATCATTGTCAATAATAAAATAAAATAATTAAGATAACTGGGTCCAGAACCCATGCCCTCTTATAACTCAAACATATTTATAATGCACTTGTGTACAAGGAGAAGGGCATGGTTCCAGTCACCCACACTGTTCTGAGAACTACTATTTTTATGCAGAATTGACTTGTCAGTTATGGATATTGATTGTTTGCTAAATTTTATATGTTCATATTCCTTACTTGCCATTTAAAGTAGACGTGCTAAAAGTCAGTATAAACTTCAAGGTGACTATCGCTATTTGAAGTTAATAAAGCAATTGTCCCTTAATAGTTGGGTGTTCGTTATTCATATCTCATCTGTCTCTGGCACCCCTACCTAGAAAGGGAAGCTATGTTCTCTCAGTTGATACCACACTGCCAGTCATTCTCACCTATCTGTCTACAGTAAGCAGGCAGTCTCATTTCAAAGGTCTCCCAAGTTTGGATATGATTACACCCTGCCGCAGTCATCCTCACCTGGATGTTGTCTTTAAACTTTGTCTTACTGCAACTTCCACACTGGCGCTGTCATACCTTCTTTGTAATGGCACTTACATGCTGGTCTCAGGATAATCTTCAGATATGATAATGCCAAGGAATTCAGAGTTTCTGACCTTGTCACCTCCGATCCCCTAATGAGGACTGGCTCATAGAACTCTGGTTTCTTCCTCCTATAGTCAATAATCAGCTCTTTGAATCAGAGGTTAATGTGACACTCCAGATTTTCAGTCTCCCTCGTATATGTTGATTCATCACCATCATTGATTAAGCCAACACCAGTGGTGTCATCAGTAACTTAAATATGGCATAGGAGCCATATTTATCTTGAGTCATAAGTGTAAAGGAAGTAGAGCAGGGATCTAAGCATATGCTTCGTGGTGCACCTGTGCTGATGCTGATTGTGGAACAGTTGTTGCCAATTGTACTGACTACAGTCTGCAAATGAGGAAATTAAGGATCCAGTTGCACAAAAATCTATTGAGGCCTGGGTCTTGAGGCTCAGTGATTAGTTTTGAGGGGATGATAGCGTTGAATGCTGAGCTGTTGTTAATGAAGAGTATCCTAATGTATGCATCATCATTGTCCAGATGTTCCAGAGCGGAGTGATGAGCCAATGAAATGGGATCTGCCGTTGACCTGTTGTGACAGTAGGCATATTAAAGTGGATCCAATTCACTCCTCAGGCAATTGTTGATATGCTTCATGACCAACCTCTCAAAGAAAACACTTTGTCAACATGGATATAATTTCTACTGAATGACAGGCATTAAGGCAGTATTCCAGGTATGTGGGATTAGTAATCTTGAATTTGGTATAGTTTTTGTCTCATTGAAGGAGAATTTGCTTGTGGAACAAGTTCACAGAACCTTTGCAAGGTTGAAGCCCAAGCTGATAAGGCGGAGTAAATTGGGTTATATCATTGTGAACTTGAAGGATCATGTATTTTACCTGATCAGATAATTTAATTTTAAGGCATATAATTGAATCAGGATTTTGGCATGCACTCCTATCAAGTCCTGAAGGTACAGGAACAACTGTGGATCAAGCATTTGATCCACAACAAATGTAGACCTCACTCATGTTAGGGTCAACTTCTCCATCAAGTTTCTGAACAATCCATGAATACTATCTCATTGGCAGTCCTGACGAAGGGTCTCGGCCTGAAACGTCGACTGCACCTCTTCCCAGAGATGCTGCCTGGCCTGCTGCGTTCACCAGCAACTTTTATGTGTGATACTATCTCATTATTTGTTTTGCAACTCACAGTAATCATTATGCCTTGCACTGTCCTGCTGCTGCAAAATAAATTTCACGACATACATTGAGTGATTTCCTATACCCAATAAAGTGGCTACTGAGTGTATGTTCATGGTCTCCTGCTGCTGTATCCCATCCACTTCAAAGCTTGATGTGTTGTGCATTCAAAGATGCTCTTCTGCAGACCACTGTTGTAATGTGTGTGATTATCTTGAGTTACTGTCACCTTCTTGTCAACTTAACTCAGTCTGGCCATTCTCCTCTGACCTCTCTGATTAACAAGGCACTTTTACCCACAGTACCATCACTCACTGGATTTTTTTTCTATTTTTGTTTATCACACTATTCTGTATAAACTCTAGAAGATGTTGTGTGTGAAAATCTCAGGATATCAGCAGTTTCTGAGATACTCAAACCACTCTGTCTGGCACGAACAATCATTCCATGGTCAATGTCACTTAGATCACATTTCTTCTCCATTCTGATGTTCAGTCTGAACAACAGCTGAACCTCTTGACAATGCTTGAATGATTTTATGCATTGACTTATCGTAACATGATTGGCTGAATAGATATTTGTATTAACGGGCAGTTGTACAGGTGTACCTAATAAAGCTGCCACTAATAATAATCCTGATTCTTATTAGATTATGAAGACACGTAGTCCTCTTTATTGTCATTTAGTAATGCATGCATTAAGAAATGATACAATATTCTGATGTAGGATTCTACTCGCTATCAGTTAAGGCATGGAATACAAAAGCAGGAGAATCATACTATACCCGTGGAGATCAGTTTGAGGCACAGCTGGTGAACTGTGTGTAATCCGATCACCATCCTACAGGAACATGTAATTGTACTGTTGAACTGTGCAGAGATTTACCAGGGGTTAGAAGATTAGTTATGAAAAAACCGGAACGAAGGATAATTCAGGTGTATGAAACGAAGACAGGGTGAATGAAAACTATTTCCTTTCACCAAATAAAGGATATGGATTTCAGCTACTGTATTTCAAAGAATTAGAGAGAGAAATGGATTTTTACCCAAAGAGTAATGGAGTTACTGTTACAATTTAACTGCTTTGAAGAATGATGCTTCAAAGGGCGATGAAGAGTTAGGCAGCAGGCATTCAGGCTTCCTTCAAGTTAGTGAACTAGAACACGTTCAACAATTTGTCAGCAGACCTAAATGAATATGCCACAGTCATCACTGATTCCATAAAGACATGCATTGATGGAAGTGTTCCCACAAACATATTCTGACTCTTCCCCAACCAAAAGCCATGAATGATCCAGGAGATTCATAATCTACTCTGGGCTAGATCTGTGGTGTTAGAACATAGAACATAGAAAGCCTATGACACAATACAGGCACTTCAGCCCAGAAAGTTGTGCCGAACACGTCCCTACCCTAGAAATTACTGGGGTTACCCATAGCTCTCTCTTTTTCTAAGCTCCATGTACCTATCCAAAAGTCTCTTAAAAGACCCTACCATATCTGCCTCCACCACCATTGCCGGCAGCCCATTCCGAGCACTCACCACTCTGTGTAAAAAACTTACCCCTGACATCTCCTCTGTACCTACTCCGAAGCACATTAAACCTGTGCCCTCTTGTGGCAGCCATTTCAGCCCAGGGAAAAAGCCTCTGATTATCCACACGATTAATGCCTCTCATCATCTTATACACCTCTATCAGGTCACCTCTCATCTTCCCTCACTCTAAGGAGAAAAGGCCGAGTTCACTCAACCTGTTTTCATAAGTCATGCTCCCCAATCCAGGCAACATCCTTGTAAACCTCCTCTGCACCCTTTCTATGGTTTCCACATCCTTCCTGTAGTGAAGTGACCAGTACTGAGCACAGTCACAGTGGGGTCTGACCAGGGTCGTATATAGCAGCAATATTACCACTCGGCTCCTAAATTCAATCCCATGATTGATGAAGGCCAGTGCACTGTATGCCTTTTTAACCACAGAGTCAACCTGCACAGCTGCTTTGAGTGTCCCATGGACTCAGACCCCAAGATCCCTCTGATCCTCCACACTACCAAGAGTCTTACCATTAATACTATATTCTGTCATCATATTTGACCTAACAAAATGAACCACTTCACACTTACCTGGGTTGAACTCCATCTGCCACTTCTCAGCTCACTTTTGCATCCTATCAATGTCCCGCTGTAACCTCTGACAACCCTCCACACTATCCACAACACCCCTAACCTTTGTGTCATCAGCAAACTTACTAACCCATCCCTCCACTTCCTCATCCAGGTCATTTATAAAAATCACGAAGAGTAACAGTCCCAGAACAGATCCCTGAGGCACACCACTGGTCACTGACCTCCATGCAGAATATGACCGTCTACAACCACTCTTTGCCTTTTGTGGGCAAGCCAGTTCTGGATCCACAAAGCAATGTCCCCTTGGATCCCATGCCTCCTTACTTTCTCAATGAGCCTTGCATGGGGTACCTTATCAAATGCCTGACTGAAATCCATATACACATCTATTGCTCTTCCTTCATCAATGTGTTTAGTCACATCCTCAAAAAATTCAATCAGGCTCATAAGGCACAATCTGCCCTTGACAAAGCCATGCTGACTGTTCCTAATCATATTATACTTCTCCAAATGTTCATAAATCCTGCCTCTTAGGATCTTCTCCATCAACTTACCAAACACTGAAGTAAGACTTGCTGGTCTATAATTTCCTGGGCTATCCCTACTCCCTTTCTTGAATAAGGGAACAACATCTGAAACCCTCCAATCCTCCAGAACCTCTCCCATTCCCATTGATGATGCAAAGATCACCAGAGGCTCAGAAATCTCCTCCCTCACCTCCCATAGTAACCTGGGGTACATCTCATCCGGTCCCGGCAACTTATCCAACTTGATGCTTTCCAAAAGCTCCAGCACATCCTCTTTGTTAATATCTACATGCTCAAGCTTTTCAGTCCGCTGCAGGTCATCCCTACAATCACCAAGATCCTTTTCCATAGTGAATACTGAAGTATTCATTAAGTACCTCTGCTATTTCCTCCAGTTCCATACACACTTCCCACTGTCACACTTGATAGGTCCTATTCTTTCATGTCTTATCCTCTTGCTCTTCATATTCTTGTAGAACGCCTTGGGGTTTTCCTTAATCCTGCCCGCCAAGGCCTTCTCATGGCCCCTTCTGGCTCTCCTAATTTCCTTTTTAAGTTCCTTCCTGTTACCCTTATAATCATCTAGATCTCTAACATTACCTAACTCTCTGAATCTTTCCTAAACTTTTCTTTTCTTCTTGAATAGATTTACTAGGGGTGATTGATAAGTTCATGGCCCAAGGTAGGAGGAGTCAATTTTAGAAAACCTAGCACATTTATTTTTCAACATAGTCCCCTCCTACATTTACACACTTAGTCCAGCGGTCGTGGAGCACATGGATCTTGGACCTGCAGAAAATGCCCACAGCAAGGGTGATTGATAAGTTTGTGGCCTAAGGTAGAAGGAGATGAGTTATTAACTTCAAACTTTCTGCATAATCACTCAAAGAGTTAAACTGTATATGCACGTAACAAGAGCTGTATAACTCATCTCCTTCTACCTTAGGCCACGAACTTATCAATCACACCCGTACTACAGCCTTTGTGCACCATGGTTCCTGTACCCTCCCACAACTTCCCTGTCTAATTGGAATGTATCTATGCAGAACTCCACACAAATATCCCCTGAACATTTGCCACATTTTTTTAATACCTTTCCCTGAAAACATCTGTTCCCAGTTTAAGCTTCCAAGGTCCTGCCTGATAGCCTCATAATTTCCCTCACTCCAATCAAACACTTTTCTAACTTGACTGTTCCTATCTCTCTCCAATGTTATTGTAAAGGAGATAGAATTATGATCACTATTTCCAAAATGCTCTCCCACTGAGAGATCTGACACCTGACCAGGTTCATTTCCCAATACCAAATTAAGTACGGTCTCTCCTCTTGTAAGCTAATCTACATATTGTGTCAAGAAACCTTCCTGAACACACCTAACAAATTCCACCCCATCTAAACCCATTGCTCTAGGGAGGTGCCAATCCATATTTGGGAAATTAAAATCTCCCATCATGACAACTCTGTTATTATTACACCTTTCCAGGATCTGTTTCCCTACCTGCTCCTTAATATCCCTGTTACTATTAGGCGGCCTATAAAAAACACCCAGTAGAATTATTGACCCCTTCCTGTTCCACCCACAGACACTCCATAGACAATCCCTCCATGCCATCCACCTTTTCTGCAGCCCTGACACTATCTCTGATCAACAGTGCCACACCCCACCTCTTTAGCCTCCCTCCCTCTCCTTTCTGAAACATCTAAAACCCAGCACTTGAAGTAACCATTCCTGTCGTCTCTGTAATGGCCACATCATAGATCCAAGTACAGATCCACGCTCTAAGTTTATCCGCTTTGTTCACAATACTCCTTGTATTAAAATAGACACATCTCAAACCATCAGTCTGAGTGCATCCCTTCTCTATCACCTGCCTGTCCTCCCTCACACACTGTCTCCAAGCTTTCTCTATTTGTGAGCCAATTGCCTCTTCACCAGTCTCTTCAGTTTGGTTCCCACCCCTCAACATTCTAGTTTAAACTCTCCCCAGTAGCCTTAGCAAACCTCCCCACCAGGATATTGGTCCCCCTGGGATTCAAGTGCAACCTGTCCTTTTTGTACAGATCACACCTGCCCCAAAAGAGGTCCCAATGATCCAGAAATCTGAATCCCTGCCCCCTGCTCCAATCCCTCAGCCACATATTTATCCTCCACCTCATTCTATTCCTACTCACTGTCACATGGCACAGGTAGAGGTTACTACCTTTGCGGTCCTGTTTTCGGCTGATGACCCAAAGTTATACAAGAAGTCCAAGCACTATCTCCAATGATCATTGTAAATGCATTACAAACTAAACTGGAATCACAATATAACTTCCTACACAGGGAGATTGGGCAGTATAAGTGGCAACAACCCATCACTTCCATGGATTTTATGTATGTTTTGTTAGGGAGAACTATGATACACCTACACAATTCTCCACGTATCTGGATGTCCCAGTAATTTTAGTCTCTGAGGCCAATATCCAGGTGTCAGAGGGTGATTCTGCTCTGAACCATTTAGACAACAGGAATTTGTACAGCACGCTGATGTTCATCAATGCAGCTTTCTGTTCGACACAATCATCCCATTCAAACTTATCATCAAGCTTCAAGACCCCGGCCTTTGTACCTCCCTCTGCAACTGGCTGCTCAGCTCCCTCATTGGCAGGACCTCAATCAGTGAGAATTGGTAACATCCCCTCTTTGCTGACCATCAGCATACAGGCAGCTCAAGACTGCACGCTTTCCTATACATACACGACTGTATGACGAAGAACAGATCCAATGTCATCTTTGAACTTGACGACACTTCTGTTGTTGGATGAATCACAGGTGGTAATGATTTGACTTACTTGGTTGAGCTCTGTTATAGACAAACTCTCACTCAATGGCAGCAAAACTAAAGGGCTGATTGTTGTCTTCAGGAAGGGGGAGGGTGAAATTACAATGGAGAGAAGCAACAGCTTTAAATTCCTGCGTGTTAATATATTGGACGATTTTTCCTGGGCCATCGCATAGATATAATCACAAGCCATGTTGATGCTATGGCCATAAAAAGTTCATCAATGCCTCTAGTTCCTCGGGGGGGGGGGGGGTAAAGTAGTTCGGCATGTTCCCATCAACCCTAATCATTTTTATTGATGCACTAGAGAAAAGATTCTGTTTGGTCTTGGTATAGCCTCTGTTCTGCACTTGACCGCAAAAAAAACCCCCTGCAGAGTTGAGTTGTTAACACAGCTCAGCACATCATGGGAACCAGCCTCCCCTCTATGGACCATCTACACTTCTCTCTGCCTCAGTAAATCAGCCAACATAATCAAAGGTCCCACCCACCCCTGACATTATCTCTACTCCCCTCTCCCACTGGGCAGAAGATACAGAAACCTAAAAGCACACACCAGCAGGCTCAAGGACAGCTTCTATCCTAATATTATTGGACTCTTGAGCAGACCTCTTGTATAAGATGGACTCCTGGCTTCATAATCTACCTTATTATGATCTTACACTATCATTTACTCACAGTGCATTTTTGGGTCGCTTTTACTTTATTCTGCATTGGCACTGTTTTACCTTATTGTAACTCAATGCACTGTGCTATGATCTGTATAAACAACATGCTACACAAGCTTTTCACTGTATCATGAAACTAATTAACTAATACTAAAATAAGAAAAGTATGGCAACATCTTTACCCTAGTAGGTGATTAATGAACTGTTAACAAACTCTTACAACGTACTGTTGGAAATATCTTGATTAGTTGCATCATGATCCAGAATGGCAATGGAAAAATCTAGGAACACAAGAAGCTGCAGTGAGTGGTGAACTATGTTCAATACATCACAGGGACACCCTCCCCACCACTGATAGTATCTACAGGTGCTGCCTCAAGAAGGCAACATCTAAAATCAAAGATACCCATCTTTTTGCAGCTACCATCAGAGGCCTGAAGTGCTACACCTCCAGGTTCAGGAACAGCCACTGCCCTTTAACCATTCAGTTCTTGAACCAATCAGCAAGATCTTTATCACTATAGTTTAGCAATACTAAAATGGATTTTTTAAATGTTTTATGTGAAGGAAGTTTATAATTTACATTAGTTTATCCTCATGAATGCTGCTTAGAAGATGTATACCTGTGATGCTGCCATTAGTTTGTCACTGCACTCGTGCATATGACAAGAAACTCAACTTTGAAGGTTGAAACATGCACATTTAAACTCCTTGGAAGAACTTGAGCCATAATCTTCAAGGCTATAGCTAATGAATTTGAGTAGTTTACTTTTTGGCTGGCACCTGGGCTACACATTTCTTCGATTCTGACTCTAAATTCATTTTGATTCAGGACCCAGTGATCATCACAAAGAAAGTATGCAATACAACATCAGAAGTTTGACTTTTTCCATTTATAATTCTTAACAAGATATCAGGATCCTTCAAAGAAATTTAAATCACTCAATAAAGTGAGGAAAACTGCATGAAAGACAGTTAAATACGTGTTGAAGTATCAGGAAAAAAACTGTCAACTACTACATACAGTTGAAGATTAAAATGGCCTAACTACCATTGAACTACAACTTAAATGAATTTCGATAAACATTATCAGATATATTAATTATTGCTGAAAGTTCGGTTTTCTGTAGAAGCATTTCGATACAACTAAAAATGCATTCTTACAAAACTTAGTCAGCAGCTGCCATACAGCAGTTTTAATCTCTCCACCGATGTCCACATCCTGGTTTACAGCACTTGTAAAATGTGGTCATAGGTTCATCAGCAGATCGGGTTTGTATTTGCATGAAATATGCCCGAGGATGTTCACATTTGGGACATGGCTCTGCAAAAAATGGAGAGAAAATTAATCTTCTTAAAGAAATAAAGTCTATGTTTAGCAGTTGAAGCTCATCTACTTCTCTGTGAATAATGATAGCCTTAATTGGTATAGCTTAGTTATTTTTACCTGTCTGCACTTACTTTATCAACATGATTCTATCAATGTAATTGCAAAACAAATTATCCTTCACCTACTGACCAGTAAATTAAAAGGATTAGAGGGAGGAATGGGATAATGCAAATCTCTAACATGAAAATGCTAGAGAAAAAATTGGAAAGCGTACTCACATTTTTCTGTTTATACAAGTAGAAAATCTCAAGCACAAAACAGAGAGAAATTCCCCACCCTTTTCCTTCATTGCAATAAAGGAAAAAAAACATGATTTAACACTTCACATGTTCATGTGTTTCAACAAATAATAATAACTCTTTTATTGACTACAGTGGAGCAGTGGCTATGTGCCCACCACAATAGCACCACAGTTAGTGTGGCACTATTACAGCTCAGGATTTTCCGGAGCTTGGAGTTCAATCCCCGTGCCCTCTTTTATGTCCTCCCCACGGAGGTTTCGTCCGGGTGCTCAGGTTTTCTCCCACAGTCCAAAGACGTACCAGTTAGTTGGTTAATTGGTCATAGTATATTATCCCATGATTAGTCTAGAGTTAAATTTGGGGTTGCTGGCAGCAAGGCTTGGAAGACCAGAAGGGCCTATTCCTCACTGCATGTCTGAGTAAATAAAGAAAGCTCAGGAACAAAGCTGGGTTAACAGTTTTTTTCCCCCCAGTGGTATAAATTGAGAAATAAATATTATCGAGACACTAAATGAATTTTCATGCTCTTGAGCTATGATATTTTACATCCTACCTGAGACTTAACATAACATCTGGAAAGTGGCTATAACCACTAAGTATTGAACCTATATTATTCGAGATGATATTTATTATTGAAATGAAACTTGAACAAATAGAATTCAACTTTACGTTATCAAATTTCTGGAATGAAAAGCTTGAAAAGAAATAGATCTCCAACATAGATTGATTAAACTTTCCATTTTGGAAGTTAAAAAATCTACAAGCCCATTAACTGAATATACAAGCAATCAAATTTAAGTCAACACAATTAAATTTTGTTGAATAAATTGATTTAGAAATATTCAAATAAAAATGGTAAAACATCATCTAGCTGC
The DNA here is from genome assembly GCF_030028105.1 of Mobula birostris. Taxonomy (NCBI): domain Eukaryota; kingdom Metazoa; phylum Chordata; class Chondrichthyes; order Myliobatiformes; family Myliobatidae; genus Mobula; species Mobula birostris. The sequence goes on from NC_092378.1 coordinate 109,542,416, forward strand.
AATTTATGTAGCAGCATCCCTTCTGAATTGCTATTAAAACTCAGGATATCCACAACCACTTCATTGTATAATGTTATTGTAGTTCTTCATTTCAAATATGACTTGTGTTAGCACGTCATACCTGCTGTAGAGTCAACGTTTTCCCACGCTGCAGCACCACCTAATACATCATCAACTTCTTTCAGCTTGGGATATTTTCTGTTGGTTACCTTCAAAACATACGAGAAATATAACAAACATCATACAGCATGTAAGCATAGTCTAAATTTGAAGAAGTGAAGGACGAATAAAGCCTCAATCACAAATCAACACTTCTAATGCAGCATTTTCCCCAAAAAAACTCAATGCTACATATTAAACCCAATAATGGAACTTGGACTAAAGTTTTAACCAATCTGAAATTCACCAATCTCCTTATTTCCTCTCACCTCCCTATACCCGTCTCTATTTCCTGAGGAGACTGAGGTCCTTTAACATCTGCCAGACGATGCTGAGGATGTTCTACGAGTCTGTGGTGGCCAGTGCTATCATGTTTGCTGTTGTGTGCTGGAGCAGCAGGCTGAGGGTAGCAGACACCAACAGAATTAACAAACTCATTTGTAAGGCCAGTGATGTTGTGGGGATGGAACTGGGCTCTCTCATGGTGGTGTCTGAAAAGAGGATGCTGTCCAAGTTGCATGCCATCTTGGACAATGTCTCCCATCCACTACATAATGTACTGGTTGGGCACAGGAGTACATTCAGCCAGATACTCATTCCACCGAGATGCAACACAGAGCATCATAGGAAGTCATTCCTGCCTGTGGCCATCAAACTTTACAACTCCTCCCTTGGAGGGTCAGACACCCTGAGCCAATAGGCTGGTCCTGGACTTATTTCCTGGCATAATTTACATATTACTATTTAACTATTTATGGTTTTATTACTATTAATTATTTATGGTGCAACTAACAAATACCAATTTCTCCCGGGATCAATAAAGTATGACTATGACCCACTCCTCTTATTTCGCCTGTCCCTTTCTAGTTCATACTGCACTCCATTCTCCCTCCCCAGTACTCCCCCCTCATTCTATTCTCTCCATCTCTTTCCAGCAACACCACCTTTCTCCCCTCCTCAAATACTCCCCCTCACCCCACAGGATCACTTCCCTGAACAGCCCACTCCCCTCCCTCTGCCTTCACTTCACACCCTACATCTTCCGCCCAGATACTCCCTCCACTTTCATTCTTCTTCCCACCCCTTCCCCCTCCTCCCACACTCTTTACTTTTCCCTCTCCTTCCATGAACTCCCTCTCCTGCCTCCTCCCCTCCCTCCCTCTTCCCCTTTCCCTCCCACTCCTTTATCCCTGTTCCCCTCCCTCTCCTACCTCCTCCCCTCTTCCCACCTTCCCTTCCCCTACCTTTTCTCTCCCCTCCCCCAACAATTGCCCCATCGGTCTCATGGTCAGTTCTTTTCCCCCCACCCTTCCCGTACCAACTCTTCCTACATCCCCAATTCCTCTTATTCTTAACTACCCCAAAACCCTTCCCTGCCTTACTTTGCGAGTAATGTTGTGGACATAAGGACAAGTGTTACAGGCGAACCGGTAACACTTCTGTCCCTCTTCTACGATCAGGACATTCCCGCACGTCGGACAAAAAAGCAACATTGTCCCGGTGCGCCTCCAAAGTGCATCCTCCGGCGAACCCCGTGTCCGGGTATTAGTTCCGTCCCATGCTGGCTCACGGCCTGGATTCTCGTCGAACAGATCCGCCGGAGAGGCCTAAAGGTTACACTCGTACCTGGTGCAATGGTGGATATGATTTTAGTCCACTGTCACTACTGAGTTTGGAGGTGTGTAGTTTGTCCTTTGCAAATGGTGAATGACGGGAGGTCAGATGAAGTGGACGGAAGGACTGACGGGGTTAAGAATATAGGCAAAAAAATTCTGGGAGCGGTTGGGGATGGAGAAGGGGAAAAGTAAGGGCTGGGCTGTGAGGGGAGGGTAAAGGTCGTATGGGGTGAGAAGGAGAGCCGGGCATAGAAGAACAAAGGTGGAGGAGATTTGGGGTGGGCAGAAGAAAACTGAGGATTGGATAGAGGACAAACAAGAGAAAGTCTGCAGATGCTGGCAACAATCCAAGCAACACACACAAAATGCTGGAGGAACTCAGCAGGCCAGGCAACATCTAATGAAAAGAGTAAACAGTCGACGTTTCGGGCTGAGACCCTTCATCAGGACTGGGGGAAAAAAAAGATGAGAATTTAGAGCAAGAAGGTGGAGGGAGGGGAGGAAGAAGTACAAGGTGATAGGTGAAACCGGGGGAGGGTGAAGTAAAGAGCTGGGAAGCTGATAGGTGAAAGAGATAAAGAGCTGGAGAAGGGGGATTCTGATAGGAAAGGGTAGGTGACCATGGAAGAAAGGGAGGACGTTGTTGGAGGAAGAATAGATGGAATCATGGGAGTTTGGGATTAGCTGGGCGAATGTGGATTAGAAATTGTTGCGTGACTAATGATGGAGGTGAATGCAGGAAGGCTAGGAAGTGCAGAGTGAGCGGAATGGATGGATGGAATGTGAGGTAGTCTATGTTTAGTCTCACCAATGTGGAGTAGGCTGTGCTGGATACAGTAGGTGACCCCGAAAAGAGTCACAGGTGAAGTTTTGCCTCACCTGGATGGACTTTTTGGGGCCCTGAATGATGGTAAGGGAGGAGGTAAAGGAACAGGTGTAGCACTTGTCCCACTTGTAGGGATAGGTGCCTGGAGGGAAATCAGTGAGGAGGGACACATAGACAAAGGAGTCATGGGGAGAGCAATCCATGCAGAAAGTGGAGAGTATTGGGTGGGGTGGGGGGATATGTGATATGAAAAAAAAGAGAATGGGGTCAAGTGAGAGAGAATTGATAGGCATTATGAGGAGGTAGAGTAGGAGAGAGCAAATGTGGAAGGAGAACTGAAAGAGGGAGAGTAAGAGAGGGGAGGAGCGAGTAGGAGAGGAATGGACAAGGGATGAAATAGACTAATAGGAGAGATAGGTGGAATAGCAGGGAGAAGGGAGGGAAAGATGACAAGAATGGGAGAATGATGAATGGGACTGGGGAGTGGAGATGGTAGTAGGAAGGAGAATGTGGGAGGGAATGAGGTATGGACAACGAGGGTAAAAAAGGGAGAAAGGAAGTAAGAGAGCCAGTGGAGAAAGAGCAGAGAAGATGGAGCAGAAGGTTGGGCAAAAGAAGGAGGAAAAAGGTTAGAGAAAGAGAAAGGGATTTTCTTGAATGGAGACTGAATGAACAAACACACAAATGACAGGAAAGGCGGGGAGGAAAGAGGAGTCAACGAATGGAGGAGAGAGTAGAACAACAGACATTAACATTGGAGACAATGAGATGGAGATGGCAATGGACTCCTAAAAAATTCAGGGAGAGGACTAATAGAGAAAGACTGCAGACCAACATACAGAAGGAGAAAAGTCCAGTTCTACACAATGCAGAGGGTGTGAGAGTATGTAAGACCCACAATGATCCTTCACTCCCACTGTAGCATTCACTTGTTCCTTAACTTTTACCTGGGTTTTTGATTTAGATTGGTTGAATTGGAAGTTCAAATTAGATATAAATCATTCCTCAGTTCATACTTTGTGGGGGGGGGGGTGTGGAATGAGGTAACGTTTGACTTCATTAAAGTAACAACACTTATACCAAGTTAATAAAGTTAGCGTGATTAATTCTGCATTTTGGAATTGTATGGCTATTTGCAAAAATGCTAACTTTTTGGAGATTTTTTGATCCAATTTGAAGAGCTGCTGATTTGGGATGACTGATGAAATTAAAAAGGAATCTCCATCCATCAGCATTAAGGAGGAAGAAGCTGTTGCAATTTATAGTCAAGAGAAAGCAGCAGAGGAGGATGAAGAGTTATCACATGCAGAAATCTTGGACCTATTTCAGGAAGGTCTGGCTATGATAGTTCAGGATCCTTTGCTGTGTGACCTGCCTGTACAGGTGTGTATCTTGAAAAGAACCAAGACCTGACCTTAGCCTTTTTAATATATCATTAAATTTAAAAATGTATTTTTATGATGGGGATGGGAATCATGTTGTTACTGCAGATCTGTGATATGTGTCTTTATGATCTTTATTGAGGACTAAAATAGCAGTATCTGAACAACATAATTTTAACAAAATGTGCAACAGTTATTCTTTGTATTGGCTACAAAGACAAAATTGTCTCCTGCACATTTAGTTTAAACTCAGTAATCTCAGCAGAGGCAGTGATAAAACTATTTGATCTTAAAAAAAAACCCAAAGCAATGAAGGGAAAGTGCAAATGAAATAAGAAGTATTTTGGTTACTTTAAAAAATTTCAGTTGAGAATGTTAAAATACTTTTAAGTATATCAGGACAAGCTGGATTCTTGGCTCTATAATTAGGAAAAAGAAACCAAAAGCTAAGAAGCCATAACAAACCTTTATTACCCAGACATAATAATTGCATAGAATTACGGCAGAACGCTTTGGGAAAATGTCATCAGAGTGGGCTTGTCGTGAATTTCACAGTTGCTGGGTCTCAGATATATAATGAAATTTCCAGTGTAGATACAGTAGTCAACATCAGAAAGACTTGCAGATGAAGTGTTGGCTCAGCTGGAAGGATTGTTTGCGGCCCTGAATGGTGGTGAAGAAGGAGGTGATGTTTCAGAATCAGCTCTATGATTACTGACATTGGTCGTGGCAGGAGCACAGTGCAAGACCTAAACAGCATAATAAATTACAAAACGTACAATTGACAAATAATGAGGTAGTGCTGTTGGATTCAAGGACTGTTCAGGCATCTGAACAGAAGGGAGAAGCAATTTTTTATACATAAGAATGCACCTGTACCCCTTCCCCAAGGAACAGGTACACTCAATGCAAAGAGGGCATGTCCTGGATGGTGATGGTCTTACATGATGGATGCTGCTTTCTTGACCGCAGGGAGGGTTGTTCCCATGTCTGAGTCTACAGCCCTCTGCAGCTTCTTGCAATCCTGTGCATTGGAGCCTCTGTACCAGGTGGTGATACGACCAGTCAGAATGTTCTTTAGTGTACCTTTGTAGAACTTTGGAAGAATCTGGTGACGTGCTAAATCTCTTCAAACTCCTATTGAAGTAAAGTCATTTACTTCATCGTTATTGATAATGTCAAATTTTGTTTTTATTCAGGTTACTTTGGAAGAGATAAATTCACAGATAGCACTTGAATATGGGCAGGCAATGACTGTGAAAGTAAAGAAAGGAGATGGTGAAATTATGCGTAAGTGTTTTTTCCTTATTATTAAGTCTACAGCTGTAACTTTTTGAGAATAACTATCTTGTTACTGAAAATTAAATCTCCTGGGGTAAGTTAAGGTAAAGGTGCTAGCTATGAGTGAATCCTAGGGAGCTCAAATCATAAATCAGAGAGAGTAAGGTTAATTTCTGTTTACCTTACATTCCCATCTTCATTTAAAAAGCAAAGAAATTGAAGGAATAGAGTACAGTGGTCCATTATATGAAGGTTGATAGTCACTACCTAGCTCTTGTTCAGAAGAAAGGAATTATGCTCAACCTTGCTAGCAATCTGCTTCATAAATCTCCCCCCTTTCCCATATGTTGGGAATGGCGAGGGTGGAGCACCAAAGGAGGGATGTTGGGGGGGGGGCGTGGGTGAGCCCAGACACACCTAGCCTGAGACTCCAGGCAAAGACATTTGTTTCCAAACAATTGGTTTATTGATCAGTACAGAATTTCTCTTTAGTGCTTCCTGCTCCTTCCCCTCTCCCTCCCCCTTCCCATTCTCAGTCCACAAAAGGGACCCATATCAGAAACAGGTTTATCATCATTCACGTATGACATCATTAGTGCTGGGCACGTGGCCAAGTGGTTAAGGCGTTCGTCTAGTTATCTCAAGGTGGCTAGTTCAAGCCTCAGCTGTGGCAGCGTGTTTGTGCCCTTCAGCACGGCACTTAACCACACATTGCTTTAGTCTGTGTGAGGAGTGGGGCCCCACATACAATTCCAATCTGCGTCTTGTAAGGCATGAAAATGCCCGACGCAAGCCTCTCATGGTCTGGGTTAACGTTCCCTCCCTCCCTCCCCCACATATGTCATGAAACTAGATTTTTGCAGCAACAGCAGCAGTATGGTGCAATACATAAAATTACCTCAGTACTGTGCAGAAGTATTAGATCCCTAGCTAAGAACAACACCAAACTACCGGCCTATATCCTGCCCGTCAACAACATGGAAGCTCCTGTCAGGCATCATATCCACCAAGCTGGGGGTGCTGCTTATGGCTGTACAAGAGCAGGTGCTGAGCACGATAGCAATAGAAGCAACGGTCTATCACAGAGAAGACCCAAGATGCGGACTGTGCAAGGAGTCTGCTGAAACCATCCAGCACGTAGTAGTAGAGTGCAAGATGCAGGCAAGGACAGCAAAAACTGAATGGTACAACCAGGTTGCAGGAATTGTGTACAGGAATGTCTGCGCTGGGTGTGGATTGGGCATTCCGAAATCCAAATGGTAGTAGAGAATGTCAGAGCTAAGATCTTGTGGGACTTCCAAATAAAAACTGGTAAGCAGGTACTGGCCAACCAACCTTAAATAGCAATACTGGACAAGGAACAGAAGAAAGTGATAGTGATAGATGAGGCAATCCTGAATGACAGTAACATCAGGAAGGAAGAATTTGAGAAGTTGGAGAAATACCAGGGCTTGAAAGAGCAGAGAAAAGATGTGGAAGGTTAAAGCCAGAGTGATTCCAGTGGTGATAGGAGTACTTGGAACTGACACAAGGACTGGGAGAGTGGCTCTGACAAATCCTGGGAACAACATCTGAGATCTCGGTCCAGAAGAGTGCACTATTATGAACAGTAAGGGTACTGTGCCAAACCCTCAGGCTCCCAGGCCTCAGGTAGAGGACCCAAGATTGAGGGAAAAAAAAACACATACACACCACTCATAAGGAGTAAGTTAGGAATTGATGGTGTAACCCTCTCACTGAGAGCTCATACACAAACTCAACTCGCTAACTAGCACTGCTAACGGCCACATGACTGTGTGGTGAGAACGCCACCTTTCATGAATAATATACATCTAGGGTCAGTAGGAACTGGGGTCCAACCAAATTGGAATGTTGTGATGTTCCGATTAAAGAAACCTTGATCTGAGCGAACGCTGTGTAAATACTGCCCGTACACAATTATCGGTCGGCAAGAAATAACAGATTGTACGCTGCATAAAATTATAAAGAAAGTATATTTACTGATTTCAACTTTATCAAAGAGTTATTAGGAGAGAAAAAAATGAAAATAAAAAAAAATAAAAGGACCCATTACAGATAAACCAGTCTAAATGTTCACATGACTGTTGGAGTTTGTCTCTTCCAACGCTGGGTATGATCGTTGCCCATGGCACCAAACCCATGGTTTGCGTAAAAGCAACTGGCACAGTCTAAACTTACCTCGAAGTCCATCTTGAACAAACTGGCTCTTTCTCAGGAGTATCAGCCCTTCCTCCTTGGAGCCATTCATTTGCAAAAAGCACTTCTTGCAATGGGGACTCTCCTTCCCACGGCATTCTACAGCATCCTCCCTTCTGTCCCACTCTGCAGCTCCCAGCAAAAGACCCCAAACCAGACTACTGTCCGTCACAAAACTCTCTCCACCTCGGTCTCTCAAGAATCTTCTCCCGATCCCACCATCCTGACTGGCTGATGCAACATTCCTAAGTTGAACAACGGGACTTCTTATCATTCTACCAACAGAGCACAATGCTTTTGCAGAAAACTGCTAAAATAAAACACCTGCAGCATAGCAGTAGAAATCTTAACCGGGGTATTATAATGGCTTTGCGGCCAAACTTATAGTCATAGTCATACTTTATTGATCCCGGGGGAAATTGGTTTTCGTTACAGTTACACCATAAATAATAAATAGTAATAGAACCATAAGTAGTTTAATATGTCAATTATGCCAGTAAATTATGAAATAAGTCCAGGACCAGCCTATTGGCTCAGGGTGTCTGACCCTCCAAGGGAGGAGTTGTAAAGTTTGATGGCCACATGCAGGAATGACTTCCTATGACGCTCAATGCTGCATCTCGCTGGAATGAGTCTCTGGCTGAATGTACTCCTGTGCCCACCCAGTACATTATGTAGTGGATGGGAGACATTGACCAAGATGGCATGCAACTTAGACAGCATCCTCTTTTCAGACACCACTGTGAGAGAGTCCAGTTCCATCCCCACAACATCACTGGCCTTACGAATGAGTTTGTTGATTCTGTTGGTGTCTGCTACCCTCAGCCTGCTGCCCCAGCACACAACAGCAAACATTATCGCACTGGCCACCACAGACTCGTAGAACATCCTCAGCATTTTCCGACAGATGTTAAAGGACCTCAGTCTTCTCAGGAAATAGAGACGGCTCTGGCCCTTCTTGTAGACAGCCTCAGTGTTCTTTGACCAGTCCAGTTTATTGTCAATTCGTATCCCCAGGTATTTGTAATCCTCCACCATGTCCACACTGACCCCCCGGTTGGAAACAGGGGTCACCGGTACCTTAGCTCTCCTCAGGTCTACCACCAGCTCCTTAGACTTTTTCACATTAAGCTGCAGATAATTCTGCTCACACCATGTGACAAAGTTTCCTACCGTAGCCCTGTACTCAGCCTCATCTCCCTTGCTGATGCATCCAACTATGGCAGAGGCATCAGAGAACTTCTGAAGGTGACAAGACTATGTGCAGTAGTTGAAGTTCAAGGTGTAAATGGTGAAGAGAAAGGGAGACAAGACAGTCCCCTGTGGAGCCCCAGTGCTGCTGATCACTCTGTCGGACACACACTGTTGCAAGCACACGTACTGTGGTCTGCCAGTCAGGTAATCAAGAATCCATGGCACCAGAAAAGCATCCACCTGCATTGCTGTCAGCTTCTCCCCCAGCAGAGCAGGGCGGATGGTGTTGAATGCACTGGAGAAGTCAAAAAACATGACCCTCACAGTGCTCGCTGTCTTGTCTAGGTGGGCGTCGACATGGTTCAGCAGGTAGACGATGGCATCCTCAACTCCTAGTCGGGGCTGGTAGGCGAACTGGAGGGGACCTAAGTGTGGCCTGAACATAGGCCGGAGCAGCTCCAGAACAAGTCTCTCCAGGGCCTTCATGATGTGGGAGGTCAATGCCACTGGTCTGTAGTCACTGAGGCCACTGGGGTGCGGCGTCTTCGTCACAGGGATGAGGCAGGACGTCTTCCACAGTACAGGAACCCTCCGGAGCCTCAGGCTCAGGTTGAATACATGGCGAAGTACTCCACATAGCTGAGGGGCACAGGCTTTGAGCACCCTGGTACTGACACCATCCGGTCCTGCAGCCTTGCTTGGGTTGAGACGTTTCAGCTGTCTTCTCACCTGTTCAACTGTGAAGCCCACCGTGGTGGTTTTGTGTGGGAGAGGGGTATAGTCATGAGAGCAGGGTGGGGGGCTGTGAGGAGGGGTAGGAGGGGAGAGTGGAATATGTGTTGGTTGGGGGCCGACAACAGATGACTCATGGGGGATGGGCAGGGGCCACAATGTCAAATATGTTAAAGAACAGGTGAAGTTCATTGGCCCTGTCCACACTGCCTTCCGCTCCTCTGTTGCTAGTTTGCCGGAACCCAGTGATGGTCCTCATCACCCTCCAGACCTCTCTCATGTTGTTCTGCTGGAGTTTCTACTCAAGCTTCCTCCTGTATCTGTCTTTAGCCTCCCTGATCCTGGCTTTCAGGTCCATCTGTATTGCCCTCAACTCCTCCCTATTTCCATCTCTTAACGCCCTCTTTTTAGCATTCAGGATGTCCTTAATGTCCTTTGTCACCCATGGTTTGTTATTTGTATAACAAAGGACAGTTCTTGTCGGAACATTGCAGTCCACACAGAAGTTGTGAATGATATGAAGATAGGTGGAGGGCAGGTAGTGTTGAGGAAGCGTGGTGCCTGCAGAAAGGCTTAAACTAATTGGGCAAATGGGCAAAGTGGCAGATGGAATATAGTCTAGGGAAGTGCGTGGTCATGACCTTTGGTAGAAGGACAGTGGTACAGAAGGTAAAGGCAATGTTAGCATTCATTTCGAGAGAACTAAAGCAAGGATGTAATGCTGAAGCTTTATATGGAGGAGAAGATGGCGACGCGACGACAGCGCGCGTGGCCTCTCCGGTGAATGATATCTGTAATCTGTCAAGTAGGGCACCGTGCACAATTCTGATTTGATGGAGACAGATGTGAGAGTGCAGAGGAACATCTGGAGAAACTTCTGTAATGCCCGCTTCGCTGCCGCTGCTACTGTGTGGTAACCGGAATCTCCGGAGCGTAAGGCCCGAATCCTCGGCTTTGCTTGTTTCAGTGACCGGGGCTAGGTCGAAGGCACTCGGCAGAGGATGGCGCTCGGGAGGCTGTATCAGAGGGGCTGGTCGGAGGCTCAAAGTTTTCGGGTGGATGGTCTCAGTGTCGGCTGTGGTCGGCTGCTTCCAAGGCATCGGCAAGTTGACAGTGCCTGGAGGTTTATGGCAGGGAGTTTCTCCCTTTTGCCACCTGCTATTGGGGACTCGGGAGTCGATTGACTCGGGGACTTTGAGACTATTTTTTTACCGTGCCCATGATTTGTTCTTCATCAAATTATGGTATTGCTTTGCACTGCTGTAACTATATGTTATAATTATGTGGTTCTGTCAGTGTTAGTCTTTGGTTTGTCCTGTTTTCTGTGATATCACTCCGGAGAAACATTGTATCATTTCTTAATACATGTATGCATTTCTAAATGACAATAAAAGAGGACTGAGTGTTCTCATAATCTAATATGGTATTGGTCAGGCTGCACTTGGAGTATTGTGACTATCTTTGGGCCCCTTATCTGAAAGATGTGCTAGCATTTGAAAAGGTCTAGAGGAGATTCAAGAGAATGATCCCAGGAATGAGGAGCATTTGATACTTGATGGAGTTTAGAAGAAAGAGGGGAGATCTCATTGAAATATATCGATATCGATATGGCTGAAATCTGCTCTTAGGTCTTAATGATCCCTCCCCCTTCTCCTCGTAGTTATCGATGGAGGAATTCATGGAATTCATTCTGAGTACGCTGCCGTGTCTTTTGATTGACTCTAAATGAACAAAATCAGCACAGAAACCTAGTGCAGATAATGGACTAGCTTCATACAATGCTTTTGACCATTTCATCTTCCAAATCTTCATTTTCGTTGTAACATTCAAGATGATTGTCAATACCTTCAACTTCTTCATAGTTCCAAGCTTGCTGAAGTGGTGAAATCATTTCATTTTCACTCATGACCGTTTCTGGCATCTCTAAGCCTGAATGCTTGTGAGCAAAACAGTTCTGAATTGTCCTACTGCTTATTTCTTGCCAACTCTCACTGCTGTTTGAACACAAACACACACACACAACTGGTGCTATTTAAAATCTGTTTGTTCTAAGCATGGCGTAGCGTCTAACAGGCCACACAAGCATACATGACTGATGTTAATTGGAAACTGTTCGACAAAAGTCTCCTATCCCATTTAAGCAGCCTAGTGTCCCAGTTAAACAAAGGGAATCCTGGCTATTTTCTTGATTAGTTTCTGTTTTTTAGGAGATGTCCTAAGTGAGCTGGTTCCCGATTAACCAATGGCCCAATTAACTGGAATCCGATATTCTGAATCGGAATCAGTTTTACTATTTCAGACATCTGTTGTGAAATTTGTTATTTTGCGGCAGCAGTACTGTGCAATACTTAAAAATGACTGTAAGTTATCATCAATAAATAGTGCAAAACAATGAGGTAATGTTCCTGGACTGTTGAGAAATCTGATGGTGGAGGGGAGTAATCTGTTTTTAAAACATTGGATATGGGTTGACAGGCTTTTATACCACCTCCCTGATATGTATATGTTACACTACCACATAATCCATACTTTCTCCTTTCAGCTGTTGTTGTGATTCAAAATGAAACTGTCTTGGATTTGAAGAAAGCTATTCAGAGATATGTCCAACTGAAGCAAGAACGAGAAGGAGGAACACAGTACATTAGCTGGTAAATTATTCCTTGCTATTTACTATGCAATGCATCTACATCTATCGTTGAGGACATGTTGAAATTAATGATATCTGTCATTTAAATCTTGCCTAAAGTATTTCAGTTTCTCACTAGTATAAATATCACCGTATGAGTTGCTCAAGAAATAATGGCAGAATTATAAACACAAGATTCTGCAGATGCTGGAAGTCTTGATCAACACATCCAAAATGCTGAAGGAACTCAGCAAGTGAGGCAGCATCTATGGTGAGGAATAAACAGGTGACATTTCGGGCCGAGAGCCTTCATCAGGACAGAAATCGTAGCACGATTATATTTTTTAATTTGTTTAGTAATATGTGGAGAAAAATGGATTGACCTTTAAATATTACCTGTATCACCAATCATGCAACGTTGCAAATGTCAAGCATGGTTTGGAGTATCTAGCGATCTGGGTGCAAATTGCTCCCAAAGTAGCTTTAATTGTAATTTTAAAAAAAATTTTAAGGGACCACTCAAAATTATTTGCATATTGCTGAAAATAAAATCTGCAAGTGAGCACATTAGGAATCCATGGAAATGGACTCTTCAGCTCACCATATCCGTGGTGAAGATTTTGCCCATGTACACAATCCGTCTTACTGCATTAGAATCAAATCCTACTATACATTCCCATTTTAGATCATGCTTTGGAAGACCTTTGCTTTAAATATTATACTTTCAAGATTCTCCAGGAGGCGCTTATGGAGTGAGGTTAACTTTGGCTTCGCTCCATTACCATTACTTTTTGTTAACCTATGATCACCCTTATTTAATTCATTTTTATGTACACTAGTAGAGTTATACTATTGAATTATCCCTGAGCTTTGATTGTGAAATTTGAAGAAATGAACAAAGAAATAAGTACAAGATCTAAAGGGCGTGATCCTAAAAATGGGAAAGATTCCGACGGTAACGGGAGGAAAAAAGGTGAACCTAAGCAAACTGAATTAACTTATGATACACTGTTGAATCTTTTAAGTGTGAAATTTGATGAACAATGTCAAAGTTTTAAAGAAGACAAAGTCAATTAAGGATTCTTTGGAATCGCTTGGTTACGAAGTTAACCAGCAACAAAGTAAAATTGCAGAATTGAACGATGAAGCCCAGAAGAGAGATCTGAAAATTGAGAATTTGGAACAAAAACTGTCTTTGATGTCTAAACAGCTGGAGAGTTTTAAATCCAAGACTATTGATTTTGAAAAACGATCCAGAAGACAGAACTTACGTATAATTGGTCTCCCCGAAGATGTCGAGGAAGGGTACCCTTTAAAATTCTTTTCTCAACTTTTAAAGGATGTGTTTAGCTCTGTATTTCGGAACGACCCTCCATTGCTTGATCGCGTTCACTGTACACTTCATCGAAAACCGGGGAGTTGCCCGTCGCCAAGGTATGATTAAATTTCAAGATTATCGGTTCCAACTGGTGGAGTACTTTAGTCCAGAAGTGATGAAGGAGTGGCTGGCTTTCAAATCTCTGATGTTGGAATGTTACCAAAAAGGTCTTTGACCAGCTTTATTGTACACTGCGCGTTTAAGAATTTCTCCTCTAGAAGGACCACGCTGTATCTTTTATTCTACAAGTGCTGTTCAAAGTTTCTTGGATGAGCACTATCCATCTGCTACGATACTTCTCCCTAATTAATGTATGGCTCTCGCAGTATTGGCTCTGTTGTTATGTGCTTCTTTTTAAAGTCTATAATTATGAAGATGGACCTTTATAAGTTCAAGATTTTCTTTTTTTTTTTGGTTAGTAGTGTAGGTATTTTTCACATTTCAATTTAAGTTTTTCTTTGATGAGTTCGTTTTTTCTTATTTTGCCAATTTCTAACTATTTGATCTTTGACATTGTTATTAATGATTTGATGCTGAATTTCTATTACAATGGAGGAACATCTTGTGGTTTTTTTTGCTTCATATAATTAAGATGGCGGTTTCTTTCCCTTTCTTCATAATACCTTTATTTTTACTGTGACATTTTCTCGTGTTCCTCTTCCCATAATTCCTTTCTTTCTTTTGAAGTGCCATTTTTAATTATTTATGTTTGTAATTGACTAATAATGTATTGGCTTTACTCTTTTCTCTCATTTTAGAAACCACAATATGAAGATTGTTATAGTTCAGTGTTTTTTTTTGGATTTTGGGTGGCTCTCTTTTCAACATATATCTTTGTAGTTGCCTTCTGGAGAAATAGGGGTAGACTTAGTGTTAGTTTATTCTGTGGCCTTTTTCTGGCTTAGTCTTGGGTCTTTGTGGGTGTCTTTTTACTATTAGTTTTTTCAATTGGGCTGACTTAGAACTACTAAAATGTTGTGACTTCCGGTTCCTTTTTGAATTTTTGTTCCTCTTCCATTTTCATGAGTTTATATTATGGTTAACTCTTTATATACCAAAGGGTTGATTCTAGGAAAATATGGCTCATATTATTAATTTTGTCTCTTGGGATACAAAGGGTTTAAACCATCTGATTAAATGGAAGAAGATTTTTAAAGTATTCCGAAGACTGAACGCTCATATTATTTTTGCACAAGAAACTTGTGAAGAAAGAGGATAATCACCATTTCTTTAGGTTTTGGAAGGTCTAAAAGTATCAATCGGACTCCCAGGCCAAAGTATAAAGGAGTTTCAATTTTTATAGATTCCTCAATTACATCGTTTCAGATCCGAATGGCAGATTTTTGTTAATTACTGGATTTTTTAAAATAATAATTTATGATTGATTCTGGAATTTCAGCAATTTGGAGATTTCTATACCCTAAGGATAAAGAGTTTTCATTCTTCTCACATGTTTATCATTCTTATTCTAGAATTGACTACTTTTTTATTGACTCTTGTTTAATTCCTTCTGTGATTGACTGTAACTATGACATTATTGCCATTTCCAATCATGCTCCAATGAAACTCTTTATCAAGTTGTTGGATACATCTCCTAGTACTAGACAATGGCAGTTTAATTCCAACCTGCTTCAAGACTCAGATTTTGTTAAGTTTATGAAGGAACAGATTGATTTCTTCTTTTCAACTAATATTACAGAAGAAATTTCCAGTGGGACAGTATGGGACACTTTTAAAGCATATATCCGTGGACAGATTATTTCCTATTTTGTTGGTTTGAAAAAACGTATTAAGAATGAAACACTTCTGTTTGTTGATAAGATTAAAGAAATTGATACTAAATATTCCATTACTCCAAGTAAGGAGCTTTATAAACAAAGAGTCGAACTTCAAATGGAACCTAGCTTATTACTAACATCCTTGATTGAAAATCAACTAATGAAAACCAGAAGTGAGTTTTATATACATAGTGATAAATCAGGTAAATTATTAGCTAATCAATTGAAAACTGCTTCGGTTCAACGTCAAATTATCAAGATTCATAAACATGATGATACCCTGACAGTTGATCATGACGAGATAAACAAATCTTTTGAAGAATTTTATACCTCTTTATACCACTCTGAATTTCCTCATGATCCCAATACCATGCATGACTTTTTAAGGAAATTAAACTTCCTGAAATTATCATCCGAAGAACGTTTAACATTAGAAACTCCCATTAGGGATAAAAGATGTTATTTCCTCAATGAACTCTGGCAAAGCACCTGGTCCTGATGGTTATACAGTAGAATTCTTTAAGTTTTTTTCTTCTATTCTTTCTCCTTGGTTGTGTAGAGTTTTTAAAGAAGCGATTAGATTAGGTAAATTACCACAATCATTTTATGGAGCTACTATTTCTTTAATTCTAAAGAAAAATAAAGGTCCTGCTGTTTGTATATCATATAGACCGATATCCCTGCTGAATGTAGATTCTAAGATTTTTTCTAAAATACTAGCAACTAGGTTAGAGAGGGTATTACCTCAAATTATCTCTGTGGACCAAACTGGATTTATTAAAAATCATTATTCATCTTTTAATATTAGGAGATTAATGAATATTGTTTATACTCCTTCACCTAGTACTGCAGAAAGTGTTATTTCATTAGATGCTGAGAAAGCCTTTGACAAAGTTGAATGGCCATTCTTATTTAGTGTGCTTGAGAAATTTAATTTTAGTCTGATGTTTATATCTTGGATTAAATTGATATACCATACCCCTGTAGCTTTGGTTTTTACTAATAATCAAAGATCCCCCTTTTCTTGCTTATTTCGGGGTACTAAGCAGGGATGCCCTCTTAGTCCATTACTATTTGATATTGCTCTAGAACCTTTAGCAATTGCTATTCGAGATTCACCTAATATCCTTGGTATTACCCGAGGGAATGAGATACATAAGTTATGATTATATGCAGACGATTTGTTATTATATATTTCTAATCCTGAGAAATCCATTCCCGCAGTTTTATCCTTGTTGGCTCAGTTTAGTAACTTCCCTGGTTAGAAATTGAACCTTAATAAGAGTGAACTGTTTCCTCTAAACATGCAGGTTCCAATATATGAATGTTTACCATTTAGACTGGTTACCGACTATTTTACTTATTTATGGGTTAAATTTACAAAAAAGCACAAGGATTTATTTAAGGCTAATTTTTTACCTTTAATTGATCAGATTAAACATCTGTTTACTAAATGGTCACCAATGTGTCTATCATTGATAAGTCGGATCAATGCTATCAAGATGATTATTTTCCCTAAATTCTTATATTTATTTCAAGCAGTGCCAATTTTTATTCCGAAATCCTTTTTTGATAATGTTGATTCTAAAATTTCTTCATATATATAGCAGAATAAAAATCCTAGGTTAGGTAAAAGATATTTACGGAAGTTCAAAAAAGGATGGTGGTCTGGTATTGCCAAACTTTAGATTTTACTATTGGGCAATTAATATTCGATATTTAAAATTTTGGTCATGGGACTTGGACATAATTTCAAGTCCACATTGGGTAAATCTTGAATGTAAGTCTGTACAAGGGTTTTCACTGGGTTCTATCTTAGGGACTTTACTTCCTTTTGCTCTTTCTAAATTGCACAAACAAATAGATAATCCAATAGTTAAATATACTTTACGAATATGGTTTCAATTTTGAAAATTTTTTGAGCTGCATCAATTTATTCTAGCAAGTCCTATTATATCTAATTTTTTTTTTTCAACCCTCTATTATGGATCAAGCCTATTTGGCTTGGAAAACCAAAGGTATATTACAATTTTGTGATCTATTTTTGGATAATTTTTTCATGTCCTTTGAACAATTATCTAATAAATATAATTTGCCTAGATCCCATTTCTTTAGATATTTACAGATCAGAAATTTTTAAAAAACTGTTCTTCCTACCTTCCCAAATCTATATCCAATGGATATTTTGGAAAAAATTTTAGATTTAAATCCTTTTCAGAAAGGTATAATAACAACTATTTATAATATAATTATGAAAATACATCCATATGTATCTAATAAAATTAAGAATGATTGGTAAAGGGAACTTAAGCTTATTTTACCTATTGAAAAATGGGAAAAAATTCTTCAATTAGTTAACTCATCCTCTATATGCGCTGAACATGTGTTGATATAGTTTAAAGTAGTCCATAGGGCCCATATGTCCTAAGGATAAATTAGCTCATTATTACTCCCATATAAGTTCTGTATGTGATAGATGTCACTCTGAGATAGCTTCTTTAACTCATACGTTTTGGTCATGTCCTTTTTTGAAAAAATACTGGAAAGATATCTTTGATATTATTTCATCTGTTCTGAGTATTGATTTACCACCTCACCCTATTACCGCAATTTTTGGTTTACCAATGATAGAACCAAATCACTTAACCTCTTCAGCTCGTCGGATGATTGCATTTCTTACATTAATGGCTAGAAGATCCATTTTGCTGAATTGGAAAGAGATCAATCCTCCCAACACATTTCATTGGTTCTCTCAAACTATCTTGTGTTTAAATTTAGAAAAAATTAGAAGTGTCATTTGTGATCCTTCTATTAAATTAAAAACAACTTGGAAGCCATTTATTCAACACTTCCATATGATGTAATTTGACCTTTTCCAAACCTATTCTATTTCTTTTATATATCTATATATACAGAGTGGAGTGGAGTCAATGACACTAATGGTTCTTTTTGATGTTACACAACAGTCCATGTCTTTTTCTTTTCCTTAGTTTAGTTGGTTAGCATTGTTAGGTTAGTTTTTTCTGGTTTTCCCCCCCCCCCTTTTTCATGCTACTTCTGTTTTTTTCTGTATATTATATTTGTATTTTGTACGATTTTGGGAGGTTTTAATATCTGTGTGTCAACTGAGTTTATATTTATATACAAACAACAGGAATTCTGCAGATGCTGGAAATTCAAGCAACACACATAAAAGTTGCTGGTGAAAGCAGCAGGCCAGGCAGCATCTGTAAGAAGAGGTGCAGTCGATGTTTCAGGCCGAGACCCTTCATCAGGACTGACGAAGGGTCTCGGCCTGAAACGTCGACTGCACCTCTTCCTACAGATGCTGCTTGGCCTGCTGCGTTCACCAGCAACTTTTATGTGTGTTGCTTATATTTATATATGTTAATTATTAACAATGTAATCCCAGTAGCTTTGTATTAATACTATGTTATGTTTAACATTTTGATATTAATAAAAAGATTGAAAAAGAAAGAATATTATACTTTCATATATTGATTAATAAATTGGTGCGGATCTAATTCAAAATTGAATGTATCATAAGAGTTACTTGAAACTAGAAAGTGTTAACATTTGTTTACTTTCTAACTTTATGCCTAAAAGCATACTTAATTTTTTGACTTTGCTGAAGGTCTGCAAACAACTACCACTAGAGGGAACTTATGATAATTTGATGTGGGGTATGATTGACATCTCTAGCATTTAATCTTATGTTTTCATGTCTATGTCCCTGACTCTTGGGTGAATATTTATTAAAAGAGCAGGGTAAATCATGTTTAGCAACTTGATTGAGATTGTTGATCATCTAAAGAAGAGTGTAGATGAGGATATTGCTTAATGCATGGACTTTCCGAAGTTGCTCGATAAACTACCACATACAATGTTTGTCACAGATGTTTGTAACAAGGCTACAAAGTTGGCTGTGCCATAGAAAATAAAGACTGGTGGGTTGCTTAGGATTGAGTACCTGGACCACCTGTTTTTGCTAAATGTGACTTGTTAGAGTGATGTTTGAGTGTAGGTCATTTACATTTAGCAAATGGCTTTGGCTACCAGTCATCTGTTCCTTGAAAATGTATTGTGGATTTAATTTGGAACAATGTATTCCTAAAAGCTGTGAATCCCAGTCCACGGACGATGCTGGCATCTGTGGGTTGGACGCGAATTAGAAGATGTGAAGTTTGCACTCTTCCTGGTGCTTTCATTCATGCAACAACATTAGAAAATAAAGACTGGTGGGTTGCTTAGGACTGAGTACCTGGACCACCTATTTTTGCTATATGTGACTGACTTGAAGTTTGTAGATGATGTGAAACTTCGAAGGAGAATAAAGAGTGAAAGATATCATAACCGGACTTTCGGAGCATGTAGTTAACCTGTTTAAATGGCTGAGTATTTGGCAAATGAAATTCTACAGAGAAAATTGCAAGTTGAAATTGAGATAATGCAAGCTTAGTCTACACCATTTTAATGAAGAATAAAGAACAAAAGAACCAGTGGATATTTACAAATATTTGCAGTGGAAGGACTGCTTAACAATGCTACTGTTAAAACATGTTGGATGTTGGCTTTAAAATTAGAAATGCAGAATATAAAAACCAGGAAGTTATATTACCTCTGTGTGCAAAGTTGGTAGAGCACAGCAAAAGCATTGCAACTAGTGTGCGCTACTGTCTGAAAAGGATGTGAAGTTGTTGGGGAAAGCACGGATCAAAAATACTAGAAAGTCTTTAAAGAAATAGGGCTTATTAAAGCAGGGGTTCCGAAACTGGGGTCCATGGACTCCTTGGTTAATGGTAAGGTTCCGAGGCTTAAAATGTTGGAATCCCCTGACTTAAAGGGACTTAAACTTAAAGGGACTTAAAGACTTAAAATCCCCTGACCTTCGTCTTGTCAAGGAGAGCAAGGAGTTGATAGAGCGGAATTACAGGCAGGTGGTCACATCAGGGCCATGGGAGGCAGACAAGTGGTCACAGTTAGGAGGGGGAATAGGGAGAGTCAGGTAATAGAGAGTACCCCAGTGGCTGTGCTCCTGTTTGAGTACTGTTGGGGGGGACAGCTTACCTGGGGGAAGCAACAGTGGCTGTGCCTCCGTCACAGAGTCCGGCCCTGTAGCTCAGAAGGGTAGGGAAACGAAGAGGAGGGCAGTAGTAATAGGGGACTCGATAGTTAGGGGGTCAGATAGGCGATCCTGTGGATGCAGTCCGGAGACCTGGATGGTAGTTTACCTCCCTGGTGCCAGGGTCCGGGATGTTTCTGAATGCGTCCAAGAGATCCTGAAGTGGGAGGGAGAGGAGCCAGAGGTCGTGGTACATATAGATACCAATGACATCGGCAGGAAAAGGGGAAAGGTCCCGAAAGAAGAATATAGGGAGTTAGGAAGGGAGTTGCGAAAAAAGACCGCAAATGTAGTAATCTCGGGATTACTGCCTGTGCCACGCAACAGTGAGAGTAGGAGTGCTATGAGGTGGAGGATAAAGGCGTGGCTGAGGGATTGGAGCAGGGGGCAGGGATTCAAGTTTTTGGATTATTGGGACTCTTTTGGCGCAGGCGTGACTTGTACAAAAAGGACGGTTTGCACTTGAATCCTAGGGGGACCAATATCCTGGCGGGGAGATTTGCGAGGACTACTGAGGTGACTTTAAACTAGAATGGTTGGGGGGTGGGAATCAAATTAAAGAGACTAGGAGAGAGGAGGTTAGTTCACAAATAGAGAAAGCTAGTAAACAGTGTGTGAGGGAGGATAGGCAGGGAACAGAGATCAGGAGCACTCAGACCAAAGATGTAGGGGACAAGCAAGAAAAAGATAACAAAGTTGTTTGCTCCATTAAGGATAAACAGAGAGTAGGAGGTGGAGAGTTTCTTAAATGCATCTATTTTAATGCTAGGAACATTGTAAGAAAGGTGGATGAGCTGAGAGCATGGATTGATACCTGGAAATATGATGTTGTAGCTATTAGTGAAATGTGGTTGCAGGAGGGGTGTGATTGGCAACTAAATATTCCAGGATTTCGTTGCTTCAGGTGTGATAGAATAGGAGGGCCAAGAGGGGGAGCTGTTGCATTGCTTGTCAGAGAAAATATAACAGCGGTGCTCTGGCAGGATAGATTAGTGGACTCGTCTAGGGAGGATATTTGGGTGGAATTGAGGAATAGGGAAGGTGTTGTGATGCTTATAGGGGTATATTGTAGACCACCTAATGGGGACCGAGAACTAGAGGAGCAAATTTGTGAGGAGATAGCAGATATTTGTAGTAAGCACAAGATTGTGATTGTGAGAGATTTTAGTTTTCCACGCATAGACTGGGAAACCCATTCTGTAAAAGGGCTTGATGGTTTGGAGTTTGTCAAATGTGTGCAAGATAGTTTTTTGCAGCAATACATAGAGGTACCAACTAGAGAAGGGACAGTGTTGGATCTCTTGTTAGGGAATGAGATAGGGCAGGTGACGGAGGCATGTTTGGGGAGCACTTCGGGTCCAGTGATCACAATACCATTAGTTTCAATATAATTATGGAGAAGGATAGAACTGAACCTAGGGTTGAGATTTTTGATTGGAGAAAGGCTAACTTTGAGAAGATGCGAAAGGATTTAGAAGGAGTGGATTGGGACAATTTGTTTTATGGGAGGGATGTGATAGAGAAATGGAGGTCATTTAAAGGTGAAATTTTGAGGGTACAGGATCTTGATGTTCCTGTTAGGTTAAAAGGGAAGGTTAAAAGTTTGAGAGAGCCATGGTTTTCAAGGGACATTGGAAACTTGGTTCGGAAAAAGAGAGGGATCTTCAATAAATATAGGCAGCTTGGAGTTCATGAGGTGCTCGAGGAATATAAAGAATGTAAAAAGAATCTTAAGAAAGAAATTAGAAAAGCTAAAAGAAGATACAAGGCTGCTTTGGCAAGTAAGGTGAAAATAAATCCAAAGAGTTTCTACAGTTATGTTAATAGCAAAAGGATAGTGAGGGATAAAATTGGTCCCTTAAGAGAATCAGAGTGGACGGCTATGTGCAGAGCCAAAAGAGATGGGGGAGATTTTGAACAATTTCTTTTCTTTGGTATTCACTAAGGAGAAGGTTATTGAATTGTGTAAAGTAAAGGAAACAAGAAGGGTAGTTATGGAAAGTATGATGATTAAAGAAGAGGAAGTACTGGCGCTTTTAAGGAATATGAAAGTGGATAATTCTCCAGGTCCGGACAAGATATTCCCTAGGACCTTGAGGGAACTTAGTGTGGAAATAGCAGGGGCTCTGACAGAATTATTTCAAATGTCATTAGAAAGCGGGATGGTGCCAGAGGATTGGCGTATTGCTCGTGGTTCCATTGTTTAAGAAGGGTTCTAAGAGTGAACCTAGCAATTATCGGCCTGTGAGTTTGATGTCAGTGGTGGGTAAACTGATGGAATATATTCTTAGAGGTGGTATATATAGTTATCTGGATAGACAGGGTCTGATTAGGAACAGTGAATATGGATTTGTGTGTGGAAGGTCATGCTTGACAAATCTTACTGAATTTTTTGATGAGGTTACTAAGAAAGTTGACGAGGGTAAAGCGGTGTATGTTGTCTATATGGACTTCAGTAAGGCCTTTGACAAGGTTCCACACGGAAGATTAGTTAGGAAGGTTCAATCATTAGGCATTAATATCGAAGTAGTAAAATGGATTCAGCAGTGGCTGGATGGGAGACGCCAGAGAGTAGCGGTGGATAACTGTGTGTCAGATTGGAGGATGGTATGTAGCGGTGTGCCTCAGGGATCTGTACTGGGTCGAATGTTGTTTGTCATATATATTAATGATCTGGATGATGGGGTGGTAAATTGGATTAGTAAGTATGCAGATGATACTAAAATAGGTGGTGTTATGGATAATGAAGTAGGTTTTCAAAGCTTGCAGAGAGATTTAGACCAATTAGAAGAGTGGGCTGAAAGATGGCAGATGGAGTTTAATGCTGATAAATGTGAGGTGCTACATTTTGGTAGGACTAATCAAAATAGGACATACATGGTAAATGGTAGGGCATTGAAGAATGCTGTAGAACAGAGGGATCTAAGAATAATGGTGCATAGTTCCCTGAAGGTGGAATCTCATGTGGATAGGGTGGTGAAGAAAGCTTTTGGTATGCTGGCCTTTATTCATCAGAGCATTGAGTATAGGAGTTGGGATGTAATATTGAAATTGTATAAGGCATTGGTAAGGCCAAATTTGGAGTATTGTGTACAGTTCTGGTCACTGAATTATAGGAAAGATGTCAATAAAATTGAGAGAGTACAGAGGAGGTTTACTAAAATGTTGCCTGGGTTTCATCTCCTAAGTTACAGAGAAAGGTTCAACAAGTTAGGTCTTTATTTTCTTTAGAGCGTAGAAGGTTGAGGGGGGACTTGATAGAGCTGTTTAAAATTATGAGGGGGATTGATGGAGTTGACATGGATAGGCTTTTTCCATTGAGAATGGGGGAGATTCAAACAAGAGGACATGAGTTGAGAGTTAAAGGGCAAAAGTTTAGGGGTAACATGAGGGGGAACTTCTTTACTCAGAGAGTGGTAGCTCTGTGGAACAAGCTTCCAGCAGAAGTGGTTGAGGCAGGTTTGATGTTGTCATTTAAAGTTAAGTTGGATAGATATATAGACAGGAAAGGAATGGAAGGTTATGGGCTGAGTGCAGGTCGGTGGGACTAGGTGAGAGTAAGAGTTCGGCATGGACTAGAAGGGCCGAGATGGCCTGTTTCCGTGCTGTAATTGTTATATGGTTATATGGTTAAAGGAATTCAGAGTTTTCAGTTGTTTTGACCAATGAAGCCTCAGAGAAGATTTGGAATAAGTGAGAAAATATGAACACTACTTTTTTTTTTGGCTGAGGCGTTAGTAACTGTAGATTATAGTGACGGGTAAAAAAGACCAACATTTTTTCACATAAATAAGTGACCATACATTCCTATTCCTCTTGAGAGCTATGAAATGAGTTCTGATTCAGAAAATTATCTTTGTAATATTCAGTAATTGGAACCTACCCATTCCAGGGGCATACATTTGTTTAAAACTGCATTCCATATAAAAGCATGAAGTAGGAAAATTCATTTCATAGAATCACACAGAGAAAGTAGCTCTTTAGCCCACAGAGAAAGATCTGTCCAATTCTTTGTACATTCTTCGTGGCTGTGCATTCATTTTTTCTTTTCAGCATTTATCCAATTTTGTATAATTAACAAAATGAAGAGCCAAGTTCTTTTTTCATGGTGCTTAATATAATCTTGTTGGTATGTAGAAGAAGAACTGAAAGCAGTGAATTCTATCATAATATTTCATCCTGAATTGGAGTTTTCTTGATGCTTTGTCATTGTGTTTTTAGGAAATATATCTGGCAGACATACCATCTAACTTTTAACGGAGAGAAGCTAGCTGATGATAAAATGAAACTCAAAGAGTAAGTATGAATAAATTTAACAATATGACATTTTCCTCTTGTGCCTGATCCTTGGTGAGTGCTTTTATAATAGTCTTTTGTAAAATAAAGCTCAGAGTTATCAAGTCATGGAGGACTACAGCACAAAACAGGCCCTTTGGCCCATCTAGTGCATGCTGGCCTGGTCTTCCACATAGTCCCATCTACCTGTACCCGGACCATATCCTGCCAAGCATCCCCCATCTGTGTACCTATCCAAACTTTCAAATGTTAACAATTGAACCCATGTCTACCACTTCCACTGGTAGCTCATTCCATACCCACAACACCCTCTGAGTGGCACACACAAAATGCCGGAGGAACTGAGCAGGCCAAACAGCATCTATGGAAAAAAGTACAGTCGACGTTTCGGGCCGAAACCTTTTGGCAGGATTAGAGAGAAAAAGCTGAGGAGTAGATTTCAAAGGTAGCGGGGAGGGGAGAGAGAAACACCAGGCAATAGGTGAAACTTGGGGGGGAGGGATGAACCAGAGCTAGGAAATTGATTGATGAAAGAGACAGAAGGCCATGGAAGAAAGAAGAAATGTGGGGAAGGAGCACCAGAGGGAGGCGATGGGCGGGCAAGGAGATAACATGAGAGGGGGCAAGGGGATGGGAAATGGTGAAGGGATGGTTGTAGGCATTACTGGAAGTTTGAGAAATCAATGTTCTGTGGACTTGGACCCCAAGACCCTATGGATGACCCACACTGTTAAGAATCTTGCCATTAACCCTGTATTCTGCCTTCAAGTTCAACCTTTCAAAATGAATCGTTTCATACTTTTCTGGATTGAGCTCCAACTACCACTTGTCAGCTCACGTCTGCATCCAATCAATGTCCCATTGTAACCAGAATCAGAATCAGGTTTATTATCACTGGCATGTGATGTGACATTTGTTAACTTAGCAGAAGTAGTTCAATGCAATACATAATCTAGCAGAGAGAAAAAAAACATAATAAACAAATAAGTAAATCAATTACATATATTGAATAGATTTTTAAAAATGTGTAAAAACAAATACTGTATATTTAAAATAAAGTGAGGTTGTGCCCAGAGCTTCAGTGTCCATTTAGAAATTGGATGGCAGAGGGGAAGAAGCTGTCCCTGAATCGCTGAATGTGTGTGCCTTTAGGCTTCTGAACCTCCCACCTGATGGTAACAGTGAGAAAAGGGCATGTCCTGGGTGCTGGAGGTCCTTGATAATGAACACTACCTTTCTGAGACACCAGTACTTGAAGATGTCCTGGGTACTTTGTAGGCTAGTACCCAAGATTGAGTCAACTAAATTTACAACCCTCTGCAGCTTCTTTCAGTCTTGTGCAGTCGCCCCTCCATACCAGGCAGTGATGCAGCCTGTCGGAGTGCACTCCACAGTACAACTATAGAAGTTTTTGAGTGTATTTGTTGACATACCAAATCTCTTCAAACTCAGAATAAAGTATAGCTGCTGTCTTGCCTTCTTTATGACTACATCGATATGTTGGGACCAGGTTAGATTCTCGGAGATCTTGACACCCAGGAACTTGAAGCTGCTCACTCTCTCCACTTCTGATCTCTCCTATGAGGATTGGTAACCTACGACATCTGCAAGCTTACCCACCTACCCTTCCATTTCCCATCTAAGTCATTTATAAAAATCACAAAGAGCAGGGGTTCCAGAACAGATTTTCTGCAGAACACCACTGGTCGCTGACCTCCAGGCTGAATATGCTCATCTACTACTGCATTCTATCTTCTGTGGCAAGCCAGTTCTGAATCCATGCAGCCAAATTTCCCTGGATCCCATGCCTCCTAATTTTAGGGAAGTTGAAGTACTAATGACATCAACCACAATTTTTGCATCTTTCTGAAATCTGCCTCCTGATTCACACCTCAGTGTCTTTGTTGCTATTAGGGAGGGTTTGGTTCTATAGAATACTTCCACTAGAATGACTGCTTCCTTCCTGTTTTCGATTTCCACGCACAGACTCAGTAGACAATCCCTCCACGGCATCCACCCTTTCTGCAGCTGTGATACTATCCTGATTAGCATTGAAGCTCCCCATGTCTTTTACCTCCCCCCTTGTCCCTTTAGAAACATCTAATCCCTGGAGCATCCAGCAGCCTTTCCACTCCTTGTGACAACCAAGTCTCTATAATGGTCATATACAGACCCATGCTCTCAGATCATTGCTCTTGTTTCTAATACTTCTGTCATTAAAATAGTCACATTTCAACCTTCCTGCAAGAAATTATGCCCCTTCCACTGCCTAACCTTCCTCACAGTCTCTACAATCTGAATCTACTATTATAGCAACTGCCCCCCCTCCTCTGACCTAACACTGGTTCTCATACACCTACCAAACTAACCTAAACCTCCTGAACAGCTCCAGCAATTCTGCTCGCAAAAGGATATTGGGCGCCCTCAAATTCACATGTAACCCGTCCCTTTTGTACAGGTCATACCTTCCCTAGAAGAAATCTCAATGATCCACAAATCTGAAACTCTGCCTCTTACACCAAAACATCAGCCACACGTTCACCTGCCAGATCATCCTATTCTTACCCTCACTGGCATGTGGCATAGACAGCAATCCAAACATTTCTACCCTTCAGTTTCCTACCTATCTCTCTTTATTCTCTCTTCTGGGCTTCATTCCTTTCCAGGCTATACAGTTGGTACCAATACATACCAAAACATGTGGTTGCTCATCCTCCTCCTCAAAAATGCTGTGGAGACATCCCTGACCTTAGCACTGGAAGTCAACATGCAATTATGTCCGTAAAATTTCTAGTCTGTTCCTCTAACTTTTGAATCCTCTACCATCACTGCTCTCCTCCTCTCCTTCCTTCCTGTCTGAGCTGCAGAGCCAGACTCAGTGTCAGAGGTTTGAATGCTGTGGCTTTTCTCTGCTAGGTTGTTCCCCACTCCCTCCCCAACATTGTCCTAAGCAGTATAGTGGTTATATAGTGAGGAGAACAACCACAAGGGTACCCTGCACTGGCTGCCTATCCCCTTCCTCCTCCTGATGGTCATCCACTTAACTGTGCCCTGCACCTTGGGTGTAACTATCTCTTTGTATCAATCAACACCACAGCCTCCCAAATGGTCCGGCATTCACCCAGCTCCAGCTCCCTAATTCATTCTGTAAAAAGCTGCAGGTGGATGCACTTCCTGCAGGTGTAGATGTCACATTTGTCCCCTTGTCTTCCCGCATCCTGCAAAAGGAGCATTC
Source organism: Mobula birostris (assembly GCF_030028105.1). Taxonomy (NCBI): domain Eukaryota; kingdom Metazoa; phylum Chordata; class Chondrichthyes; order Myliobatiformes; family Myliobatidae; genus Mobula; species Mobula birostris. The sequence continues at coordinate 109,570,258 of NC_092378.1, forward strand.
CAGTGTCCTGACTGGCATTCCCACTGTTCTAATGGCTTGCACAATCTTAAACCTGTCAAAATGCAGCTTGCTTGTTATATCTCATGATGGCTTGCTCGTTGTCAAGTGTATTTGTCCCATTGTTTCCATGTGGATAATAATGCCAAATGGCTATTAAGTGATAAGAGTATGATAACAGAGTGTCTAAAATAGAATAAACATCTGTCATGTGCATGAATGATTCACCAAGATGGTTCAAATCAAACATTGGATTCAAATTGACATAGGTGGCTCAATGACTCAACTAGTGGAACAATTGCTTCTCAGCTCTGTTTACCCAGCTTTGATCATGACTTGCTGTTCTGTCTTTGTGGAGTTTGTGGATTCTCCTTGCGCCTTTTTCTACATAACTTTTCCCCAAGTGCTCTGGTTTCCTCCTGCATATAAAGCTGTGAATTGGTTGGTTAGTTGGTCATAGTAAATTGTGTGTAGATGAGTGGTAGAATTGCAGAGGGCTGGGAGTTGATGGGAACACGGGGAGAATAAAATGCATCAGGATTGAATTTAGATGTGACGTTTAAAATTGGTGCTGACTTGTTTATAAACTTTGAAAATAAATGTTAACTAAACTTTTTGATAGTTTGATGTTATCAAAATTGTGTGACTGGATCAGTAGAGTTGAATGTTATTCATTAACCTTAATTAAATAAATCAGAAATACTAGTATAAAATTCTCTTTTGTTCACTAAAGATTATAGGGTAAATGCCAATCCTGCCTTTGTGTTTATTTTGTTACACAGAAGCCAAGACTCACAATGAATGTAACAGTTGTTAAGAAGGAATAATACACTATATAGTACATTACTGGTTTTAGTTGACTCTTCAGTTTTCCTAGCATGCTAAGTAAAAAAACTCTAAAGTGCACACTTTTCATTCTAGTTACGGAATAAGGAATCGAGATGAAGTAACCTTCATAAAGAAGCTCCGTAAAAAATAAAAGGTTGGTGTGTTGTCAATGAATGTGTAACATTTACCTTGTATGTAATAGGAAAAAGCTTTTATAAGGTATTGTATCTCTGCCATATTTTACTCAAATAGTTATCAGAAAGCAGTTCTTGGCTAGAGGTTTTATTAATGTTTCATGTCTCAAAGGAGTTATCTTGCATACCAAAGCATCAGGTCCATAACAGATGCCATCTCATTGGCTCTTCACACAACCCTGGAACATTTGGACAGCAAAGGTGCATACATCAGGATGCTCTTTATCGACTACAGCTCAGCACTTAATAGCATCATCCCCTCAAAACTAATCAGTAAACTCCAAGACCTGGGCCTGAATGCCCACTTGTGCAAGTGGATCCTGGAGTTCCTCACTTGCAGACCCCAGTCAGCAAAGACTGGCAAAAACATCTCCATAATATCTGTCAGAACATGAGAACTGCAGGGATGTGTGCTTAGGTCCCTGCTCTACTCGCTTTACACCAATGACTTTGCAGCTAAGTACAGCTCCAACGCCATATACAGGTTTGCTGGTGACACCGCTGTCATGGGCCATATCAAATGTGGTGATGAATCAGCATCCAGGAGGGAGATTGAACATTTGGCTGAGTACAGCAACCTCTCGCTTTCTGTCAGTAAGACCAGCAAACTGATTGTAGACTTCTAGAGAGGGAAGCCAGACGTCCATGAGCCAGTAATCATCAGAGGATCAGAGGTGGAGAGGGTCAGTAACTTTAAGTTCCTGGGTGTCACTATCTCAGAAGACCTGTCCTGGACCTGCCATATAAATGTCATTGCAAAGAAAGCACGACAGTGCCTCTACTTCCTCAGGAGTCTGCAGAGGTTCAGCATGTCAGCAAAAACTGTGGCAAATTTCTACAGATGTGTGGTGGAATGTGTACTGACTGACTGCATTACACTCTGTTATGGGAGCAGAAAATCATACAAAATGTAGTGGATTCGGCCCAGTCTATCATGGGTAAAGCCATGAACACATTGATATGAAACATTGACGTAGAAAAGAAGCATCCATCATCAAAGATCCTCACCACGTAGGCTATGCTCTTTTCTCGCTGCTACCAACAGCTAGAAAAAACAAGTGCCTCAGAACTCCTTGAACCTGACGGTGCTACCCCTCAACCATCGGGCTCTTGAACAAAAGGGGATAACTACGCTCATTGTAATTCTGGTGTCTCACAGCCGATGGTCTCACTTTAAGGACTCTTCATCTTGTTATTTCATGCACTCATTATTTATTGCTATTTATTTACATTTGCATTTGCACAGTTTATAGAAACATAGAAAATAGGTGCAGGAGTAGGCCATTCGGCCCTTCGAGCCTGCACCACCATTTATTATGATCATGGCTGATCATCCAACTCAGAACCCCGCCCCAGCCTTCCCTCCATACCCCCTGACCCCCGTAGCCACAAGGGCCATATCTAACTCCCTCTTAAATATAGCCAATGTACTGGCCTCAACTGCTTCCTGTGGCAGAGAATTCCACAGATTCACCACTCTCTGAGTGAAGAAGTTTTTCCTAATCTCGGTCCTAAAAGGCTTCCCCTTTATCCTCAAACTGTGACCCCTTGTTCTGGACTTCCCCAACATCGGGAACAATCTTCCTGCATCTAGCCTGTCCAATCCCTTTAGGATTTTATACGTTTCAATCAGATCCCCCCTCAATCTTCTAAACTCCAACGAGTACAAGCCCAGTTCATCCAGTCTTTCTTCATATGAAAGTCCTGCCATCCCAGGAATCAATCTGGTGAACCTTCTTTGTACTCCCTCTATGGCAAGGATGTCTTTCCTCAGATTAGGGGACCAAAACTGCACACAATACTCCAGGTGTGGTCTCACCAAGGCCTTGTACAACTGCAGTAGTACCTCCCTGCTCCTGTACTCAAATCCTCTCGCTATAAATGCCAGCATACCATTCGCCTTTTTCACCGCCTGCTGTACCTGCATGCCCACTTTCAATGACTGGTGTATAATGACACCCAGGTCTCGTTGCACCTCCCCTTTTCCTAATCGGCCACCATTCAGATAATAATCTGTTTTCCTATTTTTGCTACCAAAGTGGATAACTTCACATTTATCCACATTAAATTGCATCTGCCATGAATTTGCCCACTCACCCAACCAATCCAAGTCACTCTGCATCCTCTTAGCATCCTCCTCACAGCTAACACTGCCACCCAGCTTCGTGTCATCCGCAAACTTGGTGATGCTGCATTTAATTCCCTCATCCAAGTCATTAATATATATTGTAAACAACTGGGGTCCCAGCACTGAGCCTTGCGGTACCCCACTAGTCACCGCCTGCCATTCTGAAAAGGTCCCGTTTATTCCCACTCTTTGCTTCCTGTCTGCTAACCAATTCTCCATCCACATCAATACCTTACCCCCAATACCATGTGCTTTAAGTTTGCACACTAATCTCCTGTGTGGGACCTTGTCAAAAGCCTTTTGAAAATCCAAATATACCACATCCACTGGTTCCCCCCTATCCACTCTACTAGTTACATCCTCAAAAAATTCTGTGAGATTCGTCAGACATGATTTTCCCTTCACAAATCCATGTTGACTTTGTCCAATGATTTCACCGCTTTCCAAATGTGCTGTTACCACATCTTTGATAACTGACTCCAGCAGTTTCCCCACCACCGACGTTAGGCTAACCGGTCTATAATTCCCCGGTTTCTCTCTCCCTCCTTTTTTAAAAAGTGGGGTTACATTAGCCACCCTCCAATCCTCAGGAACTAGTCCAGAATCTAACGAGTTTTGAAAAATTATCACTAATGCATCCACTATTTCTTGGGCTACTTCCTTAAGCACTCTAGGATGCAGACCATCTGGCCCTGGGGATTTATCTGCCTTTAATCCCTTCAATTTACCTAACACCACTTCCCTACTAACAAGTATTTCGCTCAGTTCCTCCATCTCACTGGACCCTCTGTCCCCTACTATTTCTGGAAGATTATTTATGTCCTCCTTAGTGAAGACAGAACCAAAGTAATTATTCAATTGGTCTGCCATGTCCTTGCTCCCCATAATCAATTCACCTGTTTCTGTCTGTAGGGGACCTACATTTGTTTTTACCAGTCTTTTCCTTTTTACATACCTATAAAAGCTTTTACAGTCAGTTTTTATGTTCCCTGCCAGTTTTCTCTCATAATCTTTTTTCCCCTTCCTAATTAAGCCCTTTGTCCTCCTCTGCTGAACTCTGAATTTCTCCCAGTCCTCAGGTGAGCCACTTTCTCTGGCTAATTTGTATGCTGCTTCTTTGGAATTAATACTATCCCTAATTTCTCTTGTCAGCCACGAGTGCACTACCTTCCTTGATTTATTCTTTTGCCAAACTGGGATGAACAATTGTTGTAGTTCATCCATGCAACCTTTAAATGCTTGCGATTGCATATCCACCGTCAATCTTTTAAGTGTCATTTGCCAGTCTATCTTAGCTAATTCATGTCTCATACCTTCAAAGTTACCCCTCTTTAAGTTCAGAACCTTTGTTTCTGAATTAACTATGTCACTCTCCATCTTAATGAAGAATTCCACCATATTATGGTCACTCTTACCCAAACCCAGTTATTGTTTATTGATCCTGTTTACAGTTACTGTTCTATAGATTTGCTAATTATGTCCACAGGAAAAAGTTTCTTAGGGTTGTATGTTGTGACATGTATGTATACTGATAATAAATTTTACTCTGAACTTTGTACTTTAACCGGGGTGTTTCATTTGGCTAGTTGTGACAGGGAGCGCTCGGTAAATGCAGTACATGCAGATGTGCATTTTTACCAGCCAGCGGTTCACATTGGCCAAGTATGAGTACAGAACTATTGTTGGGTTTTTTGGTAGATATCATTTGGTCAATTTTGCTAGTTCTCTTTTCACTCATTTTTATAAGTTTGATTTTTTGATGCACTGAAGTGCCAAGTGACTCCAGCCAGTTTTCTTCATTCATACTGTTACGTAACCGGCAACAATGAATATTAATCGAGACTGGTTATATAAAAACAGCCAAACATTTATTAAACACGTATAAATGATAAGGAAAAAAAACAAAGGAAAACTTTAACCAGGTACACAGCCATTCATCAACTCGCCACTCGGCTCTGGTTCTTAAAGCGTTAAATGCGAAAATAGCCCTTAAAGCGATACAGTCAGATACAGTTCTTAAAGCGATAACTTCGAAAGTCCAACAGTTTTACACATTCAATTGGGAGAGACTTCTCTGGAGAACGATTTCTTCACCAACGCACTTTTACTGCTGGTTCTGTCCACAGGATTCCCGATGCCGAAATTAGACAGTTTAAATCGACTGACCTTAAATTTCTTTTAGAGAGAGCACCTTGTTGCATGAACTCATTGTGCTATTGCAAGAATTATCTTGATGCAGGTTCTCTCCGGTGAAGACTCAATAAGGTCGATTCTTTATTAAACTGCCAAACGATGCCGACTTCTCTCGATCCTTCACTTAGATGAATTCTTCACTCTCCCTTCAAAACTGTTGGAATTGAGTAAATTGGCACTTCCAGCCACAAATTTCCAGTCCAAATACAATATCTTGTAAGAGAAGACACCTTACGTTTTAAAAATGAAACTGCATCACAAAAACAAACACGCAACAGAAACGGAGGCACAACACATCCTACCTGGAAATCTACAAACTCAAAAACCCTACTGTGTCACCTGAGTCAACCCTTATATAGTCACAGGGCACATGTCATCACGTGACCTCACATCGGCGGGAAAATCACATCAGGTGACCTCCAAAAGACCATTTCATCATTCTCACAAAAAAAGCAGATCTCCTTGAGCATGTAACAATGCACATGATTACAGCATAGTAGTTTAAGTAGTGTGAAATTGTATTGTAATTTTTTAGGACAACACACATGATAATATTGACCTTTGTTCTTCAAATTTCATCATATTTGGAGACACAGTGCATTTAATCCGTATGTCGAGAAGTGAATAACATGACAGATAACTAGTTTTATTTTGGACCGGTATTTTCTGGGGGAGATGGATTTAGAGTGTAATCCAATTACAAAAATTGCTCAGGAAAAAAAACACATTCTAACTGATTTTGTTGTTGGGGGGTATGAAATTGAAAATGTTTTGGGTTGAAACCCTCCTTCAAATGCTGAGTTTCTTCAGCATGTTACTTGTTGCTCCAGATACCAGCAACTGCATAAGCTTGCAGAACAATTAGTCATAGTCATACTTTATTGATCCTGGGGGAAGTTGGTTTTTGTTACAGTTGCACCATAAATAATTAAATAGTAATTTGTAAATTATGCCAGTAAATAAGTTCAGGACCAGCCTATTGGCTCAGAGTGTCTGACCCTTCAAGGGAGGAGTTGTAAGGTTTGATGGCCACAGGCAGGAATGACCTCCTATGACGCTCTGTGTTGCGTCTCGGTGGAATGAGTCTCTGGCTGAATGTACTCCTGTGCCCACCCGGTACATTATGTAGTGGATGGGAGACATTGTCCAAGATGACATGCAACTTGGACAGCATCCTCTTTTCTTTTTTTTACACAATGCCCACATTTCCTGCAACTTTTGTATCCTTGTACAATAACCAAAAATCCCCATTGAAAAGAACTGGTGTGTCAGCAACAAATTGCACAATCATAGTACCTAAGACCATAAGATGTAGGAGCAGAATTAGGCTATCAAGTCTGCTCCGCCATTCAGGCATAGCTGATTTATTTTTTTTAGCCCTATTCTCTCACTTTCTCTGCATTATAGCACAATACATGTCCTTCAGCCCACGATGTTGTACCAACCCTTCAACCTACTCTATGATCAATTTAACCTTTTCCTCACACATAGCCCTTCATTTTTATATCATCCATGTGCCTGTTTATGAGTTTCTTAAATGCCACTAATTTATCTGTCTCTACAACAAACCCTGGCAGGGTGTTCCATCCACCCACCATTCTCTGTATAAAAAAAAAATTGCCTCTGACATCCCCCCAAACTTTCCTCCAGTCACCTTAAAATTATGACCTTGTCTTAGCCATTCCCGCCCTGGGAAAAGATCTCTGGCTATCCTCTTGATTTATGCGTCTTGTACATCTCTATCAAGTCACCTCTCATTCTCATTCGCTCCACAGAGAAAAGACCTATCTTGCTCATCCTATCTTCATAAGACATGCCTTCTTGTCCAGGAAGTATGCTGGTACATTTTCTCTGCAAAGCTTCCATATCCTTCCTATAATGATGCAACCAGAACTTAACATGGTATTCCAGGTTTTATAAATCTGCAACATTGCCTTGTAACTCTTGAACTCAATGTCTGACTAATAAGATCCAACACACCACACACCTTTTATTACCACCTATCAATCTGCATGGGAATTGCCAAGAATCCTGTCACTACCGTTGTATTCTGTCTGTAAATTTGACCTTCCAACATAAATCACTTCATACTTTTCCAGGCTGAACCACGCCTGGCACTTCTTAGCCCTGTTCTTCATCCTGTCAGTGTCCTGATGCAATCTATAACAATCCTCCACTCTTTATCTCTTCTGTAGGTTGTATTAAGCTGATTACCTTTTTGCTTGGGCTTTTGTTGTTTAACCATTGTGTGATACAAATTGGGTATGGTAGAAGTGGGATTAAGAAGGTGAAATATAAATTATTAGACTCCAAGTGTGTCAATCTACACTTTGTGTTGTGATGTTAGCAGGAATTAGTTGGAAAATATCTCACGTAAGTGCGTTTTCATTGAGGTTTCTCTTCCTTGATGACAGGAGATTCAATGGAAATGCATAACAAATCCATACAGCTATTATTGACAGCCCCTTTGGTTCCAGTATAAAGTATTATGAGCTCCATAGGGGAGCATTTTTAATTACTTGGGGGGGAGGAAAGAGTTGGAAGCTACTTTAAAACAACAACTCTTTATCATGCCTTTCATTTTAGATCTGGATGGCACATGATCAGAAGGAATTTGTTTTCATTGGTGATGAAGCAGATCGTAGCTGCTACTGACAAAATTATTTCTTCTATCAAATTACAAAAAGAAGAAGTTGGATTATTTGTTAGAAAATTAAAGGTCAAGTGAAGAAAGATTTTTTGATTTGTCCCATTTGTAATGAATCTTCTTGGAAGGACTGCTTTTCAGCAAATAAAGTCTCATTTATTGAGTTTTTTAAAAAATTAGTTTTTTTAATCTTATATTTTCTGATATACAGATGCCCTCTTTCCACAGTTTCATTAGGTGTTACTGTTCTTGCTTTGTCTATATCTTGGGGCAAAATTGGATTTGAGATTCCATGATATTTTAAAACATAATTTCCCTATCAATAATTACATGACACTTCCTTGAAAGGAAGCACATCCCTCTTGACCAGAAACATACTCCTTATGAAAATCAATATGTGGGCTAGGTTATAATTAACTCATTTGTGAAAAAATGCTGGCTAGGATTTCTGCAGGTGTCTCCAATATTTTGATTTTGTTTGAATGTAAGATGTATTTGATTAAAAACAGTCTTTCTTGGGTTTTGCAACGCTTAAAAGCTGTTGGATTCTGATGTTTTTGATCTAAAGTTCTTTCAGAAGTTAAGAAAGAGGCATAAAACTTGGTGCTTCATGATCATTTTACTAAGCACTAATAGAACAAAGAGAGTTGGAAATGGGGAGAAGCAGAGGTTTATCAGGGGAAGAGAAGGAAACAAAGGAATAAAGATGATGCGCCAAAGTGTTCAGTCCTTCTTGTAACCCATAGATATTTCATTCACATTTGTAAATAAGAGTTAACCAATCAGATAGCCGCTATGCAAGTAATGCAATATCAAAAGTCTTCCAGAATCATGCAAAGAACTGTAACCACTAGGCAACAGACTGAACAATTGCAAATACATACTGTGATTACTGGGAGATGTACTAAACAGGTACATGTGTATAGGTAGTTATATAAAATACAAGCAGACAATTAATTGTTAAACTGCAAAGAAAATAACAATTATGAAGTCTAATCCAACATTTTCTCCCCCCCCCCCCCCCAATTCTAAATCATACATTTAGAATTATTACATCTGAAGATTCTGAGGCAGGAAAACTTGTGGTATTTACATTAAGTATAAAATAATTAAAAATTACCCATGTTATGGAAATATAAAATGGTATATATTCTTCAAAGTATTCATAAGATTGTGTCATACTTACACAGATTATAGGTGTAACATGGGTTTGAACTGCTCTGTTGATGGTAACTTTTATACAAGTAAGCCCATGGCCCTTGTGGCTACGGGGATCAGGGGGTATGTAGGGAAGGCTGGTGCAGGGTTCTGAGTTGGATGATCAGCCATGATCATACTGAATGGTGGTGCAGGCTCGAAGGGCCGAATGGCCTACTCCTGCACCTATTTTCTATGTTTCTAAAGATGTAAATTATGATATAGCATGTTAAGTCAAATATGACTCATAACATTCTTAGACTTAAATTATTGTAAAAAAATCCCACCTGTCAGGTTGATGTATTTTTATTGAAGTATTTGCTTCTTTCTGAATATAATCAGCTAAACCTGTTATGTCTTCAGACTCATCAGCTAGGTAAGTACAACACTCTTTGTCTATAACTGTATGTTCTCCCTTAACTACTAAGAGATCTAATGCCGTCCAATTTCGAAGAGCCATCTTATGCATGGCAACGATTTTTGTTGTTACTTTTCCCAGGGCATCAGCAGTGTCATTGCTTATGTTTTCTATAGCCGCAGGAACATTTTAATCTCTCTTATGCTCCTTGCAACATCATAAAATGAGAATAAAATTGATGCAAAAGGAGCTCCTTCTGAAATGACTTGCTTACTTCTAGACTATGGAGGTAAAGGTAAAGACTGTAAATGCTTCAGAGCAGGAAAGACATACCCTAAGTCAGGGTACGTCCTCCTGTTGTATCACTCCAAGTGGTAGAAATTTGGGAAGCAAACTATAGAGCTTGGGTTGATTTCGCACAATAATTGACTAAATTGTCTGCGCGAATGTGTATATCAGGCTCTCTGAGATCAAGGGCTCCCGACAGTGACATAGGACACCCTTGTTACTACTTCGACTTAATTTAGTTTTCTTGTTTGGGGTTATTCTGATGCTACATAAGACCACAGAAAGAACCTTAGGCCATGGTACGCCTTCCTCATGATACTTAGTTATTGCTTGATGGTTCCAATCATTCGCTCGACTTGTTCTGATGACTCGGGTGACGTGGACAGTGAAAAGAACATTCAATGCTCATCAGCTGACGTAATTCCTGACAACCACTCCCAGTGAAATGTGTTCCTTGGTTAGAGTTGATGTGACATGGCAATTCCCTAGGAATATAGTCCATGACCAGATTTTGCTGTGTGTGTGACACTGGCTTTCATTGCTGGAATAGCTTCCACCCATCTTGTAAACTTCTCCAGTATTACTAGTACGTCTGAGTATCCTTGACATTTAGCAAAGTAATGTAGTCCGCTTTTAAATGTTAAGATGAACGAGGTGGGGCAGGAGCACTTAATTGTGGTTCCTTCTCTGCTGCTCTGGGATTTGTTTCCAGGCATGCCATGCATCTTTCAACCATTTGTTGAGCTTGTGCCTTCAACTTTGGATTTGACTACCTTTGGGAGAAGCTGTTGAAAAACTTTTCCACTCCAATACGCCAGATAAGGAAGCAGCATAGATGGATCTATTAGTCTATAACCAATGCCATACCTCCATACTCCATCACTGTTTAACCTCCTACTGTTCTCCATCCAGAACCATTTTTCTTTGTTAGAGCATTGAGCTTGCATCTCTTGAATATCATGTATGGTTGTCTGTGATATAAAGTGCAGCTTTGTTTGCATAATTTCAGTTGTCAGGTTCATTGCATTACTTCTCAGTACTTCTTGTAATTCCTTGGCCTTCTAAACTTTTTTTTACTTCTTTTATTTCTTTCTGCACTGCCTTTTCAGCAATTTCATCCATGAATGGATTTCCACAGCTTTTCATTTCAGTCATTTTGGAGTGGCTTTTACATTTTAATACAGCAATCTGACAGCAATTATATGACATTCATGAGCTCTTTTACTCATGAATGTCATTAGTTGCCAATTCTTGATTGGGGTTCCTACTGCTGTAAGAAATTTCCGTTGTCTCCATAAGTTACCAAAATCATTAACAATTCCCAACACAGATCGAGAATCAGTGTAGCTATTAGCTGATCTTCTTTCCGTCACCTTACAGTCTTTAGTCAGGGCTTGCAGTTCAGCCTGTTGCACAGAGGTGCCAGGAGCTATGCTTTGTGATACCAGCACTTCAGATTCAGAGACAATGATCCATCCAGCCATTCAGAGTCCTTGTTAATCAGTGTACAGTATCAGATCTTTGGCAGAGTAATAACCAGCAGGATGCTGTCAGTCTCCATGTTCTTGAGTTAAGACTGCTATCATGTGTTTCGCATTGACATACAGGGTAAATGGCTTGCATATATCAGGGATTCTTAATGCAGTTGCAGTTTGTAATGTTGCCTCTAAAGTTTGAAATGCTTTTAGTTATTCTTCATTAAGTCACAGTGTCATCTGAGTCCTTACTGCCTTTCAGCAGATTGTTGAGTGTTTGGGCAATTATACCATATGAATCAACCCATGCTCTGTTGAAGTTCCACAATCTCAGAAATGATTGAAGTTCCTGGAATGTTGTAGGTGGCTTTGCCGACTCAACGGCTTTTGCATGATCTTCAGTGAGTACCTGCTTACCTTGGGTGATTTTCTGTCCCAAGTAAATTACTACTTTTTGTTGCAATTATACTTTGCTTTGTGTTATTTGGAGGATAGATATTTTTTCTTTTTTTTATATAGGTATCCGTTAGTCTCATGAGACCATGGATTTGCACGTTGGAAGGTTTCCAGGGTGCAGGTCTGGGCAAAGTTGTATGGAAGACCAGCAGTTGCCCATGCTGCAAGTCTCCCCTCTCCACGACACCGATGTTGTCCAAGAGAAGGGCATTAGGACCCATACAGCTGGGCACTGGTGTCGTCGCAATGTGTGGTTAAGTGCCTTGCTCAAGGACACACACGCTGCCTCAGCCAAGGCTTGAACTAGCAACCTTCAAATCAATAGACAAACGCCTTAACCACTTGGCCAGGATAGGTAATTGGGCAAATAAAGTACATCATGTTCATGCTGGTCTGCAGCTTCAAATGTCGTTTGATAGTCCAATCAATGTCTGATAAGTCCCTCAGATATTGTCACAAAGCCATGTGAAAGACAGTGGGACTGTTGTGAAGCCGTTGTGCTTGTCTCATCCACTGGTATTGTTGATCATAAGCTAGAGATACAGCAAGCCGCACCACCCCACCATTTTAACCTTAACCTAATCATGAGACCATTTGCGATCACCAATTTAAACTACTAACCAGTACATCTTTGGACTATGGGAGGACACCAGAGCACCCAGGGGAAACCCACACACACACAGGAAGGAATGTATCAACTTTATTACAGAGGGCATTAGAACTGAACTCCAAACTCTGACAACCTCAGCTGTATTAGCGTCCCACTAACTATTACGCTACTGTGGCATCCCAGTGAAAGCCAACCATGGTTGCCTTCCAGGCACCAGTAATTCAGACCAGAATCCATTGGCCATATCAAGAACTGCATTCTGCTACTAGAGGGTTAGCTTGTCAATACATTGATTAGCAATCCAGTAATCCACTGTCAGTCTCCTTTCATAGGTTCCATCTTCAGTCTTATGTGTCTTCACTCCCTTGGTCATTATTGGGGCAAGCTGTGACATAGGTGCCAGTCCTATTGTTTCATCACTATCATTCTCATTTGAGTTACAAGAGACTGCTGTTGAGGCCATGTCATGTCTCTCCTGTAATTCTTCATTTGGTTAATGCAGAAATTTACCCTTTAGTCTTTTTACTGTCTATATCATACTGTCTTTGTAGTTTATTGCACATTTCATATTTTTTTCCAGTTGATTAGGAACATCTTTTCTCACTCCATTTCACAATTTTATTCGCTGATGCATTCGATCATACTGACTGCATATTCTTATCATCAATGTACACAATCCAGGCTTTTCCTTTCCCTCAGGCATTCTCTGGATCTTATCACATGCGTTCTTAATAAATTTAACATTGTTGGTACTCTTTCAATAACTTTATCTGACTGAGAAGTTTTATTCCGGTAACAGCTCAGTTTTATGACTTTGACCATTGTTTTAATTCATTCTTGCGCAACACTTGATTTGTATGTACTTTTTATTACTTTGACTTTGACTTAGTTAACAAATTTCACGTCACGTGTTAGTGATAATAAACCGGATTCTGATCCAGAAATATTAATAGATTGCAATCGATAGATTGCAGAACAAAAGCGTCAAAAAGTTGTCCTACAACCAAAGTTTCAATAGATTGTCTTGCAACCAAAATATTCTCCTGTAGCTTACTGGCTTGTTTGGATGAGCTCGATGTTATTTCAGTGCTCCTCTGATTTTTACAAATCTGCTTCTTTTTTCAAAAAAGCAATGTATAGTAATTTCTTCACTTCTACACTACCACCAGATGATGTATTGAAGTAAAACTAGGTTTTATTTGGAATATTTGGAATTGAGGAATCTCTTTTATCCTTTATTTCCATTTTTCCATTTTGTCTGGGATTCTTCTGAGTCCTTAAATCTTTGCAAACATCCTTGCCAATTGCGTCAATAATTGTTGAACTATAATGTTTTTGATCGAAGGTTCTTTTGGAAGTCATAAAACTTGTTGCTTCATGATCAATTTTTAAGCATTAATAGAACAAAGAGATTGGAAATGGGGAGAAGCAGAGGTCCAGGAGGGGAAAAGAAAGCAGAAGCAAAAGAATAACAATGTGTTCAGCCCTCCATATACCCCATAGATAATCTATTCAAATTTGTAGATAAGAATTAACCAATCAGATAGCCCCCATTAAAATAATGTGATACCAAGAAGCTTCCAAAATCATGTAAAGAGCTATAAGCACCAAGGGACACACTGAACAATTGCATATACATATTTGTGACCATTAGGAAACATACTAAACAGTATATAAAATATAAGTAGTATTTGTAAACTGCAAAGAAAATAACAATTATACTGTCTAATCCAACAAAGCCATGGGCAGAGCATTGCAAAAGCATCTTTTAATATGTACTGTATTAGTTTATAAAATGAGACAGCTAAAATGTCAGCTTAAGAATTAGCTGCTCTCTAAACTTATTTCTATTCAGCCAAAGCATAAAAAGCAACACATCAAATGATAAAAGCCTTTGTGCAATTGGATCCTGGATTTCCTCACGTGTAAACCCCAGTCAGTCTGGATTGACAAAAACATCTCCACAATCTCCATCAGCACAGGAGCACTGCAGGGATGTGTACTTAGCCCCCTGCTCTACTCACTTTACACCTCTGACTGTGTGGCTAAGTACAGCTCCAACACCATATACAAGTTTGCTGATGGCACCACTGTTGTGGGCTATATCAAAGGTGGTGATGAATCAGCATACAGGAGGGAGATTGAAATTTTGGCTGAGAGGTGTAATAACAGCAGCCTCTCACCCAATAGTAATAGGATCAAGGAATTGATTGTAGACTTCAGGAGAGGAAAACCAGAAGTCCATGAACCAGTACTCATCAGAGGTGGAGAGGGTCAGTAATTTTAAATTCTTGGGTGTCACTATCTCAGAAGATGTGTCCTGGACCCACTAAGGATGAAGCATGACTTTGTGCACATTTGGACACTGACCTCTTGTCATCATCAAGTAAATTGGATTAGCAAGTATGCAGATGATACTAAGATAGGTGGTGTAGTGAATAATGAAGTAGGTTTTCAAAGCTTGCAGAGAGATTTAGGCCAGTTAGAAGAGTGGGCTGAAAGATGGAGTTTAATGCTGTTAAGTGTGAGGTGCTACATTTTGGTAAGACTAATCAAATTGGACATACATGGTAAATGGTAGGGCATTAAAGAATGCAGTAGAACATAGGGACCTAGGAATAATGGTGCACAGTTCCCTGAAGGTGGAATCTTATGTGGATAGGGTGGTGAAGAAAGCTTTTGGTATGCTGGCCTTTGTAAATCAGAGTATTGAGTATAGGAGTTGGGATAGAATGTTAAAATTGTACAAGGCATTGGTAAGGCCAAATTTGGAGTATTGTGTACAGTTCTGGTCACCGAATTATAGGAAAGATGTCAACAAAATAGAGAGAGTACAGAGAAGATTTACTAGAATGTTACCTGGGTTCCATCACCTAAGTTACAGAGAAAGATTGAACAAGTTAAGTCTTTGTTCTTTGGAGCGGAGAAGGTTGAGGGGGGATTTGATAGAGGTATTTAAAATTATGAGGGGGATAGATAGAGTTGACGTTGATAGGCTTTTTCAATTGAGAGTAGGGGAGATTCAAGCAAGAGGACATGAGTTGAGAGTTAAAGCGCAAAAGTTTAGGGGTAACACGAGGGGGAACTTCTTTACTCAGAGAGTGGTAGCTGTGTGGAACGAGCTTCCAGTAGAAGTGGTAGAGGCAGGTTTGATACTGTCATTTAAAGTAAAATTGGATAGGTGTATGGACAGGAAAGGAATGGAGGGTTATGGGCTGAGTGCAGGTTGATGGGACTAGGTGAGAGTAATGCGTTCAGCATGAGCTAGAAGGGCCAAGATGGCCTGTTTCCGTGCTTTAATTGTTATATGGTTATATTATTGACTCAGTCACTGAGATCTATGTGGTGGTGAGCCTTACACTTCTGCAAGGCAAAGATCTCTACCAAACAACGCTTGCTCTACAACACTTCCTTCAATAACAAAGGTTCACACGCAGACCACAGAAAATGTGAATCATCTCCCACACCTTGGGAGACACCTCTTAATGCAGGCAGATATCAATGATAAGATTAACTGTTGCCTGAAATAAAACAAGTCCATTTGAGATGAGTGCATTCAAAGAGCACTTGCAATCTCAACATTAAAAGTATGGTCTTCTTGGTAGTAACAGTCCTTGACTTCCTATATTCTTCTAAGATACAGTATGTACATTGTAATATATGGATCTATTTCCTTTACTGCAATGACTTCCCTTAGTACTACCTATTGACTGATAACTCACCCGTGCGCATTGATCTATTCTCTCACTCAAAGATAATACACCAGGTTAATCTCACCTGTGCGTGCATGCTTTTATTTAATCGATATGTAGTTGTACAGACACAACAAACCGGCGACAAGTGTGAACCTGAATATCAGTGAATATTAACAGCTATGAGATGACAGAATTTGGAGGAAGGGATAGAGACAGTGAGGGGAAAGAGTGAACCAGTATGGAGAAAGCCGTCATGGATGCTAACAAGGAGATATGTGAGTAATAGTGCACAGTACACAGTGAGAGACACAGAATTAGCAAAGTTAAAGTGAAAATAACATGATGATGACCTTAGTCAGGAAAGTTGACAAAATTGATTGTGCTCATGAGGACTGGGAATTGTATATCGGGAGTGTTGAACTGTACTGTAATGTGAACGATGTGGATGAGGAAAAGAAAGTCTCCACGCTTCTTAGCTTAATTGGTGCTATAATGTATAGGATCTTACGCAAGTTAGTACTCCTGGAAACCAGCAAGCAAGACATTTGAACAGTTAGTAATAACCGAAGGATTTAGATTTTACAAAATGAATCAGTGGAAGGATGAAAGTATTTCTGAATACATTGCAGAGCTGCCCAGTGCAGTGACTTTGGAGATGGACTTCCTAATGCATTAAGGGACAGACTTGTATGTGGCATGGATAGTCAAAGTAATCAAAAAAGGCTACTGTGAGAAAAAGACCTAACCTTAAAATAGGCATTGACCACTGCAATATCGTTGGAGACAACAGAACAGGATATGTCATAACTACAGAAAAAGAGTTCAGAATGTGAAATGCGCAAAATGTCCCTGAATGGTGCAAAAAGCCAAAAATGTTATCGATGCGGCAAATCCTCCCAATAGACAAATGACGGTTGGTTCAAAGAAAATGTTTGCAGGAAGTATCATGGACAAGGTCACCATGAGAGAATGTGCAAATCAGACAAAAGGCACAACCAAAGAGAAAAAACACACCGTGAAAAGTTTCAACTTAAACGAAACATATGCACAAAGTGACAGAATATCGGACAACACAGAGTCTGACAAAGGTGAGCTGTCCTGCCTAGGACTGCATTGTATTACTGAAGCAGATCACGAAATCATATGGATCACAACAGATGTCTCTTGTGTAAAACTAAAATGGAGCTGGATACAGGGTCAGTTTTGTCTGTAATTTCTGAAGCTGGCTACAACAGACTGTCTTCTAAGCAGCTATTAGAAAAGGCGTCAGTGATGCTAGAGACCTACACAAATGAAAAACTGTTTCCAAAAGCCAAACTGAAAGTAAATGTGACATGCGGAGGCAAAACACAGCAGTTAGAGCTTTAAGTGTTGAAAAGGCTAGCACTTTTTGGATGTGAATGGTTGAGAAAAATCCAACTAGACTGGCACACAATTAAAGCTCTCAACGTGTCATCAACGGCAGCTGCAGCCCAAATGGTAGCACTAACCAGAGACTGTCACAGCTGCTTAATACTAATGAGGATGTGTTTGAGAATGGTATTGGTAAACTTGTAGGGCTGAAGGCCAGAACTGAACTGGATGAAGCAGCGACACCAAGATTCCATAAAGTGCTTCCATTGCCTTGCACACTATGTCCTAAAGTGGATGCTGAACTCCAGAGCTTGGAGGCATCTGGCTTTCTCTCCAAGGTGATTGGGCCATGCCTATTGTCCCAGAGGTCACAAAAGGGAAGGCTGGAGTGCTCGAAGAGCAATGGACCAAGTGTTCCAAGATATCCCAGGAACACAATGTTACCTTGATGACATCATTGTGACTGGCAAAAATGATGAAGAGCACCTCCAGAACCTTGATAAAGTGCTTACCAGACTGAGTGATTATAGTCTGTGTGCAAAGAAATAGAATTGTGGGTTTTTCAAGAATGAAATCTCATATTGTGGATATGTCATTGACAAGCAGGGCTTACATGGGTCACAGGAGAAGATTGAAGTAGTGTTGCAGGCACCCAATCCAGAAAATGTGTCACAATTCAGGTCATAATTGGGCCTTGTAAACTACTACCACCAGTTTCTCCCAAGCATTGCTACAGTGCTGCACCCATTCAATGCACTGTTACAGACAGGAGCAAAGTGGGAATGGTCAGAAAGCTGTGAAAGAGCATTCAAGGAAACAAATAGATTGACCAAGTGGTTAAGGCGTTGGACTAGCAATCTGAAGGTCATGAGTTCGAGCCCCAGCTGAGGCGGTGTGTTGTGTCCTTGAACAAGGCACTTAACCACACACTGCTCTCCAGTCCACCCAGCTGAAAATGGGTACTGGCAAAATGCTGGGGGTTAACCTCACGATAGACTGGCGTCCTATCCTGGGGTGGGGGGGGGGGGAGTCTTGTACTCTCAGTCGCTTCACACCACAGAAACCGACATAAGCACCAGCCTGATGAGCCGATAAGGCTTGGGACAGACTTTAACCTTAACTGCCCACCAGACAGGTGCACTATACGCCCCTTATGGCATTGGAGCCGTTATGTCACACACTATGAAAGATCGATGTGAACGTCTGATTGCATTTTCTTCAAGGTCACTGATGAGCACAGAATGCAACTACATACAGATCGACCGAGAGGCACTTAGTTTAGGATGGGGAGTAAAGAATTTCCACCACTACCTCTACAGACAAAAATTAACTCTAGAGACGGACCACCAGCCCCCGTGCCCATTTTCAATCCCAGTGATGTATGCTACGTTGGGCACTTTCCCTAGGAGCCCACTCTTATGACATAGAGGTCAAGGGTACCAAACAACACAGCAACGCTGACGGCTTGTCACATCTTCCACTGCTGGCAACTGAAGAAAAAAAGTTTTCACTCTGTGACACAGCAGAGGTGTTCCACACAGTTGCCAGTAACAAATACTGAAACACAGAGAAACAAGGAATGTCCCGACATTTCAAAAGTCTATGACATTACCATGCAAGGATGCCCAGCTCATGGTGACCCTATGTTTCCAGAATTCTCAGTGAGATGAGCCTAACTATCTGTATGTCAAAGAATGCTGATTTATGGATCTCGTCTCATGGTCCCTGTAAACTGTGCATCAGAGGGTTAGAGAATCTGCATGAAGGACACCTGTGTACAGTCAAGATGAAGAGTCTTGCCTGGAGCTATGTGTAGTAGCCAGGAATAGATAGATTGAAGACTTGACCAAAAGCTGTTCAAGACGTCACAAGGTTCAAAGTGCACTCCCACAGGCACCATTACACCCAAGGGAGTGGCTGTCTTCACCATGGCAAAGAGTGCATATTGACTTTGCTGTGCCATTCTTGGACTCCATGTTTCTGATTGCTATGGATACTCTTTGAAAGTGGCCAGAACTCATACTAATGAAGTCAACTACATCAGAAAAGACTGTTTCCGCTCTGAGGACTATCTTCTTCAGAAATGGCTTACCAGAACAAATTTTGAGTGACAAGAGACCACAATGCACGTCAGAAGAGTTCAGACTATTCATGAAGAAAAACAGCATCAAACATTTCAAGTCAGCTCCTCACCACCCAGCAACGAATGGGTTAGCTGAAAGGTTTATCCAAACCTTCAAGAAGCCCATTAAAGTGATGGACAAGGAAGGCATTTCTCTTCAGCACAAACTGGACAACTTCCTTTTTGTGTATCAGAACTCTGTTCATGCAACGACAAATCAAGCATCTGTAATGCTGTTCATGAGCAAGAATCTGAGATCTCGCATAGACCTCCTGAAAACAGATCTACGGAGGGAAGTGCAGAATAAACAGTTCAGCGAGTTGACAAGTGAATCAGCAAGGTGCTTTAAGGTTGGACAGGAAGTCCTAGCACATGATTACCGAGAAGACGTTGACGCCCTGTAGGGTAGCTACAAGAACTGGACCACTGATGTACACAGTGGATGTTGGAGATCAGACATGGAGACATCATGCAGACCACAAACTGGAAGAACACACCTGAGCCAAATGCATCCAACAAGACAGACACATTGCATCCACTGGACTTGCGTCTCCATGATGATCATTGTCACCAACAGCAACATGACCCCTGCAAAAGAGAAAGTTGTCTTGGACAAGACATCTGCCAAACCTAATGCCACTCCAGAGGTCCAAAGGCACGATCCTGAAAGAAACAAAGCGCCACCCAAAAGACGGCATCTTTAGCATAGTGAAGTTAATTATGGTCTGTTATTGAGAAAGCATTTCTATTTGAATATGGTTTGTTAAAGGGAAATGGAATATTTTGTTACATATACAGTTTTATGTTACATTAATCTGAAGAGAGAGGAAGTATAATATATGGATCTATTTCTTTTAGTGCATTGACTCCCCTTAATACTGCTTATCGACTGTAACTTACCTATGCACATTGATCTGTTGTTCTCTTGCTGCAAAGATAATACATATGTGAACCTCACCTCCACGTGCGTGCTTTTATTTAATTGCTATGTAGTTGTACGGGTACAACATACATCAAGCACTAGAGTGATAGCACCAATGTCTCCACAAAATCCTCTGTATCTATTGGAGGGATCAGCAAACTATCATCAGTGTTCTCTGTTGAGCCAATATCCCCAGCTTTGAACTTGAATTACACTGTCAGCCTTGAAAGGATAGACCACAGAATTTGTATGCCCAACATTTGTATGGGGCAACATGGTAGCGTAGGGGTTTGCACAATGGTTTATAGTACCAGTGACTGGCGTTCAACTCTCCCCGCTGCCTGTAAGGTGTTTGTATTCTCCCTGTGACCATGTGGGTTTCCTCCAGGTCCTCCTGTTTCCTCCCACAGTCCTTATACCAGTTGGTAGGTTAATTGGTCATTGTAAAATGTCCCGTGATTAGGCTAGGGTTCTATTGGCAGTTGCAGGCCAGCATGACTGGAAAGGCCTATTCTGCACTGTATTCTGCTCAATAAATAAACAAACAAACAAACAAACCAGATTGCTGAAGCATTCAAAGCACCCTTGAAAAAGTATAGCATCCCTGGCCTCTGGGTGAAAAGGGGGAAAGCACATTTGACCTGACATTGAGAACCTCGAGTTTTTTTTTTGTTGGGAGCACATAGAAGCCAAATATAAATGTCCTTCTCATCACTTCCTAACTAACCATACATCCACATTATTAAGCCCCATCTACTCCAGGGTGTGAAGATCCCACATTGGTCTCATTAGCCATCTTAACACCTATAACCTGGAGTGAAAGAAAGGGATTGCCAAATAAGAAAAATTGTAAACAAGTGTTACTCAGGTGACTTCAACCCAAAGATGTAATGTCAGAAAGCTTCACCTGTGGAGGGATGAAAACATCTATAACACAAAAGTTGGGGGTGTTATGGAGAGTGTGGAGGGCTGTCAGAGGTTACAGTGGGACATTGATAGGATGCAAAACTGTGCTGAGAAGTGGCAGATGGAGTTCAACCCAGATAAGTGTGAGGTGCTTCATTTTGGTAGGTCAAATATGATGGCAAAATATAATATTAATGGTAAGACCCTTGGCAGTGTGGAGGATCAGAGGGATTTTGGAGTCCAAGTCCATAGGACACTCAAAGCAGCTGCGCAGGTTGACTCTGTAGTTACGAAGGCACACGGTGTATTGACCTTCATCAACCATGGGATTGAGTTCAAGAGTCGAGAGGTAATGTTACAGCTATGTAGGACCCCGGTCAGACCCCACTTGGAGTACTGTGCTCAGTTCTGGTCACCTCATAGGATGTGGAAACTATAGAAAGGGTGCAGAGGAGATTTACAAGGATGTTGCCTGGATTGGGGAGCATGCCTTATGAGAATAGGTTGAGTGAACTTGGCCTTTTTTCCTTGGAGTGACGGAGGATGAGAGGAGACCTGACAGAGGTGGAGAAGACGATGAGAGGCGTTGATCGTGTGGATAGTCAGAGGCTTTTTCCCGAGGCTGAAATGGCTAACACGAGCGGGCACAGTTTTAAGGTGCTTGGAAGTAGGTACAGAGGAGATGTTGGGGTAAGTTTTTTACACAGAGGGTGGTGAGTGCGTGGAATGGGCTGCCAGCGATGGTGGTGGAGGCGGATACAATAGGGTCTTTTAAGAGACTCTTGGACAGGTTCTTGGAGCTGAGAAAAATAGAGGGCTATGGGTAACCCTAGGTAATTTCTAAAGTAAGGACATGTTCGGCAGAGCATTGTGGGCCAAAAGGCCTGTATTGTACTGTAGGTTTTCTATGTTTCTAAAATGAGGCTTACCGAATTTAAAAAAAGAGAACTTCAAAAAATAGCTATGTGTGAATGAGGTGTGGCTGATGGAGGTACGGGAGGTGACAGAAACACAGCAAACTATTACAAGCTAATTGTTAAAAGTGGAATTGTCTGTCTGTCTAGGTACCATATCCAATGCGGACTTTGGTGACCATGGTTTTCCATATAGATCTATCCTTCAATCTTTGGATGACTTCCATTTCCTCGAAGTATAACCACCTGGCTATGCTTTTGATGGAATTAGTAGTTAGTAAAGATGAGGCACGAAGGAAAGCTAGCCAAGAATATAAAGGCAGACGGTAAAAGCTTCGTTAGGTATGTGAAGAGGAAAAAATTACAAAGTTAAGACCAAGGTTGGGCCCTTGAAGACAGAAACAGGTGAAATTATTATAGGGAACAAGGAAATGGCAGACGAGCTGAACAGGTACTTTGGATCTGTCTTCACTAGGGAAGACACAAACAATCTCCCAGGTGTAATAGTGGCCAGAGGACCTAAGGTAACGGAGGAACTGAAGGAAGTTTGCATTAGGCAGAAAATGGTGTTGGGTAAACTGATGGGACTGAAGGCTGATAAATTCCCATGGCCTGATGGTCTTCATCCCAGAGTACTTAAGGAGATGGTTCTAGAAATCATGGACGCATTGGTAATCATTTTCCAATGTTCTATAGATTCAGGATCAGTTCCTGCGGATTGGAGGGTAGCTAATGTTATCCCACTTTTTAAGAAAGGAGGGAGAGAGAAAACAGGCAATTATAGACTAGCTAGTCTGACATCAGTGGTGGGGAAGATGCTGGAGTCAATTATAAAAGATGAATTAGCGGCATATTTGGATAGCAGTAGCAGGATAGGTCCGAGTCAGCATGGATTTACAAAGGGGAAATCATGCTTGACTAATCTTCTGGAATTTTTTGAGGACGTAACTATGAAAATGGACATGGGAAAGCCAGTGGATGTAGTGTACCTGGACTTTAAGAAAGCCTTTGATAAGGTCCCACATAGGAGGTTAGTGGGCAAAATTAGAACACATGGCATTGGGGGTAGGGTACTGACATGGATAGAGAATTGGTTGGCAGACAGGAAACAAAGAGTAGGGATTAACGGGTCCCTTTCAGAATGGCAAGCAGTGACTAGTGGGGTACCGCAAGGCTCGATGCTGGGTCCGCAGCTATTTACAATATACATTAATGATTTAGATGAAAGGATTAAAAGTAACATTAGCAGATTAGCAGATGACACAAGGCTGGGTGACAGTGTGAAATGTGAGGAGGATGTTATGAGAATGCAGGGTGACTTGGACAGGTTGGGTGAGTGGGCAGATGCATGGCAGATGCAGTTTAATGTGGATAAATGTGAGGTTATCCACTTTGGTGGCAAGAACAGGAAGGCAAATTACTATCTGAGTGGTGTCAAGTTACGAAAAGGGGAAGTACAATGAGACCTGGGTGTCCTTACTCATCAGTCACTGAAAGTAAGCATATAGGTACAGCAGGCAGTGAAGAAAGCTAATGGCATGTTGGCCTTCATAACAAGGGGAGTTGAGTATAGGAGCAAAGAGGCCCTTCTGCAGTTGTACAAGGCCCTGGTGAGACCCCACCTGGAGTATTGTGTGCAGTTTTGGTCTCCAAGTTTGAAGAAGGACATTCTTGCTATGGAGGGAGTGCAGCGTAGGTTCACTGGGTTAATTCCAGGGATGGCGGGAATGTCATATGTTGAAAGATTGGAGCGACTGGGCTTGTATACACTGGAATTTAGGATGAGAGGGGATCTGATTGAAACATATAAGATTATTAAGGGATTCGACATGCTAGAGGCAGGAAACAAGTTCCCGATGTTGGGCGAGTCCAGAACCAGAGACCACAGTTTAAGAATAAGGGGTAGACCATTTAAAACGGAATTGAGGAAAAACTTTTTCACCCAGAGGGTTGTGGATCCATGGAATGCTCTGCGTCAGAAGGCAGTGGAGGCCAATTCTCTGGATTCTTTCAAGAAAGAGTTAGATAGAGCTCTTAAAAATAGCAGAGTCTTGGGATATGGGGAGAAGGCAGGAACAGGGTACTGATTGTAGATGATCAGCCGTGATCACGGTGAATGGCGGTGCTGGCTCGAAGGGCCTACTCCTGCACCTATTGTCTATTGTATCTCCACCCCACTTATTGGAAATCCTCAGCGCGAAAGCTCTGGAGGAGAGACGATATTGATAAAAGGTTTATTGAAGCTATGGCTATAACGAGCATCAGCTATAGTGAGACGATATTGGCAGAGAGTAGTGTCGAAGGTTTCTACTGTGTAATCAGGAATTAGTTCTGTTAAATCATACCAAGGAAATTGGTGAGTTAAAACACTTTTACTGTTCCGAGTTTGTGTGTGAAATATGTTCAATAGTGTTGTAACTGAGAAATGTTTGGAAATGAGAATGTGATATTGGGTTATTTTGAAATAGAAAATGGAATGCATGTAAGAATTTACAGATTGTAATCCTGTTATATACAGGCCAGGTTTTTTTTTGTGTAAGTATTGTGAATTATCCAACGAACCTAGAAACAAGATGGCGGGACACCCAAGATCGAAGAACCAGTGCGGGAACAAAATGCTTCCAGATGTACAGGATTTAAGACAGTTGATTATATAAGTTTATTACTTATTTGAAGGAACTGAATTTGATTTTCTGGAAGAACTGATTATTTTTTCAAGGACTTTGTCAAGTGACTAAATGAGATATAATTTGTTTAAAAGTTGTTATGTTGGAGAATTGCGAAAGAAGTTGAGCCGTATGTATATATATTCTTGGGGTGGGGTGGGGTTAACTTTGAATTTGTAGATACACTGACCTGAAAGTGAAACTGAGATTAACCATAATGCTTAAAAAAAGGAATTCCGTTCGTTGCTGAAGTAACTAGCGATGAATAAAAAGGCAAGTGTTTGATTAAGGACTTTTAAATAGGGAAATTGGGAACCTTTAAATAGGGAATAACACTAGATCTAATTGGAGAAATTGGTGTATTAAAGCTTATTCTAATGAATCTTGCCGATTCTAACTGAAAAGGAATTTGCTTTTCATTTGATATCTGAGATTTGGAACCTAAACAGAATGTTGGAATTTTGAATTGTTCTTAATCATGTAAATATTTTGTATATATTGCTATCTTTTATAAACAAACTTACCTCTAGAGTGTGTGTTTTCTATTCACTGCCTGCTCCTGATGGCCCACCAGCACCTAGTGTAGTACTATGTAATTTGATTTTGTCATAAAGGGTTCGGTGACCAGTTACACGAGATAAGACAAGTGTTACGCAAGTCATATCAAGGAGGAAGGAACCATTTCTGGAGATAACTATGGACCGGGGTCACAAACTGGCAGCTGTGCTCATCGAACTAGATAATGGTGCTGGGTGTCAACCACTACTTACTAAACCCTCCCGGGTTCACCTAAAAATAGATCCAGGCACTTCATGATCATCATATGACCAAAATGCAGCTGTTGCAAGAGAAAAGGAAAGACCAATTGTGATAGAAGGTGTGGGGGTAGGGCGAGAAAAGAGGCTCAACAAGTTTGGCTCTTTTCAAAATATCTTGCCTCTGTCACTGTTTCTTTCATTCTTCCTCTCCCCACTGCCCCTTTAGATACGTATCTAATTGCCTGTAACAAGTATATTTGGCAAAATAGTTTATTTATAAAACTTTTTTGGGACCATTTCCTAGAACAGTTGTCAAAGAGCCAGCTTGGGAGGAGGCTATTTTAGAATTTAACTTGGTCTTATCACGGACAATGATTAGAATCATGATGTTATTATGGCTTGGAGAGGCTGTTTCATCCACAGCTAGCTCAGTCTATCAATTTCCCTGTGGCCTTGATACATTATTTCCCATCAAGGATGTAACCTTTTCTCCTATAAAAGCAATTATTTATTCTGTTTTTAAATCTCTTAAAATCAGCAAATTCCAGATCACAATCCTTCCTTTGCTTTTTATAAACAAGCTATTTCCCCTTCATTTCCTCCTGCATCTTGTATCCGTTACATTAAAAAACAGTGTTCTATGACCTTCAAACTACCTACTAAATGGGAAGGCTTATGTGTGTAGATTATTATTCCATCAGACCAGTATGAAAATTCCAGTTTTAGTTTCTAATGGAACTACTTTAATCCTTAGGTGCCTCCCAAACCTTATTTCAGGAGCAGGAAGCAGCAATGTACAATCCCAAATGGAAGACTGCCAATGCAATAGTTGTGTAGGGTAACATAATTTATGGAAATGTGCATAATTCACAACCTCCGACATTGAGTTGGGGTTTCACTTTAAGAGGCTGGTCTGACATGATGACGTAATTAAATAAAAGGTTTTTAGTGTGCTTTTGGTGTTCAGATCTTGGAGTTTAATAAAATGTGTTACCATTTCTCTTACACATAAAACGTCTCACTTCATTTTATTTGTGAAAACCTACAGTTGCATTGGCAGTTGCTCTGACCTTTCAATGTGTGGACATTTTTAGCTCTGCTCCCACTCTCTCTCTATTATATTTTGAACTTTCCCAAAAGTCTGTCTTGTCACTTCAAAAGGCTGTTTTATCCAAAACTGAAGATGGAAGAGAGTGAAATATTACTTTGGGAAGTATTTGTGTTCAGCTTTGTTTACTACAGTTCTGATGAACTGGGTATGACCTACTTAAATGACTCTGGAATATCAATCCCTTCCTCCTACTTGCTGCTCTATAGCCCATTGTCTTTCACATGCCCTTGTCCCCTGATGTTCTTGCTCTCTCTACACACACACACAGTGCCCAGTTTATCTACCAGAACCTTTTTGGGATATGGTTAGTAACCACAGCATCTGAGAGAAACCCACAGAGTCATGAAGTGAATGTACAATTCTAACGTGGACAGGATCAAGGTCAGGTTTGAACCTGGGTCACTGGACCTGTGAAACAGCAGCAGTGTTTTAATTAGGCCATTTGATGTCAGCAGAAGTGGAAATAAGGACAGAAGTATCACAGATGGGTAAACTAATACCTCCCATTTTATACTTCCCCTTTAGAACTAACAACTGCTTGTTAGACATTGAAATGTAATCCAATGCTACAGATAGCCGGTGTTCAGATTCTTGAGCAAATCCCAAGACAATCAAGTTTGGCTTGATGAGATTGACTTTATGCATTTAATTTGCAGGTATATATACAATTATATTTTACATTGCAATTTTCTAAAGAAGTTACCTTTTCATCAGGAGATATTGTAATTTTTGTTCACAATCTACTTTCGTGAGCATATTGACTTTGTTTTCTGTACAATAAACTTTCTGTGATGAGTCATATACCACATCCCTCTGTGACGCCAAGCAAAGCTATCGGACGATTGATGCTAATGAGAGAGATAAGAAAGACAATGGAGAAACATTCAAAATGCTATTAAGAGAGAAGAGAGGGATTAACGGAAAAGAAACATGATTCAGAATATTGGCAGACCGGTTGCTTTGAACCTGAACTGTTTGAAGTTTGATGGACAGGTGATACCCCAGCAGGGGGATAAAAAGAGCAGGTTTGCTAAGGCACGCAACACACCACGAGACCACGAGACCCTGGAAAGAGCAGTGTACCCCCACAAATGGTGAGAGTTTGGAGGTCCGGTTCGCGGGAACCAACCAGAGACTCACAGGGTGTAAAGGTACGATCGGTAGGAACCTGGGGTGTGTGTCCGCCCTTGCTTGGGTGCCGGGTTCACCGCGGAAGAATGATCGTATCCGGAACGGAGGGATCACAGTCGGTGACCACAGTGGGGATTAGAAGACATAAAAGGGTCTGCCCAAAACCAACTTCGAAGACATCAAAGGTCTGCCTGAACCAAATTGCATCTCTCTCTCTCCCCAACGGTACAACAACAGCGATTACTGCGAACTGCACTAAACTGAACTGAACTCTGCTTCACTTAAGGCTGATCATTTTACCCCTAGACTGCGATAGAATTTGGTTGATTCCTATTACCCTATTTCTATGTATATGTGTGTATTATCATTGCTAACCTGTTACATTGATATCCTTACGATTAGAGTACTGTATTACTTACGTCTTTAATAAAACTTTATTAGTTTCTAGTAATCCAGACTCCAACGAGCGTTCCATTTCTGCTGGTTTGGCAACCCAGTTACGGGGCACGTAACACCTCTAACTCATTGACATATGTAGGACTGGTAAATAAATACTCTGTTAATAACTGTCAGTGCCTCAGCTTTGGTCTGGTTCTCTCCTCAGATTCCTTCTTTTAACTTATGTTTCATGTTTTTTGTATTGTGAGTTGTAATCTGTCATGCATTCTCCTTTCCCTTCCCTTTTTTTTTACTTCAGACCTCAATATTTTCCCCACAATTTTCAGTTTTACTCAAGGTGCAGGCCTGATGCCCAACCTCCACCCTTCTGTTAGAATGGTATAAACATCACCAGCACTGCCATGAATTATGTATTTAATATTTCAGTAATATTTGAGTAATATCGTAAATATATTGCTTGATTAAGCTTCTTTAGTTTAAATAATTTATTACAGGTTGTATGTAAAAGTTTCTGAATGGCGTATGTCTCTACATCAGCACATCATGAGTGTGTGCCTTAGAGAAGTAAAACTAAGAATGTGCATAAGTTATTCCTGGCTCTGTTTTTTCTTTGTGTTTTATATTTTGGAGTTACATAAACATAACAGTGGTGATAAGGTAATTTTAAAATAAACCTGAGATGACTACATACCTCTTGAAGCACAACACATTTTTATTCACAAGGGGGAGAGAGAGATGTCTGAGTTTAAAAAAAAATGCAGAAATAGACAAAATTAATGGTTTCATAGACAGTGACTACTGGGTGATAATTATAATAAATGAAATAAAGAAAATGGTTGGCTTCATTTGAAAGATAGATATGTTTGATTGTATGACAAATAACAGGAATATGTATACTGAGCAAATTGAGCAGTATTTTGAACAAATGAAATAGCTAATGCAAAACGAGTGTCAGTGTTACTGAGTATAATTGGTGGAAGAACATACAATTTACTTAGAAGTTCAATTGCTCCAATCAATCCAGCTGAAATGATCCTTGCTGATATTGTGAAAGTAATGTGGGAACATTTAGAACAAAAAACAATTGTTAATTGCAGACTCTTAGGCTTCATAAGTGGAATCAAAAGAAAGGCAAGTCAATTTCAGTGTACGTGACTGCATTTAAGAGATAGTCTGAGCATTGGCAGTTCAGTGATGGGCTTCATGATGAACTGAGAGATCATTCCGTTTTTGGGGATCTTACAAGAAAGCATTCAAAAACAGCTCCTAACTGAAACACAACTCACACTTAAAAGAACAGTTGAAATTGTGGTATCAATGGAAACTAAAGCCAGAACCACAACTGGGTTGTAGTCAGGAATGAAAGTGTTTGAACAAGATTGTAATGCCTAAACAGAAACCTGCTTGGCCGAACCAAATTGTGTTACTGTTACGGCAGGGACTCACATACACCTGACCAATGCAGGTTTAAAGGTGAAGCATGCTGAAAATGCAACAAAGTAACACAAATATAAAGTGTATGATGGTCAGACAAAAATGAATAGACTACGCAGGGAAAAGAAAGCGTTAAAAAATCAAGTTGTGGTTTCAAAAAGCACTAATCTGCATGCTGTTGAAGAAAAAATCTGAAAATGATGAAAGTGACACAGGACTGAGTAGCCCCAAAATCCTCACTAATTTTTATAGATGCACCGTAGATTCCTGACTAAGTTCCTGACGAAGGGCCTCGGCCTGAAACGTCGACTGCACCTCTTCCTAGAGATGCTGCCTGGCCTGCTGCGTTCACCAGCAACTTTGATGTGTGTTGCTTGAATTTCCAGCATCTGCAGAATTCCTGTTGTTTGGGAATAAGACATATTACATCTGCACCATATTGCCCAGATACAAACAGCTTGGTAGAAAGGTTTGCCCTGAGTCTCTGTGAGCAATCTTCTTGGCAGATGAGCCTTATGGCTATGGGACAATCTCTCCTCTGTGGAGGTTGTAGGAGTTGGCTCTGGGACTGCAGGAAGTGGTTCTGACAGCTCTGGACACCTGTCTTCTCTAACAGTTGACTCTACTCTCCTAAACTGATCGATGTGTTGTCTCCAGATGACATCAGACCCAATCTCCACTGAGTTGGAGAATGGTCCATTTCTGCCCTTAATCTTTCTAAGTGCCCACCTTTGATAGACTCTGTCGTCCCTCGCTTGGACAGCTTGTCCAGGAGTGAAACATCGAACCTTCTTGTTTGAGGAGCCCTCAGTTTATCTCAGCTGTTTGTCCTGCAGACTCCTTCTGATACTGGGTTTCAGGAGATGCAAGCGTGAGCACAGGGAACGAGCCAGGGGTGTGCAGTGTTGCAATATGAAAGGAGGAAATTGGCCAGCTTCTGATTCAGTGTTAATGTAGTCCTGCTGTCATTGTGTATTCGTGTGTGTGAGTGCTTGTGTGTGTGTGTGTGAGTATTAATGTGTGTTTGCGTGTGTGTGATTGCGTGCGTATGAGTGTTTGTGTGTTAACTGTGTGTGTGTGTGTGTGTGTACATGTTTTTCTGCTAGAAACCATATTCTATTAGAGCTTCATCACTGCCATGTTCAGTTTTAAATATAGCAATTATTTGCTGTAATCACATGAATTTCTGAACCCTTGCCCAGTGTTTTGTGTGTTTGGAATCCACAGTGATATTAATCAGAATCAGAATCCTTTATTATCACCAAGTATGTGGACACATACAGGGAATTTGATGCCAGTTTCCCTGAGCTCTCGCTGTACAGAATCAAAAGACAAACAATAGTGCAAATAATCGTGAACTATATACAATGAGGTTTCCCTGTGTATGCACAGGTGGATTTGGTAAAATGAATAAATAAGAATCTGGCCCAGATTTTATTACCAACGTAGACATTAAACACGTTGTTATATTTCATAATTCATAGACTTTGGAAAATGCAAAAGCTGGAATGAATCAAAGCAAGAGCAAGACTGTGTTCTTGGACAGATTGATGACCCAATCCTTCTCTAGTCTTTCCCCTCAGTCTGACTGGTGGAAGGTTTTTGGAATCTGGATCAGGCCAGTTCGTGGTGGTGTTCAGTTGCCAAGCTTATATCAACAATGGGTAGAAATGAGCCACCATGCCCAAATTGAAGTTTGTTGCCTGGATATGTTCTTCCTTGCCATAACCAACAGTGGTAAGGACTAAAAGAGTTTTGCTCTGCGTGGTGTAAGTATAACCCATTTCAACACCACTGTCCCAATCATTAAAACTATGTTTCACTTTATCCAGAATACCACCTTGAAAATTTTCCACAGGGATAGCATGCACAAGGCCCCAAACAAGAAAATATTGCACAAAGTATGGCTTCTCTTCTGTGTAGAACTGCCATCTGTAAACATAGGGATTGGGTCTGATCTTGCTAAGCCAGCAACACAGGCTGGCTGAACAACCTCCAGCCTGTATCACCTATCCCAGGTGGATAGTATCTAAAATGGAATTTTTTCCAAAAGAGAATTAAAAAAAATTATTTTGTCAAAACCTTTTGATATTGATCGGCCCAGGACGGCTTAAACTCCTCAGAGTACAGAAATGAGCGGACAAGACATTCAATGTTATTTGGTTAAAAAGTCTTACCTTTAGAACCAAATAACAAGCACTAGGTTACAGCTAGATGGATGTGAGAAAGGCCATTGTGGTGAAATGCTTACACTGAGCAACTAGGCCTTATTGCTGGGAGTGTCATCTGTACCCACCACCCCCATCTCTGTTGCTGGGGTACCAATCCTAGCTAATCACAGTAACTAGATAATACAGGACTCTGTGCTCTATGGTGTTTCCAGGGGTGCATAAATTTCAGAATCCACAGGAAAAGAGCAGATAGATGCCAGTTGGATGCCGATATTAAACGTTATAGTGTCTTCTGAAAGCAGCTACCCCCATTTCACCATGCTTCTGAGACGGGTAAGGAAATCTGGTGCAGACAGAAAACTGGTCTAGAAAACAAGTAAAACCAAGCATCATCATTCTATTTCACAACTGAAATGAATCAAAAGTCATCAAGCTGTTTATTGTAGATATTTAGGGTTAATAATAGTATAGATCGATTTGGCCTTAATTTCTATCAGTCAATCTGATATAGAATTAAATTGATCCATACTAGTTCACTGTCCTTCCCAGACCTCCTGCTGCTTAGTTCCAAATTCTTAATAAAAATTCTTAAATGTCATTAGCTGAGGATATGTCCATTTAGTTGCTCTGCAGGGACAAATCTAACTGATATCAGATACCAGTAGGTTCTCTACTCTAACAACCATTATAAGTTTACTAGCTTACAGCTGATTTGTCTTTACTTTCATTATTGTGCAAATACTGTTGCCACATTGAGGCCATCATTGGAAAGCAGCTTTTAGACCAGGAATGTATAAAGTGATTGGTGTCTAAGTTTGACAGAGACAGGCAGAGCATATCCTTTATATGTCATTATCCAACATCTTGCTGCCCTTTGTGAATATAGTTAAAGATGATCCAAGCTGCACGTTGCAGATCAAACTGTTTTGGTTGGGTCTTGGACAAGGAATCAGGTCCTGAATGCTGTGTGCCTACAAAAATCGACTCCTCGCTTTGAAGAAAGTTGTGATTGACCAGTAGGGTCAGGTATAAAGGCAGAACTCTATAAGTACTCTATGTTTACTCGTCATCTGGAACTTGGTTTGGAAACATATCTCTGAGTTTCATCTGCAGTAACTTGAGTAATGATTGCTTTGCTAGAAAATGGAGTTATGTAAGCATTTAACATTTTTGCTTTTTCACACTTTTCAAATTACTTCGAGGCTTCATCCTTCACTGGGGCTGGATGCCAAAGCAGAGCAGGGGGTAGGGGTGAGGGGAGTTATGGTCTGAATGTGTTGCAATTTTGTTTCCAAAAGTCCCTGCTTGAAGCCCTCTTCAGGGGGGAAGAGGGCCCTACCCTGGAGGAAGTAGATTTCATGATACTGGGATAGAGATCTACAGGGAGGGCAAGGACAGGGATGAACAGGGTAAAATGATGCAGAGAAAGGAGTAAACATAATGAGTTGAAGTTAGATTGAGGATTGAGACTGGAAGCTGATCATGAATATGCCAGGTTGTAGGAGATATAGTTAATGATGGTGACGTGTCATAGTTATACTAAAAGGGTCTGTAATTGTGGAGGGAAGTCAAGCATCAAAGGGTTTTGTGATTGTGAGACGTTGTTCAATAATGAGGGGTGGTAGAAGTTCTTAAACGTGTGGGGTTTAGTAAATTGAGGAATTGTGCCCAATTGTGATGGGATGAGGTCTGTGAGTGCGCAAGGGAGCTGGTAATCAGGGTCTGGGGATATTCTATACTGATGTGAGAAAGAAGCAGATTCACTTTATGGATAGGAAAGAAGTATTCCTCAGGGAAGATTGTTTTAGGAATGCAATTGCATTTATGTGATTATGTTGGGTCTGATGATATTGTGATCCAGCGGTTGTTCAGAAGTCAGAAACGAGACAAAAAACTTGGTGGTTACTCAACTGTAATGAACTGTAAAGTAGCATAGTGGTTAGCACAACACTTACCGTTCATTACAGTACCAGCAACCTGGGTTCATTTCTTGCTGCTGCCTTGTAAGGAACTTGTACGTTCTCCTGTGACTGTGTGGGTCTCCACCTGGTGCTCTGGTTTCCTCCCACAGTCCAAACACGTATCGGTTGGTGTGTTAATGGGTCATTGTAAATTGTCCCATGATTAGGCTAGGATTCAATCAGGGGATTACTGGGCAGCGCTGCTTGGAGGGCCAGAAGGGCCTATTCCTAGCTGTAGCTCAATAAATAAATAAATAAACTCAAGGAATGAACAAAGAAAGAAAGAAATGCCTAGAGCAAAAAAAAAACTGTGATCATCTTATACAAGCTAGACAGATAACAAGACATTCTATTAATAAGAGGTAACTAATGAAACAGTCAGGTTCAATAGTGTGACAGAGCAGCAAAGAAACTTACAGAAAAATACAAAATTAGCTGAAAAATCAATTAACTATTACAGCACTATTACACTATTAGGTGACTATATCAAAATTATAAGCAAGTATATGAAAGTACAAGAAAAATAACAATTTTACACAATTCAAGATTAATTGAAGACCACTGCTGAGGCTTGGTTACAATACAGAGCCCACTTCAGCTTGCTGGATGCCCATCAGATGGAGGGGTTCTCTGCAAGCAAGGCCAGGTTACAGGATGGCTGGTTATGTACTCTATAATGTAAAAGTGATAAGACCATAAGAACATAGTACATAGGAACAGAATTAAGACATTCTGCATATCAGTCTTAGAAATGAGACCCAAAGCTCTCACAACACTTCAAATGCAGTCTGACAAATGCCTTAGAAAGCCTCAGTATTACACCCTTACTTTTATATTCTCGTTCCCTGAAAATGAATGCTAACATTTGCCTTCCTCACTACTGACTCAACCTGCAAGTTAACCTTCAGAGAATCCTGTACTAGGACACACCAATCCCTTTGCACTTCCAATTTCTGATTTACCTCCCCATTTAGGAAATGATCTCTACGTTTACCAAAGTGCATGAGCACGCATTTCTCTACTCTGTATTCTATCAAGCCATTTACTTCCCTAAACTGAATTCCATCTGCTAATATGATTACTTATATGACTGCATATGGAAGTGAAAGATATGAAAAGCAAGACAGGAATATATACACTGTATAATTCATGGTACTGGATTAATCTGCTTCATTTCCAGTGAAGTCGGTGTTGCATGGTTACATATAATAAGGGTAGAGACTGAATTTTGACCTCAGAATCTGAACCAGGTTTGTTATGGCTGACCTTTGTCGTGAACTTTGTCATTTTGTTGCATCAGTATAACGCAAGGCATAAAATAAATAGATAGTGTAAAAGAGGAAGAGTGAGGTAGTGTTCATGGACTATTCAGAAATCTGATGGGGGAGGGGATGAAAGTTTTTCCTAAAATGTTGAGTGTGCATCTTCATGCTCCTGTACCTCCTCCCTGACAGTAGAATTTATTTATTTATTGAGATACAGCACAGAACAGGCCCCCTCGGCCCCTCCAGCTGCACTGCCCAGCAAACCCCTGCCTTAACCCTAGCCTAATCACAGGACAATTCACAATGACCAATTAACCTATCACCTGGTAGGTCTTTGGATGGTGGGAGGAAACCTGAACTTCCAGAGGAAACCAATGTGCTCACGGGGACAATGTATAAACTCCTTACAGACTATGGCGCGAAATGAGAAGAGGGCATGTCCTGGGTGGTGAGTGTCTTTCATGATGAATGCCTTGAGTCACACCTTTTGAAGATGTCCTAGATGGTGAAGGGCTTGTGCCTGTGATGAAGCTGGATGCATCTACAACACTCTGCAGCCTCTTTTGATCTTGTGCATTGGAGCTCCCATGCCAGGCGGTGAAACACCCAGTCAGAATGCTCCCCACTGTGTATCTGTGGAAATTTGCAAGAGTCTTTAGTTAAATATTCAAAATCCTAACGGAAAAGGCACCGAAGCATTCGGGCTCTCACGACCAGACTATGTAACACTTTTTTCCCCTAAGCCATCAGACTCCTCAACATCCAGAGCCTAGACTGACACCAACCTACTGCCCTCTACTGTGCCGATTATCTTGTTTATTATTTATGGTAGTGCCTGCACTGTTTTGTGCACTTTATGCAGTCCTGGGTAGGTCTGTAGTCTAGTGTAGTTTTTGTGTTGTTTTACGTAGTTCAGTGTAGTTTTTGTATTATCTCATGTAGCACCATGGTCCTGAAAAACGTTGTCTCGTTTTTACTGTGTACTGTACCAGCAGTTATGGTCGAAATGACAATAAAGAGTGACTTGACGACGACTTGATATGCCTTCTTCATGATTGTATCAATATGTTGAGTCCAGGATAGATCCTCTGAGCTATTGCTACTCAGGATCTTGAAGCTGCTCACCTTTTCCACTGGTGAGCCCTCAATGAGGACTGGGGTGCGTTCACCCAGCTTCCCCTTCCTGAAGTCCACAATCAATTCTTTAGTCTTGCTGACATTACGTGTATGACTGGTGTTGCAAAAACCATTGAATCAACCAATCTATCCCACCCCTGTACACTTCCTCATTGCCACTGACAACAACAGTGATGTCACTGGCAAACTGATGGATGGCATTTGAGCTGTACCTCGCCACCCAGTCATGAGTGTAGAAAGAACAGAGCAGTGAGCTAAGCACACATCTTTGAGGTGTGCCAATGTTGACTGTCAGCAAGGAGGAGATGTTACTACCAATCCACACTGACTGTGACCCAGTCAAAGATCCAGTGGAGAGGGAGGTACAGAGGCCATAGTATTGAAGCTTTTTGAATAGTACTGAGAGGAACACAAAGTTGTAATCAATAACAGTACACTGATGTAGGTATTACTGTTGTCCAGGTTGCCCTAGGCTAAATGGAGTGG
The DNA here is from genome assembly GCF_030028105.1 of Mobula birostris. Taxonomy (NCBI): domain Eukaryota; kingdom Metazoa; phylum Chordata; class Chondrichthyes; order Myliobatiformes; family Myliobatidae; genus Mobula; species Mobula birostris. Next base: position 109,607,060 of record NC_092378.1, read on the forward strand.
TGGTGAGACTGTGTCTGCTGTAGACCTTTTCCTGGCCTTTTCCCACTCTGGCCTTTTATCTCTTCTCACCTGCCTCTCACTTCTCCCTGGGTCCCCACCTCCTTCCCTCTCTCTCATGGTCCAGTCTCCTCTCCTATCAGATTCCTTCTTTTCTATCCCACCCACCTGTCACCTTCCAACTGGCCTCCTTGTCCTTCATCCACCTTTTTATTCTGCTTCCACCCTTTCTTCTCAGTCCTGATGAAGGGTCTCGACCCAAAACATCAATTGCTTATTCATTCCCATAGATGCTGCCTGAACTACTGAGTTCTTTCTGCATTTTGTGTCTGTTGCTTTGGATTTCCAGCATCTGCAAACTTTCTCTTGTTTATAACATCCCATCTCCTGTACTCAATCTTGATTTATGAAGGCCAATGTGCCAAAAGCTTTCTTTATGACCCTATCTACTTGTGTTACCATTTTCAAGGAATTATGCATCTATATTCCCAGATCCCTCTGTTCTACCACACTCCTCTGTATCCTACTGCTCACCATGTAAGATCTACCATGGTTGGTCCTCCCAAAGTGAAATACCTTACACTTGTCTGCATTAAATTCCATCTGTCATTTTTCCAGCTGGTCCAGACCCCACTGCAAGCTTTAATAGTCTTCCTTGATGTCCCCTCACTACACTCCTAATCTTGATGTCATCCCTCCAGTTTACCACATCATCCAGATAATTAATATAGATGACAAATAACCACGGATCCAGCACTGGTCCCTGAAGCACACCACTAGTCTTGGGCACTGACATGACTGTGGTCCTTTTGAAGCAGTTGGGAACCTTCAACTGCAGCAGTGAGAGGTTGAAGATGTCCTTGCAGACTCCCACTAGTTGGCGGGCATGTGTTTTCAATACTTCCAGGTAGGCTATCAGGGTCTTCATTTTGTGAGAGTTCCCCTCTGTAAGAGATGTTCTGACATCAGCTTCTGAGACAGATACCACAAGGTCACCAGATGCTGTGGGGCCTGCACAGGTGCAGTTTTATTCTTGTGCATAAAGGGTGTTGAGCTCATTGGGGAGTGAGCATCACAGCCATTTGCCCTATTTGATTTTGCCTCAGAGCAACGTCATGCAAACTCTGCCATAACTGTCTTGCATCCAATGCTTTTATAACTTCATACAGAATTGCCTTTTTGCTCTTACAATAGCCTTTGGTAGGTTATACCTGGATTTCTTGTAGGGTTCTGGATTATCTGTCTTGAACACCACATATCTAGCTCTCAGCAAACTGCAAGTCCATAGCACATCAAAGTTGCTGGTGAACGCAGCAGGCCAGGCAGCACCTCTAGGAAGAGGTACAGTTGACGTTTCGGGCCGAGACCCTTCGTCAGGACTAACTGAAGGAAGAGTTAGTAAGAGATTTGAAAGTGGGAGGGGGAGGGGGAGATCCAAAATGATAGGAGAAGACAGGAGGGGGAGGGATGGAGCCAAGCGCTGGACAGGTGATTGGCAAAAGGGATATGAGAGGATCATGGGACAAGAGGCCCAGGGAGAAGGAAAAGGGGGAGGGGGGAAAACCCAGAGGATGGGCAAGGGGTATAGTCAGAGGGACAGAGGGAGAAAAAGGAGAGTGAGAGAAAGAATGTGTGTATATAAATAACGGATAGGATATGAGGGGGAGGTGGGGCATTAGCGGAAGTTAGAGAAGTCAATGTTCATGCCATCAGGTCGGAGGCTACCCAGACGGAATATAAGGTGTTGTTCCTCCAACCTGAATGTGACTTCATCTTTACAGTAGAGGAGGCCGTGGATAGACATGTCAGAATGGGAATGGGATGTGGAATTAAAATGTGTGGCCACTGGGAGATCCTGCTTTCTCTGACGGACAGAGTGTAGGTGTTCAGCAAAACGATCTCCCAGTCTGCGTCGGGTCTCGCCAATATATAGAAGGCCACATCGGGAGCACTGGACGCAGTATATCACCCCAGCCGACTCACAGGTGAAGTGTTGCCTCACCTGGAAGGACTGTCTGGGGCCCTGAATGGTGATAAGGGAGGAAGTGTAAGGGCATGTGTAGCACTTGTTCCGCTTACAAGGATAAGTGCCAGGAGGGAGATCAGTGGGGAGGGATGGGGGGTACAAATGGACAAGGGAGTCGCATAGGGAGCGATCCCTGCGGAAAGCGGGGGGGGGGGAGGGAAAGACGTGCTTGGTGGTGGGATCCCGTTGGAGTTGGCAGAGGTTACAGAGAATAATATGTTGGACCTGGAGGCTGGTGGGGTGGTAGGTGAGGACCAGGGGAACCCTATTCCTAATGGGGTGGCGGGAGGATGGAGTGAGAGCAGATGTGAGTGAAATGGGGGAGATGCGTTTGAGAGCGGAGTTGATGGTGGAGGAAGGGAAGCCCCTTTCTTTAAAACAGGAGGACATCTCCCTTGTCCTAGAATGAAAAGCCTCATCCTGAGAGCAGATGCGGTGGAGACGGAGGAATTGCAAGAAGGGGATGGCATTTTTGCAAGAGACAGGGTGAGAAGAGGAATAGTCCAGATAGCTGTGAGAGTCAGTAGGCTTATAGTAGACATCAGTAGATAAGCTGCCTCCAGAGATAGAGATAGAAAGATCTAGAAAGGGGAGGGAGGTGTCGGAAATGGACCAGGTAAACTTGAGGGCAGGGTGAAAGTTGGAGGCAAAGTTAATAAAGTCAACGAGCTCTGCATGTGTGCAGGAAGCAGCGCCAATGCAGTCGTTGATGTCGCGAAGGAAGAGTGGGGGACAGATACCAGAATAGGTTTGGAACATAGATTGTTCCACAAAGCCAACAAAAAGGCAGACATAGCTAGGACCCATGCGGGTGCCCATAGCTACACCTTTAGCTTGGAGGAAGTGGGAGGAGCCAAAGGAGAAATTATTAAGAGTAAGGACTAATTCCGCTAGACGGAGCAGAGTGGTGGTAGAGGGGAACTGATTAGGTCTGGAATCCAAAAAGAAGCGTAGAGCTTTGAGACCTTCCTGATGGGGGATGGAAGTATATAGGGACTGGACATCCATGGTGAAAATAAAGTCGTGGGGGTCAGAGAACTTAAAATCATCGAAAAGTTTAAGTCCGTGAGAGGTGTCACGAACATAGGTAGGAAGGGATTGAACAAGGGGGGATAAAACCGTGTCGAGATATGAAGAAACGAGTTCGGTGGGGCAGGAGCAAGCTGAGACAATAGGTCTGCCAGGACAGGCAGGTTTGTGGATCTTGGGTAGGAGGTAGAAACGGGAAGTGCGAGGTGTGGGAACTATAAGGTTGGTAGCAGTGGATGGGAGATCCCCTGAGCAGATAAAGTCGGTGATGGTGTGGGAGACAATGGCCTGGTACTCCCTAGTGGGGTCACAATCAAGGGGTAAATAAGAGGAGGTATCCACGAGTTGTCGTTGTGTCTCGGCAAGGTAGAGGTCAGTACGCCAGACTACAACAGCACCCCCATTATCGGTGGGTTTTATAGTAAGGTTAAGATTAGTGCGGAGGGAGTGGAGAGCAGAGCGTTCGGAAGGAGTGAGGTTGGAATAGGAACAAGGTGCGGTGAAGTTGAGACAGTTGATGTCCCGTCGGCAATTAGCAATTAAGAGATCCAGAGCAGGCAGAAGACCAGAGCAGGGTGTCCATAAAGATGAGGAGGGTTGAAGATGGGAGAAGGGGTCATCGGTGGGGGTAGAAGAATCCTTGCCGAAGAAGTAGGCTCGGAGGCGGAGGCGGCGGAAGAAGAGCTCCACTTCATGGTGAACGCGGAACTCGCTGAGGTGTGGGTGAAGGGGGACAAAGGTGAGACCCTTACTGAGAACAGAGCGTTCTGCCTCCGACAGTTGAAGGTTGGAGGGGATGGTAAAGACCCGGCATGGATGAGAGCTGGGATCGGGGGTGGGGGGGGGGGAGGCCGGGGGTGTCAGTGGGGAGGGGAGAGTTGGAGTGAGATGATAGGTCTCAAAGCTGTCCGCTTCTTTTTGGATTCCAGACCCAATCAGTTCCCCTCTACCACCACTCTGCTCCGTCGAGCAGAATTAGTCCTTACTCTTAATAATTTCTCCTTTGGCTCCTACCACTTCCTCCAAACTAAAGGTGTAGCTATGGGCACCCGCATGGGTCCGAGCTATGCCTGCCTTTTTGTTTGCTTTGTGGAACAATCTATGTTCTGAACCTATTCTGGTATCTGTCCCCCACTTTTCCTTCGCTACATCGACGACTGCATTGCCGCTGCTTCCTGCACACATGCAGAGCTCGTTGACTTCATTAACTTTGCCTCCAACTCTCACCCTGCCCTCAAGTTTACCTGGTCCATTTCCGACACCTCCCTCCCCTTTCTAGATCTTTCTGTCTCTGTCTCTGGAGACAGCTTATCTACTGATGTCTACTACAAGCCTACTGACTCTCACAGCTATCTGGACTATTCCTCTTCTCAAACTGTCTCATGTAAAAATGCCATCCCCTTCTCACAATTCCTCCGTCTCCGCCGCATCTGCTCTCAGGATGAGGCTTTTCATTCCAGGACGAGGGAGATGTCCTCCTTTTTTAAAGAAAGGGGCTTCCCTTCCTCCACCATCAACTCCGCTCTCAAACGCATCTCCCCCATTTCACGCACATCTGCTCTCACTCCATCCTCCCGCCACCCCACTAGGAACAGGGTTCCCCTGGTCCTCACCTACCACCCCACCAGCCTCCGGGTCCAACATATTATTCTCTGTAACTTCTGCCACCTCCAACGGGATCCCACCACCAAGCACATCTTTCCCTCCCCCCCCCCCCGCTTTCCGCAGGGATCACTCCCTACGTGACTCCCTTATCCATTCGTCCCCCCCATCCCTCCCCACTGATCTCCCTCCTGGCACTTATCCTTGTAAGCGGAACAAGTGCTACACATGCCCTTACACTTCCTCCCTTATCACCATTCAGGGCCCCAGACAGTCCTTCCAGGTGAGGCGACACTTCGCCTGTGAGTCGGCTGGGGTGATATACTGCGTCCGGTGCTCCCGATGTGGCCTTCTATATATTGGCAAGACCCGATGCAGACTGGGAGATCATTTTGCCGAACACCTACGCTCTGTCCGCCAGAGAAAGCAGGATCTCCCAGTGGCCACACATTTTAATTCCACATCCCATTCCCATTCTGACATGTCTATCCACGGCCTCCTCTACTGTAAAGATGAAGCCACACTCAGTTTGGAGGAACAACACCTTATATTCCGTCTGGGTAGCCTCCAACCTGATGGCATGAACATTGACTTCTCTAACTTCTGCTAATGCCCCACCTTCCCCTCGTACCCCATCCGTTATTTATATACACACATTCTTTCTCTCAATCTCCTTTTTCTCCCTCTGTCCCTCTGACTATACCCCTTGCCCATCCTCTGGGTTTTCCCCCCCTCCCCCTTTTCCTTCTCCCTGGGCCTCCTGTCCCATGATCCTCTCATATCCCTTTTGCCAATCAACTGTCCAGCTCTTGGCTCCATCCCTCCCCCTCCTGTCTTCTCCTATCTTTTTGGATCTCCCCCCCCCCCTTCCCACTTTCAAATCTCTTGCTAGCTCTTCCTTCAGTTAGTCCTGATGAAGGGTCTCGGCCTGAAATGTCAACCGTACCTCCTCCTTGAGATGCTGCCTGGCCTGCTGCGTTCACCAGCAACTTTGATGTGCTTGAATTTCCAGCATCTGCAGAATTCCTCATGTTTGCGAGTCCATAGCTTCAGGTTTGGGTATGTTCAGTTATATACTTGGAAGTGCGCAGTTACCTGAACAGGTCTTGATGGAGTCAGTTGCATCTGTGCCACATATTTTCACTGAACATGGCCAATTCCACTGTAAGCACTCCTCCATCTCCCTTAACCATATCTTCATTGTCCTCACCACTGGTGCTGCAATCTCTAGTCTCTGGCAGTCTGCCAGGAGTAGAAGCACAGCCAGATGATCAGATGTACTGTGGGGGTACGATGGCGCGGTAAGCATTCTTAATGGTTGTATAACAGTGATCTAGTATGTTGACTCCTCTGGTTCCACAGAAGACATGTCCATATAGTTTGTCAGAGACCTCTTGAAGCTGCCCTGGTTGAAGTCTCCCGCAATGATTGGTTAGGCATTAACGTGCACCATTGAACACAGTACTCAGCTTCCCCAGTGCCAGCTGACTGTTCACCTGTTCTGGAAAATATATTGCAGTTGGGATGATGGCAGAGAACTCCCTTGGCAGATAGAATATATGACACTTGACCACCAGATGTTCTAGGTTGAGGGAGCAGACCAGAGAAAGAACTGCTACGTCTGTGCACCATGATGAGTTAATCATGAAACAAACCGCCAGCCTCTGATTCACCTAACGCTGATGTCTGGCCCATGCAGTGGTAGGTGAAGCCCTCGGCTGGAATGCTGTGTCTGGACTGTTGGGTGTGAAGCTGAGTTCACAGCATCTCTGCTACTGTAATCTTGCTTTGAGCTCTTTAGTTTTATTTTACAGAGACTGTACACTAGCCAGGAGGATGCCTTAGAACCCTACATTTCAGTTTTATCTGCAGCCCTGTCTGGCAGCCATATTCCTGAGACAATGGAGGCATCCCCTAAACTTCCGCTGCTGCACTCGCTTCCTGAGCAGTCTGACTACTGACACTGATGTTTTTTTCTTAAAAAATGACTTGCAACAACATTGTTTACTGCTGCATTTGTGGCTGCAGATTCCATCTGCAGTTCTGAACTGAAGTAGTTGATTCCCTAAGGAGCTCATACAAAATGTTACCGTTTTCTGGCACCATCTTGATCAGTAAGTTTATTTTTTTCAAACTTGCCCAGTGCACATGCCCGCAGACACAGCTTTTACAAATAACAATCAAATTTTAAAGCAGTGACACATGATAAAAACTCTCACTAAGAGCTCTCAACAAATCATATACTGTACTGTGTAAAAGCCTTAGACACAGAGAAATAGCTAGGTTGCGTAAGATTTTTGCACAATGCTGTATTTGTCAATGTAGAGCGGAGAGTGAGTGTGTAAATCTGGCAGAAGCAAAGGATGTTAGGAATGGGGAGAGTTGAGCACCATGGGAAGGATGTGGGACAGGTGGCAGAGAAGGAGTGCCAGGGCAGGGAGTGGCACAGGTTCAAATACACCCAGCCCTTAGACAACAGGAAGTTCATTTGATTTGGTTTACTGATCATTACAGAAAGTCTCTCTACACTGTGTAGGTTTCTTCCTGTGTAGGTTTTTGCAAATAAAGAGATCAACTGTTTGGCACGTTCAGACCCCATAAGTCCAGAAGTCTGTAAATGGTGAGTTTTCAGCAATCGTGTTCAGGCGGTGTTCAAGCAGACCTTCGACCCTCGCCGCCGTGGGATTGCTGAGTGATGCTACCATATAGTAGAATTTGGTGTTGTTGGCGGAGATTTCTCGCAGAGTGAACTGGGCCTCAGCTGGTACAAACCAAGTGACGGCATTTGCTTGCAAAACTGCAGCAGTTTCAAAGTGGCTGCATTGGCCGACACGTTCAGTACCTCAGGGACTGTCCTAGAGCATTGGGGTCACCAATGTAGGTTTCTGCAAATAAAACGAAGTAAGTTGTTTTATGGTGAACGAAACCCATAACACATATATTAAACTCCAAAACCTATACCAGAAAAGCATGCTGAAAAACCGTTTTTGTAATAACGTCATCACGTCAGACCAGCTTCTTCCAGTGAAGCTCCAACTCAGTGTTGGTGGTCATGAATTATGTACATTTCTCCCAATTACATCACCATACACCTGCTCCCTTGCCTCTTCCTTCCTCATTTCCCATCCATGATTCCCCTCTCCTTGCCCCCTTCCCACTCTCCCTTCATAATAAAGACCCATATCAAAATCAGGCTTATCATCATTCGTATGTTATGAAACTATATTTTTTGCAGCAGCTGCACAGTCCAATACATAAAATTACAACAATACTGAGCAGAAGTCTGAGGCACCCTAGCTATGTATATGTGCCTAAGAGCTTTGCACAGCATTGTATGGTACTTTGCCGCATTCCCCTTCCAAAAGCTATTTTAAAGTTATTTAACATATATTTCAAATAAACGGGAGACCCCCTTGCCTCTGGTGGAGTGTTTGACTTTCACTGTCTGATTTACACAACACTCACAGGTGAGGTGTCCAGTATTCCGTCATCAGAAGTGGTCTCTGGACTGGGTGATAACTGCATTTCTCTATCTACTTGCTTTAAAAACAATAATATTTTTATATTCACCCCAACATGATACTGAACCTCCTTTATCCAGCTCAGACACTATCTCTCGGCTGCAGGCAGCCAATTCCACAAGAATCCTACTAGCTTTTTCAGAGTTATTTTCCATTCAGTGGGACAGCACAGCACCAACACTATCTGATGATCAGTCACAAGGTAAGATCATGCAGTCGTCTGTGGATTCACAGGCTAGTAATCAGCAAACTCTTCTTTGGAATGTACAGACATTTTTTCTTGTCCTTCAGTCCATCTCTATGTCACATCATTTTCAGGACTGTTTGATATTTGCAACATAGTACACATACTTCAAAAATAGATTTAACTTCTGAAATCTGCTCAACACTTCCTAAATGCTCGTCTCTTGAGAGTCCTGTAACCAGGGTAACATGATTCTGGGAATGCCCTGCCGTAATCCCTCATTGTTCTCTAAGGTTAGCAGTGTGGATGAAACTATGAAGAATAGTCAATTATATGTTAGTACACCCTGTAAATGTTGCTATCCAGCAGTTCACAAACTATTTTATGCCATGGACCCCTACTGTTAACTGAGGAGTCTGTAGACCCCAGATTGGGAACTCGCTTATTGCACTCAGTGGCTACTTTATGAAGGTGACTTCTTGTACCTAATAAAGTGGCTGCTGGGTGTATGTTTGTGGTCTTCTGCTGCTGTAGCCCATCCACTTCCAAGTTCGATGTGTTGTGCATTCAGAGATGTTCTTCTGCACACCACTGTTTTAATGTGTGATTATTTGAGTCACTGTCGCCTTCCTGTCAGTTTGAACCAGTCTGGCCATTCTCCCCTGACCCCTTTCATTAACAAGGCATTTTCACCCTCAGAACTGTCATTCACTGGATTTTTTTTTTGTTTTGGTTTTTTTTGCACCATCCTCTGTAAACTCTAGAAACTGTTGTGTGTTGAAAATCCCAGGAGATCAGCAATTTCTGAAAATGGCCACTGAATGTAGATTGTTCTTCTAACACTGTGGCTGACGTATTGGCTTCCTCAGACACCAATCAAAATATGGTTTCCATTCCAGCAGCCTCCATTAGTGATTGGTTTGTAAGCTCCACAAATCATGTTTTAATGTTAGCATGGTGGCTGCTGCCCATTCAGAATGCTGAACCGGTCAGGACCAACATGAATTTCAGTTTGGGTGTTCTATGCTATGTCAGGCCCATCTTTGAAAACATCTTTACTTCTTCCCAGTGGGACAGCCTCAGATGTCATAATGTGATGAATGTTCCCCCAATTCAGGGAAGTTTCTGGCAACTTGTCACTTCCCCAACGTTTTGGTTTGGAACCTGCAACAACTTCAAATTTTAAGGTTTAGACTTGCTGTTGCTATTCCGCTGTCATTTCACCAGCTTCAAGTACTTCAATACTTTCACGTATACAGGCTTTCAGATTTAGCTTTAAATTTCACATGTGGTGTTTTTTGACTAGTCAGATGTGTTTATCTGGTTTATCGGTGTAAAACCAGGGTGAAGCTCAGATGTTTCCTCCTCGTCATTCACTTCCACGACAACAACACACAATAGTTTAGCTTGTGTTAAACCATTTCCTTTTCATTCAATATTGATTTAGAATCATGTTTTCTTTTTGCAGTTAAGACATTTTTATCAGCTTTCTTTAACTTCTTATTATTTCATTTTCTCAGCATACTTTATACTTATTCTTAGGAGATCAGGCAATGTGCCCTTTGAAACTACACTTATAATTCTTATCTTGCATTGGTCAGCAGGCAAGTAAAACATTTCCCTTCACTTTGGTTCAACACACATCAAAGTTGCTGGTGAACGCAGCAGGCCAGGCAGGATCTCTAGGAAGAGGTACAATCGACATTTCGGGCCGAGACCTTTCGTCAGGACTAGACCTTTACCTTCACTTTGGTTACAGCTTTTATTTAAATTGATATTTATTCTGCTGCTTGCACTCTGTCAATCTCACTATCGTTCATTCCATACACTATCTGGCCCCCTTGCCACTTGCCCTCAGTGTTTGCTGTTACATGGAATAGCTGGGCTATCACCCACCTTGAAACCTGGTCATTTATGATCCCACACACTAGTCAGTCCCTTTGCCTCTAAGCTGACAGAATGCACAGTTATACTTACAACATTACAATAACTTACCCAACACAGATACAAATTCAGTTTTCTTAACTGTGAATTTCTGGGGGTGGGGGGGAAGGGAGCTTTGGGAGTGTTGATGTTTCTATCATTCATTCTATGGGTTTCTTCTTTTGTGGATGTCTGTGAAGAGTAAGAATTCCAGGTTGTATATTGTATATTTCAGGTTGTATATGCGGATGACACTGTTAATTGCAAGTACAGAGGAAGAACTACAAAACTTAATTGATATAGTTGAAGAAAGTGCAAAAATGGGTCCACCTATCAATTGCAAAAAGACAGAATGTATGTTGATTTCCAGAAAGAAGGAGAATCCTATCTGCCGGCTGACAATAAATGGGGAAGACATAAAACAAGTAAAGAACTTTTGCTACTTAGGAAGCTGGGTGACATCAGATGGCAGGTGTGACATGGACATCAAAAGAAGAATAGGAATGGCAAAAGACACCTTTACAAGAATGAAGAGCATACTGACCAACACTAAACTAGGCATGACAACCCACCTCAGAGTACTGAGATGTTACGTTTATCCAGTTATGTTATATGGCTCAGAATGTTGGACAATATCTACTAACATGAGGAAACGAATTGAAGCAGCAGAGATGTGGTTTTTGAGGAGGATGCAAAGAATGTCATGGACGAAACAAATATCTAACAAGGATGTCATGAACAGAGCAAGCACTAAAAGAGAAATAATGTACGAGATCATGAAAAGGCAACGTGACTTCACTGGACGTGTGATTAGGAAAGAGGAGTTAGAATGCACGGTAATTATGGGAAAGATTGAAGGGAAGAAAGCAAGAGGAAGACAAAGACAAATGATGATGGAGACACAGCCAGAGAACTGGAAATGAATAACAATGAATTGATCCACTTGACCCAAAACAGGAGTGTGTGGGCCATGGCAGTCAAAGCTCAAACTGGGCATGGCACCTGATGATGATGATGATATCGTATACATTCTCTGATGTTAAAATGAACCTTTGAACCTTAATATGATCTCACATGGATTTGGAATAACTCTTTTATTACCAATTTTCTCTAGGTTTCGCTGGGTTTATCATTGAAATCTATCTATCATTATACTTCATAGCATAGACTTCCCTGCATTTTCATCATTGATGTCATTTACATCCAAGAAATACGACTGTATCCTACATTATTCTTCCTGTGCCTGGGTTTAAAAGTTAAATGCTGAAGTGAAGTCTACTATTGTGATCATTTTCCTTCCATTATAAATTTTTAAAACAGCTAATTGTTGGATTTCTCTTGCCTGTTTTTTTTAAAGAGCTTTTCTCCAATTCTTTCTCACTTTAAGAATAATTTCCCTCATTGCCAATGTTGTATCTCAACACACAGATAGGAGCAGGTTGAGACTTGTCTTTTAGAAAACCCGTTTATTTTCTTCAAGCCTGAATGATAGGGAAACACCAGACAGGATTGTGTGAGGAATGTCAGGAAGAGGAGTCAGTAGAACATGTAGTTCTGAGTTGCAGGAAGTATGGGATACAGAGAGAGATGATGAGAATCAATCGAAGGGAATTGGGGGTGCAGGAATTCACATAAAAAGGGTTGCTGGGCATGGGTGAGAGAGCACAGGTCAGGATATTTTTAGCTTTCTTAAAGGGTACAGGGTTTTTTTTCATATGGGATATAATGAATAAGCAGGAATAGGGTACTAGGATGGCCAAAGATGGGAGGATAAAATGTAGGTTAGGGTATGTGTGTGTATGATTGGGTGAAGGAATTTGGAATGTAAGTCTATCGCACACTCCGGAGCAGAAGGTGGCGGTAATGCACCATTAAGCTGGGTGCCAACCACCATAAAACAAGAAGAAGAAGAAGAAGAAGCCTGCTGCAAACCCAAGCAGACCTGACCGAAATGTCATAGATCCAAGATTCATAGAGCTAAATAGCTCTTCAAACCAACTGATTTATGCCAACCAAAATACTTATTTGAACAAATCCCATTTGATTATGTTTAGTCCATATCCCTCTAAACGTTTCTGATCCAAAGGGTTTTAAATTTGGTAATTCTACCTGCCTCTTCCATCTCCTCTGCAGCTCATTCCATATATTCACCACTCACTATTTGAAAACTTGCCTTTCAGATCCCTTTTAAATGGTTCATTAAACCTTTGCTGTAGAGAAAATGCAATGCAGGCAGATAAATAAAGTGCAATCATCACAATGATGTAAAATTGGAGCTCAGAGTTCATCTTTTTAGTCTGTTCAAGACTCAGATGATAGTGAGATAGAAACTGTCTGCGAGTCTGATGGCACAGTCTCTCAATCTTTTGTACCTTTCGCCTGACAGGAGAGGGGAGAAGAGACAATAACCAGGGTGGTGGGGTGGGGTTGGGGGGGGGGGGGTGGTGGTCTTTGATTACGCAGGCTGCTTTGCCGAACCAGTAGAAAGTCAGAGGATTGGAGGCTGGTTTGCCTGATGGACTGAACTGCATTCAAAACTCTGCAATTTCTTGCAGTCTTGGGATGAGAATTTGGCATAGCAAGCTGTGATGTACCTATGTTGTACATACTATTTATTGTAAATTGCTATAAATTGCACATTGCATACTTAGATGGAGACGTAACGTAAAGATATTTACTCCTCATGTAAATGAAGGTTGTAAGTAATAAAGTCAATTGAATTCAATAAATTGGCATTATTGAACACAATTAAACCGACTGACGTGACTCATGTTATGGAGACCACTAGAAACATAATAATACTCAAACATTTAAAAAAGTATTGAGCTTCAGACCTAGAGGCAAGAGTTTGGCATTTAATGATGAAAATCATAAGACAAGCTTACATCAGATATCAGAATGAGAATCAGGTTTATTATTAGATCATAAGACCGTAGTTATCAGAGCAGAATTAGGCCATTTGGTCCATCGAGTCTGCTCTGCTGTTTCATCACAGCTCATCCGTTTTCCTTCTCAGCCCCAAGCTCCTGCCTCTGCCCGTATCCTTTCATGCCCTGACAGACACACGTTTTACAACAGCAGTACAGTGCAATACATAAAATTACTATTAATTACATTAGGAAAATATTTTTAAAAGTGCAAAAACCAGCAAAATAGTGAGGTAATTTTCATGGATTCAAGGACTGTTCCAAAATCTGATGGCAGAGAGAAAGAAGCTGTTCCTAAAACACTGAGTGTGCACCGTCAGGCTTCTGTACCTCCTTCCTGATGCTACTAAGGAGGAGAGGGCAGGTCCTGGATTTTGAAGATGTCCTAGATGGCAGGGAGGCTAGTGCCCCTGGCGGAGCTGGCTGAATCTGAGATGCTTTGGTCCCCAAATAAAGGTGTAGCTTTTGCAGGCATTGCCAAACCTGGAATGGATGGGTTTTCTCCTGAGGAAAGGTTGGTCAGAATAGGTTAGTTATACTTTCATAAGATTGCCAAGCTAATCCATGCCAATGGAAAAGCAAAAAAAAAAGAAAGTCACAAAATCTTAAATAAGATTGAAAATGTTGGCGATACTCAGTACATCTGTGGAGAGGGAAGGAGACAAAGTTTTAAGTCAATAACTCTTCAACAGAACAGAAAGGATGATTAAAACTGTGTGAATGGTTGTGAAGGCATGAGGGATAGAGCGAACAGAAGGAAATATCTGCAATACTGTGGAGATCAAATTGTCCAGGTAATGCAATTACTGCTGGTGCTATTGAAGAGAGGGAGAGAATGCTATCACTTTCATAATTGCTTTGTCAGGATGTTTGTAAATCGAGGGAACAAACATGGGAAGTAGAGAGGAAAAGAACATGTCAGAAATCTGAGAAGCAGAGCACAGCAGCTGCTGGAAATATAAGAATGAAGGAACTACCCACAGATCAGGTAACATCTGTAGAGAGTCATAGAAAAGTACAGAACAGGAACAAGCCCTTCGGCCCATCTAGACCATACTGTGACAGGACAGGTTGGCAATGCTAATTCTCCTGCTAACCTTGCCCCTTTGCCCTCCTCGTTCTGACCCTAGTCAAGTCTCCCCAGTAGTTCACACACTTTGCCCTCCCATTCTACAGTTCTAAGGAGTTCACCACTTACACACCCCAACAGTAAAACAATCACTAGCTTAGCTAATCAAAACAATTTCTTCAGTGAATGTGCTCTACTAGTTTGTACGGCATAAAAAATAGGGATTCTAGACACAGGGATTCCAAACAGCTTCATTTATTTTCACTCACACCATGACATCGGTTTGTAAACTGCAGAATGGCCCCAAAAGCCCCGAGAGACAGTCTGGGGCATCCTAAAATAATGCCTGGGTTAGTGGGAGCAGGCACCCTCACCTTATACAGGCAACACCACTGGAGGGGAGGCATTATTCTTTCATATTCAACAGCATGTGGGCACTGATTTATGGGTTCAACTAAGGCATTTGTTGTGGAATAAAACTGCAGGATGTAAGGATTCCTGTTTAAAATGTTCCAATTCTGCATCTGAAATAATTATTATGGTCGGATCACGTGATCCTCCCAACCCTGACCAACCGTAGAATTTCCTGTTCCTTCTCAACCAGGCGGAGGCAGATTTAAACTCTCAGTCTGGCTTTGCTGAGAGGTGCGTTGGCGAATGGTTATATCAGAACGTTAAAGACAAGATGTACCATAGAGAAAGCCTCTGTATATTTGTAAATTTTTGTACATACATGTTTGTTTTCATTTGCCTATTTGAATACTTTATTTCTTCACCACTTTTGGGCAGCTTTTGCATTTTTTTTCCACCTGGCACTAAATAAAACCCCTTGAGCAAATGTGCTGTTGTGGCTCAGCGGAAGAAGACCAGAGATTTATACCTATTTATGCCCCTCATAATTTGGTATATCTCTATCAAATCTCTCAATCTTCTATGTTCCAATATATAAAGTCTTAACCTATTTAATCTTTCTTTATAAGTCAGATCCTCCAGACCCGGCAACATCCTTGTAAATTAGGCCTCACCAAAGTTTTATACAACTTCAACATCAATCCCATTTTCTGTACTCAATACTTTGAAGGCCAATGTGCCAAAAGCTTTCTTTATGACCCTATCTACCTGCGATGCCATTGAAAATGACTCCACTTTCAATGAGGAGTGGCATCATAGGGAAAAAAAATACTTGATTTCATGTTATAGGCAGATCACCTACATCCAATATAGACTGGAAAGGCTGGTTATCTGAAATAGTTACGATTAAAATATATAAACTGGAAGCAAAGGTGGGCTACTTAGTCCCTCACCCTACTCTATCATTCAAAAAATTTGTGGCTAATTTCATAGTCCTGCTGCTGCAAAACAACTAATTTCTCATGATATATCATAAGTCTGTAATAATAAATCTGATTCTGAGTCACCTCAATTCCTCACGTCTGTGCAAAGCTTTCACCTCCTTGCAATTGAGGAGTTCACTACTGTGCACGAATGGTCCAAATGTGCTCTCACAAAGCACGACAGATTTTAGCAGTACCGGACTCTTAGCTTTCTGAATTACTTGCTGTACTTTCTGCTAGCCTTTTGTATGACATGCACCAGGGCGCCAAGATCCTCAAACACTGTTATCTCTAATTATATGCATCACAAGCTGCTATTTAACTTCCTTCCCAAAATGGACAATTTCCAATTTAGATTAACGACAAATGAAAGATCATGCTCACCTACATTTATACGACACGGCACATAATAATGACGATGATGACATTCTTTGTTACACCCGTTGCCACTCCTGGCATGCTCTTCTAATTCTGTCTACAAGTCCTATTTACAAAGAATGCATTTTGAGAATGAGGGATGTTTTACAGAACAGATGAAGGAAGAGCTTCTAATTTGAGGAAAAAGATGCTGCTAAGAATATAATAATAATAATAAATACTTTATTGATCCCAAGTGGGAAATTCTTTAATTACAGCGGCAACTTTTAAAAACACACTTAGCAGTGTACAGATTTAACTAATAGTAAAGTACAGAATAATAATGTGCCAATGTTCAATAATGTGCACTAATAATGTATGAAATAAGTTTGTAATAAAACAGAGACTATTTCACTAAGATGTGTGTTTCCCTGTTGCACAGAGATGAACTGTTGTATATGCTTATTGTATTTGTTAGGAAAGAATCTCTGTAATGATCCTTGTGACGGCAGAGCTGAATGGGTCTGTATTGTTACGTAGCCCGCAACTGGGTTGCCAAACCAACAGAAATGGATCACTCAGCTGGAGTCTGGATCACTAGAATTAAGAAAGTTTTATTAAAGAAACAAGCAACACAGTAATCGAAAGGATAATAAATGCAACAGTTCAGCAATGATAACCACACATGTGCACAGAATTAAGATAACAGCATCAATCAAGCTCTATCGTTGTCTAGGGATAAATGACCAATTTCAAAGTGACACAAAGTTCAGTCCAATTTGGTAGTTCAGTTCGCAGTAATCGTTGCCATGGCGATGGACTACGTGGGGGGAGAGAGAGAGAGAGAGAACGGGAACAACTGATCATTCAGACGTGGCTTCCACTCACAGACCGGCGATATGGCTTACAAGCAGCTTTTGGGCAGGTCCTTGGTGATGTCACCTGAGGTCACCGACTGTGACCCCTCCTCCAGATGCAGTCGATCCTCTGCAGTGAACCCGGCAGCCAAGCGAGGGTGGACACACACCGGGTTCCTGCTGATCGTACCTTTCCACCCTTTCCATCCGGTACGTCCCACCGACTCGTGAGAGGCGCACCACTTCCAGGGTCTCGTTACCTTGGGTGTCGTGTGTCCTGCCTTAGCGAACCTGTCCCTTTTTATCCCCCTGCTGGGGTATCGCCTGTCCATCACTTCAAACAGTTCAGGGTTCAAAGGGGGAGCCGCTCCAGACAGCTCTCTCTCTCCCGTCCCTTCATTACACATCTCCAGATGCTGTTTCATTGTGTTCCTTATCTCTGTCTTGAAGACAGGTGGCAGACCAACTGCTGATCACACAGGACAGCTAACATCTTATCTATATGTATTCTTGCCACAGTATGTAAAGGTGCTCCTCTGCACAATAAGAAGGTCGTAGAGAGGATGTGCCAGATTGTCCATAATGGATAACAGTTTGTTTAGTGACCTCCTCTCCACCAGTAACTCAAAAGGGTCCAGGTCGTAGCCAAGGATGGATCCAGCCTTTATGATGAGTTTATTTAGTCTTTTCGCATCACCAGCACCGATGCTGTTCCCCAACGTAAGACAGCAAAGAGGACTGAACTCACTACAACAGACTGGTAAAAGATCTCCAGTATCCTGCTGCACACATTGAAGGATCTCATCTTCCTTAGAAAACAGAGTCTGCTACTCTCCTTCTTGTAAACAGCCATGGTGTTGCTTTTCCAGTCAAGTCTGTTGTTGAGGTGAACACCCAAGTATTTGTGCCCCTCCACCACTGCAACTTCTTCTCCCAGAATGTATACAGGACTCGTCACAGTCCCCTTCCTCCTAAGATCAATCACCATCTCTCTGGTTTTGGCCACATTCAGGAGCGGGTGATTCCTCCCACACATGGTTTGTTGTATCGTTTGTACATCTTACTGTGCAATATGTTTATTATAGTAATCACATATTGAAAATGTAAATACTGTATGAGTCTCATAATCTAAGATGTGCTGCACGTGCATGAGCACCTGGTTATCTAAAAGACAGGGTAAGAGGTAACAGTTGCCAGATCCCAATAGTCACACAGAAATAAAACTTCTTGCTGCAATGTTTTGAGTTGTCCATTATTGTTTCATTATTCACTAAGGAACAATTCATTACATTTTTCATTTCCAAATAAACTCATTGATGTTGGAATGAAATACAGTTACATAGTTTTTCTTACTGGAATCTCAAGGTCCTTGTAAGCAAGATAGTTCTCACATTTAGAATCAAAGATTTTGAGTTTTCCCTTTAGTATGCAGTGTTGTAAATGTAACTTTAATCTCAACATTAAACAATATTATTTATGATGTGAGCTTCTTGAATATTGTACAGAAGCAACTAATGTCATTTTGTGATATGCCTCATTTTTGTTCTCGGAGATGTTTTCTATTGTTACCATGCTGACTTTTAAGGCGATATTTGGAAACAGATTTTCCAAAGATCACTATGTTTCACAGTTCTTAAGCTAGGGGCTTTGTGGTTAGTTAAAAATACAATTATAGTCTAAGTGACTATGTCTTGTGAAACCATGAGCAATGGAACAACACACATAAAAGTTGCTGGTGAACGCAGCAGGCTAGGCAGCATCTCTAGGAAGAGGTACAGTCGGCATTTCAGGCCGAGACCCTTCGTCAGGACTCACTGAAAGAAAAGCTAGTAAGAGATTTGAAAGTGGGAGGAGGAGGGGGAGATCCGAAATGATAGGAGAAGACAGGAGGGGGAGGGATGGAGCCAAGAGCTGGACAGTTGATTGGCAAAAGGGATATGAGAGGATCATGGGACAGGAGGCCTAGGGGGAAAGAAAAAGGGGAGGGGGGAAAACTAGAGGATGGGCAAGGGGTATAGTGAGGGGAACAGAGGGAGAAAAAGGAGAGAGAGAAAAAGAATGTGTGTATATAAATAAATAACAGATGGGGTATGAGGGGGAGGTGGG
This sequence comes from Mobula birostris, assembly GCF_030028105.1. Classification (NCBI taxonomy): domain Eukaryota; kingdom Metazoa; phylum Chordata; class Chondrichthyes; order Myliobatiformes; family Myliobatidae; genus Mobula; species Mobula birostris. The sequence continues at coordinate 109,625,992 of NC_092378.1, forward strand.
CATTAGCAAAAGTTTGAGGAGTCAATGTTCACGCCATCAGGTTGGAGGCTACCCAGATGGAATATAAGGTGTTGTTCCTCCAACCTGAGTGTGGCTTCATCTTTACAGTAGAGGAGGCCGTGGATAGACATATCAGAATGGGAATGAGACGTGGAATTAAAATGTGCGGCCATTGGAAGATCCTGCTTTCTCTGGCGGACAGAGCGCAGGTGTTCAGCGAAATGATCTCCCATTCTGCGTCGGGTCTCGCTAATATATAGAAGGCCACATTGGGAGCACCAGATGCAGTATATCACCCCAGCCGACTCACAGATGAAGTCACCTGGAAGGACTGTCTGGGGCCCTGAATGGTAGTGAGTGAGGAAGTGTAAGGGCATGTGTAGCACTTGTTCTACTTACAAGGATAAATGCCAGGAGGGAGATCGGTGGGGAGAGATGGGGGGGGACGAATGGACAAGGGAGTCGTGTAGGGAGCGATCCCTGCGGAAAGCAGAGGGGGGGGAGGAGGGAAAGATGTGTTTAGTGGTGGGATCCCGTTGGAGGTGGCGGAAGTTACAGAGAATTATACGTTGGACCCGGAGGCTCTCTCTGCTGGCCACAGAATTTCCTGCCTGTTGAGTCTCTTACTACAATAATTCTCCACCCTGCCTTTGCAACCACAGACCTGGCTGCTGCTGCTGCTGCTCTCCTCTGAAAGGCCATCCTGTCTGACAGTAGGTGTCTTACTAAGGGGAGTGGTCTCAGGGGAATCCTGTGTTCACTGTCTATCCTAGCCAAATCTCTTCGTGGTCACCTAACTATTTGCTGCCTACACCCTTGCTGTGACCACCTCACTACAGCTGCTTTCTATGATTAGAGCAGATTAGATCAGATTCAACTTTATTGTCATTGGGCAGAGTACAGATACAAAGCCAATGAAATGCAGTTAGCACCTGACCATAAATGCAAAGAATAGTGTTATTTACAAAATAACTGTGAATAAAAAGTGCTACAGCACACAGATATAAAAGTACTGAGACAGTACAATACGGATGCAATACTGCTTAGCGCTGTGATGAGAGGTTCAGCAGTGTCACAGCCTCAGGGAAGAAGCTCTTCCTGTGCCTGCTGGTGTGGGAGCGGAGGCTCCTGTAGCGCCTACCGGATGGGAGGAGAGTAAAAAGTCCATGGTTAGGGTGAGATGCATTCCTGATAATGCTTTTTGCCCTGCTCAGGCAGCGTTTATGGTAGATGTTCTCAATGGTGGGCAATTGGGTGCCGATAATCGGCTGGGCAGTTTTCACCACACGCTGGAGTGCTTTGTGGTCCGATACGGGACAATTGCCATACTACACTGAGATGCATTTGGTGAATATGGTCTCAATGGTACAGCGGTAAAAGTCCGTCAGTATCCTGGCGCAGAGGTGAGCTTTCTTGATGCTCCGCAGGAAATAAGGGCGCTGTTGCGCCTTTTTGATCAGGATGGAGGAGTTCAGGGACCAGGTGAGATCCTTGGAAATGTGGACACCAAGGAATTTGAAGCTTGATACACGCTCCACTACAGTTCCGTTGATGTAGATGGGGACGTGGGTGTGACTCCTGGCATGCCTGAAGTCCACAATGATCTCCTTGGTCTTCTGGGTGTTAAGGGCCAGATTGTTGTCGGCACACCACGCAGCCAGGTGCTGGACCTCGTCCCTGTAGGCCGTCTTGTCATCCCCTCTGATCAGACCAACCACCGTGGTATCATCTGTGAACTTGATTATGGAGTTAGAACCATGTACAGGAATGCAGTCATAGTGAAAAGGGAGTACAGAAGAGGGCTCAGCACACAGCCTTGAGGCATGCCGGTGTTCAGGGTGAGAGTGGAGGAGGAGAGGTTGTCTAACTTAACTGATTGGGGTCTGTTAGTCAGAAAGTCCAAGGTGTTGATGTTATTAACATCATGGATACTCCTGAGTGTGTCTAGCTTCAGCCCCCGACCTCATGGCTCCTGATTTTTGACTGCTTTCCGTGTTCTCTCCCAGAAGGCACACCAGAGCTTGTCCATGCAGTAGCACTCACAGATAAAGAGGGGGAAGCACCAAGCTGATTTAATAATTGAGGTTCATATTTTTGTTTCAACTAAGTGGAAACCATGAAAGGAAATATTTCTGAAAGGGGACCAGTCAAACTGAAGTTGTACTGCTATAACTATTCAAATAGGAGATCAATCCAAAAGACCAGAAATCTGAAACTTCGGCAAAAAAAAGCTAGAAATGTTCAGGTGGTTATGAACTATCTCTGGAAAGTGAGACAAAAGCCTGGATTTTGCATCAATTTTGATTGCACGATCATGACTGCATCAAACTGTCACTAGAAATTTCTGTATGTACATATAAAAATACTGAATGTGCTTGCCTTTTCTTTCAACTTTTTTCAACGTTGTCAGGAGAAACATTATTGGAGGTGGCTGTGAGCTTCCTGATGTTTTGCAACTTTATGCACTCCCATTGTGACATCTTTACCTTTTCACTCCTACACTGTTTTTATAACTCCTGGTGTAAACTTGAAGAACAGCATTTCATTTTCTGTCTAGGCATGTTACAGCCTCCACGAAACAATGCTTAATTAAGTTCTCTCAAATATAAGCCTTTCTAATTTGTCCAAGAACTGGGAGGTTCTGACTAAGATCATTAACCTGTAAGGTTAATTCCATGTATCTCCTTCCCCAGATGCTGTCTGACATGTTGGAATTTTTGCAGCATTCGCTTCCATTTCGGATTTCCGGTGACTGCTGTCATCTATTTCTCAGAATTCTAGCAATTACTTTTCTTTTCCTCTCCCCTATAATCATTCAACATCTCTATTTAAAAGTCACTCAAAAACATAAGCAAGCATTGAAAAGTCTTCACACCTGCTTTCAACTGACTCCAATCAGTGTCCTCTATTTTCTCTTGATTACCACTCAGTCTCGGACTTTCCCTTTATTCTTTCCAGCCCTTCCTCTTCTCTGCAACTTTTCTTAGTTCTGAAGAAAGGTTATTGATCAGAAATGTTAATCCCGTTTCTCTCCCCATAGATGTTGTTTGACTTGCTGAGCATTTTCAACACTTCCTGATTTCATTTCAGATTTTCAGTATCTGCAATCTGTAGTGAGGGAGGAAGTGTAGGGGCTGATATAACACTACAATTGGTTGTTGGGATAAGTGCCAGGAGGGAGATCAGTGGGGAGGGATGAGTGGACAAGGGAGCCACATAGTGTGCGATCCCTCTGGAGAGTGGAGAGTGGAGAGTGATGGGGGTGGGAGGGAGGGAGAGAGAAAGATGCATTTAGTGGTAGAATACCTTTAGTGATGGTAGAAGTTAAGAAGCTACAGGGAATGATGTAATTGGTACAGCGACTGTTGGGATGGTAAGTAGGGACAAAATGAGACCTATCCCTCTTATAATGACTGGAGGATGGTATGAGGGCAGATGGGCAGATGTGTGGGAGATAGGGGAGATGTGGGTGAGGAAGTATCAATTGTGGTGGAAGGAAAACCCTGATCGTTGATAGAAGAGAACATCTCAGATGTTGTAGAATGGAATTCCTAATTCTGATAACCGATGCAGCAGAGACAGAGGGACTGAGAGAAGAGAATAATATGTAGCCCCCTGGCAAGCCTCAGGGTCACTCAACTCGCTGTCATCTAGGGAAGCAGTACTCGGCCCTGCCAACCTGGGTAATTAAATTGGTGTGGGTGTTGTGTACCCCACCCCACCAAATAACAGACAATACACCATATACAATTAAATGAATTACAGTTTATAGATATTACTGGAACTATATAATTAATAGAGGTAAAATATAAAAGGAAAATAAAAGGCGCCACACTTATCAAAGTTCAATCACCTCGTGCACAAACAGTTAGAGCTCTAGTAACGATCCTCTCTTCACCATTCGATCCCCTCTGACCACCTCGACCTGCCACCTGGGACCAACCACGGTGGTCGCCCAGATGCTCCACATGAGTCAGTCTCCGTCTCCTCTCCTCGCTGAAAGCCCTGGACCTCGGACTCCTGCTCGGGGTTTGACCCCGTTAGCCAGCTCACAGCACCTTGTCCATCCCCTCTCTCTCTCTCTCGCACCTTCGCCCCAAAATCCCGCGCATCACAATAACTTACAGACACACTAGAAGGAATAACATCTATCCCAATTGGTTCGTTCGTCCTATTATCAATAATATAACCCAAACAAGCTACTAGCGTCTCAGCATTTAACATAACAAAGAAGCCATTTTAATTAGCCTACACAGTAACATAAAAGAAGAAACCCTTACAAGTATCTCTATATGTAACTGGATGGGAAGAAGTATAGTCAAGACAGCTGTGAGAGTCAATAAGTTTGTAAAAGATGTCAGTGGATAGTCTGTCTCGAGACAGAGAGATCTAAAGAGGGGAGAGAAGTTCAGAGATGGACCAGATATATTTGAGGACAGGGTGAAAGTTGGATGCAAAGTTAAATTGATGAGAACAGCATGGGTTCAGGAAGCATTTATAATGTAACATTTGTAATGGTTCTAAATTCAAGTCCTACTCCTGGGCATGAATGAAGCCTGACATTTTAGTGCAGTTCTTACATTGTTGGAGGTGGCATTATTCAAATGGGATGTTCATGGAAGCCTCCACTTGCTCTCACAGGAGGACATAATGGATCACCTGCATTTCAAAGACAGCCCAAGATATAACTCTGGTGTCCTAGTCAGTATCTATGAATTTTTCCCTACTGTTGTTTGAAACAAAATTCTAAACAAATTAAGTTTCCTAAATCACCACAGTGGATACACATTTAAAATGTACTTTAACTGGCTATTAAGCTTCATGAATGTCGAATAAGGTGCATGAGAAATGCTAAATAAATATGTTTTTCTGTTGGTAATATTTATAATCAGAATCAGATTTACTATCAGAGACATAAGTTGTGAAATTTGTTGTTTTGCACAGCAGTACAGTGCAATAGGACGTAGAACATAGAAATTTACAGCACATTACAGGCCCTTCAGCCCATGATGTTCTGCTGACCATGTAACCTACTTTTAGAAACTGCCTAGAGTTTCTCTAGCGCATAGCCCTGTATTTTTCTAAGCTCCATGTACCTATCTGAGGCTTTTAAAAGATCTTATTGTATCCACTTCCACCTCCGCTGCCGGCAGTTCATTCCACGCACTCACCACTCTCTGTGTGAAAAACTTACCCCTGACATCCCCTCGGTGCTTATTTACTAAGTACTTAAAGCTATTCCCCCTTGTGTTAGCCTTCTCAGCCCTGGGGAGAATTCCCTGGTTATCCACATGATCAATATCCCTCATCATCTTATACACTTCTATCAGGTCACCCCTCATCCTCTGTTGCTCCATGGAGAAAAGGCCAAGTATACTCAACTTATTCTCATAAGGTACATCCTCAAATCCAGGCAAGATCCTTGTAAATCTCCTCTGCACTGTCTCTATAGTATCCACGACCTTCCTGTAGTGAGGTGACTAGAACTAAACATAGTACTCCAAGTTGGGTCTGAGCAAGGTCTTGGGTAGCTGTAACATTACCTCATAGCTCTTGAACTTAATTTCACAGGTTGATGAATGCCAAACACCATACACCTTCTTAACATCACTGTGAACCTGCACAGCAGCTTTGAGTGTCCTATGGACACAAACCTCAAGATCTCTCAGATCCTCCACATTGCCAAGAGTTTTACCATTTATATTATATTCTGTCTTCAAATTGGACCTTCCAAAATGAACCACTTCACACTTAATCTGGGTTGAACTCCATCTGCCACTTGTCAGCCAGTTCTGCATCCTATTGATGCCCTGCTGTAACCTCTGACAACCCTCCAGACTATCCACAACACCCCCAACCTCTGTGTCATCAGCAAATGTACTAACCCACCCTTCTACTTCTTCATCCAGGTCATTTATAAAAATCACATAGAAGAGGTGTCCCAGAACAGATCCCTGCAGAACACCACTGGTCATCCACCTCCATGCAGAATATGAACTATCTGCAGCCACCCTTTTCCTTCTCTGGGCAAGCCAATTCTGGATCCACAAAGCAAGGTATCCTTGGATCGCATGCCTCTTTACTTTCTGAAGGAACCTTAACAAATGCCTTACTGGAATCCATATATTCTACATCCACTGCTCTACTTTCAATGTGTTTTGTTATATCCTCAAAGAATTCAATCAGGCTCGTAAGGCATGATCTGCTCTTGACAAAGCCATTCTGACTATCCCTAATCAGATTATGCCTCTCCAAATGCTAATAAATCCTTCCTCTCAGGATCTTCTCCAACAACTTGCTCATCACTGAAGTCAGACTCCCTGGTCTATAATTTCCTAGGATATCTCTACTCCCTTTCTTGAACAAGGGAACAACATTTGCAACCCTCCAATCCTCCGGTGCTTCTCCCATCCCTATTGATAACACAAAGATCATCGCAAGAGGTTCAGTAGTCTCCTCTCTCGCTTCCCACAGTAGCCTGGGGCATATCTCATCCAGTCCCAGTGACTTATCCGACTTAATGCTTTTCAAAAGCTCCAGCACATCCTCTTTCTTAATATCTGTATGCTCAAGTATTTCAGTCCGCTGTAAGTCATCCTCACAATTGCCAAGGTCCCTTTCCCTGGTGAATACTAAAGCAAAGTGTTCATTAAGTACCTCCGCTACCTCCCCATCTCCATGCACACGTTTCCACTATCTCACCTGACTGGTCCTATTCTCACATGGCTCATCCTCTTGCTCTTCACATATTTGTAGAATGCCTTGGGGGTTTCCTTAATCCTACTCACCAAGGCCTTCTCATGGCCCCTTTTGGCTCTCCTAATTCCATTCTTAAACTCCTTCCTAGCAACCTTGTAATTTTTTAGAGCTCTAACAGTACATAGTTTCTTGAAACTTTCGTAAGCTCTTCTTTTTTTCTTAACTAGACTTTCAACAGCCTTTGTACACCATGGTTCTTTAACCCTACTATCCTTTCCCTGCCTCAATGGAACATACCTATGCAGAACACCATGCAAATGTTCCTTGAACATTTGCACATTTCTGCTGTGCATTTCCCTGAGAACATCTGCTCCCAAGTTCCTGCCTTATAGCATCATATTTTCCCCTACGCCAGTGAACTGTTTTTCCAATTTGTCTGCTCCTATCCCTCTCCAGCGCTATGGTGAAGGAGATAGAGTTGATGTCACTACCTCCAAAATGCTGTCCCTCCAAGAGATCTGACACCTGACCAGGTTCATTTCCCAATACCCGATCAAGTACAGCCTCTCCTCTCGATAGTTTATCTACATATCGCATCAGGAAACCTTCCAGACACACCTAACAAACTCCACCCCATCTAAATCCCTTACGCTAAGGAGATGCCAATCAGTTTTGGAACGTTAAAATCTACCATCACAACCAGCTTATTATTACTGCACCGTTCCAGAATCTGTCTCCTTATCTGCTCCTCGATATCCCTGTTAATACTGGGGGTCTAGAAAAAACACCCAGTAGAGTTATTGCCCCTTTCCTGTTTCTGACTTCCACCCAAACTGACTCAGTAGACCATTCCTCCCTGATTTCTTCCTTTTCTGCAGCTGTGACACCATTCCTAATTTGCAATGCCATGCCCCCACCTATTTGCTTCCCTCTCTGTTATTTTTGGAACATCTAAAGCCTGGCACACTCAGCAGCCATTCCTGCTCCTGAGACATCCAAGTCTCTGTAGTGGCCACAATATCATATTTCCACATATTGATCCATGCTCTAAGTTCATCCGCTTTGTTTATGATACTCCTAACATTAAAATAGACACATCTCAAACCATCAAGCTGAGTACATCTTTGCTCCAACATCTGACTATCCTTCCTCACAAGCTCCATACAAGCTGTGTCTACTTGTGTTCTAACCTCCTCAGCCTCCGCCTCTTCACTTCGGTTCCCATCCCCCTGCAAACCTAGTTTAAACCCTCCCCAATAGCATTAGCAATCCTCCCCACCAGGATATTGGTTTATGCAATACATAAACAATTACTATAAGTTACAATAAGAAATATAATAAATAAACACATAGTGCAGAAAGAGAGCAAAAGATTCAGGTTGTGTTCAATGGGTTCACGAACCATTCAGAAATCTGATGGGGGAGGGGAGGATGCCGTTCCTAAAATATTGAGTGTGTAACTACGAGTTCCCGCACCTCCTCCCTGCTGGTAGTGCTGAGAAGAGGGTGTGTCCTTGACGGGGAGGGTCCCTTTTGAAGGTTGCTGCCTTCTTGAGTGAGGCACCACCATTGGAAGTTGTCCTTGTTGGTGGAGAAGCTAGTGCCATGGTAGAGCTGGCTGAATCGACAACCTTCTGCAGCTCTTTTTGACCCTGTGCACAGCAGCCTCCACATAAGGCAGTGAAGAAAGCAGTCATAATGCTCTCTATGGTACATATGTAGATATTTGCTAGTCTTTGGTAGCATACCAAGTCTCCTCAAACTCGTAATGAAGTAACGCTGCTCATGTGCCGCCTTTGTGATTTCTTCAAAATGTTGTGCCCAAGGTCAATACGCTGAGATGTTGATGCCCAGGAAGTTGAAACTGACCACTCTTTCCACTGCTGACCCTTTGATGAGGAGACGTGTGTTCTTCCAAAGTCCACAATCAATTTCTTGGTCTTACTGACATTGAGTGCAAGGTTACTGCTGCAACAATACTTAACCAGTTGATCTATCTCACTTCTATACCCCTCCTCTTCACCATCTGAAATTTTGCCAACAACAGTTTGTAGTTTAAGCTGCACCTAACAACACAGTCATGATTGTAGAGTGAGTAGGGCAGTAGCCTGATCACACATCCCTGAGGTGTGCTAGTGTTACTCATCAGTGAGGAGGAGATGTTATTACTGACCTATGATGACTGTGGTCACAGTGCACACTGGCAATGACTGAACCTAGGTGCGGAGGAACGACAGAGTCCCATGTAGTGATGGAAACAAGAGTTTATACATAGGAATTCCAAGAGAACATTGGTGGTTCGACTGAGTGACACTGTGAGACAAGTCATTCAAGGACCCCACAACAAGTGCTTCTTCTTCTTCTGAGGTTTTATGGTACTTGGCAAACAGCTTCAAGGTGCATTACCGCCACCTTCTGAACTGGAGTGTGGGTCAGGATATCTAAATCCTATATATATACTGTATATTCCTTCAGTTAGTCCTGACGAAGGGTCTTGGCCTGAAACGTCGACTATACCTCTTCCTACAGATGCTGCTTGGCCTGCTGCGTTCACCAGCAACTTTGATGTGTGTTGCTTGAATTTCCAGCATCTGCAGAATTCCTGTTGTTTTTTGTATATACTGTATACATTTGTTTCAAATTCTATAAGACAGGCCCTGTATGCTTAAGGAACTGCACTACATATTTCAAGCAATAATCCTGTGATCCTCTCTGCAAAATATTATTAATGTTAAATAGTATTTTATTCTGTGATAACTTTAAAAGCAACCATCCCCCTCTCTTGATTATATCTTGGGCACCTCACCAGTACGTGCTCAGCCGTTCCTCATTGATCGCAATACTCACACCTCCCATTATTGTGTTTCTTCATTAAAAATAATGTACTATTTAACCCTGTGTGTCCAAACCTCGATCTCAATGTTATCACCTCCTCCCCCCTGCTCTTTCCTACACTCCTCGACCATCCCATTTCTTTCAGGATATTTCCATTCTCACTTCATCCCATTGTTTTCTCCACAGTTTTTTGATTTCACTTTTAATAATTTTTCTCCTTTACTGTAATTTGTTTGAATGTCCACTTCTGCTTGTCTAGTTGCCTCCTTTGCTAATTTATCTGCTTGCTCATTCCCTCTGATGTGCTGGAATCCACATATAAAACATATACAGAGTCTCATCATTTTAAGTCTTAAAAAGGTTTGTATTATCACACATAATGCCTGGTTTTGCCTCTGTATGTAAATCTTTTAGTCTCCTGATAATTGTGCTTCAATCAGACAATATTATAACTCTCATCGGTCTCACTTCCTCCACCCACTGTAAAGTTAATAGTACAACTGTCATTTAACCTGTATACACTGAGAAATCATTATTTATGCTCACCTGCTTTTTAATGTTAAAATCATGCACTACAAATCCTATCCCAAATCTGCTGTTAGTCTTTTGAAGCATCTGTATATATTTGTAAATATCCATAATCATTATTATTTACATCAGATTCAACTATATCTTGATTTAAGATCACTTCTCTATTTTTCTGTCTTCTTTTGAATAATTTAAGATCACCTTTGGTGCTCCACACAGCTACGGACAGCAACAAGCACTAACCAGGAGTCTGCTTTAAATAATCACAGTACGTGGAAACCCGTGCCATTCAAAATAAACTGGACAAGATTAAACAGAAGGCACAAGGGCTTAAGGTCTCTAGTTATGACAACAATGAACAGATCCAGGTGCTCCAGAAACCTCGAAGCCCAATGCTGTACGGCTTGCCATACAGGACTGCTGGTCTCCTGACAGAGGAAGTCGTGGGAGGCCCAGGTTTTGAAGCTTGTGATTAGTACTGAGGGTATGATTGTGTTGAATGCTGAGCTGTAAACAAACAGCAGCCTGACACAGGTATTGCTGGTGTCCGGGTGACCCAAGACAGATTGGAGAGCCAGTGAGATTGCATCCACTGTAGACCTGTTTTCTCTGTGACCTGCAAGCTCCTCTCCTATTTTTCAATGTCTGTTGGCATCTTTGCCTACCATTAAAGTGTTGACTCACCTTCACCCAACAATCTGCTTTTTACTGGAATATTCATTTCTGTTTGCAGCTTCCCAGCCCTGATGACGATCAGCTGCTGAGATCAAACGGGATTTCACTGCTTACTGTCACATGCACTTTATCATCATTTGTTTGATCGGCCAGCCACATCCCTATATATTAGTTTATTTTACTCTGGAAAGTTTCTAAGTCAACATGGACCTGGGCGTTCTGTAAGAGTTAGTATCACACCAAATGAGAACGGTTGTGGTCTCTTTACTTCCAGTAACAAGGAATACCAGTTTATGGCCAAATACTCAATACAATACACAGAAATATGTTAAGTGGGACATCATGGCGATCAATAAAACTGAGCAACATCAACAGCCTCTGGATAGGCTGGAGTGGGAGTTGACTTGACTGGAAGCTGGCTGTGTTTTGTTTGATGCGTGAGTGTGTTTTGGAACCTGTTGAGGGAAAGAGGGTGGGGAAGGAATGGAAATTGCTGGGAGGGGGTCGTGTGGGTCCGGTAATGGCGGACAAGATAAGAGGCGGGGTTGAGGGAAAGAAAGTGGAGAAGGAGAGGAATAGAGACTTGGGACCAGAGGTAGGCAGCTGGGGAGAGGTGGATTATTGTGAAGGGAGAAATAAAGGGAATGAGGAGGTAGTGAGGGGTCGGATGAATAAAAATCAAGACAAAGGGAATAAAAGAATAAGAAATGATAGTGGAGAAAGCTCTGAAAGTGAGGAAGATGAACAAGCTCAGAGAGGAGGTGCTGTCATAATTAGGTTTAATGAGGAGGCTCAGGGACATATGAAGAAAATTAACCCGTTTGTGCTAACAACAACTCTGACAAATAAGATAGGGGAAATAGTATTTGCAAAAGTCCTTAATGATGGCAACTTATTGGTAAGATGTGCGAATGAGGAACAACTTGAGAAGGCACTGAAACTAAAAGAGATAGGAAAATGCAAGGTGGAATACACTGAGAGGGTGGGAGCACAAAACAGTGGATGTAAAGGAGTGATCACAGGGATACCAATGAGTATAAATATGGAGGAGATAAAGAGGAATATCAAAGGAGGGAAAGTAATGAATGTTCAAAGACTGAAAACAACAAAGGAGGGAGTGAAAAAGGAAAGTGAATCTGTATTGATTGAATTTGAAGAAGAAAGAGTGCCAAGGAAGGTGTTCCAGGGTTTCATGAGTTACCCAGTAAGGGTGTATGTGCCAAAGCCATTGAGGTGCTATAATTGTCAAAGGTTTGGACACGTGGCTAAAAACTGTAAAAGGCAGAGGAGATGTGCTAGATGTGGGGGTGATCATGAATATGGAAAGTGTGGAACAAGAGTTCAACCAAAATGCTGCAATTGTGGAGGAGCTCATAATGTTGCATATAGTGGGTGTGAGGTTGTGAGACGGGAGACTAAAATTCAAGAAATAAGAGTGAAAAGAAAGATCACTTATGCAGAAGCTGTAAGAATGTCAAGAGAACAGAATAATGTTCCTAATGAACAGGGAGCAATAGGGATACGAGAGATGCAACAAAGAACAAATGACAGGATTTATGTAGACAAAAAGGCTCTAGTAACATTCATTGCAGGAGTGATTAATAGTACTGCTGAGGTAAAGTCAAAAAGTGACAAAATTCAGCTGGTGGTAAAAGCAGCAGTAAGCCATTTAGGGTTAGTAGGACTGACATGGGAGGAAGTGAGGGAGAACCTCAGTAATCAGTCAAGCCAGGAAATGTCATGTGTTGGTTAATACTAATTATGGTGATTCTTTTACAATGGAATGCAAGGAGCTTACTGGCCAATAGCCAGGAATTCAAGCACTTTATTAAAGAAATGGTTGTAAAACCGGATGTAGTGTGTATTCAGGAAACTTGGTTGAAACCAACTTTAGACTTTGTGGTATATGGGTATACAATGATAAGGAAAGATAGAAATCTAGGGGGAGGAGGGGGTTGTGCTATGTTAATCAAGCAAGGTATACCATATGGGGTACTGGAAAAAGGAGATGATCAGGAATACATAGTGGTGGAAGTGAGGGAGAGAGGGGAGGGAGTGGTTATAATTAACTACTACAATCCATGTAAAAGGTTGGATTTGGACAGCCTATTAAAGATACAAGGACAAAACAGACATAAAGTAGTGTGGTGTGCAGATTTCAATGCTCATAGCACAATATGGGGGGATCAGATTACAGATCCAAATGGAAAGGTAATTGAAGATTTGATGGAAGAAAGGGATTTGGTGTGTATGAATGATGGTAGCGGCACAAGGATAGATATAACAGCAGGAACTGAGTCAGTGTTAGCTATTACGTTAGTGTCTAATACCTTGGCTGGCGTTAGTAACTGGGGAGTTTGGACTGCTTCAACAGTAGGCAGTGATCACTACCCAGTTTTGTGTTCAGTGGGTGAAAGAGTTGAAGTAAGACCAGGTGGCGGAACCCCAAAGTGGGTGTTTGAAAAAGCTGATTGGGGTAAGTTCCAGAAGTTGAGTGAAGAAGGGTTGACAAAGATTGATATTTCTGGAAATGTAGATGAATTAAGCAGTCAGGTGACTTCAGCAATTATCATGGCAGCAGAAGGATCTATACCTAGGAGTAAAAATAGGATGAATAGAAAACTGGTACCATGGTGGACAGAGGAATGTTGTCAAGCTGTAAAAAACAGAAATAGAGCATTCAGGCTAGTTAAAAGAACCCATAATATGCAGCATTTGGTTCAATATAAGAAAGCACAGGCAGTGGTGAGAAGAACTATACGTCAAGCTAAAAGGGCAAGTTGGAGGAGTTTTTGCGACAAGGTAGGAAGAACAACACCTGTGGGAGAGATATGGGGAATGATTAAGAGGATGGGAGGAGATAGAAGGGAATGGGAATATCCAGTAATGATATCTGAGGAGGAAACTGCAGTCTCCAGTAGGGATAAGGCTGAGGTCATGGCCAAGTCATTTGTACTGATACACAGTTCAGAAAATTTGTCTGAAGAAGGGAGAAGAAGAAGGGAAAGAATAATGAGCCAACACCCAGGTGTGTTAAGCAGGAGGGAAGGAACAGATGATATAATTGATGATCCATTTACATTAGCAGAAATGGTGAGAGCAATAAAGAGATCGAGACCAAACTCCTCAGGGAAAGATCTGATATGCTCTGTGATGCTAAAAAATCTAGGAGAAGGAGCGCTCTTGAAGTTGCTGCATTTTTATAACAGAGTGTGGGAGGAGGGAAGATTACCAAGTGCATGGAAAGAAGCAGTAGTAATTCCAATAAGGAAGCCTGGCAAGGATCTGTCAAAACCCACTAGCTATAGACCAATTGCATTAACATCAAGTATATGTAAGATAATGGAAAGGATGATAACAGAAAGGTTATCATATGAGCTTGAGAAAAGGGGAATGCTGGCAAGTTATCAGAGTGGTTTTAGAAAGGGAAGGAATTCCATGGACTCAGTGATTATGTTAGAGACTGAAATAAGGAAGGCCCAGGCAAATAGAGAGTCAGTAGTGGCAGTGTTCTTTGACATTGAAAAAGCCTATGATATGATGTGGAAGGAAGGATTATTAATTAAACTGCACAAGATGGGGGTTGGTGGGAGAGTTTTTAATTGGATTAAAGATTTTTTGTTTGGTAGAAAAATTCAAGTTCGGATTGGATCAGAATTATCAAAACAGTACATAGTGGAAAATGGCACACCTCAAGGTAGTGTGATTAGCCCATGACTTTTCATCATTATGATCAATGATGTCTTCACAAAGGTACCAGTGGATATAGGTAGGTCACTGTTTGCGGATGATGGGGCCTCGTGGAAAAGAGGCAGGAACATGGACCATATAATCAGGAAACTACAAGAAGCAATTGATGAAGTGGTGGAGTGGGGTTATGGTTGGGGATGTAGATTTTCAGTAGACAAAACTCAAACTGTATTTTTTACCAGGAAAAGGGTTGAGGTAGGGAAGAAGTTAAGGATGTATGGGGTTGAATTAGAAAGGGTTGCATCATTTAAATTTCTGGGAGTTATATTTGATTCATGATTAACATGGGCAGACCATATCAGGAAAATTGAGGAGAAATGTAAAAAAGTAATAAATGTGATGAGATGTTTGACTGGTAGGGAATGGGGAGCAAGTTGTTCAGCTTTGAAGAGAATGTATGTGGCTTTAGTAAGATCTGTATTGGATTATGGAAATATAGTATATGGATCAGCAGCTAGGTCTCTTATAAGGAAACTGGATGTGATTCAGGCTCAGTCCTTGAGAGTGTGCAGTGGGGCTTTTAAAATGTCACCAGTGTCAACCCTACAGGTAGAAATGGGAATAATGCCTTTGGAACTAAGAAGGATGCAACTGATGGCAAACTACTGGGCTAACTTGCAGGGGCACAATGATTCTCACCCTACTAGTGCTGGGAAAATGGGAGGTTTCAGAGGGATACCTTTAGTCGGGTAGGGAATGATATCGTGAAAGAATGTGGAGTATTTGATCTGAGGATAAGTCCTTCATTAGTTTATCCGGTTGTAGCTCCATGGAAGCTTGTATGGCCTGACATAGACTGGCATTTGTTAGAGGTAAAAAGGAAAGAAAGATATAAAATAGATTTGGTAAATGCATTTAACTGTCATGTGATGGAAAAGTATAGTGATTATACTCACATTTATACGGATGGTGCGAAGGAACCTGCAACAGGAGTGACAGGGTTTGGGGTGGTAATACCAGCAAAGGAAATTGGAAT
The DNA here is from genome assembly GCF_030028105.1 of Mobula birostris. Taxonomy (NCBI): domain Eukaryota; kingdom Metazoa; phylum Chordata; class Chondrichthyes; order Myliobatiformes; family Myliobatidae; genus Mobula; species Mobula birostris. The sequence goes on from NC_092378.1 coordinate 109,641,455, forward strand.
CAGCAGAAGAACATCTAATAAGTTAGGGGTGTTTACAGTGGAGATGCTGGCAGTGTTGGTTGCGTTGCAATGGGTGCAGAAAGCCAGACAAGCCAAAGCATTGATATGTTCAGATTCATCCTCAGTTCTAGCAAGTTTAAGGTCTGTTCACACAAACAGTCGGCAAGATGTACTTTATGAAGTCCTTCAGTTAGTTACAAGAATTGCAAATCAGGGAGGTCAGGTAAAATTTCTATGGGTTCCAGCACATGTAGGGGTGAAGGGGAATGAGAGGGTGGATGAGTTGGCAAAGAGGGCGTTAAAGAAAGAAAATGTGGAAATGCACACTAGTATCAGTAAAGCAGAGGTTAACTGTGTAATCTGGGAAAAAGTCAACCGAATGTGGCTAGAAAGATGGGACAGGGAGGGGAAAGGGAGGCATTTATATCAAATACAAAAGAGTGTTGCAGTTACTAGGGTAGGTAATGGAAACAGAAGAGAGGAAATTGTGTGGACTAGGTTAAGGCTGGGGCATTGTGCATTAAACAAAACATTGAAAATGATAGGGAAACACCAGACAGGATTGTGTGAGGAATGTGAGGAATGTCAGGAAGAGGAGTCAGTAGAACATGTAGTTTTGTGTTGCAGGAAGTATGGGATACAGAGAGAGATGATGAGAAATAAATTAAGGGAGTTGGAGATTCAGGAATTCACATTAAAAGGGTTGCTGGGCATGGGTGACAGAGCACAAGTCCAGGTATTTTTAGCGTTTTTAAGGGGTACAGGGGTTTTTTATAGAATATGACGAATAAACAGGAATAGGATACTAGGATGGTCAAAGATGGGAGGGTGAAGTGTAGGTTTGTGTGTGTGTGTGCGCGCGATTGGGTGAAGGGATTTAGAATGTATGTCTAGTGCACATTCTGGAGCAGAGGGTGGCGGTAATGCACCATTAAGCTGGATGCCAACCGCCATAAAACAAGATACAGACAGACAGGCCTCCGGATAGTCACATGATACATTTGAACACGATGTTTTGACGGAGGAGCTTGGTGAACGAAGCAGTAATCATTTTTAGTCTAGAGCTGGTGTTTAGTGAAAGCTATCGAAGCGAAAATAAGGTAAGATAAAGTTGTAAGAATATGTAATTTATTAAAATAAAATCTTTCCAGGATAATTGCCTGTTGACAAATTAAATATTTTGTTCAATTTTAAAAAAACGAGTAGTACTATGTTATAAACTTATTGGGGTCTGTCTGTTTTCTTGGTCAGTTAACGATTGTGGCGGAATTTAGTAAATACTCCCGAGAATCGCGTGAATGTAAATTTTAAAGATTAGTTCGGCACTATCTGAACCGCGCCCACCAGTAGCCGAAAGATACGACAGTTTTATTTTCCACCAGCACACACTGAATTCGTCCCGCGCTTTCTTTAGCAGAACCTGCATACAGATCAGTGAGAGTTTGTGAAGTGTGGTGATCAATTAAATAACCCGTTGAGTTGGTGGAAAGTGCTTGATATATTTTGTTCACAGTCTTGGGTGTATTTAACCATTCTCTGGCATGTTTGTGTGGAGGAGTTCTGAGCACAGTTAATCTCCATTTAGGTAAATATAAGGCGTGCCATTAAAATGCTGAATCCTTTTCCTGAGAATGATCATGAATCAAAGGTTTGGTTAATAAAGTTTCGCAAAGAGGAAGTGAAAGGACGGGAGAATCAATACGAAAAATCCGGAGTTCAGAGACAGGGCATTGTTACCATCGGGAAAGTAATTATGGCAAATACAGATATTTGCCAATGTATTCTACCTAAAAAAAAGGTCGGTATTGGGGAAGCTAAGAGAATACACTATCAGATGGATTCAGGACAAAAAGAGTGGAGTGAACGGTAGCTGGTCAGAGTTCCATGATGGCGCTGTCAAAACGGGACTTCGCCTACGCAATTCTAAATTAGTGGATGATATAAAATTCTCTCTTCTTCCGGAACATAATGTGCTGCTTCACATTTGTGGTGATCTTTATTTGCCAATTGTTTACCCATTTTACTGCCCCCCCCACCCGTCAATTTAGCCGTAGTTCTCGGGATCAAACAGTAAACAAGTCATTTTCAATACAAATGTCAAGTACTCAGTGGAAGGAATTTTCAATCGTTTGAATGGCTTTGCGGAATGGTAGGACAAAAGGAACTTGGGTATACATCATAACTAAAAGTTTTTTAAATCCCAAGTTAGACATGCGTCACACAAAAATAAACATTACAGGGGTTGGTAGCGAGAGTAACAGAATTGAGAAGTAAAGGAAATTGTGTTGAATTGTGAAACCTGAGTATTTCTGGCACTAAGTGTACGCTGCTGGAAAAACTCGTAGGTGAAGCAACATCTATAGAGGTGAAGGGATGTTCGACATTTTGGTCTGAGACTCTGCATCAGGATCCATCGTTAAGGACGCCTATCACCTGGGACATACCCTCTTCTCACTGCCAACTACCATCAAGGATGAGGTGCAGGAGACTAAAGACATACTCAATGTTTCAGGAACAGTTTCTTCCCCTCTGCCTTTAGATCTCTGAACGGACAATGAACCCATAAACACTACCTCTATATTTCCCTCTCTTTTGCAGTACTTGTTTATTTTTTATATATACTTATTGCAATTTGCAGATTTTATTATGTATTGTAATGTACTGCTGCTGCAGAACAACAAATTTAATGACATATGCCAATGGTATTAAAGCTGATTCTGACTAAGGTGGGCAATGTATAGAAGTGAGAGGCAGGGCGAGACTGAAGATGGTGCAGACTGCAAAGGTCAGACAGATAGAACTGGGTGTGGAGGAGGAAGTGGGATAGAAACCAGATGACAGTGTAATAGGTGAGAATAGTAAGGGAATAATGAGCTGCAGGTGGAGGAGGAGATGGGAAAGGTGAACAAAGAAACCACATGGACAGGGATGTGAGAGATGGAACCAGGTAGGAGAGGGGTGACTACTGGGAATTGGAGACAAGCCGAGTGAGGACATGGGGGTGGTTTGTGAATGACCTGAAACTGGAAAATTCAAAGTTCGGACCATTGGATTGTAAACTACAGAGAGAATATGAGATGTTGTACTTCTAGTTTGCTGTTGGCCTCGCTGTGGCAGTGGAGAGGGCTGAGGACTGAAATGGACATGGTGCTAAAAATTTACAAGTTTGTCAGGACGGTGTGATGATATATCTGTCAGGAAAGGATGTACAGATTTGGGTTCTCCTTGGGAACATTTGTTATAGGGATAACATAATCAAAGATGTTGCTGGGTCTGGAGGACCGGAGTTATAAGGAAGGATTGAATATGTTAGGACTGTATTCTTTAAAACGTAGAAGATTACAACCTCATCCAATTACTGCTATCTTTGGATTACCAATGATAGACTTAAATAATTTAACCTCTTCATCACGAAGGATGATTGCATTTCTTACTTTAATGGCTAGAAGGTCCATTTTGTTGAATTGTTGTATTTCATTGGTTTTCACAAACTATGGTGTGTTTGAATCTGGAGAAAATTAGAAGTGCAGTTTATGACCCTTCCATTAAGTTTGAAAAAACTTGGAGGCCATTCATTCAGCATTTTCACTTGATGTAATTTGATCATTTCCAAACTTGTTTTATCTCTCTGTACTGTTGTTGGAGGGGAATGGAGTCGTCGACACTAAGGTTTTCTTCTTTTCCATTTTTAAGTTGTTAGTTTTGCCCAAGTCTTTTAGTTTAGTTGATTAATTCTGTTTTTCTTTCGGGATGGGGTTTTTTTTTTTTTGTTTTGTTTTTTTTTCTTTTTCATGATTTTTTTCCAGTTTTTTTTTGCTTTGTATTATCCGTTGTTAGTTCTACATGATTGGGAGCTTTGTTAATTTACACTATTTGGTTTTGCAATTGCTTTTTTAAGTGTAACAATATATTTCCTACTATTTGTATTATTGCTATGTTTTGTTTCTATATTTTGAAATTAATAAAAAGATTGAAAAAGAACGTAGAAGATTGAGGGGGGATTTGATAGAGGTATGCAAAATTATAAGGGGTATAGATATGGTAAATGCAAGCAGGCTTTTTCCACTTTGGTTTGGTGTGACTACAACCAGAGGTCATGGCTTAAGGGTGAAAGGTGAAAAGTTTAATGGAAACATGAGTGGAAACCTCTTCACTTAGAGGGTCATGAGAGTGCGGGTTGAGCTGCCAGCACAAGTGGTCCATGCAATGTTTGAGAAGTTTGGATAGTAGGGATATGGAGGGGTATGGTGAGTAGGCAGTTTAAATGGTTTTGGTATGGACTAGATGGGCTGAAGGTCTTATTTCTATGCTGTACTTTTCTGTGACTCAGAAGACCGAAGGGCTGTAGTGCTAAATAAATAAATAATAGAAGCCCTTTTTTTAAACAAAGTATATCAAAAGCTTTTTTAAAAGTATTCAACTCCTTGCCCTTTTTCACATAAATTAGTATTACAGCCAGGGATTTTGATCTATGTAACTGAGAATTTTTATTTGTGAATCACATGCTGCTTTTTTCACAGTAGAGCCCAAAATACAGGGAAAATTGTAAAACATGAAAAACAAAAAAAAATTCAAAACTGAAATGTCAATAGTCCAAAAGTATTCAGTCCCTCTTTGCTCAGTAGTTGAACCATCTCTTGCTGCTATTACAGGCAGCAGTCTTTTTGGATAAGTCTCTATTAACTTTGCACAACATGATAAAGCATGATTTGCCTATTCCTCCTTGCAAAATTGCTCAAGCCGTGGCAGGTTAGTTGGCGAGTGACAGTGAGTGCAGTCTTGGGGCTTTACCAGAGATGTTCAATTGGGTTATGATCAGGACTCTGTCTGGACCACTCCAGTACATCAATTTTCTTCATCTGAAGCCACTGTATGGTTGCTCTGGGAATGTGCGTAGGATCGTAGCCCTGCTGAAAGATGAACTTCCTCCCCAGTTTAAGCTTTCTGGCAGAGACTAGCAGGTTTCTATCCAGGATCTCTCTGTATTTAGTAGCATTCATCGTGCCATCAATCCTGACCAGATTTCCAGTCCCTGCTGTTGAAGAACAGCAGCTGATGATGCTGCCTCCACCATACTTTACACTTTATACTTCATTGTCGCCAAACAATTGATACTAGAACGTACAATCATCACAGCGATATTTGATTCTGCGCTTTCCGCTCCCTGGATTTACACTTCTCGTTGGTCTCCTCCTTTGCTTTCTCCCATGGCCCACTCTCCTCTCCTATCAAACTCATTCCTCTCCAGCCCTTTACCTTTCCTACCTACCTGACTTCACTTATCACCTTTTAGCTTTCCTCCTTCCCCCTCCCCCCCCAACTGTTTTTTATTCTGGCATTTTCCCCCTACCTTTCCAGTCCTGAAGGGTCTCAGCCCAAAATGTCAACTGTTTATTCATTGCCTGACCTGCTGAGTTCCTCCAGCATTTTGTGTCTGTTGTAGGGATGGTGTTACCTGGCTGGTGCTCTGTATCACATTAGCGCCACACATACTGCTGTGTATTGAAGCCAAAAAAGTTCCACCTTGGTCTCACCTGACCACAAGCTCTGCTTTCATGTCTTAAGAGTATCTTCTGTGTGCTGTTTGCAAAAACTTTGTGGGCAAGGATGTGCTTTTTTTTAGGGGTATGCTTGGTGTAAACCTAATACGTCCGTCAGCCGGGTAATACGATCCCTACTGTAAAGTATGGTAGAGATGGCATGATGCTCACAATTGAATGAAAGACTACACCCAACCGGATGGACAAACAATGTACAAAGGACAACAACTGTACAAATACAAAAGAAAATAAAAGAAGTAATAACAATAAATAAACAATAAATATTCAGAGTATGAGATGAAGAGTCCTTGTTGCAGGTGGAAAATTTAGTTAAGAAGAGAAGAAAAGCTTACGAAAGGTTCAAGAAACTAGGTACTGATAGAGTTCTAGAAAATTATAAGGTTGCCAGGAAGGAATTTAAGAATGGAATTAGGAGAGCTAGACGAGGCCATGAGAAGGATTAAGGAAAACCCCAAGGCATTCGACAAGTATATGAAGAGCAAGAAGATGAGCCATGTGTGAATAGAACCAATCAGGTGCGATAGGGGAAATGTGTGCATGGAGTTGGAGGAGGTAGCGGAGGTACTTAATACTTTGCTTCAATATTCACCAGGGAAAAGGATCTTGGCAATTGTGGAGATGACTTACAGTGGACTGACATGGTTGAGCATATGGACATTAAGAAAGAGGATATGCTGGAGCTTTTGAAAAGCATTAAGTTAGATAAGTTACACACACAAAATGGTGGTGGAACACAGCAGGCCAGGCAGCACCTGTAGGAAGAAGTACAGTCGATGTTTCGGGCTGAGACCCTTCGTCAGGACTAACTGAAACAAGAGTTAGTAAGAGATTTGAAAGTGGGAGGGGGAGGGGGAGATCTGAAATGATAGGGGAAGACAGGAGGGGGAAGGATGGAGCCAAGAGCTGGACAGTTGATTGCCAAAAGGGATACAGAGCTGGAGAAGGGAGAGGATCATGGGATGAGGGACCTAGGGAGAAAGAAATGGGGAGGTGAGCACCAGAGGAAGATGGAGAGCAGGCAAGGAGTTACTGTGAGAGGGACAGAGAGAGAAAAAAGAGAGGGAAAAAAGGGGGAAAAATAATAAATAATTAAATAAAGATGGGGTAAGAAGGGGAGGAGGGGCATTAACGGAAGTTAGAGAAGTCAACGTTCATGCCATCAGGTTGGAGGCTACCCAGACGGAATATAAGGTGTTGTTCCTCCAACCTGAGTGTGACTTCATCTTGACGGTAGAGGAGGCCGTGGCTAGACATATCAGAATGGGAATGGGACGTGGAATTAAAATGTGTGGCTGCTGGGAGATCCTGCTTCCACGTCCCATTCCCATTCTGATATGTCTTAATTCCACGTCCCATTCCCATTCTGATATGTCAAAGCAGGATTTCCGTTAGTCCTGACGAAGGATCTCGGCCTGAAACGTCGATTATACTTCTTCCTATAGATGCTGCCTGGCCTGCTGCATTCCACCAGCATTTTGTGTGTGTTGGTTGAATTTCCAGCATCTGCAGATTTCCTCGTGTTTGCGAAGTTAGATAAGTTGCTGGGACTGGATGAGATATACCCCTGGCTACTGTGGGAAGCGAGGGAGGAGGTTGCAGAGCCTCTGGCGATGATCTTTACATCATCAACAGGGTTGGGAGAAGTACTGGAGGATTAGAAGGTTGCAAATGTTGTTCCCTTGTTCACGAAACGGAGTAGAGATAACTCAGGAAATTATAGACCAGCAAGTCTTACTTCAGTCGTGGGCAAATTGTTGGAGAAGATCCTGAGAGGCAAGATTTATGAGCATTTGGAGAAACATAATCTGATTAGGGATTGTCAACATGGCTATGTCAAGGGCAGGTCACGCCTTACGAGCCTGATTAAATTCTTTGAGGATGTAACAAAACACATTAAAGGTAGAGCAGTGGATTTAGTATATATGAATTTCAATAAGGCATTTGATAAGTTTTCCTGTGCAAGACTCCTTCAGAAAGTAAGGCAGCATGGGTTCTAAGGAGACCTTGCTTTGTGGATCCAGAATTGGCTTGCCCACAGAAGGCAAAGAGTAGTTGTAGATGGTTCATCTTCTGCATGGAGCTCGGTCTTCCGCAGGAATCTGTTCTGGGACCCCTTCTCTTTGTGATTTGACCTGGATGAAGAAGTAGAGGGTGGGTTAGTAAGTTTGCTAATGACACAAAGGTTGGGGATGTTGTGGATTGTCTGGAGGATTGCTATAGGTTACAGTGGGACATTGATAGGGTACAGAACTGGGCTGAGAAGTGGCAGATGGACTTCAACCCAGATAAGTGTGAGGTAGTTCATTTTGGTAGGTCAAATTTGAAGACAGAATATAGTATTAATTGTAAGACTCATGGCAGTGTGGAGGATCAGAGAGATCTTGGGGTGTGTGTCATTAGGACACTCAAAGCTGCTGCACAAGTTAACTGTGTTGTTAAGAAGCCGTATGGTGTGTTGGCATTCATCAACTGTGGGATTGAGTTCAAAAGCCGTGAAGAAATTTTACAGCTATATTAGACCTTGGTCAGACCCCACTTGGAGTACTGTGTTCAGTTTTGGTCACCTCACTACAGGAAGGATGTGGATACTAGAAAGAGTGCAGGGAAGATTTACAAGGGTGTTGCCTGGATTGGAGAGCGTGCCATATGAGAAAAGGTTGAGTGAATTTCGCTTTTTCTCCTTGGAGTGACAGAGGATGAGAGGTAACCTGATAGAGGTATATAAGATGATAAGAGCATTGATTGTGTGGATAGTCAGAGGCTTTTTCCCAGGACTGAAATGGCTAACACGAGGGGGCATGGTTTTAAGGTGCTTGGAAGTGGGAACTGAGGAGAGGTCAGGGGTAAATTTTTCACAAAGAGAGTGGTTGGTGTGTGGAATGCACTTCCAGTGATGGTGGTGGAGGCAGATACGATAGGGTCTTTTAAGAGTCTCTTAGATAGGTACATGGTGCTTAGAAAGATAAAGGGCAATGTGGTAGGGTAATTCTAGGCAGTTTCTAGAGTAGGCTACGTGGTTGGCACAACAATGTGCTGTAGATTTCTATGTTCTAAGAAGGGGAGTCCATAGGTTGTGGGAACAATTCAGTGATGGGCCAAATGAAAATGAGTGAAGTTATCCTGTCTGGCTCAAGATGGTTGAGGTGTAATAACCATTTCTGAACCTGGTGGTGTGAGTCCTTAGGCTCCTGCACTTAGCCTCCTGATGGCAGTAGTGAGAAGAGAGCATGGCCTGCGTGGTGTGGGTCCTTGATGATGGATGTTGCTTTCCTGTGACAGCGCTTCATGTAGATATGCTCAATGATGAGGAGGGCTTAACCTGTGATGAACTGGATCATATCCAGTAGTTTTTGTAGGCATTTCTGTTCAAGGGCATTGGTGTTTCCATATCAGGCTATGATGCAACCAGTCAATATACTCCCCACCATATATTCATAGAAGTTTGTCAAAGTTTTGATGCCGTGCTGAATCTTCACAATTTTCTAAGGAAGTTGCACTGCCGTACTTCGTAATTGCACTTAGGTGTTGGGCCAGGGACAGATCCTCTGAAATGATAACAATGAGGAATTTAAAGTTGCTTACCGTCTCCACCTCTAATCCCCCAAAGAGGACTGGCTCATAGACCTCTGGTTTCCGCCTCCTGAAGTCAATAATCAGCTCCTTGGTCTTGCTAACATTAAGTGAGAGGTTGTTGACATGGCACCACTCAGGCAGGTTTTCCTATATGCTGATTCATCGCCACCTTTGATTTGGGCAACCACAGGGGTGTTGTCAGCAAACTTAAATATGGCATTGGAGATGGGTTTGTCCTCATATCATAAGTATATTGCGAGTAGAGTGGGTAGCTAAGCACATATCCTTGTGGTGCACCCATGCTGATGGAGGTTGTGGAGGAGATGCAATTGCCAGTCCTAAGTGAGGAAATCAAGGATCCAATTACACAAGAAGGTATTGAGGCCAAGGTCTTGAAGCTAATTGAGGATGATGGTGTTGAATACCAAGCTGTAGTCAATAAAGTGCATCCTAATGTATGCATGTTAGTTGTCCAGATGTCCCAGGACTGAGTGAAGAGCCAGTGAAATAGCATCTGCTGTTGACCTGTTGTGATGGTAGGCAGATTGGAGTGGATCCAAGTCGCTTCACAGGCAGGAGTTAATATGTTTCATCACCAACTTCTCAAAGCACTTCATCTTGGTGGATAGTCATTGAGGCAGGTTACCACATTCTTCTTGGGCATTGGTGTAATTGAAGTCTGCTTGAAGCAGATGGGTACCTCAGACTACTGAAGTGAGAGATTAAGGTAATCAGCACAGGTCCTTAGTACTAAGCCAGGTACCCCATCTGGGCTGGGTGCTTTCCACGGATTAACTTTCCTGAAGGATGCTCTCTTGTCGGCCTCAGAGACTGAAATCGTAGAGTCCTCAGAGGCTGTGTGAGTTCGGGAAGGTCCTGCCATGTTTTGATGGTTAAAGTGAGCATAGAAGGTATTGAGTTCATCTGGGAGCAAAGCCTTCAGGTACATTATATTACTAGGTCCATAGTTCAGTTCTCTGGTGTCTGCTGTAAAATGAAATATTGTAATTTGATATTTCAGTGCAGGCTTGCAAATAATCTTGTTATCTGGATGTATTTCACTGAAGTACAAAGGAAGTTATTATGTAGAGTGAATCTTTTCAGCCTCAGGATTTGGTTGCCATTCAAAAACAAATCTCTTTCTGTTGTCTCGTTATATCCCAGCTTTTGTCTGAATCGTGGTCAGCAGATTTTGTTCAGTTTTTTTCTTAAGGATTTGACAAGCTGAGAGAGGAACCTGGTTGATCTAGATTTCCAAAACGCATTCTATACAATGCCATGTATTAGGCTGGTATATAAATTTAAAAGCCAAAGTATTGGAGGAAGTGCGTTGGCATAGACTGAAAACTGGAAGTCAGAGTGGGAAGAAAAATGGTCCTTTTCAGGCTGAAGGAATGTAATTCGTAGAGTACTACAGGGATTGCTCTTGATACTTAATCATATTTGTTTATTATTGTCACATGTACTGAGATACCATGAAATGCTTCTGTTTGTGTACCACGCATAAATTTTACTGATTTTTATTTTCCACTATAGTTACTTTAAAATAAGTTGGTGCTTAAGCTTTCAAGTAGCATTTCAGGCTAATTTGGCAGAGTGCATTTCAATTGTGTTAGATTTTAGAACATTATATCTGTACTTCACTCTTGAACAACTTTTCCCATGAGAAATATTGGGTGACTTCAACAGGAAGTGGTAGTCTAACCAGTGACATGAGAGGCTGATACTTTGAAGCAGATGTCACTCATAGATAGAGAAAAATCATCCAGCTGTAACTGAGCTGTCTTAATGTTTAGCAGTGGAAAGTTCTAGTGTCTGTCCCATTTTTGAGCTTGCACACCTCAAAGCAGAGAGAGAAAAGCTACAGTTTTGATGTGGTGTCTTGTCAAACTCCTGCCTTTTAAATACATTTTTGGGAAATAAAGTTGAATGACGGCATGAATCTGACTTTGTGGTTATAGAGAAACATTTAGCTTAATGCTGTGCTGGGTGATTTTCTATTGTAATACTTGCATTCAATCTGTTTTATTGTTAAGATCATCAGCAGGAGACCTAATGAAATGGCTTTAGATTTACAGTAGTGGGATGAGGGGTCAGGGTGGCAGTAGTAATATGCTATTTCTGATCATAACTCTTATTCTTGTTTCTTTGCAGTTTTTAACACAGATAACTTTGTTTGAATCGAATACAAATTACAAGGAAGAATAAAATCTGCAATGAATTTGGGAAGTTCAAAGTAAAATTTGAGATTATTATCGCAAATACATGTTTGCACAGGTGCAATGGAATTCTTGCTTGAAGCAGCACCGAGAGGCATATAACAACATGAGCATCGCAACATAGCAACAAGAAAACCTAAATTAAATATATTGTTACATACCAGCAGCAATAGATCACAAATTGAGTCGGGCTTTAATGTTAAAACCACTATATTTATTAGTATCTACTCAAAATATAGAAAATTAAATGAAATAAATAGAAGTTAACAATGTTATATGTGTGTGTGGCTCCCAAACTGTCAAGCTTAGGAACAGTTCTTAAAGTCTTAAGATGGCAAACTAGAAAGGTCCAGTAATCCACAGAATAAGTGAGGGGAGAAACTTGTAAATCCACTTCAAAATATAGAGAGGAGGTGATTACGAAGAATTCCACCAGTTCCACGCTGGGAAAATGAAGTAACAGTTGCCAAAGATCTTATCCGTTGAGTCGTCCCAAAATCCACGTAGAAATATCCCCAAAGGTGACAGTCACGGAATATCCCTTCACACAAGTGGTCACCACATAACATACCTGAATCTAGGTAAGGGTTAACAAAAGTGGTTGCCACAGGAGACTCCAACAGAATCCACATATGGATCATATGAAGTGACAGTCACACAACCAATGTGCACTGGGTGCTGTTGGTCAACCCAGTTTTCAGGGCATGGGAAAGCATCAGACTTTACCCACTGCTGCAGCAAGTGTCTCTCTGTCTCTCTGGTCCCAGCTTGTTATACTGACATCATAGTCCCGCCTCATTCAGGCTCTTAAAGTGACACCCACAGTAAATGAAACAGTGGTCACGTAACAATATCATACACTCTTTTACAAGAAAGAGTGCAACAAAAAAGGCTATTTTTGTGCAAAGTTGTCATGGTGTTGCTAAACTGTAGTGATTATGGTTGAGTTCTGGAACAGAGTGGTTGAAAGGAAGAAGCTGTTTTTTAATTTGGTGGTGTTGGACTTCAGGCTTCGAGAGCTGCGGTAGCTGCGAGAAGATGGCATGGTTATCGTTGCATTGCAATCATCCTGAAAAGACGTTCGTTCTTGAGGCTTCATGCCTTTCGGAACTTTTTGACATAATTGTCTCTCAGGGACTCAGTGGGCACCAATAATAAAAAAAAAGGTGTAAGTGGAATGGCCATTGTTGGAGTGGAGAGTATTATAGTGCCCAGGCTTTGGCTCAGCAGGCTTATACAAGAACAAGCGCAAGCTAGAACTTCAAGCTTGAGAAGTGTGAGCTTTAACAAGTGTAGACAGGATGGTAGTTCAGGCAGTGGAATGCTTCTCCTGTAAAATGTGGGATTTCAGAGTACCTAACAGTCCCTGATAACTGCATTTGTAGGAAGTGCACCCAACTCTAGCTCCTGATGGACAAAGTCTAGGAGCTAGAGCTGGATGTACTCAGGATCATCGGGGTGGCTGGAAATTAGACTTTTAATGAGGTGGTCACACCCAGAGTGCAGGCTTCATATAGTACAGGTGTCCCCCGCTTTCCGAATGTTCGCTTTACGAAACCTCACTGTTACGAAAGACCTACATTAGTGCCCTGTTTTCACTTTCAGAAGGTGCTATCACTGTTATGAAGAAAGGCAGTGCGCAATAAAAAATCAGTGCACGAAAAAATCAGCACGCGATAGAAGGCAGCGCGCGCCCCGAGCAGCCGCTCTCCCCTGGATTCGGAACGGCATTGCTTTAACATGTTGCATTGAGCAGCTGTTAGCAAGATGAGTTCTAAGGTGTCGGAAAAGCCTGAAAGAGTAAGGGTGTTACACTTAGCGTAACACAAGACATAACTAAGCGTTTCGATCTTGGTGAACGAAGCAAGGACAAAGTGAGTTTGGCTTGTGGAAGTTGACGAAGATGATGTTGAAGAGGTTTTGGCATCCCATGACCAAGAACTGATAGATGAAGAGCTGATGCAATTGGAAGAGGAAAGGATAACAATTGAAACCGAATGCAGAAAGTGAAGCAACTGCGTGAGATTTTCGCTGCAATGATAAAGTAGAACTTTAATTTTGAAAGGGTACGTCGGTTTAGGGGATATTTGCAGGATGGTTTGAGTGCTTACAAACAACTGTATGGTAGAAAAATGCGCGAGACTCAGCAGTCAAGCAAGCCTTCCACATCAGCCACAGCAGACAACGAACCTCGACCTTCGACATCGAGGCGGGCAGTCATAGGAGAAGATGAGCTGCCTGCCCTGATCGTGTCCCACCACCACGGATACTGTACCGATTCGCGGAGAATGCAGCAGTAACCAGGAGGCACACAGCACATCTTTAAGAAAAAAGCCGAAATAAACATGCTAATTAATTAGATGCCGCCTAGCACGTAGTTGTCGGCCCAGAACAGAGGCGATGCGATGGGCACTGATCTGGGCTGACAATTATGTGCCGGGCAGCACCTAATTAATTAGCATGTTTATTTCAGCTTTTTTGTTAAAGGTGTGCTGGGTGCCTCCCGGCTACCACTGCGTTCTTTGCGGCAATGTATCGGGTCGGCAGCCCGGAGGGTGGGGGCCACTGCACCACCCGGCCTGCGACGACTCAGTCTAACACACCATCATCAGTGTGCTCAGCGCTGTTTTCCCAATTCCGGTAAGTGATACTACACTGTACATACATTATTTCTACTTTATATAGGCTGTGTATTTTTACGTGTTATTTGGTAGATTTGGCAGCTAAATAGTTTAAAGGTTACTGGAGAGTGCGTTTATGCCAACAGCGCTTGCGTGAGATTTTTGCTACGGAGATCTGTGCAGGCAATCGTTGTAGAGAAGTATTTCTACTTTATATAGGCTGTGTATTTATCATGTCATTCCTGCTTTTACTATATGTTACTGTTATTTTAGGTTTTGTGTGTTATTTGGCATGATTTGGTAGGTTATTTTTGGGTCTGTGAACGCTCACAAAATTTTCCCATATAAATAAATGATAATTGCTTCTTCGCTTTACGACATTCCGGCTTACGAACCGTTTCATAGGAACGCTCTACCTTCGGATGGTGGGGGAAGCCTGTAGATGGGTGATCACTGGGAGAAGCATTCAGTACAAGGTTCCCTGTGGTCATTCTTCTCAGCAACAAACATATCCCTTTGCATACTGCTGGGGGAATGACCTACTAGGGCACAGCAACAGCAGCCAGAGCAGTGGCACTCTGGCTGGCCCTGAGGCTCAGCAGTGTAAGATAAGGCAAGGCAGAGTGATAGGAGACTTGATAGTTTGTGGGGCGGGGGGTGCAGACAGGAAATTTTGTTGCTGTGAAAGATGCCTGGATGGTTTTGTTGCCTCCCAGTTACTAGGGTGTAATATTGTAATATGTCTTAGAGCAGCTGTAGAGGATTCTCAAGAGGGTGAATAGAGGTCATGGTGCAAATTGGCACCAATGACATGGGTAGAAAGAGAGAAGAGGTCCTGCACAGTGAGTATAGGGAATTAGGAGGAGGCTGAAGAGCAGGGCCTACAGGTAGTAACCTCCAGGTTACTCCCAGTACCATGTGCTAGTCAGGGCAGGAATAAGATGATGGTACAGGTGAATGAGTGGTTCATCAAGTAGTGCAAAGGACAGGGTTTCAGATTTCTGGATCATTGAGATTTCTTCTGGGATGGTATGGCCTGCACAAACAGAATGGGTTACACCTGAATCCTAGGAAGACCAATATTCATGCGGCCAGGTTTGTAGAGCTGTTGTGAAAAAATTAAACTTATTTGGCGGGGATGGGAACCTGAATGATGGGGGTCAGAATGGGGCAATATCAAAGTTGATGCATTGCGTAGTGAAACTAAGGAAGGACTGGCAAATGATAGGGCAAATTACAGTCAGTGGGATGAGTTGCGATGTAACATGGGGCAAAATTGAAAAGGGTGATGACTGAAGGTGTTATAGTTGAATGCACACAATATACATAATAAGATAGATGACCTTGTAGTACACTTAGAGATTGGCAGGTATAATGTTGTGGAATCACTGAGTCGTGGCTAAAAGAAGATAATAGTTGGGAGCTTAACATCCAAGGATACATATTGAGTCAGAAGGACAGGCAGATAGCAGATGGGGTGGGTGGTTCTGTTGGTTAAAAATTAAATCAAATCCGTAAAGAGGTGACATAGGATTGGAAGATATATTCAGATCGGAGTTGTATACAGATCTCTGAACAGTAGCCAGGATGTGGGCTACAAATTAGAATTGGAGATAGAAAAGACATATAAAAAGGGCAATGTTGTGATTGTCATGGAGGATTTCAATATGCAGGTAGATTGCATATTGAAATCATATCAAGTTGGTGCTGGATCCCAAGAGGGAATTTGTAGATGTCACAAAAGGATTGCTTTTTTTAAAGCACCTTTTCATTGAGCCCACGAGGGAAAAGGGAATTCTGGATTGGGTGCTATGTAACGAACCAGACTTGATTAGGGAGATTAATGTAGAAGAACCTTTAGGAGGCAGTGATCATAATATGATAGAACTCACCCTGTAGTTTAAGAAGGAAAATATAAAGTCAAATGTATCAATATTACAGCATGAGTGAGGAGCTGACCAAAGTTCATGGAAAGGAGACACTATCAGGGATGATGGCAATATGGAAATGGCTGGAGTTTCTGGGGCAATTCACAAGGCGCAGGATAGATACATCCCAAAGATGAAGAAGTATTCTAAAGGGAGGATGAGACACTCATGGCTGACAAGAGAAGTCCAAGACAACATAAAAGCAAAGAGAGGGCATATAATATAGCAAAATTAGTGGGAAGTTGGATTTGGAAGCTTTAAAAAATCAACAGAAGGAAATTAAAAGAAGCCAGAAGGGGAGAAAAGATGAAATATGAAGGTAAGCTAGCCAAAAATATAAAAGAAGATACAAAAAGGTTTTAAGACTATAAAATATAGGAGCAGAAGTAGGCCATTCAGCCCATCAAGTCTGCTCCACCATTCAGTCATGGGCTGATCCAATTCTTCCAGTCATCATCACTCCCCTGCTTTCACCCCATACCCTTTGATGCCCTGGCTAATCAAGAACTTAACTATCTCTGCCTTAAATACACCCAATGACTTAGCCTCGACAGCAGCTCGTGGCAACAAATTCCCAGATTCACCACCCTCTGACTAAAGTAATTTCAACACATCTCCGTTCTAAAAGGACGTCCTTCAATCTTGAAGTCACTCCCTCTTGTCCTGGAATCCCCTACCATGGGAAATAACTTTGCCATATCTAATCTGTTAAGGCCTTTTAACATCTGGAATGTTCCTCTGTGATTCCCCCATCATTCTCCTGAACTCTAGGGAATATAGCCCAAGATCTGCCAGACATTCCTCATACGGTAACTCTTTCATTCCTGGAATCATTCTCGTGAATTTTCTCTGAACCCTCTCCAGTGTCAGTTTATCTTTCCTAAAATAAGGAGCCCAAAACTGCATACAGTACTCCAAGTGTAGTCTCATGAGTACCTTATGAAGCCTCAACATCACATCCCTGTTCTTATATTCTATACCTCTAGAAAAGAATGCCAACATTGCATTCCCATTCTTCACAACCAACTCAATCTGGAGGTTAACCTTTAGGGTATCTTGCACAAGTACTCCCAAGTTCCTTTGCATCTCTGCATTTTGAAATCTCTCCCCATCTAAATAATAGTCCGCCCATTTATTTCTTCCACCAAAGTGCATGACCATACACTTTCCAACATTGTATTTCATTTAACACTTCTTTACCCATTCTCCTAAACTATCTAAGTCTCTCTGCAGGCTCTCTGTTTCTTCAACACTACCCACTCCTCCACCTATCTTTGTGTCATTGGTAAATTTAGCCACAGATCTATTAATCCCATAGTCCAAATTATTGACTCTGACCTCTGGAAAATAATGCTGGAGAGGTAGTAATGGGGGTCAAAGAAATGGCAGATGAACTGAATGTGTTTTGTGTCAGTCTTCACTATGGAAGACCCTTGCTGTATGTGGGAAGTTAGAGAGGGTCAGGGGGCAAAAGTGAGTGAAGTTGCCATTACTGTGGAGAAAGTGCTTGAGAAATTTAAAGGTCTGAAGGTAGGTAAGTCAACTGGACTAGATGGACTACACCCCAGTGTTCTGCAAGAGGTAGCTGAAGAGATTGTGGAACTACTAATAATGACCTTTCAAGAATCACTAGATCCTGGAATGATTCTGGAGGATTAGAAAATTACAAATGTCACTCCACTCTTTAATAAGGGAGGGAGGCAGAAGAAAGGCTAAGTAGCCCTTAATTTCCTTTCAGTGGTTGGGAAGACATTGGAGTCCATTATTCAGGATTTGGTTTCGGGGTATTTGGAGGCACATGAAAAAATGAGCCACATTCAGTATGGTTTCCTTAGAGAAAGCTTGTCTGACCAGTCTGTTGGAATTCTTTGAGGAAATAACAGGCAGGAGAAACCAAGGAGAGTCAGTGGTGTTGTTTACTTGGATTTTCAGAAGGCCTTTGACCAGGTGCTGCACATAACATTGCTTAACAAGATAAGGACAGATACTAGCATGGATAGAAAGTTGGCTGACTGGCAGGAGGTAAGGAGTGAGAATAAAAGGGGCCTATTCTGATTGGCTGTTGGTGACTCATGGTGTTCTATAGGGGTTGGTATTGAGACCACTTCTTTTCATATTATATGTCAATGATTTGGATAATTGAATTGATGACTTTGAGGGCAAGTTTGCAGATGATACAAAGATGGGTGGAGGGACAGGTAGTGTTGAAGAAGCAGAGAGTCTGCAGAAGGACATGGACAGAATGGGAGAATAGGCAAAGAAGTGGCAGATGGAATATAGTGTAGGGAAATGTATGGCCATGCATGTTGGTAGGAGGAATAAAGGCAAAGGGTATTTTCTAAATGGGGAGAAAATCCAAAAATCAGCGTCGCAAAGGTTAACTTGCAGGTTAAGTTGGTGGTAAGGAAGGCAAATGCATTCCTTTAAAGAGGACTAGAATATAAAAACAACAATGTAATGCTGAGGCTTTATAAGGCATTGGTCAGATTGCATTTGGAGTATTGTGAGCAGTTTTGGGCCTCTTATCTAAGAAGTGATGTGCTGACATTGGCAAGGGTCTAGAGGAGATCCATGAGAATGATTCTGGGGATGAAAGGGTTAACATATAAACATTTGATGTCCCTGGGCCTGTACTCACTGGAGTTTAGAAGAATAAGGGGGATCTCATTGAAACCCAGTGAATATTGAAAGGCTTAGATAGAGTGGATGTAGAGATGATATTTCCTATAGTGGGTAAATCTCGCACCAGAGGGCACAGCCTGAAAATAGAGGGACAACCATATAGAACAGGGATAAGGAGGAATTTCTTTAGCCGGAGGGTGGTGAATCAGTGGAATTCATTGCCATAGATGGCTGTGGAGACCAAATCATTGAGTGTATTTAAATCAGAGATTGATAGGTTATTGATTAGTCAGGGCATTAAAGGTTACAGGAAGAAGGCAGGAGAATGGGATTGAGAGGGTTAATAAATCAGCCATGGTGGAATGACGGAGCAAACTCAATGACTTAATTCTGCTCCTGTGCCTTACGGATGGTGGAGATCTTTGATAATGGATGTTGCCTTCTTGATCTCCTAACCCCCTACACTTACTGAGGAGAATGAGGTGTGCTGTGTGGTTGCAGCTTTGTGTGGTATGGAAGTTGTAAGACATCAGACCTCAAGACCCTACAGAGTATTGTATAAGCAACCAAGGCTCATTGGGTATTTCTATCCTCTTATTTGTGACTTTAAAGGGAGTGTTGTATACAAAGGACCTGAAGGGTTATTGAGAATCCCTAACCCCATCCCACAATCTCTTTGACCCTCTACTATGAAGAAGGAGGTACAAGAGCATCAGGACCAGGACTGCCAGACTAAGACTAGGACAGCACTTTTTACCCAGGCTGTGATATTAATGAATACCCTGCCATCACTGAGGTCTTGCTACTAGGACAATGAGCTATATATGGTAAATACATGTGATGTGCATATCACTTATTTTACTAAGTTTTTTGTGGTAATATTTTTCACGTGCTCTGTTGAATATATGTATTGTGGGGGTGCCATAGTCTGGAGGAACTCCGTTTTGTTTGGCTGTATATATGTGCAGTCAGATGACCATAAACTTGAACTTAACATGCCTGCTCTAGATACCACTGGTAGTGCGGTATGATGTATTGGGTAGAGTCCACTGCTCTCTGGTCCGTCAACACCACCTCTTTAGTCAAGAAAGCCAACAGCATCTCCACTCCTGAGGAGATTGAGGCAAGTGAGGTTTTCCCTCCACCCCGACATTATATCAAGTTTTTACTGGAGCACAATTAAGAGCGTCCTGACCAGTTGATTCACCGTCTGGTACTGGAATTGCAATGCATCTGACCGTACGACCGTACAAAGGATTGCGAGAATCATCGGGGTCTCTCTTCTACCCATCCGAGATATTTATCAGGTGCAGGGCCCTTGGCATTGTCAGTTATCCCTCTCACCTGTCCAATGATCTTTGATCCCCTACCATCAGGAAGGAGGTAGCATTAGGACAAAGGCTGTTAGGATGGAAATGGCTTCTTCCCCCAAGGCCATGAGACTACTGAACTCCCTGCTGTAGGGTAATGCAATGGGTGACAGATGACACATATTGTTCATAATAGAAACTGTTTTACATAATTCACAAACATGGACGTTGTGTTGTTGCAGTCACTCTAGGAGATGATGTCTGACGTAATGATGTCAGTGTAAGAGGACTGCTTTTGGTTTGTCAGTAGTGGAAGTAAAGAGCTGTGACTTTTGTTAAGCACATAAAATGACTCATGTTTTATTCTCAAAGTTCTACATTGGTGACTCTGATGCTTTCTGATGATTCCAGAGTTATTCAATGACATGTTGACCAATGAGTGTGCCAAGCAGTTGCTCCCCTTGCCAGGCTTGGGTGATGCTAGGCCTGAAGAGCTAATGCACCACATGCTGTCTTTCCTTGACAATCACAATCCTTGTTTTATTTTTAAAGAACTCTTTATGCAACAAATGCGTGATCAAGTTCATACAGCCCTCGCTAATACACTGGTGAAGGATTACCAGGGGCTTGCTATGATGGCTTCTAGCTTACACTCGGCCAGACGAGGTGCATCATTCCCTGCCTCAGTAAGCCCTGTCAGCAGAGCCTTCAGAAGGCTCAAGCTCATAGCTCAGAACTAGACGATGCTAGGTCTGTTTTTACCATGCACACTTCAGCATGAACATAAAGTGATGCCGACTCCCATGCAACTCTGACAGTGCCAGTGCATTGGGACTTCAGAGGTCTGTGACCACCATGGGTTCAGCTGTCAGAGTCATCTATTATTCACTACAAACACCCTTCCTGTGCCATGGGGCACTCGAGTGTGCTGCCAACATCACCCATTGATTATAAGGCTGACAGCAATGGATCTTTACTGAAAGCCGGCAAATACAGCAGGATTTGGATGTGGGACATGATACATGATGCTCCACATGGGACTTTGGCTTGGCTAAAAGTTGCTAGACCTCTTCTGATTGGCAGAGATTTCATGTGTGGCAAAGGACTGTTAGTAGATATGCCGGTTTGTGGAAGCAAAGGACTTTGGGTTGTTCGACAGTAATCTTTCAAAGTTTGCTAATGTGTTCAGTGATAAGCCAAACTTTCTTAACCACCAAAGAACATAAAGACACTGACACACCATCCTTATGACTGCATCTGTGTGCTACCAGAGCAAGTCATCTGATATGTCAGCAGTCAGAATTTAAAGCTGCTGATGCTCACTAAATTTCCCCCAATGTCGACATGCGCATGTCTACCCTCTTTCCCCTTCATGAAGTCAACAATCAACTCTTTAGTTTCACTGACATTGAGCAAGAGGTTGTTGCGGCACCATTCAATCAAGTGACCTCTCTCACGAGTATTCTTCCACAAGCAGTAATGTCATTGGCAGATTGGTATATGGCATTGAAGCTATGCTTACCCACACGATTGTGTGTATAGAGTGTCGATCGGGGAACTAACTATGCATCCTTAAGGTGCAATTGTGTTGCTGGTCAGAGAGGAGATGTTCTCCTTTTCACGGACCATCTATCCCCACTGAGGTCTGCCAATGAGAAAGTCCAGTATCTAGTTGCAGAGGGAAGTGCAGGGGTCCAGGTCATGAAGATTGATACTAAGTTTGGGTGGGATGATTGTGTTGAATGCTGAGCTGTAGTCAATGAAAAATAACCTGAAGTGTGAGTTCTCGTTGTTCAGAGCAGAGTGAAGAGCCAGCAAAATAGCATCTGGCATTGACCTGTTCCATTCTATTTCATTTGAAAGCAACTGTATATAATTCAGCTGATGTAGCACCAATATTTTTAGTTTGAGAATTTTGTCAAATTGTGGGAAATTGTAACTTCTTACATGTGTGGAATGAG
This sequence comes from Mobula birostris, assembly GCF_030028105.1. Classification (NCBI taxonomy): domain Eukaryota; kingdom Metazoa; phylum Chordata; class Chondrichthyes; order Myliobatiformes; family Myliobatidae; genus Mobula; species Mobula birostris. The sequence goes on from NC_092378.1 coordinate 109,663,250, forward strand.
TGCTTTTGGAGAATGTGGTGGTAAACTGTATTATAGTAAAAGAGAGTTAAAGTAAAATATACAAGTATGAAATGCTGGAAATGTTCAGCAAGTTCAAAGATTAATTTATTGTCAAAACATGTATCCATGTACAACTCTGAAATTTGTATTCTCCAGATAGCCACGAAACAAAGAAAGAACATCAAAGTCATTCAGAGAGAAACATCCAACCTCCCCCATACAAAAAAGAATAACTTCCCAATCATCAGCATCCCAAAAACACCCTCCCCCATACGAAACGGAACATGAACATCAACCCCCAAAAAATAACCCCTTCCCTGAACAGAAAAATTAACAGAGCACTAACAGCACATCAACCCCCAATCACCGTCCCCTCGCACAACAAAACAGAAAAGGAAAGGGCAATTTAAAAAAAACACAGAATACAAAAGTCACAAGTCTGGAAAAAGTCCACAGACCATGAGCGCAATAATACAGTATATATAAACACAGAACTACGATACCATCCTATAATATCAGTGACATTCATCAGAAGAGAGGGACGCCTCATGAGGCAGAGAGGCCTACCTACCTGCCTGCCTACCACAGCGAGCCACACAGCAATAGGCCGCTCACAGATTCCTTCTCCAGCAGCAATCAAAAGGCAGGCAGTCAACAATGAAACTCTCGCTCACCTTCTGCATTTACCTCAACATCTGTTTTCTTAAATGCTTTAATTGGTGATTAATAGATCCTTTAAACGGCGGCTCGTGCCCCATCTCGAAGTTTCTTCGCATCGAGGCCGTGTAGTTAATAGAGCAAGTGTATTTAATGCTTTTGGTTAGTGAGCATTTAAGAGTTCTTCTATAGTTACTGTGAGACTTACTGACTATGTTGTGCATTATTTTTGGATTTTCACCATTTGCAGTATTTTGGTTATTTAATGATCTAGGGAAGGTAAATGATCTACAAGATTTCATGATGACCATTCAGTGAAAAATGGACGACTTGCCCATTTTTTAAAATGTTTTACAGTTTATGTATTTGGTATGTGGTGGTTTTGCTTTGGATTTCTGCCTCATCTGTTCTGGACAGTGGCTGAAGTCTTGGAGACTTTTGCAGTAGTTCTGACGGTTGTGCTCAGAAGAATAGTGCACTAATGTCTTTGAAATTGAAGTAATGACTTTTCTGATATCAAATAATATTTCAGTTGCCAGCTAACACATCTGAAGGAGGAGACAAATATTAAAGGAAACTTTGGGAAAGAATTGGCATAAAGTGAGTGTTTAAACGCTTTAAGAATGAATGGAAGCAACTATTTAATTCTACATTTAAAACTGGACAGAGGCAGGAACTTAAGAATACTATAATAGGATTGTCAATGTTCAAGTGTTACACTTTCAGTCCACAAGCATTCTTTTGGTGCTCTCAGTTAAGGTTCTAGCACCTCATTGCTAAGGATTTTAAAATGCATCAGTCTTAACAAGAGCACTGTACCTGGGATGTTAGATCTGTGCTGTGCTGCAATTTTAATGCCCATACTGTACTAGGAAACTCAAGGAGAGCGACAAAACATTGCAGCTCACAATGCAGTCTCAGTCTATAAACGAATGCAGTAATGAGAGGAAGGAGATGAGAGCCTGTGGAGTACGATACTGGAGGTTGTAGATCTCTTCCCTTTCACTCTTCCAAGAACACAAAGAGGAGGAGTGGTATAGCCTTGTGCTGCTGCTCAGGAAGATCAAAGCTTGTCGGATATTTTGTTCAAGCTCCACATTCCTCTTAAATTCCAAATACCAAAAAATATCTGTCAAAAATACCAACAATATACTTGATCGTATTTCTGTTCAGGCTGAAGATAGTCCAGTTGTGATCATGTTGAATGGTGGGGCAGGTCTGGGGGTCTAGGTCTCTTACTCTTGCTTTTGTGTGTTCTTGTTCCTGTTCAGCCGCTGCAATACCAGCCCTCTAACCTGAAGCTGGATTACAGCATTTAATCCCGTTTTCAACTCTGATAGAAAAATGGAAGACCTAGCTAAGAAGGTCTTAAAAGAAGAACTTGCTTAATTAAATCAGTCTCCTGGAAGGAAATACAACAACTTGCATGTGCACAATAATATCTCTCTAAGAATTTTGATAATGGACAGATAGTTTGTTAATTAAGGAAATTTTATTATCTCATCTGATGGAATGTAACACTGTTCTGTGTGTGCACCAATTGAATTTCAACATGATTTGGTGTCTGGGTCTCTGGAGTGACACTTGAACGCACATTCTTCAGACTAGGAGGTGCGAATGCTACCACTGAAATGTGAACTGCAAATCTACTGTTGGCCATTGGAACCAAATGCCAAGTTTGTTTTCTTTTTAATATGACCACTTTTCAATGACACAACTAATCCAAACAAAATCAACAGCAAAGTATTGGGAGCTGGCAAGTGAGCCCAGTATAGAACAGGAATGTGAAGTGAATTGATGTGTTAACAGTTACTAAAGCTTGAATATGCTGCCTGGTCTGCTGAGCATTTCCAACGTTACTGTTATTGGACTTTTTTTTTTTAATTTTAAGGATCTCTTCTGTTTGGAAACCAAGATGTTCTTGTGGATTTTTTTTATGCTATACACTTTTCCTTTAGGACTCGGGTATTGTGCCACTTTGGGGAAGTGTAACTTAGAAAAGGGTTAAATGCTAGAGTTTCTACCCATTTTGTTTCCTCTTCTGAGTTTGCAGAACAAACTGATTCAACATATGCTCTTTAGTTTGGTTTTGAGTGCTTTCTACTATACATCTTCCCACACATGTATGGTTACTAGGGGTACTAATGCCACAATAATGTTTTGGTTCATTGTGATATCTTATCTTTGTTTGATTTGGCTTTAGTCCATTGGTTGCACAGCAAGCAATGGTGCAGTGTAATGGAGCAATTGACCTTTTGATGTGTAGAATAGTTATGGGAAAGGCTGTGGTGGATTCAGTGGTTAATGGAGATGAACACATTCAATATGTTGGGAATTAACTAGTAAACTGGAATAGTTAATGGAAAAATAATTAATGGGATAACATTTTTAAATCAAGGCTGCTGGGATAGGGAAAAGAAAGGCGTTTCAAGTTTGGGCTTTTTGGAGGGCCAAATGCGTAGTATATTGATGTTCTGGTCAGGAGTCCAGCCTGGAGCTAGGTAAGGATTTGCATGGTGGCTCAGGATCAAGTAATACTTCTGCTTCATAGCTTCAGTGACGTGGGTTTGATCCTGACCCTACCAGTGCTGTCTGTGTTATTTGCATATTGTCCTTGTGACTGCTCTATTCCCCACTCTGACCTTTTCCCTCCTTCTTCTCACCAGTGTATTACTTCCCCTGGGTCCTTGCCTCCTTCCCTTTCACCTATGGTCCACTCTTCTCTCTTATCAGATTCCTTCCTCTCCAGACCTTGACCTTTCCCACCCACCTGGCTTCACCTACCCCCTTCCAGCTAGCCTCCTTCCCTTCCCCCCTCCTTTTTATTCTGGAATCAACTCCCTTCCTTCTCAGTCCTGAAGGAGTGTGTCTGCCTGAAATGTTGACTATCTATCCATTTCCATAGATGCTGTCTGTCCAACTGAATTTCTCCAGCATTTTGAATGTGTTGCATTGGGTTTCCTCTGGTTTCCTCCATGTCCCAAGGACAGGCCAGTTATTGGGTTAATTGACGGCTCTAAATTGTCCTTGGTGTATGCAGATGGTTGACAAATTGGTATGGATTTGATGGCATGTGAGATAAAATAGTGGTTAAAGGGAAGCCAGTACGAGACTGTGATTGCCCTGTGAACCAGCAGAGATCTGATTTTTCAAAAAGCTTTGCTGTACAAGAATATGATTTGGGTGCACCGCGTCTATAGAAGCATCTCCTCTGTTACCCAGCAAGAAAACTCCTCACAATTTAAACTGTTTTTATATCGGATTCCTGACTAGATGATTAAATAACCTTTCTCTGTTCTAGGTGATCAAGCTAATGGATTCAAAAGGGATCAGCAGTGCACCCCCAGCCTACACTGACTCAGTACCACCACCAAGCTATCCTGCAAGTGCTCCTTATCCTGCAGGGCCTCCAATGGGAGCACCTATGGCACCTCCGTATCCTGTCCAACCTGCTCAACCTGCTCAGCCTCCTGTTGGTGAGTGTGTCTGTACTTCAAAATGATCTGCTTCTCTTCATGGCTCACTTGTTACTGGCTGTGGTTGATGGTGTTGAGTGGCCCTTCTGGAGCCCTAAAGCTCCTGGGTGAACACATCCTCTACCTGTGAAGATCTGCCGTACATCCAGGGAGTACTTTATCATGACTTTCTACTGGATTGGAATTTCCATTCATTTCAATGGGAATTCTGACCTGGAGATTTGGAGGAAAAATGTTACTTAATTATAGTGTTACAATTTTAATTTAATTACAGTAAATCTCCGCTAATCTAGCACCCTCAAGACTTTGGTAGCAGACTGGTAGGTTTCTGCACTGTTGAGTATTAATCTTATAATACACTTTTAAATTTTAATGTCACACAGTAACATAATAAATATTCTAATGAATAGGTGTGTTCTCGGGAGCATAGGAACAGGGCCCTGATGAACTTAATAAGAATGTCAATGATAAAACCAGTTGAAACTGATGCCAAGCCAGTGGGATGATAAAGTTACCAGATTAGTGGAGTTTTGCTGTAATCATTATAGTTTTAGCATAAGGTAACTTTATTTAAATGCTCTCCATATTTTATTCTGTGCACAGACTTGCCACTGGCAAAGCTGTTGCTAAAGCCTTGCTGTGCCTGACCGCCTAGCACCCAGAAGCAGAGCTGACTTTTCCTGGCCATGGAATTTTGAACAAGTGGGGGCCATGGGTGGTGAGGAGTGAGGCTGATTCCACCACAATATATGCTGATAGTAGCTAGCCAATTAGTGCATTTTTGGGTTTAGATGTGTACTTGTGGTGTGCACTAATGAGAGATGGATAGCTCCTTCAAAGATTGCTGCAGACTCAGTAGGAGCAGAAGTGGTGCTGACTTCAGAGAGGGGTTTGTGCCTGCAGGGTGTGGGAGTGTAGAAAAAGAGAATGGAAAGGAAAAATGGTAGCTTAGACATAGTAGATTTCTCTCTTCAGTTCTCAAGTATGCTGTTGTGATAGCTGTTCCTATTGGTCGGGAGCAGACTTTACAAGGAGGGTAAGTTGAATGGAAGATGTCATCCTGTGCTTTGTTGGCTTTTATTACATGAAGGTTTGACTCGAGGAGTAAGGAATTTCTGCTGTTATAGTTCCTCGCTGAGACTGAGTCTGGAGTTTTGATCTCCTTGCCTTAAAAAATTAATCTGCTTACAAATCTTGCCAGATTGGTTCCTGGGATGGCTGGTTTGCTGTATGAGAGTGGATAGACTAGGCATAGTAGTAGTAGTAGTCATACTTTATTGATCCCAAGGGAAATTGGCATGCTTTATAAGAATAAGATCTTTGAAGATATCTAAACTAAAAGAATGTTTCCTCTAATTGACTTACAAATTACCAGAGAATAAAGAATGAGAGGTGATCTTATTGAATGTTATAAAATCCTTAAAGGCTTGAGCAGCTGGATGCAAGAATGTAGTATTCCCTAGCTGGGATGTTGTAGTGCCAGTCTAGAAATGAGGAGCAATCCATTTAAGATTGAGACGAGAAATGCCTTCCTGTATAGGGTGCTGAAGCTGTGGATTTTACTCTCCAAAGTTGGCAATGGAGGCTTAGTTGTTTAGTTAATTCATTAATAACTTTCTGGATATAGGGAATTATACGGATAGAGAAGACAAGATTCTTCATGTATGATGGGAACAGGCACAGAAGGCTCAGTGTTCTTGTCCTGTTTCGGGATCTTGTAGTTTCTAGATTTTTACTTCCTGTGCAGGATGCTCTGACAAAATATTCCTCTGTTTCTCATAGTGGTGCAGACAGTATACGTACAGCCATCTCAGAGTTTCGGTGCACAGCCAGTGCAGACAACCTGTCCAACTTGTCATCAGGTAGTGTTGACACGTGTTCGCTACACACCGGGAGCACTGACTTGGATCAGCTGTGGAGGTCTCTTCGTGTTTGGGTAGGTGGGCAGATGAGCGTTCATTGTAAAATAATTCTTAAGAGTGTACTGTAAGTTATCTGTGCTTTGCAGTTCTCATAAAGAGAATTTAAAAGCTCAGAGCCCCTTTTGCTGCAATATCATATAAAAGTTTATGCATTTTCTCTACAAATCATCACAAGCAGAGACATAAATGAAGCATTCTGACAAGTACAAATGGCAAGGTAGTCTGTCTCTTTGGACAAAATTAATGGAATATTGCTAGGGTTGGGATATGTACATAGAAACCAAATAATCCTTAGAATTTGAAATAAAATGGAAACTAATCACCAAGCCAAAAATTTGTTAGATCATCCATGTTCAGTATAATTAGAAGATGAAAGAAAGAACTGGAAACTCTCTGCTTGTGGCCAAGTCTAAATTATTGTGGAATTCTTATGCTGTTTGGTCATCCAATGGTATTGGTGTCTGGGTGTAATCTTTGTACCTTTTATTGAATGACAGTTAGCTTCCCTAGGCCTTTTGTGTTGGGAGAATCAGATCCTGCAAGTGTTGTATACATCTCCTTAAAGAGAAGCTATATGCTGGCGGAGATGTGCAGAAAGACCTGGGAGATCATGGAGGCTTGTAGGACATAAGAGAGAGCAAATTCAATTGGCCAAACGGCCTAATACTGCTCTGATGGCTTATGGTTGTGTGTCTATAGACAATACACTAGCCTTGGTGGTGACAAGAGGAAAATCCTCTAGAGTTCTCTAGTAAAACCTCTCCTTTCATGACCTGGCTAATCAAAAATCTGTCAATCTGTGTCTTAACCATACCCAGTCACTTGGCCTCCACAGCCACCTAGGACATTTAGTTCCACAGATTCATCACTCTCTGGCTAAAGAAGTTCCTCCTCATTTCTGTTCTAAAAGGATTCCGTTTTCTTCAGAGGCTGTTTTCCTCTGGTCTTGGACTCTCCCTCCATAGAGAATATCCTCTCCACATCCACTCTATCGAGGCCTTTCACCATTCAATAGGTTTCAATGAGGTCACCCCTCATTCTTCTGCATTCCAGTGAGTGTGGGCCCAGAGCCATCAAACACTGTTCATATGACATACCTTTCAATCCCGAATTCTTTTAGAAACATAGAAAATAGGTGCAGAAGTAGGCCATTCGGCCCTTTGAGCCTGCACCGCCATTCAGTATGATCATGGCTGATCATCCAACTCAGAACCGTGTACCTGCCTTCTCTCCATACCCCCTGATCCCTTTAGCCACAAGGGCCATTCTAACTCCCTCTTGAATATAGTCAATGAACTGGCCTCAACTGTTTCCTGTGGCAGAGAATTCCACAGATTCACCACTCTCTGTGTGAAGAAGTTTTTCCTAATCTCAGTCCTAAAAGGCTTCCCCTTTATCCTCAAACTGTGACCCCTCGTTCTGGACTTCCCCAACATCGGGAACAATCTTCCTGCATCTAGCCTGTCCAATCCCTTTAGGATTTTATACGTTTCAATAAGATCCCCCCTCAATCTTCTAAATTCCAATGAGTATAAGCCTAGTCGAACCAGTCTTTCATCATATGAAAGTCCTGCCATCTCAGGAATCAATCTGGTGAACCTTCTTTGTACTCCCTCTATGGCAAGAATGTCTTTCCTCAGATTAGGGGACCAAAACTGCACACAATACTCCAGGTGTGGTCTCACCAAGGCCTTGTACAACTGCAGTAGTACCTCCCTGCTCCCGTACTCGAATCCTCTTGCTATAAATGCCAGCATACCATTCGCCTTTTTCACCGCCTGCTGTACCTGCATGCTCGCTTTCAATGCCTGGTGTATAATGACACCCAGGTCTCGTTGCACCTCCCCTTTTCCTAATTGGCCACCATTCAGATAATAATCTGTTTTCCTGTTTTTGCCACCAAAGTGGATAACCTCACATTTATCCACATTAAATTGCATCTGCCATGAATTTGCCCACTCATAAACATCCTTTTTCATAAACATCCTTTGAAACCTCTCCAATGTCAGCACATCCTTTCTTAATTAAGTGGTTCTTAACAGCTCACGATACTCCAAGTGAGGCCTCACCAGTGGCTTATAAAGCCTCAACGTTACATCCTTGCTTTTAATATTCTAGTCCTCTTGAAACGAATGCTCAAATCATATTGCCTACCTCACCACCAACTCAACCTGCATATTAATCTTTAGAGAATCCTGCACAAGGACTCCCAAGTCCCTTTGCATCTCAAATTTTTGAATTTTCTCTGCAATCAACCACTGCTTATCCGTGCTAGAGTCTTTCCTGTAATATCATGGGCTCTTAACTTGTAGCATGTTGTCAAATGCCTTCTGAAAATTCAAGTACAGAACATCCACCCAATTCTCATTTGTTTATCCTGCTTTTAATTTATTCAAAGAATTCCAACAGATTTCTCAGACAAATTTTTCCCCTGAGGAAACCATGCTAACTATGACCTATTTTATTCTGTGCCTCCAAGTACCCCGAAACCACATCTTGAACAATTGACTCCAACATCTTCTCAACAACTGAGGTCAGACTAACTGGCCTATAATTTCCTTTCTTCTACCACTTTCTAATCTTGAAGAGTGGAGTGATATTTGCAATTTTCCATTCCTCTGGAACAATGCCAGAATGAATTAATTCTTGAAAGATCAGTGAGGAGACTAATGTCTCCACATTTTCTTCAGCCACCTCTTTCAGAACCCTGGAGTATATACCATCTAGCCCAGGTGATTTTTTTCTACTTTCAAACCTTTCATTTTCACAAGAACCTTCTCCCTAGTAATGCTAATTTCACACACTTCTGCTCACTGGCATTCTCGAACTTCTGGCATACCGCTACTGTCTTCCACAGTGAAGACTGATGCGAAATACTTCCCCAGTTCATCTGCTATTTCTTTGTCCCCCAATACTACCTGAACAGCAGCATTTTCCGGTGGTCCAATATCTGCTCTCGTCTCTTACACTTTATGTATCTGAAGAAACTTTTTGTGTCCTCTTTAATATTATTGGTTAGTTCCCTTTTGTATTCCATCTTTTCCTTCTTTATTTTTGTGTTGCCTTCTGTTGGTTTTTAAAAGATTCCCAAACTTGCCACTAAGTTTTGCTCTATTATATGTCCTCTCTTTGGTTTCTATGTTGGCTTTGACTTCTCTTGTTAGCCGCAGTTATCTCATCTTGCCTTTAATATACTTTTTCCTCTTTGGGATGTATATATCCTGTGCCTTCCAAATTATTTACAGAAATTCCAGCCACTGCTGCTCTGTCGTCATCTCTGCCAGTGTTCTTTTCCAATCATTTTTGGTCAGCTCCTTTCTTATGCCTCTGTAATTCCCTTTACTCCACTGTAATGCCGATACATCTGACTTTAGCTTCTCCTCAAATTGCAAGGTGATTTTGATCATATTATGATCACTTTTCCCTAAGGGTTCCTATACCTTAAGTTCTCTGATTAATTCCAATTTATTGCACAGCACCTAATCGAGAGTAGTTGGTCCTCTAGTAGGCTCAACCATCCGCTGCTCTTAAAAAGCCATCTCATAACCATTCTAGAAATTCCCACTCTTGTGATCCAGCACCAACCTGATTTTCCTAATCTACCTGCATATTGAAATCCCCCATGACTATTGTAACAATGTACTTTTGGCATGCGTTTTCTTTATTGTAATTTGCAGAACACATCCTTACTATTGTGTGAGGGTCTGTATATAACTTCCATCAGGGTTTCTTTACCCTTGCAGTTCCTTAGCTCTACACGCAACGATTCTACATCATCCATCCCTATGTCACCTCTTTCTAATGATTTGTTGACTAGAATGTCAATAAGTCTTGAGTAAAGTTATAAGCCTTGAATCAAACTTGCTAGCACCTAGCTACTCAAAGTAGCCATTTCACCAGAATAGAACGTATAGCCATTTCCTTTCTCTTGAAATAAATATAGAACTGAAGGAGGCAGTAGACAGCCAGTGCCCGTGTGCTCATATCCTTTACAGAGAAGATTCTGCTAGCATCTATTTGGAGGCTTATTGAGGCCATGCCTTTACCAAAAAGTTGTTTTTTTTTTGTGTGTGTGCACGGATCAACAGCCAAACATCTTCCTGCACTAGCTTTGCCCCCTTTCTATTTTGAGTAACTTTGTGATTTGGAGGAAACTGGCCAACGTTGGTATTTCCAGAAATCTGCTATTCTAGTCCTTGCTGATAGAGGTTGCAGGTTTGCAAGGTGATGTTGAAATGGTGCGGTTAAGTAACTAGTATCTTATGGGTGATTTGCTTCAAAGTAAAAGAAGAGTTTATGGTCATTCAGAAACACATATATGCACCGATGAAATGAAAAATATACTTGTAGCAGTATCACAGGTATATATCAGAATCAGGTTTATTATCACTGATGTTTTGTATGTTGTGAAATCTGTTTTGCAGCACAGTACAGTGCAATACATAAGATATACTATGAATTACAATAAGATACTTCAAAAGACTAAATAAGTAGCGCAAAGATAGAGGGGTGGTATTCATGGGTTCATTGACTGTTCAGAAATCTGATGACGGGGGGTTGGGGGTGGGCGGAGAGAAAGCTGTTCCTAAAATGCTGAGTATGTGTCTTCAGGCTCCTGTACCTCCCTGATGGCGGTAATGAGAAGAGCAAGTGTGCTGGGTGATAGATGTCCTTAATGATGGATGTTGCTTTTTTGATGCATCACTTTTTGAAGATACCCTTGATGGTGGAGAGGCTGATGCCCATGATGAAAATGGCTGAGTTTACTACACTCTGCAGCTTTCCAATTCTGTACGGTGGCCCCTTTGTGCCAGATGGTGATGCACCCAGTTACATGCTCGCCACAGTACTTTGTAGAAACTTGCTGGAGTCTTTGGTGACATGCTAAATCTCCTTAAACTCCTAATGAAGTACAGCTGCTGTCATGCCTTCTTCATAATTGTATTATCATTAGAGGCAATATTGACAAGAGAAACAATTATTTTTAAAGTAAGTTATATAAGAAAGAACAGAATTACTGCAAATTGATGTATGGGGTGAGCCTGTTACTGATACTTGGGGTGGAGGGAGTGAATGTATAGAATATTGGATGCAGTGTTAAATTATGAACTTTTCAAACCGCTTGTGTTCCTGGAGCTTCACTCATCTAAGCATTTTGTATTCATCATCTGAGCCTTGTGTCTAGCGAGAAAGTTTGGGAATTGGGAGATGAGTCACTTAGACCAGTTCTCAGCACCTGGCACATTCAGGAATTGGCCATGGCCATTTTGCCTCCATCACCATCCTCCCCAAATCTTAAAGTCTCGATCTCAGTTGACGTTGGGATAAGAGGATCAGTAATTTAGAACTGAGTTGAGGAAAAAGCTGCTTTAAACAGATTGCATATCTTTTTGATGTTGTTTACTGTAAGGTTCTAAATGTTCACTCACTAAGGTCTGTCAGAGCAGAGACTGACAATGATGGAATGCAAGATTTTGGAGATCGAGATTTGAATTGAATTAAAGATGGTGTGTTGGTCATTATCTTTCTGGACAGCAGAACCGTCTCATTGAGTTTATTGATCAAGAAGTGGAGGATTTTAGAAATGTCCTTGAAGCTTTTTTTTGTTGTATTTGGTAACAACCCTGCCCTGGTGTTGTACTGATGATAAAGTCATACAGGATAAAAATAGATCTTTCAACCTATCATGTCAACCATCAAAATCCTATTTACACATCCCACTTTATTCTGCTTGCAATTCCATCAACTTCCCAGATTCCGCCCTATATACACCCAGTTATGTTAATTTACAGAGGCCAGTCAACCAGTAAATCCACATCTTTGGGGGAAACAAGAGTATCTTAAGGAAACCTTCACAGTCACAGGGTGAATATGTGAACTCCACACAGCACTGGAATTCAGGATTTTAAACACACAATAAGCGCAGAATAGCAAACACGAGGAAATCTGCAGATGCTGGAATTTCAAGCAACACACTTAAAAGTTGCTGGTGAACGCAGCAGTCCTGATGAAGGGTCTCAGCCCAAAACGTCGACTGTACCTCTTCCTAGAGATGCTGCTTGGCCTGCTGCGTTCACCAGCAACTTTTATGTGTGAAGCGCAGAATAGGCCCGTTGAGCTATGCCTCCCAGCAATCACCCGATTTAATCCCAGCCTAATCACAGGACAATTTGTATTGACCAATTAACCTGTCAATGTCTTTGGACAGTGAAGGTAACCCACATCACAGGGAGAATGTACAAAGTCCTTACAGGCAGCAGCAGCTGCTGTTCAATGTGGGTCACCTGTACTGTAAAGTGTCGTGCTTTGCTCTGTGCTACTGTGTAGAAGTGAATCACTGGAGCCATGAGACAGTAGCTCTGCTACCCTGTTGTTTTAGCCTAGATCATGTGAAGTGAAACATGATCCCATAGCCCCAAGTCAGGTCAAGTATTTAAAAAAAACGGTTTGTTCATTGCTGCATGCTGCCTGCTGAGCAAAGCATTTTAATCAACGTTGCCTTGACCACAGCAAATTAGATGGTGAAACTGTGTGTTTGCTGGAAAGAAGTCCTCTTGCTTGGAAACCAAGGGAAATTGTCTTGATTGATGGATTGGGTTATTTCTGTTTGTCTCTTCCTGTGCTTTCTGCAATTGAACAAATACAATGAGCACCCAAAAATTGGCTAGGTGAATGAAAGGAAAGGAGATAGAGGAACTGAGAGCAAGGTAGGTAGATGTAGTTATTACTTCATGAAAGGCAATTGCTGGATGGGTTCGATTCTTTTCATTTTTAAACTGGAAAAGGTGCATCGGAATGAAGGCAGGCAGCACGTAAAAATCCACTGCTGAGATGAGATGCACTCATACATGCAACTTGCATACTATTACCATGTGCATCTTGAGTTGAAACCAGATGTAGGATTCCATTTTGCACTCCTGCTCAGATGACCACTACACTACTCCTTATGAATATACTGAAATAAAATGGTCAATATTTATATATTGACAACTGTTTCAGAAGCTGCTCAGCGAGAGATCTGATTTTTTGGGTTCAGCTCTAATTTAACTTTTCTGTCTTTTCCAGATGCGTACTTGGCTGCTGCTTGATCCCATTTTGCATTGACAGCCTTCAGGATGTGGACCACAACTGTCCAAATTGTGGAGCGCACCTTGGGTGCTTCAGACGCTTGTAAAATCTTGCCTCAAGATTTGATTATTCTTCTATAAAAATATTAAGTTTTGATGCTGATTCTTATTTGTAACTTGCATAATGAGATTTTTATTTTACTTGAAGACGGATGCTCACAACTGTTAGCTCTGGGCATTCTTCTTCCTTGATACCTGCTGCCTGTCTCTCTAATCTGTTACTGGAAGATATGTACTCTTGCAGATGTCATTAGTTATCATTTATGGAAAGATAATTTGTAATTCATTCTTAATCATCTAATCTTTGAATTATTTACACTGGTTTTTTGTTTGCGAAGGGTAGTTTTTGATTGAGATCACTTCTGAAAATGACCCACCAAGAAGTTGGATTATGCCTTTATATAATATCTTTAATTGGTAATATTTATAGTAGACTGTTTTTTCAATTCCCAATGACAATTTGCTAAGCAAAGATCTTAATAAATAATATTCTACCCTTTTTAAATGCAGTATGTCTACGATCTGACACATAGCTTTGCACTTGATTATTTCCGATTTCTCTTTTGCTGACTTTGAATAAAGGAACCGCATTGCAGAACAAGTTCACATTTGATGGTGAAGATTGAAAGCACTTGCACTTTCAAAATGCATTTTTTAATTTCAAAAGCTGCTTAATAAGCCTTCATTTGCAGTGGAACTGGGTAAAATGTCACTTCATAGGAAAGATGTACTATGATTATAATTTGAGGAGGAATTGTATTTAAGCAAATTTTGTGTTTCTGTATTGAGTGTTAAAGTGCACATGATTGGTAATGATGTTGACTATGTACTTTGCTAATTCAGGCAAAATAATTTTTTTAATAGATAGTTGCCAACTAGACTGAAATTTAATTTGCATGTGATTGAGTTGTGTACTCTGACAAATGGAGGCTCTTTTAGGGAAATTGAAACCGAACACAAAACTATGTGGCTAAGGAAGTCTGGTTTTTCAGTTTTGGATATTACCAAGTATCAGGGTGATGGGCTAGTGATGAAGAAAATTCTAATGATGAAATTTTAATATTTTGGAAAAGTGAAGAATTTTGAAATCATTGGAAGAAGTGTGTAATTCTTCCCTATTATCAGGATGGCAGGAAGCTGATGGGATCAGATTAAGTGCCTGTTTCTTTTCACTCAAGTAGATTTAGGCAGTGTGTATAAAAGTATCCAGCTTGATCATGGGTTTAAATTTACACCACACCTCCTCCTGACTTCCTTCAGTTCAGATAATGGTGAGTACATTTTGGTTTTAAATTCTTAATTTATCTTCACCAACTAGGACTTCCCAGGAGTTATGTTTGACCTATACATAATGAGAAATTGTGGACAACTGTTTATTGAGCCCAGTACAGCTGTTTTTCTAAAAGTCCAAGCTTCAATTTTTGTCTCTGTTATCTACGCAAACTGGAATCTGACCAATTTGACATACTTCAACTATTTTAAATGATTAAGATTGTATTGCTATTTAAATATTGTTATAAATTGAAATTGTATTAAGTCAGTATATCTGCAATTGAAACTCGCTTCTAAAAGTGAAGAGGGCCTCGCTCAAAGTGAGTGCTCTTTCATGATTGAATGTGTTCTGTTGTATGACTTTTAAGTGCTACCAAAGCTTTTTGTAATGGTCTTGTAATGGATAATAAAAATACTTTTTGTACATGAATTTGTTTCTTGCGTTGTTTCTTGAAGGGTTGCAAAGAATTTTCAATGACCAGGCTCTTTTGATGTATGTAATTTATAGTGATGTACAGGTATAGGAATGTCCATTCTGCTGGTATCTGTGGTTTTGTAATATGGAATTGCTTTGCTAAATAAATGTGAAACCCTTTTTTACCAGATGATGTCTCTAGAGCTGTGGCTCATTAACCCCTTGCTAAAAGCCAGTGGACTCAGTGGTGAGGACACCACCTTTCTCAGAGCCTGTACATCTAGGGTCGTTATGACTTGGGTCCCACCAAGACCGGGAAGTTAGGATGTCCTGCCCACCTGAACCCCAGTCTATGTGAATGCTGTCTAACTACTGCCCACATACAGTTAGCCTTTGGCAAGAAATAACAGATCATGCACTGCATACAATTATAAAGAAATTATATTTATAAATGAAAGTGTATGTATTCAGCTGTTATTAAAGGGAAAAAAAACAAAAAGGCCCATTATAATTAAAACTGTCAAATATGTACAAGGTTGGAGCTCAATTCTTCTAAAAGCTGATGTGTCCATTGTACTTGTGGCACCAACTCCTATTCACTGATCACCAGTAGAATTTTCCCTCTTGGACTCCATCAAATTGTTCATTCTCATTGGATTGAATCCTACGGCTGGTTCTCTTGAACTTCTCTTCCCCATGTCAGACATCCCACCCTGCAAAAACTCATTTCAGGGAGGTAGCACCATCAATTTGCGGGAGACTTCCGGGAGAGGTGGGATGTCTGCAATAGAGTAGTTCCCTAGCAACTGGCCAGCTAGTTTAAATAATGTTAGCTATGCTAATGAACGAATGACACCTGTTAAACTCACCCCAACACGGTCTTTTACAGTCTTAACCCACCATGGGCAATAGAAAAGTCACTATTGCAAACAGTGCAGCGAGCAACAGTCATTATTTTGACCCCTATTAGGCAGGGGTACACTTTAGTGTAGTCTGGGGTGACGTACGTTTTATTTTTTTTTTGGAACACTCTCCCATGGCGTGCTCTCGCTTTCGCTCTGTCTTGCTTTCTCGCTCGCTTGCTCTCGCCGTCTCGCGTGCGCACTCTCTCTCGTCGCTCTCGCGCTCTCTCTTGCTTTCTCTCACTCTCAAAAGATTGATTTCCGTGATTTTGTATATAATTTGCGGGCATCAGGGAGCCACTATTAATATGCGGGAGACTCCCGGAACTTCCGGGAGAGGTGGGATGTCTGCCATCTCCTGCCAAAAAGGCATCAACCCACACCAGAGTCCGTCACAAATGTCTCCCCCCCCCCCACCCCGCCCATCCCAGCATTCTCTAGAACCTCTCCCAATTCCACCATCCTGATTAGACATTCCTAAGTTGAACATCACAACTCCTTATTTTAAACAGTAATCTAAACACTACCAGCAGAACACTGCTTCTACAGAAAACCATTAAGTGAAATGCCCTACAACATTAGCAGTAAAATCTTAACCAGGGTGTTATGAATGGCAAACTGGCCAATATCAGAAGTTCAATTTTTTTTGGTCTTCCTCTTATAGTTGAGAGACATTTGTGATACTTAAACATAACAGTCAAAGTTTGCAGGAGCTTGAGCATACTGAAAGACGTCACTCAGTGTTGGGTTGTTTACTGCAATGTATTTCTACGCTGGACATGTAATAAGCACAGTTTGTCCTGGGAACTCATTGTGTGAAACCTTTCCCTTCTCACCCATCCATCACCTCCCTCTGGTGCCACACCTGTTTTCTTTACCCTCCTCCCCCCACCCCCATGGTCCACTCTCCTTTCCTATCAGATTTCTTCTTCAACCCTTTACCTTTTCCCCGTATCCCCTCCCAGCTTTTCACCCCAACCCCTTTCCCCCACCTTCTGCCTTACCTGGCTTCACCTATCACCTGCCATCTTGTACAGTGCCCCACCCGCACCTTACTCTGGCTTCTTTCCCCTTTACAGTCCTGATGAAGGGACTATGCCCAAAACATTGACTGTTGTTTCTGCTCCACAGATGCTAACTGTCCTGCTGAGTTCCTCCAGCATTTTGTTTTGTTCTGGATTTCCAACACCTGCAAAATCTCTTGTATTTCTGATGGGAATTGTGATTAGAATTTCACAGAATCAAATGGAACAGGTCTCTCCCTCCCCCACTACACAACTGACAACTCTTTCATGACCACCTTTTAAAATTCCTTCATAATCTTAAAGGGTTTATCAGACTGAACCCTCTTTTGGAGAGAAATGATTCTCAGTCAAACAATAATTCCTTGCAGGTATGCTCATTGCCTCTTATATTTCCAATGTGCTCGGGACTGTGCCTGATTGCCTAAGTACAACTTAATCCAGGGTCAAAGATTGAAACATACTACGTATCTCTACTTTTCAGTTCTGCACTTTTAGAAATGAAACCCAATGCTCATTTGCTTTCTATAGGCTGGTACAGGTTTTGTTGGGGTATGGGTGATGTTGATGGCTGGTTCAATAGACAATAGGTGCAGGAGTAGACCATATGGCCCTCTGAGCCAGCACCACCATTCATTGTGATCATGACTGATCATCCACAATCAGTACCCCGTTCCTGCCTTCTCTCCACATCCCTTGACTCCATTATCTTTAAGAGCTCTATCTAACTCTTTCTTGAAAGCATCCAGAGAATTGGCCTCCACTACCTTCTGAGGCAGAGCATTCCACAGACCCACAACTCTCTGGGTGAAAAAGTTTTTCCTCAACTCTGTTCTAAATGGCCTACCCCTACCCCTTCTTCGCTTGCGAAGATCAAAAGGGAATATCTTCATTGCTGTAGGACTTTTCTTTCCGCCTGTGTTATGTAGGTTTATAGTGAGGATCGGTGCATGCGGACTAATTCCATTCTTTAGGCCTGGGGACATTCCACAATGGTACAGTGAGTTATGACAACTGCTGTGACTCCAAGGCTGCAGATTGAGTATCGGAGTTTTCCTTCCCATAGACAGATTGCCTGGCAAGGCCAATGAGCCCCATCCACCCGGGTTTGGAATCGGAGCTGTCCTTCTCCTAGGCCAGCAGCCAACCAAGGCTGATGAGCCCAGCCTGCCCGTCCGGTTATACCGCTGGACACTTGCTCATGCCATGAGTGCAGAATTAAGTATTACAGATGCAGAGAATGTGCAGTGTACCAGACTGTAAGGTTCAAGACTACAACCAGGTCTACAAGGGTCAAGAACCAATCATATCATGCCAGGAGACTGCTCAATAGACTTATAACAGTGGGGTAGAATCTGTCCTTCTGACTAGTGGTACCTGCTTTCAGGCTTTTTTGTATCTTCTGCCTGATGGAAGTGGGGGAGAAGAGTGAATATCCAAGGGGGTGGGTTCTTTTATTATGTTGACTGCTTTACCTAGGCAGTGAGAATTGGCCTCATCTGATGGCAATGATGGAGTATGGTTGGCCTCAGGTTAAGGGTTGTGTGGAAAGAAGCTTGGTGTTCCCCTCTCCCATAGTGTTTCAAGGATGGTCAGGGCACTCGTCTGAGTGCTACTGGTACCATGTAACCCGGTACTACCTGTCGCATGGTCGGGTGGTCGGTGACTAAACCGGCTCCCCCACCGGGCTTGCCTGGTGAGGAGGGTGGCTATAAGGGTGCAGGATGAAAAACAAGACCTGTCAAAGGGCGGATGAACCCTCTCGTAGGGTCAACAACCACCTGGAAACACGTGCCGTGAAGTGCGGAAAGGGCATCCCTTGCATCAAAGCCTGGTCTGGCCATTCACTGCAACAGAACTTCCCCCAGCTGTCTTGGACCCCACCATGCTGCTGGATCTGGGAGGAGATGTCGAGAGGGTGGGTCTAGACCTGTGAAACCCCCTACTCACCTAAAATCCATTCACGCACACACTGTTCCTTTCTGAGAAGTGGGGTACCACCCCACTAACTGTCTAAAAGGAACCATTATCATCCTATGGGATGGATAGCCAGAGAGAGTGTTTCAAGGATGCCCAAATTTTAACTGTTCCATTACTTCCTAACCAATTCCATTTAGGAGAACTGTGGAGGCACCTGGAGGGATGAAAAGTGTTGTGGGTATTGTGACAGAATGTTATTTTGTTGAGAAATATGCTGTGGCCATTCTTCCTAACACTACCAGGAACAGAAAATCTAATCGTTGGGATTGGAGAGGGCAAGATTCAGCACCCCTACCCCCCGTTTTGGGTCTCAAAGTTCAAAGTAAATTTATTAAGAAAGTACATTTATGTCACCATATACAACCCTGAGATTCACTTTCCAGCCCGCAGTCACAGTAACTACACGGATTCACAAAAGAATCAATGAAAAAGCACACACAACAAAGGCAGACAAACAACCATTGTGCAAAAGACAACAAGCTGTGCAAACACAAAAAAAGAAAATAAATAAACTCTTAAGCAATAAATATTGAAACCTGAACAACAGGAATTCTGCAGATGCTGAAAATTCAAGCAACACACATAAAAGTTGCTGGTGAACGCAGCAGGCCAGGCAGCATCTCTAGGAAGAGGTGCAGTCGACGTTTCAGGCCGAGACCCTTCATCAGGACTAACTGAAGGAAGAGTGAGTAAGGGATTTGAAAGTTGGAGGGGGAGGGGGAGGTCCAAAATGATAGGAGAAGACAGGAGGGGGAGATCCAAAATGATAGGAGAAGACAGGAGGGGGAGGGATGGAGCCAAGAGCTGGACAGGTGATTAGCAAAAGGGATACGAGAGGATCATGGGACAGGAGGTCCGGGAAGAAAGACGAGGGGGCGGGGGACCCAGAGGATGGGCAAGGGGTATATTCAGAGGGACAGAGGGAGAAAAAGGAGAGTAAGAGAAAGAATGTGTGTATAAAAATAAGTAACAGATGGGGTACGAGGGGGAGGTGGGGCATTAGCGGAAGTTAGAGAAGTCGATGTTCATGCCATCAGGTTGGAGGCTACCCAGACGGAATATAAGGTGTTGTTCCTCCAACCTGAGTATGGCTTCATCTTTACAGTAGAGGAGACTGTGGATAGACAAAGGGAGAAGCCAGTTGATCATTTCCTGATCAGTCAGGGCATCAAAGGAAAGGCGAGAAGGCAAGTCTATGGGTTTGAGTGGGATCCGGGATCAGCCACAATGGAATAGCAGAGCAGACTCGATGGGCTGAATGGCCTAATTCTCCTCCTATGTCTTATGGTCTTATGGCCCTGATGAATCTTTGCCTCTGGCGGTTGCTGTACATTTCCCAAAGGAGGGTGTGATGTTTTTTTGTACAAATTGCATTACTTCATGAATTGCTTGATTTGCATTTTTTATAATTGCATGCCGCCTGCTTGAACTCTTGATGTCCTTGAATTGTATCATCGTCTTTTCAGATCGTGCCAAGATTTCCCTTTGTCAGCATCTCAAAACAGCTTTTCGCAATAATCATATCATAAGTTACATTTACAAGCACCAATAATATCTTTAAATATTTCAAAGGAGCATTATCAAACAGAATCACGGCAGAGAAGGATGCTAATAAGCCCATTTGAGAAGAACTCATTGCTATCTATGAGCAACCTAGCAGGCGCCTCCATGGTTGGAGGGTAGCTGAACAGTTTTATTATGTATGAAAAGAAATGAAGAGATTAAGCAGACTGGACCTTTAAACTCTAGAATTAAGAAGAAGTAAAGGAGATCTAAGTGAAAAAATCATTACAGAGTAGATACAAGACTGATACTTCTCCTGGTCAGAGTGCCAAGCAGTGAAAGCCATGGCCTTGGAATAAGAGTCCCATTCCTCCTGACTGAGATTTAAACAAATTTCTTTACCCAGAGGTGGTGAATCTCTGGAATTCTCTACATAAGGAGGTGTGGAGCATCAGTCCCTATGTATTTTCACTTTAGAATTTGGTCGAGTTTTAGAGATTAAGGGAATCAAGGGATATAATTAATGCAGAAAAATGGAGCTGAGGTAAAAGATCACCCACTATCTATATAAATGGTGGAGCAAGCAGAAGGGACGGACAATCTAGCTCACCATGGCCCCTGCACTTAAATTGCCTGTGTACATTGCAATTTTATTGCAAGTATAATTTTTTTGTCCTTTTGTACTTATTTATGGAGTGATCTGTCTGGGTGGATACAAGTAAAAGCTTTTCACTGTATCTCTGTATAAGGGACAATAATAAACCAATTACCTACTAAAAATAGCAGTCTTCAGCCTCTATTTCTTGTGTTCTTGTTTGAGGAAGTATTGAAATATTTGTTCTTGAGGGAACAGCAGGCCTGTTAATCAGTAAAGGCTTGAGTAATAAGCAAATTGCACTTATACATTACTTAATAAATTCCTTGCATCCCTCTGCTCCATACAGTCATGAAATATGTTGCAAAATGTGGTGAGGTAAGAACGCTCTCTTAAGTTTATTCTCTTGCTCTTGTTTGTTCTTTCCAATTTTCAGCTTGTCTCATTTATTGCTGGCACTCTTGAAATGAGTTGATTTTTTCAGCTGATCACTTGCTCTGAAAGCCAGTGAGTGGCCACCCAGTCAGGAGTTTACCACAGTTCTTCTTTCTCAGTAATGTTTCTGTTCTTCATTCTTTCCAATTCCAATTTCACAGTCCTGCTGGTCATCCCCCAAGTCTGCATCATTTCCATCATCTTTACCCAATTTATAGAATTAGAAAGTTGAAACATATTTCCATGACCACATCTGCACAGATTCCCTCTCTTCAGAGTTTGTGAAAAATGTCCGAGCTCGGGTGGTTGCAATCAATCATAATCATGATTAAAGTTCAAAGTAAATCTTACTATTAGAGTACATATATATCAACACATACAACCCAGCGATTCATTTTCCTGCAGGCATACTCAGCAAATCTATAGAATGGTACCTATAACGGGATCAATGAAAGATCAACCAGAGTGCAGAAGATAGCAAACTGTGCAAATGCAAATATAAATAAATAGCAATAAGTAATGAGAACATTAGATAACAAGATAAAGTGAGATAATTAGTTGTGGGAACATCTCAATGGATGAGCAGGTGAGTGTAGTTATTCCCTTTTGTTCAAGAGCGCAATGGTTGAGGGGTAGTAACTGTTCTTGAACCCTGTGGAATGAGTCCTGAGGCTCTTGTACCTTATACTTGATGGCAACAGCAAGAAAAGAGCATGGCTTGGGTGGTGCGGATCTCTGATGATGGATGCTGCTTTCCTATGACAGCGTTTCATGTAGATGTGCTCAGTGATTGGATAGGATTTACTGAAAGTCAATTAAATGATTCGGATTAGATTGGTTTATTGTGTTATACACAAGGGTGTAATGAAATTTCTTATTCTCATGAAGCTCACAAGAGTAAAGAATACAACAATAGAAGCAGTGATAAGTGCAAAAATGATGGAATGGTCTATGAACAGTATGCAAGACAAGCCTTTCACTGTATCTTGGTTCATGTGACAGTAATAAACCAACACTAATATTGCATATTGAGGGAAAGCTAAAGTGATAACAATGGAAGGGGTAGAAATGAGAATTTGGCAGCACCATCAGGGAGGAGACGTGAAAGAGCTGATTGGTTCAGAAGTCTGATAACAGTGGGGAAGACACTGTTATTGCGTCTGGTCATCTAGGCTCTCAAGCTGCTGTACCCTCTCAAAGCTCAAAGTAAAATTGTTATCAGAGTGCATATATACACCCCTGAGATTCATTTTATTGTGGGCATACTCAATAAATTCAATAGCCATAATAGAATTAATAAAAGATCACACCAACTGGGCTTTCAACCAGTGTGAAAGGGACAATTATCTGTGCACATACAAAGTGAAAGCAATAATAATGATAAATAAGCTATAAATATTGAGAACATGAGATGAAGAGCCCTTGAAAGAGAGTCCATAGGTTATGGGAACAGTTCAGTGACGGGGCGAGTGAAGTTGAGTGAAATTATCCCCCCTGGTTCAAGAGCCTGATGGCTGATGGGTAATAACTGTTCCTGAACCTGGTGGTGAGAATCCTCAGGATCCTGTACCTTCTTCCTCATGGCAGCAGCGAGAAGAGAGCATGACTTGGGTGGTGGGGGTCCATGATGATGGAAGCTACTTTCCTGCAACAGCACTCCATGTAGACGTGCTCAATGTATGTGCTAGAAGGTGGAAGAGAGAAAGGAGAATAGTCAGGGTGGCAGGCATCTTTGATGAAATCTTAGTTTTCCTGATGTAACACATTGTGAAGATGGACTAAATGGAGGGATGTGACTAGCCCCTGATGGCCTCAGCTTTGCTTACCAGTCTTTCAGGTTCTACCAGTTCAGAGCTGAGCAATTGCCATATCAGGCCTAAATGCAACCCATCAGGAAATTTTCCAATTAAAAAAGTACATACAATAAATGGAGATTGTCATCAATATCCACATCAGGAGCTAGCAGCATAATAGCCTCTGTAAGGCCTTGGTTAAGGTTTTTAGTGCTACACTGTAGATATTTCATTTTAGCAGTTCTGTAAGAGCAGTCTGTTCTGCTTTCAACAGGAATTCTGCAGATGCTGGAAACTCAAGCAACACACATCAAAGTTGCTGGTGGATGCAGCAGGCCGGGCAGCATCTCTAGGAAGAGGTACAGTCGACGTTTCAGGCCCAGACCCTTCGTCAGGACTAACTGAAGGAAGAGTTAGTAAGAGATTTGAAAGTGGGAGGGGGAGGGGGAGATCCAAAATGATAGGAGAAGACAGGAGGGGGAGGGATGGAGCCAAGAGCTGGACAGGTGATTGGCAAAAGGGATACGAGAGGATCATGGGACAGGAGGTCTGGGAAGAAAGACGGGGGGGGGGCGGGGGACCCAGAGGATGGGCAAGGGGTATAGTCAGAGGGACAGAGGGAGAAAAAGGAGAGAGAGAGAAAGAATGTGTGTATAAAAATAAATAACAGATGGGGTACGAGGGGGAGGTGGGGCATTAGTGGAAGTTAGAGAAGTCAATGTTCATGCCATCAGGTTGGAGGCTACCCAGACGGAATATAAGGTGTTGTTCCTCCAACCTGAGTGTGGCTTCATCTTTACAGTAGAGAAGGCTGTGGATAGACATATCAGAATGGGAATGGGATGTGGAATTAAAATGTGTGGCCACTGGGAGATCCTGCTTTCTCTGGTGGACAGAGCGTAGGTGTTCAGCAAAGCGGTCTCCCAATCTGTGTCGGGTCTCGCCAATATATAGAAGGCCACATCGGGAGCACTGGACGCAGTATATCACCCCAGCCGACTCACAGGTGAAGTGTCGCCTCACCTGGAAGGACTGTTTGGGGCCCTGAATGGTGGTAAGGGAGGAAGTGTAAGGGCATGTGTAGCACCTGTTCCGCTTACAAGGATAAGTGCCAGGAGGGAGATCGGTAGGGAGGGATGGACAAGGGAGTTGCGTAGGGAGCGATCCCTGCGGAAAGCAGGGGTGGGGGGAGGGAAAGATGTGCTTAGTGGTGGGATCCCGTTGGAGGTGGCGGAAGTTACGGAGAATAATATGTTGGACCCGGAGGCTGGTGGGGTGGTAGGTGAGGACCAGGGGAACCCTATTCCTAGTGGGGTGGCGGGAGGATGGATTGAGAGCAGATGTACGTGAAATGGGCGAGATGCGTTTGAGAGCAGAGTTGATAGTGGAGGAAGGGAATCCCCTTTCTTTAAAAAAGGAGGACATCTCCCTCGTCCTAGAATGAAAAGCCTCATCCTTTGTTCTACTTTCAGCTTGCTTGGGTTTGAGCTGAGATAAGAGGCTTTGTTGTTCAACTTAGGAATGTGCTGTCAGCCAATCAGGATGGTGGAACTGGGAGAAGGTTCTGGAGAATGCTGGGTTGAGGTTTTTTTTGACAGGAACTGGGAGAAGACAGGAAGGAAGATAGCCGAGGAGGCCGTTCCTGTTGCACAGGATGCTTTGTGCAAATGAATGGCTTCAAGGAGGAAGGACCAATACTCTTGTAGGAGAACTGTTTGTTCAAGAAGGATTTGAGCAACATTCGGAGGGTGGTATGTGCTTTCACACAGACCAAGGGTCCAGTGCGTGAGTTACAGAGAGGTTCAAGATGAGCTCCAATTTAAGTGCACATTTGACTGTTTAAGAATAATGGATACTTTTTGTTTTTTTTTTCTTTGTTTCCTTTAATAACTGTTTGGTTAAGTTAACATTCTTAAATATATTTCCTTATAACTATGCAGTGTACGATCTGTTGTTTCTTGCCGATAGGCAATTGCCGGGGGCAGTAAACCACACAGCATTCACACAAACAGGGTGCTCGAGACATCCCAGCCTCACAGATTTGGCGGGACCAAAGTCCTACACACCCAAGACGTACGGAGCCTGAGAAAGGTGGGTTTCTCACCACGGGGTCCAGTGGCTGTTAGTGAGGGGCTAACGAGCGGCATTTCCAGGGACACCCAATAAAAAGGGATTTCACCTAGAAACTGCTGTAAGAAGTAAAACTATACGGAGTGGAACTTGGAGTTCAATCCCAGTGTCCTCTGTGAGGAGTCTCTGTCCATCCTCCCCAGTGAATGGGTGGGTTTTTGTTGGGTGCCTCGGTTTCCTTGCACAGTCCAAAGACATAATGAGTAGATTGTAATTGGCCCATGATTAGGTTAGATTTGTTTGTATTTGTGGGGCTGCTGGGGCAGAGTGGATCAAAGGGCTGGAAGGGCCTACTCCACTCAAATAAATAAATAGATAGAACTGCAGCTTCCGAGTTAAAGATAACAATTAAGGGTTTGATTGCTCTTTTATTGTGTACACTCTTTCAGCCTAGATCGGTATAAGTTACATAAAGCTGTGAAAAGGACATCTTCACTGTCTCCTGCTCACACTTGGTCCACAGATTGATCAGCATGTGTAACCAGCTTGAGGTGGCCTTATGGAACAGGGTGAACTGCAGCAAGTGAAAGACCTTGCTCTTTGACAACTGGCCCATCCTATTCTCCATCAGGTAATGCGAATCTTGTTCGGCTGCACTGGGATATGTGGCACTGGAGGGAGTAGCTAATGTGAAAGAGAAGTTGGGAATGTGGGAGCGATACCCTCTCTGATCAACTTCAGCATCAGCTACATGGTGCAGGAGCAGCCCATAGCTTGTCCCCGTGTAGTCACAGACACCCAAGCCGTCTTTTCCTTCATCTAGAGATCGCAGGTGGATAGCATCCACTGGGTCATGATATACAGGGCTGCAGAGAAAGAGAGGAGAAACACATCCAAAGTGGTTGTTCATCCTGATAGCCACTTTTGTGTGTGTCTCCATTGAGTGGGAGTACACAAACACTAAGTGTCACCATGTGTAGAGGCTCTGCCTGTCCCCAGAGTGGTGAAGAATGGGCCCTCATTGTCATTGCAATTTTCCATTCATTTGGACTTCACAAAACCACCCTGTTCTTTGTAGAAAAATTCCTGTGGGAAACCAACCCGATCGCGGATTTATCAGGCAATAGCCAGCCTGGAACATCCAGAAGGCCCTGTGGGAGAACGAGACGGTGAATCCTGTGGGATGGTAACCAGAGTGGACTGTCAAAATTATTTGGCAGACTGTCTCATCACAGAACTCACAAACAAGCGCCAAGATCTCCCTTGACTGGCTGTAAGAGGGACCCTTCTTATCAGATCTGTCCTGCACAATCAGGGCCCCAATCTCACTGCACAGAGCCCTCAAGATACCGCTTTGTCAACTGCGCATTTGCTATTAAGGCTTGGAGAATGATTCAATGGTCCTTGTAGAGGTTCTGAAGAAGTTAAGATTAGTTTCACTCCCAGAGGATGTTTTACTTATGTATTTAGTGATACAGCCTTTTAGCCCTTTGAGCTATGCCACCCCCCAGCAACCCCCAACAAACCCAATTATCCCTAACCCAATCATGGGACAATTTACAATGACCTATTAACCTACCGGGTATGTCTTTAGACTATGGGAGGAGACTGGAGGAACCCGGAAAAAAAGCCATGGATTCCACAGGGATGCTGGAGGAGAAGAGCAAGACAGGGCAGAAGCATTGGGACAAATGATACAGCATTGAGATAGTCTCAGTTCTTTCCATCTGGCAGGCTATGTAAGTTACATGACAGATTCTATGCATGCATGGTGAGAGGGAGAAAGTTTAAAGTAGAGGTCCAGAGCAAGTTTCTTACACAGAGTGGTTGGTGTCGGGTATGTACTGCAGGAGGGTACATACCAGCAGATAAGATAGTGCCATTTAAGTGCTGTTAGATAGATGCAGAAATGAGGAGATATACTGTATTCCATGTACAGACAGAAGAAATTTAGTTTAAATTGGCATGATGTCAGGCACAGACATGATAGGTCGAAGAGCCTGTTCCTGTCCTGTACTGTTCCACGTCCTAGACCAAGACTGACGATGTGAGGAAGTGCATATTCCCTACTGAGTCCTGGGAACCTCTGCACCTAAACTGTAAAAATGATGCAGACTGTATAAGTGACAGGAAGAGATCACCAGCTCACCATCCTCACGTTGCAGCACCTCTTGCCCCACCTGTGGAAGTGCCTGGAATTCCTCCATTGGCCGCATCAGTCACCTCGAGCCCACAAACTTGAATCTTAAGCGAATTAACTTAGATCTCCAGGAGAAGCAGTTATATCCAATGCTCTCAGCCAATTTCTACTACCACATCAAGATATTTCTAAAAAATTCAAAGTATATATTATTCATGAACGATTTGACTGAACACAATACAAAACATTCAGTTAGGAAATTATCAGTGTGAGTTAGCTGGAAGCTGGATTCCGTGATGGTGGTAGATTTAAGTCGATCAGTCACTTGACACTTTAGAACAGGGTTTCTCAAGCATCGCTTTTGGAATTTCACGCGGCATGCGATTCTAGCGCTCGCAGTCGTGGGCAGTTACCAAGCGGCCCCATTAGTAATCTCATGAGAGGTTTCTCAGCCCAGTGCGCAGTGGGACCGTGTTTATTCTCAGTTCTTGACGTGAGAAAGGGGAGGCTGTTGATTTTTAGTGAGTGCTGTATTGCACAGAGGGGAGGACAACGGGCTGATGGCGAATGCTGTATTGCACGGAGGAGAGGATGGTAGGCTGATAATTGGTGAGTGCTGCATTGCATGGAGGGGAGGACAGTGGGCTGGTGGTGAGTGTGAAGTGTGTTTTCCAAACATTGTATGGATTGACCCAGCTTTGGCTGTGATGTTAGCCTCTCCCTCCCAAATTACCTCCCCCAACTTCCCCTTACGTAGTGCCGACTGACTTATAGGAGTAAACAAATTCTACCAGTGCAGTGGAAAAGGCACACAGTTGATGAGAACCTAATAATGCCAACATGTAAGATTATCATGGGTAAAATACTTGGACAAGATGCAGTATGAGAAATTGAAAACGTTTCACTCTCAAACAGTACAATAAGTCGCGCATTGATGACATGTCACATGATGCTGAAGAGGTTTTGTGTGATAAACTGAAAAACAACGGCTTATTTATCCAGATTGATGACTCAACAGATTTTACCAATAAATGCCAAGTTGTAGCATTTGTGAGATTTGTAAATGATGGTGAAATTCAGGAAAACTTTTTCTGTTACAAAGAGCTGTGTGAAACAAGCAAAGGCCAAGATATGTTTCATGTTTTGTCTTCATATCTGGAAACAAAAGGTCTGTCTTGGAGGGACTGTGTTGACATCTGTGCTGACAGTGCCCCATCAATGGCTGGCTCCGTGAGAGGTTTTGTTTCTCTTGTAAAAACAGAAAATCCTGACGTTGTCACAACACACTGCTTTCTTCACAGAGAGGTGAGGTGTCAAAAAACTCATGGAGATGAAATGAAAAAAGTTCTGGATGATACTACAAAAATAGTTAACTTTATTAAACAAAGGCCAGTTCACTCGAGAATGTTTTAAAAAAACTGTGGGAAAACCTGGACAAAGAGTACGCCAATCTCCTGCTACATACAGAAATCTGGTGGCTTAGCAGAGGAAGAGTTCTCAACAGGGTGTTTGAGCTGAAAGGTGAATTGCAGGGGTACTTTCAAGAAAATCATAGGCCAGATTTTGCAGAGCACTTTGAGAGAATAGGAATAACTTTGTGAGCTGTAGTCTGATTGTACTGCAGTCAAGATGAGATTTATTGACCTGCCCCTGGGCAAGTTCTGGATTTCTGTGAAAGAAGAGTATCCTGCCATTCTTGGGAAGGCAATGAACATTTTGCTGAAGTTTTCAACTTCTTACATGTGAACAAGCTTTTTCTCGTTTAACAAGCATCATGAACAAGGATAGAAATAAGGTCATTTCATTTGAAGGTGAAATCCAGGTGTGCTTATCTCAAGTGTGACCCAGAATTGAGTACTTGCGCGGCAAAAACACAAGCACAGGTTTCACATACTAGGCCTATGTTTAAGCCTGATCATGTCATTTAGTAAGAAAATGTTTTTGCAAAGTATTGTATAAAATTGTGTCTTAGGCTATATTTTTATTTATATTGCTTTGGGTTATGGTTTTTAGTAACTTTACTATTCAACATTGTCAATAACTTTTCGAGTTATAAATAGCATTAACTAAAATCAATTTACAACCTTTATTTAAATTAAATCTACCAAGCCTACCTTTAGAAAAATTAAATCCCAATTTGGCTTAAGCCAGTTATTTCACAGAAATTTACTATGTTTGCCATATGATTTTTTAAAATTTATGAAAGGGAAAAAAAGGAATTAATTTCAAGAAAGGTAAGCTAAGCTTAACTTTTTTTTTCCAAGAAATATTGGCAAAAAATCATTCTCTACTCAAAAGAGCATTGACAATTATTTTTGGATTACTATATCAGCAACTTACTGACTATGACCTGTAGATATAATAATTTTTACAAATGGGTTCCCTGAGATCTGAAAATAATTTTCAAGAGTCCCACCCCTTTGGGCTAAAGGGTTGAGAAAAGCTGCTTTAGAATCGCCTTGTCGGAAAATGTTTTATTCTTGTCTTTTTAGTGTCATTGTTGAAGGCATAATATTTTGATGGCTTCTAATACAGCTTTTTATTAAAATATCAACAAAGATTACATTTAAATTTACCTCTCTTTGAGCATTAACTTTCCAATCTTGATATATTGTTCAAGAGAAAAAATACAATAGCTCATAATGGTGTACCGTAGCTAGACACATTAGAATCCTGAAATCTACCTGTAGTTTTTGTAAGAACCCTACTTATGAAACACACTGCAAGTGTCATACACAGCACTTGCAACTCTGCATGTTACGGAAACTCCTTGTACAATTGAGTTTATTATTCACCAGAAAAAAATGGCATGGAGCAAATGTTAATTATCTGAAAGTTTTTGCAGTGTGTTCCTCACTTCCTCTTAACCTCACATCGTTCCTTCTTGCAATAGTTCCTTTATTTTAAAAAATGAATAACATTCAGAATAACGAACAGTCAGAATGAGTTGGAAATTGTAGCATAAGGGCAAGACTGTTATTCCAGAGATACAACTTTGACTTCTATTTGGGGATTTTAAGTGTAAGTAGTTACACAAAACTGGTCTATAAAAGCTAGTAACTATGAGTATGGATGACTATGAAACCAACAGATTATTGTTAAATGTAACTGGTTCATTAAAATTCAGGGACAGCAGCTTGCTATCTTGCTATCCTTACTTAGAACAGATTAAATACACTCAGGGCCACTTTATTAGGTACCCCTGTGCATTACTCGTTAATGCAAATATCAAATTAGCCAATCATGTGGCAGCAACTCAGTGCATAAAAGCGTGCAGACATGGTCAAGGGGTTCAGTTGTTGTTCAGATCAAACATCAGAATGGTGAAGAAATATGATCCAATATGAATATCTCAGAAATTGCTGATTTCTTAGGATTTTCTCTAGACTATATAGAAAATAAGAAAGGGAGAAGGCTCAGGAGCTTGAAGACTCGTATGGCTAGATTTGGGAACAGCTTCCTTCCAACTGTGATAAGACTGCTGAACGGATCCTGACCCAGATCTGGGCCATACCCTCCAAATATCCAGACCTGCCTCTCGGTTTTTTTTTGCACTACCTTACTTTCCATGTTTCTATTTTCTATTTATGATTTATAATTTTAATTTTTAATATTTACTAAATTTTTACTATTTCTAATATTTAATATTTGTAACCCAGGGAGCAGGAAGCACAGAATCAAATATCGCTGTGATGATTGTACGTTCTAGTATCAATTGTTTGGTGACAATAAAGTATAAAGTATAGACAGTGTGAAAAACAACAAATAACATCCAGTTAGCAGCAGTTCTGTGAGTGAAAATGCCTTGTTAGTGAGAAAAATGGCCAGACTTGTTCAACTTGACAGGAAGGAAACAGTAACACAAGTAACCACGCGTTACAACAGAGAACATATGCCCAACACGTTGAACCTTGAATTAGATGAGCCACAGCAATAGATGATCATGAACATACACTCAGTGGCCAGTTTATTGGATGCTTTCTGTATCTATTAAAGTGGCCACCTAATGTATAGTCTAAACTGACTAATGCTTAATTGCCTCTGAGAGAACCTCTCAGGTTTTGACAGTAGATGTTGTTAGAGCCATATAGTCAGAGCAATATAATGGATTCAGGCTCTTTGACCCAACCAGTCCATGCTGACAACAGTGCCTACCTAGCTAGTCCCAGTTTCCTGCATTCAGGCCATATTGTTCTAAACCCCACCCATCCATGTACCTATTCAAGTGCTTCTTAAAGAATACTGGTATCCCTGCTTCAACCACTTCATCTGGCAGCCTTCTCCATCTACTCACCATCTTCTGCCTGAAGAAGTTCACTTTCAGGTCCCTTTTAAATCTTTCCCCTCTCATCCTAAACCTATCCCTCCTAGCTTTGGATTCCTCTACCCTAAGGGAAAATGCTGATCTATGCTTCACATGATTTTAAACATTTCTATAAGTTTGAGCCCTGTTCTAAAGGTTCATTGGTTCAAAGGCACATTTATTATCAAAATATACAACTCCGTAATTCTTCTTCTCCAGATATCCACAAAACCAAGAGAAAAAGAACAGCAATACGACCATCAATCCCCAAATCTCCTCTCCCCTGCACAAAAAACAAACAAAAAACCGGATAAAACATTGACCCCCCAAACCCCTCTTCCTCTGCACAAAATGCCAGAAGAACATTGACCCCCAAATCCCCCTCCCCCAATCAAAAAAATGAACAAAAAGGAACAGGAACATTGATGCCCAAATCCTCCTCCCTGCACAAAAACACAAGAAAGGTCAGACAAAAAGACCCCACGGAATATAAAAAACTATAAGACTGAAAAAAGTCCATAGTCCATAGTCCAAATCCATATCCATATCCAAATGGAGAAAAGCTCAGTAACATGCTCTGGGCACGGTGGCAGGCTACACAGTCTCCCCTCTCTGGCAGCAGAGTGACGCCACCAGCAACCAAAAGGCAGGCAGCTGGCACTCACCTTCCGCATTCGCCTCCATGTTTCTGTCTCCCTCTTTGCTTTAATCAGCGAACATTGAAAGCCTTAATCAGCAAAGTGGAGTTGAACATCAGCTCGCATCCTCCCCCCCCACCCCCGCAGCCTCCTCACCACGAGGCCCGCACTCGCTGCCTTTCAGAATCATTTCAGAGTCATTCTCCTACAATCCAAAGTATAAACATCTAACCTAGCCAATCTCTTCCTATAACTGAGGCTCTCCAGTCCTGGCGATATCCCTGTGAATCTTTTCTACAGTCTTTCCAGCTGAATTATGTCTTTTCTAGAACAGGATGACCAAAACTATGGATGGTGCTCCAAATGCAGACGCACCAATAGCTTGTGCAACTGCAACATAATATCCCAGTTCCTATACTCAGTGCCCTGACAGGCAAAAGCCAATATGCTAAATACCATTTTCACCACCCTATCTACCTGTGATCCTGCTTTTATTTAACTATGTACTTGTACTCCTTGGTCCCTCAGTTCCCTTGCACTACCTAGCGCCCGACCATTTATAGTTCATGTGTAGAATCCTTTAACAATAACTTCAAGTAAAATCTGAACAGAATCCAAAAAGATATGGTAACTTATGTCATCATCGTCATCATCATTATGTGCCATGTTGTTTGACGTGGGCGATAACGGTCTACAACTATGATTATTCTTGGCAAGTTCTACAGAAGTGGCTTGCCATTGCCTTCTTCTTGGCAGTGTCTTCACAAGACAGGTGAACCCAGCCATTATCAATACTCCTCAGAGATTGTCTGCCTGGCGTCGGTGGTCACATAACCAGGACTTGTGATATGCACCAGCTGCTCATATGGCCATCCACTTCCTGCTTTCTTGGCTTCATGTGACCCTGATCGGGGCACTAAGCAGGTTCTACACCTTGCCCAAGGGTGACCTGCAGGCTAGTGGAGGAAAGGAAGTAAGGTACAGGAGGACAACAAGGTGACAAGGTAGATTCTGAGGTCAAGAGTCCATCTTACTGTACAAGAGGTCTATTCAAAGATCTTATAACAGAGAACCAGAAGCTGACCTCGAGCCTGGTGATATGTACTTTCAGGCTTTTGTTTCTTCTGCCTGACAGGCGGCGAGAGAAGAGAGAATGTCCAGAGTGGGCCAGTTCTCTGATTATTTTGGTTACTTTGCCAAGGCAGCAAGAAATGAGGTCAGAGTTCTTGGAGGGGAAGCTGGTTTCTATGATGTGCTGAGCTGTGTCCACAACTCCGTGCAATTTTTTGCGATCCTGGGCAGAACAGTTGCTGTACCAAGCTGAGATGCATCCCAGAAAGATGCTTACAAAAGTTGGTGAGGGCCAATAGGAACACGTAGAAATTCACTAGCCTATTGATGAAGCAGAGATATGTGCACTTGCTTAGTGTTTACACGGTTGGATCAGGACAAGTAATTGCTGATGTTTACGTCTAGGATCTTAACTTTCTCCATCTCAGGACCAATGATGCAAACAGGGGCATGTGCTCCACCCCCCTTTCTGAAGTCAATGAACAGCTCCTTTCCTGACACTGAGGGGAAGACTGTTGTTGTGACACCATGCTACTTGGGTCTCTCTCTCCTTCCTGTACTCTAACTCATCATTTTTTGAGCTAAGTCTCACTATGGCAGTACTATCTGCAAACTTGTACTTGGAGTTAGAGCATAATCTGGATATCTGGTTGAGAGCGTATATGCAATGCAATAGGGAGCTGGGAATGCAGCCTTGTGCGGCACCAGTGTTGTGAATAGACGGGGCGGAGGTTTTGCTGCCTATCCTTACTGATTACAATCTGTCGGTCAGGAAGTCAAGGGATCCAGTTACAGGGAGAGGTATTGAGTTCCAGTTCTATGAGTTTGCTTGGAATTACAGTATCAAAGGCAGAGCTGTAGCCAATAAGCTTTAGTCTGCCACAGGTATTTTTGCTATCCAGATGCTCCGGAGCTGAGTGTAGCACCAGGGAGATGGTGTCACCATGGACCTGTTTTGGTGGTCGGCAAATTGTTGTCGAGGAGGCTGGAGTCAATGACTATCATGAGAAGCATCTCAAAGCTTTTCATGATAGTGGATATCAGAATGCACTGGATGGTAGTCATTAAGGCATGTCACCTTATTTTTCTTTGGCACTGGACAATAGCGGTCTTTTAAAGCAGGTCGCAACCTCAGATTAGAGTAGAGAAAGGTTAAAAACATCTTCACATAACATTCCAGTTTACCTGTGCAGAATATATATATATATATATATATATCTTATGGAATTATGTGGGTAGCAGGTATTAATATAAATGAGAACAAGTCTTTAAAACTTTCCTATTCAAATGTAAATTATAAGCACTAACCAGTTCTGAAATAAAAATGACAGCTTTGTAAACAATCAGTACTGTGAGCAGAGCACAGGCTACTGACTCATAGCAGGGAATGCTCAAGAGATGATGGTTTGCAAGAGCATGAGACATTTTCATATGTATCAGCCAAGAGTCAAATTACAGGATATGTCAATTGTCCTTTGGTAGATTAGGTATCAGACACCTTCAGATATTTATTTTTCACTATTGTGATTGAGATCAAAGAAGCTTTCAAATCGGACCTATTCTGCCACTTAGCACATCAAATGTGGTCATGAGCATAAATTGCTCTGTCAATAATTGTGTGCTGAGAGAAAAAGCCTTCTCAACACTACATTTGATTGCCTGGTTTCTCTTTTCTCAGAAGCTTTTAGACTATTGATCTGAATTACTTTGTCCCAGCAATGGCGTCCTGTCAGGCATTGTGCTCCCACTGTATGTATGTAGCTCAGTGGTGCCATTTGTCAGATGTAAACTATTGAAGTAAAGAATGTCACTGTAGCATTTGAAATTGCCTTGAGTTTCCTACTGTAATCTTTATTCTTAAGAGTTAAAAATGAAGTGTTCAAGATGGGGGCAATTCTGCGGCGAGTGTCTCCAAGGAAAGGCCTGCTTGTCATGATGAATTAAGGCCTTTCACATCCACAGCCACAATCTCAAGTGACTCAGTCACATCATGGTCCAATACCATTGGAGTGAAGGATCTTCTATCTTCCATTCATTTTGAAACTGTTTTTCATGTTGCTAAATTCCTCAGCCAGGAAACATCTTCCCTAGCTCTAGCCTTTCAAGCAGTTTAAGAATTGCGTCATTTTGATGAAATTTCCTCTTATTCTTCTAAATACAGTTTCTGTCTACTTAATGTCTTTTAAATAAAAATCTACTCTTGCTGGAACCAAGTAAGTGATCTATTGCTGTGCTCCGACAGTGGCAAGGATATCCTTCTTTAGATAAAGAGACCAAAACTGTACATATTCTCCGGATGCAGCCCTTCCTTACTCTGCTATTAAACTCCTTTTGTAATAATGACTATCATAGCATTTGCCTTCTTAATCACTCAGTGTATCTGCAGCTTGGTCTTTAACATAGTCAAGTACACCGAGATTCCTTTGAACATTAACACTACCCAATCTCCCACCATTTATCAAATACACTATTTTTCTGTCACCTGCATCAAAGTGGCGATCCTCTCATTTTCCAACATGGTATCACTTTTACCTGCTTCTCCCACTCACTTAATTTTTTCATGCCCCTTGGCATGTTTTTACATCCTGCTCTGTACTCACCACCTCACCTGGCTGCTATAGATTGTGAAAAGCTGGCGCTCAAGCACTAATCCCTGCATTACCCTGTTAGGCACAGCCTATCAAAATTTGAAAAATCTATTCATTGCAATTCTTTGCTTTTTGTTCAATACCAATTCTCCATCCAGCTAAGTACAAAGCCTCTAATTTCATTTGTACAAAATTGTTGGTCAATCTCTGAGTGAGATTTTATTGAACTTTTTCCAAAAAATACAAATACACCACTTCTGTTATTTCCCCATTTTACCTATTTCACATATCATATCCTCAAAGAGCTCCACCAGACTAACCAAACATATTTTTCTCTCATAAATCCACTTTGGCTCTGTTCAATCCTATTATTCTTTTCATTACCACGGATATTAGGCTAATGGGATGGTAGTTCCCTGTTTTCCTGCTTGCTCCTTTCTTAAATAGTAGGCTCACATTAGCCACCCTCCAACTCTCAGGAGAAATTCCAGAACTTAGAGAATATTGCAAGACTGTTGCAACTGCTTTGGAGAAAGAAGAAACCATTCTACTGCTCTTCGTTCCACATTGTCACATCCCTTGCCCTCAGTGACCTCCAGGAATCCTTTATATATGGTTGTTTAGGCCGCTTTTAAACAGGACCTTGAACATGGCCATGCTGGAAGGCACCTCATTCAATTATGTATTCAATCTTACAAAGGGTAAGATTGTCCACTTTCACAGCAGGCCCAAGGTGCCTACGTTAGAGCTTTAACCAATGGGTGCCTGTTTTGTGCTGCAAAAATATCCACAGCATTAGATTTCTTTTGCTGACCCAGGGGACTGCAGGTGCTGGAAGCTGGCGCAACAAGCAATCTTGATTTGGAGGAACTTTGATTGAAAATTTCATTTCCCCTCCCTCACAGATGCTGCTTGAGTGTTTTATGTTCCATGTTTGTAAAACAATGCTGCCACCTGTTGGTTAAGACTGAATATAGAAAAGTAATTAATTAACCTAAAGTTACCTGGATCATGACTGTTAACTGAACTAAGGAGCACAAAATAAAAAAAACTGGACACTATATACAAGAGGATATGGGCATGAGGAAAAACATTTCTATGCTAAGAGTAGTTTTGATGTGCAACTCATTGCCGATGAGTGTGGCAGAAACAGAGTGTATCAGAGGCAAAAGGAAATCAAGTTGTAGGGTAATGGGAAGAGAACAGAGGACTGGAGTTGACCAGCTTTCTCTACAAAGAATCTTATGATTCTGTGAAACAATGAGATACCAGTAGAAAAGATTACGGCAATCTGAATGGCAATTAGTAAGGAAGAGAACAGCAAAATAAAAATTAATGACTGAGCTATCACACAAACTGAAGCAGCTGTCGATGAAATTTGTAATTAAGATAAGCTGCACATAAATCTTCATCTCAAGATCCAAAATGGTCACTGCTTGGAAGGATTCGTTCAGCTTGTCTGGTTTACATTGGTTCCTTGTAAGGGAAACCTATTTAGTCACACTCTGCTGCTCTTTCCATAGCTCTGCAAACTCTTTCCTTTCAGATACAGATCCAGTTCCTTCATGAATGCTACAAATGTATCTTGCTACCCTAACAGTGTGTTCCAGACATAAAATATTAGGAAATAGAAGCTATTGTGCCTGTTCTATCATAGCATAGTGATATAGCAGTTCGTGCAACACTACCACGGCGCTAGTGACCCAGATTCACTCCCTGTGAGGTACTTGTACAATCTATCTGTGATGGGTGCTGTGGTTTCCTCCCACATTCAAAAGTAGCTTATCTGGTTACATGGGTGTAATTAGATGGGGCAGGCTTATTGGCCAGGAAGAGCCTATTAACATGTTGTACCTCCATATAAAAATAAAATTAACTAGATCATGGCTCATCCTTTAGGGCTACTATAATGGTCAAGCCCTATATGCTTTGATTCCTTTAAAAGCTAAAAATCCATTGAACTAAGTCTTGAGTATACTCAGTGGTGGAAGCACCACAACCCTCTGGAATTATGTTCTTGTGTCTCAGGTTTCACTGTTCTAAATTTATTGCACAAGTCCTGCCCTGGTTTAACTTCCCAAAATAAAACTGTTCACACTTGCCTGAATTAAATACTACCTGCCATTCTTGGGTCAACTTTTTGAGTCATTCTCGATCCCATAGTAACCTTATACCACTAATTTTGGTGTCATTCACAAACTTACTAGCCATGGCAACTACATTGTCTGCCAAATTGTTAATATAGAATCAAAGGACGATAGTGGACCCTGCCCTGGTCCCTTTGCTCTCTGTTTCTAAGAGCAAAGTAAAAGGAAAACAGACAGGATGCTTTCTGAAATAAGAGAAAACCTGCAGATGCTAGAAATCCAAACAATATCGACTATACTCTTTTCCATAGATGGTGCCTGGCCTGCTGAGTTCCTCCAGCATTTTATGAGACTGCTTGCTGAATTGTATTTAGAAAAGGAAATGTCACCAGCAGTGAAGACATTCTACTGCAATGTGAGAGATCTGAAGTTAAAATGATTATGCTTTATCAAAAGACAATTTCTAAAACTCATACTTATTTTACAGAATAAACATAAAATCCATTTATAGACAAATTCACAACCATGGTTCACATTTGCCTGTCTGAATTTAATTGAATTTTGCTTCAGCTTGTGAACCAGATAACTTTATACACTACGCATTTACAGTGCAACTATCAGTGGTATCTAGCCAGATGTTTGTCCCCAACTGTAATACATCTGCCGACAGGTGGACAACTAATGTTTATAGGTAACATGGTTCCTTACGCCGCCGTGTGGTTCAAGAGATGCAGACTAATCTCTGATTGAAACTGTGTGCAAAACCACCTTGGATAGTTACTGCCAAATGGACACATCACTGGCCAATTGCTTTTACAATGGAACTGGGAGAACTGCTATTCTGTTGATATCTAATTTTGATTATCCTAATCTTAAACCTTTGCAAATGTACCTGTCTGAAAACAGAGACAGTACTCAGTACACACATAGTTAACAGAGCCTGTTGTAAAGTGCATTAACTCATCATTGGTACTACTAGTTTAAATATTTCTTCCATATAAATTTCACTATGGAATATATTTCCTATTCCAGTCTCTTATGACATCGATTACAACCATAAAATAATAGATTTAAACTTAGTTTTTATTTCTAATTACATTTCACAAAGCTAACTGCAATGAAATACTAAGTGGCTGAGACAAATAGCATTTAAATCAATCCATCATGAAAGAAAAGAGACAAATTGGACTTTTATACAATTAGTTCCCATAATTTGAACAGAGTGATTGTCTTTTTGTACTGATTGCAGTCATATACAGCAACTTGCTGCTTAATGTGTGCACAATTGAATGAGCAAAAAATAGCAAAAGAAAAATCAGAGTAAGTTTAACCTTCTAAAACACCCATGGCACTGTCCAGCAATATGGTTGCTTAATAGGACTAAAGGAAGTGCTTACTTTATTAAATAGATGGATAAGTATTTTCAGGATCTGTCAATTGCAGAGAATATGGTGTTAGTAATTCATCCATTGCTATGGGATGCATATTGAAGAAACATAAAAATAATTGGTTTCATTGAATGTACTCCTGACTCCTTGATGTTTTAAAATTGATTTTAGCATGGATTTATGTCTGTAATAGTCTGAGCAAAAAGTTATTGTTGCTTTGGAGAATATCCGGAAGAACAATGAACTTTTATGGTGAGTTTCATGAAATCGTTTTTATCATCCACAGCCATTTATTATAGATGAGATTCTAATGCATATCAAATAAAAGCCAACAAGCGATTCTGCAGGTGCTGGAAATCTTCAGCACACAAAATGCTGGAGGGACTCAGCAGATCAGGCAGCATGAATGGAACTGAGTAAACAGTTAACATTATCCTCTCTCCTCACCTGCCTATCACCTCCCTCCTGATACCCCTCCCCCTGCCCTTTCTTCTATGGTCCACTGTCTTTTCCTAATAGATTCCTTCTTCTTCAGTACTTTACCTCTTCCATCTATCAGCTCCCAGCTTTTTCATCCCTCCTTCCCCCACCTTCTTATACTGGCTTCTGCCACTTTTATTTCCAGTATTCAAGAAGGGTTCTGGCCCAAAATGCCGACTGTTTATTCCCCCCATAAGTGTTGCCTGCTTGAGTACCTCCAGCATTTTATGAGTATTGAAGGAGATCTTGGACCTGAGAACTTGGACAAAATGTGAAGTTTTAAAGAAAGTGTTAAAAAAAAGGCAGCAAAGTTTAAAGCGGGGTCCAGGAAATCGAAGCAAATCACCAAAGTAAATGCAAGGGAAGAGTGGACATTTCAACTATTGACCGCTTACTGGATGGACCACCGAGTTCTTGGAGATACAGAGGAGTTAGAAAAAAGGCAAATGTGTAAAGTGAGAATGAAATGATAATATTAGTATGTTTGTGGGCCTCAATCAAAATAGATCAGTGAGTCTAAAGTGTTGAGAGGGAAAATAAATCAGCCATTGTTGAATGGTGGAGCAGATTTGATGGGCTAAATGACCTAATTCTGCTGATATAGCTTTTAGTTTTGTGGTCTAGCACACAACACAAGGCATCAGTGCTCTTTGCCCTTCTATATGATTCTGTCTCATAGACTACTAACAGCAGGAATTTGACACACTGGATACATAAACTGATGCTGCCTCCCAAAAATTCCTTCAAACTGACTGAAAGTATAAGTAATCGATATTAGCATCTTCTTTCAGGTCAACATCCCAGCACTGTGCACCGATTATACTCTGTTGACATCAACGGCTGGACCACGTTGTTTGAAAGCCTGACTCCTGGACGCAGACACTCTATTCTGATTTCTGTCACTGGAAGTGGTTACCGGTAGATGGAGGAAAAGGTTGAAAAGGTTGAAAAGGTTCAATGCTCTGCTGAAAGTGCCCCTAAGAAATGAATTATTCCCACTGACTTCTGGAAATCTCTGGCTCATGACTACTCAAAGAAGGGTGGCGTTCCAAACCTCAAGTCTGTGTATTAGGAGCACATGGAAGCTCCACATAAATGATGGAAGGTACACACCACTTCACAGACTACCCACCAAATCACCTTTCTCCTATTCTTTTGGTGGAAGAGCCTGTGGTTCTTATGTCAGCCTCAGTCACGTTAGAATCCAAAAGCCTGAATGGGGCGAGTCATCCTTGGTCCTGACAGAATCCTCATAACTATGAGATAGCCATTTTCTTCCATCAATTGCATTTAGAACTGAACATGGAATTGTTCAGAGATGCTGCATTACCTGCTGAACTCCTCCAGTATTTTCTCTTTCATTCCATATTGATACCATACAGCATTTTAGTTTTATGTTACCTGTTGATATATCTGATTATTTTTCCTAACCTGAAACACTTACCGCAAAGGAAATGGTTATTAGATTATGAAGACACGCAGTCCTCTTTTATTGTCATTTAGTAATGCATGCATTAAGAAATGATACAATATTTCACACCACTTTGAAGGAGTACTCATTTTCTTTTTTAGGTATTAAATTGCTTCAGACTAGATAAAAGCAAAGTTTCATTCCTAGCTTGGGGACATTCAATCGTTCATTGGAAGTCAATGACCATATTGTTTTTGAGGCACTTTCTCTATTTTCTGTCCTGTGGCAGGAAACTAAATGATCAGAGAGTTTCTAACAGGAATGGGAGGGTGAGGGCATTGAAACAACAGGATCCTCCAGCCTTGGTGAATTTGATCTGCTATTCAATAAGCTTATGGTGCAGGAAGAAGCCTTTCAGCCCATCCTATGCATGCCAACCATCAGTACCTACCTATAGTAACCTCATTTACCAGCAGCTGGCCCATAATCTTCTCAGCTTTGTTATTCTAGTACTCACCCAGATACTTCAAAGCTCAAGTTGAGCTTATTGACATATGCACAAGTGTATGTTGCAAGGAGCAATGAAGAGCCTACTTGAGGCAGCAGCACAGACACCTAGCATTAGAGGCACAACATTCACAAGGGAAGCATACTTTGTACGTTAATTATACAAGAAAAACGCTAGTGGAACAAAAATAACAAAGTGCAAAGTGGTCACATTGTCGCTATGCTGAGATTGTGCAGAATCTAGGATTGTGCAGGTTGGTTCGAGAACTGAAGGGATTTAGCTGTTCTAGAACCCTTCATTGTGGAGCTTCAGGTTTCTGTCCCTCCTACATGATGGCAGCTGAGAGAAGGTGGCAAGGACCAGAGAGTGGAGACGCTTAATGACAGATGACGATAGACCTTTAAGTATTACTGGAGTTGGTGCCTCTACCACATTGCCAGATGGTGAGTTCTAGCAATTGCAACCACCCTCTCGATGAAAAAATGCCTTCATCTAATTTCTTCCTGATCATCTTAAACCTCTGATCCTTGGCTCTAGGCGGACGACGAGATTATTACTTTCCACCCGAACCATGTCCCTCATAAAGGTGTCACAGTAGTGTAGTGGTCAGCACAATTCTATTACAGCTTGGGGCACCAGAGTTCAGGATACAGTTCTGGCGGCCCCTGTAAGGAGTCCTTGTACCTCCGCCCCGGGGAATGCGTGGGTATTCCCCGAGTCCTTCGGTTTCCTCCCACAGTCCAAAGGTGTCCTGGGTAGGTTAAGTGGTCATTGTAAATTGCCCTGTGATTGGGTTAGGTTTGAAGTCGGGTTGTCAGGGGTTGCTGGAGTAGCAAGGTTTGGAGGGGCACAACAGCCCATTCTGTGCTGGATCCCTAAGTAAAATAAAAATTTTATATGCCTCTGTCAACCACTACCCCACCCCCTCACTGGTTCTGCTCCAAGAAAAACAAACCCATTCTATTTAATCTATCCTCATCATCAAAATGTTCCTGCTCTGGAAGTAAATTGGTGAATCTTGGTGACAAATAGAACTGAACACAGTACTCCAGTTGTGACTTAACGGAAGTTTTATCACCACCTCCATGGTTTATAGTCCATGGCCCAGATATTTGACAGCTGTGGTAGGGATTGAGTGTTATCACCTCCTGCAAAGTAAAACTGAGCAAC
The DNA here is from genome assembly GCF_030028105.1 of Mobula birostris. NCBI lineage: Eukaryota > Metazoa > Chordata > Chondrichthyes > Myliobatiformes > Myliobatidae > Mobula > Mobula birostris. The sequence continues at coordinate 109,706,203 of NC_092378.1, forward strand.
ATATGTGGCAGCAAAGTTTCGATCCTAGATGAGAACGCTTTTTATGCTTGCTTTGTCCAACAAAATATGGAGGTGCCTTCATGAACTCCCACAACCCCTGATAACCCTGTGATTTCAGTCATTGAGTCTGACATGACAGCACTCTTCAGGAGGGTGAAGTCACAGAAAACATCCGGCCGAGATGGTGTAATGGCCAAGTACCAAGGACCTGTGCTAATCAACTGGCTGGAGTGTTTACTGAGATCTTTAACCTCACACTTAGGCAGTTTGAGGTACCCATCTGCTTCAAACAGGATTCAATCAGACCGGTACCAAGACTACGACTACTACATCGACTCAGGCCTAGGGGGCCGGCGTTGGGCAAATAAGGTAAGGCATAAGGCATAAAGGTGCCAAGAAGAATGTGGTAACCTGCCTCAAAGACTGTGATGAAGTGCTTTGAGAAGCTGGTGATGAAACACATCAAATCGTGCCAAAGGAGCGACCTGGATCCACTCCAATCTGCCTGCCATCACAACAGGTCCACAGCAGATGCCTTTTCATTGGCTCTTCACTCAGCCCTGGAACATCTGGACAGCAAAGATGCATACATCAGGACGTTCTTTGTTGACTGCAGCTCTGCATTCAACACCATCATCACCACAAAACTAAACAATAATCTCCCAAGACCTTTACTTTATACTTTATTGTCGCCAAACAATTGATACTAGAACGTACAATCATCACAGCGATATTTGATTCTGCGCTTCCCACTCCCTGGATTACAAATATTAAATATTAAAAATAGTAAAAATGAGTGAATATTAAAAAGTTAAATTATAAATCATAAATAGAAAATAGAAAAATGGAAAGTAAGGTAGTGTAAAAAAAACCGAGAGGCAGGTCCGGATATTTGGAGGGTATGGCCCAGATCCAGGTCAGGATCCGTTCAGCAGTCTTATCACAGTTGGAAAGAGGCTGTTCCCAAATCTGGCAGTACGAGTCTTCAAGCTCCTGAGCCTTCTCCCGGAGGGAAGAGGGATGAAAAGTGTGTTGGTTGGGTGGGTCGTGTCCTTGATTATCCTGGCAGCACTGCTCCGACAGCGTGAGGTGTAAAGTGAGTTAAGGATGGAAGATCGGTTTGTATGATGTGCTGGCCGTGTTCACGATCTTCTGCAGCTTCTTCCGGTCTTGGACAGGACAGCTTCCATACCAGGTTGTGATGCACCCTAGAAGAAGGCTTTCTACGATGCATCTATAAAAATTAGTGAGGGTTTTAGGGGACAGGCCATTTAGTTTTCTCAGGAAGTAAAGGCACTGGTGGGCCTTCTTGGCAGTGAACTCTGCTTGGTTGGACCAAGTCAGGTCATTTGTGATATTGACCCCGAGGAACTTAAAGCTTTTGACTTGTTCCAGTTGCACACCACCGATGTAAATTGGGTTGTGTGATCCGCTACTCCTTCGGAAGTCAACAACCAATTCCTTCGTCCTGCTGACGTTGAGGGATAGGTTATTGTCTTTGCACCATGCCACCAGGTTCTTAATTTCCTCTCTGTACTCAAACTCATCATTACCCGAGATACGGCCTACAATTGTTGTGTCATCAGCAAACTTATATATTGAGTCTGATGGAAACTTGGCTACACAATCACGGGTGTACAGTGAGTACAGCAGGGGGCTGAATATACCTAAGCCTCAATACCCCTGTGTGCAACTGGATCTTTGATTTCCTCACTTGCCGATTCCAGGCAGTTTGGATTGGCAACAACATTTAGATTATTATTATTAGATTATGAGGACAGGTAGTCCTCTTTTATTGTCACTTAGTAATGCATGCATTAAGAAATGATACAATATTCCTCCGGTGTGATAGCACAGAAACACAGGACAGAACAAGACTGAAAAACTAACAAAAACCACATAATTATAGCATATAGTTACAACAGTGCAACAATACCATAACTTGAAGAAGAACAGGCCATGGCACAATAAAAAAGTTCAAAGTCTCTCGAAAGTCCCACATCTCACGCAGACGGGAGAAGGAAGAAAACTCTCCCTGCCATGTCTGACCACAGTCCAACTCTGAGTCATCCGAAAACTTCAAGCTCTGATCAGCCCTCCGACATCGAATACCGAGCGCCATCAGTGCCAAATGCTTCGACCTCAGCCTCGGTCACCAGCAGCAGGCAAAGCCGGGGCTTTTGGGGCCTTCCCTCCGGAGATTCTCAATTGCACAGTAGCAGCGGCAGCGAACCAGGCATTTCAGAAATTTCTCCCGATGTTCCTCTGTGCTTCTCACATCTGTCTCCATCATTTCCTCAACAATCACCATTAGCACAGGTGCAGCATGAGCCTGTGTGCTTAGCACCCTGTTCTATTCACTTTATACTTATGAGTATGAGATTAAGTACAACACACCTCAAATATCATATTTAAGTTTTCTGATGACACCACTGTTATTGGCCAAATCAAAGGTGATGACGAGTCGGCATATAGGAGGGAGATTGAAAACCTGGCAATAACCTGTCACTCAATCAACATCAGAATGAAACAGTTGACTACAGGAAGAAGAAACCAGAGGTCCATGGGTCAGCCATGATCAGGTAGAGCAGGTCAGTAACTTTGTATTCCTTATCTTTAACATTCCAAAGGACCTGTCCTGGGTCCAGCATGTAAGTGCCATTACAAAGAAGGCATGGCAGTGTCTCTGTTTTCTTAGAAGTTTTCAAAGATTTGGCATGCCATCTAAAACATTGACAAACTTCTGTATATGCATGGTGGAGAGTGTACTGACCGGTTGCATCACGGCCTGGTATGGAAACACCAATGCCCTTGAATGGAAAAGCCAACAAATTGTGATGGATGCAGCTCTGTCCATCACGGCAAAACTCTCCCCACCACCGAGTACATCTACAAAGAGCATTGTTGCAGGAAAGCAGCACCCATCGTCAAGAACCCCCACCATTTGCACCGCACTTTCTACTCATTGCTGCCATTTGAGAGGTTGGTTCCCCTTCCTATCCAGGAGGAGATACTTCTTGCAAACAAAGTAGTTTAAACACAGTGCATTTTATTGGTACACATTTAAATTTAGACAGATAGTTATTAATACACATTTAAAACTCACAAGAGAATTTCTGATTTATAAAAGATTACCAAATTACAAAAGATTAATAAACTGCAAAGGAGTACAAACATAGGTACAATTCTTGTGAACTAAAATAACATAGCAATGACTTGCAGATGAACATGTTGTTTATTGCAAAAACCAAAGGTTGAGGAATGAATTCCGAATCTTCTTTCTTTCAGCGCATCTTTAGTCATAAGGTGGGAGTGCTGGTGGCGGACCCAAATGCAAGACACAGACACTGAAGTACTAGGAACAGGACTAGGTGAGTCAAGCAAGCAAGGGAAGTTGGGAAGAAACAATGCTGGACAAGACACAGGCTCTGGACGAGGCTAGGAGACAGGGCCTGGGCTAGGACAAGAACTTGGAACCTGGACAAGGACTCCGAGCCAGAGACCGGACAGGGACCCAGAACCTGGGTCTTGACTCAGGCTTGGACCCCAGATCTAGGCGAGGACAAGACGTGTCTACAGGACAAGGAGTGGCAACAGGACTGGACGTGAGACTCTTGAACAGGACGAGGGAACCCCAGCACCAGGCTGGGTGAGGTACTCCAGGGCTGGGCGAAGCACATGGACAGGATGAGAACACGAAGCCATGGCTAGGACTAGGCGAGGTACATGGACATGGCTTGGACTAGACGAGGTACTCCTGGGCTGGGCAAGGCACAAGGACAGAACAAGACCCCAAAGCCTTGACTTGGTCTTGGGAGACAGGAACGCAGAACGGAGCCAGGACCCCTCCTTGGGAACAGGACATAGGACCAGGACTCATACACAGAACACAGAGAGACAGGTGCCAACACAAGGTAGCGGCAAATGGCCAGACTTACCTAGCAAAGGCGTGGACACAGAGATAGTTCCCAACACAAGGTAGCGGCAACCGGCCGGACCTACCTAGCAAAGGCGTGGACACAGAGACAGTTCCTAATATGAGGTAGCGGCAAATGGCCAGACCTACCTAGCGAAGGCGTGGACACAGAGACAGTTTCAAACAACAAAAGACAGTTCCTAATCTAGACACAGCAAGGTTCCAGTCTTGCTCCGGCAGTAGAACCTGATAGCGATACAGGCGAGGACTCAGGCAAGGTTGCAGGCAAGTCTTCAGGCCGAGGCTTCAGGCAGAGGTTGCAGGTAGAGGCTTCAGGAGGAGAGTGAAGGGAAGGGAATAGTCCAGTAAATGAAATTGAACCCAGAAGCTATTTATGTAGCCAGCCCAAAATCAGAATCATGTGCCTCAATTAAGGCACACAACTGGTCAAGGGAAAACTGGAAAACCTGGAATATGGATCGATGGACTGGACCATGAACCGGAATGCGGGCTTCATGGACTGGACCATGACATCTTTCTATCATTCTCCTTGTCATTCCTAACAATCCCCAAAGTTTTCTAACATTTATACTGTCTTGCTTCTAGCTGACATTATTTGCATGTGATATTTGTCAGAAACCTGTGTTGTGACAAAGTAATTCATACAGATGGTCTAAAAACTTCTGGAGACAGAGATCCCAGACACCCAATATTAATTCTGTGACTACACAAATATCACAACTATTGATTAATCAACTATACCTGTGACCGTGTTTAATGTGCTACAGGATGAAATCAATTTGGTCTGCAGACTTCCTTAAACTAAGTCACAGTTGTGAAAATAACTTAAAATAACCATTAAATTCAGCATCTGCAGAATTCCTGTTGTTTGCGTTTTTTAAAATAACAGTGCTGTCTCTTTTGATGCAGGCCACTTAATATAATCCCATTGTTTTACATTGATTAAACCTCACTCTTTACTTGTTTACACCAGGAAGCTGAACAAGCAATATTAGTTAGAAGTTTAACTTTGTCTCAAACAACTCTGACACTTTGGGAAGGTCATGCTAGAAAGCTGAAGTTAACAATGATTTTCTTGGGGCCTGGAAAGTGAGTATCCATCACACAACACCTAACAAATTTCAGTCTATTCTGAATACCACTAAACTATTGTGGAATGAAGTTGTTCCTGAAATAATGTCTGACTGATCTGGCAGTAATTTTAAGTTAGTCCTTCAGCAATAGAAATAGATTTCTCTACCTATCTTTCATCAGAATCAGATTTAATATCACTGGCATATGTCCATGAAATTTGTTAAATTTATGTCAACAGTACATGAAATATATGATAAATAAATACAGAGAAAAATGAGTTACATTAAAATACATATATTAAATAGTTAAGTTAAAACAAGTAGAGCAAAATAATAGAAATAAAAGAGTAGTGAGGTAGTGTTCATGGGTTCAGTATCCATTTGGAAATCCAATGGCAGAGGGGAGGAAGCTGTTCCTGAATCGTTGCATGTGTGCCTTCAGACTTCTGTACCTCTTTCCCGTTGGTGACAGTGTGAAGAGGGCATGTCCTGGGTGGTGCGGATCCTTAATGATGGACGCCACTTTCCTGAGGCCGGCTCCTTGAAGATGTCTTGGCTACTGCGGAGGCTGGTACCCATGATGGAGCTGACTCATTTTACAAGTTTCATATTATTATTGATTACATGTTTCATCATATTATTCGCCGGGGAACTGAAACCTTAGTTTATGCGAGGGGTTCCCAACGAGGGGTCCACGTACACCTTAAGTAATGCTATTGGTCCATAGCATAAAAAAGTTGGGCAACCCTGGGCTATGCATTCTGACTCTTCATTTAAAATGGAAACCGAAAATACTGGGCACAACAGGTCAGGCAGCATCTATCAGAAGAGAAACATGTTTAATATCTCAGGTCGAGTTCTAATTGTCTCTGACCTGAAATACATGTACCGACACTTTTTCCTCTGTTCTCCGACACTTTCTGCTTTTATTGCAGATTTGTTTCTTGGTCGGATCATTAGATAACCATGCTGGGGAATTGGCCCCGTACTTAATACACGACTGATGTCTTATTGTGCGGCGTGATTGAAATCTCGGCGGTTAAGTCTCGCTCTTTCGTTCAAAAGTTCCGAATTAAACTGAAAAGATCTATAATGTCAAGAAAAATAAGCATAAAAAAACTGCATACGTGAGTTAGGCAGCAAACAGAGAAATAAGGGAAAGGACTAGAGAGGGAAGGGGAGGGAGATGCGTCTGGAATGAATCGCTCAGTGAGACAATCTAACATTTCTGGCGCAGATTCAATCTGCAGACTTGCACCGTGTGCTGCTCTCAACGAACATAGTTTGAAGACATATTACACAGCGATCTAACATTCTGAAACGAACATCATACACGAAGAACTTATCTCATGAATCAATTAAGGAATTCCTGAGGCTGATGTTTCATTAAAATTTTCTGTTTTTTAACTGAGCGTGATGTATTTCCAAACGTGTTACTGCTGTTTGACGAGTGTTAACTTTTTAACCAATCAAGCTATTAGCCAACCTACGGGGGCACGGGATTGGACGAAAGTTTTCAGCTGCTCCCACTCCTTTCACGCGTGGTGGAAAGAGTCAAATGTCCTGATCCGCCGGCTGAAGGCTGGGTTTAACGGTGCCAGGGGCAGCTTCATCTTCTCTGGGGACTGACACCGTTTGTTCAATGCTGGTGTGGTCGAGATTCCACTGATGATAATTATGAGACTACTTCTCTTTCTTAGCGCGGTTCTCAGCACTTTCGGAAGTAAGTGTTCTTCCATTTCTCTGTCGTTTCATGCAGTTAGAGGGGAAAAAGGGATCCTCCATCCTGGACATGCCGATTCTTTTCAGGATTTCATTTAATGTCCGCGTAGTAAATTGTTTTAATTGTAAATATTCACACCGGCACTGTTAGTGTAAATTGCCGCTTTCTTCCACGATAACCAGAGCAAGTTTGCAGCCGGTCATTCAGTCCACCGACCCGTCATTCATGCTGAACTGCAGGACGGTTCCTTCTGTGAAACGTTGTCTGTACTCGGAAACACTGACACCTCCCTGCACAGAACTTTAATCAAAAGATGCAAACATTGCCTCCAACCCCGATGACATGACGTTACCGTATTTACCGAGATGATAGAGGCAATTATTAGGTTTTCCAACGAACTTCGTTTGATGCAACTGATTGTCTCTTTCTTTCCTTTGTAGGAAATGTAGCGAAGTCTCGTCCGGCAGGTAACTGCGTGTCTGTCTGCACTGGTACGTACCACTGCCATCTGTCCATAGCATCACAGCAGCGGCGTCAATCCTGCAAAAACTGGGTAGTGTAGCCGAGAGGATGCTGCAAAGCCATGTGGAGCTGTTTTTAATCTTTGTTAATGATAAGATTCCGCGGTAACGAAACAGAATTTTATACAATCCCTTCTGTTTGGGGATTGATAATGATTGGGACTGCGGGCAGCTGAAAACGCGGCACCCCTTGTGTCCTGGGTATCTCTGAGCCTCCGCAGGTTCAATCCCCCGAATCCGCCCGTGCAGACGGAACAGCAGTGTGGGTTTTTTTTGTCTTGTATAATGAAACGTCCACGGCCAAAACATTAGTCATTTGTAACCGCTTGTGTACAATTATCTTGGTGTTGCTGGAGCTTGGCGCTGCAACAACTCAAACAGATTGAATTCAGTGTGGCTCGCTGTGCTGCACTTCAAAGTGAAAGCAATTTATTAATGCATACTACTCGTACTTGTCCCGGATTAGCTTTCATCATCCTTATTATCCCCACGCCGGCTCAGCATAGCATTAAGTGCTGCAATTCCTAGCAGGGCTGTAATATTATGAATAATGTAATTGACTTCCGTGCTTGAATCATAAGTGGAATGAATTCCTTGTATTATACTCGGGGAACCACTTTTCCAACGCCCTAATTTTGTGTACTTACTGGGTTATTTAGCATTCCGTAGGCACTCCTAAAATGTAGGGCTTTGCATCACTTGCTCAACCTAATGCACCTCAAGGATGCGTCTATCTATTGTGGTCACCAGACTAAATCTTCTAATATAGGCTAATTATGGTTGAATCCAGTGTTCATTTTGCACCGAGTAATAAATCGGAAAATACCGGAAACTCTCGGTCAAGGGAAAAATCGTCTTCGCGGCCTTTGATCAGGCATCCTAAAGCTTCATGGAACTTGCTGACCCATTCTTGCAAGGGTGTGGAGGCATTGCAGATGGTACAGAAGAGGCTAGAGTTGTATCCTCTGGAGTAGTGGAGGATGAGGGGAGACTTGACTTGCGTTTGTAAGATTGAGAGGCATGGATATACATTTGGTATCTTTCTCCCAGGGATGAAATATCTAATATAAGAAGGCTTGCATTTAAGGTGAGATGGGAGGCAAGATGTTTTAAAAACAGCGACGTGTACCTCAGATACGCTGCCAAAGGTGGTAGTGGAGGCAAATATCACAGAGCTAGTTAATAGGTTCTTATGCATATGAATATATAGAGAATGGGGGCATATGGACAGGTCTGGGCAAAAGGGACTAGCTTTGTATACTTCTAATTACTAGTTTAATTAGTTTGACACAATATCGTGTGCTGAAGACCCTATTCCTGTGTTGTCCTGTTCTGCTCTAACAGATTTCATTCTGGTGCAACTATTTGGTATGTGCCCTGAGTTCATTTTCTGTTAAGGAAGGGAAGGTGGGTCCTACCCTGTCCTAGAGATAGACTCCCTATACTCCTCCAGAATGTTCATTGTTGGTCAGGGTTGGCTTATAGCTGGCCAGCATTTTCTCTGGAGGAAAACCTACTGTCAGTGGCCACTTTCACCAACCAGCAGCACTTGTAGACAAGTGTGTAATGCAGGTATACTGATTCCTCTCTCTGCTGTTTGGGTGGAATTTTATCTGTTTGCCCTTCAATCGTTTAACATTTATTGGAATACATCTAATAAAGTGATGCATTCTCTTTATAGCTTTTATTTTTGAAGCCCCAAAAGATATTGGATATTATCCTAATTTGCTTTTTAAACAAATAATTGGTAAATTCTTCACTTGTGTTCCATTTATTATGCAGTTTTAACCTATTTTGACATTAACTGAAACTTTGAAATTTCTTGTAGGTACCAATTATCTGAATTACCAGAAAGGGTTCCGATATACCTATGAGTACACAACTGTTGCTAATACATTCCTGCAAGGAAATTCCCATGAGAACAGTGGACTTACAGTAGAATGTTTGGTGAATATTGATGTCATTGACAAGTGTCACTTCATCTTAACGGTAGGTATTTATCTTTGTAAATGTTCAAATTTATTTGGTGTGATACAGTGCAGGCTGTAAATAAAATCCATTACAGTTAAATTGTAATTCTGCCTTGTGTATCTAACGTGACTTGTGATTTAGCTGGTGTTCAAATTGGCTGTAGTTTGGATGAATGGGATTAATTGACTCATTTTGTAAAGAGAACACACATAGTGGGCCAAAAGGCATCTCGTGTGTTGGATGAAACTGTGGCATATCTTGTTGAAACCTTTGCAGAGTTTCCTTTATAAATAAATCGCTTTTATGTACCTTCTAGTACAGCAGTACTGCTAGCTTGATATGAAAATGGAAAGCCCAGAATGGGAAAAGTTGTAGGTGTTTTTCGAACATACTTGTGACTCCCTATTTGAAGATGCCTGGAAGATGCCAATTAAATACTTTTCTTCTACCTCTCTAAAATATCAGACTCTTATAACACTTGGAAATTGCAAATGAAATTGCAAATGGACATTTCTAGGTGCACACTCTCACCTAGAGATCCTGGGGTGCTCTAATAGTTGAAGTAAAATGGCATTGATGTTCTGGGCACTTTTAATTGTCGTTCCACTTTAACAAATATCATTCATGAGCACCACCAGGGGTTCCCAACCTGGGTTCCACAAACTCCTTGCTTAATGGCATTGGTTCATGGCATTAAAAAAAAGCTTGGGAGCCCATAATCTAGATCAACACCCACAATTACAATGAATATTTGCATGTTTTTATAACCAAAGTTGTTCTTGCCTGATTACTACTCTGTAACTGGGTTTTAAGCATGGCGACTGGGATTTCGAAGAAAGGGATCAGGGTGCATAGTCATTCTTCTGACTGAGATGGAGATTAGGAGGGTATTGTTGAGATCAAGATCAGAGACGTTGTTGAGGGAAGGTGAGGACTATGATCCTGACAGATGCTTTGGAAGGGAGGGTGATTGGAGGTTGGTAAGGCGAAGAGATTGTGAGAATTTGTGGTAACTTGTGGGCATGAAGAAAGGTTTGTGGGGTTAGAGGGGCTCAGGTGCTATTGTAGTTTTAATGCATGGTGAAGAGGATTTGGGCAAATATTTTACTCCTCTTTTTTAAAATTTGGTCCAGTAATACATAAATTTGACCATATTGTCCCTGAAGTGCCCTGAGTTGGATGTCACCAGAACAATGTGGGCCAAGTTCCCTGGTTATGATGCAAAAAGGAGCATTGTATGGGGACTGATATCAGAACTTATGACCCTTGGGTAGAACTTACACATGAATCACTATAGGATTTGCTCTGCAGAATTTTCTGAATGAAGCAGATTTATCTAGAAATGGTTGCTATTGTACTTCACTCATGGAAAAAAATGAACTTTTTAAATGCACATGGCAGAATTTTCAGGCAAAAATCTTGTGACAACCCTGAAAGCCAACTGATTCCTGCAAAATTGTTTACTCTATTTTCTGTTCTTATTTTTGTGGATGGATAGTATACCCTACATGCAATCTTAACTTTAGCATTACAGATTTGTGCGTGAATTCATGAATTCTTTCTTTCATGTGTGAACTTGAAGATATCTCTTTTTCAGTTAGTCCTGACGAAGGGTTTCGGCCCGAAATGTCTACTGTACCTCCTCCTATAGACGCTGCCTGGCCTGCTGTGTTCACCAGCATCTTTTGTGTGTGTGTTGAGTTATTAGAAGTGTGGGGGGAAAGCAGGAATATTGTTTGAAATGTTTTTCCCAAATGCAGGACCTTTGATAGGTATGTGACCACTTATTTGTACTTCAGTTGTGTGTCTCTCTGGCTCCATGTACTGTTATCACTTTTATATTTTCAGCTGCTTTTCAGCTCTCTTAGAGCAAAGTCTTGACTGCCTCTGCTCTTGCTTCCTAATACTCTTTTATTTCCCACAATAATCTGATGAAGATTCTGCTTTATGAATGAGCTCCAGGTAGGATCTAGCTTTAATTTGTTTGACTTGTACATTCTGGGCAAATAACACATAGGCAAACATCTGCCATCAAATTTGCTTCATCATTGACCCTGCCTTTTATTGGTAATATTTTTTTGACAGAGCTTTCGTTCACATTTTAAGGTCATTTGCGGTTAAATGTGGCAGCCTTCCCTTTCTCCCTCTGCCCACCCCCCCCAAAGGCCTGTATTTTGTGGAGGTAACTTACTAACAATGTGGTGTTAGCCTGACTTCCTCAGTAGTGTTGAATAAGGCAATTTGGAAAATAAAGAATATTTTGGTATAATTGCCATCAAAAATTATAATTTAAGTGATTAGATTTTGTACATTGTTGGGACAGCGTAGTTTGTTAAATCTTGTAAGACATGTCTGATTAAATTATGTTTTGCAAACAATTGCCAGCCATCTGTTACCCTAAGTACAGCACTTGGAAGGATGATTGTAAATAATCGAATAAACAAATTCAGGTTTTTCAGTAGGTAATGATGATCAATAAACTTTAATTCAACCTAATTGCTCAGCACTTATCAGATTATGACCTGTTGAATAAAACATTAATTTCCTATTCATAATTTCAACTGATTTTCATTAGTTTATCTTTTGGACGGCAAGTGAAAATGAAGTTTCATTTAATGCCCTTCCTTTAGTTATAACGTTTTCCCTTGATTGTTTTTTTTAAACTGGACCCCAGCTCATGTTTAATCAAATTATTGTCTGTTTCCATCTGCCAGTAATCTGCACAATATGCTTGGCTTGTCATATCAATCTGTAAAAAGATATTTAAGTATCTGCTACATAATACTTTGGCTCACTTTGAATATCATGAATTGTCTGACTGCTTTGCTATTTTCTGCATGACATACTGTCATTCCATATAAAAATAAAGATATTAGAAGTTCCATTTAAAGTATTTCGTAGTATTAATTTAACTAAATTTCTGAAGAATCTTAAATGTTCTAATCTCTAAAGTATTAAACGTTCTTATACATTGTATTTTCCTGGTAGAGGTGGTTTTTAGTAGTGATAGAAACTCTTTATCACGATGATTATGGTGATAATAGACAAAAAAAAAAACAAGACCTGCAAAGAGAATTAGGCCATTTGGCCCATAGGGTATGTTCTGCTTTTTGATCATGATGGATTTTTTTTCATCTCAACTCCATTTTCCTGCCTTCTTCCTGTAATATTTGGCGCTCCTGCTACTCAAGAACCTATCTTCCTCCGCTTTAAATATACCCAATAACTTGGCCTCCACGGCCATCGGTGGCAATGAATTCCACAGATTCACTACCCTGTGGCTAAAGAAATTTCTCTTCATCTGTTCCAAAGGGACTTCCTTGTGTTCTGTGGCTGTGTACTCTGGTCCCATATTCACCTACTATAGAAAACATCCTCTCCACATCCATTCTGTCCAGGCTTTTCAATATTTAGTAGGTTTCAGTGAGATCTCCCTCAGACTAATAAACTATAAGTGCATGCTTAGGGCATAAGTTGACCCTTTCATTCCCAGGATTATTCTTGTTAACCTCCTCTGGACCCTCTCCAATACCAGCACATCCTTTCTTAAATATGGGGCCCAAAACTGTTCACAGTACTCCAAATGTGATCTGACCATTGCCTTAAATCTGCAGCATTACATCCTTGCTGTCATAGCCCAGTTCTCTTGAAATGATTGTTCACATTATTTTGCCTTCATTACTACTGACTCAACCTGCTGATTAACCTTCAGGAGATCCTGCATTAGGACTCAAGTCTCTTTGCACCTGATTTCTGAATATTCTCCCCATTTAGAAAATAGTCTATACTTTTAATCTTTCTGTCAAAATACATGGCCATACAATTCCCTACACTATATTCTATTTGCTGCCCTTTGCCCATTCTGCTAATCTATCCAAGTCCTTCTCTAGACTCCCTGCTTCCACAACACTATCTGCCCCTCCACCTATCTCAGTATCACTTGGCCACAGAGCCATCAATTCTGTCATCCAAATCAATAACACAAAAATGAAAATTTGCAGATCCTGCAGAACACCACTAGTCACCAGCAGCCAACCTAAAAAGACCCTCTTTATTTCTACTGTCTTCTGCCAGTCAGCAATTCTTCTGCCTGTGTTAGTATCTTTCCTGTAATACTATGGGTTCTTGTCTTGTTTAGCAGTCTCAAGTGTGGCACCTTTTCAAAAGCCTTCTAGAATTACAACTAAACAACATCCATGGACACTCTATTGGCTATCCTGCCTGTTATTTCCTCAAAGAATTCCCTACAGATTTGTCAGGCAAGATTTCCCCTTAAGGAAACCATGCTGACTTGTGCCTATTTTACTATTGGCTCCAAGCACCCCAAAACTTCATTTTGTAATAAAGGACTCTAACCTACTGAAGTCAGGCTAATTTCCTTTCTTTTGCCTCCCTCCCTCCTTAGAGTGGAGTGATATCTACAATTTTCCAGCCCTCTGAAACCATGCCAGAATCTAATGATTCTTGAAAGATCATTACTAATGCTTCCACATTCTTGTTAGCTACCTCTTTCAGAACCCTGGGGTGTAGTCCATCTGATCCAGGTGACTTAATCTACCTTCAGAACTTACAGCTTCTCAAGCACTTTATTAATAATTATCTTTGCTATATTGTATGCCCTCTCTTTTAGCTCTTGGGGCTCTCTTTCACGTCCCTTGTCAGCCACATTGCATGATCCTCCCTTTAGAATGGTTATTCTTCTTTGTGATGAACTGATGCCAAATCACTCCCCAAAACACCACCCATTGCTAATCTACTGTCATCTCTGCTAGAGTCCCCTTCCAATCAACTTTGGCCATCTGATCCTTGTGAGCAAATTGATGTACCTTGTACCTTTCATCACCTAAGTTACAGAGGAAGGTTGATCAAGTTGGGTCTTTATTCTTTGGAACGTAGAAGGTTGAGAGGGGACTTGATAGAGCTATTTAAAATTATGAGGGGGATAGATAGAGTTGATGTCGATAGGCTTTTTCCATTGAGATTGGGGAGATTCAAACAAGAGGACATGAGTTGAGTGTTAAAGGGCAAAACTTTAGGGGTAACATGAGGGGGAACTTCTTTACTCAGGGAGTGGTAGCTGTGTGGAACGAGCATCCAGTAGAAGTGGTTGAGGCGGGTTCGATGTTGTCATTTAAAGTTAAATTGGATGGATATGTGGACAGGAAAGTAATGGAGGGTTATGGGCTGAGTGCAGGTCGGTGGGACTAGGTGAGAGTAAGAGTTCAGCACGGACTAGAAGGGCCGAGATGGCCTGTTTCCGTGCTGTAATTGTTTATGGTATATAGAAAAATCAGAAGACTTAGTTTAAAATTATTCCTGTGTGAATTAATAGCATTTGCTGAACTTTCTAACATGACTAAAATATTGCATTCCTAGATGAGCATGTGACTGTGTCCATTTAATGTTCAGTACTTTATTTTCTTGATCACAGCTAATGGTTGAACTGTAGCTGTTGGTCTCAGCTATCCTGGTTTATAGACGAGTAATAGACTGGGACTTCATCTTCCAATCACTGTTCTGAAACTTTTGCTGCAAGTGCTCATGTAACTATGAATTTGAAAGATATGTGATATTCCCTTTGCTAGAATATACTCATGAAACTCCCAAGGAAAGTTTACACTGATTTGGTTCTCACTTGGCTGAAGTAACAAAGATCCATGGAATTTTATTTCAACAAGTGTTTTCAGAAATGAGAGAAGAAACATTGGTGGGTTGCATGAACTTCAGTTTTGAATGATCCATTTGTGCTTTCAGCTCAAGCAAACCCAGATTAAAGGATCCATGTCAAACAAGGAGGAGTTTGTTCCAGATCACGAGAAGCTCAGGTACTGTACCTCTTTTAAGCATAAATAAATTTTGGTTTTAACATTTCAGTTTAACTTTTTTAACCGGTTTATTGCAGGCCTGCTATGCTAATAGACGTGTAGCCTGCCCTTTTTCTCCAGATTAATGCCAAGGGGAAATGGAGTTACGGTCTTGTTATAGTGCTGGTCCTCATTTTCAATAAAGTGCAGCCTTGTTCGGGAAGCACAGGAATGCTGAATTGTCGTCAAATAACAGAATAACTAAAATTGTTGAGTGTTGCACTTTGAAATAACAATAAATCTTGTATTGAATACAGCAAAACTCCCAACATCCTGATGGTTTGGTATCTGGCTCACCAGCAGTTGATTTTGCCTGTGCTCCCTTGCTGCTTTCCAGGGCCCACAGGGACATTTATTATAGTTCTGTGCAACACTCTCTAAGGAAAGCAGTAAATTAAAAATGTGCTGGTGTGTTAATGGGAATAAAAAGTAATAATCTGGAAAATCACCTATTCTGCCATTACCTGGATAATTGGTTTCTGTAATGGATAGAATACTATTAATGACTGGAAAGATCAATTGCTATCCTTACTACATACGGACCAACTATGCAAGAGTCCTTTGAGGCCAAAAGAAAGTCAATTCTTGTTACTTAGGATGGGGTGGTAGTTGTGAAGGTGATGGTGTGGGGTAAGAAACTACATTCTCTCTTTTTGTATTGGGACGTGCAAACCAGTTCTTTAAGGTGTATGCAGATTACTTGAAGAATAATAAAAGTAAAAACATAGATCCTTTAGCCCAATCTGCTATTCAGTAGGATTCAGTGCCTCATGCCTGTTGTCTTTTTAAAAACCATGTCATCACCATGTTCTGTAGCATCCAAAGACCAACCTATATTTGCACGGCTGTACTTGGAATTTCTAAGCCAGCCGGTGGTGTAGTGGCATCAGCACTGGACTTCAAGGCAAATAGTCCCAGGTTCAAATCCAGCCGTCTCCTTGCATGCTTCCCATCTGTGCTGGGTTGAATGCTGGGCTAGCAACTCGGCCTTATAAAAAAAACAACAAAAGGAAATGCTGCCTGGTGCACTACAACACGTGGAAAGGAACAACAACTTGGAACTTCTACTGGGGCAGAAAATACTCAAAAGACTTTTAACCCTGAGTAAAGAACCACTCAGAACTAAAGTAAGACTGTAAACCAATTCCATGTATGCTGGTTACATCTACCCAGACATTTCCTTTCTTCCTTAGTGTCCCTCATTTTCTGAGCTCCAGTATGGTACTGCTTGAAAATAAATGTGAATACATGAATGGTGTGGACAATGTATAACATTGTATGTATAACAATGTATGTACATTCTGTGTATTAACAGCAGATCTCTGGTGTTGTCCATAATGAGTAAGATATTGGGCTTAACATTAACATCATGTTTCAACAGTAAGATATATTAAAAATGAGAATCAGCTTTTCAGTTCTAATTTTCAGCATAACTTAATGCTGCCCCCCCCCCCAGCACACAGATGCTGCTTGACTTGTTCAGTTGTACACCCATTAGATTCTGTAATTTTTATGGAAACTTTGAGAATTTGATTCCTATTGAAGAGGATGATTGGGAGAAGATTCTGGATGTGGGCAGCCGTGTGCAGGGTGTACCTGACTGGAAGAGGGTCTTGTGGTCCAGTACTTCTCCGGAGGGGAAGCTGAGGTTTGGCAGAGCTGTGGAATGTTGTGTGGTATTTGGTCCAGTGCCCTCTGTGGGTCTGTCAGCAATGAAGGGAAGAAAGAAGGTCTGTCCGATAGTGTTGACATGAACTATTTGGTCTGGTAGTGCTGACTTTAATTACTTTCTAGCCATTATA
Source organism: Mobula birostris (assembly GCF_030028105.1). Lineage (NCBI taxonomy): Eukaryota > Metazoa > Chordata > Chondrichthyes > Myliobatiformes > Myliobatidae > Mobula > Mobula birostris. The sequence continues at coordinate 109,723,094 of NC_092378.1, forward strand.
TTTTAGTGATTTTAATTCCTGGATATCTGTCTTGCACCCATGTAGCACTTCACAATATGTAATATAACTAGCAGGATTAATAAATAAACAGGACTGGTGAAAGCTGTAAAGGTGTCAGGCAATTTGGTGCTGAATATAATAGATGCATAAACCTTGCTTTTTAAATTGCAGTTATAGGCTTCACCTATCACCTTCCAGCTAGCCTCCTTCCCTCCCCCCACCATTTTACTTTGGTGTCTTCCTCCTTCCTTCTCAGTCCTGAAGAAGGGTCTCAGCCCAAAATGGTGACTTCTGTTCATTTCCATAGATGCTGCTTGACCTGCTGAGTTCCTCCAGCATTTTGCCTGAAAGAGTTTTTGTCTAGCTGTCATCTACATGTTTCTCGCGCCACATTTCTCTCATTGCTGTTGTATCTCTCTGCCCTTCTTCTCCCAACCTGTTCTCACTGCCGCTTTTTCTGTGCTCCTGTTATTGATTCAACTTTGCCTGCATAGCCCAAGCTCTCTCTCACGGCTACCTTCACATAAATACTTTTCATTTATTGAAAAGTACAACTGATTTTCATCACTCCGAAACTTTGATCAGTTTTAGAAACAATTCCTTAGGTTTTTGTGAAAAGAGGGCTCTTTAAGGAGCTGACAAACTCTGTCATTTCATATCAGTGGGAATGCAGTGGGATACCAGTTTAATTAAAATTTTAATTTTACAGAAACTTCGCATGATTAATATGGGATTTGATGTCCACCAGTTCCTCGGTGTGCTGCCACTGAGATCACATCTGTCCAAGAAATGGTGGTTCAAATGCAGGCCTTTGAACTTAGAACAGTACAAGCCCTCTAGCCCACAATATTGTGCTCACATTTTAATCTATTATAAGATCAATCTAATCATTCCCTCCCTCATAACCCTCCATTTTCTCCATTTTTCTTTCATCTATGTGCCTCTCTAAGAGTTTCCTAAGTGTTCCTAATGTATCTGCCTCTACCACCACTTTAGTAGCTTATTCCATGCACCTACCACTTTTTGTGTATTAAATAAAATCTACCTTTGACATCTCTCCCCCTATACTTTCTTCCAATCACTTTAAAATTATATCCACTTGTGTTAGCCACTTCCACCCTGGAGAAAAAATCTCTGGCCATCCACTCTACCTGTGCCTTTTATCTTGCACACCTCTATCAAGTCACCTGTCATCCTCCTTTGCTCCAGAAGACAGGCAGCATCATGGTAAATCTTCCCTGCTCCATCTCTAAAACTTCTACATCTCTTCTACAATGAGTGGACCAGAGCTGAATACATTATTCCAAGTACGGCCAAAGCAGGGTATTATCGAGCTGCAGCATTACCTCACGGCTCTTTAACTCAATCCCCTGACTAATGAAGGCCAAAACACAATATGCCTGCTAACCGACCCTATCAACTTGCGTGGTAATTTTGAGGGATCTATGGACATAGACGCCAAGTTCCCTCTTTCTCCACAGTAAGAATCCTACCTTTAACCTTGCATATAGACTTCAAGTTCGACCTTCTAACGTGAATCACTTCACACTTTTCTGGGTTGAACTCCATCCTCCACTTTTCAGCCCAGCTCTGCATCCTATTAATGTCTCATTGTATCCTATGACAACCTTCTACACTATCCAGAACACCACTAACCTTTATGTCCTCTGCAAATTTACTAACCCACCCTTCCCATCCAAGTCATTTAGTAAAATCCACCAAGTACAAAGGTCCCGGAATAGATCCCTGTCGACCACCACTGGTTACCAACCTCCGTGAAGAATATTCTCAATCTGCTACCAATGCTCTGCTCTGGCTTCTATGAACAAGCACATTCTGAATCCACACAGCCAAGTTTTCCTGAATCCCATGCCTACAGCCTTGATGACTGAGCCTACCATGGGAGCCTTATCAAATACAGTGGCATGCAAAAGTTTGGGGACCCCTGGTCAAAATTTCTGTTACTGTGAGTAGCTAATTGAGTAAAAGGTGACCTGATTTCCAAAGGCATAAAGTTAAAGATGACACATTTCTTTACTATTTTAAGCAAGGTTACTTTTTTACTTCCATCTTTTACAGTTTCAAAATAACAAAAAAGGAAGAGGGCCCGAAGCAAAAGTTTGGGCACCCTGCACGTTCAGTACTTAGTAACACCCCTTTTGGCAAGTATCACAGCTTGTAAATGCTTTCTGTAGCCAGCTAAGAATCTTTCAATTCTTTGGAGGATTTTCACCCATTCTTCCTTGCAAAAGGCTTCTAGTTCTGTAAGATTCTTGGGCTGTCTTGCATGCACTGCTCTTTTGAGGTCTATCCACAGATTTTCGATGATGTTTAGGTCGGGGGACTGTGAGGGCCATGGCAAAACCTTCAGCTTGTGCCTCTTGAGGTAGTCCATTGTGGATTTTGAGGTGTGTTTAGGATCATTATCCTGTTGTAGAAGCCATCCTCTTTTCATCTTCAGCTTTTTTTCCACAGACTGTATGATGTTTGCTTTCAGAATTTGCTGGTATTTAATTGAATTCATTCATCCCTCTACCAGTGAAATGTTCCCTGTGCCACTGACTGCAACACAAGCCCAAAGCATGATCGATCTACCCCCGTGCTTAACAGTTGGAGAGGTGTTCTTTTCATGAAATTCTGCACCCTTTTTTCTCCAAACATATCTTTGCTCATTGCTGCCAAAATGTTCTATTTTAACTTCATCACTCCACAGGACTTGTTTCCAAAATGCATCAGGCTTGTTTAGTTGTTCCTTTGCAAACTTCTGATGCTGAATTTTGTGGTGAGGGCGCAGGAAAAGTTTTCTTCTGATGACTCTTCCAAGAAGGTCATATTTGTGCAGGTGTCGCTGCACAGTAGAACAGTGCACCACCACTCCAGAGTCTGCTAAATCTTTCTGAAGGTCTTTTGCAGTCAAACAGGGGTTTTGATTTGCCTTTCTAGCAATCCTACGAGCAGTTCTTTCGGAAAGTTTTCTTGGTCTTCCAGACCTCAACTTGACCTCCACCATTCCTGTTAACTGCCATTTCTTAATTACATTACGAACTGAGGAAACGGCTACCTGAAAACGCTTTGCTATTTTCTTATAGCCTTCTGCTTTGTGGGTATCATTTATTTTAATTTTCAGAGTGCTAGGCAGCTGCTTCGAGGAGCCCATGGCTGCTGATTATTGGGACAAGGTTTGAGGAGTCAGAGTATTTATAAAGCTTTGAAATTTACATAACCTGGCCTTTCGTAATGATGACTGTGAACAAGCCATAGCCCTAACAAGCTGACTAAGGTCTGAGACCTCGGTAGAAGTTAACTGAGAGCTCAAATCTCTTGGGGTGCCCAAACTTTTGCATGGTGCTCCTTTCCTTTTCTTCACTCTAAAATTGTACAAAATAAAAATAATACACGAATCTTGTTTAAAATGTTGAAAAGAATGTTTCATCTTTAACTTTATGACTTTTGGAGATCAGTTCATCTTCTACTCACTCAACTATTCACAGTAACAGAAATTTTGACTGGGGTTCCCAAACTTTTGCATGCCACTGTACCTTACTAAAATTTGTGTATAGCACATCCACTGCTCTATCTTCATCAAATTGAATTTGCTGAGAAAAATAACAAAAGAATTAGGGTCGTGAGACGCTAATTGCCCTAACAACTCCATGCTCACTATCACTAATCAGGCTATGCTTCAGATGCTTGCAAATCCTGTCTCTAAGAATCCACTCCCATAGTTTGTCCACTACTAGTATAAGATTCACTGGACTTGAATTCTCAGGGTTTTGCCTTTTTACTTGAACAAAGAAAAAAAAAACATTTGCCCTCCTCTAATCTTCTGGTACTATACCTGTTGCCAGTGAGGATACAAAGATCATCACCAAAGATGCAGGAATCTCTTCCCTCACTTCCTGTAGTAAACTGGGAGATGTATTGCATCTGACCCTGGGGAGTTAACCATGCAAATGTTTTGAAAAGTATATCCTTTTTCTTAACATCGACACGATCCAGCGTATTAGCCTGCACAGTTGCCTAGGTCTCTCTCAGTGCTGAATACTTAAGCAAAGTTTTCATTTGAGGACTACTTCTATTTCCTCCAAATTCAGGCATATGCTAGACCATAAGACATAGCAGAAATAGGCCATTAGGCCCCTCGAGTCTATTCCGATATTCTATCATTGCTGATTTATTACTCCCCTCAACTGTATTCTCCTGCCTTCTCCCCATAGTATTTGACACCCTTACTAATCAAAATCCTATCAAACTCTGCATTAAATACAACCAACAACTTGGCCTCCATAGCTGTCTGTAATAATGAATTCCACAGGTTCACCACCATCTGGCTAAAGAACTTCCTCCTAATCTCGTTTCTAAAAGGATATCCTTGTATTTTGAGGCTGTGCCTTCCAGTCCTAGACTCCTCCACTATAGGAAACGTCCTTGTCACATCCACCATCTAGGTCTTTCAATATTCAATAGGCTTCAATGAGATTCCCTCCCATTCTATTAAACTCCAGCAAGTACAGGCCCAGAGCCATTAAACACTCATCGTATGTTAATTCTTTCATTCCTGGAGCTATCTCATGAACCTCCTCTGGACCCTCTCCAGTATCAGCACATTCTTTCTTGGATAAGAAGCCCAAAACTGCTCACCATATTGTTTGTTTCCTCTTTTGTCTCTGATTGATTCTACCCTGACTCTAATAATTCTCTTGTTCTCTATGTTTGTGTAGAATACTTTGGGGTTACCTTAATCCTCCTCTTCAAGGCTTTCATGTGTCCTCCTAGCTCTCCTAAATCCATTCTTGAGCTCCTTCCTGACTGCCTTGTAACTCTCTAGAGCCTGGTCTGACCCTTGCTGCTTAAATCTTAGGTAAGCTTCTTTGCTTCTGACTAGATGTTCTGCATTTCTTGTCAACCATGGTTACCTCACCCAACCATCAGTTCCCTGCCTTATTGGAACAGATCTCTATGGAACCCCCAGCAACTGCTCCCTAAACAACTTCCACATTTCTGTTGTGCATTTCCCTGTGTACATCTGTTCCCAATTTATGCTGTCAAGTTCTCCCCTGATAGTCGAAGCAAGCAGCTGAAGCAGGGAGTGGAAGAATTCGGGTAGAAGAAGTCATTTTTTTTTTCTTAAACACGGCTCGGGGAGAAGGGTCTGCACTGCGCAGGCGTGTGACGTAGCGCGCCAAGGTTTAAAAGCAGACCACCATATACAGCGGCCATCGTCGGAGTGGACTGAGTCAGAGTGGGATGGCTTTGGCTCAACAGGCTTCAGCGAGAACAGGCAGAGGCCAGGGTAGGTTCCGGTAAGTTTTTTTGTTCAGATTGTTTAGAGTAGAGAGAGTGCCAGGCAGGATGTTGGAATGCTCCTCTTGCAGGATGTGGGAAGTCAGGGAGCCCTCCGGTGTCCCTGACAACGACTCCTGCAAGAAGTGCATCCAGCTGCAGCTCCTAACAAACCGCGTTAGGGAACTGGAGCAGGAGCTGGATGACCTGTGGATCATTCGGGAGAATGAGGAGATTATAGATAGTAGCTACAGGGAGTTAGTTATGCCAAAGGAGCAGAGCACAGGAAATCGGGTCACTGTCAGACAAGGGAAGAGGAAAGGGCAGGCAGAGCAGGGTTCCCCTGTGGCCATTCCCCTCAACAACAAGTATACCGCATTGGATACTGTTGGGGGGGATGACTTACCTGGGACAAGCTGCAGTAGCCGGATCTCTGGCACTGAGTCTGGCTCTGCAGTGCAGAAGGGAGGGGGGAGAAAGAGGAGAGCGGTTGTGATAGGAGACTCAATAGTTAGAGGTGCAGATAGGAGGTTCGGTGGTCGTGACAGAGAATCCAGGATGGTTTGTTCCCTCCCGGGTGCTAGGGTCAAGGATGTCTCTGATCGATTGCATGACATTCTGAAGTGGGAGGGTGACCAGCCAGATGTCGTAGTGCACATCAGTACCAATGACATAGCAAGGAAGAGTGAGGAGGTCCTGGGGACTAAGTATAGAGAGCTTGGTAGGAAGTTGAAAAGCAGGACCTCAAGGGTGGTAATCTCAGGATTGCTACCTGTGCTACGTGCCAGTGAGGGTAGGAATAGGATGCTCTGGAGGATGAACAAGTGGCTGAGGAACTGGTGTAGGGCACAGGGTTTCAGATTTCAGGATCATTGGGACCTCTTCTGGGGCAGGTGGGACCTGTACAAGAGAGACAGGTTACACTTGAACTACAGGGGGACCAATATCCTTTCAGGGAGGTTTGTTAGTGCTATTGGGGAGGCTTTAGACTAGATTTGCAGGGGGATGGGAACCAGAGTGCCAGAGCTGACAGTGTGGCTGGGGTGAAAATAAATGATGTTAAAAGTTCAAGGAAATCTGCTAATAGAAAGGTTGTGAGTGGTGTTAAAAATCTTCTGAGGTGTATATATTTCAATGCTAGGAGTATTGCGGGGAAGGCGGATGAGCTGAGGGCGTGGATTGACGCGTGGAATTATGACGTTATAGCAATTAGTGAAACTTGGCTACAGGAGGGGCAGGACTGGCAGCTTAATATTCCAGGGTTCCGATGTTTCAGATGTGATCGAGGCAGAGGAATGAAAGGTGGGGGAGTAGCATTGCTTGTTAGGGAAAATATTACAGCAATGCTCAGGCAGGACAGATTAGAGGGCTTGTCTACTGAGTCCTTATGGGTGGAGCTGAGAAACAGGAAAGATATGGCCACATTAGTGGGATTGTGTTACAGACCACCCAATAGTCAATGAGAATTGGAAGAGCAAATCTGCAGAGAGATAGCAGGCAATTGCAGGAAACATGAAGTTGTGGTGGTAGGGGGTTTTAATTTTCCATATATTGATTGGGACTCCCATACTGTTAGGGGTCTAGATAGTTTAGAGTTTGTAAAATATGTTCAGGAAAGTTTTCTAAATTAATATATAGAGGGACCAACTAGAGGGGATGCAATATTAGATCTCCTGTTAGGAAACGAGTTAGGACAAGTGACAGAAGTCTGTGTAGGGGAGCACTTTGGTTCCAGTGATCATAACACCATTAGTTTCAACTTGATCATGGACAAGGATAGATCTGGTCCTAGGGTTGAGGTTCTTAACTGGAAGAAGGCCAAATTTGAAGAAATGAGAAAGGATCTAAAAAGCGTGGATTGGGACAAGTTGTTCTCTGGCAAGGATGTGATCGGTAGGTGGGAAGCCTTCAAAGGAGAAATTTTGAGAGTGCAGAATTTGTATGTTCCTGTCAGGATTAAAGGCAAAGTGAATAGGAATAAGGAACCTTGGTTCTCAAGGGAAATTGCAACTCTGATAAAGAAGAAGAGGGAGTTGTATGACATGTATTGGAAGTAGGGAGTAAATACGGTGCTTGAGGAGTATGAGAAGTGCAAGAAAATACTTAAGAAAGAAATCAGGAGGGCTAAAAGAAGACATGAGGTTGCCTTGGCAGTCAAAGTGAAGGATAATCCAAAGAACTTTTACAGGTATATTAAGAGCAAAAGGATTGTAAGGGATAAAATTGGTCCTCTTGAAGATCAGAGTGGTTGGCTATGTGCGGAACCAAAGGAAATGGGGGAGATCTTAAATAGGTTTTTTGTGTCTGTATTTACCAAGGAAACTGGCATGAAGTCTATGGAATTAGGGGAAACAAGTAGTGAGATCATGGAAGCTGTACAGATCGAAAAGGAGGAGGTCCTTGCTGTCTTGAGGAATGTTATGTACCCCGTAACTGGGTTGCTAAACCAGCAGAAATGGACCACTTAGTTGGAGTCTGGATTACTGGAACTAAGGAAGTTTTATTAGAGAAATAAGTAACACAGTACTCTAAACGTAAGGATATAAATGCAACAGGTTAGCAATGATAAAACACACATGTACACAGAACTAGGATAATAGGAATCAATCAAGCTCTATCGCAGTCTAGGGGTAAAATGATCAGACTCAAGTGACACAGAGTTCAGTTCAGTTTAGTTCAGTTCGCAGTAATCGCTGTTGTGCAGTTGGGGAGAGACAGAGAGAGAGAGAGCGAATGTTGATATTCAAATCGGATTCAACAGACCTTTGATATTCCTCGCAGTTAGCTTTCGGCGCGAGCCCTTTTTAATGTCTTCTGAGGTCACCAACTGTGACCACCCCCGCCCCCCCCCCCCCCCCGTTCCGGATACAATCGTTCTTCTGCGGTGAACCCGGCACCCAGGCAAGGGTGGACACACACACCAGGTTCCCGCTGATCGTACTGTCTCACCCCTGTGCGTCTATGGTTGGTCCAGTGATCAGACCTCCAAAACTCACACCAACTTGTGGGGGCACACCGCACTTCCAGGGTCTCATTATCTCGTGGTGTCGTGGTGTGTCTCTTGCCTTAGCGAACCTGTTCCTTTTATCCCCCTGCTGGGGTATCGCCCGTCCATCAAACTTCAAACAGTTCAGGTTCAAAGCAACCGGTCTCGGACAATACTCGGAACTGTGTCTCCTTTTTGTTAATCCCTCTCGTCTCTCTCTTATTAGCATTTTGAATGCTTCCCCCATTTGTCTCCCTCTTATCTCTTTTATCGGCATCTTCTGATAACTTGGTCACAGGAAAATTAAAGTGGATAAATCCCCGGGACCTGACAGGGTGTTCCCTCGGACCTTGAAGGAGACTAGTGTTGAAATTGCAGGGGCCCTGGCAGAAATATTTAAAATGTCGCTGTCTACAGGTGAAGTGCCGGAGGATTGGAGAGTGGCTCATGTTGTTCCGTTGTTTAAAAAAGGATCGAAAAGTAATCCGGGAAATTATAGGCCAGTAAGTTTAACGTCGGTAGTAGGTAAGTTATTGGAGGGAGTACTAAGAGACAGAACCTTCAAGCATTTGGATAGACAGGGACTTATTAGGGAGAGTCAACATGGCTTTGTGCATGGTAGGTTATGTTTGACCAATCTGTTGGAGTTTTTCGAGGAGGTTACCAGGAAAGTGGATGAAAGGAAGGCAGTGGATATTGTCTACATGGACTTCAGTAAGGCCTTTGACAAGGTCCCGCATGGGAGGTTAGTTAGGAAAATTCAGTCGCTAGGTATACATGGAGAGGTGGTAAATTGGATTAGACATTGGCTCAATGGAAGAAGCCAAAGATGGTGGTAGAGAATTGCTTCTCCGAGTGGAGGCCTGTGACTAGTGGTGTGCCACAGGGATCAGTGCTGGGTCCATTGTTATTTGTCATCTATATCAATGATCTGGATGATAATGTGGTAAATTAGATCAGCAAATTTGCTGATGATACAAAGAGTGGAGGTGTAGTAGACAGTGAGGAAGGTTTTCAGAGCCTGCAGAGGGACTTGGACCAGCTGGCAAAATGGGCTGGGAAATGGCAGATGGAGTTTAATACAGACAAGTGTGAGGTATTGCACGTTGGAAGGACAAACCAAGGTAGAACATACAGGGTTAATGGTAAGGCAATGAGGAGTGCAGTGGAACAGAGGGATCTGGGAATACAGATACAAAATTCCCTAAAAGTGGCGTCACAGGTAGATAGGGTCGTAAAGAGAGCTTTTGGTACATTGGCCTTTATTAATCAAAGTATTGAGTATGTAAGGGAGTTTCGACTTTTTATGTTACTGCGGAGCGAGCCGAGCGACCCTGAGGGTGGCCAGGGGGGCTACAAGTATAAGAGCTGGAATGTTATGATGAGGTTGTATAAGGCATTGGTGAGGCCGAATCTGGAGTATTGTGTTCAGTTTTGGTCACCAAATTACAGGAAGGATATAAATAAGGTTGAAAGAGTGCAGAGAAGGTTTACAAGGATGTTGCCGGGACTTGAGAAACTCAGCTACAGAGAAAGGTTGAGTAGGTTAGGACTTTATTCCCTGGAGCGTAGAAGAATGAGGGGAGATTTGATAGAGGTATATAAAATTATGATGGGTATAGATAGAGTGAATGCAAGCAGGCTTTTTCCACTGAGGCAAGGGGAGAAAAAAACCAGAGGACATGGGTTAAAGGTGAGGGGGGAAAAGTTTAAAGGGAACATTAGGGGGGGGCTTCTTCACACAGAGAGTGATGGGAGTATGGAATGAGCTGCCAGACGAGGTGGTAAATGTGGGTTCTTTTTTAACATTTAAAAATAAATTGGACAGATACATGGATGGGAGGTGTATGGAGGGATATGGTCCGTGTGCAGGTCAGTGGGACTAGGCAGAAAATGGTTCGGCACAACCAAGCAGGGCCAAAAGGCCTGTTTCTGTGCTGTAGTTTCTATGGTTCTATGATAGCATCATAATTCTCCCTTCCCTAATAAATGCTATCCCACACTCACTGCTCCTATCCCCACCCAAGGCCTGTAAAAGGATGAGAATCAGGGTTAATATCACCGGCATGTGTCGTGAAATTTGTTAACTTAGTAGTAGCTGTACAATGCAATACATGATAATATAGAAAGAAAAATAAGTAAACCAATTACAGTAAGTGTATATATATTCAACAGATTAAAAAGTGCAAAAACAGAAGTAATATGTATTTTCTTAAAAAGTGAGGTAGTGTTTAGGGATGCCTATTTAGGAATCATATGGCAGAGGGGAAGAAGCTGTTCCTGAGTCGTTGAGTGTGTGCCTTCAGGCTTCTGTACCTCCTTCTTGATGCTAACAATGAGAAGAGGATATGCCCTGGGAGATGGGAGTCCTTAATAATGGATGTTGCCTTTCTGAGGCATTGCTCCTTGAAGGTGTCTTGGGTACTACGGAGTCTAGTACCCAAGATGGAGATGACTAACTTTACGACTTTCTGCAGCTTTTGGTACTGTGCAGTAGGCACCCCCCCCCCCCATACCAGACTGTGATGCAGCCTGTCAGAATGTTCTCCATGGTACATCTATAGAAGTTTGAGTGTTTCAGTCTTCAAAAACTTTTCAAACTCTTAAAGGAAGTGAATGAACTGGAGTCACTGTCTCCAAAATGCTCATCCACTGAGAAATTTGACACCTGAACTGGTTTATTGTGGAGTAGCAGATCCAGACTAATGGAATATATTACATTTAAGAAGCAGAACTAACTTAATTACTCCTTTCTTACTTTCATTTAATGCAGATTTTGATGGAGAATTTCTGTCCTAGCTCCTTAATTCAATTTTTGCAGATACTTTGGATGGGCAGGTTTGTGGCTGGTTCAATATAGGGGAAAAATAAACGGTCCTCCTCACTCACCATCCTCCTCGGATGGAAGTACTGAAGTAATGAGGTGGAACCTAGAACCTAAAGATGTCCCATCAGATTGTAAAATGGCTCATGCAACACCACAGTTCAAGAAAGGAGGGAATGAAACAGACAGCAAGAACCATTGCATCAGTCTTGGGGTGAGGGTGAGGTGAAAGTGATGACTGAACATTTGGAAAGCATGGTAAAATTGCATAATGTCAATGGGAATTTATGAACGGAAACAAATTTGGCTAATTTATTGGAAGGTCTTTGAGGCTATAACTGGTGGAATAGGTAAAGGGGAGCTAGTAAATAGTGTATTTGAATTTCCAAATGGTATTCAGTGAGATGAACCATACAAGATTACTGCACTTTTAAAAACCATGATTTGTGGGTAGTAAGCCTCAACATCACATTCCTGCTCTTATATTCTATACCTCGAACTGAATGCCTACATGGTATTCGCCGCCTTCACCACCGATTCAACCCGGAGGTTAACCTTTCGGGTATCCTGCACAAGGACTCCCATGTCATTTTGCATCTCTGCATTTTGAAATCTCTCCCCATCTAAGTAATAGCCTGCCTGTTTATTTCTTCCACCAAGGTGCATGACCAGACACATTCCAAAATTGTATTTCATTTGCCACTTCTTTGCCCATTCTCCTAAACTATCTTAGTCTCTCTGCAGGCTCTCTGTTTCCTCAACACTACCTGCTCCTCCACCTATCTTTGTATCATTGACAAATTTAACCACAAATCCATTAATCCCATAGTCCAAATCATTGACATCATAAAAAGCAGCGGTCCCAACACCGATCTCTGTGGAACTTCACTGGTAACTGGCAGCCAGCCAGAATAGGATCCCTTTATTCCCACTCCCTGTTTTCTGCCGATCAGCCAATGCTCCACCCATGCTGGTAACTCCCCTGTAATTCCATGTGCTCTTATCTTGCTAAACAGCCTCATGTGCAGCACCTTGTCAAAGGCCTTCTGAAAATCTAAGTACACCACATCTACATGGTACATGTTGAGGCTCTATAAGGGGAACTATGGATAATGATATTTAAGATGTTTCGAAGGCAGTGTTGATGAAACTTTTCAAGTGCCTTCAGATGTCGTTGGTATGTTGTCCAGATTTCTGATGCATACAGGAGCGTTGGGATTACCACTGCTTTGTACACTATCATTTTGGTGTCTAAACGTCAGTGTGCTAGATGAAGCAAAAACAACAAGCATTGAAGCCTACGTCATCAAGAACCAACTAAGATGGAGAGGTCATATTGTTTGGATGAAAGACGAACGTTTGTGGAAACAAATCTTCTACTCCCAGCTTAAAGAAGGCAAACGTAAAAGAGACAGACAACAGAAGAGACTCAAAGACGTCTTAAAAGCCAACATGAAGAAATGTAACATCGACATCAACAATTGGGAAACCGATGCCAAGGACAGGAAACTCTGGCAAGCCATCATTCGAGAAGGAACAGCAACTTTCAAAGCCAACAGATGTGCAGAATTAGAAGAAGATGGAAAGAGAGGCAGCAACAACCAAAGCCCGATCTGCCATCTGGAACTACCTGTCCTGAATGCGGAGGAACTTTCAAAGCCAAGATTGGACTCATAAGCCACTTGAGAGCCCATAAGTAGATGAAAAGAAGGAAGACCATCATCCTCGACCTCGAGGGATAGCCACGACGATGACGACGGATAATGAATTATTGAGGCGGAAATGGATTTCTAAGTACAAGTTTCCCCCGCCATCCGAAGGTAGAGCGTTCCTATGAAATGGTTCGTAAGCCGAAATGTTGTAAAGCGAAGAAGCAATTGCCATTTATTTATATGGGAAAATTTTGTGAGCGTTTGCAGACCCAAAAATAACCTACCGAATCATGCCAAATAACACATAAAACCTAAAATAGCAGTAACATATAGTAAAAGCAGGAACGATATGATAAATACACAGCCTATATAAAGTAGAAATAATGTATGTACAGTGTAGTATCACTTACCGGAACTGGGAAAACAGCGCTGAGCACACTGATGATGTGTTAGACTGAGTCGTCACAGGCTGGGTGTTACAGTGGCCCCCACCCTCTGGGCCACCGACCTGATACATTGCCGCGAAGAACGCAGCGGTAGCCGGGAGGCACACAGCACATTGTTAAGAAAAAAAGCTGAAATAAACATGCTAATTAATTAGGTGCTGCCCGGCATGTAAATGTCGGTGCAGATCAGAGGTGATTGCTGATTGCGTCACCTCTGATCTGGGCCGACAATTACGTGCTAGGCGGCACCTAATTAATTAGCATGTATATTTTGGCTTTTTTTTAAAGATGTGCTGTGTGCCTCCTGGCTACCGCTGCGTTCTTCGCGAATCAGTACAGTATCTGTCCGGGGCCCGGATGTTGGGGTGGTGGGACACGGGGGTGTCATCTCATTGTCGATCAGGGCAGGCAGCTCATCTGCCCGCCTCGATGTTGAAGATCAAGTTTCGTCGTCTGCTGTGGCTGATGTGGAAGACTTGCTTGACTGCTGAGCGTTGCGCCTTTTTCTATCATACGGTTGTTTGTAAGCACTCAAACCATCCTGCAAATATCCCCTAAACCTACGTACCCTTTCAAAATTGAAGTCGTACTTTCTCATTGCAGCGAAAATCTCATGCAGTTCCTTCACTTTCTGCATTTGGTTGCATTCAGTTTCGATTGTTATCCTTTCCTCTTCCAATTGCATCAGCTCTTCATCTATCAGTTCTTGGTCATGGGATGCCAAAACCTCTTCAACATCATCTTCATCAGCTTCCACAAGCCAAACTCACTTTGTCCTTGCTTCGTTCACCAAGATCGAAACGCTTAGTTATGTCTAGTGTTACGCTAAGTGTAACACCCTTACTCTTTCAGGCTTTTCCGACACCTTAGAACTCATCTTGCTAACGGCTGCTCAATACAACGTGTTAAAGCAATGCCGTTCCGAATCTGGGGGAGAGCGGCTGCTCGGGGCGCGCGCTGCCTTTTATCGCGCGCTGATTTTTTTGCGCACTGCCTTTCTTCGTAACAGTGAAAACACCTTCTGAAAGCGAAAACAGGGTACTAATGTAGGTCTTTCGTAACAGTGAGGTTTCATAAAGCAAACGTTCAAAAAGCAGGGGACACCTGTATGTAGGAATTGATGGTTATGGAATAGGGTGTGAAAATGGAGTTGAGGCCAAAGATCAGATCAGCCTTGCTCTTAAGATTGGTCTAGGCTTGAGGGGCTGTATGGTTGAATTCTGCCCCAATGTTTTGTTCTGTTACTTTACCAATCTGATTTGGAGCTTGGGGCAAAATGGAAAAGGACGAACAGCGAGGGGCAGAATTTACTCCTCGCTGTGACTTGGCTACAATTTCAAAAGTTCAACTAAGTTACCGGGAGTCAAGATAGATGTTACAAGGTCACATTTTTAATGATTTGCATCTTAACAACTGTAAACCAAGTCATCTTCAATTCTTTAAAGTTGGAACATTATCAAATCTGTCTGAATTTCCCACAAAATATTTTTACATCAGTGATTTGTTAACATTCTTTATCAAACCTTCTGCATAATTCAAGTGCCTTACCGCAATGTATTGCTGATAATCAACACATCTCACTTAGAATAATGAACGTGGTTGGCTTGTGTTGTAATGTAACTGGAGGAAGAACTTTAAGGCAAAAGTGGCAGCAAATAATTGGAAGAGGAAGGACACAGGAGGAGATTAAATAACACCAGATCATGTGAAGAGAAAAACTTGCAATTTCAAAGGCATAATGTTATTCTGAGACTTTGTACGTTTGATTCAACGTTGTGCAACTGTCAATAGAACCAATTGATGTAGTACTCGCTCTGAGTTGTGTTTAATTGTTTATCAGTTTCTAAACCCAAAACAGCAGGAGCTGCAATCTGAACTAAAAACATAAATACTGGAAATAGCAGGTTAAGTAGGTTATGCTGCTGAAAGGCCACTGGCCTTTCTCTCTCCACAAGTGCTACCTAACCTGAGTATTTCCAGAATCTTTAGTTTGTAACTATGACCCATGAGAGACCGATGAATCCTTGTGAGGAGTCCTCTCACACCTCCATTGCTTGACATTGTCTGGCCATGTCAGAACCTCATTAAGAATGACTTCTGAATCAGAATCAGGTTTATTATCACTGTCATATGTCATGTAATTTGTTGTTCTGTGGGAACAGTACTGTGATAAATAATTTCCTAGGGGTTACAAGAGAGGAAATGACAAGATAGCGTTCATGGACCAATTTCAGAAATCTGATTGTGGAGGGGAAGAAGCTGAAAAAAATGTAGTTGACGCAAGTGACAGGAGATGTTTGGTGCCTTGGTGAAAAGCTGCTGCATCTGTGCCCACAGCTGGTGATGTTAGCAAACCTGCCCCAATCTACAGTTAAAAGGTCTACCACACAACAACAAAAAAAAAAGTAGTATGCTTCCATTTACCAGAGCGTGCTCCTCTGAAATGCATGTTGTCCTGTTGGGTTGGGTTGGAGAGAGATCCCTTCATTGGGTGGCAGGTGACACGAAGCTCACCGAGCACAAAAGAATGTAGTGTGATTGTTGGCCCATTGAGGAGCTCAGTTTCAGCAGGAACAGGGTTGGTAAAACCTGCCTGTACTGTCAGTTTTGCAGACAAGTGGAGCTGAATATCACTCTAGTTGTAATATTGTACCACTGAAGGTAACAGCTGGCAGAGTTTCATGCCACATTTAAAAAAATAAATAAATAAGAAAGTTGGGAATGGAAATGCCTAATAGGCACTAAACTATCCAGAGACTGGCATTTATTGACCTAGTCCATCTTACACATTCATTTTTTTTTTTTGTGTGGGGTGGTGAAGGGGGCAAAACTGCAACAAGCAATTTCTAGACAAGAAATTTCCTTCCCCCTCCCCTCAGATACTTCCTGAAGATGCCACTCAGTATTTCCTATGGTTTAGTGCAAAAAAAATTAGGTCTGTGTCACATGAAGCTGTCTCCTCCCAGTCTCTGGGCTGCTATTGGATTGAATCCAGTGGATAGGCCCAGCCTAAATGAAGATATTGCAAGTTAACGGATCCTTTGGAAGCTGGAGGGCCAAGTGCAAATTGCCTGAGGATCACAGGGACCTCTCAAAGTTACAAGAAACTATCAAGCTTATAGTATATCAATGAATTTATGTCAGAATTCTTATGATGCATGTAAAAATTAAGACAATTTGTCTGTTATCATGGCCAGACAATGACAGAGTGAAGCATGCATGATTCCTTTCTAATGTGTTGGATTGTTGTGCTTGTAACTGTTCAGTCATCACATCTGACTACAAAGTGGCTATTTAAGGCCAAGTTATATACATTCACCATCTGTTTTCTCACACAAAGCCAGCACACAGCTGGAGATCAGACAATTAAGCCATGCTGTATAAGCAATAATTCAGCTAGTACAGAGGCATTTCACAATGAGATATGGACTAGGATCCCCAAGGTGTAGCTTGCTGAGATCTTTTGTAACCTAGCGACCATGCTGGCTCAAGTCCCTGATAAGTGGAGAAAGTGAAAGTAGGAAGAAATGTGTGTGTGTGGGGGGTGTGATTGGGAAGCCCCCTCCTCACATCTCTCTTCCCCCCCCCCCCACCCCTCCCCACACCAAGACTGTCAGAGCTGCTTATGATGAAATGGAGCTTGAATCAAATTGCTGATTGTCAGGAAATGAAGTACTTGATTCCTACATGCAGTGAAATATGTTAAGTATTGGAACTGAACAATTTGTGTGCGAACATTCCTACCATTCAAGTGAGTACCCTTTATATGCCATTGCCTTCGCAAATTTTTCTAAGACCAACATATTTGGTCTCACTATTACACAGCTGGACTACTGTCATAAATGCTGTGGCCACAGAGCTAGGCCAGAAACAAGTGAGTCACCGTCTGAATCTCAAAAGTTTTTCCACATCTCCAAGACACTAGGAGGGTGGAGTTGCAGCAGAAGAAAGCAGCGATTGGAATTAGATTAAAAGGAAAGACAACAACTGGGCTGCAAGATGACGGCAGGAGGGTATGGAACTGAGGGGGTTGTATCTGGGATGCCAGGTAGCACCGTTGAGCCCTCTGGAGACGTTGTGGGCTTATCAACGAAACGTCAAAGAAGGAGGGTGCCCACCTGATGACCCCGATGACGTACCTACCCTCCCTCCTTGTCACCACTCCAAACCCACTGCCAACATCGAAAGTGCCGACTTACCATAGGGATTGAAACATCAAGTCCTAGTAGCTCTACTGCTCTGCTACTTGTACGTGAATGGGTTTGAAGTCAACTTGAGAAGTGCAGTACCTTTCAGCATTCAATCTAAATGATTAATTGCTTACCATGGTTGCTTACCAACAAAACCCTGTGCTGTAACTTGCCAAGATTTTACATCTCTTTTGTTCCATGATCAAAATTCTTGAACACCTTATGTGCCAGAATGTGAGTACCCTCATCACAAGGATTACAGGAACAGGTGATTCTTGACCAATAAGATATGGCTTTTAGATTTTGGCCTTGCCAACAAAGTTCAAGTAAATTCAAAGCGAATAAAAGTTGAAAGTGAATAAATATGGGGAAAAAAACATTTCACTATAGTGTCCAACTTTAATGGTCATCCTGATGCTCTCCCTACCATAACTGATGAACTATAACAACCAAAGGGAACCAACATGCACGTTTATGCACCCAGTATTGACAAGAAAAATCTTGCACAGATCAACTGGCAGAAGTGCAGTGGGCCCCTCCTCTAAATGATCACAGACATAACATTCCTCTGTCTAGGGGATGGATCGAAGGCAAGAATCTGACTTCCTTAAGGAATGTTAGTAAGGCTTTATTGTAAGTAATTTTTGCATTTATGGTTAGAGTGAGTAAGGAATCAGGCAGCAGGCCCCAATGGTGTATCTGGTAGGGCACTGAAAACCCGTGACATCCAACTTGCTGAAGTGTTCAAGGACAGCTTCAGGCTCTCACTGCCACGGTTGGAGGTTCCTACTTCAAAAGGCATCAACCATACTGGTGCCCAAGAAGAGCAGGGTGAGCTGCTGCAATGACAAACACCCAGTAGCACTCACATCAACTGTGATGAAGTGCTTTGACAGGTTGGTCCTGCCTGAGCAATTTGCCTACTGGCACAATCGGTCTACAGCAGATGTTACCACCTGGACAACAGCAATACCTACATCAGACTGCTGTTAATTGATTACAGCTCATCTTTCAAGACCAACGTCCAGTCAGTGCTAATAAACAAGCTTCAAAGTCAGGGATTGCACTTTCCTCTGCAATTGGATTCTTGACTTCCTCATAGGGTGACCAAGTTATTGTGCATCAGCAGTAACTTCTACTTCTCGCTGACAATCAGTACACGTGCACCTCAAGGATGTATTCCCAGCCTGCTACTCTACTGTCTACCCTCTCTACTGTCATAACTGTGTGGTTAGGCACAGCTCAAATGCAATACAATCATAAATAACACAACTGTTGTTGGCAGAATGGAGGAGGAGGGGGCACATAGAAGTGAGATAGTTCAGCTGGTTGAGTGGTGTTGCAACAATTTTGAACTCCACGTCAGTAAGACCAAGGAATTGATTGTGGACTTAAGGAAGGGGAAGTCAAGGGAACACACACCTCATCGAGGGTTCAGCAGTAGAAAGGGTGAGCAGTTTCAAGTTCCTGGGTGTCAGCATCTCTGAAAATCTGTCCTGGGCCCAACATGTTAATACATTTACAATGATGGAATGCCAGTGGCTATACTTCATTAAGAGTGTAAGGAGATTAGATATGTTGCCAAAGAGATGAAGAAATGTTTATAAATGTACTGTGGAGAGCTTTCTAACTGGTTGCAACAATGTTTAGTATGGTAGCACCAATGCACAGGATTGAAAAAGCTGCAGAGAGTTGTAAACCCAGGCAGTTCCATCATGAGCACTTGCCTCCCCACCATCAAGGACATCCTCAAAGATTGCCTCAAGAAGGCAGCATCCATCATTAAGGACCCCTTCACACAGGACATGCCTTCTCATTTCTATCAGAGAGGAGGTACAGGAGCCTGAAGACACACACTCAATGCTTTAGGCACAACTTCTTCCCCTGCACTATCAGGTTTCAGAATTGTCCATGAGGACTACCTCACCACCTCACAATTTTGTTCACTCTTTGCAATACTTATTTACTTTTTTTACCTCTCATGGCAACTTTGTAAATTTCATGACATGTATCAGTGATAATAAATCTGATTCTAAAAGGGGTCTTGTTTGTGTTGCAGCAGATACAGCTCTCGTGTGTAGTCAGATTAATCAGCATCAAGAATCCTTTCATTGTTGTAACTGCCCTAAGCCAAACTATATATAAATTTATAATAATCTCCTTTCCCAGAACTCTATTCCTGTATTTGCAAGACCAAAAATTCTATTATCCTTTTCATTGGCTAAATCCAAATATATTTCCATAGTATCTCAGTCTTCTGCCCCTCTTTTTCATTCACATTCGTTAATAATTTACACTAGGCGTACTTCCTACAGAACATTACCACACATTCATCCTTTTATGACTGCTAATTCCACTAATTCGTCTCGTGTTTGACCTCTATTTTCACGGTTCTTCCGAACTTTAAAAATGTTCCTTTTAAATTCAAAGACTGGTCCAGGTGCTCTGTACTGTGTTAATTTGCACAATTAACAGTGATTGGAGGAATATTAGCTAATAATAAGATCTACCAGCTAATTGTCCATATAAAGACTTCTGACCTATTCAACTTTAAAGCATTACATTAACATTCCAATGAGTTCCTCATTCAATCACTAAATCAAAGGAAATGTACTCTAAATTTAAATACGAAATTCAGAAAAATATTGAATAGGTTAGGACTTTATTCTTTGGAAGCTAGAAGATTGAGAGGAGATTTGATAGAGACATACAAAATTATGTGTGGTATAGATAGGGTAAATGCAAGCAGGCTTTTCTCACTGAGGTTAGATGGGACTACAACTAGATGTCATAGGTTAAAGGTGAAAGGTGAAAAGTTTAAAGGAAACATGAGGGAAACTTCTATACCCAGAGGGTTACGAGTGTGTGGAATGAGCTGCCAGCACAAGTGGTGCATGTGAGCTTGATTTTAACATTTAAGAGAAGCTTGAATAGATCATAGATGCTAGAGATATGGAGAGCCATAGTCCCAGTGCAGGTTGATGGGAGTAGGCAGTTTAACTATCTCAGCATGGACTAGATGGGCTGAAGGGCCTGTTCCTATGCTGTAATTTTTAATAAATATTCTGGTACTATCCTAGTAGCTTTTGCCTAGATTCAAGTCTATCCTAACTTATGGAGTCCCACTCTCTTGCATCTAACACTCAACTTTGAGCCCTGGAAACTCAACCTAAGTTGAACAATTATTTTTCATTTGCTAGGTTTTTCTTTTACGAGGGGTGATTAATAAGATCGTGGCCTAAGGTAGAAGGAGTCAATTTTAGAAAACCTAGCACACTTATTTTTCAACATAGTCCCCTTCTACATGTACACACTTAGTCCAGCGGTCATGGAGCATACGGATCCCTTCTTTGTAGAAGTGGTCCACAGCAGGGGTGATTGATAGGTTCGTGGCCTAAGGTACAAAGAGATGAGTTATTAACTTCAAACCTTCTGCATTATCACTCAAAGAGTTGAACTGCACGTGCATGTAACAAGAGCGTCTTAGACCTCCAGGTGGTCCACAGCAGGGGTGATTGATAAGTTCATGGCCTTAGGTAGAAGGGGATGAGTTATGCAGCTCTTGTTACATGCACATGCAGTTCAACTCTTTGAGTGAAAATGCAGAAAGTTTGAAGTTCATAACTCATCACCTTCTACCTTCGGCTACGAACTTATCAATGACCCCTGCTGTGGACCACTTTCTGGAGGTCCAAGGCACCAACTTCTACAAAGAAGGGATCTGTATGCTCCACGACTGCTGGACTAAGTGTGTAAATGTAGGAAAAATAAATGTGCTAGGTTTTCTAAAATTGACCCCTTCTACCCCTCGTAACTCAGCTCATCCAAAAACTGTTCTAACATTTGGAGCTATAAATACATGTGAATATGTAAATTTTTCAGCTAAAATTTCTGTTAAATTTGGATGGGCAATTTGGATTTGTTTCATATATGGCACTGATGTCAGCAGGGTCCAGTGGCTGTCTACTTCAACAACAATTGCCGTCTTAGTGTGTGTCTTTAAGTAGTCACGATTAAACTATGTTTTAGTTATTGGCCTTTTAAAACTTCATCTAAATATTCCCATGTATCTGAATCAGGTACTGGCACATGTTGTGAAATTAGTGTTCTGTGGTAGGAGTGTAGTGCAAGACATAAAATTTACTCTATGTTGCAAAAATAAAACACATAAATCATGCAAAAGAGGATGGTGAGGTTGTGTTCATGGACCATTCAGAAATCTGATGGTGGAGGGGAAGAAGTGGTTCCTAAAAATGCCGATTGTGGGTCTCCAGGCTTGCTAGGAACCACTTTTTAAAGTGTTTTAGCCTTTCAGCATCTTAGGAACCACTTCACTCCTCCCCAGTGGTAGTAATGAGAAGAGGGCATGTCCCACGTAGTGAGGGTCCTTAATGATGAATCCTGCTTTCAAGAGGCACTGCTTTTTGATGCTGTCCTCGATGGTAGGTAGAAGTGTGCTGGCTGAGCCTACTCTCTGTAGCCTCTATCGAAGATGAGTTTAAACATTTATCCTATTAATTGTTTTTGAATGGTACTTGATATCTTAAACCAAGATTTCAAGTACCATCCAAATGTTATTAAGAGACTAAATACAGGAAATTTTTGGTATAAGTGAGACTAAACATGTAACATCATAACATCTCGTTCATAGCATAATTCATAGAGTCATAGAAAAGTACAGTGCAGAAACAGGCCCTTCGTCCTATCTGCTCTGTGCTGAACCACTTAAACGGCCTACTCCCATCGACTTCCATTGGGACCATAGCCCCCCATATCCCTACCATCCATGTACCTATTCAGACTGCTCTTAAACATTAAAATTGAGCTGGCATACACCACCTGTGCTGGCAGCTCTTTCCACACTCACGACCATCTGAGTGAAGAAGTTTCCCCTCATGTTCCCCTTAAACTTTTTACCTTTCACCCTTAACCCATGACCTCTAGTTGTAGTCCTACCCAACCTCAGTGGAAAAGGCCTGCTTGCATTTACCCTATCTATACCCCTCATAATTTTGTATACCTCTATCAAATCTCCTCTCAATCTTCTACGTTCCAAGGAATAAAATCCTAACATCTTCAAGCTTTCCTTATAATTCAGGTCTTCCAGTCTCGCCAACATCCTTGTAAATTTTCTCTGTACTCTTTCAACCTTATTCACATCTTTCCTGTGGGTTGGTGATGAAAACTCAACATGATATTTCAAATTAGGTCTCAGTAATGTCTCATACAGCTTGAACATAACATCCCAGCTCCTGTATGCAGTACTTCGATTTCTGAAGGCCAGTGTGCCAGAAGCTTTCTTTATGACTCTATCTACCTGTGACACCATCTTCAATGAATTATAGACTTGTATTCCCAGATCCCTTTGTTATTCCTCACTCCTCAGTGCCCTACTGTTCATGGTGTAAGACCTGCCCTGGTTGGTCCTACTAAATGCAGCACCTCGCACTTGTCTGCATAAAATTCGATCTGCTGTTTCTCAGCCCATTTTTCCAGCTGGTCCAGATCCTGCTGCAAGCCATGATAGTCTTCCTCGCCGTCCACTACACCCCCAATTTCAAGACAACTAAGTTGTTCTCCCATTGAAGCCCATGCATACAATTAAACCTAAACAGTTTTAATCTTCCAGAACTCTGCCTTCCTAAGCAGGTAGAAGATACAGTTCTGTCTAGATAATTCAGATTATTTTGTGAAATTTTTAAGTAGATTTATCCTGTGGTGTTACAGTTACTTATTCTTCAAATTTTAATTCCATATCATCCATTCACTACATTGGTACTAACAAAGCCCGTGGTCTGATCTGGCACCAAGAAGTAATTTTTCTGCACTCTGGGAATCCTTTTGGAAACGGGTTTCCTGTGTGTC
Source organism: Mobula birostris (assembly GCF_030028105.1). Taxonomy (NCBI): domain Eukaryota; kingdom Metazoa; phylum Chordata; class Chondrichthyes; order Myliobatiformes; family Myliobatidae; genus Mobula; species Mobula birostris. The sequence goes on from NC_092378.1 coordinate 109,746,340, forward strand.
AACATTTTAGAAGGAATATTGTGGCTCGATGATGTGGGACAGAACTTTGAGACTTTGGTGTAATTTTTAAAGGAAGGAAATTCTGATCTGTTGCATTGGTGGCATTTCACTCTGATGATGGCTTGTGCTCAGTTTGTTTAGTTAGAGGAGACCATGGGCTGCATTAGAAGTTGGAAACAAGTAGTTAAATTCATTCTTCTCCCAGCTTGTTATAACCTTGGTTGGAGGTAAGAACATAGACATTCATTTAAAAGGTAAGTGGACATGTTTGTAAAAGTGAGCTTTTGAATGAGTGCATTTAGAACTAGCATACCTGTGATGATCTTAAGACCTGAGTTGACATTGTTATGATCTTGTGAGAATTGGCAAAATAAACACAGCTGAGCTTCTGAATAGCTGGGGTTGGTGTTTCCATTGTATCTCTGAAGCAAAGATGTATAGACCTTGTTGTAGGGAGGGCCAGATTGATGATAGTAATCATTTCCCAGGGCCGTTCAGCTGAAATGTGCTTTATTGATTTTAACCATATACAGTGGATTCTGGTTAATTAGGACAGATCGGGACCAGTGTGTTTTGGCTCAATTAAGTGGCTGCCCCAATAAGCTGGTTTCATGGATATAGTTTAGAAAAGTATAAAAATGACAAGCTTAATTTTAACTGGGTAACAAGTTAGGTATTTAAATGAAATGCAGAACAAAGAAATGCAGAGGAGGAGAAGATGGCGACGCGACGCAGCGCGCAGCAGCCATTCCGGTGAATGATATCTGTTATCTGTCAAGTAGGGTGCCGTGCACATTCCTGATTTGATGGAGACAGATGTAAGAGCATGAGAGAACATCTGGAGAAACTTCTGAAATGCCTGCTTCGCTGCCGCTGCTACTGTGTGATCCAGGATCTCCGGAGGAGAAGGCCCCGAGTCCTTGGCTTTGCTTGTTGCTCAGCAGCCGGAGCGAGGTCGAAGTGCTTGGCAGAGGATGGTGCTCGGGAGGCTGTATCAGAGGAGCTGGTTGGAGGCTCGAAGTTTTTGGATGGACTCAGAGCCGGCTGTGGTCGGGTGCTTCCAATGCATCGGCAGTTGTCGGCGCCTGGAGGTTTATGGCAGGGAGAGTTTCTCTCTTTTGCCGCCTGCTATCGGGACTATCGGGAGTCAATTGGAACCTTGAGACTTTTTTTTACCGTGCCCATGGTCTGCTCTTTATCAAATTATGGTATTGCTTTGAACTGCTGTAACTATATGTTATAATTATATGGTTTTGTTAGTATTAGTCTTTGGTTTGTCCTGTTTTTTTTTGTGTTATCACTCTGGAGAAACATTCTATCATTTCTTAATGCATGCATTCCTAAATGACAATAAATGAGGACTGAGGGTCCTCAGAATCTAATCTAATCTAAAATTAAAACACTACCAATCCTACTACGGGACTGTAGAACTATTTATTAGTTCCTAATAGTTATCGATGGAGGATGCTTCTGTGTTCTGTTGATTGACTGTAAATGAATAAAATCAGTGCAGGTAATGGACTGCCCTCACACAATGTTTACAAACAATCTTCATTTTCGTTGTAACATTCAAGATGATTGCTGAAACCTTAATTCTTTGTAGTTCCTAAACCGTGGTAGTGAAATTGTTTCATTTTTGAAATGCTTGAATGCTTGAAACCACAGTGAGCAAAACGGTTCTGAATTGTCTTACTGCTTATTATTCGCCAAATATCAATGCTGAAAAATTGCTGCTTTTTGAACACAAACTTATGCAACAGACGCTATTTAAAAACTACTCATTCTAAGCTAATGGGCACACAACGTGCATGCGACTGACACTAGTTAGAAACTGTTCGACAAAGCTCTCCTGTCTCAATTAAGTGGCATTGTGTTTCAAATAAAGGAAGGATATCCTTGCTGTTTTCTTGATTAGCGTTTCTTTATACTTTATATTTATACTTTATTGTCACCAAACAATTGGTACTAGAACGTACAATCATCACAGCGATATTTGATTCTGCGCTTCCCACTCCCTGGATTACAAATATTAAATATTAAAAATAGTAAAAATTAGTAAATATTAAAATTTTAAATTATAAATCATAAGTAGAAAATAGAAAAATGGAAAGTAAGGTAGTGCTAAAAAACCAAGAGGCAGGTCCGGATATTTGGAGGGTATGGCCCAGATCCGGGTCAGGATCCGTTCAGCAGTCTTATCACAGTTGGAAAGAAGCTGTTCCGAAATCTGGCCGTATGAGTCTCCAAGCTCCTGAGCCTTCTCCCGGAGGGAAGAGGGATAAAAAGTGTGTTGGCTGGGTGGGTCGTGTCCTTGATTATCCTGGCAGCACTGCTCCGACAGCGTGAGGTGTAAAGTGAGTCCCCGGACGGAAGATTGGTTTGTGTGATGTGCTGCGCCGTGTTCACGATCTTCTGCAGCTTCTTTCGGTCTTGGACAGGACGACTTCCATACCAGGTTGTGATGCACCCTAGAAAAATGCTCTCTGTGGTGTATCTATAAAAGTTAGTGAGGGTTTTAGGGGACAGGCCAAATTTCTTTAGTTTTCTCAGGAAGTAAAGGTGCTGTTGGGCCTTCTTGGCAGTGAACTCTGCTTGGTTGGACCAAGTCAGGTCATTTGTGATATTGACCCCAAGGAACTTAAAGCTTTTGACCTGTTCCACTTGCGCACCACCGATGTAAATTGGGTCGTGCGGTCTGCTACTCCTTCTGAAGTCAACAACCAATTCCTTCATCTTGCTGACATTGAGGGATAGGTTATCGTCTTCACACCATGTCACCAGGTTCTTAATTTCCTCTCTGTACTCAAACTCATCATTACCCAAGATACGGCCTACAATTGTTGTGTCATCAGCAAACTTATATATTGAGTTTGATGGAAACTTGGCTACACAATCATGGGTGTACAGTGAGTACAGCAGAGAGCTGAGTACACAGCTTTGTGGGGCACCGGTGCTCAGAGTGATTGTAGATCCCGGAGCTTAGGAATCAGTTTATTTGGAATGATGATATTGAAGGCAGAGTTGTAGTCAGTGAAAAGGAGCCTTATGAATGCGCCTTTATTCTCCAGGTGTTCTAAGGAGGAATGTAGGGCCAGAGAGATGGCATCTGCCGTTGACCTGTTGCTCCAGTAGGCGAATTGCAAAGCGTCGAGGTTGACCAGTAGACTGTGGTTGATGTGTGCCATAATCAATCTCTGGAAGCACTTCATAGCAATTGATGTCAGAACCACAGGTCGATAGTCATTCAGGTATGCCACCTTGCTCTTCTTCGGCACTGGGATTATCGTAGCCTTCTTAAAACATGAGGGGTTCTTAGACTGAAGCAAGGAGCAGTTGAAGATGTCAGCAGACACTCCAGCTAGCTCGCTTGCAGAGGCCCGGAGAACCCGTCCTGGGACACCATCTGGGCCCATCGCCTTCCTTGGATTTATCTTCAGGAAGGCCCTTCTAATGTCCTCCTCGGTGATGATGAATCTCGATGCCACCAGGTCCGGTTCATCCGGAGGGAGTGGGACGCTCCTCTTCTGTTCAAATCTTGAGTAGAATATGTTAAGTTTGTCAGGAAGAGAAGCGCCACAGTTATTGATACTCCCAGCCTTTTCTTTGCTCCTAGTGATGTCATTTAGACCCTGCCATAGTCTACTGGCATCCCTTTGGTTAGCCTGGGCTTCCAACTTGGCTCGATATTGCCTCTTGGCGCCCTTAATGGCTTTCTGAAGTTCACACCTGGATTCCGTGTAGCGACTGGTGTCCCCAGACCTAAAAGCCACAACTCTAGCCTTTAAAAGGGACTTGACCTCCTAATTCACCCAAGGTTTCTTGTTAGCGAATACCCGGATTGTCTTGCAAGACACATAGTCCTCTGTGCATTTCCAAATAAAGTCCGTGACAGCTGAGGCATACTCATCGAGGTTAGCTGCCAAGTCCTTGAATACTAACCAGTCCACCGATTCAAAGCAGTCACGGAGGACCTCATCCGTTTCCTCCGTCCAACGTGACAGTACTTTTGACACTGTGACCTCCCGCTTCAGTTTCTTTTTGTAAGCCGGGAGGAGGAGTACGGCCTGATGGACAAATTTTCCGAAGTGAGGTCATGGGACGGAATGGTAGGCATCCTTGACTGCTGTGTAGCAGTGGTCAAGTATATTCGGGCCTCTAGTGGGGCAGGAGACATGTTGGTATAACTTTGGCAGCACCTTTTTGAGGTTGGCCTGGTTAAAGTCCCCAGCTGTAATGAGCAAAGCCTCCAGATACCTGGTCTCAAGTTCACAGATGTTGGCATACAGTATGTTCAGAGCACACTCCACGTCCACCCGGGGGGGGGAATGTAGACCGCTGTCAGTATGACCGAGGTGAATTCCCGTGGCAGATAGTAGGGACGACACTTCACCGACAGGTGTTCCAGGTCCGGGCTGCAGGAGCTTGTCAGTGCCACTTTGTCCGAGCACCACACAGTGTTGATCAGTAGGCGGACACCACCTCCTTTCGTCTTGCCCGAAGATGCTGTGCAGTCCATCCGATGGATCAAAAATCCCTCTGGTCGGATGGCACAGTCGGGGGTGGCAGGGGAGAGCCAGGTCTCGGTGAAACAGAATACACAGCAGTTCTGCATCTCCCTGCAGTAAGTGAGTCTCCCTTTAAGATCATCCACCTTGTTCTCTATGGCTTGCACATTAGCTAGTAGGATGGTGGGCATAGGAACCCTGAAGCCCCTCAGCTTCAATCTGACCAGCAGCCAGCTCTTTTCCCACGCTTCCTCAGTAAATAGTGCATCTTTCCAGGCTTCCATTGATGCAGTGTGTTGTTATCAGCTCTTTGAGGTAGGTGGACACGCTTCGCAGGAATCAATCGGCAGGTCGCGTCGTCATGTGCTCTGGGTCGGATCGAGTAACAGGGGAGGCTCCACCGCCACTTCCAGCTGCGGGGGGCCCGGGCTGTCGATTGGGTCGGGCCCCGAAGCCAACAGTTAATCCCCGATGGCTGGACTTCTTGCTGAAACAAGTCCTTAAGCCGAGTCATGGTTGCAGAGGCCTCCGCTCCAGCCGAGCCTCGGGCTCAATTTCCAAGGTCGGCGGCGGAGGCCTCACTTCCGGCAGCTGTGGATGGCCACCAATGGGGCCTTACGGTGATCGCTCCGGGGAAGCGTCTGGGGCACCTTGAGGTCTCCAACGTCACTTCTGTGTGGTCGTCTGCTCCGGAGAGGTGCTGGTCGGAATGGGCCGCGTCTCCAAGTGCACCGGCACAGTAGCAGACCGCGGGTCTCCGGGAACATGATGGGCCTCGTTGGTCGGGTTCAGGTGTGGTCCGGATTTTAAGAAGCAGTTCTGGCGCGGTGGTCTCCAGCTGGGTCAGTTGCTTCGCCAGGGCGCTGTTGATCTTGATCTTGCTAGGTTGGAGGTTTAGAAGGGTTTCTCGGGTATAGGATAGTGGAGAGGGCAGTTTGCTCAGGAGAGCACGTGCAAAGTCGCCAGTTACCGGCGCCATCTTTAACGAAACCTTTAAGGGTTTTCCAAATAAGCAACTGCCCTGACTTAACCGATGGCCCAATTAATCAGAATCCACTATATTTAGTTTTTCCAAGACATGCCAGAGATTAACAACCTTGTTACTGTTCATAGTTTCCAAGTTAAACCACTTGACTGATGACACAGCATTTCTTGATGTGTGTCTAGACTTGGAAGAGCTGCAATTGCCCAGTTCCTGGCACAAGCGCAGTAGCTTTGCCATGAATTCCACTCTCTTCTCTGACCATCGTCTCCAGCTGAACCAGACACCCACAACTTCGGTGTATTATTCCATACTGAACTGAGCTACAGACACTCCGTTAAAAAGATTGCCTTTTTCCACTACTATGTAACACAGGAGTGGTCATTCAGGCCTCTTCTGTCCTTCAGTTATAACGCGTTCATCTGTCACAGAGTTGTCGATTCACGGAGCATAGAGACAGACTGTTAGGCCCACTGGGGCCTTATCAACCATCAAACACCCATCTGCATTTCAGTCCATATGCTGGCAGCCTTTAATTGTTATACCCGGTGCCCCATCTCAGCCTTTCTGTTCTAATGCCCTCAGCTTGTCTTGGTTGCCTCCACACCTGACCTTCTATATTCCCACATCTATAGTTCTGAGGCTTTGAATGGCTATTTGGACCTATTCTATTACTCTACAGTAAAAAGTAATAAAAACCTTCTAATTGGGTTCACAATTTGCATCAGTTTTTCAATCATACCTCAGAATTTGGGACCTGTAACCATGATAAATAGTCTGCTGTCCACGTCTGTAGGAATATACAGCAGTTTACGTAGAAGGATTATGTGCTTTCTGTAACATCTGGTAGACATTATATATAAATCTTTTGAATATCAGTAGAATCTGAGGTACACCATGAACTATTAGTAAATCAAGAGATTCATTAAATAAAGGATCACAGCTCAATGGCTGCTGTACCCGCTACTTTCAGGATTACGGACTGTGAGGCAGTCTGAGATCCCCACCCATATGAAGGTAATGAAGCACAGCTGTAAAAGGAATTTTTTTATATACAAGGTTTGATTCCTTGCAGTTATGTGATGCATTGGGCCCGAGTCGATCAGAGCCATTGTCATAGCAAGAGGAGCAGAGAAAGGACGCTCTGGAGCAGGGAGGGTGGAATGGGGGAGGACACGTCAGCCAGACAAGGTCAGAGGTCCACTCTTCAGTGAAATTAGCATTTTCGTGTCAGATAGAACAAAATGCTTACGGACAATTGTAATTCTGAGACAGGCCACATAGAGACATTGCACAGGCAGGTGGTAAGTGATGCATCATGTTTCTAAAGTAATTGCTGTCTGCTGAGAATCAGAAATTGTGCAGAGAGTTGACAGTGGCGGTCAAAAAGGTTGATTAAATATCTTGGATACACTTAGGTTGAATGTTAAAATTTTATTATCAGTTTTTACAATTAGTTGCTTCTAATTTTGTCCATGGGAAAATTTTTTGGACCAAGATCAAAAATGTTAAGCAATGCAAATCTTGCTGGAAAAGTTTAATAGCCTCAGAGCATGGTGTAAGAACTCAGCCTACTGGGGAATGCGATGATAATCCTGTACTTACAAAGGATTTACCTTGGGAAATTTGACTAAATTGCATAACCTGGATTTATTTTGTCAGTGGTGAAGCTGCTGACTGTTTGGTTAAAGTACCCACAGACATTTAGTGATTTCCTTTTTGCAATAACTGTTGCTGTTAGATGTTAGTTCAAAAGACTCCCTGGATATCATCTGACTAATTGAGCTTTCAGTCACATTGTAAAATTAGCTACTGTTTTTCTCTTATCCTGACTGTCTGAAAATTATTCAGAGTCCAAACTAAAGATTGCACCATCACACACAAGGTTCATATGAAAGATGGATGAAATGTCATAAATCTAAAGACAAAATTTTATTTGAAATGTCATCTGGAGGAAATTACAATCCTAAATTACATCCACGAAATTAATTCCTAAGAGTTTCTGGGCTGTTTTTATGAGTCAGTATATCATTAAAAAAGTCCATTTACACCATGTGCAACAACGCATATCATTTTGAGGTTGTATTAACGTGTGTTGTTCACAGTTGCCTATTTCTGTTTGTTAAATTCATAGTTTTTCCTCTAATTATAACATATGGGCTTCAAAGTCTATGGAAGGGCATAACATCCTGGATGTTAACTTTAAATTCTCTGCATTGTCAAACATGCAAGGAAATCCCAAAGTTGCCTTTACTTTAATAGTGCAATTACAGTTCTGAGAATTTTATTATTACTGTTGTAATATGTTAACATCGGCCATTGCAAAATAAAAACCCTCGTTTATGCTTCTGTACGTCTCAATGTATCATTTTTTCACGTTGCATATAATCACTTACAGACAAATATAGAAGGAACTCTAAAGCAAGATCATCATTAGACATTTTCTCCCTTTTGCCAGTGTTAAAATATTCCTTTAAAAATGATATAAGTTGTAATAGAGATTTACAACTGTGATTAGATATTTGATTAAGCTGTGATTGCAATAAATATGGTATCCTTACAAAATGTGTAAACTGAGGGCTCTGGTAAAGCAGGTATGCATTATGGTTAGGAAAGCCACCATCTGGGCTTGTCCTTCATAGCATTGAGAATTTTTAGAGCAGGATAAATACCATATTCCTGGAGGAATTGCTGGCAGAATTCTGAGCTTGTGGGTCAGATTTACTACCCTGGTTGGGCAGACTTTAGTCTCTAAGGAATTGGTTGAAATTACACAGGGCATAGATATAATAGAGGAAAATATGGAACAAATTTTTCATGACAATTAATAGTGGACTTTTGCCATAAGCTAATGAATCTGAATTACACTGGACACTACACTGTGTTAGATAATCCAGATGTGTGAAGTGCCTGGCAGAACAGACGAAGTTACATAAACATCCCAAATATACCAAGCAGGCTTGTGCAAGATATCAACTTGCCAAATAACAGACAAAATGCTGGAAGGACTTAGGGGGTCAGGCAACATCTATGGAGGGAAAGGAACAATTGACTGACAACTCTTTAGAACAGGGGACCCCAACCCAGGGTCCATGTACCCATGCCTGTCGGTTTTGGTCCATGGCATAAAAAAGGTCGGGATCCCCTGCTTTAGCAGGATCACTGTAGGCTTTTCCAGAAGGTTTGGGTTTTTAAAACTTATTATTGTCAATCTGCGGGATGTTGTGGAGAGAACAGGCAGGTAATAGCCTGTTGCAGGTGCCCATTAAGAGCTCCATAAGCAATGCATTTTCATTGATACAACAAATTGCAAAGGACTGCTATGAAGTTGCTACAATCAGACTTTGATTTTTCAAAATTCCCTAGCCCCAAGTCATTGAAACCTTCACTGATTTTCATAGTAATAGAAGTATTTGTTGAAATTATTTTCTCTTACTGAAAGACTGTTAATTTGCTTGACAATCTCATTTGTTGAAATGACTCTCAAACTATCCACATCAAGCCCATTAGTGGAGTGATTATTTAAAAATAAGTTTGGGGGGGAGGGGGGATGTATCTGTAGAGAAACAGGAGCCTTTTAGCTTTCACGACACACTGGGCTACTGAAAATCGAAGGCCAAGACACTAATTGCTTAGTTTAATAGTTATGTATATAATATGTTAGGAATTCTACTATGAAATTGAGTGAAATACTTAATTGTTTTGCATGCAGTGTATACAGTACTGCCATCGGAGCCCCCGTGTCTATGATGATGCTTAAGTGCTTGGAGGCTTGGTGCATTCATTTGAATGCTACTTCCAGATGGTAGATGGTGTACTTTTGAAGACACAGAAGAAACTATTCAGTACATCAGGTCCATGCCAGTTCCCCATACAACAATCCTGGGAATCCCATTACCCCTCTACTTATTTCCTTGTAGTTTATTCTCTAACATGCCCATCCACACCTTTTGAATGTTTTTTGTCATTTACGAGCAATAAGGAGTAATTTTATTGCTGCAATGAATTAACCTACTGGCACATCTTTGGAATAGAAACATAGAACACCTACAACACAATACAGGCCCTTCGGCCCATAAAATTGTGCCGAACATGTCCCTACCTTAGAAATTACTTAGGGTTACCTATAGCCCTCTATTTTCCTAAGCTCCATGTACCTATCCAAGAGTCTCTTAAAAGACCCTATTGTATCCGCCTCCACCACCGTTGCTGGCAGCCCATTCCACGCACTCACCACTCTCTGCGTAAAAAAACTTACCCCTGATATCTCCTCTGTACCTACTCCCAAGCACCTTAAACCTGTCCTCTCTTGTGGCAGCCATTTCAGCCCTGGGAAAAAGCCTCTGACTATCCACACGATCAATGCCTCTCATCATCTTGTACACCTCTATCAGGTCACCTCTCATCCTCCGTCACTCCAAGGAGAAAAGGCTGAGTTCACTCAACCTGTCTTCATAAGGCATGCTCCCCAATACAGGCAACATCCTTGTAAACCTCCTCTGCACCCTTTCTATGGTTTCCACATCCTTCCTGTAGTGAGGTGACTAGAACTGAGCACAGTACTCCAAGTGGGATCTGACCAGGGTCCTTTATAGTTGCAACATTACCTCTCGGCTTCTAAATTCAATTTCACGATTGATGAAGGCCAATACACCGTATGCCTTCTTAACCACAGAGTCAACCTGTGGGAATGTGGGAGAAAGCTGAAGCACTAACCTTAACCCCTGATGTCCCAGGAAAAATCTTCATACTCCATACAGAGATCTCCTGAGGTGAGGTTTGAGCCCAAGTTCACTGGAGCTGTCCAGTATGCTCTTGCAGAATCAGGCATTCACGTTGAACATACATTGATGATTCTTAAAGGATAGTTCTGAACCCGTAAACTTTAGCTTTTGGTATACCTGTAGCTTGTTCCCATTTAAGTATTTGCACGTCTTTTTGGGGCTTCTCTGCAGATTGCTTTCCACCATATCCCTGCCAAATTATGATCCTAATTTCAACTTCTCTCATCTTTCCCACTCTCCATCATTGTCTCTTGAAATTAACCTTTTTCCATCACTTCACCCATCTTGAAATTTAATCACTCAAACTCCCATGATGACTGATGCTCTAATCCTCCCTTCCCACGCCTTGGTCTGTCTCGATTTTGCCCTTTGCCCCTCCTTGACACACACATTTAAACCTTCTAGTAGGGTACAGTTCACACCTACTTTTAATTTCTTATGCCAGATTCTTAATTGTTAAAACTGGCAGGGTAAACCTGACAGCCCATTTCTGAAATTGCAACCAGTGCAAAACTAAACAATGATCTGTTTGTTCTGCTCCTTGGCTTTTAATTATGTCCCTCTTGATGGTTTTTTTTGGACTTTATGACTGAGTTCCTTTGAGGATTCCCCTGCGTAACCAGCACTGCAGGCTGTTCTTCATCTAACGGACTCCGAGTTTAAGGAGAATGAGAGCATCTGTACAACACTTCATGTACGCCTTTGTGTTCCAAATCCCTAGACAGTTTTGCCCAACAAATATCAAACTCAGACTTCGAAGTTTCACTTGGTCCTGCCTCAGTTCTTTAGGGCAGAAAATTCCAGATTTCAGCACCTTGCATGGAACAAAAAAGCCTTATGACTTTAAAAGACTTGGTTCTAATTTGAAGATTTTTCAAGGTTTTCTCTCCAGATTAAATGCATCTCAGCATATTTTTCCTTCCCCATATTCTCTCCTTCTCCAGCATTAGTATTTATGTACACTTTGCTTCTCAGCATCATAGAATGCTTATGACCCAGAAGAAGGCCACTCTGCCCATCCTCTCTCTCCCCGACAAGAGAGAACTGCCACCTCCCAGAACTAGGTCCACTTCCAAGTCCAGTTTAAATGTGATGAGAGTTCCTGGCTCTTCCACCTTTTCAGACAGTGAGTTCCAGACCCCTATCACCTTCCTTAGGAAAATAAATTTTGTCTCTCTTCTAATCCTCCTATACAGATCACTTCAAATATGCTAGCTTCTTTTCCCAGCCATCTTCTAAGATAAACTGGTCTTTCCCATTTGCTTTACCAAGTCCCTTCATAATTTTTATACACCATAATCAGAATCAGAATCAGGTTTCTTACCACCGGCATGTGATGTGAAAATTTTTAACTTAGCAGCAGCAGTTCAATGCAATACATAATATAGAAGAGAGAAAAAAAATAAAAATAATAATAAATAAGTAAATCAATTACAGTATACGTATATTGAATAGATTAAAAAATGTGCAAAAAACAGAAATAGTGTATGTTAAAAAAAGTGCGGTAGTGTCCAAGGGTCAAATGTCCACTTAGGAATCGGATGGCAGAGGGGAAGAAGCTGTTCCTGAATCACTGTGTGTGTGCCTCCAAGCTTCTGTACCTCCTATCTGATGGTAACAGTGAGAAAAGGGCATGCCCTGGGTGCTGGAGGTCCTTAATGCTGCCTTTCTGAGACACTGCTCCCTGAAGATGTTATGATTAATTCTACCCTCTGCTCTTCTATTCCAAAGAAAACAACCTGATGTTCTTCTTTCCTCATGGCTAGAATTTTCCAGTACTGAAAATGTCTTTGAAAATTTGCTATCTGATGCAATAACATTTTTTCGCTTGTATGTGACAAGAGCTGTGTGTAGTAATCAGGCTGTGGTGGGATTGTTAATTCTATGCATTCATTGCTTAACCTCCCTAATCTTAAATTCTGTGCTGAAACTACTTAGAATAAACAAACTTGTATGCTTTTTTAACCAACTTATTGACCAGTGCTCCTATTCTTTAAGGGATCTGTAGGCATACAATCCAATGCTCCCTAGTTTCTCCACACCACTTAACGTACTGCCATTTATTGTGTATTGCATAGCTTATTGCACATCTTCAAATGCATAACCTCACACCTCTCTGCATTAGGTTGCCATTTTTCTGTCCAGCTAACTGGCCATGTGTATTCTAAAAATTCCCTCTTCACTGTCAACCATTCAGCTAGTCTTCGTATCATCTCTAAACACGTCACCGTGGCCCGTAATGTGCATTGGAATTGGGCAAATCTCAACAGGTGTAAAATGCTTGCACAGCTCTTTTTCGGTGTATTGTAGCTGGAAGATCCAACCATGTAACTAATCTGTGATTTCCCGAGCTGCTCCGTGGTTAAATGCATTGGTTTCCAACCCAACCTCAACATTAAATAAACCTTGTGGCTGTCTGGACTTGGGTAAAAATGCGTTATAAAAGATCTTTACTAGTGAAAGCCTGAATTCAATTTGAAAGTTTTGTGTTTCAAAAACAAGCAGATATTCATTAATATAAGATATTTTTATAAGAATTTTATTTTTCATTCTGAGGACGATACTTTCTATGGAAATTAGAGTGGGAATCAGTTTTAATGTGTTCAGACAGATTTTGATGAATTTAAAGATAGCAAAAAAAATCGCACATCCAGTTATTATTCTTTTTGTAACTTCCCTTTACTCATTTAAAGAAAGAATCTTGTCTTCAAGCTTCCTCCGTTTTCTATTCTCACTGGTGGTCATGAGTGAGGAGAGTCACAGAGCTTGCTGCTACGAAGGAGATAAATGAAAATACACAGTTATAATGACAAGAGGATTGTAAAACCCTCTGCAAATTATGCAAATTCTCCTGATTTTAGTTCAGTTCCCACACGCTGTCAGGCATGGAAACTCCTCCTAGACTGTTTCCCAGATGATGTCATGGAGCAGTCACTAATCACTATTGAAATGAAAATAACACACCAAATCAATGAAAATGGGTAGCAACAAACAGCAAAACATTAACAGGAAGGATACTGCTTTGACTTTAAAAAGGCCATTGTTGAAGTTGCTCTCATTATGAGATGGTTAAAGATTAAAATGAGATGGCACTCTGAGTCTAATATGCTCATGAATCACAGGTAATGCTGTGAGAATACTTTTAGTATATACAAAATATTCTCTAACATTTTGTTTCAATGAAATTCTCATAGCTATTCTCTGGAATGCCAAGTTGTTCGTCTTGGCTTGCTTTCCTTGCCGTAGCACATTGAACAATCTGGGCTGGGGTAAATCTGTAATGAAATCCGTGTCCAGGAGTTCCATTCTTTACACTAAGCAAGTGAGTCTGTCATTCATGTTTGGTCTCAATGTGTCTGTTTCTCTCGTTCCCCACAACTGTTGTGTCCAACTTGCATCTTCATTGATGCAACTTCAATGGAGGCCCTCAGCTATTGTCTGATTAGTGAACAAAGTGCACGTTATGTAGCATTACCTCAGTAACCAGCTTCATGGACATTAAATGAATCATTACCACTCTGATATTGAAAGTTGTTGCTGCTATACCCAGTGCAATTTGAAATACAAATGAAATGTCATCCTTAAACCTGTTTGATTTGCCCACTTCTTTGTATTTCTGTTTCAGCTTGGTACTTTACCTAGGCTAACACAGCAGGCTTTACACAGTTATATATAATAGGTTACAAAGGGAAGTGTTATACTAGCCAAGAATAATTTCCAGGTTATTTTGCACTCTAACAATTGCACATTCAATATTACTGTTTGCAATTATTTTGCTGTTTTAGGTGCCTGCTGTGCCACCAGTGATACAGGATAATAATTCTATAAAACACAATACGGCATACATGGTTGATATATGCTTAATCATCGCCAAATTCTATTTCTATAGAACTGCATGAAGGATGTTTCCAGACATGTTTATACTGGAAGTATAAAGGATGTTGCCAGTATACTCATTACAACAATATTGTAAAGAAAATGGTCCCACAGAAATTCAAAGCCAATTGATATGTCTCTGTTGACTTGACGATTAGTATCTGTACTGTCAATTAAAAGTAATGTTGTTGGTGAATTTTAAGTTAATTCTGGTGCAGATTATTGGATTGGAACCTGGTGATGGTGAAGCTACCAGTCTTTGACGTTAACTGCTGGCAGTTTGAGTATTTTGGCAATTTGGAAATCTATAAAATTGTGCTCCAACATTGGACTCAACCCAGAGCCTAATGAGGGAGTAAGAGCTTGGGTAAATTGTCAAGCTGACAATTCTCAGTTTGCAGAGGCACAAGATGTTTTCTTTCATCATGAAAACAGAAAATGTTGGAAGCAGTCTTCAGGTCAGTCAGCTTCTGTGGAAAGCAAATTAGAGTTAACTTAACAGGTTAGGTTGAAGATCCTTTATTGGACCATTTTCTTCCACTTTGACAGAAAAGAATGACTAAGAGAATAGTGAGTAAATTTCACTTCTGGTATAAGTTTGTCAGTTGATAAGATTTTCAAATGAGGTATTTATTAAGAAAAAATTTAATTTTGCAATAATTTTCAATAATCTCCAATGGCTTATTGCAAATATTTTCAAGGAGTTTGTGTTCCAGGTTTTAAGATTATTTGAGTTTTCTAATTTTGTTTAACCAGTCTTTGAAAGATTTCACAGAAAGTTTACAGCATGAAAGAAGGGAATTCAGCCCACTGAGTCTGTGCCAGCTCTGTGTAAAAGCAATCCAACAAGTTCCAGTTCCCCTTTGACGGGCAAACTTGGATCTACTTCCATTGCTCTCCCTGGTATTACATTCTAACCACTCACTCTCCTTAACAAAAAAAAAATGCTCATATCGTATTTAATTTTGGCATCATATAAAAGATTAGATGTTCTTAAAATATATTTTTGACAATTCCAGCTAAGCCTTTGGTTCTGATCTGGTCAACTTTAAATCTACTTTCTTCTTCCGTGTGTGCAACTAGTTTGGTGACTCCACAAGATGCCCTTCCACTGAGCAGTGCCTCACGAAGGGTAATCCTCCAGCATTTTCTGCAAGTTCCATTTGGGTTAAAGATGAATGCTGTTGACTGCAACAGCAGGCTTGAAGGCTTATACAAGGGAAAATCCTTTTTATCAAGTATGAAGGTTGCTTTAAGGCTCTTTCTTTCACAGATTCATAATCCTGACAGCAGCTTATTGAGTAAGGATATCATCGATTTTTGGATTACTACTTTTGTCTCCCTTGCTGTGTCTGTTATTGGTGGAGAGTATATAAATTGGATTTACACTTGATAGTTGTATCCACCTAGGTTCTTTGGAGACCATTAATTTCTCTTTACTTTGAGAGCACAACAGAATATCAATAAGATGGCATTGTCTCTTCCAAACAATTCTTTTTTAAGTTTGTAATAATAGGAACAAGGATTCTTGTGCCATAGCAATGTGCAACATTTACACAGAGACGGGCTTGTGTGAAAGACACTCATTAACTGATTAGTAGTTCAAATTATTTTAAAACAAAGAGTATGTTTGACCATGGTGCCTTCCACTGTGAGACAACTGATGCAAAATATCTTGATCTGCTCTGCAGTAGGGCCAATGAATTTAACCTGTTCTTTAACAGATTTGACATTGTGGCCCCTGCCCATCCCCCACATGAGTCATCTGTTGTCAGTCCCCAACCAACACATATTCCACTCTCCCCTCCTACCCCTCCTCCCCCTCCTCACAGTCCTCCACCCTGCTCTCATGACTATACCCCTTCCCTACACAATACCACCACGGTGGGCTTCACAGCTGAACAGGTGAGAAGACGGCTGAAATATCTCAACCCAAGCAAGGCTGCAGGCCCGGATGGTGTCAGTACCAGGGTGTTCAAAGCCTGTGCCCCTCAGCTATGTGGAGTACTTCGCCATGTCTTCAACCTGAGCCTGAGTCTCCAAAGGGTTCCTGTGCTGTGGGAGACGTCCTGCCTCGTCACTGTGCCGAAGACTCCGCGCCCCAGTGGCCTCAATGACTACAGATCGGTGGCATTGACCTCCCACATCATGAAGACCCTGGAGAGACTTGTTCTGGAGCTGCTGCGGCCTATGGTTAGGCCACACTTAGATCCCCTCCAGTTCGCCTACCAGCCCCGACTAGGAGTTGAGGATGCCATCGTCTACCTGCTGAACCGTGTCTACGCCCACCTGGACAAGCCAGCGAGCACTGTGAGGGTCATGTTTTTTGACTTCTCCAGTGCGTTCAACACCATCTGCCCTGCTCTGCTGGGGGAGAAGCTGACAGCGATGCAGGTGGATGCTTTCCTGGTGTCATGGATTCTTGATTACCTGACTGGCAGACCACAGTACGTGTGCTTGCAACACCCTGTGTCTGACAGAGTGATCGCAGCACTGGGGCTCCACAGGGGACCGTCTTGTCTCCCTTCCTCTTCACCAGTTACACCTCGGACTTCAACTACTGCACAGGGTCTTGTCATCTTCAGAAGTTTTCGGATGACTCTGCCATAGTTGGATGCATCAGCAAGGGAGATGAGGTCGAGTACAGGTCTACGGTAGGAAACTTTGTCACATGGTGTGAGCAGAATTATCTGCAGCTTAATGTGAAAAAGCCTAAGGAGCTGGTGGTAGACCTGAGGAGGGCTAAGGCACCGGTGACCCCTGTTTCTATCCAGGGGGTCAGTGTAGACATGGTGGAGGATTACAAATACCTGGGGATACGAATTGACAATAAACTGGACTGGTCAAAGAACACTGAGGCTGTCTACAAGAAGGGTCAGAGCTGTCTCTGTTTCCTGAGGAGACTGAGGTCCTTTAACATCTGTCGGACGATGCTGAGGATGTTCTACAAGTCTGTGGTGGCCAGTGCGATCATGTTTGCTGTTGTGTGCTGGGGCAGCAGGCTGAGGGTAGCAGACACCAACAGAATCAACAAACTCATTCATAAGGCCACTGATGTTGTGGGGTTCAACTGGACTCTCTGACGGTGGTGTCTGAAAAGAGGATGCTGTCCAAGTTGCATGCCATCTTGGACAATGTCTCCCATTCACTACATAATGGACTGGTTGGGCACAGGAGTACATTCAGCCAGAACCTCATTTCACCGAGATGCAACACTGAGCATTAAAGGAAGTCATTCCTGCCTGTGGCCATCAAACTTTACAACTCCTCCCTTGGAGGGTCAGACACCCTGAGCCAATAGGCTGGTCCTGGACTTATTTCCTGGCATAATTTACATATTGCTATTTAATTATTTATGGTGCAACTGTAACAAAAACCAGTTTCCCTCGAGATCAATAAAGTATGACTATGACTAGTAGCCCAACGGAGAGCAACATTCTAATCTGGGTGACTCCCATAAGCCTTTTACTTTGACTGTAAATGGTGTCATTATACCTAATTTCTATGGCAGTCATTTTAAGAAGTTAATGTGTGGCTACCAAAGTTATCCTCCTTGGCCAAAATAGAAATTGGGTGGGGGGAAAGAAAACAAACAGAGATGATATAATTCTTTGCTAGTTGAAATTGACTCTTCTGCAAATGTGGCCATAAGAGTTTAAAGCTGCCAATAGATAACTTTCTCATTGGTGAGAGGTACTGTTGCAGGTGGGGAACAGAAGAGCTGTTGCAGGTTGGTTAAAGCTATTCACCTATGATGTGATCGATTGGATTCGTGACAGTGGCTTCAAAGGTATTACTGTTTCTTATCAATATGACGTTTTGACTGAAAGAATGTGGAACAGTACAGGACACGTTGGCCCACAGTGTCTGTGCCGAAAACAAAATCAAAGTAAACCTCTTCAGCTTGTACATGGTCCATATCCCTCCGTCCCTGAATATCCATGTATCTGTTTAACTGCCCTCTAAAATGCCCCCTATTGCACCTGCTTTCAGCACTACGCCTGTAGCCTGTTGGAGGCACCTACCACTTTATGTGTTTTTTTTAAAAAAATACCCACACATCTCCTTTAATCTTTCCCCTTTCACCTTAAATGCATGACCTTTGGTACTTGGCATTTCTACCCTGGGGAAAAAAGATTGACTCATTACCTAATCAATGGCTCTTATGATTTTATAAATTTCTATCAAGTCTCTGCTCAGTCTCTGCCACTCCAGAGAAAACAGCCTTAAGTCTGTCAAAGCAGTTAATCCAGGCAGCATCTTTCTATACCCCCTCTGCATCATTTCTAAAGCTTCTACGTCCTTCTTGCCTTTCTGGTAGTGGAGCATCAGATACTGGCTCTAGCATCACAAAGTTCGCTGCCTTTGAATGATGCTATGAATCATCATGATAGTGAGTCGAAAACTTGTCTCTTCCGCTGAGAAGCAAATCAAGAACAATGTAAGTAGACTTGTCAATCAGTCTCGCATGAAGCACTAAAAGCTCACATCTTAAACTGGAATTGTTGAATCAGTAAGGTAATAATATTTAGCAGATTGTGCT
Source organism: Mobula birostris (assembly GCF_030028105.1). Classification (NCBI taxonomy): domain Eukaryota; kingdom Metazoa; phylum Chordata; class Chondrichthyes; order Myliobatiformes; family Myliobatidae; genus Mobula; species Mobula birostris. The sequence goes on from NC_092378.1 coordinate 109,765,030, forward strand.
TGTTTACAGTTTTCAAGTTGATGTGGAAAGTTGATATATGGATCAATAGCTGTATTTCATGCCTTACAATGTCTTTTCTTGAATATTGCCTGCTGTGGCCTCTTTTCCAGTGGCAGTGTTGCCTTGTAAAGTCCCCAGAGTTGCTCAATTCCAGCAATCATCAAAAACAATGAAAACGGAATCCAAGGTTATTTTATCTACGTGTTGTATTCGATAACCTTCCATTGTTATAGATTTAATTAATATTAGGTGGAGGGGAAAAAAATCTTGAAATCTGAAATAAGAGCAGATGCTGCTGAAAATACTCAGTGTGTGAGGTCACTGAGCCTTTATTGTTCTGAAACAATAACCCTGCTTCTCTTCCTGTGGATCCTGCCTGATCTGCTGAGTATCTCTAGCAAATTTTGTTTTTACTTCCAATTGCAATGATTGAAAATACAGCATTTTGATGGGATTTATTCTATACTGTCATGTGGAAGGACGATTTATTTCTGTTGAGATGCAGCTCATAATAGAATAGGCCCTTCCGGCTTTGTGAGCCATGTCTTCTAGCAATCCCCCAATTTAACCCTAGTCTAATCACAGGACGATTTACATTGACAAATTACCCTGCCAACTGGTATATCTTTGGACTGTGGGAGGAAACGGGAGCACCTAAAGGAAACCCACGTGGTCACAGAGAGAACGTGCAGACTCCTTACAGACAGTGGCGGGTATTGAACCCGGGTCGCTGGTACTGTAAAGTGTTGTACCGTACTCTCCCCACCACCAATTAATTTCACAAATCCCCTATCATACAAGTTCCTAATGGACGTGTGTTGTGGCAGAAAATCAAACTAGTAAGCAAATGTATGGTAAGATGGACCAGATATTGTACAGCACTTGTCAAAATGACTATTCAGCATTTTCTTGGGAAATGGAAAGAAAGGTTTTTCTTTGGTGATGGTGACATGCTGGGAGTGAAATATGAAAGCAGTATTCTTGGAAAATCATCATGGTTGCCATAATAACCAGGAGTTCAAGAATCGAGCTAGAAGTATGAATTTGAGTGTGATTTCTTTCCTATCTGCGGTGAGAAAGTGCCGGGGCAGTGCATCTCACTGGGAGTTGCTGTCTCTTGTACAGGGTCTTGATTGGAATGGGTTTGTGCTGTTAGTGAGATTATGTCATTCCAGTTGGTATGCACTTTTTTTTACAAATTCGCCTTATGATTGAGCAGATGGTAGAGGATATCTCCCGTGACATGATGAAGCTGAGGAGCAGCACAGCCGTTATACCAAGTTTACACCATCATCACCAGAGTGTAAAGCTGGATACATTTTATCAGTGTCTAAATGATTTACGTTGGAGCCATGTTTCTGTTCTCTATCTGCTTTGTATTGTTTGGTGCATTTATTACATTTACTATGGTAAGTAGTCTCAAGAATGGCGATGTGGTAAAAGCAAAGGGAATAAGCTATGTATTTATCCATAAAAACAGTGAAAATGGAATCGAAGGTTATTTATTGACGTGTAATTTTAGATAACCATCCATTGTTATAGAAAGTTACATATTCTTACTTCATGGCAGTTTGTAGCTTGGGACCAGCGGAGGTCGTATCTTTAACTGACTGCTCAGGTAACACTGAATAGTGCTTAATTTACACTTGGGTAGGCTTAAGTTTCATTGCTCCAAGATTGTATGTTTGCTAATTGCTAAGAAAGGATCAAATAAAGGATTCAACTTTTGGAACAATCATTGGAGAAGGGGGTGCATCATGCAGGTATAACAGCTCCATAGTGGTCGTAGGCTAGCGTCAATTGTTTTGGATTTGCCATTACAGTTGAATTGGTCATTCCTTATAGATGCTGAATTGTCCTGCACTTTCTTGCGGTAGCCTGATATACTGCAAACATCAGCAGCTGTGTTTTCACCCAAATTCAACATGTAATAATTGTCTTATTGGAAATTTGGATCATATGAGCCAATTGATGCTCTTTCATTGTAAAGGCTAAATCCCAGTGGTGATTGATAACACCTTACACTGCCGAGAACAAGATACCAAATACACATTTCTGGTTGACTAGGATACAATTCATCCCATCATGACAGAAAGTAAACTAGCCATAATATAACCCCTGAATAACAGAAGAGCAGTCTGTGTGTTTTTCAGGAATTGCGTATAGAATCAGACGTACCAGTCAACAAGACGCCACATTATTCATAGTAGCTTTGCATTATTACCTTTTTATTTTGCAGAGCTGCCCTTGAGAAATATCCACTTCATTTTTCTTTCCAAGATGGAATAATTCCTGAGATCTGTCCTGTAGAAGGTGAAGAAACCTGGTCATTGAACATTAAGCGAGGCATCCTCAGTGTTTTCCAAGATTCGTACACAGTGAATAAAAAGGAAACAGTCGAGGAGGTAATAAGTTTCATATTAATAGTAATCATCTTAAGGTCTGATATTTAGACTGGAAGGCACATTAAAATTCAAAGTAATGAAAGAGAAGTTGTATCTGATTGAACTAACTGTGGAAAATAACAAGGACTTGAAAGATTCCATGCCAGTGACCATATCCTTCAATAAATAAGTTATTTGTGTTGCATTCCTGTTTTGTCATTTGACTTGTAAATACAGCAAGATGACTTGAGAGTGATAATGGTGCAGTTAGTAACAGAGTCAGGAGGGTAACTGGAGTAGTAAGATACGTGATTCACAGGTGCAGGACTGAGTTGGTAGTTGGGAAGGTAAATGCAATGTTAGCATTCTTTTTGAGAACACTAGAATATATAAGCGAAGATGTAATGCCGAGGCTTTATAAGGCATTGATCAAACCACATTTGGAGTATCGTGAGCAGTTTGGGATCCCATATCCACAGGACGTGTTACTATAGGAGACGGTCCAGAGGAGGTTTATGGGAATTATTTCAGGAATGAAGGGGTGAAGTATGAGGAGTGTTTGGCTCTGGAGCTTAGAAGGATAGGGAGGGGGAGGATGGCATTGAAACCTACTGAATATTGAAAGACCTAGAAAGGATGTGGAGCATGATGTTTCTAATAGAGGGAGAACCTAGGATCAGAGGGTAGAACCTCAGAATAGAAGGATGTCCTTGTGGAACAGTGATGAATAGGAATTTCTTTAGCCAGAGGGTGGTAAATCTGTGGGATTCATTGCCTCATATGGCTGTTGCCAAGTCATTGGGTACAGAGAAGCAGTGCTTAATAAGTTCTTCCCCTCTGTCATCTGATTCCTAAATGGACGTTGAATCAATGAACACTACCTCACCTTTTTTTTATAATTATTTCTGTTTTTTCACTTCTTTTAATTTAACTATGCATAAGCATGTTTACTGTAATTGATTTACTTATTAATTTTTCTATATTATCATGTATTGCTTAGTACTACTGCCACTAAGTTAATACATTTCATGACATGTGCTGGTGATATTAAACCTGATTCTGACTCGGATTCTTGATGGTTTTATGGACTAAAGATGTGCTGGACTGTTAGGGATAAGAAATAAAAATCTGTCTCAAACAAAAATGTCATTGCTTTAAACAAAAAGAACTTGGGAGTTATCTGTGAGGCCCTGGTTAGCATTTATCTCTCAACCACCTTAATCGGTTTACAAGTGCTTTAGGGTTTCCAGAGAATGTGAAAAACATTATCTAAGTTGATCCTTAATTCTTAAATTTATGGGGGGTTTGGAATAGGGAAGTGTTGGCTCCTGTGAGAGCTAAATGTGTAGTAGTTACATATACAGTATGGTGACTGAGTCAATAGAGAAACAGCAATACCTTGTGCTTTTACAAGAAGTATAGTTACTGTTGTTTCATTGATGCTAAACCAATGTTGAGCTAGAAAAGGAAATAAATAAGAGATAAGATTGAAGGTTTGGTTGATGGATGGGTCTGTGAGGTTTTGAGAGCTGAACAGGTTCAATGAGTGGGTTCTAGATAAGACCATGAAGATGGTCTAAGTTTTCAGATTTTGGGGAGGTGCATAATGAATAAAATGATGGCACTCTTTAGTTATGTTAAACATCAATCTACAAAATATAACATTCATTTCAGTTAATAAATTATTCTGCCGTTAATGTTTTACACAGGTCGATATTTCGGGCAAGTGTCCATCTACATACAAGGTGCAGGGTTCTCTTCTTGTGAAGTCTAAAGACCTGAACCACTGTTCCCCACGTGGAATGGCTGTCACTTCACTGCAGTCAGTTGTCCTACCACATTCTACAGTAAGCTTGAGATTTATTGTCATCCACTATATACGGATAAAATTCCCGCAGAACGAAATCCTTTGTGTGGGAATTGTTGGTGCTGTGTTTTTGTCACTGAAATTGTTTTGGAAATTGGGGGCTTGTGAATTCTGAGATTTTTGCCCAAGATTAATTTATGTTTGCTGTGAATGCATAGAAGACCCACAACTTTTGTTGTTCCATCCAGCATTGTGGGAGTAGCTCATTCAGAGGAAAACTTTCAGCATGCCAGTGCAGTATGTTTCTACAAGTCTTGGAAGGGGAACTCCCTAGGTATGTTGGATGCCAGACTTAAGAAAGTAAGCTCTCTTTAATTGACTTAATAACCTGGCCATCCTTCAGGTCCACTACCATCCCTCCAATCCCAATCTCAAGATCACAACATCATGAGCTATCAATTCTATCTGATCACCATCCACCCCATTCATCAATATCCTGACTTGGCAATTTTCAATACCCAATCATAAATACTGATTTCTGCCGTCCATGACTCCACCCAGAATTAATTACCACCAGCCATCAACCCTCAACCCTATCCAGTCAATTTCTATTGTGTCTTTCTCCACCCCTTCTCTTTACCTTCTTATGCTATCTTCCCTCTATCAGTCCCAATGAAGGGTCTCAACCTGAAATGTTGACAGTCCATTTCCCTCCAGAAATGTTGCTTGATCTGCTGAGCTTCTCCAGTGCATTGTGTGTTTCTACCATATACATACCGGTGTGCTTCACAGCCTCACTTTAGCTAATTTCCTTCAATATCCCTACCAGGATGGAAATTAAAAAATCTTCATACATTACCAATTTTCCCTTGGAGGCCATTAGACACAATGATTGTCAACATGTGCTGAAGATGTTCTAGACCACCATATTTTTCCAAAGGTGCACTAATAAATTGCTGACAAATAATGAATAAATATAATACATACCTTATATATAGTTCTGAAGCAGATCTCAGGATGCAGAGAAAAACTTAACTGAAATAATATAATTTATCAATTTATGCTGCGGCTTGTTGTGCATTCAGAGATGCTCTTCTGCACACCACTGTTGCAATGCATGATTATTTGAGTTACTGTTGCCTTCCTGTCAGCTTGAACCAGTCTGGCCATTCCTCTCTGATCTCTCTCATTAACAAGGCATTTTCTCCAACAGAACTGCCAATCACTGGATGTTTTTTGATTTTTGGAAAATTCCCTGTAACCTCTGGATACTGTTATGCTTCAAAGTCTCAGGAGATCAGCACTGAGATACTCAAACCACCCTGTCTGGCACCAGCTATCAAAGTCTCTTGGATCACATCTCTGCCCCATTTTGATGTTTGGTCACTGAACCTCTTGACCATGTGTGCATGCTTTTATGCATTGAGCTGCTGCTGCATGATTGGCTGGTTAGATATTTGCATTAACAAGCAGGAGTACCTAATAAAGTGATCACTAAATGTGTCTTTGTTGGCATCTTAAATCAGCTTGTTATATAGTGTTTAAAGGAGAAATGACTATTCTGAAAGCAAGGGCGCTGACATATGAAAAACATGGAAAGGATGATGCATCTGTTTCATTGTTCTCATTCAGTCTCACCAGCAGATACTGGATTCCCAGCTGGAATGTGTGCAGAGCTACAAAGATGGCATCGTACATGTAACCACCTGTAGTGAGTCAAATGTCTTTCGATTTTTCTCCAAAGAAGGGAAGGGTGCAAAGACAGAGGTCTTCACAACATTGAAACTTTTGAAGAAAGAAGAAGTAACATCCACGTTCAGAGGTGAAACAAAAAACACCAATGCTGAAACAATATTTAACACATTTTGTTCAGAGAGGAACTGTATCCTCTACTAGCCTCAGCTGAGTTACTCTGGCTTGTGTGCCCCAAGCCAAATGGGTACCATTAATACCAACAGATTGTGTTGAATCCCCAAACTTTACTTGAGCAACTTGTTTTTTTAAAAAAAAAGGTATGTAGAACGAAGAATGGAAGGTACTGGTTTAATTTTAGAAAAAAGGCACAACACAATTTAAAAGCAAATAGATCAATTAGTTCCTTCATAACAGACATATGTTTGATGGTTCAGACTACTCTTTTTGAATTAAAATGATCATGCTCTTCTTTTGATTATGAATGAGTCCAGTGGATATTTTCTCAACAAATGCATTAGTTTTCAAGCATATTTTTTGCAAATCCTTATTTAACACCACTCACCATCTATCAACTTGTGAAGCCTCAAAGTCAAGTTTATTGCAATAGGCACAAATACTTGTCTGTATAGCTGCGATGAAGATGATGCTGAGATACATCTTAGGATGTGCTGGACATGTTATCAGTGATATAATCTGGGGTCATCAATTTTCGGGACTTTCAATATCAGACACTGTTGCCCAGGTGACCCAGCCAGGGCCTGGCTTGTGTCCCAGCAGCACTGGTCCACGGGTCACACCTCCTGATCCAGAGCCATCAGAAGGCTCGCTCAGCAGCCTCCGTGACGGTCCTGAAGGCCCTTCTCTTCGCAGCCCCCATAATGCCAAGGGTGGGTTCTGCACAGCGAGCAGCCAGCAAAACCTCTACACCCCACCCCTACAGTCTTGCATCGTGCGCTCCACCCCTGTCTCTGGCACTGCTCTACTCTCTCCTGTTATTTGGCTTTGTGATGCCATGTCGATCCGGTCTTCCTAAGGAACTGTCAGTTCTACCGTGACCTCCACCTTTGACGCTTCTGACAATACCATTTCAGGCCTTAAATGATGATGATGCGATGAAGCCAAGAAACTTTAGCTGCTTGTGAAGATCCACTTTCAGTTGCTAGTCAAACGCTGTGGTGTGCAGGCCTGCTGGTGATCTGGGCTGAGGGTGTGGTTGGTCTCCGGCTTTGACAAAGGCTTATGGGCTTTCTGGGATGGTGGAAGTGCCTACTGTTGTTAATGGCCAATGAGATCCTGTCTGTCACTGCCTTCAGCACCTGGTCATGGTGACAGCAGTAGTGGTGGTCTCCCAGGGCTTTTGGGCAATTGCTAAGGCTATGTTGCAGGGCCGAGAGGGCATGATGGTAAAAACTTACTTGTAGCAGCATCATAGGCACATTATTAAACAATACTCACCAGAAATGCAAAATTAAACAAGAAAATTATACACAGTCTTTCTGAGAAGGAACAGAATTAAAACACAATAAAGTTCATTTTAGTGCGAAGTGACAAAGTGGTCATAGCATTGCTAAACTGTCGTGATTTCGGTTGTGCGGGTTAGTGTAAGGTGTAGGTGCTTCAATGGAAACGTAGAATTTGTCACTGATTTGTGAGCTATGAAGTAATTTTTGGTATTCTGTAAACTAGTGTGTTTGTTTCTTTAATAAACAGTGGATCTGAAGACATTCTACCGCAACACTTTGATATTTGAAAGAGAAAGCGAGGAAGGGAAAACTGTGGAACATACAAGTGCAGATAGAGTGGCGGAGGCTGTGAGACAGCTCTGCTTAGTCAAAGGCATGACCTTGGAGGTAAGCCATCTTTTAGTTCCTTGTAAGTGGAGTGAGGGATGGGATTTATATTACTAATAGACTGTTTTAAATTCTTTATTCACAAAGACTAAGTCTCACAATTTTAGATTCTTTTAAAACTCTGTGGCATTTCCTTGAAAGTGCAATTGCACTGGCATTTATAAAGCGTTATTCTTTTTTTAAGCCATTCCAAAGCTGGGTTAGGGAAATAAGCAGCGCCTATGTTGTAGAATAGCAATAAGTCTGAAGAGGATAAGAAAGAACAGGACATGAATAAACAAAATAAAGTTGTGATGAATTGATGCCAAGTTTGGGTATGAAAATCACCCCTAACTAAAATGGTTAAAGGGCTGTGGAAACCTCCCAAGAGGTGTTTGCATAGTTCTTACTCCATAAGACTTCTGTGGCAGGGTAATGCTTTGCATTCATACAGTGGAGAAAGACACTATTCAGTCCAGTGGGTCTGTGCTCATTCTGTATAGGAGCTATGCTCCTGTTCTTTTGCCATGCCCCTTTAAATTGATCTTGATAAATTTAACATTGTTTTCGTGTTGAAGGAAAGTTTAATTATTTACTAAGTTAAATTGAGTAGCAGGGATACAATGGGCTTTTGATGCCATTGAGTAGCCCAGCATTTCAAATCGAGTAACTTTTCAGTGCATAGAGGCATTTGTATTTAACTCCTAAAACACGGGGTTCTGCAGAGGTAATGCACACAAAATGCTGGAGGAATTCAGCAGGTCAGGCAGAATCTCTGGAGAGGGAAAAAAAGTCCTGATGAGGAGTCTTGGTCAGAAACCATGACTGTTTATTCCTCTTTGTAGATGCTGCCTGACCTGCCAGGTTCCAGCATTTTGTGTGTGTTGCTCTGTATTTAACTCCTCTGTGTGACAGTGTGTCTATTCATCTAATATATAATATTAATTACAGTATCAATTCAATCCTGCCCTTGGGTGCAGCCTGCCTGGAACTTCCACATTCTCCCTGTGCTTTCCTGCCACATCCCAAAGATGTGTGAGTCAGTAGGATAATTGACCACTGGAAATTGACATCAATGTGTTGAATTTGAGAGGAATCAACAGGGAAGTTGGAAGAATTTTTTAAAAATGTGATTAATATAAATGTACAGCAATGGCAGTGCACCCTTGTTGGGCCAAGGGTCCAGTCTCCACGCTGTATCCCTCTATAACTCTGTTAAAACAGATCACTCAGTCAGAAAACAGAAAGCATTGTGTGACAGAAACGCAAAATAGGATGGGAAGGTAGATGTGACAGTCCCGTTTGTTTCTTTTGATGGGGGAGGACGTGATCTTTCCATTGACCATGATAGTTCTGAGCAAATTTTCCTACAGAAGTGGTTTGCCATTGCCTTCTGTGCCAGTCCCAGGAAGTGATTTTAATATACAAGATCAATCCCTCAGCTCTTTGAATATAGCATGGGCGATGGGGTAGTTAAGGTCCATTCCAAATCTTGGAATTATTGAACCAGAATGCACAGATTTAATTCATTTTTTTTCTCATGGTGATGTTCTTTAGTTCATGAATTCTATGAAGGGATTTGATTTTTGTATTTTGAGATTAAATAGCAAAGCATGCAAAAATGTAGGATGGAGGAAGCAGAGTGGAATACAGGAGTTACCCATCCTTAGAGGCTCAGGAGCTAAATTACAAAACTAGGAGGTAATGGGTTTGACTACTGATGAGAGGAGGTAGTTACAAATTGCTTGAGGTTTTCCTCAAATGTATAGATAGGAATTCATAAAGAAAAACTTGATGCAAAAGTGATGCAGACCCAAGGATAAGAAGCAAAGACTTGAAGCACAGATTTTTAATGTGTCATTTCTCAATCTCCACTGATGCAAATATTCACTCCTGCAATGATTGTGCAAGTATATTTCAATTTTTTGAAATCATTGAGGGCCAGAAACATGTTGGGAACTTAGTTATCTTTATATTATAGGGATGAATTTCCTATTCTTTTTGTCTATGTTGCATGAACATGTGGATAGATTTTCTGTTGATTCTCTCCTATTTTATACGAATTCTGGTTTACTTATTAAGTATGAGCAAATTTTCTTGGGAAGTTTCCTGAGCATTTGTTGTATCTGTTGTGCAGTGGTTCAAGAAGGCAACTCATCATCACTTCTCAAGGGCAACTAGGGATGGGCAATAAATGCTGGATCAGCAAGTGAGGCCAATGTCCTGAAAAAATAAATTTTTCAAAAATGACTGGAAAAAATTTACATGCTGTTTGGGATTTGGCTGATTTTTCTGATCCACTGAGCAACCAGAAAAATCCTGATAGAATTTGCAATAAAATTGACTGGCAACTTTTGTATTGGAATACTTCTACATTGAGAGATTGGAGCATAATACTTCAGTAACTTTGAAGTCACTTCTTCCTCTATTTGATGTTTGATGCAAAGAGATTAAGCAGTTTGTATTTCATTGGGAACGCAACATGATGTATTAATCGTGAAGTTTTGATTATTTTATGCCATAAATATATTGCAGTCTTTTAAGAACAACAGGCTTTAATTGAGTTTGGAGTACTTGCACAGAAATCAACCACCCCTGTGCGTGTTCTTATTGCACAAGCTATATAGAAAAATGTTTTCTGTGGATTAGGTTGGGTCATTCAGGTCAAAGAGTGCCCATTGAGAAACTGGGGTAGGCACATCACACCACCAGATTTGGAGGTCATTGGAGGCTTTGTGTACAGTGTATGATTTTTGTTATTCACTTTTAATACAACTAGAAATATACAATGCTGTTTTGTTGGACTTGTGTATGGTTAAAATGATACTCCATGATTAGAAATGGTTAGTTTTCGAGTTCTGTGCAGGTTATTCATTCACCTGACATCAGTGCATTAGGTACAACAGGGATTGGTCCCTCCAGCTGTATGGTGTCTTGGTGGTAAAGCTATTGGCAGCTATTTACTTCTCCAGGCCAGGCAGAGTAGGCGAGTAGCTTTGGGCCAGGAAGCACAGATGTGCCATTGGCAAATAGACAGTTTCAATAGAGCCTTCAGTGACACCATACCCTATCTGTGGTGAGCAATATCTGTACATCAAAACTTAGAAAACCTACAGCACAATACAGGCCCTCCAGCCCACAAAGTTGTGCCGAACATGTCCCTACCTTAGAAATTACTGGACTTACCTACAGCGCTCTATTTTACTAAGCTCCATGTACCTATCCAAAAGTCTCTTAAAAAAACCCTATCATATCCACCTCCACCACTGTCGCCGGCAGCCCATTCCATGCACTCACTACTCTCTGAATAAAAAACTTACCCCTGACATCTCCTCTGTACCTACTCCCCAGCACCTTAAACCTGTGTCCTCTTATGGCAACCATTTCAGCCCTGGGAAAAAACCCCTGACTATCCATATGATCAATGCCTCTCATCATCTCATACGCCTCGATCAGGTCACCTCTCATCCTCTGTCGCTCCAAGGAGAAAAGGCCGAGTTCACTCAACCTATTCTCATAAGGCATGCTCCCCATTACAGGCAACATCCTTGTAAATCTCCTCTGCACCCTTTCTATGGCTTCCAAATCCTCCCTGTAGTGAGGTGACCAGACCTGAACATAGTACGCCAAGTGGGGGCTGACCAGGGTCCTATATAGCTGCAACGTTACCTCTCGGCTCCTAAGTTCAATTCCATGATTGATGAAGGCCAATACATTGTACGCCTTCTTAACCACAGAGTCAACCTGCGCAGTTGCTTTGAGCATCCTATGGACTCGGACCCCAAGATCCCTCTCTGATCCTCCACACTGCCAAGAGTCTTAACATTAATAATATGTTCTGCCATCATATTTGACCTACCAACATGAACCACTTCACACTTATCTGGGTTGAACTCCATCTGCCACTTCTCAGCCCAGTTTTGCATCCTATCAATGTCCCGCTGTTACCTCTGACACCTTTGTGTCATCAGCAAACTTACTAACCCATCCCTCCCCTTCCTCATCCAGGTCATTTATAAAAATCCTGAAGAGTAAGGGTCCCAGAACAGATCCCAGAGGCACACCACTGGTGATCATCCTCCATGCAGAATATGATCCGTCTACAACCACTCTTTGCCTTCTGTGGGCAAGCCAGTTCTGGATCCACAAAGCAATGTCCCCTTGGATCCCATGCCTCCTTACTTTCTCAATAAGCCTTGCATGGGGTGCCTTATCAAATGCCTTGCTGAAATCCATATACAGTACATCTACTGCTCTTCCTTCATCAATGTGTTTAGTCACATCCTCAAAAAATTCAATCAGGCTCATAAGGCACGACCTGCCCTTGACAAAGCCATGCTGACTATTCCTAATCATATTATACCTCTCCAAATGTTCATAAATCCTGCCTCTCAGGATCTTCTCCATCAACTTACCAACCACTGAGGTAAGACTCACTGGGCTATAATAATCTGGGCTATCTCTATCTCCCTTCCTGAATGAAGGAACAACTTCCGCAACCCTCCAATCCTCCGGAATGTCTCCTGTCCCCATTGATGATTCAAAGATCATTGCCAGAGGCTCAGCAATCTTCTCCCTCACCTTCCACAGTAGCCTGGGGTACCTCTCATCCGGTTCCGGAGACTTATCCAATTTGATGCTTTCCAAAAGCTCCAGCACATCCTCTTTCTTAATATCTACATGCTTAAGCTTTTCAGTCTGTTGCAAATCATCACTACAATCACGAAGATCCTTTTCCATAGTGAATACTGAAGTAAAGTATTCATTAAGTACCTCTGCTATTTCCTACAGTTCCATACACGCTTTCCCACTGTCACACTTGATAGGTCCTATTCTTTCACGTCTTATCCTCTTGCTCTTCACATACTTGTAGAATGCTTTGGGGTTTTCCTTAATCCTGCCCGCAAAAGCCTTCTCATGGCCCCTTCTGGCTCTCCTAATTTCCTTCTTAAGCTCCTTCCTGTTAGCCTTATAATCTTCTAGATCTCTCACATTACCTAGCTCTCTGAACCTTTTGTAAGCTTTTCTTTCCTTCTTGACTAGATTTATTACAGCCTTTGTATACCACAGTTCCTGTACCCTACCATAACTTCCCCGTCTCTTTGGAACTGTTCCTACCTCTCTCCAATGCTTTTGTAAAGGAGATAGAATTGTGATCACTATCTCCAAAATGCTCTCCCACTGAGAGATCTGACACCTGACCAGGTTCATTTCCCAATATCAAATCAAGTACAGCCTCTCCTCTTGTAGGCTTATCTACATATTGTGTTAAGAAGCTTTCCTGAACACACCTAACAAACTCCACCCCATCTAAACCGCTTGTTCTAGGGAGATGCCAATCAATATTTGGGAAATTAAAATCTCCCATCACGACAACTCGTGATTATTACACCTTTCCAGGATCTGTTTCCCTATCTGCTCCTCGATATCCCTGTTACTATTGGGTGCCCTATAAAAAACAGCCAGTAAAGTTATTGACCCCTTCCTCTTCCTAACCTCCACCCACAGAGACTCCGTAGACAATCCCACCATGGCTTCCACGTTTTCTACAGCCATGACACTATCTCTGATCAACAGTGCCACAGCCCCACCTCTTTTGCCTCCCTCCCTGTCCTTTCTGAAACATCTAAAACCTGGCACTGGAAGTAACCATTCTTGTCCCTGAGCCATCCAACTCATAGCTCCACACCACATCATAGCTCCAAGTTCTGATCCACGCTCTAAGCTCTGATCCATGCTCTAAGCTCATCACAACACTCCTTGCGTTAAAATAGACACATCTCAAACCTTCGGTCTGAGCACGTCCCTTCTCTATCACCTGCCTATCCTCCTCCTCACACTGTCTACAAGCTTTCTCTATTTGTTAGCCAACCTCCTCTTCCCCAGTTTCTTCAGTTTGGTTCCCAACCCCAACAATTCTCGTTTAAACTCTCCCCAGTAGCCTTAGCAAACCTCCCCACCAGGATATTGGTCCCCCTGGGATTCAAGTGCAACCCGTCCTTTTTGTACAGGTCACACCTGCCCCAAAAGAGGTCCGGAAACCTGAATCCCTGCCCCCTGCTCCAATCCCTCAGCCACGCATTTATCCTCAACCTCATTCTATTCCTATTCTCACTGTCATGTGGCATAGGCAGAAATCCCGAGATTACTACCTTTGCGGTCCTGCTTCTCAACTTTTTTCCTAACCCCCTGTACTGTTTTTTTTTCCAGGATCTCTTCCCTTTTCCTACCTGTGTCATTGGTACCAATATGTACCATGACCTCCAGCTGTTCTCCCTCCCACTGCAGGATATCTTGGACCCGATCTGAAACATCCCAGACCCTGGCACCTGGGAGGCAAACTACCATCTGAGTTTCTTTCCTGCATCCACAGAATTGCCTGTCTGACACCCTAACTATAGAGTCCCCTATCACTACTGCCTTCCTCTCCCTTTCCCTACCCTTCTGAGCCACAGGGCCGGTCTCTATGCCAGAGGCACGGCCACTGTCACTTCCTCCAGATAGGCTGTCCCCCCCCCCCCCACAACAGTACTCAAACAGGAGTACTTATTGCCAAGGGGTACAGCCACAGGAGTACTCTCTAGTACCTGACTCTTCCCCTTCCCCTTCCTGACTGTGACCCACTTGTCTGTCTCCCGTGGCCCTGGTGTGACCACCTGCCTATAACTCCTTTCTATCACCTCCTCACTCCCTGGCCAGGCGAAGGTCATCGAGCTGCATCTCCAGTTCCCTAACTCGGTCCCTTAGGAGCTGCAGCTCGACACACCGGGTGCAGATATGGCCATCCGGGAGGCTGGGAGACTCCAGAACCTCCCACATCTGACACTGAGCACAGAAAACTGGCCTCACACACATACTTCCTCCTTTCCGCAAATAACACTGGTAAACCTACCTCACCTTGTCCCATTACCGCCTAAGCCCGTTGAGCCAAAGCCTTAACACTCCACTGCCCGCTGCATATGGCGGTCTTCTTTTTCAACCTTTTGCGCTGTACTGGCTGACGTCACGCGCCTGCGCAGTCTTGCCTCTCTTTTATCCCGAGTGGTAAAAACTGCCTTGGCTCCAAAAATCAGCTGTTCACTCGCAGCCTTCTTACTCCGAATCAAAAACCGTTGAAGATTCTTTGCCATGTTTCTTAAGGTGGAGTTCACTGAGCTTCATGACATCCTGTAACCACACTTTTCATTCTACTCTGACACTTGGACTGTTTGAATGACCACTGCATAATGGAATTTCAAATTTAGATTGAGGGTGTTACGTACCCCATAACTGGGTTGCCAAACCAGCAGAAGTGGAGCACTCAGTTGGAGTCTGGATTACTAGAACTAAGAAAGTTTTATTAAAGAAACAAACAACACAGTACTCTAATCAAAAGGATAATAAATGCAACAGTTCAGCAAATGATAAACACACATGTACACAGAATTAAGATAACAGGATCAATCAAGCTCTATCGTTGTCTAGGGCTAAATGACCAGTTTCAAAGTGACGCAAAGTTCAGTTCTATTTAGTTCAGTTCAGTTCGCAGACAGTGGGGGGAAGGAGAGAGAAAGCAAAACGAATGAATATTCAAACGGCTTCCACACACAGACCTTTGCAGTCAGCTTTTGTGCGAGCCCTTTGTGATGTCATCTGAGGTCACTGACCGTGACCCCTCCGTTTCCAGATACGATCGTTTCTCTGCGGTGAACCCGGCACCCAGGCAAGGGTGGACACACACCAGGTTCCCGCCGATCGTGCCTTTCCACCCTGTGCGTCTATGGCTTGTCCCGTGACCAGCCGTACAAAAACTTCCCACCGACTTGTGGGAGACGCACCGCTTCCAGGGTCTCGTTACCTCGGGGTGTCATGTGTGTCTTGCCTTAGCGAACTTGTCCCTTTTTATCCCCCTGCTGGGGTATCGCCTGTCCATCACTTCAAACAGTTCAGGGTTCAAAGGGGGAGCCGATCTTGACAGCTCTCCTTCCGTTAGACTCTCCCGTCCCTTCATTAACATCTCCAAATGCTGCTCCATTGTTTTCCTCATCTCTCTCTCTCCTGAATACAGGTGGCAGACCAACTGCTGATCCCACTGGTGCCAGCACAGGACAGCTAACATCTTAACCTATGTGTATTCTCGTCACAAGGGCAAGAAACTCGGGTCTACAAATAGTGTCCTTAACTTAAATAAAGACAATTTCAATGTCAGAGTTGGTTAGGATAGACAGATCAAAGGATAAAATGGTTTATCATCTGATTTAGAATTTAAGGAGATGTTCATAATAACCACAAAGGTGAAAAAGGAAGGCCTTAGGAGAAAAATGCATCATCTGTGACTAACAAAGGGAATTAAAGGTGATGTTAAATTTAGTGTTGTAGAGATTAATGGTAGGTCAAAAACTTCTAGAAACCAGCAAAGTTTTTACCTATCACGTGCAACTTGTACTCCTTCCGCTCCCCTTAACTACTTATTCTGGCTTCTTTCCCCACCCTTTCCAGTACTGATGAAGGGTCTTGGCCCAAAACGTCAACTGTTTATTCCTCTCTATAAATGCTGCCTGATCTGTTGAATTCCTCCAACATTTTAGATGTGTTGATTCTGTTCTGTGAAAATTTCCCGGATTTTGGAGAGGTCCCGGAGCACTGGTTAATCACAGGTGCTAATTCAAGACAAGAAGGCAAGTACTCAACCAAAAAGCATTTGGTCCAACATCTGAAGCTGCTGGAAGCCATTATGAAAAGAAGTTTTGATCCAGCTTTACAGAGCGCTGATAAGAAACATCTCTTATTTTTGTTATCCCTGATTTAGGAAGCATTTGGACACTGTACAGAAAAAGTTAACTGTTTTAGTGATCGGGATGAAGAGATTGATATGTGAAGAAAACCTGAGCAGGTTAGGGCTGATCTGTCATTTTGTATAAGATTTGAGGAGGATTGACTGGATAGATGCTGAGAGAATGTTTTCCTTTCATCTAGTACTAAGGGCACAGTTTCAGAGTAAGGAAGCCCACTTAAGAGGAAACGTTGGAGGTATTTCTTCACTCAAAATTCTCCACCCCAGTGTAGGGTGTAGAATCATTGAATATGTTGACAGAAATTTGAACTACAAGGCTGAGGAGAGAGCAGAAAGTAATATTTAGGCTAAGACTGGATCAGCCATGTTTTTGTTAATTAGTGGACTAAAGGAGTTGATTATTGAACTACTCAGCTCCTGGTTCCTGCATTTGTATTGTCTCTCACCTTTGATCATCATTATTCTCAACCTTATCCCTACAACATGGCTGCAATAGTTCACTGCCATCCCTCAAAATTTTCTACTCTATGCTATATCAGAGGGGTCCCCCGTGCACTGATTCCACACGGAAGGGTCAGCATCTACTTTAATTTCACTGACGATCTGATGGAGTACTGTACATTGAGACTTGTCAGCGTTACTGGCTTCACACGAGTGCAGGCAGTCATTGTTGCTCATAAGGGTTCACCTTAATAACCAGGATCTTTCCATCAAGGAAAACATTATTGTGAAAAAGCAGGAGAAACTCCTAATGGTTAATGTCGCATCTGTGTGATGCGCACGTGATGCCTTTATCTGGGGAAGCAAAACTGCTGGATATTTTCCTGTGGTCAGCACTGCTCAGACAGATGATTCCTGGAGGCCACTCTACTATTTTCCTGGCTTCTCCATGGTTAGCATAGCTCTATAACAGTACTAGCAGCCTCGGTTCATTTCTGCTGCTACCTGAAGGAGTTTGCATGTTCTCCCTGTTTCCTCCTGCATTCCGAAAGACGCAAGGGTTGGTCCCATGGGTCTCATTGGCGGCACGAAATTCAGGGGGAGATGATGGGAATAAGGTGTGGTTAGTATAGATGGTGCTTGATGATCGCAACATGCATTGGGATGAAGGGTCTGCTTCATGATGTATGGCCCAGTGACTGTTGCAATTGCAGCTTCTGTTTAACAAAGGGAATAAGGGGTTAGGTTTCCAGGTCTTGTATATTGTGTAATTTGAAAGTTCAAACTTGTAAATTAATTAGTCTCTTATTGTTATCACAATGAAGTGAGCTCCAGATTTTGTAGAGCATCAAAATGTACTATTTAAATCAGTTACTAAGTTATTTATGCCCTTCCATTGAGAGCTTTTCATACTGTATTAACTTCATGATATAGCTCTTAATATGCTTGGAAACAGAGAAACATGCCTTCAGTTAAGCAATAAATACTTCAATATTCATTGGTGAATTCCACAATTGAGTAATATGAAAGGACAATATTTTTAAGCATTTCACTTGTGCATTGATGGACAAGCTGCTTTGGCAGAGAACGTGACAGAGAATAGACGTGGATACTCTTTCATGGATCCAAGTAAGACAGAGGTCTGTTGTTAGCAGGCAAAACAAACAGAATAGCCATTCTTCAGACAAGCAGTCCCAGAAAGTTGCAATACAATGGAGAAAAAAGCTTGGAAGTCTGCAAACTCTTTTGTGGGCATCAGGCTGGGTTTCAGAATATCAATGGGGGAAAATAAGTAATGCTCAGAACTCCCACTATGGCAGTGTTGGTGGGTAAGGCTTTGAATATACTTTGAAAGCTTACTGAGCCTTCACACTGGAACATTGATCAGGGAAGATAAAAGGCAATAAGATTAGAATTTGACTCTTGTATCAAGATGAAAGATTGATTAATCTATTTGTAAAAAGCTTATAAACAAAGGAGGGATATATTGGGCCAAATCGTGCTGAGTTTTTCCGGCAGCTCAAATTGGAGCCATGGTGTTTGGCCTGTAAAATTGACGCAAATCCTTTAAACACGTGCCGTGAAATTCAGCACTTGCATATTCTGAAGGACAAATCTGTCAGTTCGTTCTGCTGCTGGGATTCAGATAGACTAGGAAAGGTGGCGGATTTCTTTCCCTGCAGATGATTAGCAAGATCGTTGTCTTGGTGCATTCTCACGTTGAACTGAATGGATCTGTCCTGTTAATGGACATAATGCAAATTGTTCCATGCTGTTTTGGCAACACATTTTAAAATCTTAAGAGTTCCTTCTACAGGTACTTTTCATCGGTTCTTATTCCTGAAATATCAAGAAATTGCATTCCAGCAAAGATTTCTGACGTTGCCTTGCTTTAAGTTGAATGAGAACACAATTGCATTCTCATGAGTGCTACCAGTAAAAATATCACATAGATGCTGATTGTTACAACCTTGCAGCCATCCAAGTCAACTTATAAAACGGATGCAGTGGAAGAAGCAAAATTGCAGTAAATCAAACAACACACCCAGTTAAGCTAAAGCACTCCCTGGGGAACGCTGAGGCCAATTAATGCACTGAGGTTATTTCTTCAAAGACTGGTATACATGTAATCATTTACTTGTATGCATTTAAGTTCAATCGTGAGAAAACTGAAAATTGCACGTTATTACTTTGAAATGTGTTTGAATTTGAGTTTATCCATTTTTGAAAATGTCTAATATTGTCACTGAAAGATAGTCGGAGATCATAATTTAAAGCATAAGTAAGCCTTGGCGTTTCTAAAGGCAGTTCATTGCTCTTTGATTACCATAACTCAGAAAACTTGGACAGATCATTCACTGTTTGGAGAAGGTGAAAGCAGCTCTGTCATAGTTTAAATTTAAATAATAAAGTCCCATAGTGCTTATGAGCTAATTATAAGCCACCATTTGAAGTAGCTGTAGGGGCTACGGATGCAAAGAATAAAATTATGTTTAGGCATTGGCTGTTAAATTGTTTCTTATTTTGCCAAGTCATTACTTGTAAATAGGCATTTCAATTCCAGCAGTTTTTTCATTTGAACCTTTGATAAGAAATTCTAGAGATATCAGAGACAAAATTGAGTTGAAAAAAGAACTGCTGAAAGACTAGTTCAGCATATGTCATGAAATTTGTTATCTTTGTGGCAGAAGTACAATGCAGTACATAATAGAACAAAACATGAATTACAATAAGTATATACATATATACTAAATAGTTAAATTAAATTAGTATAAAAATAGAAAGTAAAAAAGTACTGAGGTAGTGTTCAAGGGTTCAATGTCCATTCAGAAATCGGATGGCAGAGGGGAAGAAGCTGTTCCTGAATTATTTGAGTGTGTACAATTGGCTTCAGTACCTCCTTTCTGATGGTAGCAGTATTTATAAAGGGAAAAGGATGGTTGATGTTTCAGGTTAAGATCCTTCATCTATACATTAATTAAATAAAAATCCAGTTGATTTGGATTGTCATTTTCACAAAAGTAAGCTGCAGACAAAATAGGGGGCAGTTGTTGGTGATTACATATTTTAAAATAAGACTAAAAAATTTTGAACACCGTTTTGGAAGATAGAACTAGCAGTTGCATGAGTAAGAAGGAGTTTGACAGAGTCATTTTATCTGACGTATTCCTCCAGCTACCCTGGCCTGTACAGCTCAGAGTATGAGAACAGCCTGGATTAACTGGCTGTTTTATTCTGAATGCTGCAGCCAGCAGCTTTAGCCAAGAACGAGGGTGAAGAAATAAAGAAAATAAGCCGGGCTATCACAACTAACAAAAGCATGGAATCAAACCCAGTGTACTTTCTAGCAGTTACTGGCCTAACATGAAATACTAAGGCAGCAGGGAACCAATCAAATTAAAATGCATGCATGCTGCCAGTTCAAGTTGCCATATGCTGATTTTACTTACTGCTGGGTAACATCTCAAAACAGCCAAATATGGCTGTTTGCAATCCTTCTGAGAAATTAGAAATAAAAACAACTTAAAGTCAATAAAATCTGTATTTCTGTCATCAGAATGATCATTATTCAGTTGAATGATAAATACTATTTTAAAAAGATGATGAACAATAACCAAAAAAGCCACAAATTCTATAAAACTACAGTAGTTCTCGGAGTCAATGTGGTATTAAACACAATGGTGTTCAGTTAAATAGAATAATTTCATATTGTCAATAAACTGCAAAAGTAGCATATTGTAAATTCTAATTGATTTTATTTTCAAAATAAATTATATCAATGGTCAAACACAGAAGGCCTATTCTCATTTTAAGATAGGAGACAATTATTTGTAGCTGACAGTAGACATGAGGAACAAAAAACTAATTGGACATTTAGAGCAGCCTTTTGAGACCTCACTTTTTAGTTTTGGTTGAGGTGATCATGTAGAATCTTTTAATTGCTTTGCTCTAAAAAGAGTTCTTTTGGGCCAGTGAGTTTGCTAGGTGGGAATTGTGGTTTAATATGCCATTGAAATCCACTTAACATCTTACACATTTAAAGAAACTTCACACTAAACACCCGAATTCTAAAGAGCGCACTGAAGATGAATACAAACCAAGTATTCTGCAGAAATTTAACAACTAAGATAAGTATTTAGATGCACAAGTGTAAACTCTTGAAATTTCTGTCAATTTCACAATGAACCAGCATGGTATAATACTGACATCCTTTCTTTCATTGCAACTGTAAAATCCAGGCCAATGTTCTTCTGTTGTCGGCACTAATTGTTTCAACAATGGCTGATTGAATTCAGATGTCTAAAATGCAGACTGTATTTTAAGCAATACCAAAACACACAAATTTGAGAACATATAACTTGATACATGCATGACTTAGTGCACACTTCAAAACTTTCACAAATTTTAGGAATATTTTGACTCGCATTCTGCTTTTTGTGCTCCATTCCATCTTTTGAAATGCACAGTAAGCCGATAGTTGAAAATTCCATCTCCCTTGGTGCTAAATGGATTGAGAATGAATTAAAGAAACATGAAAAGTAGTATTTTTAGAAACATTTGATAAAATCTGTTTCCAAGCAGTTGGAGCATATAAATCAGAAAATGCAGGCCAGGGAGATTTTGTTTATTTAATAGTTTGCTTCATACTTTATTCCTTGTCTGGCTTTGGGTATGAATTTCTTTCATCTATTTCCTATAATATCACAGTGTCAACTGATAATATTGATTGCTAGATAGTGGCCTCGTTCACTGTTTGTTTTAACTAATAAGGAAATTTGCACAGTTTCATCATTATTTTTATGGTATATGATCTATTATTCATGGGGAGAGGATTTCTCATGAGTAATTTGAATACAGTCATGCTTTCTGGCTAGAATTAGCAAAGAGGTCTTATCCACACATTGCTTGGCTCTGGAAAAACATTGAAATGCAATGAAGAAAATCCAGTTTTAAGGATTATTGCTGGCCTACAGGATAAAATGAATTGGTAATTTATTACTACAAAGGATCTCTTTATTCATTACTCTGTTGATCTATTCTGCCTGATGCCTTGAAATTTTGTAAAAAAAAATTCAATGTTTCTGTGAGATGCATGCAATATGTTAATTGGCAAATTGGTAATTAGAGGCTAAATGTAGCTTTTTCAATAAAGGTAGTCAATTTCCAATATAAAATATAAAATAATATAATATAAAATAAAAGCTAAGCTATTCTGTTATTATCAATATCTGATAGTCACATCCAGGGTTTGATGTAGAGTTCTTCATCATCTGGCGCTGCTAGCTAGATGAAGGTATTCAAAATCATGAAGGAATAGAACTGCATAGATCAAAGACAATTGATCTAATGGGTTGAGAACAAAGTGGCTTACATAAAGGATTAAGCATACAAAATTTAAAATAAAGAACAAGAGAAATATTTTGCACGTGTAGTGAGGTTGAAGAATATATTGACAAGAGTTGATTTGTTGATTGAGATAGTGTACCAGATTACAATGGCTATGAAGGAAATGGCGATTAAAGTAACATGGGATTTAGTGGTGCTGTTTAAGTGGAACTCTAATAGATATTCATTCATTTCAATTTTATTTTACTCTAATACTTGTGCAGTGTACATTTGTAAATTAAAAAATGAAATGAGAAATATTTTGACAGCTAGCATGAGAGTTCAAATGACACATAACAAAGAAGCGGAATGTGGCCATTCGGCCCATTGAGTCTGCTCTGCTATCTGATCATGGCAGATTTATTTTCCCTCTCAGCTCTATTATTCTGCCTTCTCCCTGAAGCCTTTGATGCTCTTACTAATCAATCAAGAACCCATCAACCTCCAAGTGACTTGGTCTCCACAGCTGTCTGTGAGTGAATGCCACAGATTTACCACCCTCTGACTAAAGAAATTCCTCTTTAACTCTGTTCTAAAGGGACATCCTTTTATTCCGACACTGTACCCTCTGGTCTTAGACTTCCCCACTATTGGAAAGATTCTCTCCACATCCACTCTGTCTAGACCTTTCAATACTCAAAGTTTAAATTAAATTTATTATCAAAGTGCATAAACTGTATGTCACATTTTGCAACCCTGAGATTCATTTTCTTGCAGGCATACTCAGTAAATCCGTAATAGAATAATAACCATAATAGAATCAGTGAAAGTCGCATCAACTTGGGTGTTCAGCTGGTGTGCAAAAGACAATAAACTGTGCAAATACAAAAAAAGAATAATATATAAATAAACAAACAAGCAAGCAAGCAATAAATATCGAGAACATGAGATGAGGAGTCCCTTGAAAGTGAGTCCATAGGTTGTTGGAACATTTCAATGATGGGACAAGTGAACCTGAGAGAGATTATCCCCTTTGGTTCAAGAACCCTGGTGGCTGAGGGGTAATAACTGTTCCTAAACCTGATGCTGTGAGCCTTGAGGCTATTGTATCTTCTGCCTGATGACATCAGTGAGAAGAATGCACGTCCTGGGTAGTGGGGATTTCTGATGGTGGATGCTGCTTTCCTCTGACAAGGTTTCGTGTAGATGTGCTCAGTGGTGTGGAGGACTTTATCCCTGAGGGACTGGGCCATATTTACTACTTTTGAATTGAATTGAATTGACTTCATTTTGCATCCTTCATATACATGAGGAGTAAAAATCTTTAAGTTACGTCTCCGTTCAAATGTGCCATGAGCAATTATAGTAATTTATAATAAATATTGTGTACAACAGGTTTCAGTAGGTTTCAATGCGATCCTCTTCCAGGCCCAGAAGCATCAAATGCTCCAGTTGCATTAACCCTTTCCTTCCCCGTGATAATTCTTGTGTACCCTCCATGGACCCTGTCTGTTATGTTTTGTAACCTCAAAACATTAAACTAATTCAAGGGAAGAGACAAGAGTCCGAAATGTGAGTCTAGCTTCGTGTTTACTCTAAGCGAGGTAAGCACGTGTCACGTGGTAGCGTGATGACATATGCAATTACCAAACAAGGGAAAATCTGCAGATGTTGGAAATCCAAGCAACACACACAAACTGCTGGAGGAACTCAGCAGGCCAGGCAGCATCTATGGAAAAGAGTACAGTCCATGTTTCAGCAGGACTGGAGGAAAAAAAGATGAGTAGAATTAAAAGATGGAGAAACAGGAGAGAAATACAGAAGGTGATGGGTGAAACTGGGAGGGCGAGGGGTGAAGTAAAGAGCTGGGAAATTGATTGGTGAAAGAGATAAAGGGCAGGAGAAGGGGGAATCTAATAGGAGAGGACAGAAGGCCATAGAAAAAATAAAAGGGGGAGCAGAACCAGAGGGAGGTGATGCAAAAGCAAGGAGATGAGGTGGGAAAGGGGATGGGGAATGGTGAAAGTGGAGGGGGAGCATTACTAAAAGTTTGAGAAATCGATGCTCATGCCATCAGGTTGGAGGCTACACCAGACGGAATAGAAGGTGTTGCTCCTCCAACCTGAGTGTGGGCTCATCGCGGCAGAAGACGAGGCCATAGAATGACATGTCGGAATGGGAATGGGAAGTGGAATTAAAATGGGTGGCCGCTGGAAGATTCCATTCCTTCTGGCAGATGGAGCATTGGTGCTCGGCGAAGCGGTCTCCCAGTTTACGTCGGGTGTCACTGATATACAGGAGACCACATTGGGAGCACAAGACATGGTACATGACCCCAACAGACTCACAGGTGAAGTATCGCCTCACCTGGAAGGACTAATTGGGGCCCTGAATGGTAGTGAGAGAGGAGGTGTAGGGGCAGGTGTAGCAGTTATTCCGCTTGCGAGGATAAATGCCAGGAGGGAGATCAGTGGGGAGGGACAACTGGACAAGGGAGTTGCATAGGGAGTGATCCCTGCAGCAAGTGTGGGGGGGGCAAGGGGGGTAGGGAAAGGTGCTTGGTGGTGGGATCCAGCTGGAGATGGCCGAAGTTGCAGAGAATTATGTGATGGATGCAGAGGCTAGTGGGATGGTAGGTGAGGACAAGAAGAACCCTACCCCTGGTAGGCTGCAATTAATGCATTTTTACATATAATCTGTAATTAATTATTAAATTAATATTAAATGCACGCCACTCTCCAATGCCAGCACATTCTTTGCTCTCACTATTCCAAAGTGAAGTCTGACTGTTGCCTTGCAAAGCCTCAACATCACATCCTTTATATTTTATATTCTAGTTCTCTCGAAATGAATGCCAATATTGCATTTGCCTTCCTCACCACTGACACCTAGAACAAAATGTTCTTTTTAAGCAACTTGAAGGATAGTCACTGCACATCATTAATAACGCTTACCAGTGTCATTATGTGAATAGTAAAATGTTTAAAGTGTTAAATGAGTTGCTTTAACCATGTTAATAAGATTTGAGATGGTTTCTGACCAGAGCACAAGCTCATGTAGTAACATTAATTGTATAGAAATGAATCTGCATTACTAACTAACTGTATCATGCTCATATAATGTAAATGGGGATGATTTTTATGTATATGTTCAGTTCCTTCCTGAATATCAGAAAACCAAACTGATTTTGTTCATTATTTGGATCTGGGCATCAGCGGAATGACCATATTTTATTGCTCATTTCTATTTGTTCCTTGAAAAAGTGACTGTAACATCTGATTAGCTTGATGGGTCATTTCAGAGGGTATCTTGTTTAATTGTCCTTCACCTGAGGAGGGTCTGGAGTCACGTAAAGGCCAGATTCGATAAGGAGCGCAGATTTCTTCCTTGGAGGGCATTAGTGAACCTGGTTGGCTTTTACAAAAAAAAATTGTCCTTTTTGCAGTCACTAACACTAATTTTTCCAAATTCTGTGTTATTAAGTAAATTCAAGTTTGTTATCTTCTGTGGTGAAAGTTGAACTCTGCTTTCTGGATTATTAGTCCAGACCTCCAGATTGCTAGTCATATAATTTGACCACTGTGCCACCATCCTATCCAAAATGAGGGCGGGCTCTGGATAGCTGAGGCTAATCATTTCAATCACCAGAAAGCTCTGAGAAACCCTGCAGACAATTTTGGAGTTCTCTAAATGTGCAAGCAATCTTTCATGCCTTTGTTTGAAAGACAGTATAATTTTTACCAGCCTAACCAGCAGGTGGCAAATTGGGAGACTTTCTGAGGAATCCTGGAGGAGATGGTGAGATTCCCTGAGTCAAGGAAAATAATAGCATCCAATCTCCAGCCTATGTCTAACCATTCTAGATCAGCCCCTTTGCCCTATTCACCATGTTCCCATAAAGGCTTGCCTACAAATTGATGCCAACAGTGTCGTGCTGTCGAGAGTGGCGAGGTGCAGAAAAGTGACAATTTGGCCTCAGTTTCTACTGGAAGGAGGCAAATGCTGGGCAAGGCCAATAATGGTTAAGACCTCTAGTGCCATATTTAACTGATTGGGGTATTTCTCTTTGAATTTATGGAGTATTAATATTTAAACTGCAAAGCACCTAGAGCCTGATTAGCAAAGGTGAATGGTTAAGTGGTTAATTTTGGATAATATTATAAATAATATTTCTGCACTGAAACATGACACATTGAGACAATGTGTGATTGACACAAAGGTGAGTGGGGGAGGGAGTAGGTGAGTGAGAGAGAGAGAAAAATGAATGAATTGAGATGGAGTGAGGCACAACCAAGTCAGCAAGAGGAAAAGAAATATCAGCAAAACAGCACTGATAGGAAGAAATGGAGAAAGACCCTGGATGTGTAATTTTTGTGTTTGTCAGAGTTTGTGCAAATTCATGCATGTGTGTGGATATGCCTTAAAGGGATGGGCACACACACAGAATCTCTATGACCCTTTACAGACAACGCTGGATGGAAGTTGTGGTGGTAGAGTGGGGTTTGGTGGAGTGGAAGCTAGTCTCTGATTGGAGTGTCATAGTCAGTAATGACCATGCCAAAAATAAAGTGGTCTCACAACAGTAGTCTCCGCTGTATGACTCAATTCTGCAAAATGTTCAGCTAGAGCTTTTAGCTGGCCCAGCAGTGTCATTTTCTTAACTATACAGCTGAACACTGCAAACATTTTGAGGCTTTGAGAATTGCACAATGTGATTTTGACACTGAAATCTGTGTTTGAGTGATTTCTAGTTTCTGGTCTGTACATTTCCCTCTGCAGTATATTTGCTTGTTCCTCTTGTAATATTCTGCCAAATTAGAGTTTACAGGTAAATTATTCTGGGAATAATTGATTTGCATTTAGTACTCTGTCCATTGAACAGTAGTTTTCATTAAAGCCTACACGCACAGGCTTTAATGAAAATATTAAACATTTACTGAATTCAGATTTCAAAGTCCTGGTTTCTCTCATCTGTTCAGTCTGCAGATCTTTTCACGTTGGTGGTGTTTGACCTCCGGAGACTTTCCATAGGTGATCTTCGAGACTTGTGGCAGCAAGCGTCATTCAAGTGCAGAGACAACTGGTAAGAACCATGGGTTTCTGACAAAGAATCTGCACGTGATGTGGATTTTAATCCTTGAAGGTTTGGTGGATACATTTTCAGTTGTAAAGTTCAAAAGCAGATTGTACAAATGCTTGAAACTGAAGAATTACAGGAACTGAAACTCAATGAATTCTTCTTCAAAAGAGCTTGTACAGTCCAGATGGGTTAACAAGCCTTCTCTATAGCACTGCTCTGTGCTTCATTTGGTGGAACTGAGGGTTCTAAACTGAAAGCTAAGAATGTGCAATGCCACATTGAAACTAATATTGTCATTTACAGAGAGATAACTCCCATGGGTCTAATCAAGTTGTCAGATCTGTTGATACTTGGTTCGCTTTAAAAGGAATGTACCACAGCAGAAGCAATACTCTTCAAGCTCCTAGGGGATATGTTGCTATGTAATAAATGGATGCTACAATTATGGGATGGATAGAAGAGTGATTACAGGGAGCCAGAGGTATCTCAATAGGCTGGAAGCATATCCTTTACATGGGAGGTTCATGAAAACCCTCCGGAATTCCAGTCAAAAACATAAAGGAATGAAGGATTATCTGCTTCATGGATTCTGAAAAGCTGATAACTCCTAGTTCCCATTCTGCTTGCTGTGTGGACTAAAGGAAGAGTAGATGAAGTTTTTCTCTTTATAATACAATGTGAGGAACCTCTATAAGACAAACTGTGGGATGTGGCAGTGAACAGCAGCAGAGGCTAAAATGATTCCCAAGCCCAAGAGGCTGAATGTGGCTTCAGTTCTGACCTTCACAGGCTAATTAATCTTGGCATATGTAAGGATATATTTGCGATTGCAGGAGATACAACTGAGAACAAACAATGTTTGAATGTTATTTATTTTTAGCAGAAAGAGTTAAATCCTAAGTGTGTTGCAAGATGCTAAGGAAATGAAAATCCCACTGAGGAATCAAGTGTCAAATCCGGTCCTAAAGTGTATGTATTAATGCAATTAATTGGTCTGAATTCATCAAGCTTCACAAGGTGACATAGTTGGCAAAACCAATCCTACCAGTTTGAAGGGTTTTAATTGATGATTTATGGGGGAAGATCAGTGTAAACTCTCAGCTAGATCAGCTGAAACAAGTCTGCCCAATTATTCTTTTCAGCCCATTTTTATCCTGTTCAGGAATTGTGTCAGAATTGCAATTTTTTTTTAAATTATTACAATGAAATGAAGGTTAAGTGGTGTTTTTCCTAAAGATTTTCAACATATCATCTTCAGCACAAAAACAACTTCCTTCAAATGACAAAGTATCTTTCTAATAAGAGAGTACCTTCAATTTTCCATCAGTTTTTTCTATTGATTTTCATTACGTAAATTTGCTTCTATGGTTCATTTCACAGTGCTCAGCTTGATTTATTTGGAACCTAACTTCTGGTGTTCAGTATTCATAGCTGTTCTTCTGCCACAGAGTAATTCTGCCAGCAACAGTCTATATATCTTGGAGTGAGCAGCTTTGGTTTGGCATTGGAAAAACAAAAATGATTGTGCAGCCTCAGTGGCTTTGTTTCTTGGCAATCGGCTGAAAGCTTCTGAGAAGATACTGCTCTTTTGGGAGCTTATAGTGGTGAACATCTGCAAATCTGTATTATGGTCACATTGACTTGGAGGCAACAGGAAATATTTAAAATTATACTCTAGAAATAGTCATTGCAAGCAATGAACAGACCTGGAGCTGAAGAAACCCAACAGGTAAAATGAGGATGTCATTATTTAGACATTCAACTGCATATGGCTGTGTACTTCTCCAACATGAATCACTGGAAAACATTAGTCCTGGAATGAAAGGCGGTAACTTTTCAGGTCAGTTTGCCACATGATGGGTATTTGACTGGGATCTTCTGCCTGTGAGTCCCCCTTGCAACCATGATGTGATTTTCCTTTCAGAGGATTATGGGATGACATCAATCCCCATGCAGTGCTTCCTTCTGAATATTGGAGGCAACCTTGGACCAGGGCGGTCTCAGGAGCACCCATTGCTGAACATCCAGAGAATAACTTGGCCTTCCCAGTACAGTGCTGGACCAGGATACCAGCCAATTTATCATCAATGTTTACCCACCTCCTCCTACAATCCATTTACTCCATCTTCTTAACCAAAATCTGCGACCTCAGATCCCTTGAATCCAAGGCTTTGGTTCTTGATGCACCCCACACTTGCATCATCCCAAGCTCTGCTGGTTCTGTGATTAAATCACTTTCTCTCTTCCAGCCAGCAGACTATCAAACTTGGGCTTGAACTAAATTAGCAAATGCAGGGCCATTGGCCAGAATGATTGATATCACTCTGTTGCTGTGTGCATATCAGGGTGCATTGGTAACCATTAGTGTCCATATCCCTTTTCCTCTTCTGGATGGGAGTGTGGAACATCATGGGAACCTCAATAAAACTTAGGTAAGCATTGTTCAATCTAAAACTACAGTCAGGCAAGATTGAGTTAGTGGACTAATCTGCAAGTAGAAATGAACAATTGATTAAGTGATCAGGTATGTAGGTTAATTTGTCACTGTTTGCATCATACACGGGGGTGCTCTCATCAGTTACCTGATTAGGTAACCGTAGCCTTTAGCCAGGAGCGGGTGTCATCAGATAGTGCCTGTTGGGGCGTGGATGAAATTACCGGAGACAGAGTCACTGGTAGATACAAAGCAGCTTTATTTGACACAACAAGCAGGCATCTTACGGACAGAGATGCTTTCCACAGAAAGGTCTGCTAGCTAAATGTGGGCTCGATATTTATATGCTAAGCACAAAGGCCATCGCTACTTAAAAGTTATAGTCAATACTTAGACAATGCTTCCTTTTGAAGCTACATACAAACATCACACTATCCTTTCCTTCTGACGCCAACATGTCTGTGTTGGTATCCATAGCCGTTAGTTCAATCCACAATACATTTATTTGGCATTTTATGTGCTAACATAGAAGACAATTAATATTTATACTGTATAGGTGATACTGCCTTCGAAACTACAGCATCAGGTCAGAACTACCAGAAGCATCTGGTATTTACACCTTTTAGGAAGCCCATTGTGGTGGACTCAATCCACAGTCCTTTGTCAAACAGTTAAAATAGAAGTCTGGTGGCCAAAGTCATTTAAGTGTTAACAAATCATCGACCCAAAAAGAATCCACTCTA
This sequence comes from Mobula birostris, assembly GCF_030028105.1. Lineage (NCBI taxonomy): Eukaryota > Metazoa > Chordata > Chondrichthyes > Myliobatiformes > Myliobatidae > Mobula > Mobula birostris. The sequence goes on from NC_092378.1 coordinate 109,795,541, forward strand.
ACAGTGCCCAACCTTCAAAGAGTGTGTTCAACTTTTAACCACTAGACTATCCAGTTGGCAGGTCAGTGGCGGTGGCCAAGTAACTGCCCATCTGCTCCTCACTTCCAGCTCAACTCCTCTCACCCGCTCCATTACCAGCAGGAGGCTCCTTCTGCTTCCTCCCCATCCTGTAAGCTGCTTGGTTCTTGCTCTTTTCATTAAGGCCCAGTGTAGACAGCAGCCTCCATGCTGACCTTGCAGATAACCCTCCACAGGCGATCTCCAGAGGGAATAGCCACATTTGCCATCCTTTGTCCCTGCACTCCTGGACTAAGGACTGGTACTCAGGGCCTTCCTGTCATGGTACTGTGAGTTCCACCAGGATGAATTTCTTGTCTTCCGTAGACCACAATACGATGTCTGCTCAAAATGTGGTTTGCACCACCTCTGGGAACTGCAGCTTCCTCCCTACATCGACCCTCATCTCCCATGATTTGGCAGTTTGTAGCAGATTGGACTTGGGCCTCTTTGATCTGACTGGTGTGGCCCTCTCCTTTATGAAAATCACTGTCCTGTTTGCCTCTCTGCCAGCTGGTCTCCTTTACACCTCTCCCGCTCCAGTGTGTCACAGCAAGGGACAGCAGGACTTTGTTGTGGCACAGACTATACCATCCTTGTGTTAAAGCTGTTTTGCATCCTGACAGTATGCATGCCAGTGAACCCCACTGACCACAAAGCTTGCAGTTAGGGTCCTCTCTCAGCCCCCATGTGTGTAGCTGTGATGGTGTAGGTAGAGTGTCATACACAGACTGCAGGAGGAAAGAAATGTGGAAGGGAAGGATTCCATTCTCCAAAGCTCTGCCCAAGTGATATTGTGCTTGGGAAGATCCCATTTTGTCTGGGCACCCTGTGACCCCACCTTCATTACCTTTGATAACCGTCTTTCGTCCTCACTGTTCTGTACCTTTGCCTGGACCATGTCCCGCCTCTTTCCCTGTACTTCCGCTCCCCTGTCATTGGAAGTGTGCAGAGCTGAGTACTTGCCGTCCCAGGCACGGGTTGCTGATTATGTCTCTCAATTGCAAAGAGCTCACTGCCTGGTGTACGGCTGAGTTGGTGGCCCACTTTTGGCCCGATCCTGTTGTGACTCCTGATTGGTTTATTAGTAGTCATTGGAGCCCTTAAGTGTTTGCCACCTTGAACTCCTCTCCTACCAATGACAATGGGAGCTTTAACTGGCCTGATCTTATGTAGAGGCCCAATGAAGGAAACCTTGGGGAGGTCCCAGCCACCTCCACAAGTACTTGTTAACTTTCTTCTTGATGCCTTCTACAGTGGTCATGGGGAACTTGTACACTGTAAAAAGCCAGAGCAGCCTTGGTAGAAGACCATGTTGGTACAACTATGTCTTAAATTTACCAGGGAGTCTGGTTTTGTTGATCTTCTTCAGCCACTCTTCAGTCTGCTTTACAGTGTTGGTGATATTGGCACTGTCCGTTATCATTTGGAAACTGCTTTCCAAGATACTTTACTGCTTTGTCCTCTATGGATGGAATGACTTCTCCCTGTAATTCAAAACTGAATTACCTAGAAACTTTGTGCCCTTTTTGGTCACCTTATATCTGGACTTCCTGGCCTTGAAGGTCACCCTAGTCCAGGTAGCTACATAGTCCAGGTCTTCCAATACCCATCTTGCTTGGACCTGGGTTACAGTGGTTACATCTATGATGTCCATGTGATGTCATCCATGAACCCCCGTATTGCCGGTTGTTGGTTACTGGGCTCCAACACTGGGCCTCAGGTTATATCTGCTGCTGCTGCTGGTATGAGGAGGTTCATACCCATGACAAACAAGATGGGGGAGATGGTGTAGCCCAATGGATTCCCTTTTTGGAAGACTTTGTAAACTGGGCTGAAGCGAACTGTAGCTTGAATCCTCCTAGGTAGCCGGCGATCATGTCTCGTGTTACTGGTTGGATATGGTAGTAGTCCAAGCCAACCTGGATGAGGACGTGTGGAATTGATCCGTAGGCATTGGCTGGGTCTAAGCAGATGACTGTTAGGTCGCTTTTCTTCTGCCTGGCCTTGCGGATCAATTGGCTGATTATTGACTGATTACTGAAGTATAATCCAGGCACCCAGAAAAACCCCAAGAGTCGCCTTTCTGGATGATGTGTTGATATAGTGGTTCTCCATTCAGTAAGAGGTCAGCCTTCTCACATGCACCGAGAAGAATATCTTGCACTCCATGTTAAGGAGAGAGATTGTCCTAAACTGGGGGATTGCAAAACAATCTTCTTACTTGGGAGCAATACATCGTTCATATGTGAAAAGAAAAAGATTGGTTAAGACAAATGTAGGTCCCTTACAGACAGAAACAGGTGAATTGATTATGGGGAGCAAGGACATGGCAGACCAATTGAATAATTACTTTGGTTCTGTCTTCACTAAGGAGGACATAAATAATCTTCCAGAAATAGTAGGGGACAGAGGGTCCAGTGAGATGGAGGAACTGAGCGAAATACATGTTAGAAGGGAAATGGTGTTAGGTAAATTGAAGGGATTAAAGGCAGATAAATCCCCAGGGCCAGATGGTCTGCATCCCAAAGTGCTTAAGGAAGTAGCCCAAGAAATAGTGGATGCATTAGTGATAATTTTTCAAAACTCTTTAGATTCTGGACTAGTTCCTGAGGATTGGAGGGTGGCTAATGTAACCCCGCTTTTTAAAAAAGGAGGGAGAGAGAAACCAGGGAATTATAGACCAGTTAGCCTAACATCAGTGGTGGGGAAACTGCTGGAGTCAGTTATCAAAGATGTGATAACAGCACATTTGGAAAGCGGTGAAATCATTGGACAAAGTAAGCATGGATTTGTGAAAGGAAAATCATGTCTGACGAATCTCATAGAATTTTTTGAGGATGTAACTAGTAGAGTGGATAGGGGAGAACCAGTGGATGTGGTATATTTGGATTTTCAAAAGGCTTTTGACAAGGTCCCACACAGGAGATTAGTGTGCAAACTTAAAGCGCACAGTATTGGGGGTAAGGTATTGGTGTGGATAGAGAATTGGTTGGCAGACAGGAAGCAAAGAATGGGAATAAACGGGGCCTTTTCAGAACGGCAGGCAGTGACTAGTGGGGTACTGCAAGGCTCAGTGCTGGGACCCCAGTTGTTTACAATATATATTAATGACTTGGATGAGGGAATTAAATGCAGCATCTCCAAGTTTGCAGATGACACGAAGCTGGGCGGCAGTGTTAGCTGTGAGGAGGATGCTAAGAGGATGCAGGGTGACTTGGATAGGTTAGGTGAGTGGGCAAATTCATGGCAGATGCAATTTAATGTGGATAAATGTGAAGTTATCCACTTTGGTGGCAAAAACAGGAAAACAGATTATTATCTGAATGGTGGCCGATTAGGAAAAAGGGAGGTGCAACGAGACCTGGGTGTCATTATACACCAGTCATTGAAAGTGGGCATGCAGGTACAGCAGGCAGTGAAAAAGGCGAATGGTATGCTGGCAATTATAGCAAGAGGATTTGAGTACAGGAGCAGGGAGGTACTACTGCAGTTGTACAAGGCCTTGGTGAGACCACACCTGGAGTATTGTGTGCAGTTTTGGTCCTTATCTGAGGAAAGACATCCTTGCCATAGAGGGAGTACAAAGAAGGTTCACCAGATTGATTCCTGGGATGGCAGGACTTTCATATGATGAAAGACTGGATGAACTAGGCTTATACTCATTGGAATTTAGAAGATTGAGGGGGGATCTTATTGAAACGTATAAAATCCTAAAGAGATTGGACAGGCTAGATGCAGGAAGGTTGTTCCCGATGTTGGGGAAGTCCAGAACGAGGGGTCACAGTTTGAGGATAAAGGGGAAGCCTTTTAGGACCGAGATTAGGAAAAGCTTCTTCACACAGAGAGGGGTGAATCTGTGGAATTCTCTGCCACAGGAAACAGTTGAGGCCAGTTCATTGGCTATATTTAAGAGGGAGTTAGATATGGCCCTTGTAGCTAAAGGGATCAGGGGTATGGAGGGAAGGCTGGTGCAGGGTTCTGAGTTGGATGATCAGCCATGATCATACTGAATGGCGGTGCAGGCTCGAAGGGCCGAATGGCCTACTCCTGCGCCTATTTTCTATGTTTCTATGTTTCAGCCATTTTCCAGCTTGGTGGGATCGAACTTTTGGTCCAAATCTTCGTCATTATCCTCCACAGCCTCCAGAGGAAGTTTGGGCATTTCTTATGTACCTTGTAGGGTATACCACCTGGTCCTGGGGCAGCATGTGACTATGCTCTCTTGATGATATCCTGGACCTCTTGCCATGTGGGCTTTGCCATGTTCAGCTCAGGGTTGCTGGGATTCTTGTTTGGGGGACATTTGGATTGAATTCTAGTCCCTGATTCCTATGGGGATCACTGGCTGAGAAGAGCCCTGGTGAACCTGAATGGGGTTTTTAACAAAACCACGCTCTCCTTCTCTCCTCCTCATCTATAGATGAATGGTAGAATTTGGTGAAGGAATTGATGAGAATAGGGGTGGGGTCTGATTAGTGTTAACATGATTCAAAGGTTCATTTATTATCAAAGTATACAACTCTGAAATTCTTCTTCTCCAGATAGCCATGAAACCAAGAAAGAAAAGAACAGCAGCATGATCATCAACCCCGAAATCCCTCCTTCCCACACAAAAATACAAACAAAAATTTTAAAAAACTATCAGACTGAGAAAAAGAAGTCTATAGCCCAAGTCCATATCCAAACTGCAGAAAGCCTGGGTAACATTCTCTGGGCTCCACGGCAGGCCTTTCCCTCTCAGGCAGCAAGCGGTCCCACCAGCGTTCAAGAGGCAGTCTCCCTTTTCCGGTAGCAGAGTGATCTCACCAGTGATAAAAAGGCAGTCTCCCCTTTCTAGCGGCAGAGCGATCCCCCGTGGGTACTTGATGGGAGGCAGGTCTTTAATGGACTGAAGGGCTTGTTTTCCTCTGGTATCTTTCTATGACTCTTGGCTCAATGAGCTAGCCTCTGCTAACTTTGCTTGCCAGAATCTTATATTTGGCGAAACTACACACCAGATGTGATAGGCATGCCATTCAGAGGATTAGATTTGGAAATTTAACTACAACACTTAATGCTTTTCCAGTGTTTAAAAAATGGGAAGCTCCCGGAAAATGACAACTAACTAAGATGGTCAACTCTCCACCACCACCTTTCCAACCCCTAAGATGTACACAAATGCAGCTTTAATACTCACTTTTTAAAAAAAAAGTTGTAAATGGAAATGCAATTTATTTCTGATTTACAGCATTAATGGTTACGATAGTACAATAAACATCTTTCTTGCAATGATAACCTGATAGAAAGGCCTCCTTTCCACACAGTCTTAACTGAGGTGTCTTGGATCCTGCTGTCATTTGAAGTTCACTAGGATCCCTATTCTCACACACCTTTTAAATGACTAGATTCCCTGGAAATTTGATCAATACTGTAAAGCATCATTGGTGATTTTGACTTTAATTAACACATTTGGATCTTTCATCATCAATCATCATCATCAGGTGCCATGCTCAGTTTGAGCTCTGACTGCTCACACACTCTGACAGTTTGAGCTCTGACTGCTCACACACTCCTGTTTCGGGTCAAGTAGATCAATTCATTGATATTCTTTTCCAGTTCTCTGGCTGCTGTCTCCATCATCACTTGTCTTTGTCTTCCTCTTGCTTTCTTCCCTTCAATCTTTCCCATAATTACCATGAATTCTAACTCCTCTTTCCTAATCACATGCCCAATGAAGTTACGTTGCCTTTTCATGATCTCATACATTATTTCTCTTTTTGTGTTTGCTCTGTTCATGACATCCTTGTTAGATATTCATTTCGTTCGTGATACTCTTTGCATCCTCCTCAAAAACCACATCTCTGCTGCTTCAATTCGTTTCCTTATGTTACCAGATATTGTTCAACATTCTGATCCACGTAACTGGATAAATGTAACATTTCAGTACTCTGAGGCGGGTTGTCATGCCTAGTTTAGTAATGGTCATATACTCTTCATTCTCGTAAAGGTGTCTTTCGCAATCCCTATTCTTCTTTTGATGTCCATGTCACACCTGCCATCTGATGTCACCCAGCTTCCTAAGTAGCAAAAGTTCTGTAATTGTTTTATGTCTTTCCCATTTATTCTCAGCTTGCAGATAGGATTCTCCTTCTTTCTGGATGTCACCATACATTCTGTCTTTTTGCAATTGATAGACCCATTTTTGCTCTTTCTGCAGCAATTATATCAATTAAGTTTTGTAGTTCTTCCTCCGTACTTGCAATTAACACAGTGTCATCCGCATATCTGAAATTATTGATGTTTTCACCACTAACTTTGATTCCCAAGATGTCTCTTATTTTTTGAAATATTGTTTCACTGTACACATTAAACAAATCAGGGGAGAAAACACCCCATTGTCTAACGCCTCTCTTGATTTTTGTGAACTGACTCACTTCTCCATCTATTCTTACAGCGGCAGTTTGTTCCCAGTATAGATTTCTGACTAGGCGGAGGTCTTTTGAATCTAGATCTAGAGTTTCCTGTAATATTTCAAATAACTTACTGTGCTTCACTTTATCAAATGCTTTTGTGTAGTCGATAAAACAAACAAACAAATCTTTTTGCTCTTGAATAGCTCATTCTGATGGTATCCTTAACATCAATATTGTGTTTCTTGTACCTTTGTCTTTCGCAAAGCCACATTGTTCTTTACCTATTTCAGCTTGTATCTTACTTTTAGCTCTTGTCATCAAAATTCTTAGAAGTATCTTGGTGATATGACCCATTAAACTTATGGTCCTATGTAATTCACATTCTATTGCTCCAGGTATCTTAGGAAGAGTGATAAATACTGATTTTTTTCATTTCTTCTGGTATTATTCCAGTCTCATGAACGTCATTGATTAAATCAGTAAGTTTTTCAATTCCATAATCTTCAAGGGCGATAATTTGTTCTATTACTAATTCATCAGGACCTGTTGCCTTTCCTTTCTTCATCTTATTTATTGCATTATGAACTTCAGATTTTAAAATACTTGGACCTTCAATGTTTTTCTTAATCCCTGGTTTTTCGCCTCAATCGTCTTCAAACAATTCCTGAATATACTCAGTCCATCTGTTCATAATCTCATCTTTTTCCATGATAATGTTACCGTCCTTTGCTTTCAAACATCCACCTGAAGAACAGAGGAGCTTTTTACCAGTGATATTCTTGATTTGTTGATGTAACCTTTTTGGATCAGTAATAGGAATTCTTTCTATTTGCTCACATTCCTGGTTTAACCATTCCTCTTTGGCTTTTTGACATAAGCTTTTAACTTTTTTATCTAAGGACTTATATTCTATAGGATTTGCTTTCTTCCGTCTCCTTTCTTCCATTAGATTTTTGATTTCATCTGTCATCCATTTATTCCTTGTGCGTTTTTCCTTTTTAGGAATCACTGACTTTGCTGATTCTACCAAGGCATCCTTTAGAGAGTTAAACTTCATTTCTACATGATTGCTATCATCTTCAACAGATTCTATTTCTAGACTTAGAAATCTATTCCTTACTTCAATTGTAAATTTTTGTCTTAAGTTTTCTTCTTTAATTAAGTCAAGGGATTGTTCAGGTTTTTGCTTTAGTTTTTAAAGTTTTACTTTTACATGACATATTACTTGGTTATGGTCACTATTACAGTCTGCACCTGCATATGTTTTGCATTGAGTCACTGAGTTTCTAAATCTTTGGTTTATAGTAATAAAGTCAATTTGATTTCTAGTGTTATTATCTGGACTTTTCTATGTCCACAAGCATCTTGGATCGTTTTTAAAGTAGGTATTCATAATGATCTGATTATTCATCTTGCACCATTCTACCCATTTCTTACATTTTTCATTCCTTTCCCCTAGTCCAAATTTCCTGTGGTATTTCCATCAGCACCTTGTCCTACTTTAGCATTTAGATCTCCCATGACAATAACAATATCTTTAGATTTGCAGCCATTTTTTGCTTGTTCAAGCTCTTCATAGAACTTATCTATATCCTCATTTGTTCCATCTGTTGTTATGATTATGAAGACACGTAGTCCTCTTTTATTTAGTAATGCATGCATTAAGAAATAATACATTATTTCCTCCGGTGTGATATCACAAAACACCAGACAAACCAAGACTGAAAAAACTGACAAAACCACATAATGATAACATATAGTTACAAACAGTGTAACAATACCATAACTTGATGAAGAAGTCTGTGAGCACAGTAAAGTTCAAAGTTTCTCAAATGTCCCACATCTCACGCAGACGGGAGAAGGAAGAAAAACTCTCCCTGCCATGCCGACCACAATCCGACTCTGAGTCATCGGAAAACTTCGAGCTCTGATCAGCTCTCCAACACCGAGTACTGAGCGCCATCTCTGTCTGAACGATTCGACCTCCTTCTCGGTCGCCAAAAGCAGGCAAGGCCGGGGATTTTGAGGCCTACCCTCTGAAAGATTCACGACCACACAGTAACGACAGCAGCAAACGGGCATTTCAGAGATTTCTCCAGATGTTCCTCTGTGCTTTCATGTCCATTCTCCATCAAATCAGAATTGTCCACGGCCCCTATTTAATGGATACGATATCATTTTCACCGGAGAGCTACGCACACGCGGCACGCTGCCATCTTCTCCTCCCACCGGTGCATATTGGTGCATATACCTGTATAATTGCTAAATCAAATGGTTGTCCACTGAATCTAACAAGGAGCACTCTTTCTGATATTGCCCAATGTCCTAAAACATTGGATCTTTATTGCCGTTAAAACAGTAGTATTAATGAATTAATATTTCTTCTGGAAATACAACAATGTTTCCTCAACGCTGGCTCACCACGTCCTCTCAAGAACAAGAACTCAAACCCTCAGCATGAGGCTCAAATTGTAAATCAGAAAGGATTCTTTATAATTTATTGACAAGTGTGTCACTGATAGAAGCAAAAAGTTAAAGACTGTGCCTATTTCTTCTTTATATAAAGCTTCACAGCCTGTTCCTTAAACATATCTGTATTTTCAACCCAGCAATCTGAAATTGGTTCTATAGCTAGTACACATTTTTGCTATGAATGTTAGAGATAATTTAAGAATTAATCTTTTTATAATTTCATTTTCCTTATTGGATGAACAAATAGTAACTGTTTCATCGGGGAAATTAAACCATGTTAAATAATTCTAGCTTTCTTACTTTCACTGGAAATTACTGATAACAGAGGTGAGGTTGGGTAGGTGTCCTGTTGAATTTTCACTTGACAACTTAATATTCATTGAGAAATATGAAAGAAAGAAAGACTTGCATTTATAAAATGGATTGAAACTGCCGTACCTTCCGCTCCTGGACAGCAGACAAGACCAAACATACATGGCTAAAATAAACAAACGCTGCACAAGCAGAATAGTGCTGGCACTGATTTCAGCTGCAGGACCGCTGTTAGCTCCAAAGGGGGGCCTTCCCAAACTCGACAAGGTTCACTTTGTCCTTTCACTTGATTAGACTGCGAAAGAAAAGCTTGGCCTGTCCACTTAGCTGGGGAGCGCATAGTCTTGCAGGGAAGTGCACTACAGGGTTGGGTAGAATGAATTGAGCACAAAAGCTGGTGAGCTTTTAATGTATCAACATTAAAAGGTAGATTACAGTCTTGGAGCAGGTTCCCCAGTGTAACTGCTAGGAAATGACAGCAGGTGGGCTCCATATTGGAACTGTTGAAGAGTCTAACATCAGGGCAGTGTTGAGAAAACCACAGTGTAGAATGACCCACAAAATTGGAATTTCTGTGTGCACACTAGAGTGGGGATGGGGGAAGTGAGGGTGGTGAATGATCTGTAAAAAATTAGTTAAATATTATGTTTCTTAGATTCTTTTTGTTGTCTGTGTACAGTTCGCTGTTTCGACTATCGGCCCCCATATATAACAATGTTTGTGTGGTAATGATTCCACGTAGCTGAAAGGAATTGCAAAAAGAAACACACACACCTAGATCTTTATCGGCATCTTTCTTCATGGTCACAAGGCAACAGTATTACTTCATTGCTGACCACAAAAGCCAGCCTAAGGTTTACCAAATATTTTTAACTTGTGGCCTTTAAAGGAAGCTCATGTCTTCCTGCTGCCACTGAGTGAAGATGCATGCACGATGGTTCCAAACCGTTGGGTCAGGAAGTTATAGCCAGCTAAGTCAAGAGTGAAGTAGTAATTTCTCCATGACAATCTTAATGATTCTGCAACAAGACAGTTACCATTTATGTGTACATTTGTTGCTGGCGCATTGTAGATTAATTAGCTGTTTAATTCCAAATGTCCTGCGGTCAAGTGCCCATTCTTGTCTCTTTTACCTGAGAATGCCAGTTGTCTATCCTTTCCTTTCAGCATGGCTCCAAGCTTATTAGAGAGGCCCCTCACAGCATGGTGCAGTCCAGTGCTCACTCCCACAGTGTCTTTGACAACCAGTGAGAACCTGTCCCGAGGCTCACAAGTTATTAGTGCTGTCACTAAGATTGAATGCTTTGTAACTCAATAACTCGATGCAGGAAACCTCAAGTGTAAACAGTAACATGCTAGAAACATCTGGCAGGTCAGACTTCATCGATGGAAAGAGAAGCAATTTACATTTCAGGTCTGGAACCCTTCATTAGAACCGACATTGAATGATTTGAAGGCATGAGATGACAGAATCCAGAGCAAAGAAAAACCAATCTGCAGAAGAAACTCATTGGGTCAGGCAGCAACTGTGTAGGGAAATAGACGGTCGAATTTCCCGGTTGCGACCCCTATTTGGCCTGAAAGAGTGAACGGAAACAGCCAGTATAAAGAGGTGAGGGAAAGGGATGGTGCAATAGCTGGCAAGTGATTACGTGGACTCTGAGTAAGGAGGAATGGGTGGAAATAGCAAAAATGGGGAGGAGGGAGGAGAAGATGGCGACGCGACGCAGCACGCGCGGCCATTGCGAATGATATTGTATGTGTAACTAGGGGCCGTACACAATCCTGATTTGATGGAAACAGCCGTGAGAAGCGCAGAGGAACATCTGGAGTAACTTCTGAAATGCCTGCTTCACTGCCACTGCTACTGTGCGATTGAGAATCTCCGGAGATGAAGGCCCCAAATCCTTGGATTTGCGTATCGCCTGGTTGCCGGCACTTGGCAGAGATGGTGCTCGGTGCTCGGTGTCGAATAGGTGGTCAGAGGCTCGGAGTTTTTCGGACGGGCTCGGAATCAGACTGTGGTCAGATGCTGCACCGGCAAGTTGGGGCGCTGGAGGTTTACCGTCTGCGTGAGATGATGGGACTTTCGAGAGACTTTGAGACTTTTTACCGTGCCATGGTCTGTTCTTATCAAATTACGGTATTGCTTTGCACTTTTGTAACTATACGTTATAATTATGTGGTTTTTGTTAGTTTTTAAGTCGGTTTGTCATGTGTTTTTCGTGATATCATTCTGGAAAAACATTTTATCATTTCTTAATGCATGCATTACTAAATGACAGTAAAAGGGGACTGCGTGTCCTCATCATCATCGTAACTGAATCAGAATCAGGTTTAATATCACCAGCATATGTCTTGAAATTTGTTGTCTTTGTGGCAACAGTACAATGCAACACATAATAGAGAAAAAAAGTGATTTAATTATCACATACATGCGTGTGTGCGCGTGTGTGTGTGTGTGTGTGTTTTATCTGTGTGTATATTCCGATTCTGATATGTATATATGTATACACACACTATGGAGACTAGTGCCAGTGATGGAGCTAACTAAGTTTACAACTCCGGAGTTTATTTTGATGCTCTGCAGTACCCCCCACCCCCCATACCAGACAGAGATGCAGGTAGAGGCAACAGAGCAATCTTTGGCATTCACAAACACCAAGGACCTAATAAAGATGACTTTTTAATTAAAAATAAAACACTAAATAAAATATGCATTTAAGCCAGTTGTTACATCAAGTAAAATGATCCCCTTGCCATTGCTCCAGCAGCTGGTCCCTGACACCAGGGTTACTTGTGTAGGTTCACAGGGCAGATTTCCCAGCCAAAGAGCCTGTGGTTTGCATGACACTTATTTACTCCAACAATCAAGTGGCTGAAGACCTGGGCCAAAGTTGTTTTATTTTTAATAAACTGTGTACTTGATGGATCTCTCAATACTCATATCATTGGACATCATACCAACCTGGAAAATTTCCCAGTATACAGCCTCACCAAATTTCTCACTGGCCAGGCCAGTGATAAGAATGACCTACATTGAACTTAACTTATTCTGAGTAGAATGTGCAGCCTTTCAGAAATAGTACTTCTAACTGTGTGAACTGGCCTCATGAATAAACTTCAGCTGTAATAAAAGTACCAGCATTTAGTTATGGTGAATGCACATGGTTGTCAGTGATATCGGTAACCAGAGCAGACCATTGGAATTCCAGTCACAGCTTGGGAAAATACAAGCATGGAGATTAGAGTGCATGCATGTACAGTTAATTCACAGTAGTCGACACATCTAACTCAGGGTACATCGCCACACTGCATGAAAATTTGTAACAGGACAGCTAATTCATAAAATCCGCTCCAGCTGTTTAAAAATGATTAGCCTATTCCTTATGTTTTAGACTTTCTGCAGTGAGTCAGTGTTGCTCGGAGATTGCACTGACTATTTGGAACTCGTCTGTGACCATGTGCATTATTGTTGGCAGAGTGTATTGTTGTGGGCCAGGGACCAGCCAGTTGTACAGCAGTCATAGACCGCAAAGGGAAGTAGTTAAGTGCAACAATATTCTTAGTGCTCCTCTGAAGAATTTAGAAAACGATGCGTGCAAAGTCTACTGCTTTTCAACGTTGAGATAATTTCGCCCCTTCGACTGTTGGCAGATTCATGGAAGTCCACCTAGGGAAGTCAGTTTTATTTTACAGCTTGCAAACAATGATACTAAGTAATGAAAGGAACCAAAAATTACAAATCGAAGTCCAGATTTAAACAAGCTGCAGCTACTCGATGTGCCTTGCTCTGTGCTGCTTTTCCATCACTTTTTTTATTATTTTCTTTTTCTGCCCACGTGCATGATTCTGTTTACTGTTTAAAATCACAGCTAACACATAATTTTCCAAGCTGCTGTTGTTTCATGGTGTGTAAGTCTTTAATTTGGATAGGGTCCTACTGAGAGTAATTAGGATTAGATGGGTAAAAAAGTCAACGGTATGCTGAAGGGCCTATTTCTATGCAGTGTAATGATGAGTTCATCACTCTATGGCACTTAATTTCAAAGAAATGAACTATGACTGGCTGGCAGCTGCCTCAAAAGCCTTAGCTTTTCAACCAACCAATCTCCAGCATCCTTCCTGGATGGTGCTTCAAAATTAAGGCCAACTTGCTTTCACTCCAGTTTGATGGGTTCTGAGGGAGTTGGTGAGTCCTAACCGGCATCCACAGATAGCTGACACTGACATTGCAGATAGGGAGGCATTTGGGGGACCAGATTAATATGAATGCTTAAAGGTTGGATTCTTTTAATTTGGAGTGATGATGAGTTCTTTAAAATATTAGAAGCAGCAGATGGTGAGGAGCTACTTCCATTGATGGAGGTGCAGTATTAAGTGCTTCATCCAGAGCGAAATTGCAGAGCATCTGAAACTGCAGATTAAGCCTCATCTGTTGCCTCAGAATGCACGTCCTTGTTACCATGTGGGATCTCGAATTAAGTGAAATGGTGTATGATGCAACAATTAAGTCATTGATGTGATTTCTACGAGAGGCTGATTGATCTGAAATACATATAGTACATTCTGGATTCCTAGTAATAGGGCCCATGAAGGGAAAATTTGTCAAACTGGCTGATACTGTGCTTTGTACATTTTTAGGCAGCCTCTGGTGGATACTTTACCATCCTGTGGAACAGAAGCATGCATCAATTTCCTGACAGAAGTCATTCTGTCTAAAGAGCTGGATAAAGATAGAACAGACACCTTTCTGTGGTCCTTGGCTTTCATTCCAGAGCCTACATCGTCTATCGTTGCCACAATTACTGTAAGAAGCTGCATTCTATTTAATCCAGTTGTAATTTATACTGCTAATATGGTTTAAAATTGTTGTTTGAGAAAACACTGAGTGACTGGACTAAATTCAAAGGTGGTCATGAGGAGGCAGCGGGCTATAGTCTGGGGCTTGATAGTTTCAATAGGTTTATTTTGTTTGCTTTCGAATTGGGGCAATGCTATCTAGTTAATTAAAGCTGTCAATCCTTGATTATCATTTATATCTTGGTAGAATATGATACAATAATGAAGGCAGGAAGAAACAGCCAAGTACTGAAGGTATTTGTGTAGGTGACAAGATGAGGGGTGGCACGGTAGCATAGTGGTTAGCACAACAATTTACGGTACCAGAGACCCGGGTTCAGTTCATGCTGCTGCCTCTAAGGAGTTTGTATGTTCTCCCCATAACTGAATAGGTTTCCTCTGGGTGCTCTGGTTTCCCCCCACAGTCCAAAAACATAGCAGTTGGTGGGCTAATTGGTAATTGTAACTGGGGGATTGCTGGCTGGCATGGCTCGAAGGGCCAGGAGGGCCTATTCCATGGTGTAGCTCAATAAATATGTGAACGAAATAAGAGTAACCAACTTTCTTAGGTTAAAGTAAGATATTTTGGAACATCGCAATAACGTACCATCGTTCCATGGTTATGTTCTCCAGTGGTGATGTCTAGCCTTTATTTCACCCATGTTTAGTTAGCCTCAGCAGCATCATGCACTCAAAAAATACAGTCAGAACAAAGCGTCAAGTATGCAGAACTAGAAAAATTAGCTTGCGTGATCTGATGGAGCAAACTAATCACAGGTATACATTACTGAGCTGAGTTGAGCATTATTGATTGAGTAACACGGAAGTGCATGTTTCTTTTGGCCAGCATGGAAGAAGATTAGGAATGAGTATTGAATGTGTGATCATCAGTCTTCAGTTCCTGTGAAGTGCATAAGTGTGAATCTGACGGACTTTCATTTGCAGGCTCTGATGGAATCACCAGATGCAAGTAGGCAGACCTTTCTTGGAACTTCGTCACTGCTTCATAACTTTTGTTCAAAGAACAGAAGATGTCAAGAAGTACCGGAGGTACAGGAGTTCATGAAGATTCTGGAAGGTTATGTCCAAGGAAACTGTAAAGCACGGGAGTCTGACAAAAAGGAAAAGGTAGGAATATAAAATCAAAACTGCTGCAAATCTGAAAATACAATAGAAAATTCTGGAAACACTCCAACAAGGGATCTGACAAAGGGTCTTTGACCTGAAATGTTAACTCTATCTCTCTTTCCACATATGCTGCTTTTGAGTGTTTCCGGTATTTTCTGTTTTTATTATAGGAAGGAATATGTTGCATTCAACAGTCTAAGGGAGGTATTCATATGTTACCTTGTGCAATCTTCACCCATTAATGCTCCATATATGCTTGGATTTGAAGAGCGTGTGTACAGAATAGAATCTGATGAACGGCATTGGTGAAATGAAAGATGACGCTGAAGATATTGTAATGAGCGATGCAGAGATGGCAGAGGAACTAAATGCATATTTTGCATCAGTCTTCACAGTGAAAGGCATCTGCAGTAAACCAGACATTCAGGAGTGTCAGGGAAGTGAAGTCTGTGCTGTGAAAATTACGACTGAGAAGGTGCTCAGGAAGCTTAATGGTCTGAGGGTGGATAAATCTCCTGGACCTGATGGAATCCACCCTCGGGTTCTGAAGGAATTAGCTGGAGAGAATGAGAAGGCATTAACGATGATCTTTCAAGAGTCAATAGATTCTGGTATTGTACCAGATGACTGGAAAATTGCAAATGTTCCTCTGTTATTTAAGAAGGGTGGGAGGCAGCAGAAAGGAGACTATAGACCTGTTAGCCTGACATCAGTGGTTAGGAAGTTGTTGGAATTGATTGTTAGGGATGAGATTACAGAATACCTGGAGGCACATGACAAGATAGGCCAAAGCCAGCATGGTTTCCTGAAAGGAAAATCCTGCCTGACAAACCTACTGCAATTCTTTGAGGAAATTACAAGCAGGATTGACAAAGGAGAATGCAGTAGATGTGGTGTACTTGGATTTTCAGAAGGCCTTTGACAAGATGCTGCACATGAGGCTGCTTAGCAAGATAAGATCCCATGGAATTACAGGGAAGTTACTAGCGTGGGCGGAGCATTGGCTGGTCGGCAGAAAACAGAGAGTGGGAATAAAGGGATCCTATTCTAGCTGGCTGCCAGTTACCAGTGGAGTTCCACAGGGGTTGATGTTGGGACCGCTGCTTTTTATGATGTATGTCAATGATTTGGACTATGGGATTAATGGATTTGTGGCTAAATTTGCCAGTGACACAAAGATAGGTGTAGGAGTGGGTAGTGTTGAGGAAACAGAGAGTCTACAGAGAGATTTGGATAGTTTAGGGGAAGGAGCAAAGAAGTGGCAAATGAAATACAAGGTTGGAAAGTGTATAGTCATGCACTTTGGTGGAAGAAATAAATGTGCAGACTATTATTTAGATGGCTGGCTGGTGGCGTAGTGGCATCAGCGCTGGACTCCAAAGCAAATGGTCGAATCCAGCTGGCTCCCCTAGCACACTTTCCATCCGTGCTGGGTTGAGCATCGAGCTAGCAACTCGACTTCGTAAAAAAATAACTGGAGAATGCTACAGAAACGCCACATGATGAGCAAACACCAAAAAGATCAGTGTAAAAAGCTTGTTATGACAACGATCCAATGACTCCACCAGGAGTTAAGGGCATTCTTCTTATTCTATTACTTAGATGGGGAGGGATGTGATGTGGAGGCTCTATAAGGCACTCGTGAGACCACACTTAGAGTATTGTGTGCAGTTTTGGGCTCCTTATTTTAGAAAGGATATACTAACATTGGAGAGGGTTCAGAGAAGATTCACAAGAATGATTCCAGGAATGAAAGGGTTACCGTATGAGGAACGTCTGGCAGCTCTTGGGTTGTATTCCCTGGCGTTCAGAAGAATGAGGGGGGGGGATCTCATCGAAACATTTGGAATGTTAAAAGGTCTGAACAGATTAGATATGGCAAAGTTATTTCCCATGGCAGGAGATTCTAGAACAAGAGCGTAGGATTTCAGGATTAAAGGACGTCCATTTAGAACTGGGATGCGGAAAAATTACTTTAGTCAGAGGGTGGTAAATCTGTGGAATTTGTTGCCATAAGCAGCTGCAGAGGCCACGTTATTGGGTGTATTTAAGGCAGAGATAGGGCATCAAAGGGTATGGGGTGAAAGCAAGGGAGTGGGGATGCCTGGAAGAATTGGATCAGTCCACGATTGAATGGCGGAGCAGACTCAATGGGCCAAATGGCCTACTTCAGCTCCTATATCTCATGGTCTTATGGTCTTGAATACAATGATGAACTACTTCCCTTAACTTTCACATTAAGGGCACAAATTTTAAGAGGTATTTATTTAAGAGATAAAGAAAATCTTGGCAATATTCAATAAATCTAGAGTACATACTTTCAATCAGAGGTAAAGCACAATAAAAAATTAATATGTAAATGATAATATATTAGTAAGATACCAGTGCATCACTTTTTTTTGTATAATCTCCCGTGATGGTCATGTTGCTAGGCATATGAGAGAGAATAAATTGCGGGGCTACAGGGAAATAAGGAGAAAGTAAATAGAACTGATGGGATTCATTTGCTGGAAACCAGTCTAGACCCAATGTCCAAATTTCCTCTTCCTGTGCCATAATAAACAGGTGCTGTCAGATAAACTGGTACTTACTAACAAAAGAATCACGATAACTCAATATTTTTGTACAATATATACTGTGCAATCACAGTGATTGGGTTGTATTACAGACCCCACAATAGTCACCGGGTCATTGAGGAATAGATATGTAATCAGATTAAGGAAATGTATAAAAATAATAGGGTTGTTGTCATGGTGGATTTCAACTTCCCTAATATGAACTGGGACCTCCTTAGTGAAAGGGGTTTCGATGGGGCAGAATTTGTCAAGTGTATCCAGGAAGGTTTCTTAAGTCAATGTGTGGGCAGTCCAACAAGAGGACCTGGTGTTGGGTAATGAGCCTGGCTGGGTGACTGATCTTTCAGTGGGTGAGAAGTTAGGGAAAGGTGACCTCAGCTCCTTAACTTTCAGGATTGCTATAGATAAGGATAGGTAAGGTCATTGTAGGAGAGTTTTAAATTGGGGTAGGGCAAAATATGAAGGCATTAGGCAAGAACTAAGAAGGGTTAATTTGGAACACCTTTCTTCTGGCAAGATCACATCAGACATGTGAAAATGTTTAACGATCAGTTGCTCAGAGCCCAGGAAAGATATCTTCCTGTTAGAAGCAAGGTCAGGGAAGGAAAGATAAGGGAACCTTGGATGTGCAGAGAGATGGTGAATTTACAAAAAGAAGAAAAGGAAAAGTATTTAAAGCTTTGGAAGTTAGGATCAAACAAAGCACTTGAAGAGTGTAAAGAATCCAGAAAAGAACTAAAGAAGGAAATCAGGAAAGTCAGGAGGGACCATGAAAAGTCCTTGGCAAGTAGGATTAGAGTGAATTCTGAGGCATTCTATACATACATCAAGAGCAAGAGGATAATTAGTGAGAGGTTGGGACCACTCAAGGAAAAAGGGAGTAACCTTTGCTTGAATGTGGAGAATGTGAGTGAGGTAATTAATGAGTACTTTGCTTCAGTATTTACCGAGGAAAAGGATATGGAGGACCAGGAGATCAGTGTTGAGTGTACAGCATACATTCAGGCATTTAGAAGTCAAGGAGGAGGAAGTGTTGGGCCTGCTAATGAGTATTAAGGTGGATAAGTCCCCAGGGCCTGATGTGATTTACTCCAGATTATTGATGGAGCAAAGGATGAGATTGCTGGGGCCTTGACCAGTATCTTTATGAACTCTCGAGCAACAGGCGAAGTCTTGGACGAATGGTGAGTGGCTGACGTTGTACCTCTGTTTAAGAACGTAACAAGAGAAAATCCTGGGAACTATATACCGGTGAGTATCATGTCAGTGGTAGGGAAATTGCTGGAGAACATTCTTAGGGATAGGATATGAGTATTTGGAAACCCTTGGCCTAATTAGGGAGAGCCAGGCAACGCACACAAAATGCTGGAGAAACTCAGCAGGTCAGGCAGCATCTATGGAAAAGAATGCAGTCGATGTTTCAGGCTGAAACCATTCCGCAGGACTGGAGAAAAAAAAGATGATAAAGAGTTAGAAGGTGGGGGGAGGGGAGGGAGCGACACACGTGATAGGTAAAACCTGAAGGGGGAGGAATGAAGTAAAGAGCTGGGAAGTTGATTGGTGAAAGAGATACAGGGCTGCAGGAGGGGGGAATCTGATAGAGAACCGAAGGCCATGGAATAGGAAAATTGAGTGGAGCACTGCAGGGAGGCGATGGTCAGGCAAGGAGGTAAGATGAGAGGGGAAAAAGGGGATGGGAAATGGTGAAGGAGGGTGGGGGGGGGTCATTAGAGGAAGTTTGAGAAATCGATGTTAATAACATCAGGTTGGAGGCTACCCAGATGGAATATAAGATGTTGCTCCTCCAGCCTGAGTGTGGCTTCATTGTGTCAGTACAGGAGGCCATGGATTGACATATGGGAATGGGAAGTGAAATTAAAATGAGCGGCCAGTGGGAGATCCTGGTTTTTCCGGTGGATGGAGCGTAGGTGCTCAGCAAAGCAGTCTCCCAATCTATGCCGGGTATAACCGATATACAGGAGGCCGCACCATGAGCACCTGATACAATAGATGACCCCAACAGACTCACAGGTGAAGAGTTGCCTCATCTGGAAGAACTGTTTGGGGCCCTGAACGGTAATGAGGGAGGAGGTGTAGGGGCAGGTGTAGCACTTGCTCCACTTGCAAGGATAAGCGCCAGGAGGGAGATCAATAGGGAGGGACGAATGGACAAGGGAGTAGCGTAGGGAGCGATCCCTTTGGAAAGCGGAAAGTGGGGGAGGGATGGGAAAGATGTGCTTGGTGGTGGGATCCCATTGGAGAGTGAACCAGCATGGTTTTGTGCAGGGCAGGTTGTATCTTACCAACTTGACTCTGTTTTTTGACAAGGTGACAAGAGAGATTGATGAAGGTAGGGCAGCAGATGTGGTCTACATGGATTTTAGTAAGGTATTTGACAGAATCCCTCATAGGAGGCTAATCCAAAAGATTAAGATGCATAGGGTTCGCGACAAATTGGCTATTTGGATCCAAAACTGGCTTGTGCATAGAAGACAGAGGGCAGTGGTGCAGGGTTTTACTGGAGTTGGAGTTCTGTAATTAGAGGTGTTCCACATAGATATGTGCTGGGACCTCTGCTGCTTATGATGTATATAAATGACCTGGATGAAAATGTAGATGGGTGGGTTAGTAAATTTGCGGATGATACCAAGGTTGGTGGAGTTGTGGATAGTGGAGAAGACTGACAAAGAATACTGCATGATATAGATCAATTGCAGATATGGGTAGATGGAGTTTAAAGCAGATAAATGTGAGGTGTTGCACCTCAGTAGGGCAAATGCAAGGAGACAGTACACTGTTAAGAGCAAGATCCTTAACAGTGTTGCTGAGCAAAGAGATCTTGGGATTCAAGTTCATACCTCCTTGAAAGTGGCTATAGAGGTTAATAAGGTGGTTAAGAAGGCTTATGGAATACTTGCTTTTATTAGTTGAGGCACTGAGTTCAAAAGTCTAGGGATTATGTTGCAACTTTATAAAACTTTGGTTAGGCCACATCTGGAGTATTGTGTACAGTTCTGGTTGGCTCACTATAGGAAGGACATTGAGGCTTTGGAGATGGTGCAGAAGAGGTTTACCAGGATGCTGCCTGGTTTAGAGGACATCTACTATCGTGAGAAGCTGGATAAACTTGGGTTGTTTTCTCTGGTGTAGCGAAGGCTGAGGGGAGATCTGATAGAGGTTTATAAGATTATGAGAGGCATAGATAGAGTAGACAAGGAGTATCTGTTTCCCAAGGTTGGAATGTCTAATACCAAGGGGCATGCTTTGAAGGTGAAGAGGGGGTGCTTTGAAAGGGGATGTGAGGGGTAAATTTTTTACTGAGAGCGTAGTGGATGTCTGGAATGCACTGCCTGGTATGGTGGTAGAGGGAAATATATTAGGGGCTTTTAAGGGACGTTTGAATAGGAATATGAATGTGAGGAAGATGGAGGGATATGGACATGGTGTAGGGAGGAGGGGTTGGTGTTTGTGTGTTCTTGATTTGCTTTTAGCTGGTTGGGTACATCATAATGGGCTGAATGGCCTTTTCCTGTGCTGTACTGTTATATGTTCTATTTATGAGTGCATCATGTAATTTCTCTCATCCCAACACTTACATAAAGACCAGCTCCACAGGTCAGTTCTCAATTGGTTTAGATTGAATTGGACTAACTCTGGGATACACCTCTTTTCTCCTGGTTTTAGGAGGCCTGAGAAGCCCAACTGCTTTGTAGATTTAAAAAAAAGAATTTGCAAAAGCTTATGCTTACTAAGTACACATGGGCCAAGCAAATATCATACGTATAAGAAATATTGGAATGTGTAGAAGAATGCGAAACCAAAAGAAGGCATTTTCCGACTTAAATAAAACAATCTTAAGTAAACATTCTGCTGAGGTTGACTTGAATATCCTATATAATAGCTTCTTGTCCTTTTCCCTCTGAATGCTTTCAACGCTGAGCTGTTTAATGGGCTAAAATTATTCTCCCAAGCTTTTGGAATTAAATTAGTGTAGCAAATGTTCTTTGACTAGCCTTTTTAAAAATGCAGACTGAGATAGCTTCTTCAGACTCAATTCCTCCAATAAACATTATAATTTTATGAAGATAAATAGACGATAAAGTGATTATGCAGCAGAGAAAGTTAAGAGCAAATTTGGCCAAAGTGTTTTAAGTCACATAAAATAAGACAGATAAACAGGGTTAAATAGCCTTTTAAAAGTGGGATCAGGAATTGCAGTGTTGTGGCGACCCACTTTCTGGCACACACGAACCGGCTCACAACAGCACGTGCAGGCAGAGGGCCGGCCCCAAAAAGGGCGCCAGGCCATCTTCACCAGCAGGGGGAAAATCCCGCGTGCGGAAAGGGTCTGGGAATATGCATTCCCCACAGCAGCCCCGCCCCAGGGAGGGTGGGAACGGGAAGGCTTTAAAGCAGGCCGCGAAGTTTGAATAAATCTCTTTCATCGCAACTCTAACTCACCGACTCCGTGTGGTTATTCTAGCGCTGTGTGTAGCACACCGCTACAATTGGTGACCCCGACGGCCCAAACAATATTTGGACCAGAGATGACCGACGCCGCATCTGTTCACGCAGTTTCGTTAAAACTGCCAAGCTTCTGGACGCTGCGACCCCAATTATGGTTCGAACAAGCAGAAGCACAATTCCACATTCAGCAGATAACCTCAGAGTCCACTCGCTACTACTACATGCTGAGCTCACTTGACCAGGAGACAGCTGCACAAGTTGAGTTTATACAGTCTCCCCCGGAGGATGACAAATACACAGCATTCAAAGCCCTGCTCATAAGGACTTTCGGACTCTCACGGCGCGAACGAGCGCGCCGCTTAATGCACCTGGATGGTTTGGGAGACAGGCCGCCGTCAGCATTAATGAACGAGATGCTGGCCCTGGCTGAAGGACACAAACCCTGCCTCATGTTTGAGCAGGCGTTCCTAGGGCAACTGCCCGAGGACATATGCCTGCTGCTGTCCGACGCAGATTTCAGCAACCCCCGGGAGGTGGCGGCCCGAGCAGATGTGCTGTGGAATGCCAGGAAAGAGAGAGGGGCATCCATCGCACAGATCACCAAGCCGCGTGCCCAACGACAGACCAGACCAGGCCCGACAGCAGAGCCTACAAAACCCGGCGACGGGAGTGAGGAACCCAACGAACAATGGTGTTTCTACCACCAGCGGTGGGGCACAGAGGCCCGCCGCTGCAGACCACCCTGCAAATTCCCGGGAAATGCCAGGGCCAGCCGCCGCTGATGGCTACGGCGGCTGGCCATCTGGGACAAGCAGTCGGGACGCCGCTTTTTGGTCGACACCGGAGCGGAGATCAGCGCCTTACCTTCAATGAGTTATGACACCCGCAACAGAGAACCGGGACCCACCCTGAGGGCCGCAAATGGCAGCACAATACGAACCTACGGCACCCGCACGGTGCAGCTACAGTTCAGCTCCAGCCGGTTCACGTGGGACTTCACATTGGCCGCCGTGGCCCAACCACTCCTGGGGGCAGATTTTCTACGAGCCCACAGCCTGCTGGTCGACCTGCAAGGGAAGCGATTAGTCCACGCCAAGACTTTTCAAAGGTTCTCCCTGGGTGAAGCACAGTTGCCAGCCCCACACCTGGACTCCATCACGCTGTCCGACGATGAATTCACCAGGGTCCTGGCGGATTTCCCATCAGTACTGACACCGCAGTTCACGGCAGCCATGCCCAGACACGGAGTACAGCACCACATCCCGACCCAGGGACCACCCCTCCACGCCCGTGCTCGAAGGCTTCCCCCGGACAAGCTCCGACTGGGGAAGGAGGAGTTCAAGAAGATGGAGGAATTAGGGATCATATGACGGTCCGACAGCCCATGGGCCTCCCCCTTTCACATGGTGCCCAAGGCAACGGGGGGCTGGAGACCATGCGGTGACTACCGCAGACTGAACGAGGCTACAACGCCAGACCGCTACCCTGTGCCGCACATTCAAGACTTCGCAGCAAACCTACACGGCGCAAGGATCTTTTCCAAGGTAGACCTCGTCTGGGGATACAATCAAATCCCTGTACATCCGGACGACATCCCCAAAACAGCACTTATCACCCCGTTCGGACTTTTCGAATTCCTCAGAATGCCGTTCGGTCTAAAGAATGCCGCACAGACTCTCCAGCGGCTAATGGACGCGGTGGGATGCGACCTGGACTTTGCATTCATCTATTTGGACGACATCCTCATAGCCAGCAGTAGTCGGCAAGAGCATCTGTCCCACCTCCGCCAGCTCTACTCCCGCCTGAGCGAATTCGGCCTTACAATCAATCCAGCCAAATGCCAGTTCGGACTCGACACCATCGACTTCCTGGGCCACAGGATTACTAAAGACGGGGCAACCCCGCTGCCCGCCAAGGTAGACGCGGTCCGCCACTTCCCCCGACCCAACACAATCAAAGGCTTGCAGGAATTCGTTATGGTGAATTTTTACCACCGTTTCCTCCCCTCAGCAGCCCGAACCATGCGCCCCCTGTTCACCCTGATGTCAGGTAAGGGCAAGGACATTACCTGGGACGAAGAAGCCGCAACCGCTTTTGTTAAAACCAAAGAAGCCTTAGCAAACCCCGCGATGCTAGTGCACCCCAGAACGGACGTTCCTACTGCCCTCATGGTGGACGCATCCAACACAGCGGTCGGTGGAGTGCTGGAACAACTCATCGAGGGTCGCTGGCAACTCCTGGCATTCTTCAGCAAACACCTACAACCACCCTAACTCAAATACAGTGCTTTCGACCGGGAGCTATTGGCACTATACCTGGCAATCCGGCATTTCAGGTACTTCTTAGAAGGTAGGCCCTTCACCGTGTTCACAGACCACAAACCGCTTACCTTTGCATTCACTAAGGTGTCCGACCCCTGGTCGTCCTGCCAGCAGCGACATCTGTCCTACATCTCCGAGTACACGACGGACATCCGGCATGTCTCTGGAAAGGACAACGTTGTGGCAGATGCACTATCCAGACGTACCATACAGGCCCTGTCCCAGGGGGTGGACTATGCAGCGCTGGCAGAGGCACAGCAGGCAGACACTGAGATCCCCAGTTACAGGACTGCAGTCTCCGGTTTACAGCTTCAAGACCTCCCCGTAGGCCCAGGTGAGAGGACCCTACTATGTGACATCGCTACCGGCCAACCCCGCCCCGTCGTCCCAGCAGCCTGGCGCTGGCAGATTTTCGAGTCCATTCACAACTTAGCGCACCCCTCCATCAGGACAACCGTCCGGCTGGTCGCCAACAGGTTCGTGTGACATGGACTTCGTAAACAGGTCAGTGAATGGGCCAAAACGTGCATGCAGTGCCAAACGGCCAAGGTGCAGCGGCACACCAAGACTCCGCCGCAGCGGTTCGAACCCACCTGCCGGAGGTTCGACCACATCCATGTGGGTATCGTGGGGCCCCTGCCAGTGTCGCGAGGAGCGCAGTACCTCCTAACTATGATAGACCGGTTCACCAGATGGCCAGAGGCAGTCCCGCTCACCGACACCACCTCCGAATCCTGCGCCCGAGCACTGATCGCAACCTGGGTAGCCCGCTTCGGGGTACCGGCCCACATTACCTCCGACAGGGGTGCCCAGTTCACCTCCAGCCTGTGGTCGGCAATGGCCAACCTTTTAGGAACACAGCTACACCACACAACTGCCTACCACCCACAGTCGAACGGACTAGTGGAGGGCTTCCACCATCACCTGAAATCGGCTCTCATGGCCCGCCTGGAGGGGCCTAACTGGGTGGACGAGCTTCCCTGGGTCCTGCTCGGAATCCGCACGGCGCCCAAGGAGGATCTACACACCTTGTCGGCCGAGTTGGTGTACGGCGCGCCCCTAGTTGTCCCAGGAGAGTTCATACCAGCCCCAAGGGGGCAAGAGGAAGAACCTGCAGCAGTCCTGGACAGACTACGTGAGAGGCTTGGTAACCTGGCCCCCATACCCACTTCACAGCACGGACAGAGCCCGACCTGCGTACCCAAAGACCTGCAGAACTGTAAGTTTCTTTTTGTACGACGGGGCGGACACTGGGCACCGCTACAGTGGCCCTACGAGGGGCCGTTTAAGGTGATCAGGAACAACGGGTCCACGTTCGTGCTAGACATTGGGGGGAGAGAGGAGGTTTTCACGGTGGACCGACTCAAACCGGCCCATGTGGACTTGGCGCAGCCGGTCCAGGCTCAGGCTCCGCGGCGCAGGGGCAGACCTCCCAAACAGAGGCCGATCCAGACTGTGGACATTGGGAGAGGTATCGCCGGTTCTGTGGGGGGGTGGTTATGTGGCGACCCACTTTCTGGCACACACGAACCGGCTCACAACAGCGCGCGCAGGCAGAGGGCCGGCCCCAAAACGGGCGCCAGGCCATCTTCACCAGCAGGGGGAAAATCCTGCGTGCGGAAAGGGTCTGGGAATATGCATTCCCCACAGCAGTCCCACCCAGGGAGGGCGGGAACGGGAAGGCTTTAAAGCAGGCCGCGAAGTCTGAATAAATCTCTTTCATCGCAGCTCTAACTCACCGACTCCGTGTGGTTATTCTAGCGCTGTGTGTAGCACGCCGCTACAATGTTCCATTATCCTGCTGTTGAACTGGAATACAGGCAACATAACTCTTCCCACCCAGCTCACTTTAGTGAACTCATTGGCTGGCCAGCCTCCCTGTTGATTGGTTGATTACATCAGCTGTTGCATCATAGCCAGGAGTGGCTTGCATCTGCCAAGACAGACCTGTAATGCTTAAAAGTAGTCTGAACCTCATTAAAAAAAAAGTGCATTGTTTCTGGGACAACTGCTGACAAGAGTGCCTCAAAATGCTTACTTTGGGTAGCTTTTATTTTTGCAGTGATGTCAAGGCATACGCATATTGTTCAGTTATGGAGGGACTATTACATTAAGAAAAATAAGAAGTGATTTAATTGAAATATAAGAAGTTCTTAAGGGAAATAGAGTTCTGACAGATCATCTTACCATCTTAGGTTAAAGATCAGCTTTATTTGTCATGTGTACGGTATATCAAAACATACAGTGAAGCGCGTCATTTTGTGTCAACGCAGTTTAAGGATTTGTTAGGGGCATTCTGCAGGTGTCACCATACCCCTGCACCAACATTCCATGCCCACAACTTACCAACCCTTTCTAACACATATGTCTTTGGACTGTGGGAGGAAACCAGAGCACCCGGAGGAAACCAGTTCACATAAAGTGGAGAAAATGAGCAATTTCAAGTTCCTGGGTATCAAGATCTCTGAGGAGCTAACCTGATCCCAACCTATTGATGCAGCTATAAAGAAGGCAAGAAGGCAGCTGTATTTCATTAGGAGTATGAAGAGATTTGGTTTGTCACCTAAAACAGTAGTCCCCAGCCATACGAGGAAACGATATGATTTGGCGATATGAAACAATATGAGTCAGCTGCACCTCTCCTCATTCCCTGTCATGCACTGTTGAACTTGAACATCCCCCCCCCCCCGCCCCCCACCGTCGGCCTATCTGCAAGAATATCGTCAATATTAAACCGGTCCGTGGTGCAAAAAAGGTTGGGGATCCCAGACCTAAGACACTCAAACTTCTACAGAAGTACTGTGGAGAGGACTCTGACAGGCTGCATCGCTGTCTGGTATGGTGGGGATGGGGGAGCTGCTACTGCACAAGACTGAAAGAAGCTACAGAAAGTTGTCAGCTTCATGTAGGGTACTAACCTCCATAGTATCAAAGGCATCTTCAAGGAGCAGTGCCTCAGATAGGTTATTATTAACGACCCCCATCACCCAGGTCATGCCCTCTTCTCACTGTTACCATCAGGAAGGAAGTACAGAAGCCTGAAGGCACACACTCAGCAATTCAGGAGCAGCTTCTTCCCCTCTGCCATCTGATTCCTAAATGGACATTAAACCCATGAACACAACCTCACTTTTTTTATTATCTGTCTTGCACTGTTTTTAATCCAACTATTTAGTATTCGTATATATACTTCAATTCATTTACTTATTTATATTTTTCTATATTATCATGTATTGCATTGTACTGCTGCTGTTAAGTTAACAGGTTTCACGACATATGCCAGTGATATTAAACCTGATTCTGAAACCAACATTGTCACAGGGAGAATGTCACACATTCCAAAGATGTCCATACTGTAGGTAAATTGTCCTCTCTGTAAATTGTTCCAAGCATAAAGGTAAGTGGTAAATTTGGGAGAGACTTGAGGATGTGGGGAGATTCAAGAACTGGGATTATTGTAGGATTAGTGTAATTAGGTGGTTATTTATTGGCCAAAGGGCCCATTTACATTTACATGCTCTATCTCTCCACGACTCCAAATGTGAAGCCACTATTTACTTTTGTTGGCCCGTCTTGAACTAGTAGTCAGAGTATTAAAATAAGGGTCAGCCATTGGAGACATTGATGGCAATGAATTGGGGTGGCATGGTAGCGTAGTGGTTAGCACGAAGCTTTACGGTACCAGCGACCTAGGTTCAATTCCCGCTGCTGCCTGTAAGGAGTTTGGACGTCCTCCCTGTGACCACGTGGGTTTTCTCTGGGCGCTCTGGTCTCCTCGTACAGTCCGAAGGCGTACCGGTGGGAAGATAATCGGTCATTGTAAATTGTCTTGTGATTAGGCTAGGATTTAACTGTGGGAATTGTTGGGTGGTGCATCTCGAAGGGCCCAAAGGACCTACTCTATGCTGTATGTCAATAAATATAATAAATAGATTTATTCACCCAGATATTGATGATTCACTGACATATCTACTTGATGGTTGAGTCATTGAGTATATTCAAGGTAGAAATTGATAGATCTTCAGGTATTAAGGGGTTCAATGAAATGTTTCGTGCACAAGGTGGAAAATTCACCATGATCTTGTTGAATGACAGAAGTGTCTTTAAGGGCTGAATCGCCTATCTGCTCCGCTTATGTACTGCAGGGCTAATTCAGAGCAAGCCAGGCAGCAGCAGCCTTGTTTCAGCACAACGATGGTCTGTGCTCTATCAGTTCTGGCATGGCATTGTTTTTTCATGTGCTTTTCTCAGATTTTATGCATTGTGTCTCGGAGTCACAGCTCTTGTTACAGAATAGCCACGCTTGGCTCAACACCAGCACTTTAAACGCAGCTGGTGCTGCAGGCTGCCACTGAATGAAAGAATGATGACTGTTGTCGGATATTCGTTATCTGTGGGCATGCATTAAAGGAGTGTGTTTACTTCCAGTCTCAGATGGAGTTGATATTGTGGCACTGCAGTGCCGTGTGTGTGAGTGTGTGTATGTGTGTGTGTGTGTAGTCAATGGTCCCCTGCACAGAGAGCAAACGTACAATGCCAGCAAAGCATTGTTTTCTCATCACATGCCTATTTCCAGACACAGAAGGAAACATGTCTGTCTTGGAATGTAACTTTTCTTGCACAACTTCCATATTTTCCAGCTATCCCTAGAACAGGGCTTCCCATCCTAGGGTCCATGGACCCCTTGCTCAATGGCATTGGTCCATGGCATAAAAAAGGTTGGGAACTCCTGGCTTAGAAGGATGACTAAGAAAGGTTTGTCAAGTTTGACGGCCTTTGACACTACAGTCTTTGTTCTGCTCTGTTGGTTGTACTCGGGGTGGTGACAACACACAGATTTCCCTGCGGATAATTACTGGGAATACTCAGCAGGTCTGGCACAATCTGTGGACGGAGAGGAGGGTTTGTTTCCATTCAATATCATTTCATCACAAAGTTAAAGGGCTGGAAAGAATGGGGAGGGGTGGAGGGAACGAGAGAAATATCTCTGATAGGGTGGAGAGAGATTGAATCACTCTTGCGGTGGTGCAGGTTGGGGAAAGATGTTGAATCCTCATTAGTCGCATGATCCAACGAAAGAAGCAACTAGAGGGGCAGAATTGTAAATGAAGAGGGAGAAGGAGTAACAGAGGGAAAATGTCTGAAGGTGAGATACTCACTAGACAAGCAAAACTCTGCATCTGCAGGGTACAGTTTTGTTTTCCTGGGGAAATTGTTACTGGACTGCAGAAACTATGTTCTTCTCTTAGATTCAGATAGGAGGATAGTTCCTTGAAGACACTGGGCAGATAAACCATGATATATCTCCTACCCCACTCCACTGCACTCAACCTCCTCCTCTACCTCCCTTTTCTAGGAGTGGAAAGAACTTCCTTGATCTTGGTTTATCCTCCCAGCCCTGCAGTACTCTGTATAGGGTCGGGAGAATAAATAGATTATTTCCAGTAATGCGTGCTTGTAGAAGAAAATTGAAATAAATTAGACATTGTCCAGCACCTGCCCCAACACTGCTTGGAGACTTGAAACATTTGCAGAAAGCGCCACACCTTTAAACAATCAGTTCAACAATCATTCGTATCTAACTGATTAGACAGTAAAAAATGGTTTGTCTCATTAAATAGTGCTGCTAGGATCTTTCAAGTGTCAAGCTAACTATGTGAGGGTAAGGGCTGACCATCACACTACAAAAGGAAAGCACCAGGTTTATCATGATGCACCTGCCCACTGCACTTTCTAGCAGACGTCCACTCTATGTTTACAACCTCCCTCACTATCATAATTTCTGGGGAATTCAAATTTCTGATGTATATTGAGTCTGCCAAACAGAAACTCAGCCCAAGAAGTATTGTTACTGAAAGGAAACGAACTATTTTCTGTTTTGGTATAACTGCATTTGCTGTTTAATATTTATTTTTTACTTGAGCCAGTAATGGTTTGAATATTGACTTTACTCAATCTCCAGGTGCTGATGTCCTTGAAAGCAATTGGAAATGCTGGTCTTGCAGCTGGAGCTCTGATCCCGACACTGAATAAGTGCGTGCAGTCGAAAACTAATTTGCTGCAAGTGCGACTTGCTGCTATTTATGCTTTCCGGAGAATTCCCTGCGAAGCTGATGTAAGATAATATTCACAGCAGATTGCTTATCTATGGAGGCACAAGACTGCAGATGCAGGAATCTGGGGTAGTCAGTCTGCTGGTGGGAAACTCAGTGACTTGAGCAGCATTTGTAGGGGGTGGGGGTAAAGGAGTGTCATCATTTTAGTTGAAACCCTGCATCAAAACTGATGAGTTTAGATCCACACTGTTGACCGTTCCTTCTCCCCACTGATGCTGCTGACATGAGGAAATCTGCAGATGCTGGAATTTCAAGCAACACACATAGAAGCTGCTGGTGAACACAGCAGACCAGGCAGCATCTCTAGGAAGAGGTACAGTTGACGTTTTGGGCCGAGACCCTTCGTCAGGTCTAACTGATGGAAGAGTTAGTAAGAGATTTGAAAGTGGCAGGGGGAGGCAGAGATCCAAAATGATAGGAGAAGACAAGAGGGGGAGGGATGGACCCAAGAGCTGGACAGGTGATTGGCAAAAGGGATATGAGAGGATCATGGGACAGGAGGCCCAGGGAGAAGGGAAAGGGGGAGGGGGGAAAGCCCAGAGGATGGGCAAGGGGTATAGTCAGAGGGAGAAAAAGGAGAGAGAGAATTTCTCTGTCTTCTATCATTTCGGATCTCCTCCTCCCCCTCCCACTTTCAAATCTCTTACTAGCTCTTCTTTCAGTTAGACCTGACGAAGGGTCTTGGCCCGAAACGTCGACTGTACCTCTTCCTAGAGATGCTGCCTGGCCTGCTGCATTCACCAGCAACTTTGATGTGTGTTGCTGCTGACATGCTGGTTTTCTCTAGCAGATTGCTGGCAATATTTGGCTGCAGTTCCACAGTGAGGATCTTTTCTGTTCTGATTAAACATTGTTTAATTTTAAATAAATGCAGGATAATGACTTAAAATCTAATGCAAAATTTATTTAAAGTGACCAGACCTTTCGCTTTGTCTGCCTGACTTGGTTCTTCATTCTTGCTGATGCTCTTGTTGCTTTTAGCGCACTGTGTTAGTTCAACTGTATCAGACAATGGATGAAGATGTGGAGCTCCGAATTGCAGCTTACTGCATCTTAATGAGATGCCCCAGCGATCAGCTGTTCGAAATAGTAGGCCTCACTCTGCGGAAGGAAAAATCCACTCAAGGTTGGGATTTTGGCACACTTCGAAGTTTCTTGTGACAATGAGTGATGCAATCAAAACTTCTTAATGGGGTCATTTAATTGGCAAGCTTATTGAAAATCTGCCACAAAGTTTGAAACAGTGTATTAACAGCAAATGGATGAAAAGCAATGTATTAAAACCTACTTATTTAAACATGTAACAATGGAAAAGTTACAAGATGTTTCTGTTAAGAAAACAGACCAGGGTTTGATAAGACATCGTTACTAATTTATTAGTCCTGATTTTACATTTAGCCTGTGGATTAACACGTTGCAGGTTGGTGTACTTAATCCAGGAAAGATCTTGGCTCTCAGTTATTTTCCATTCACTAGACCTGATCCCTTCCTGGCCTCTGTAGAAATAACTGGCCACTCAGTGTGCAATAGCAGCAGTTTAAAACAACAGGAGATCGTACAAGAGCATAAGAGGATTGAGGCAGGATTTGGCCATTTGGTCCCTCAAGCCTGCGCTACTATTCAACATGTTTATGGTTGATCAGTTCCAGGCCTCATCTTCAAGACCAGGTCACCTTAGTCCTCAGTTCCCAGATTTTTTTCAAAAAATTATTTGCCTCCTCCTTAACTGTTTCCTGGGATCTAGCTGCCACAGGCATCTTCAAAAGGAAGTTCTGGAGATTTACTGTGAGCAGAATTGCCAATGTGCCTTAGTCTTAAATGTCTGCTTTCATGCCATATAACTATGCTGCTACCTTTCAGACTCACCCATAAGTGGAATGATCCCTGAGGATCATTTACACTGTTATGCTCCCTTAGGATCTTTTGTATTTCAGTAACATCCTACCTCTCATCTAGTTGGGCAAAAAGGCGGGATTCCCTACTGTATGATTCTATGACCCATTCTGTTAAACACCAAATAATGATGATTCCGAGTATTGAGCCACTCATGATAGGGTAACCATCTCAATCTAATAAGTGGTCTAATATATTTCTTCAGTACTTCTTCCCATGTTAATATATACTGATGCGTGGGATCCAAATCTATACATAATACTCAAGGTATGGCCTCACCAAGGCTTGTACAATGTTAATATCCCTTCCTGATTTTGAAGCTCAAGCCCCCTTTAAAAGGACTAATTTACCTTCCTAACTGCATGCTGCACCAGTCTGTTAACCATCTGTGATTTTAGTCTCTCTCTATTCAAGGTTCTATGGTTTCTTTCTTTCTAAGTCATAGTTTGTCATTGGAGCTGCCTTAACAGTGCATGAACTCACTCTACCCCACATTAATTTGCCAAGTTTTCACCCATTCACTCAACCTACCCACCAGGAGCCATTCCCAGCATGTCTGTTGGAAACATAGAAAATAGGTGCAGGAGTAGGCCATTCGGCCCTTTGATTCTGTACCGCCATTCAGTACGATCATGGCTGATCATCCAACTCAGAACTCTGTACCAGCCTTCTCTCCATACCCCCTGATCCCTTTAGCCACAAGGGCCACATCTAACTCCCTCTTAAATATAGCCAATGAACTGGCCTCAACTGTTTCCTGTGGCAGAGAATTCCACAGATTCACCACTCTCTGTGTGAGGAAGTTTTTCCTCATCTCTGTCCTAAAAGGCTTCCCCTTTATCCTCAAACTGTGACCCCTTGTTCTGGACTTCCCCAACATCGGGAACAATCTTCCTGCATCTAGCCTGCCCAATCCCTTTAGAATTTTATACGTTTCAATCAGATCCCCCCTCAATCTTCTAAATTCCAGAGAGTATAAGCCTAGTTGATCCAGTCTTTCATCATATGAGAGTCCTGCCAAGTACTCCCCTGTTAGAGCTCCAAGTATGTCCCCGTTATGAAGGATGGAGCAGGAATTTAGAGTTGGAAGAATTACGGGGATAAAGGAGGCCCAATTTTCCTTCCAGGCTAAGATTATCAAAATAGGTTCAGCCAGCCCAGTAACCCCATAGCTCCACCTGATGTAGCATTTTAAAAGCAATTAAACAGTGTAGTCTTAAACCATGCAGTTGAGAAAAATTGTTCAGACAGCAGACCCGGAGAGTGTTAGCAAAGCCTGAGCTGCCATTTTAACAGGACGCCTGGTGGCCTTGGCCTGGTTACATTTGCCATGTAGTTGAAAGTTAATATTAGCCAGATTAGGATGGTAGAAGAGTGGATGAATGTAAGGTTTATTTTACCTCCTCTTACCTGCTGTTCACTGAGAGTGTGTGGGACAAAGCCAGTGAATGATGCAATCAGGTGAAACACAGATAAGGAAATCATATAATTAGTACATTTCATTTCCACTTATCCAGCAAAAAATCATCCAAGATTCTGTATACTGTCTTCAAATTATTTCTGAAATTAGAATAGAGAGTAATATGATCTCCACTAATTACTTTTAATGATGATTTTCTTTTGTTGTCACTAAAGTGACCATTCTTAATTTAATGAGAAAAATTGTTTGAAATATTTTTGCTGTTTTATCCAGACGATCAGGGATAGAGGTGGAGGAAGCATTCCTGCAATAAACTTGCTGTAAATGGATCATGTATTTGAGCAGTGGCATGTTTGTACACTGTGGTGCATGTGGATCATTCTTTAACCAATTAAATCTATTTTCTCAGTGGGCTCGTTTGTGTGGACCCATTTATCTCAGATCATGGAAACAAATAACCCCCTCAAACAGCAGCTGAGGGAATCTCTTCCCAATTATATCATCAGCAAAGACTTTGACCTAGAACACTGGAAATATTCATCGTATATGGATGCCACTTTTCTGTCAGGTATAACGGCAATGTGTTCGATCTATGTATGCCAATTACTTTAAAGGGGACATCTGTTGACTAACTCAAGTAACATCCCCACTTGTAGAGCCCACCAAGACTGTGGCAGCATTTTGTACAGCAGACAAATGAAGAGCAAAATTAGTGATCATGCTTGCCAGTCAGTGTTTTAAAAGGTTGCTTTGGGTAGTTTTAGAATTATAAGTAAATGCAGCTTATTCTTTTATATTTGGCAAATGTTTGAAAACAAGGTGTAATAATTTTAAGAATTAGCTGTTAAGTTGGACTTGTATATTGTAGCTTGAATATATGTTTCCAAGTCAAAAGATTGGTTTTGGACACAATAATCCCAGTGGAAGAAACATTCTAAAAGAACCCTTTGTAATGTAAAAAGTATTTGCCAATACTCCAGATGCACAGTCTACATGTTGTTATAATTCCTAGAATTTAAGACATTGTGCAATGGCTATTGAGGAAAAAAAAGTGTTTGTTTACTAATGAAACCTTTACTGTTGCACTTCATTTGTTACAGAATCATTTTCTGTTGGGACAAATGCAGAAGCTGCTCTTGTTTTCTCTCCAAAGTCCTTTTTGCCTCGTTCAATAATGGCAAATCTCACCGTGTTTGCAATGGGCCATGCTGTCAATCTCCTGGAGGCAAGTTTCCTTTGATCAAAGGGCATAATGTTTTTCCTAATTAATCATGAGGGAGAGAGAGGGAGGGGGAGACATTCTCTAAATGGCAAGAATGTCAGAACTGTGAAGAGTGTGATTCAGAAATCCAAATGCAAAATGTACTAGGGGCAGTACATGGGCACAAGCAATTATTTAAAAAAAAACAATGAAATGAATTCAAATCAATTTGACCAGAGTGTAAAGAAGTGAAAGTTGTGTTGTATTCCGTGTTGAATACTCTGGTTAGATCCCACTAAGGTCACCAGGCATCAACAGGAACATATTCCAGAGGTTGGAATCATACCTCACAGATAATTGAGATTGTTGGAGTCATCATTGTAGCACAGTGTCCAAGGACCAACCATCTTCAGCTGCTTCATTAATGACTTTTATGTCACAAGTGGCGCTGTTGTCTGATAACTTCACAATATCCAATTCCATTCACATTTCCTTAGCAAATGGAAGAGGCCATGCCAGTGTGCAACAAAATGGGGACTACATTTAGGTATGTGTAGATTATTGCCAAAGTAACTCTCATACCACAAAAAACCAACAATGACCATCTCCAAGAAGAGAGAATCTGAACCTCTCTCTTGGTGTTCATGGTATTACCAGAGCAGGTCAGAGACTGATGTCCAAGTATGAGGCAAAGGTCGGGGCTGTGATGGAATGCTGTCAACGCATACAGCACTATTCAAAACAGAACAGCCAGCTTGGTTGGGATTCTGTCAGTCTCCCTAAACAGGGACCCCCTTCACCATATAGCCAATCCAAATGCAGTACAATTGCTCTGTCAGGCTACCGCAACAGCATCTACCAAACCGGCAATATCTACAACTAGGAAAGGCAAGGATGGCAGTGCGTGGGAGCAGCGCCTCCTCTTGGAAATATATTGCCAGTCCTTTACCATCGCTAAGTATAAATCCTAGAACTCCCTGCCCAAATGCATTGTTGAAGTTCATTCACAAGCAGAATTGCTGCAGTTCAAGAAGGTGGCCTACCACCAGTTTTTCAAGGGCAATTAGTGATGACAAGATATGGTACCCTTGCCAACAATTCCCACATCCTTTGAGTGAGTGAAACCAAATTGTAATTAGATCTCTGCAGCATTTTTCAAGAAAGATAAATTGGATTTTTTATGCAAGCCAGGAGAGACCCACCAGAATGATATTGAGGCCAGAACGATCAAACTGTGAGGACAGATTTAAATACAGAAGATAAAAATGTGATCAGATTGAGCTATGTTGAGGTAGTGTGTTAGATACAGAGGATATTTTCTGTGGTGAAGGAGACAGGGACGAAGAGGTAACCCGTGAATATCAGAGTTAGGTACTTGGTATTGACATCAAAAATATATTCCTTTGCAGAAGTGATGATGGAAATCTGCTCCCCAGCAATTGTTGAGTTTGGATTAACTGAAAAGTCAAAGCATTGATTTAAAGAAATGAGTTGGGCAAGGGTTGAATAATCATGTCAATTTTAAGATGCAGGTTATTTTGCTTTAATTCATCCCTGTTCCTATTTGCTGGCTATCACATCACTGCCTTCATTATAATGCTCTCTCACTAACCAAAGTAGAGTTATACCATGGTTTGAAGATGAAAGACATTTGTATCCACTTGTAATCATTTACCTTGTTGGATAAGCTTTGGATCCTTATTCAAATGTAAGTTACCACCTTAAAGCAAAACAATACAGTAATGAGTGAAAATATTAATTACTTTTTACAATTTTCTCTCATCTGAAAGCAATGGGAGTTTATCTAAGAGCTACAGATTCTGTTGTAGCGCCTCCATTCTGAAATATTCCCTGGTGCACCAAAGCATGCGTTCTTCAGTTTTCTGGTTGTAACTCTAACAGATACCCATTTATTTTAGTGAGGTTGTTATTACTGCTGCAATCAGAAACTACAGATTGGAGTAAGGTGCCTTCATCCACAAATGTTTAGTTAGCCTTTTTATTACACAGGTTCCAAGTCCAGGGGTTAAATGAAGTCTGTACTTCTAAAAATTCACTGGTGGTTCTGCTACGATATTCAAATGGCAAATATTCTAGCATTTGGAAAGTTAGAAGTAGATTTGGTTGGAATGCAGACATTTACTGCAGAGTAGACAACTAGGAAACAAAGTAAATGTCACAATCTACTTCTGGTAATTCCAAAGTGACAAACTTCCTTTGTAAATGTAGGCATTTGGAATTTATGATGCTAAAAGTGTGCATGACAGGAGGTGATTACAGTTTCCTGAAAAGTTCATAGAAAATTTGGAAGAATCAAAATTAATTTTGGGTGGTGATTAAAGCTGAGAGTTATAAGAATGGTTACTAACCATTCTTCTCATGATTCTAGGCAGTACAGATATTTATTCCCATTGACTTCAATGACGTGAACCCAGAGGGTTCACTGAACTAGCGATCTCAGACACCAAGTCTGCAGGCATTGAGAGTCCTGGGTTGGAGGTCTGTAAGGGCAGGAGTCATGAAGGGAGTAACCCCCTTCCCCGGTTACAGGAGTAAACCCCTTCCCCGTACAGATCCAGAGGTCGAGGCGCAAAGTTCAGGCCCTTGATTGGTGAATACAGGGGTCAAGGCCTCAGGTCAAACTTCTGACTGCTGAGTACAAGGGTTGAGGCCTAAAGGTCAAATCTGTGATTGGTGAGTCCTGGAGTGCATATCCCCAGGTCAGAGGTCAAAGCCGAAGGTTAAAGTCCGGAGCTCGGTGTGTCTGGAGGTACAGGCCCAAAGGTTAAAACCTTGAGTTGGCTTGTCTAGATGCCAGAAACCTGATGTTTGTGTGTCCAGGCCAGGGACTGGAGGTAGAGGCCCAATGTCTACGAGTCCAGGGCCAAAGTCTAGAGGTGGCCTGTCTTGGGGTTGGAGGCCCGTGTGTGTATGTGTGAGGGAAGTTGGTAAAGAGCCTTGTTTTGCTGCTGTTGCTTTGTTTTCTTTTGTTCTTGCTGCTGCTTGTGTTGTCCTGCGGTACATTGTGGACATGCTGTGTTGACACTAGAACATGTGGTGACACTTGCTGCTGGTTGTTACCACAAACAACACATTTGTTTCAATGCACATGTAGTAAATGAAACTTAATCTGAATGTGCACTTGCCAATGCTCTAAGAGAATATCTTACTTGCCTGTGGTCTTTGAGGGAGCATTGATTTGCAATGGAGACCTTTGAAAAAGGTTGTTCCCTCCACTGCAAAGTAATCTGAAAATATATTCATACGTACATGGCTGGTAAAACCATAGGCAATGAGTGTTGCAAGAAACTTAGGTGTTCACATCCATCCCTGTCATTGGTCAATTTGCAGTACAGACTACATTTAAAGACTGTCTAATGTGCTCAAGACCAATTTTATCTAATTTCTCATGATTAGGTAGAGCCACAAAGAATGGATGTGGCAGTTTTAACGAATATTTAGCCTGATGATGTTCAGCTGGTTGTCAACTACAAACGTGTTGCAAAATTTCACCAGGTGTACTTGTGGCTTGACTCTTAACCTGGTAATCTCATTCAGTATTGTATCTCCATGGTAATATACCACAGTTGCCAAGAGAAAGGTACTTAAAGCATGATGTAGATAACTTTAATCAATGTTGCTTTATTAAATATAGATGTCTCTCTATTAAACCCAACTCAAGCTCAGTGGCAGAGTTTGTTGCCCCTGTGTGATGTTTGTGCAGGAGTGGGTGGAGCCTGTGGCAGCTAGAGTCTATCCCATCATTGTCATCATTATGCACCGTGTCTTAAGACATGGGCGATCGTGGTCTTTGACCATGATTGTTCTTGGCAAATTTTTCTACAGACATGGTTTGCCATTGCCAGCTTCTGGCAGTGTCTTTAGAAGACAGGTGACCCCAGCCATTATCAATAACCTTCAGAAATAGTCTGCCTGGCCTCAGTGGTCGCATAACCAGGTCTTGTGACATGCACCAGCTGCTCAAATGATCATTTACCACCTGCTCCCATAGCTTCACCTGACCCTGATCAGTGGGGGGGGGGGCGCAGGAGAGGGGTGGTGTTGGTTAAGCAGGTACTACCCCTTGCCCAAGGGAGACTTGCAGGCTAGCAGAGGGAAGGAGTGCCTTACACCTCCTTTGGTAGAAACCAATCTCCACCCCACCAGCACTCCAACCCATACTCTGCTCTAACAGAAAGCAGATTTGGTTAGTTTCCATTGCTGCTGTTCTTGTAGACCACCAGACAACGTGAACAGTATTTGAGCAACTAGGAGCATGGCATGAGATGAAACCTTTTGAGGGCTAGCTCAAATACAGACTGCTATTGTCTACCAGTCGTTCTGTCTTTTCCTGCATCTCTCTGCTTTAAACTGATCTCTGAAGTTAAACTCTACAGTCAAAATTCCAGGGCCAACTACAGTATTCAACTTGGAGCAGTAGGTGCTGGCAAACACCTGGGCTAATTGAATCAACCATCATCTGCAAGTATGAAATTATTTAAATCTTTAAATTTTGCATAAGCTCTGCTATTCAGGAGCTTTCCTTCGGATTTTTCCTAAAGTGAACGCTTTATGGATGGTTAAATCTCCTAGTCAGGATCAAACTCAATAGGTAAGTCTAACCCAAAGAGCCAGATTCTTAATATATGAAGCATTGTGTTTGGGGACGTGAAGTCTATGGCATTTAAAGTCAATTAATTCGGATACAAGCTTGTTTAGGAATTATAGAATAATACCAACTTTGAAGCAGGTAATGTCATTCACAAACTTCGATTGCAAGTGTGATTTTAATAGTTGGGAATCTCTAGCTCTGTATTTTCATCCATATTGATTCCAGCCACTGGCCTTGCTAATGATGTTGTACATTTTGGAATGATATTTATTTACAAGATTTAAATGTGGCATTACTTTTGTGTCATTAATAGTATTCATCTCATTTTTTCTCTGCCTATTTATGTACAGGTTGGCATTCGAGTAGAAAATGCTGAGTATCTTGTACAGAAAATGTTGGGTCACAAGCAACCCCCTTTTATGGACAGGCCCAAATATGTTAAAAATTCAAGGAAAAAATGGAGAATGAGAAAACCAGCTAAATTTTCTGCTCAGCCTCTGAATAAGAAGGGAGCTGTGACAAGGCACACTGGTGGCAAATCAGTGACATCAAATCATCAGCTGGAGAAACTCAAGCCTGAAAGAGCAAAAAAAGGTTGCCGGAATGTGGACTATAATAGAATTAATGAAATAGAGACCAAGGTAAGTATACACTTATCAAAATACTTAGTTGAATGTCTGCTACAAATTAATAGTCATACAGTGGAAAAACAGGCCCTTTAGCATACCATGTCCACGCCAACCATTAAACATCCATCTATATCCGTCCCCTTTCAAAGTTCAAAGTACATTTATTATCAAAGTATGTATACATTAAACACCCTTGAGATTCATGTCCTTACAGGCAGCCACAAAACAAAGAAACCCAAAAGAACCCATTTAAAAAAAAGACTGACAAACACCATATGAGCAGAGAGAGGGAAAAAAAAGTAATGCAAAAAATAAAAGTAAGCTAATAGCATTTAGAATAAAATGGAGTCCTCAAACATGCAGCCCGGAGCAGGCCACAGCTTTAGCCTCAGTTCAATTCATAGTGGAGTAAATATCGCGGATCCCGCAGACACAAAGCCCGGAGCCAGCACATGGTCCGTTGTGTTGTATGCCTCCACGATCTAAGTACTCATCTACAGTAGATACTACTTAAAATCTCCGAGAGTAACCGCCTCAGTCACACATTTGTATAAGTTACTCCCTGCTAACCCTCTGCGTTTAGAAAATCTGCCTCAGTTCCCTTCTAAACTGTTTATTTCCAAACTTAAATCTAGGCCTTCCAACTTCAGATGGTTCTGAAATGTGATTAGGATTACTTCCGACGGTCTTTTCAATGCCCCTTATATTTGATATTCCTTTATCAGCTGCTCTCTCAGCCTCTTCGCTCCAAGGAAAGTGAACCCAGCTTTGAACTGAGAATCCTGAGAAAGGAAACAATAAAACAAAAGATCATGAAGGTGGACCTCAGAAGGAACTTTCAGTTGGGATCAATTGACCCTCGTACAGGGACTAAAATTACTAAAAAAATTTCAAGGCCTGAGCCATCAGATTTGTGGTTCCTGGAGTGGTCTCTGCTGATAAGTAAAACTAAAAAGGATCAGAATTCAGTGAAGGTGCCTAGAAATCAATATTAACATAACTTCATTAAAGCTTACTTTATGAAATGTGTTCCCTATTATTCTGGAAACAAATCGAAGGCTTCGCCTAGAAATTCAATTGTGTAGCTGTCATCATTTGCCAAAGCCATTTGGAACTTCTCGGCACAAACGAGAAAATCTGCAGATGCAGGAAATCCAAGCAACACACACAAAATACTGGAGGAACTCAGCAGGCCAGGCAGCATCTGTGGAAAAAAGTATAGTCGGCGTTTCAGGCCGAAACTTCTTGGCATGGACAGCCTTTGTTGTCAGGTTGAAGGAGAGGTGGTTCTGTGCCCAGTGGTCCCTGCATGCAGATAAGGTTGTCGTCGTTGCTAATGCATTTGTGTTTTAGATGTGTGACTAGGAAACTACATGGTCCTCCATGAAGGAAGCAAGCAAGACTTTCCTACCTGGGGTCTACGGAATCCTTGTTTAGTGGTATTGGTCCATGGCGTAAGAAGTCTGAGAGCTGCTGATATAATAGAATGAAGATCTGTTTGGGCACTCCTATGAGGGTCTGATCTTAGCTTCATTTTTGTTGGAGAGTGTACACCAAAAGGCAGTGATTGCTTCAACTCTGATGCAATAACGGATCACATTCCTCAGCATTTTTAGTGGGCCTCTCAACTGCTGGTTTTGGAGAAACACATACCCATTCCTGTGTCCATCTCAGCATTAATCATATCTGGTCACCTGAAAGTGCTCCACTATTTCCAGTAGTGAGGATTAGAACTGGTTTATTGTTGTCATATTTACCAAGGTTCAGTGAAAAACCTGTCTTGCATACTGTTCATTCAGATCAATCAATTATACAGTGCATTGAAGTAGCACAAGGTATAACAATAATAGAATATAGAATAAATGCACAGCTACAGAAACAGTACATTGCAAGTAGACAATAAAGGTGCAAGATCATAACAAGCTCGATCATGAAGTCAAGAGTTCATTTTGTCCTACTACAGAACCATTCAATAGTCTTATAACAGCATGGAGGAAGCTGTCTTTGAGGCTTATGGTACATAGCTTTAGGTTTTTGCATCTTCTGTCCTAGAGTGAGAGGAGAAGAGATTCTCTGGGGTGCATGGGTCTTTGATTATTCTGGCTACTTTACTGAGACAACAAGAAATACATCAATTCCATGGGGGGAGGTTGGTTTCAGTGATATGCTGAGCCGTGTTCACAACTCTCTGAAGTTTCTTGCAGTTACAGACAGAGCAGTTGCTAGACCAAGCCGTGAAGCAGATAGCATGCTTCCTATTGTGTACTGATAAAAGAAACATCAATAAGGGGGGAATATACAGTAATAAATTTCTTTAATCTTTTAAGGAAGAGGAGGCATTGGTGCATTTTCAGAGCTGTAGTGTCTTTGCAGTTAGACGAGGAAAGGATGTTGGTATTGCTCACTGTGAGGAACCTGAAACCGTCAACCTTCTCAGCCTCAGCACTATTGAAATAGACAGGAGCATGAACACTGCCCCCCAAAGTAAATAACCAGAATCTTTTGTTTTGCAGACATTGAGGGGAAATGTTGTCAGAACGCCATGTTACTAAGCTCCTCCTTGTACTCTAGCTTATCATTATTTGGGATATGGTACATTATGCGGCATCATCTTCAAACTTGGAGATGGAGTTAGAGTGGAATCTGGCCACACAGTCATCAATGTATGGGGGGTAGAACAGGAACTTGAGGTTGCAACTCTGTGGAGCGTCAGTGCCGAGTTCCAGCTCGGGGGGGGGGGGAATCCTGCAGATATATTTGTGCTTCACATACAACTCCTGAATCTGTGCAACTGTGCAAAATACCCGTGAATTGTACAGCTGTAATGTATGTACATGACAGCTTGTGTTGTACCTGTAGGACAATCAGTCCCTGCAGCCGCAAATGACACTGGTATGGGTCTCTCAGTTTGATGTGCATTTATTGCAAGGTAGAATTTCTAGCCAAGCACATACCAATACCATCACAGATCTCCCTCATTTCCCTTTAGAGTTCCAATTATAACCCCCTGCTACTTGTACTCGGGGTATACCAGTGGTGTTTGTGGTTTCTGATCATGAGTTAGAATCACCTAAATCTGTGTCAGTGAATTTTATGTCTGTTTGGCCTCTGAAACAACTGCAATGTAAAGTGCAGTAAATATATTAACTCTGCAGGGAAATTTCATCCGTTAAGCTGTTTTCCTCACCTGAGCACTGCATTAAGAACTTAATCTTGTTTTGTTGATTTAGTTTATGAAAAGAATGGAAAAGAGGAAGAAGAAGCTAAGCTGTGGACTAAGCATCAAGATATTTGGAAAT
The DNA here is from genome assembly GCF_030028105.1 of Mobula birostris. Taxonomy (NCBI): domain Eukaryota; kingdom Metazoa; phylum Chordata; class Chondrichthyes; order Myliobatiformes; family Myliobatidae; genus Mobula; species Mobula birostris. The sequence goes on from NC_092378.1 coordinate 109,839,281, forward strand.
GAACTGAGTTTCTTAGACTGCAGTGACTTGAGGATGCAAATAAAACAATACTCTTTAGATATGGCAGAAATTGCAATAAAACTCTTGAAGGTAAATGAAGACATTTGATGTTTCATTTTAACTGGTGTAATTAACATAATTATATGAAGGTTAGAAGACTAATCAACTTTTTACTTCAGTTCTAAAATATAAATGTAATCTCTTTGTGTCCGCTCTTAATTGGCAACTGTAACTTTGGCTATGAGGAAGCTCTTGTTAATAATTTCTCTCTTTGGTGAACAGTAAACAGTATAGTTTACTGATCTCATACATTTTTTTCCTCTTTAGGGTCAAGAAATTCAGTACAACAGAAGGACAAGTCTTGCTACGGAGGAGATGACATTTTCATCCATTTCAGGTCTCCCAATTAAACTTGCTGTGAATGCATCTGCTGCCATCAGCATTAGAATAAAAGGAAGTATAGATCTTAAGCAGAGGACTGACTTTGCCATCACTGGTTTCATCAAGCCAAGGTATGGACTCCAATGAAATGGAATGAGAACTAAACATATTTATTTGGTTATGCAAAATGCTGCAATTAACTTGGACTATTCTGAGAATTCCATTTTGATTGGGTAGCATGGCAGTTAGCATAATGTGACCCAGGTTCAATTCCACCCACTATCTGTAAGGAGTTTGCATGTTATCCCTGTGACCATGTGTGTTTCCTCTGGGTGCTGCAGTTTCCTCCCAATTCCAAAGACATATGGGTTAGTAGGTTAGTTGGTCACATGGGTGTAATTGTGCAGAGTAGGCTCTTTGCATTGGAAGAGTCTGCCGCTGTGCTGTATCTCTAAATAAATTGATTTCAGCTTTGCGTTTTTTATTTTGGTAGGGGAGATTGATAATATCATGCTTTAAGTGTTTATTATGTATGAACTTAGAGCAGAGAATGCTTTAGGTATTCAGCAAGTCAGATGTTATCTGTGAAAAGAGCTAAAAAGAGAAGAATTAATTGGGCTGTCAGTTAGTCAGGGCAGCTGTTTATTTGGGATAACTCTTAAAGAACAAAAACTAATCAATAAAATAACTGGGATTCCCTCCGTTTATTTGAGACACTATGCCACTTAACTGAGACAGGAGACTATGCTGGAAATTTTCCAACGGGCTTCGGTTGCATGCACTTGTGTGGCCATTAGACACTACTCTGTGCTTAAGAGTGAACAGTTTTAAATAGCATCAGTTGCGTGTGTTTTTGTTCAAACAGCAGGGATTTTTGTCACTGTTGGCAAGAAATACGCAGTTAGACAATTCAGAACTCACTTCGTTGAAGCTTGGAGATGCCAGAAACAGCTAGGAGGGAAAATAAAATTATTTCAGTGCTTCAAGTTAGGAACTACGAATAATTAGAAGGTAGAGGCAATTATCTTGAATGTTATAATGAAATGATGATTTGGAGGACGTTGAAAGCATTATATTAAGACAGTTCATTATCTGCACTATGTGTCTGCGCTGATTTTGTACATTTACAATCAATCAGAAGAACATGGCAGCTTATATTCCATCAATGACTTTTAGGACTAATATGCAGTTTTATAGTAGCAGTATTGGTAGTGCTCCAACTTGTTCTGTTTTTCATTTGAGCAATTTGCTATTCAGTTAAGTAGTAGATTTTTTTAATACTTTTCTAACTATTTCCATAAAACTTCAGCTAATTGAGGCAGCCGCTTAATTGGACCAAAATGTACTAGTTCCATATATTTCAATTGACCAGAATTCACTATATTTACCATTTTCACTGTTTTTATTTAATATTTCCTGTATTCAGACTTTTTTTTGCTTTTTGATTACACAACTTTTAAAACAGGTTACCTCAACTTGTTCAGTTAAATTGTTCAGTTTTAATACATGTTCAAAATATTTTATTGTAAAATAAAGTTATATTCTAGTGAAACTAGTAAATAAGGGGGAATCCTTTCATAGTTCAGGAGATATCAGTTAAATATGTGACTATGTCCTCAGCTCACTTGGTTTGTCAAATTCCAAACCTTCTCTTTGGGATAAGGGAGATAACAGTTAAACATGGGACAGTGACTTCAAGCCAACTATCAATCTAGAAACAAGCTAATTAGGGACAAGCCAAAGGCCGGGTCTTTGACTTTTTTTGTATTGATTTATTTAGCTTCCAAGTTCAAAAGGCCTGTAGGCTAAAGTTTAATGACCGTTGTTACGTACCCCGTAACTGGGTTGCCAAACCAGCAGAAAGGGACCACTCAGTTGGTGTCTGGATTACTGGAACTAAGAAAGTTTTATTAAAGAAATAAACAACACAGTACTCTAATAGTAAGGATATAAATGCAACAAGTTAGCAATGAATAAACACACATGTACACAGAACTAGGATAATAGGATCAATCAAGCTCTATCGCAGTCTAGGGGTAAATGACCAGTTTCAAGTGATGCAAAGTTCAGTTCAATTGAGTTCAGTTCAGTTCGCAGTAATCACTGTTGTGCCGTTGGGCGGGGAAAAGGAGAGAGAGCGAAAGCGATTGAATATTCAAAATGGATTCCACACAGACCTTCGATATTCCTCGCAGTTAGCTTTCGGGCGAGTCCTTGGTAATGTCTTCTGAGGTCACCGACTGTGACCCCTCCGTTCCAGACACGATCGTTCTTCAGCGGTGAACCTGGCACCCAGGCAAGGGCGGACACACACCAGGTTCCCGTCGACCGTATCTTTCCACCCTGTGCGTCTATGGCTGGTCCCGCAACCAGACCACCAAAACTCCCACCGACTTGTGGGGGCGCACCGCTTCCAGGGTCTCGTTACCTCATGGTGTCGTGTGTGTTGTCTCAGCGAACCTGCCCCTTTTTATCCCCCTGCTGGGGTATCGCCTGTCCATCACACTTCAAACAGTTCAGGGTTTAAAAGGAGCCGGTCTTGACAATACTCAGACCGGTGTCTCCTTCCGTTAAACTCTCTCGTCTCTTCATTAACATTTCCAAACGCTGCTCCATTGTCTTACTTATCTCTCTCTCCTGAAGACAGGTGGCAGATCAACTGTTGATCCCACTGGTGCTAGCACAAGACAGTTAACATCTTAGTCTATGTGTACTTTTGTAACCCTCTTTCGTCACACCGTAAAGTCTTTAAAGTCCAACCCTACATCCCCTTCATGAGAGGTGGAAACAGGTAAGGCCGGCCAGCAGGGCTTTGGTGAAGCTGTATAGGCCAATCCCCTGTACAGTGGATACAATGGATTACAGAAACATTGATGAACTCCAGCCATACCATCGACTTTGGACAATGAAGATGGGAGGTTATCAATGGACCATGCTCCACTGGGAGCTAAGGGCCCAAGAAGAAAAAGAAGAAAGAAGTCTTTAAATTGCCATATTTCTTGTAATAAATAAATGAGTTAAAATAGCAAAGTATACAAAAATGTGAATCTTTCCATTAATTTTGAAGAATGGGATTCATGGGAAAGATCTGAGAGCTTACATAGACTCAGAGGGACAGATAGTTTCATTTGTCCTTATTGAAAGTGCTTATACTCTGTAGATTTATTTATGTTTGAAATTTGAACAGATGATGTACTTTCGAAGATGTTCATAGTGTTCTGCTTTTAGTGCTCATATTCATGTTTCGGCACACATGGGACTCGACGGGACAATCGGTAAAGCTGGTCTGGAGTGGGTGGCTGGAATGAGGACGCTGACAAGCCTAGATGGTGGAATCCAGCTGAAGAAAGGAAAAGATCTGAAAATTTTTCTCAATACACCACAGGAAACAATGGAGGTCATTGACATCAGGTGATTGCACAAAGATCATTTTCATGACTGATCTTTCACCAAGCATGCAGCTTGTTGGTTATGCTTCAGATGCAGATTATGGATCCCTAGTGTGACATGAAAGCTGTGCAGTCTTTCTCTCACACTCTGACTCCTGGCTTGTTGGGCCATTGTCTTTGGTATAGATATATCAGAGTGGCATTTGCTGTGGCTCATGAGTTAGTGTCAATAAGCAGGTCGGAAGGAAAAAAGTAATTTCCCTTTTCTTAATTTAGTCAGTTGTTCTACTGTAGTTTACAGCCCTCTCTTGCCTGTAAAACAATGCATATCAATGCTGACAAGCTTTAGTGATGGGGGACATGCATCAGAATCTGAAGATTTCAGATAGTATATTCTCCTTTCTTTGTATTCCATTTGGCAGTTCAAATATGGATAGGTTCATTCAACGCATCCAGCAGATAATTGAGTAGTGACTGTGGAAGCCAGGGATCTGGCGGAGTGACTGTCATTTCATTAACTTCTTCCTTATCTCCACAAATCACTAGAGAACGGGCAATGTATTCTTTCAGTCTGGTACATGCTCTCATTTTATAGTCTTAATAAATCAAGCTCACAACAAAAAAAGAAAGCTATTTGCTTCAGGCTAGATTGTTCTGACCTGCAGAATAAAACTAAAATGCTCTATATTGTTAACTTTATTGAACAAACAAAAATAAGCTCTGGAAGCACAGAACAGATCCATCTGCATCTGTAATAGAGAATCAGGTTGCAACATTTTAGGGGTACGTTACTTTGCATATGGGGTTTACATTGCTGAAGGTAGTTACCAGGATCATTGTATCTGAATGGCTTTTTGCTGGAGCAATACATCAGTAAATTCATTGTACGCTATATCTTTTATCTGCTTTTAGCACCTGTCAGATTCTCTTTTTGGAGAACCATAATCTCTGCTAGACCTGTTTGTGTAGTAGCATATCACATGTCACAGTGACCATTGTATCTAATCAGATTGGCCTGCCAGTATTTTCCGACTGTTTTCAGTTTTAATAAACATTTCCAACACAAGATGTAATTCCTTTATAATGTTTCAAATCTGGATAATCTGAGGCTTTGGTTATTTAGCAGCTGAAAAAACAGAACATAAAAGTAGGTAGCTTTACATCCCGTCTGTTGTATTATGTTTGGATAGTCCTGTGCCTGTTCAACAGTACAGACAATATAGTTTGGCCCCTTCGAGCTGGTGAACTAGACAGGGAAAGCTAGTATACGAGCCCTCTGCAAGGTTGTTACAATGTGGACGCTGGGACTGACTTTGAGGAGTGGCAGGACGTGTGGATTCCTGCTGCAGCTAAGATCTGCACTTTACTCCCTCCTGGGTGGGCAAAAATATACATATCTACTGAACTCCTGTTGGGCTGAGGTGCCAATCAGATTTCTACAGTTTACAAAGCAACTGGAGGTCACTATAATAACCCTTTCAAGTTTAGCTACGGTAAAATGAAACCTTCTGTCATATTTTCCTGTTCATTTAGGCCCTACAAAGAAGATTGGAACATCTTTTGTTACCTGTCCCCATTTATTTGTTACAGAATTTTTATGACTTTGAAAAGTGACTCCAGGGGAGCTTTAAACTACTTGTTGCCTGTAAGTGAGGTGAAGAAATGCATATCGTAGCTGTGGGGATATATGCAAGCCGTAGACAAAGCCGATGACTTTTCTTTTGTGTCCGTGTTTATTGATTGGCAGCTCAAGACTTTACACTGCAAGTCCAGGTGGAAAGGAGGAAATTATTGGATCTCTTGATCGAACAGAAGCAAGAACATGCAGTGAAGAAGAATGTAAGTTGACCCCGTGCACACTTTTCTAAAAAGGTTGGCGAGACTTGGTGATTACGAGGGGTGATTGATCAGTTTGTACCCTAAGGTAGAAGGAGCCAATTTTAGAAAACCTAGCACATTTATTTTTCAACATAGTCCCCTCCTACATGTACTCACTTAGTCCAGGGGTCATGGAGCATACGGATCTTGGACCTCCAGAAAGTGTCCACAGCAGGGGTGATTGATAAGTTCATGGCCTAAGGTAGAAAGAGGTGAGTTATACAGCGCTCGTTACAAGCACGTGCAGTCCAACTCTTTGAGTGATTATGCAGAAAGTTTGAAGTTAATAACTCATCAGGGTTGATTGATAAGCTTGTGGCCTAAGGTAGTAGGAGCTGAGTTATTAACTTCTCTTAAGACACTCCTTAAAGTCAGCATTTTCAGCCAGGGTTTTGCTCAGCTGCCCTTGATATAAACTTGCCATGTTGTAGTCTCTAATTTTGTTTAATAACGTTTTGTAGTGCCCAGGAATGGAATGTTGAAATGCCTGTTGTTATTGATATTGCTATAACTCAAATCTTATTTCCATTTCCCCTTAAAGCACTGGCAGTTTCATTTAGTATTACACACATTGGAAGTCCTAATGTATTGGTTTTTAAATGCTTCATAAAGTCCTGGTGCCAGGTAATTATAGGCATATTCTTTAATTCTTCTGCTTATTATTAGCTATTAGAAGTATTGCTTAAAGGCTGTCTGGGAATCCTCTTTGAAATGCTAAAAGTTACTTTTGGCAAAGCTCTTTAAATTGAAGCAGCAAAGAGCATAAGCTTTTATTGAATAGCACTTGGCCAAGTGGTAATGCTGGAATTTATCCAAAACAGTGAAGGTTGAACAATAAATTCTTCGTACAGTTCATATATGTAGAAATAGAGTTGTAGATCTTCCCTTTGTTGATTGGACATTAAACATCATAAGGCAATGGACATATAGGACCACAGATCTCACCAATTTCCTGTTAATGAAATGAATGGGATTAAATATCAACTTTATTTGCCATATACATTTACAAGTATTAGAAATATACAAGTATATACAAAATAAAATAATAATTATAAGAATAAGGAATTATATAAAAATAAAGTTAGAGGTTAAAGTACAGATATGGAAAAAATGTGCACAAATATATAAATACCATTACGTAATTTACAATTAAAATGGCATTATTTAAAGTGGTTTAAAGTGTTTACAGTGTAGTGCAATGATTGAGGTAATAGATAGAGGGGGGTGGGGTGGCCAGCTAGAATGGTTGATCAGATTAACTGCTTGAAGGAAGGAACTTTGATGGCATTATTTTTTTTTTTGATAGCCCTATAGTACTTTCCAGAAGGAAGTTTTTGGAAAAAGCAATTTGCTGGGTGGATAGTGAGTGCGATGATTTTTCCTGGCCGCTTTCAATGGGGTTGGTAATGGATGATGAAATTCCCTGCCAGTCTTCTATTCTCTGTGCAGACGTTGCTCCATAGTCACCTATTGAACTGAAATTGCTTTTTATATTACTGAAAGGAACACCGAGTATGGAATGAGTTCAAAGTAGGCAGAAGTTGATTTCTATTTCATTAAATATTTTTGACAAATAAAATCAACTTCTTCGGAATTTATTTTTATTGATTTGGGTTTACAGGATTGTATAATGCCAGAGAGTGGTAATAATGGTCACGAATGGACAGTTAATGTTTTAGGTTGAGACTCTTCAACTGGAAGGGCTCTTGACCCAAAGCCTCGACTGGCATTTCCCACCATAGAATCTGTATGATTTGTTGAGTTCCTCTAGCATTTTGTGTGTTGCTCCAGATTCCTGCATGTGCAGCCCCTTGTGTCCCCATGGTAGTAATGGTGTGCCATTAAAAGCTTTACATAATTAATTATCAAAATGTATTGTACAATAATTATCAAAAGATATGCTGTAATATACCTCTTTTAATTATTGTTCTCACTTAGCTACATTGCAGCTATAAGTAAAATACTGAGAAGTGCAAATAAAATCTCTTCTGTATCTCTGGTCCTTCCCAAGGGATGTGTATGATGGTAATTTTGTTGGTGAATTCTGAAAAACATTTTTCAATCTGTGAGTGGGAAGGAAAATATTTTTTAATGTTCATTAATAAAAGATCATTCCTTGCCAAGCCTGATAAAAAGCTGCAAATTAATCTTGACATTCAGACATACTTGTAAGATAATCTGCCTTCTTAGTCATTGAATTAAGTAGTCTATTCATAGTTGTCTCACTAATTTTTTAAAAATCACAGATCTTTGATCTAATACTGTAATGAATTTTGTCTGTAGGAGATTAACTGCAGAGATCAGTTTAAAGCAGAGAGATTCAGCAAAAAGACAGCAGGACTGGTGGACAATGGCAGTCAGTATTTGAGCTAGCCCTCAAGTTTTCATCTCATCCCATGCCCCTAATTGCTCGAATGCTGTTCACATTGTCCGGTGGTCTACAAGAGCACCAGCAATAGAAACTAACCAAATGTGCTTACTTTTAGAGCAGACTATGGGCTAGATGGGTAGCGGGTGGAGATGTGTCTCTGCCAAAGGAGGTGCAAGGCACTCTTCCTCTGCTAGCCTGTCGGTCACCCTTGGGCAAGGTGTAAAACCTGTTTAGCCCCTCCGCTCGATTAGGATCGCGTGAAGCCATGACAGCAAGTGGTGGATGGTCGTGTGAGCAGCTGGTGCATATCACAAGTTCTGGTTATGTGACCACTGACGCCAGGCAGACAATCTCTGAAACGTATCGATGATGGCTTGGGTCATTCGTCTTGTAAAGACACTGCCCGGAAGAAGGCAATGGCAAACCTTCCTGAAGAAAAATATATCAAGAGCAATCATGGTCAATAGACCATGATCGCCCATGCCGTATGACACGGCACAGAATGATGATGATGATGATGACCTAATAAGACACAGATAAAGAGTCTGTTTTCTTTCCATGCTTAGAATTGGAGGTGGTACAGTAGCATAGCGGTTAGCGTGATGCTTTTACAGTGTCAGCGACCTGGATTCAATTCTACTGCTGAGCACAAGGGGTTTATGTGTTCTCCCAATGCCCATGTTGGCTTTGTCTGGGTGCTCCAGATTCCTCTTACATTCCAGAGATGTATGGGAGGGATGCTAGATTAATTGGTCACATGGGTGTAAGTGGGCAGAGTGGGCTCGTTCAGCCAGAAGGGCCTGTTACGGTGCTGTATCTTTAAGTAAATAGAAATAAAATAAATTAATTAAAACAGTCTAAAAGTATTCTACAGTGAAATACCTCCAGTACACAAGATCAATGCACTGTGATTTAGAATTATGTTCTCTCTTTTCTTTCATGTTCTTCATTACCACATCTTCCATTGATATAACAGTAATTCCCTCCGCATGGTAACAGGTTTTCAGCTGTGTTCCTTGAAGATAATAGAAATTAATCTTGATAAATGCAACTGTCATAACAGGATTCTGGCAGGAGAGCAGTCCCATATTTTAGTGAAGGACTTGATCATACATTTAATCAGTAACATGTGCTTTTTCTCTCACTGTATTAGCAAATGTGCCCTGCTAATAATCAGTCGCCTTTGTTTAGACTATGTTGAGGTTTCATTATGGAATGTGGAATTGAGAGGGTTAGATAAAAGTTTGTACTTTAATTAGCTTGAAACTTCTAGCCCTGCAAATGACATTTTGGAACATGAGGTGCCTTTTTAAGCACCAGTTTCATCTGTAAAAGAAAGCTGGCACGTACATCTCACAGTGTTGTATATGGACATAGACTTTGCCAATGATTACTCACAGTTTCTTTCTAAAAGGAAACTCCTGAGCAGGAAATTAATAAATAAAAATATGTTAGAAATGTACAAAATTGAGAATAAGGAGTGAATATGCTTAGAGCCTTTCCTAACTTGGTAGCTCAATTTTGCTTGATAGCCTGTTAGTGACTCGAATGTTGTTTGTACTATACCTCTCGTACACCAGCAGTTAATTAGAGGGAGTTAAAGTTGTTACTTCTAAAAGAAGTGATTCTTTAGCCAGCAGTAAGTGATCAGAAGAGACTAAAAAAACGATCCGTTTCTGTCCTGAGGCTAATAACAAAGAAGTATTATATAGAGTATAGAGGGAAGCATTAGTTCCATTCTACTGCTGACCTCCAGTTATTTATGCAGCTCACTGCCCTGAATAGTCTGTAATGATGTAATTGGCGGAGCTTGATGTAATGTTAGAAAGCTCAATACTCGGGCTTACTCTTGTCAGAATGAATTGGACAGCTACTCCCATAATGTTCTCAATTTCTTCTTATTCATTGTCCTTCTTAAGGTATATCCTGTACAATACTGTCAAAAAATCTTTACTTTTATGTCTTTTGTTGCTTCTGAACTTGATACACAGCTCTGTTCTTCTGTACCGATTGAGAGTGATGGTTAGGTTCAGTACTGTATCATCATTTTTGCGGTGGGAGTTATTTAGTGACATACGTGGGAACATTTAGACTGGGAATGATCATGTGGCCAGAATTAATTCCATGCAGGTATCAGCAACTTTGGAGAGCTGGTGGAGATTATAAAGACGGTGTGATTTGTAAACAAGGCTGAAAATTTAAAATGAAAACAAACAAATGTTGGTGAAAATCTCAGTAGACCAGGCAGTATCTGAGGAGAGAGAAAAACAGAGCTAATGCTTTGGGCTGGTGACCTCTTACCAAAGCTGTCTGATGACCTGCAAGATTAATTGTTTTGCTTTCTTGAGAAATTCCTGGTTAAATTTCCAGCAATGGCAGAAGGCTATGTTTGTATGAGAAGTTCAAATTGAACATCTGGTGCGGTTAGATATGGGTGGCTGATATTGCAATATGTAATCACGTAGCTGGCAGATCTCACATAGCCTTAGGATCCCAAACTGGAGGCTCACATCTGTGAAGGGCCATCAGCAGTTCACTCTGTTTTTCTTGTGCTCTCTGTTGCTATATCAGTTGAGCGACCAGACACCCAAGAGTAATTGTTTTGTTAGGTGTCCATCCATTAGATGCATGACAGTGGTAGATGCATTGAAATTACCAAAGGATGAGAGAGCAACCAACACAAAATGCTGGAGGAACTCAGCAAGCCAGGCAGCATCTATGGAAAAGAGTACAGTCAACGTTTCAGGCCGAGACCTTTCGAGTGGCAGTGATGGATATATGTGAGGGTCTGCAAGGGGAATCAATACAATTGGACTTTCTATGGGAGTGAGGGATAATGGTTGTGTTCGGCTTGAAGAGTAAAGAGTGAGAATTTGATTTACCATCAGCAGGATGCTCGGAAATATTCGATGGAGTATTGTGTTCAGTTCTGGTTGCCTCATTATAGGAAGAATGTTGAAGTTTTAAAGACAGTGCAGAACAAATTTACCAGGATTCTGCCTGGATTAGAAAACACGTCTTAGGGGGAAAGGTTGAGGGAGTTGGGGCTTTTCATTTTGGAATGAAACAGGATGAGAGGCAATGTAATGAAGGTGTATAAGTTCGAGAAATGAAGAGTGGCTAGTGAGGGTGGCTATGGCCAATTCCACAGGATGTCTGTTTAAGATGAGTGAAGGAAATGGGGTTTTTTTACACAGTGGTAGCTGTCTGGAATGCACTACTGGAGATGGTGTTTGAGGTAAAACATTATGTATATTTAAGAGACTCTTGGAGGGTATGGGCTGTGTATGAGGGAAGGATTAGATTAATCATGGAATAGGTTTCTATAGGTTGGTACTACATCATGGGCTGAAGGGACTGTGCTGTACTGGTCTATGGTCTAACTCTACTTTGGAAACATTGAGGAACTTTGGGATGAGATCTTTCTCTATCAGCCAGGAATTACCTGTCTTTGTGGTGGTGAATTTGCCTTAATAGTGTGGCAAGCTGTTCCGGCTGCTGACCTCTTTGTTAGCACCAGCGCTCGCCCACATTTCAGTGGAATTGCTCCATCCCAGTGATGGTTAAGAGGCACATTCACTAGATTATGTGGTTTCTGGCAAAACAGCTATTTGTGGTTTCCTGTTTGGCAAAAACATATAAAATGTTTTCTTCATTCGCATTGCCCTTGTTGAAGCTGACATTTTCTGGGACTTTTAAAGGAGTCTGATGGGGATGCACTGTCCCTAGACTTTATTTCTTTGCCCACACGTCACTTACAACTGATGTTTTGTTTCCCTATGCAGTTTCCAGACAAATTGGATGGCAGATTTGTTCTGAAATGTCATATCCCACGGGAACTACAGGACCTGCATTTCCACTCTCTGGCCCCGCAGAAGCATCAGTTATGCTAATAAAACGTGACAAAGATCTACAACAGTACTTGCTGGAAGCAGCATACTCCTACGTCACACAGGTACCTTTCTCCTTCTGATACTTGGTGAAAATGCAGATATGCCAGTCAAAGCAGTGAGTAGTTACGTGTTCATCCATTAGATGCATGATAGTGGTAGACACATTGAAATTACCCAAAGATGAGGGGGAGTGGTAATGAAGGATGCATGTGAGGCTCTGTAAAGTGAATCAATACAATTGGACTTTCTATGAGAGTGAGGGATAATGGTTGTGTTCGGCTTGGAGAGTAAAGAATGAGGATTTGATTTACCATCAGCAGGATATTGGGAGATACTCAATGGAGTATTGTGTTCAGTTCTGATTTGCCTCATTATAGGAAGGATGTTGAAGCTCTAGAGAGAGTGAAGAGGAGATTTACCAGAATTCTGCCTGGATTAGAAATCATGTCTTAAGGGGAAAGGTTGAGGGAGTTGGGGCTTTTCACTTTGGAACGAAACAGGATGAGCGGCAACGTGATGAAGGTGTATAAGATTGAGAGACCTAGAGTGGCTAGTGAGGGTGTCAATGGCCAATTCCACAGGATGTTTGTTTAAGGTGAGTGGGGAAAACAGTGGTGGCTGTCTGAAATACACTACTGGAGATGCACCATAATGGTCTCAGTGTGATAGGGGCAGAGGGGAGGGTGTAAGTGACTACAATAACAAGTCGAAAACACAGTACAATTGGGAATGAGGAAGTCTGGTTGATGTTAAGGGCAAGCACAGTCTGACCAGTGGGCAAAAGAACAAGCAAGCAGTAAAAGTCGCCTGCTAAGTGTCCCTGGTGGGGGGGTTATCTTGGAGCAAGATGGGGAGTAGGAAGAAGGCCATGAAGTTGGTGGGGAGGGCATTGCATAATTATGCCAGATGGGATTGGGTCTAAAAGGGGAAGAATTGATGCTGCCAGGGAGATGAGATTTTCCTGCTGAGGCCATTCCCATCCTGGTTTAAAGGATAACCTGGGAAAGGAGGTAACCATCTCAGCAGCTTCTGGCCTAGGAGCAAGTCTCTTCTCTCCAGTTTACTCTCAGCCACCGGTCCACAACACTGCTCCACTTGCCAGACTCTGGCCAGCACCCAATACTGCCCCACGCTCTCCGCATCAGAACCTGCCACCGCACTCTGCCTCCACCTCTGCCCATACCTGATACCCCAAACCTCGCTCACTGTGGGTTGCTCACCCACATCTGTCCAGACCCCAACACTGCCCTCCATCCCCGACCACTCAGATTCCCTACCCCTCGCCACGCAGTCTTCAACATGATCCCACACCGATTCACACCCTGGCAATGTCCTCCCACACCCGTCTGAACACCGCATTCTCTAAGGTGTGTAGTAGGGTTTTCAGAAGGGCGGTGGATAGGGAGCAGGAATACATTGGGCTAAGCAGTCTCTTCCTGTAACTGAATGACTCCATGATTCTATCCTGCACTCCCACCTAAACCTCACCGTTACGTTGTGCTACTGGAAAGCTGGGTGGCCGTTAATAACACACACGAGAGACGGGGAGGTTAGGAATAAACCTGCAGCTGCTTATTTAACTTGTAAGCCTTCTACCCAGACTGCCCTCTCAGATTACGTTGGGTACATAACGCCCAGGAAACCTTGAGAGCAACCCAAAAGAGACAAAATATACAGGAACACATAACATATCCCTCCCAACTTACATTAAAGATTTTCCCCTCTTCCCATACACAGACCAGCTGCTGAACTACTAACTTTCAATGGAGTCATCATCAAATTCAAACAACAACAAAAAGCATTTTATTTTCTAAACTAAGGAAAGAGGGTGGACTACCTCTATTCCCAGACGTAACCCTGGGGATTATTCTGCCCCATGAGCTGAGAATTAGTCACTAAACTAGAGACTCAATCTGTATTGAAGCCGACTGTTTCTGTGAGGGTACTGATGACCGGGGGATGACGCCAAGGTCATTTAATCTCTTTGTGTGTGTGTGTGTGTGTGTGTGTGTGTGTGTGTGTGTGTGTGTGTGTATACATCTTGGCTTGAGTACTGCATTGTCAGCAGGAAGCTCCATTGTCATTGGGCCATTGTCACTTACAAGCTGTTGAGGCTAAAGATGGAACATCGCTCCTCAGCGGATCTTTCAGACCTGGTGCTCTTCATGATGGCAACCTTGGGCTATCTGCTGTGTGCATCCACTACGACTAAGAACATGTGGCCTTCTGCAGGAAGTTCCTCCATTGTGGTTCTTCAGGCCATTCCCATGGATGCAAAGGAGCAAGTTGAGGAAAATTTCTCACTTGCTAACAATGTGGGCATGCTCTGGCCTTATCTTCAATGGGTGCATCCTGTCCTGTCCACCAGAAGCAGCTCTGGAGCTGTAACTGCTAAAGGAAATCAGCATTCGAATGGTGCTCGGACCTCCAGGGCTCTATATCGTAATGTTGAGCAAATGGTAACCGAGCCCACTGTTGCATTTGACTAGCAACTAGGGAAGGAATGTCCTTGTGTGAACCAAAGTTTGACATCAAGGGACGATGATCTATCAGTAGCCTAAGTTGTCAACCAAAGAGGAATTGATGGAATTTATTAACTCCAAAGACAGTTGTGAATGCTTTCCACTCAATCTGGGCATAGTGGCTTTCTGCCTTGCTTAATGTCCATGATGTGAAAGCGATTGGACGCTCTTCACCCGACGGCATGGTAATTTCCCCCGCACCATAGGATGATGTGTCACAGGCCAACAGTATGGGCATTGATGGGTTGAAGTCTATGAGTGCTTCGGATTGTGACAAAGTGTTTGGCCTTTTTAAAAGCCTCTTCACAGCGATCTATCCTCTGCCAGTTTGTAGATTAATTTAAAAGCTTGTGAAGAGGTTTCAACATGCTAGCTGGATTAGGAGCAAACTTCATGTAGTAAATGGTAGCAGTCCTAAGAAAGATCTTAATTGACTTACATTCTGTGATGATGGAGCCTCCACGATTGCCTTCACCTTTATGACCCCTGAGTTGTCAATCACATGGCCCAAATATTCAATTGAAGGTCAAAATGACTCACACTTGTCCTTCCAGACCCTCCACCCGGATTTCTGGAGTCATTGTCGTGTAGCATCCAAGGTTTGTAGGTGTTTATGCTCATTTTTCCCAGTGATGAGCAAGTCATCTAAACAGCTTTGGGCCCCTGTCAACCCACTCAGGATCTAGTCGATTGCTCGCTACAACCGAGGTGATGCCAAATGGAAGCCTTCAGTGCCTGCACATTCCTTTGTGAGGCACCATGGTCAACAGTTCCTGTTACTCTAACTCCAAATGCATCTGTAATTATGCTTGACACAAGTCAGTTGTGCTAAATGTCCATCCTCTGGCCAATCCTGCAAAAAGGTCATCAGTGAGGGGAAGAGGGTATTTTTCAACTGTAAGAACCAGGTAACTGGTTACCTTGAAGACTCCAAAAAAAAAAGCCTTAAAGACCCATCCCTTTTTAGGTCGGGAGCCACTGGTGTTGCCTATTTACTTAAACATACTGGTCCCAATGCCTTACTCTGGGCTAGTCTTTCCAATGCAGCATCTACCTTTGGTTTAAGGGCGTATGGAACAGGACTTGCTTTCAGGTATTTGGGTGCTGTGTCCAGCTTAACAGTGATTTCCCTCATTCCACCCAGTTCTCTGTTGAATACCTCTGTGTGTTGCTTCCATCCCTCTGTAGACCAGCATTCCCACCCATTAAATGTACTTCATGCCAGTTGATTTTGAACTGTTCCAACCACGAGCAGCAGAGAAGCGCTGGATAACTACCTTTAACAGTGTAGAGTGGAAGTTTCTTTCTATGTTCATTAATCTTCACTGTAACACGTACTACTCCCCTCACTGGAACAACCTCACCAATGTTATGCTTTAAAGTCAACCTCACCCCAGAAGGGGTGAGATGCTGTAATTTCTCCTTGTAAACTGTCTTTGACACCAAAGATATTATAGTACCCTTATCCAGCTGCATCCTCATTGTGGCCCCATCCAACCATGGAATCATCCAATAGTCGACTTTGTTCCTGAAACAGAAAGAAACATGCAAAGCTTCTTCAACCACAGAGTAAAAGTCAGTCTGTCCTCAGTATGCTCCATCTTTTCACATGTCCCTTTTTGTTTTTCCAAAAGTCATTTTTCTTTATTTCAGTGTTTTGGTTGACGTGTTTTTTTTTTACTTTTATAGGTGTGTTTAAAATGTCGCTTTTTTGCCACCATTTTGGCAATCTAAATCCTTGTACCACCATTCTTTTTCTGCAAAGAATGCCACAACGGTAACATTGATTACCAATAGGTGTCTTATTCTTAAAGTCGGTAGAAACTTTATGAACTTGGGAAGGTGCGCACAATAGCTGTGCATCTTTAGCTTCTATCTCCATAGATGTATGAATCTCAATTGCCTTTTGTAATGCCAGTCTGTCTTCCGTAAGCAAACATTTCTGAATTGCCTCACAGATCGCATGCAAGTCTATCATGTAACGTGACATTTCAACAACTGCCCAAAATCATGGTATTCAGACAATTGCTTCAGCACCTCCACAAACTGTGAGATAGACTCTCCTTCCTCTTGACTCCTTTTATGAAACCTATTCCTCTCAGCAATAATCAAAGGTTTAGGTGAATAGTGCTCCTTTAAGACTTTAACTATATCCTCATATGGCTTATCGCCAGGCTTTGCAGGTTGCACTAGACCGCGCAGTAAATTAAACATTTTTGCACCCTTCACAGTCATAAAAGTTGGAAAATGTATATCATCTCAAATTTGAGTCACCAATGCAAAATATTCAAATCTTTCAATATATGATCTACATTGTGTCCTTTCTACTACCTATTGTGTTTTTCCCTATTCTTTCTTCACCTTTCCTGCCTATCACCTCCCTGCCTCCCTTCCCCCACCCCTTTATCTTTCCCCTTACTGGTTTTTCACCTGGAACCTACCAGCCTTCTCCTTCCCACCCTCCCCCCACCTTCTTTATAGGACCTCTGCCCCTTCCCTCTTCAGTCCTGACGAAGGGTTCCAGCCCAAAACATTGACTGATCGTTTCCATGGATGCTGCCCAACCTGCTGAGTTCCTCCAGTGTGTTGTGAGTGTTGCTTTGACCTCAGCATCTGCAGATTATTTTGTCTTTAAGATTGAAAATTAGTTGTTTGTCCTATGTACATTAAAACATACAGTGAATTTTGAGTCAATGACCAATGCTCCACCTTACCTTTTTCATGTTTCCTCCCTCCTTCAAACCAGACCCTCACACTTTGATCCCTCTTAACAGCATCTTTTAACTCGAACTTCAAACTATAAAAAGATCCTACTGCTGTACTTAATTGTTAATCTATTTCTAACCCGGTTAATAGGGGAATGACAGAAAGGAAATCGAAGCTGACAAAAAGGAATGAGGTGCCAGAGGAAGTGGTAGAGATGGGTATCTTTCTGCTTAAAAGACATTTAGACAGGTACATGGACAGGAAAGGCTCTGGGCCAAACACGGGCAAATGAGACTAGCTCAGGAAGGTACTTTGGTCGGCATGAATGGGTTGTGCTGAGGGATCTGCATCCATGATGTCTAACCCTTTGGCATGTGTCAATAACACGTGTCATTATTAAAGTAATTTCCTCATCCATTTTCAAAAGATGGAGGTAGTTAAAATCAGGGCCATCATAAACACCACAATTATTTTCTAATGATGTTACAAAAGAGACTACATCAGACAACTTGCAGACCATGAGAATACTGTTTGATATTGTAAAAGAGTCTTATAAATGGACAAATGCCACTTCTTGATGGTCAAAAATAATCCCCTGTGGTTTTCTAATGAAACTACAGTTTATTAACTCACTTTGAGTATTGATATTATTTGGTCATTGAGTTAAGAATGTTCTCTCTGCTGTGGAGAAGAAAACAAAATGACATTGAAATTAAAGTGACTTTATGGCCCTACTCCGTGATTTTTATTAACGACCTGGATGTGGGGTAGAAGGGTGGGTTGGCAAGTTTGCAGACAACACGAAAGTTTGTGGTGTTGTAGATAGTGTAGAGGATTGTCAAAGATCGCAGAGAGACATTGATAGGATGCAGAAGTGGGATGAGAAGTGGCAGATGGAGTTCAACCCGGAGAAGTGTGAGGTGGTACACTTTGGAAGGACAAACTCCAAGGCAGAGTACAAAATAAATGGCAGGATACTTGGTAGTGTGGAGGAGCAGAAGGATCTGGGGGTGCATGTCCACAGAACCCTGAAAGTTGCCTCACAGGTAGATAGGGTAGTTAAGAAAGCTTATAGGGTGTTAGCTTTCATAAGTCGAGGGATAGAGTTTAAGATGTAATGATGCAGCTCTATAAAACTCTGGTTAGGCCACACTTGAAGTACTGTGTCCAGTTCTGGTTGCTTCACTATAGGAAGGATGTGGAAGCATTGGAAAGGGTACAGAGGGGATTTACCAGAATGCTGCCTGGTTCAGAGAGTATGGATTAAAATCAGAGAAAAAGGGAGCTAGGGCTTTACTCTTTGGAGAGAAGGAGGATGAGAGGAGACATGATAGAGGTGTACAAGATAATAAGAGGAATAGATAGAGTGGATAGCCAGCGCCTCTTCCCCAGGGTACCACTGCTCAAT
The DNA here is from genome assembly GCF_030028105.1 of Mobula birostris. Classification (NCBI taxonomy): domain Eukaryota; kingdom Metazoa; phylum Chordata; class Chondrichthyes; order Myliobatiformes; family Myliobatidae; genus Mobula; species Mobula birostris. Next base: position 109,857,829 of record NC_092378.1, read on the forward strand.
ACAAGAGGACATGGCTTTAAGGTAAGGGGTGGGAAGTTCAAGGGGGATATTAGAGGAAGGTTTTTTACTCAGAGGGTGGTTGGTGCGTGGAATGCACTGCCTGAGTCAGGGGCGGAGGCAAATACACTAGTGAAGTTAAAGAGACTACTAGACAGGTATATGGAGGAATTTAAGGTGGGGGGTTATATGGGAGGCAGGGTTTGAGGGTCGGCACAACATTGTGGGCCGAAGGGCCTGTAATGTGCTGTACTATTCTATGATCAAACCGGGCTCTCTGTTGTCTGACGCATTCTATTGTTTAAATTACCATTTAATAATATGAAGAATTCCAAAAACTTGATTCTTGATAGTACAAGTTCCTAAGTGGTATACAGATCTATATTTACAGATGGCCAGAAGTCAATGTGGTACTGATTGGCATCAAAGCAGATAAGACTGATTTAAAAAAACAATTCCTGAAAGAAGAGAGAGAGCACAAGAGAGGGGAGGCTAGTTTTTATACATTGGACTTCTGAACTTAATATTGTGGCAGCTTATTCATGTGTAGGGAGGTTGGGAAACTGAGCTTTCATAACTGTGGGGCAGCCTGCACAGCTGATAAAATGTGAAGGAGAAGCAACAAGAATAATTGGAAGGCTTAACATTGGGCATTATTTTCGTAGGAAATGTATGTATACACTTTGCCTTTCTGGAGTTTACGCAGAAAATGTTGAGATCAATCAAGCTGTAACTTAAGCTTTACATGTTTGTTGCTAAGGTGGAGGCTACACAAATTAAGCAAATGGTTCAAGTGTCGAATATTCTGTCCGCTGAAAGGTCGAGAAGACTTCTTCAGAATTTTTGCATAAAAAGAACGATTATTGCCCATAAATTGAAGACAATGGACCATACTTTCCAGACTTACTGATGCTTATGAATAAATATGATTGAGTAAGCATAAATATGATTGGGCACGTGGCCAAGTGGTTAAGGCATTGGACTAGCAACCTGAAGGTTGTGAGTTCGAGCCCCAGCCAAGGCAACATGTGTTGTGTCCTTGAGCAAGGCACTCAATCACACATTATTCCGCGATGACACTGGTGCCAAGCAGTATGGATCCTAATGCCCTTCCCTTGGACAACATTGGTGTCATGGAGAGGGGAAACTTGCAGCGTGGGCAACTGCTGGTCTTCCATACAACCTTGCCCAGGCCTGTGCCCTGGAGAGTGAAGACCCTTGTCTTATGGATGCCTTTACTTACTTAAGCAGGTAAACCAGACTGTTAGATATTTACCAGGATCAAAATTATGAATGACCTCAGTACCAGTAGACTGTGAGTTGGTTGGACAAAGATGGAAAAATGTGTCTACTTTCAGAGTGGGAGTTTTCACTGCCGTGACTCCTTGTCCTTCAGGAGCGTGAGGAGAGCACAGCACCTGAATAGTGAATGTGCATTCTGCAGAACTAACCATTGCCGGCACCAATCTTATCAGACCTGATCCCGCTTATTGGAGCTCACAAAACAAGGATGTACAAGGAGGTTTAGACTTGAGTTCAGCTCAGAACATAATGTAGAACAGTACAGTACAGGAACAAGCTCTTTGGCCCACTGATTCTGGACCAACCACGATGCCAAAAGAAAAATTGAGCCAGCTGTCTGTACAGATATCCTTCCATTCCCGTCAAGTTCATGTGTCTGTCGAAATACCTCATTAACATTAGTATTGTATCTGCTTTTCACCACGTCCCTTGGCATTGAATTCCAGGCACCAAGTAAAATAAAAATTGCCTTGCACATTCTGTTAAATTTTCCCCTTCCCATTAAAACTGTGCCCTCTAGTATTTAATGTTTATACCCCGGGAGAGAGACTGTATCTATCCCATAAACCTAGAGTTCGTACTTTATAATTAGGAGTTCCATTTGAATCAACAAAGGTAACTGACGCACCTCTGTTCCTCACAAGCATGGAGGAGCAACCAGTTTATTCTCACTTCATTATCAGTGGCACAGAGATAAGAGTGGAGGAAATGTAGGTTTAGCAGATATTCCAGTAACCTCTCGCACAACTGCAGGGTGGTAGAAAGCCAAAAACCTGAGCAGTTCCATTATAATTGCTGCTTGCGTGGAGTTTGCATCTTCTCCTTGTGACCACGTGACTTTTCTCCCTGGGTACTCTGACCAACCACAGCCTCAGTCCAGAGCACCAGCAGGCTTGCTCGTCACGGCGTCTGACTGGCAACTGGAAGTCGTTCTTGGCCAGCAGTTAAGGTTCCCTGACTTCATCACACCATCTTCCCTGAGGCCTGACATGGTCATTCTGTCAGAAACCTCAAAGCAGGTGGTCATGGTAGAATGGACAGTTCCTTGGGAAGACTAGGTTCAGTCATTCGGGTGTAAGAAACCAAACGCTAAGAGCTGGTAGAGCAATGCCAGAGACACTGGAGAGCACGAGGTGAGCCTGTAGAGGTAGGGTGTAGAGGTTTTGCTTGCTGTGCAGAACCGACTCCCTCCATCGCACTGTGGAGGCTATCAGGACCACCACAGAGGCTGCTGAGCGAGCCTCCAGATGGCTCTGGATCAAGAGGTGTGACCTGTGAATCATTGCTCCTGGGACACAAGCCAGGGCCTGATCAGCCCTGGCTCAGACACCTGGGCAAGGATGTCTGATGTTGAAAGACCCAAAGCATCCAGTGGACCCGAGGTTACATCACTGATGATGTGTCCCAGCGCATCACAGGATGGACCTCAGCCTCACCTTTCATATAGGCTTGTGGGTTAGTACGTTAATTGCCATTGAAAGTGATCCCTTCTTGTAGATCAGTGGTGGGATCGGGTGGCAATAGGGAAACAATAGGCTACAGAAAAATAGTCGGGGGAATGGGATTGTTCTCTGAGCTGACCTAGATTTAATGGGCCAGGTCGCTTTTTCTATTGTTATACGAACCTGTGAAAATAAGACAAGGGTCTGAACAAAATATTGTAGTAAAGATGGAATTGAAATACTATTGCCTCAAGATTCATTCATGGGCTGGGAACTGAGCCTCTGCTCCTTGGAATTGTGATCAGAAATGAGTATCCAATAATTCCAGGCTCCAATTCAAAAATGTTTCATCAGGTACACCACAGCCATGGCTACACACAGCCTCTGCTTTAAATAATCCAGAGAGATGATTTAATTTTAAATTGCCAACTTATTAAATTGCACAGAAAGCATTAGCTGGAGCCAAACAAAATTCAAACTGAAAAAAAAGTAAAAAATCTGTAGAAGCTGTAAATCGTTGACAACCAACTGATAAATTATCTAAACATTATTTTGAGTGAATTGATTTTTAATCTCTTATTTCCAGTGAATAGAATAAAAACTAGACCTTTGATAGAATATTTATTTTATTGTTAGTGCTTAGCTATGCAAAATTATGAAAGCCAGAAAAAGTTCTCACTGGGCTAATATTGCAGATCATGGGAAGAAACTCTGTATAGTACAACACAACTGGCAGACTGAGCAGTGGGCAAGCAGAGGAGGTCAAGATGCAGGAAGAGTGAGGGGGAGGAGGCCATGTTTACTCAGATTGTTCAGTGATCACAATATGCGATATCTCCATGATGTCCTCACTGATGGAGCCTGTCACAACTGGAATTGCAACATCAGAGAAGGTCAAGAAAAAAAGTTCCACTGGCCATCAAGATGATTTCAGTAACAAGCTTGTTTCACATCTGGCTCCTCCTAGACTAAAACTGGGGATATTTATGTTTCCGTCCTTCCTCACAACATAGCAGGAAATCATTCAACTCATTGAGGTTTATTTCAGCTCACAGAGCATCCAATTCCCTTGATAATTTCCCCTATGACCTAATATCCTTACATTCCTGTCAATTCTTCCAAGTTTGTAGCACCCACCACTGGATTTAGTGACAAATTAACTGACGAGCCCACAGGTTTTTGAGATGCAAAAGTTGTCTGGAATACCAAGTGCAGACAAGCATAGTGAAAATGATAGCGGCGAACCTCATACAAACAGAACTGGAGGTCAGGATTGAATTTAGCCGCTGGTGCTACTAGCTGCACTTCTGCGTCACTTTATTCATCTTCTGCCACTAGCCTTGTACCCCTCTGAAACTATGTCAGCGTCTGCTTGGCCACAGTCCTAAACTTAAGCTGCCACAAAGTGCAGAAATTAAATTATAATGTAGATCAGGCCATGTTCAAAACACAGCCTGTCATCCATGTGCACTTCCTTAAAAGCCAACTCCTTTGTGTCTCGGCCAAGCCTGGTTCTGTTCCAGTGATCACCACATAGCAGATGTGACAGCTACTATGTGTCAGTGGAGGAGACTGCAGTCAACCGTGGAGAATGACATGGCGCAGATCTAGGCCTGGACCCTTCTGGGTACTCCAGATTCCTTCCACGTCCCAAAGACACGCAAGCTGGTAGGTTAATTGGCAACCGTACATCACCCCTGTTGTGTAGGTGAGTGGTAGCATCTAGGGGGAGTCGATGGGAATGTGTAAGGTCTTGAGTCCCCACAGCATGTGGCATTGATGTTTACATGTGTCTGGTACCCTGCCTTTAATGTCTCTAATTGGAGGAGAGGTACCTGACATTACAACTTTCTACCTCCTCCCACAAGCTCAATAAAAGTCTACTCTCTCCGACATTCTACCGTTATTCACTGCGTCCTTGCTCATCTTCACTTCCAGCCAGCACTTGCTTTCGCTCCACTGACCTCATGGCAAGTGCAGTTAGGAGATGCAGGCTAGCTTCAGCTGGTTGTGTCCACTCACAATATTGGATTGAATTGAACTGACTTTATTTCTTACATGAGAAGTAAAAATCTTTACATTACGTCTCCATCTAAATGTGCAGTGTGCAATCATAGTAATTTATAATAAATAGAACAGTCATTGTAATATAGAGTACACTCAGATCAGCGTGACTTCATCAGTCTGTTGGCCTGGTGGAAGAAGCTGTCCCGGAGCCTGTTGGTCCTGGCTCTTATGCTGCGGTACCGCTTCCCGGATGGTAGCAGCTGGAATAGATTGTGGCTGGGATGACTTGGGTCCCCAATAATCCTATGGATCCTTTTTACACACCTGTCTTTGTAAATGTCCTGAATCATGGGAAGTTCACAACTACAGATGTGCTGGGCTGTCCGCACCACTCTCGCAGAGTCCTGCGATTAAGGGAGGTACAGCTTCCATACCAGGCAGTGATGCAGCCAGTCAGGGTGTTCTCAATTGTGCCCTGTAGAAAGTTCTTAGGATTTAGGGGCCATTACCAAACTTCCTCAACCATCTGAGGTGAAAGAGGCGCTGTTGTGCCTTTTTCACCACACAGCTGGTGTGTACAGACCACGTGAGGTCCTCATTGATGTGGATGCCGAGGAACTTGAAGCTGTTTACCCTCTCAACCCCAGATCCATTGATGTCAATAGGGGTTAGCCTGTCTCCATTCCTCCTGTAATCTACAACCAGCTCCTTTGTTTTTGCAACATTGAGGGAGAGGTAGTTTTCTTGACACCACTGTGTCAGAGAGATGACTTCTTCCCTGTAGGCCATCTTGTTATTGTTTGAGATAAGGCCAATCAATATAGTGTTGTGGGCAAATTTAATTAGCAGATTGGAGCTGTGGGTGTCAACACAGTCATGGGTATACAGGGAGTAAAGGAGGGGACTTAGTACGCAGCCCTGAGGGGCTCCTGTATTGAGAGTAGGAGGGTTGGAGGTGAGGGAGCCCACTATTACAACCTGCTGGCGATCTGACAGGAAGTGCAGGATCTACCTGCACAAGGCAGGGTCAAGGCCGTGTTCTCTAAGGTTCTCGTTGAGCTGGATGGAACTATGGTGTTGAACGCTGAACAGTAGTCCAAAAGCAGCATTCTCACATAAGCATCCTTCTTCTAAGATGTGTAAGGACGGTGTGTAGAGCAGTGGCTATTGAGTCATCTGTCGATTGGTTTGCCAGTAGGTTGTGTAGGAGGTTCATTTTGGGTGGTAGCAAGCTGCAGATCTAATCCTTGACCAGCCTCTCAAAGCTTTTGCTTATTATTGAGGTGAGTGCAACAGGATGCCAGTTGTTCAGATATATTACCTTGGTCTTTTTTGGTACAGGGACAATGGTGGATAATTTGAAGCAGGAGGGCACTCTATACTGGGAGAGGGAGAGATTAAAAGTGTCTGTAAACACACCTGCCAGTTGTGCTGTGCACATCTTAAGTACTTGCCCTGGGATGCTGTCGGGTCTCGCAGCCTTGCGACTGTCCACTCATTGGAAACATCTGTGTACCTCAGCCTCACAGATCACCAGGTTGCTGGTTGTAGCGGTGGCTTTCCTTGGAGACTCAGAGTTAGCGACATCGAACCGAGCATAAAAGTGATTGAGCTCACCTGGGAGAGAGACCGCGATGTTGGCAGCACCGCAACGTTTGTCTTTGAAGTCTGCGATGATATGCAGCCCTTGCCACAAGTCACATATGCCATTCATTGTGGATCTTGACTCAGTCTTCTCCCTACATTGTTGTTTCGCAGCCTTGATAGCTTTGTGCAGATCGTAGCTGCTTTCCTAGAGCTCTAGTTGTTCTCCAGCGATGTAACTCGATGTCGTGCTGTAAGTGCTGCTAGCAAGGAACTATTGATCCAGGGTTGGTCTCCTGCTAACAAACAGTGGAGTTGGTGTTGACTGGGAGCAGAAATGAAATGACCAGGAAGGAAGTTGGCATACTGTCTGCCCAATTATTAATGTACTCCATTTGCTTAATCACCTTTCTTGAGCTATCCAATTTAACTTCTGAATAGTTCTGAAAACAGTAAGGTGAACCCGTCTACATCAGAGCACTTCTAGAGTTAAAGATAGGAACATCAGGCAGAGTAGCAAAAGTTCCACCCCCCTCCATCTCTTATGTAAAGTATATGAAAATGGTTTTCCTAATGATGGAGCCACTAAGGAGAGTTTAATAAAAATATTTATCCCCTCTGCCCATTTCTGGATTACCTTAGGAAGTTCTCTGAATTCTTGTTCCCAATATCGTTCCATTTGATTTGCTTTCATGTAGGGAATTAGCATGTTTTCCAGCCTGCTTGAAGGTCAGAGAAAGAATTCATGTCCAATTTAATTTATCACTTGGCTAGACACTGGCTGAAACTTGTGGCTCACAGACTTTATAAAATAAGCTAATGGCTTGAGAAATAACTCAATTCCCCAGTTCCCTCCTAACAGTGGGTACCGCCACATGCTGTATTTCACTCCTGGCTATCTGTGTTTACAGTCCGTATGCAATGAGGGTAAGAAGGCTGAGGAGCTGGAGAGTAAAACTGACACCAGGCAAGACATTACCCTGTCTACTTGTTGGTGTTGCAACTGCCCATCACTTCAAACATGATTATGTTTTCAAAATGGCAATCTGAAATCCTTGACAGGGAGCTGGAAGCAGGTTCTGGCATGACTGACATGTATTCAAGTCAGATTGCTAGTAGTGAAGGAGGTAAAAAAGCTGTCTGATTCAAAACACAGTAAAATTAACTATTATTTTCTATGTTTTGATGACTGTTATGCAGCTGTGCTAGTTTATTCGATGCTTGTAATGTCTCACATCCTGTTATGTTTTACTTTGAATAGTTTGCTAGTTTCTCTGAGTTGACATTTTCTCATTTGGATATGAAATTCCTAATGGTACCTCTTTTACAGAGATGATTGTGAGAAATTCTCTCAAAAAGTACATTCTGTTGTTTGTCTCCTCGAATACTACATGTTGTGTTGAATCTCTTCTTCAATTCCCCATTCTGGCCTCTTATCTCTTCTCCTCACCTTCCTATCACTTCCTCCTTCCCTTTCTCCCATGGTCTCCCCTCTCTTTTCCCCTCCCCTCCTATCAGATTCCTTCTTCTCCAGCCCTTTGCCTTTTCTACCTATCACCTTCCAGCTTCTTATTTCATCCCTCTTCCCCCATCCATTTGGCTTCACCTATCACCTTCTAGCTTGTCCTTTTTCCCCTCCTCCCACCCCCCCCACCACCTTGTTCTGACATCTTCCTTTCCTGTCCCGATGAAGAGTCTCAGCTCAAAATGTCAACTGTTTGTTCATTTCCATTGATGCTGCCTGACCTGCTGAGTTCCTCCAGCATTTTCTGTTTTTATTTGGCAATATTTCCCAATGGTCTTTATGTTCAAAATCTTATGCTAATTTGTAATTTTTAGATCCTGTAAACATGGCTTGAACTTAAATAACCTTCAAATATAATGGCAAATTATAGAATGTCTGGGCATATTGTGCTGAAAAAATATTGGTACCAATTCAAAAATAACTACTGTTAACACGTATGCTTTTTCTCATTCTCCCAAGTATGGGCTAAACAAACAAATCACTCCAATGATTTAACAAATTAATTTTCTTTTCCAGAAGAACACCTGGTTTCCAGCTGAGGCTGTACTACACTTTTATATGGGAACTCCACGGTCAGAAGTCAAAAGGGACATCGCCATCGATTTTCAAATGAACTACCCCAAACGGAAGCTATTAGCCAAAATTGTTCATCCAAGGAAGATGATAACAATAGTTGGTGAGCTGGGCTGTGTAACTTCAAATGTATTGAATTCTTAAAATTTTGTGTAAGTGATATGAGTAATCAAGATCAGTAGAACTAAATTCATAATAATTTACTTATCAATGTTCAAAGTCAATTTATTATCATCGTCACCATATATAACCCAGAGGTTAATTTTCTTGCGGACAATCACAGTGAATACAAGAAATGTAACAGAATCAGTGAAAGACCATCCCCAACAGAATGGAGAAGCAACCAATCTGCAAAAAAAATGAACTATGCAAATACAAAAAGAAAGAGAAAACATAATAATAAAAATAAATAAGCAATGAATATTGAGGATATGAGAGGAAGAGTCCTTGTGAGTGAGTCCATAGGCTGTGTGAATAGTTTGGTGAGGGGCTGAGTGAAGTTATCTCCTCTGTTTCAAGAGGCTGATGGTTGAGAGATAATAACTGATCCTGAACCTGTGCTGCAGGTCCTGAGGTTCCTGTACCACTTTTCTGATGGCTGCAACAAGAAAAGAGCATGGCTTGATTGGTGGAGGTCCCTGATGGATGCTGATTTCCTGTGACACCACTGCACAGCGGTAGGGACGGCTTTACCCATGATGGGCTGGGCCATATGCTCTACTTTTTGTAGGCTTTTCTGTACAAGGGCATTAGTGTTTTCATACTAGGCCATGATACAATCAGTCGATATATTCTCCACCACACATCTATAGAAGTTTGTCAAAGTTTTAGGTAACATGCCGAAACTTTGCAAACTTCCGACCCTTTCCAACTCTGATTCCCTGATGAGGACTGGCTCATGGACCTCCGGTTGCCTCCTCCTGAAGTCAATGTTCAGCTCCTTGGTCTTGCTGACATTGAATGAGAGATTGTTGTTGTGGCACCACTCAGCCAGATTTTCAGTCTCCCTCCTGTAAGCGGAGTCATCACTACCAACAGTGATATTGTCCAGCAAACTTAAATATGGTATTAGAACTGGACTTATCCTCACAGTTACAAGTATAAAGTGAGTAGAGCAGGGGGCTGTTCACACAGCCTTGTGGTGCACCTGTGCTGATGGATATTGTGGAGCAGATGCTGTTTCCAATCAGAACTGTCTGGTGTCTGCAAGTGAGGAAATCAAGGATCCAGTTGCACAAGGAGACATTGAAGCCTATTGATTGGGTTTGAGGGGCTGATGGTATTGAATGTTGAGCTGTAGCCAATGAAGAGCATCTTTGCTGCCCAGATGTTCCAGGATTGAGTGAGGTGCCAATGAAATAGCATCTGGTATTGACCTACACAAAAAATGCTAGTTTATGCAGCAGGTCAGGCAGCATCTATAGGAAGAGGTGCTGTCGACTTTTCAGGCTGGGACCACGAAGTGTCCCGGCCCAAGAAGTCGACAGTACCTCTTCCTATAGATGCTGCCTGACCTGCTGCGTAAACCAGCATTTTTTGTGTGTGTTGCTTGAATTTCCAGCATGTTCAGATTTCCTCGTGTCTAGTATTGACCTGTTGTGCTGGTAGGCAAACTGGAGGGCTTCTCAGGCAGGAGCTGATATATTTCATCATCAGCTTCTCAAAACATTTCATCACAGTGGATGAAAGTACTATTGGATGATAGTCACTGAGGAAGGTTACCATGTTCTTCTTAAACACCAGTATAATTGAAGCCTGCTTGAAGTAGGTGGATACCTCAGACTGTCAAAGCGAGAAGTTAAAGATATCAGTCCACACTCCAAGCAGATGATTAGCACAAGTCTTTAGTACTCAGCCGGGTGCCAAGCCTGGGCCAGATGCTTTCAGCGGGTTCACTTTCCTGAAAGATGCACTCACATAGGCCTCAGAGCCTGAAATCACAGGGTCTTTGGGGGCTGTGGGAGTTTGTGAAAGTGCCTCCATGTTTTGGTGGTCAAAGCAAACATAAAAGGCATTGAGCTCATGTGAGAGCGAAGCCTTGTTGTCACCTCTGTCACTTGGTTTAACTTTGTAGGAGGTGATGGCATTCTAGTCCTGCCACAGTTGTCAAGTATCCTTCAGTCATTCAAGTTTGGTCCAGAATTATCACTTTGCATGTGAGATGGCTTTCTGGAGATCATACCGGGACTATTTGTATTTAACTTCAGTTGTATTCAGTTCTAATGACCAAGTTAAATACAAGATGTCCAGATATCTGGCCCTTGGTAAATTGTGGAGCTCATGGTTCATCCAGAACTTCTGCTTGGGGAAGACGCTGAATGATTTTGTGGACACACAGTTGTCCATGACTGTTTTTGTAAAGTCCGTGGCAAATATCATATATTAGTTCAGATCCTCTGATGAGCCCTTGAAGACAGCCCAGTACACAGATTTGAAGCAATCCTGTAGCCACTCCTCTGCCTCCCTCTGGAGCCTTGCTCTTTAGCCTCCACCTGTATGCAGGTAGGAGGAGGACAGCTAAGTGATCAGATTTACTCAAATGAAGTCTACCATGGAGCGGTAGGCATTCCTAATTGTAGTGTAACAGTGATCAAATGTGTTAGGACCCCTGGTGCTGCAGGTGATATGCTGATAATAATTGGGCAGAGATTTCCTCAAACAAGCTTGACTGAAGTCCACAATAATGATTTGAAAGGCATCAGGGTAGGCTGGTTCTTGTTTGCTGATCACAGCATTCAGTATCTTGAGTGTCTGTTTATCATTGGCAATTAGCAATATGTAAATTGCATTCAGCATCACAGAAGAGAACTCATTGGTAAGTATACGTAGAAAGTCAGCATTTAATTATTAGCTGTTCCAGGTTGGAGTACAAGAATGCGACAAGACTGCTACATCTGAGCACCACAAAGAATTTATCATGAAACACAGACCCACTGCCTCCCAAACCTTTTGCCTTCTCCGAATCAGTAGTTCAGTCCAACTAATATATTGAGAAGCTCTTGGATCTTATCTTCTTATCTGGTGTGTCTGAAGTGAACCATATCTCTGTGAAACACCAGCACAGCAATTCCTCATTTCCCTCCAATACAGCAATCAGAGGGAATGAGCAATGTATTACCTAAGTTTAAAAGCCATGATCCTAGAGGTTGTCTATAAGGTTCCTAACTGCATTATTACCCAATCGATGAGAATCCTACCAAAGGGAAAGATGCAATGTAGAATCCCCAGTACACAATGAAGGAGCTGATGATGATGCTTCAACTAGTCTCAGCACTGTTCTGCTGGAATTGGGAGCTTTTTACCTCCTGTTTCATTCCATTGTACTTGAAAACAATTATCAGCATGAAAGTGAGGTAAGGAAGAAGAAGAAATGCTGGAGTATTTTTTTTACTTCAGTCACAAAGTGTAAAGGGTGTAGATATTCTCCTTCAATGTTTAATAAAGTTGTTTATATTCTTACTCATCCTAGCAATCATCAGCACTCTGCTGAGTAACCTTGACCAGCTTTTATTCACCTGTCCCAATATTTGAGGTTTGGTGTCAGATTTTACAATAACAGAATTGTAAAGTGCTTTGGAATTGTTTTAAAAAGTTGTAAAGTGCTTTGGAATTGTTTTAAAAAGTGCTATCTAACTGGGGAAAATGTTTGACCAATTTCATTCTTTAAAACAAGATCATATTTACCACTAATCAGTTTATTTTGAATAAAAAACTGGTTTATAATAATGAAATTTTTTTGTCCTTTTTCTTTTTTTATTGCAACTTAATCCTTAGTATGTTGCGATGTTTGGGGCAGGATCCAGCGCCACATCTGTGCAATAAAGTTTTAATAGATTACTGATCTACAGAAAACAGTTTTTTGATTCCCTATTTGGCAACAAGCTCTAGGAAAAGTTTAGAATACAATATTGGCAATTATTATGCACACAATTAACACTCTGTATTTTGATTTTGCAGGAGAAATTGCAAAAATAAAACACACTCACACAGGAAAGCTCGAAGTTCTCATTAACGGCAGAGACTTGTATTATATTAAGGTACAGTTGTCAAACTGCTCTCCTGAATGCTTGTTTTAAATAGATATGTACAGCTCCTGTGTTCCCCTGGTGTGTTAAGGTAGGTTCTTGTTATTGTCCCTTTCAACTTGGAGGTCTGATTCCATGAGTGGAAATCTTTATTGATTGGGCACAGAGACATATTCTGTCCTTGGTTACTTCGCCATTTGCAGTGATATTCAGATACTGATTTGGATGTTGGAATGTTATCATCTGGCCTTGAAGATGAATACAATACATTAACATACGTCTCATAAAAATGAATCACAGAGGATTGTGCATTCACACTCCCTCTGTGTTGTATATGTCTAAGAACAAAATATTCCCCATAAGCCACTTCCAGACTTGCCCATTAGGAATGATAAGATGAGATTGCTTCAGTAGTGTTAAAGTAGAAGACATACAGTAGACCAACCCAATTTTGTTTTATGCCAAGCTTCAAAAGAGCATGAACCAATCAAGAGCATGAGGATAACTGGGGAGAGGGTTGGACCACTCAAGGATAAAGGAGGGAACATTTACTTGGATGTGCAAGATGTGGATGAGGTCCTAAATGAGTACTTTGCATCAGTCTTTACTAAGGAGAAGGACTTGGAGGATAGGGAAGGCTTTTCAAGATAAAAGAGGAGGTAGTGTTGTGTCTCTTAAAGAGCATTAAGATAGATGTCCCCAGGGCCTGATGGGATATACCCCAGCTTATTGAGAGAGGCAAGAGATGAGATTTCCAGGGCTTTCACCAATACTGTCATGTCCTCTCTAGCCACAGGTGTGGTCCCACAGGACTGGCAAGTAGCTAATGTTGTTCCATTATTAAAGAAGAGAACTAGGGATAATTCTGGAAACTATAGACCAGTGAATCTCATATCAGTGGTGGGGAAGCTATTGGAGAGAATTCTTAGGGATAAGATTTATGACTTTTTGGAAAACCATTGCCTAACTAGGGAGGTCCAGCTTGGCTTTTTGTGGGGCAAGTTGTGTCTTACTAACTTGATCAAGTTTTTTGATGAGGTGATGAGGCTGATTTATGAAGGTAAAGCCGTGGATTTTGTCTCTGTGGATTTTAGTAAGACATTTGACAAGGTCCCTCATGGGAGGCTCATCCAGAAGATTAAGGTGCATGGGATTCATGGTGAATTGGCCACTTGGGTTCAGAACTGGCCTGCCATTGGAAGAGGGAGGGTAGTAGTTGAAGGGATGTATTCTAGCTGGAGATCTGTGATTAGTGGTGTTCTGCAGGGATCAGTACTGTGACCCCTGCTGTTTGTGATGTATATAAATGATTTGGTGGATTATATAAATGGTAGGTTAGTAAGTTTGCAGATGATACAAAGATTGGTAAGGGATACAGTGCAATTAGGGTGGTATGATAGCGTAGTGGTTAGAACAGCACTTTTTAGTCCAGGAAACCCAGGTTCAATTCCTGCCGCTGCCCATAAGATGTTTGTACATTCTTACATTGTGACTGTGTGGGTTTTCTTCAGCTGCTCTGCTTTCCTTCCACAGTCCAAAGGCATACTGGTTGTAGGCTAATAGGTCATTGTAAATTGTCCCTTGATTAGGCTAGGGTTAAATCAGGGGATTGCTGGACAGCATGGCTTGAATGGCCAGAAGGGCCTATTCCATGCTGTACCTCAATAAATAAACAAATATAGATCAGTTGCCGCTATGGGCGGAGAAAAGGCAGATAGGGTTTTCACCTGGCCAGTATGAAGTGTTGCACCTTGATAGGTCAATTATAAAGAGACGGTACACTGTTAAGGGCAAGCCCCTTAACAAAGGTGATGAGCAGAGAGATTTTAAGGTCCGAGTCCTTAGCTTAGATCCCAGAAAGTGGCTACATAGGTTGATAGGCTGGTTAAAAAGGCACATGGCATGCCTGCCTTCAGCTGAGATACTGACTTCAAAAGTCAGGCAGTTATGTTGCAGCTTTCTAAATAGTGTGGCTCCATCTGGAGTATTGCATACAGTTTTGGTCATCCCATTATAGGAAGAATGAGTGGATGAAGAAGAGGTTTTCCAGGATGCTGCCTGGATTAGAGGGCACGTGCTGTAACAAGAGGTTGGACAAACTTGGATTTCTTTTTCCAGAGCAGCAAAGGCCAAGGGAAGATCTGACAGAGGCTTATTAGATTATGAGAGACACTGATAGACAGTTCCTTTTTCCCAGGGCTGAAATGTCTAATACCCAATGACATGCATTTAAGGTGAGACGGAGTAAATTCAAAGGAGATGTGAGGGGCAAGTTTTTTACAAGGATGCCTGGAATGTGCCGCCTGGAGTAGTGATAAGGATTTTAGGAGTCATTTAGATAAGCACATGAATGTAAGGGAATGCTGAGCAAACCTGTAGGCCTGAGATAGATAAGTCCCTGGTCCTGATGGAATGCATCCCAAGGTACTGGAAGAAGTGGCTGAAAATATAGGTTTTGGTGATAATTTGCTGATAATTTACCAAAATTCTCCGGACCCTGGGCAGGTCTCAGCAGATTGGAAGATGGCGAATGTCATGCCACTGTTTGAAAAAGCATGTAGGTAACTATAGGCCAGTTAGTTTAACATCTGTAATTGGGAAAATGATTGAAGCTATCATTAGAGAAGAAATAGCGAGGCATCTGAAAAGAAATGGATCCATCAGGCAGACGCAGCATGGATTCAGCAAAGGCAGGTCCTGTTTGACAAACTTACTGGAGTTCTTTGAGGATTTTATGAACGCAGTGGATAGAGGGGAACAGATGGGCATTATTTACTTGGATTTTCAGAGGCATTTAATAAGGTGCTGCATAAAAGACTTATCCATAAGATAAGAATCAGAATCAGGTTTATTATCATCGGCATGTGTCGTGAAATTTGTTAACTTAGCAGCAGCAGTTCAATGCCATACATAATATAGAAGAAAAAAATACAAATAAAAAAAATAAATTACAGTGTATGTATATTGAATAGATTAAAAATCATGCAAAAACAGAAATATTAAAAAAGTGAGGTTGTGTTCAAGGGTTTAATGTCCATTTAGGAATCGGATGGCAGAGGGGAAGAAGCTGTTCCTGAATCGCTGAGTATGTGCCTTCAGGATTCTGTACCTCCTACTTGATGGTAACAGTGAGGAAAGGGCATGTCCTGGGTGCTGGAGGTCCTTAATAATGGACGTTGCCATTCTGAGACACCACTCCTTGAAGATGTCCTGGGTACTTTGTACACTAGTACCCAAGATGGAGCCGACTAAATTTACGACCCTCTGCAGCTTCTGTCAGTCCAGTACAGTATTCCTGTGCATAGAGTTGGGGGTGATGTATTGTCTCTGGGGTCACTGGGGCTATGATTTGCAGTGCCCTTTCCTCTAGATGACATATCATAGGCTAGGTCCACTTCAGATCTCCAGCCCCCTATAGTTGAATAGCTGCACATGTATAAAAATTGAATAACCTTATGTGTTTAGGGTGTGAAATGAGTGTTAAAACAAAGGTATGTCAGCATTGCCATGCTTGTATTGGAAGAGAGGAATTAATGGAGCATGTATGTGAAGCTATTACCAGACATAACTGCGTGTGGTTATTTTCCTGACGACCCTCTATCTCTGGTGCCCTTGGCTCTCAGGGTTCCACATTGCCTGGAGGACCTCCTAGTGGGTGTCTATCACTTCCAACCCCTTTTCAAGGTTAGTGTGACTACCAAAACCATTGATTTCTTGACTTCTTGAAATATGCCCATCCATCACAATGGTTTGCAGGAATCGCTAGTTTTAGAAGTGTAGACTGATAGGTGTCATTGAATCATACAGCACACAATCAGCTATTTCTTCCCAGCAAGTTTGTGCTGTACATGAGGCATGCGCACTAATTCTACACTAATTACTCCCTGCATTCCTATCAATTCCCTCAGATCTTCTCAGTCACCTACACACCAAGGGCAATTTATAGTGGCTTATAATGTGAGGTTTGATGGCTCCAGGCCTGCACTCAGTGGAATTCAGAAGAATGAGGGGTGACCTCATTGAAACCTTTTAATTGTTGAAAGGTCTCGGTAGAGTGGATGTGGATTGAATGTTTCCTATGTTGCGGGAGTCTAAGACCAGAGGACACAACCTCAGAATAGAGAGACATCCATTTAGAACAGAGATGAGGAGGACTTTCTTTAGCCAGGGAGTAGGAATCTGTGGAATTCTTTCTCACAGGCAGCTGTGGAGGTCAAGTCACTGTGTATATTTAAGGCAATGGTTGATAGATTCTTGATTAATCAGGCTATGAATGGATACGGGGAGAAGGCAGGAGGTTCGGGTTGAGAGGGAAATGGATCAGCCATGATGAAATGATGAAGCAGACTCGATGGGCCAAATGGCCTATTTCTGTTCCTATAACTTATGGCCTTATGGACTTATTAACCCACCAATTCACAAGTCTTCGAGATTGGAAGGAAAGCCCTTCCTCTTCCCCATCCTGGGATCAGCCCCGACAAGGAATTTAACTGGATCAGCCACATCAAAACTACGGCTGCAAGAACAGTCAGAGGTGATTCATCTTCTGATTCTATCAAGCCTTTCTGCTGTCAGGCCTGATTTGGGAACGTGGTGGAATACTCCTCGGCAGCTTCAACGATTGAGAAGATCAGCACTTTCCAGGAAAAAGCTGCCCTCTTGATTGGCACCCTATCAACTACTCGGTGTCTCTGTGCCTGCCCTGTGTGTCATTTAGAAAATGAATGTCAGTTACTCGCCCAGGCTACACCTCCCAAACACAAGATCTCCACCAATAAGGGCAAAGCCGTAAACTGTGAATGCTGCTGCTTGTAAGCTCCCTTCAAAGGTTTCTATTGTACTAACCTGGAAATATATCATCAATTATTCTTCACTGGTCAATAGTCCTGTGAGAATCCCGCCACCAAAATACCAGCTGCAGTTCAAGAAAGTGCCCCAATACCGCTGACTTCCTCATACCTCTGGGTTATAATACATGCAGTCGGGAACATTGTGGTGATTGGGGGCAGCTCGGCACAGAACCTCTCTGTAATGCAATTTTAAGATGTATCTCCTGGGCTTATGAATTCCTTGCTCATTGTTTCAGTATTCCAGTCTTTTGATGACATGTCTGATTTTGTTCTAGGGATGGACCAACTTGCAAAATCTTGATGGAGAGCAGATGTTTTTTTCCCAGTTGGAAGCCAAGTTTACAAAGCATGGGAGTCCTATAATACTGTCTGGCAACATAACCAGGGTCCCTGAGCAGAAAATAGCAATTATTTTATCACTTAACAATGTAATGAAAGAGACAGCTACTGTGTCAGGTCAGTACAATTGGAAAAAAATCTATTGCTTATTTACATTCTGTGGCCTAGCCAAATACATAGAAGTATAGTCACTAAAAATCAGATTTACAACTTGTGCAATGAAATGAAAATCATAAAAGTAATGTTTTGTATGACTTTTTAAGGAATTTCTAGATAGACCCATTTGAGATCATCAATCAAAGCAGCAGATTAAGTTGATAAGTATTATGTGACAAGTGGTTTCAGAAGCATGCAAATTTAAATTATACATTTAGGTTTATGAAATCATCATTATTCATTTATGAAAATAATAACGTTTTTATTCAGCCTTCCAATGTCCAATGAGTGGAAGGGATCTGTTTTATCTTTCCCAACTTGCACAACAGCTGTTAAGGCAATATGTTTTTAAAGGCAAGGTTGTTGAGCAGAGAGATCTTGGGATCCAAGTTCTAGTTCCTTGAAGGTGGCGACACAGGTCGATAAGGTGGTTAAGAAAGCTTATGAAAAGCTTGCTTTTATTATTTGCGGCATTGAGTTCAAAAGTCAGGAGGTTATGGTCAAACTTTATAAAACTCTGGTTAGGCCACATCTGGAGTATTGTGTACAGTCCTGGTCACCCCACTATAGGAAGGATGTTGAGGCTTTGGAGATGGTGCAGAAGAGGTTTACCAGGATGCTGCCTGGTTTAGAGGGCATGTGCTATCATGAGAGGATGGATAAACTTGGGATTTTTTTCTTTGGAGCACCGGAGGCTGAGGGGAGATCAGATAGAGGTTTACAGGATTATGAGAGAAATAGGTAGAGTGGACAGAGAGTATCTGTTTTCCAGGGTTGAAATGTCTAATGCATGGAAGGTGAGAGGGGTGGGTTCAAGGGGGATGTGTGGGGTAAGTATTTTACTCAGAGTGATGAATGTCTGGAATGCGCTGCCTGGTATAGTGATAGAAGCAAATACAAACGTTTGTACATTAAAGGCTTTTAAGAGATGTTTGGATAGGCACGTGGATGTAAGGGAGATAGAGGGATATCTACATGTTTGTAGGTAGGAGGGATTAGTGTTTGGGTGCTTTTGATTTGCTTTTTAGCTGGTTTGGCACAACATTGTGGGCTGAGTGGCCCGTTCCTGTGCTGTACTCTTCTATGTTCTATGTGATTACTGTTCTGCCGATCCCAACACCAATTCCTAATCATCACACCCAATTACATCTGTAGAAAAAGCTGAATTCTGCATTTTGAAGTTTTCGTCCATAATTTGTGGAGTTTCCACCTGTTGGGAAATTGGTGTCAATCACTCTAACAGATTGTGTTTATCCTTTGAATTTCTCGCACTTGATCAACGTGCATGACCATTTTGAATTACTTAGCAGAAGAAATTGGGTCAATTTATTATGTAATTGGCATGACAAGAAGCAGAGTTGATCATGCTGAAATTAATGAATAATATCTATCATCCATCTAGCTATCTAAAAATAACAGGCCCTTCTGGCCTTCCGAGCCACACCGCCCAGCAAACCCCCAATTTAACCCTAGCCTCATCATTGGACAATTCTTAAATGAACAATTAACTTGCCATTCGGTACACCTTTGGACTGTGGGAGGAAGCCAGAGCATCCAGAGGAGATCCACAGGGTCAGGCAGAGAACGTACAATCTCTGTACAGACAGCAGCGGGAATTGAACCTGGGTCACTGGTACTAAAGCGTTGCGCTAACCACTATGCTACCGTGCCACCCTATATGTGAACGAAAGTGTCTATACCCCTCCCTCCAATATGGAATAGCATCCTTGTATTCATAAAAACCTTCCTATGATTTTTTTTTCCTTAGAAAGAAATCATTACAGACAGGCCTTTGTAAAGATTGAGGTGTCTGTGAGCTGGTAATTATAATTCACGGATTTCAATCTGTGGATACAGCAGCTGCTACTTTTTGGTGGAGGCTCTAAGTCACCTTCAACCAAGGGCAGTGCTGTATGGTCAGGTGTTTCTCATTTACTATTATCCATCCCTTACCCTCACCTCAATTTACAAGTTGGAAAGTAGTTCTTAAATTTTAAAGCTACAGTCGAATTGGGGTAGACTGGAGGTTGAGAGCAAAGGAATGTGACAAAAGAATTACCATCCCATTCAGTGGTAGAAAAAAAAGAAAGTTTGTTTTTCTTTGGTCATCCAGTCTGGCTTTGTGGAGGGAGGCTATGATGAGCATTAGCTGAATCAACACATCTGTTTCCACTAGTTCCTGGCTCCATGCCACTTCTAGCTGAGACCATCAGTGTCCTTGTTAAAAGACACTGTTAACTTTTTGGACCCCACAACCTAAATAACTACAAAATCAAAAAAATTGCAGATGCTGGATAGCTGAAGTAAAAATAGAATGCTAGAAACACTCAACAGGTCAGGCATCATCTGTGGAAAAAGAAACTGCCAATATTTCAATGTAAAGGCTCTTAGTTGGAACAAGTACAACTTGAGTTTTGATATTCAGTTGGAACGCAATTCAAAGTGTGACACTTCTGTATATGGGAAAGAAAACAGCATTTTGACTTTTCCTTCATCTTTGTGCAGTTCATTTGGAGCAAAAACTTGATGAGAAACAAAAGCAATACTCAATAGAAGCTGACACCTACCTTCCACGCATTCTGGCGTGCCAAGTAATTGGTTTCCTGCAGCAAAGGGGAAACACTTTGTCTTCAACGCTACGAGCAAGATACGGGCTATTTGGTAAGCCGACAAGTGTCTATAGTGATGTGCAGGATGTGAAGAGGCATATTTTGCGAGGTGAACGTTAAATGCAGTTTGGATTCTATTGCTCATTTTGGTAAATGAGTGATCATTACCTGGATCTACTCATTGCCATCATTGCCCATCCTGAACAGTTCAGATCCACAATAGAAATCAGTTTCATTGTGAGTGCATTGATACTTTGTCCTTGCTTTATATTTCAGATACTTTGTTAGGATTTGTTTTACAGTATAATGTCAACTTTACCCCATTTTACCACTGGCTTTATAATCTCATTCTTGGAGACTGCTCTGTGTGTGGGTGCAAGGTATAATCTTGTTATTGAAGAAAGGATTGATAGTTATTTTATTTTCAGATTTGCCTAGCAAAATGCTAAAGCTTGAACCAGGGCTGAAGATCAGAACAAGGTGGCGTAGGTGGAAGCTACTTCTGTGCTGACCCTTTTGAAGAAGTATCCAGTTAGACTATGTCTCCTCTGCTTTCTCCCAGTGCTACAATATTCATCTAATTCCCCTTTTAAAGTTGCTATTGAATCTTCTACCCTCAATGTACTGCCAATTAACTTAAATTTGTGAATTTTGCTGATTAAACCCACTAGCCATTGGATTTTTTTTTTTGCTGATGCTCTGTTTCAAGTGCAAGATTCTCTCTGGCAGGCGACTGACCCATAAGGAAAACTGATATGAATAAAGCACCACCAATTGAGTGAAGGGCTGATCAGTTTGACTCAGAAGCTGTCCTGTGCTAAGGTTGTTCTGTAGTACATTGATAACAGCTTCAATCATATCTTCATCACGGCAGGTTTTAGTAACACTCGAGGGGCTAGCTCTTGCACACCATTGAACTAGCAACCCATCTTCCTAGTCTGCAAGGACTCATTGGGAACACTGGACCATGAGGGTTCAATCTTCCTTCAGGATGTGAGGCCATCAAAGGAATTGTGCTGCCCTGTTTGGGAGTCTGGATCAGAGTCCTCATCCTGAGATTGGAGGAATGATACAGTTGGATGGACACCTGATGCTATAATTCACTCAGATGCCTAGTGAAATTTTTCTTAAGTAGTGTAAAACTACTCCAAACTGTGGTTTCACTCCATCAAAGCTATATTTGTTCCTAAATCTTTGTCTTTATTTACTCTTTCAGGACCATAATTTTGAAATAAAACCTCCCTTCAACATTTGGGCTCTGAGGAGAACAAAATCAATCTGTTGATATTCTCTACCTAGTTGGAGTCTTTCTTCACCATTTTCTATGTTGGTAGTTTTTCCCTGCAGCAACTTAAATTTTGGTTCCCATGAACCTTAATCAGTTTCAAAAAATGATTTACCACAACTTGCTTGCTGTTTTTCTCCCGTGTCTATTTTTAGAGGCATTTTCTTTCTCATGATCTTCTCATCACGCATGACTCTGTCACGACACATTTACTTGATCTCTCTCTTTCTAAGCCTGGTTTAAGTTCATACCACTTATTTTAAATTGCATATCCTTATTCTTCCAGAGAAAATTAACTGTTCAGACTTCTCTTCATAAGTGACAGCTGCTGCATTCCTGCTCATTTCATATGACTTAATGCGTGCTTCTGAAATAATTTTTATGACATAGTTTTGAGAACATTGCAAACTTGGTCATTATCTCCAATCAAGACTTTGATCCTACAGCCAGTATTTTATACTTCTGTAATCTGAAAAGACAGTTTTAAGTCACTACTTTCTGCATTCTGTCCATTAGTCAATTTTGTTGTGACTAATCTATTAATCTATTGGGCTTTGTTGACAGGATTATTGGATTTTTATTTATTACATCAAATAGTCTGTTCATAGGGTCGTAGAGCACTACAGTACAGAAATAGGCCCTTTGACCCATCTAATCCATGCCAAACTGTTACTCAGAGGGTGTGCGGCACAACTAACAGGTGTGTTTTCAGACATTTTCAATCTCTCCCTCTCCCAGTGTAGAGTACCCTCCTGCTTCAATTGCCCCCTTACCAAATAAAACCAAGGTAGCATGTCTGAATGACTGGTGTCCTGTCGCACTCACCTCAATAATTAGCAAATGTTTTGAGAGGCTGGTCAAGGGTTACATCTGCAGCATGCTGCCACCCACACTAGACCCCCTACAATTCACCTAGCGACACGACCGATCAACAGATGACGTAATAGCCACAGCTCTACACACTGTCCTTTCACATCTGGGGAAGAAAGATGTTTATGCAAGAATGCTGTTCTTGGACTACAGTTCAGCATTCAACACCAGTATTCCCACCAGGCTCAACAAGAAGCTCAGAGACCTTGGCCTGCACCCTGCTTTGTGTAGCTGGATCCTGGACTTCCTGTCAGATCACCAGCGGATGGAAGAGTGGGCTCCCTCACCTCTGCCCCTCTGACCCTCAATACAGGTGCCCCTCAGTGCTATGTCCTAAGCCCCCTCCTTTACTCGCTGTATATCCATGACTGTGTTGCCAGCCACAGCTCCAATCTGCTAATTGAATTTGCTGATGACACTATATTGGTTGGCCTAATCTCCAATAATAACAAGGCAGCCTACAGAGAAGAGGTTATCACCCTAACGTAATGGTGTCAAGAAAACAACCTCTCCCTCAATGTCACAAAAGCAAAGGAGCTGGTTGTGGACTATAGGAGGAATGGAGACCGGCTAACCCCTATAGACATCAATTGATCTGGGGGTTGAGGGGGTGAACAGCTTTAAGTTCCTCAGCATAAACATCACCGAAGATCTCACGTGGTCTGTACATACTGGCTGTGTGGTGAAAAAGGCACAACAGCGCCTCTTTCACGTCATATGGTTGAGGAAGTTTGGTATGGGCCCCCAAATCCTAAGAACTTTCTACAGGGGCAGAATTGAGAGCATCCTGACTGGCTGCATCACTGCTTGGTATGGGAACTGTACTTCCCTCAATCGCAAGACTCTTCAGAGGGTGGTGTGAACAGCCCAGTGCATCTGGAGATGTGAACTTCCCATGATTCAGGACATTTATAAAGACAGGTGTATAAAAAGGACCTGAAGAATTATTGGGGACCCAAGTCACCCCAACCACAAACTGTTCCAGCTGCTCCAATCTGGGAAACGGTACCACAGCATAAAAGCCAGGACCAACAGGTTCTGGGACAGCTTCTTCCACCAGGCCTTCAGACTGATTAATTCATGCCGACACAATTGTATTTCTATGTTACATTGATTGTCCTGTAGTACACACTATTTATTATAAATTACTGTGAATTGCACATTGCACATTTAGATGGAGACGTAACGTAAAGATTTTAACTCCTCTTATATGTGATATAAATAATAAAGTCAATTCGATTCAATTCTGCCTACTCCCATCTACACACACCTAAACCAACACATGAACCAAAACCCTCCATACCTGTCCTGCCCATGTACTTATCCAAACTTCTCTTGAAATCAAACCCATATCCGCTACTTCCTATGGCAGCTCATTCCCTACTCTAATCACCCTTAGAGTAAAGAAATCCCCATCAGGTTCCCCTTAAACATTTCACCTTTCACCCTTAATCCATGACCTCTAGTTCTAGTCTCATCCAACCTCAGTAGAAAAAGCCTACTTACATTTAACTTATCTATACCCCTCATAATCTTGTATACTCTAGTCCTAATCTATTCGATCTTTCCCTATAACATAGGTCTTCAAATTCTAGCAACAACCTTGTAAACTTTCTCTGCACTCTTTCAACCTTATTGACATCTTTCCTGTATGTAGGTGACCAGAGCTAGGTAGATGAACACAATACTTCAGACTTGGCCTCACCGGTGTCTTATACATCGTCTACATAACATCCCAACTCTTGTACTCAATACTTTGACTTATGAAAGCCAATTTGCCAAAAGTTATCTTTTTAACCCTATCTACCTGGTGATGCCATTTTCAAGGAATTATGAATCTGTATTCCCAGATCCTTCGGTGCTACTACGCTCCTCAGTGCCCTATCGCTTACCGTGCAAGTCCTACTCTGATTTGTCCTTTCAAGCTGCATCAACTCGCATTTGTCTGTGTTAAATTCCATCTGCTATTTTGAGCCCATTTTGCCAGCTGGTCCAGATCCTGCTTCAAGCTTTGATAGCTGTCCTCACTGTCTACTCTGCCCCCAATCTTGGTGTCATCTGCAAATTTACAACATTATTATCCAGATTATTAAGCTATAGATGAGAAATAACAATAGACCCAGCACCGATCTCTGTGGCATGCCACTAGTCACAGGCCTCCAATCAGAGAGGGAACCGTCTACTATGATTCCCTGTCTTCCCCCAAAGCTAATGTTTAATCCATTTTGCAACCTCATCCTGAATGCCAAGCAATTGAACCTCTTGACCAACCCCCCCAATGTAGGACAATGTCAAAAGCCTTGCTAAAGTCTGTGTAGACAACATCCATATTTAAGGTATCTTCCTTAAAAAACTCTATATGATTGATTAGACATAACCTACAAATCCGTGTTGACTATCCCTAATCAATCCCTGTCAGTCCAAATGCTTATACTGTATATCTGGTCTCATAGAATACCTTCCAATAACTTACCTATTGCTGATGTCAGGCTCACTGGCCAATAATTTATCAGCTTATTTAGAACAATGGAAAAATATTAGCAATCCTCCAATCCTCAGCACCTCACCTATGGCTTAGAACATTTTAATTATCTCTGCTAGGGTCACTACAATTTCTACACTAACATCACACAAGGTCCAAGGGAACACCTTGTTTAGGCCCTCCTCTGTAAACTGTACATAGTCCATGACTTCATGCAGTTTTATCTCACTTCTTTAGACTCTGCATTATTAGACCATAAGGTATAAGAGCAGAATTATGCCATTCAGCACATCAAGTCTGCTCCACCATTCCATCATGGCTGATTTATTTTTTCTCTCAATCCCGTTTTTCAGCCTCCTTCCCATAACCTTTGATACCCTGACTAATCAGGAACCTGTCAACCTCCGCTTTCAATATGCACTATGTCTTTGCCTCCATTGCTGTCTGTGCAATAAATTCCACAGATTGACTACCCTCTGGCTAAAGAAATTTCTGCTCATCTCTGCTGTAAATGGACGTCCCTCTATCATGAGACTGTCCCCTTTGGTCTAGACTACCCCATGATAGGAAACACCCTCTCCACATACACTCTATATAGCCCTTTCAATATTCAATAGGCTTCAATGAGAACTCGAGAATACAGGTCCAGAGCCGTCAAACAGTCCTCATATATTAACCCTTTCACTCCCAGAATCATTCTCGTGTACCTCTTCTGGACCCTCTCCAATGCTGGCACAATTGTTCTGAGATAAGGGGCTAAAAATTGCTCAGAATGCTGCAAGTCTGCTCTGACCAATACCTTACAGAGCCTCAGCATTACATCCTTGCTTTTATATTCTAGTCCTCTTGAAATGGATGCTAACATTGCGTTTGCCTTCTTTACCACCAACTCAACCTGCAAGTTAACCTTTAGGGAATCCTGCACAAGGACACCCACTTCCCTTTGCACCTCCGATCTTTGAATTTCCTCCCCGTTTATACAATAGTCTGTGCCTTTATTCCTTGTACCAAAGTGCATGGCCATACACTTCACTGCTCTATAATCCCATCTGTTACTTCTTATTGCATGTGATATGAACCGTGGTGGCGTTATTGATAGAAGAGGGGGTTTGTCTTGGGCTACAGAATGATCTTGATTAGCTGGCAAGTAGGTCAGATCAATGGCAGGTGGAATTTAATGCCAGTAAGATTGAGCTTACTTATGTTGGGGGCTGGGGGTCTAATAAGGGTAGTACGTGCACCATATATGGTTGGGCCCTTGGGAGTATTGAAAAGACAATCACCTCAATGCTCAAATGTCAAAATTCTCAAAGAATGTATCAAAAGTAGACAAGGTGCTGAAGAAGACATGGGATGCTTGCTCTCATTAGTCAGGGCAGAGAAGAAGGGAGGTCTTAGTAAAACTTTAAAGCATTAATTGGGTCACAGTTGGAATATTGTGTGTCGTTCTGGTCCCAACAGTATTGAAAAGACGTGATTACACTGGAGAGAGCCCAGAAGAGATCTATCACGATGTTGCCTGGGATGAAATATTTCAGTTGTGGAGAGAGATTGGTTGGGTTTCTTCTCCTTGGAGCAGTGGAGGCTGAGGAGATGTACTTGACAGAAACGTATAAAATTATGAGAGGCATAAATCGAGCAGATAATAAGAAACTTTTCCCTAAGGCAGAGAGGAAAGAACCAGAGGGTATTGCTTTAAGGTGATAAGTAAGAGTTTTAATGGGGATCCAAAGATGAAGTTGTTCACTCAGGGAGTGGTTACAATCTGGAACTGCATGCCTGAGAAGGTTGTGAAGCCAGGTACTCCCAACATTTAAGGAGCATCAGAAAGAGTACTTAAATTGTCAATGCATTGTAGGCTATGGACAAAGTGCTTGTTAATGGACATTAATATAGATACTCAATGATTGGTTTTAACTTGGTGGCATGTAGAATTTTTGAATCATGTATCGAGCGTTGTGGGCATCTATGTTGGTGCTAAAATGTGTGGTGACACTTGTAGGCTGCTCTAAGCACACTTTTGGGCATGTTGGTTGTTAACATTTCACTGCATGTTTTGAAATACATGTGAGAAATAATCTTGAATCATGACCTCTATTACTCTGTTACCTTCATCAGTTCTCTCCAGTACTTCCTCAAATGCCTCAACAAAATTAGTCAAACCTAATTTACTTTTAATAAATCAATGCTAGTTTTATTTATTAATTAATATATTTTTTCCAGTTTCCGTTTAATTTTGAATGGGTTATTGTCTTTAAAAGTTGCCTTTCATTGCCCTTAGACTGACTGGCCCAAGGTTTCTGGTTTTATATCTTGCTCTTGTAACACATTCAATTCTTCTGGTCTGTCATACCGCCCCAAGAAGTGCTGAATGAGTGTAGGCTATTTCCTTTGGATTGAATGATTCTTCTGCTGTGAGTTCTGGCAAAACTTTAAGTTTTGCCTCTGCCCATGTTTTAATCTGATCCAGTTTTTCTCCTCTTCCTCCTATGTGGGTCTCAAATGATGCAAACTGCCTCAACTTCACCTCAACCTTTAGCAACTTAGCATTGAGGCGAAGTGTGAGCCTATCAAAGCTGAAGATGCAATGTTTAAGTTATTTTTCTGTGTTTTTTAGCATAAGGAGAAGGACATTACATTGGGGCCAAGCATAGCATTGCTTTACGATGAATTACAGCAGAGGACATTACTAACTGCCTCCTGCTGTTGTTAGCTTATTTTTACTTATAACATATTCTATAATTTAAATCAAATGTTTCTATCAAAATTTGCAACAGAATAATCTTTGTTTTTACTTCCTCCATTGTCTGTATATTCCACATTTGTGTTCTGCCTCCCCTGAAAGCTGAGTCATGGTGAGGAAAACTTCCAGAGACTCTGGCTTCAAACTTGTACACTGACTGTGAGTCATTGCATTAATTTTAGAGGAAGGACAATGAATATCTTGAGCTGTACTCTCCCAGTCTTCATGCAGACACTTCTGGCAGAGGATGCTGAATAGAAATAAAAAAATAAGCATGTTTGCTGGCCAAGTTTTCCCTTTACAAGGCTCCAGCTGTTTAACTACCTCGGGAACAGCACCAACTTTGGACCCTCTTCATCAGTATTTTTGACAGCATTTTATTAACCGAGCCTCTAGCCCTTTGATCTTTGTTATTCTTAGCAAAGCATCATAAACTTTTCGTTTAGACTGGAGACTTTATCACTTTAAGGAGGGTCTTTAAGATTCAAAGCATTTCAAAGCTGGAAACACATTAGCTTATTCGCAGCTATAGAGCTTCAAAGCTCACAGCTTGCTCAGTGATGTTGCTGCCATAAACTGAACTGAAAGCCATTGTGCACTATGCTTACGCGGCTTCCAAGTTTCACTTAATTTGCGTGATGACACCAGAACGTGGCTGGTCACTCTGAGCAGTGCCCGTACACAGGATGCTCATTTTGAATTATCATTAAACTGGAAGCTGCAATTCCAAATGAAAAATACTTTTGCAGGCACTCCCAGAATATGATATCCCCATCTACTCTACTTGCCTCCAATTCTGTACCTAATCCCCCCTCCAGCAATCCTGGAAACTCTGCCTGTGCAAGCTAACAATCAGTGGCCACCATTCCAGCCCTGTTGTTCACAACAGCGAAGGGGAAAGTAGGGATGATGTTATCAAGATGCTCTGCGCTCTGCGTGCATCTCCCCTTAACATGGCTGCAAAGGTTAGTTCTGATGTCAACACAAATTAAGAATTTCTGTTAAAAATGTACAAACTCTACAGCTTTAAACTAAGCTCCCTAACTGAAATCCACATCCCTTTAAAGCCAGCATGTCACTTTATAATGAGATGTTGCAAGTTATTACTGTCGCTTAATGAAGAATGCAGTTTGAATTCCGTTGGTCATTTTGCAATGCTTTTACCTTGCTTCCTTCCATCCTTTGACCACAGAGGAAAGCCAAAATCGGATAGAATAGTTAAAGAAAATATAGGCAGGGACTGCACCTTGTGTAGGTCTGTTAGTGTTGTTACCTTGTGTACAGTAGAAAGGTGGCAATAAACTTAGAGGTTAAAAAAAAAGCTTGGTTGAATTACAAGCTGTCTTCAAGATGTGGACACCTGACTTATGGACAGCTCACTTGGCTAAATGGCGGAATGGATTTGTCGGCAGCTGTGGGACTCCGGGCTGCTTCTGATGGGTAGGAACAAGGCCTTTCCATCTGCCTTCTCTCCCCAACCCACCCCACCAAGCCAGAACTGAGAACTCTGAACACACTCGCTGGCTCACCTGCTGAGTCGGTGTGGATGGCTAAAGTGTCAATTTCCATCTTAAGAACTACCTTGGTTGCAAGCTGTTGTCAGGAGCAGAAGCCTGTCATAACCTGGAGAGGACCTATATTCTCAGCCTATCCAGTCAATTGTGAAATCTATTTTTTACATTGAATTTGCATATGTATTATTAATTCTCTCTCCCTCTAAAACAAGGTGATGCTCTGAACCTTCAGCATGAATGTAACATGGCTGAGAAAATTAAGAGAGAAGCAAGCCCTATGGAAACTTATAAACTCCAAGTGCAACATGAATTTCACTGCACTCAGATCACATCCTATAATCATAAGGTATTCCACTTAATCTAATCTGAAAATTATATCGAGACATCAAACAATTATTAGTAATACAATTGCAGTCTGAATGTTGCATGTGTAAATTTACACTTCGTTGCACAGCAAGTTATTTGAGAGAATTTTCACCCTCCTTTGCACAATCTGTTATTAAAATTAGATTTTCAATTTGAAGACGAGACTACAGACACTGGAATCTGGAGCAAGAATTAATCTGGAGCAAAGAACTCAGCTGGTTAAGCAGCATCCACAGGGGCAGAGGAATGGCTGAGACCCTGTTAATTTTAAGAGACACCCCATTCATTCTGCTATATAATTGCCAGATGAAGACAGAAATTTGCCTTGTGGCAGTTGGTTAGTGTAAAAGGCAAAATGAGTTCAAGATTCCATTGGGTGCTTTGTTCTGAATTTGATCAGATTTGTTTTCATTGGTATGTTTGGCCAGAAATTGTAAAAGAAATGGCAATAACTCTACATTGCACACTGTTATTATTAGCCAGAGGGTAGTGAATTTGTGGAATTTATGACCACAGGCAGCTGTGGAGGCCAGGTCATTGGGTGTAATTAAAGCAGAGCTTGATAGGTTCTTGAATGGACATGGCATCAAAAGTTACAGGGAGAAGCCCGGGGAGTGGGGCTGAGGAGGGGGGAGAGAAAAGGATCAGCTGTGATTGAATGGCAGAGCAGACTCGATGGGCCAAATGGCCTAATTCTGCTCCTATGTCTTGTAGTCTTATGGTCAATGCGCGAATCAGCTATTTGTGGGGATAAAAAGAAATGCCCCTTGAATTGTGAGTTCATTACTGGCTGATTTACACCATCACTGTTAACTTCACAAAAGCTAAACATGGGCATGCATTAGCTGCAGTAAGTGCCAGTTAAACATTGCTTATGACTAGTGTTCAGAGTATGAGTTCTGATTAAAGGTCAGTGAGTCTGTAGAGGTTGAAACAAGAATTCTGTGTCAATCTCTACAAACACTGCCTGATTTATTGAATGATCTTGCTTTTTTTTTGTTGAACTGGATTATTCTGAGTTTCAGCATCCCTAGTTGCCTTAAGGTAACCTCCTCTCCTCTTGAGTCTCGAGTGAGACCTTGAGAGCATACCAAGGACTTTGTCCTGATCGAGTGGCTCAGGAAATAGTCAAACGCAGTCCAATGACACTCCTTTCCCTGGAAGTTAAGCTCCAATTTAACAACCCAAGCTTGAAACCATTGGTGTGTTGGTGAACGCCTTATCAACTTGCTCCATCTGCATTTGTCCTAAAAATTCATTTGCCCCAGCTGGAAAATTGGTCATTCAGGTTCTACTGGTCTCCCTTAAGATTGGGGTGAGGGCACAAAGCACAAAGTTGCATCAATGAAATCAAAGTTAATTTTCCATATGGACTGAATGGCCTGTTTCTATGATATACGACGTCATTGGTTTTTGATGCACTGCCATGAATTAAGAAGTATCTATGCACTCTGACAGCTTCACCTCCAACATGAGGAAAATGAATCGCGGACTTATACACAGCTTGAGATCAACTACGGGAGACACTGGGATGAGATAAATAACAAGAAAAAGATTTTCATCACTCAGGTGTTTAAGAATGATTCCAGTCTCAGCTTAACCAATTACTTAATGGAGGTGAGTTGGTTCATAATAGTTTGAATTAAATTCTTCCAAACCAAAGATTCTGGTGAAGTAATGAAATTAAGAAGTCTTTGTGGCAGAAACTAAAGTTGACTTCTAATAAACTTACATATTTTCAGTTAATCCTGACAACAGGAGCTTTCCAATGTGATGAGCTAAATTCAAAATCTTAATGTTTTACACCAGATAGGGCATAATCCTTACATAATAATAAAGATGTTTCTTTTTATCATTCTTTCTACTTAATAGAACTAAGTGAATGTTTGCTATGTGAAATGCATTGTCAAAATATTGGGACATTCCAATATCTATGTGTTAGCTTTGAGATTTTTTTTTATCCGGGGGGAAAACAGGAACCGCATTATCGCCCTATGAAGTTGTTGGTAGTCTTGTACTGAAATACCAGACTTTTCATTATCAAGAAAATAGTTCATGTCTGCAGAATACTTGGTTTTCATGTCATGTTGAAACATTCCCAACGTAACCTTTCTTGCTTTAAATTACACTTTTTCTTAAATAATTTGAGCTGAAGAAACGAGGTATCTCATTTGGGCCATCTCTCTCCCTCTCGCATTGTGCTTACAAACCTTTCATTGGATTTTTCTGAATGTGACGCAGATTAAGAACCACTGTCCTGTAGTCATAATAACCAGATATATGCACTAGATTTTCTTAGCGTATTGCAGCCAAAATTGGGGAGATTTTGGTCGGTCAGCAATGTTTGGTCCATTTCAGGAACTGAGGCTCACCGCCAAATTCTTTTCTCAGTTTCCTCATCCTTTATACATTATAGGATAGTTATTTAATACATGTTCACTGTGATATAGCCTCAACAAACCATTGTTTCTTGCAGTACTAAAGATCTAAGATAAATTAACATTCCCCTTACAAAGGACAGGGGGGTCTTTTTCTTAATCTTTTAAGCCTCACTGCAAAACACAAACTGGACTTCCCCTTTAAATGCTTCCGTCTATTTTGGTTGCTGTAGCAGAAAAGCTCATTGTAGCACTGCTGGAGTATTTCTCATTGGAATTCCACTAAGAGTACTCTGTTTGCTAGCTGAGCATCAACCCAGAGGTGAATCAGGGTTACAGTGTAATTATTCAGTCCCAATAGAGGCTGAAATTTCAGAAATGCCACCAACTTGTCAGTAATGCAATGCTTGAAATATCTTGTGATATCTTGAAATATCTTATTTCAACTGGTCCAAGGAATCAATACAAATTTATAATCATTTTTTGCGTACCATGATTCCTTGTATGCAAGGAAATTCAATCAATATCTCAACCATGTTCACTTTTTTTGCATTTTGTGCAATAGAATTATACAGCTAGAGTCTTGTGTACACAATGCGTATACATTCATGGTGCATCATTGACTTAAGGTGCTTTTGTAGGCTAAATAATTTTCAGGCGATTGGATCTTTCTGAATGAGTTACAAAATGCTGACATGGTGAATGTCAAAAGTTTTCATTTCCCTAATTTTTTTTAACATCATGAATTATTTTCTAATTCATTATCTAGTTCACCTTGCGAATTCCAGAAAAACAAATTAATTACAAGACACAGCTACAGCATTCCCAGTTGCTGCAGGGATATTCTGAGAGCAACACAGAAGCCAAAGTTTTCTACAATGACAAGATTCCATTCCAAGTGGGACTTCAGTGGAAGGATACATCAAAACCTAATCTAAAGAAGTGGGAAGGTAAGAAGATTAGAAGCCGATGCATTACAAGAAAACCGTGTTTTAAGTTTTTGCACAACCGAGAGGTTATGTTTCAACTTATGTTCAGAAAGAAATATTGTTTTTAAGCCAAAATGAAACAAACATTTTACTGCCATTGTCAACAGTGAATAATGGGGTAACAGCTTTCTTCCTATGTCAAGGATTTTGTGCAAGTGTCTGGTTCTGGCAGCAATTTCAGAACAGAATCCTTTCTCATTGTTAATGTCATAAATGTGTGAAAAAAATCAGATAAATGTTTGCAATAATGTGTTCATTTCCAAGAGTAAGAAGTGTGAATGGATACCTTTTATGTACTTGAACTTGAAGTTAGTTCATGACAGAGCTCTAGTTTAACCCAGAAGTTGTCAGTGCACCAAAAGTACAAAGAATAATAAACATTAAATATAAATGTTATCCTCAGAATCAGAATCAAAATCGGGTTGAATATCACTAGCATATGTTGTGAAATGTGTTATTTTGCGGCAGCAGTACATTGTAATACATTTTTTTAAAAAAAACCTATAAATTACAATATGGAGTATATCGAAAAAATAAATAAGTAGCGCAAGGAAATAGAGATGAGAAAAATAGGAAGGTAGTGTGCATGGTTTCAGTGTCCATTCAGAAATCTGATAGCGGAAGGGAAGAATCTGCTTCTGAATCGTTGAGTGTGTCTTCATGCTCCTGTGCCTCCTGTCTGATGGTAGCAATTAGAAGAGGGCATGTCCTGGGTGTTGGGGGTCCTTAATGATGGATACTGCCTTTTATGGGGCATCGCCTCAAAAAAATGTTATCTTAGGCCTTTTTAAGATTTAAAAATTTCATTACATACCACATTATCATTCAATTTAGAATAATTGGATCTGATGTTCACTTTCTGAATTCACTGAGAACAGATCAAGCAGTTATTTTGGCCAAGATGGTTACACGTCTTCCTTTTAGGTGTTGATACCAGATTGGAATATTAAAGAGCTCCCAAATGGCTGGAGTAGCCAAACAAACCTGGGTTTGGGGTCACTGAGAATGGGAATTAGAGAGAATCTGAAGTATATTTCCATATTGCTCATTTGGGGGTGGGGGGGGAGGGAAAGTCCAGTAAATGAATTTTATGTCCAATTTGAAACAGAGCCAAACTTAAATAGGGGCATCATTGAGATGCATAAGCAATTTTAACTGAGACCCAGTGACAGAAGGCCTGGGAAAGCAGAAAACTTGTAATGTTGTAAAGCAAAACAAAATGTTGTAAAGGCTCCTCGACAGCTGGAAGGACCATGTATCTGAGAAACAGCTGAAAGTAAAGCTCTGTAGGGAAAATGGTGTTTTAGGCTTACACAATGCAAGAGGGGAGCAGGCAGAATCAAAGAAAGGGACACTGCATCACCTCTTAGACTGGCTGATTTTATTCTTGTCCTTTTATTCAAAGCTGGAAAATTATTAGTAATGCCTTATCTTCTCGGCATGTACATTACTCACCGGTGTCTCCCCAGGATTATTCCTTTGCTCAGTCCAATGTACTGTGCACGCACTGTACTCCAGTGCATGTTTCCATGTGTGTGCTGAAGACACACAGCTCTGCCTCATCACCCCACTCCTGGCTCTGCAGCCTAAATTGCTCGACTGTTATCCCACACCCAGTACTAGGTGAGATGAAGTTAAATATTGAGAAGACTGAAGCCATTATATTCATCTCAAAACTCTTTTCTTTAGCCTCCGCCTCTGTCATTCTCCCTGGCTGACAGTGAACCAGACTGTTTGAAAACTTTGGTGCTGTATTTGGGCTTGAGTTGAACTTCGGACCGAACACTGTAATTTCTAAGATTTCCAGTTTCAGCTTTGTTGCATCATCCCACTCTAGTCTAGTTGCAGCTCATTTGGAGAAGCGTTCTTCCTTTTTTGCCTTCTCCTCCCTTTTAGGACACACTAGAATTTCTGGATGCATTTCCTGGAGAAAAGCTGTAGAGAAAGAAAACTATATTTGGTTTAGAGTTACACACACCAAATGCTAGAGGGACTCAGCAGGCCAGGCAGCATCTAGGGGAAAGAGTACAGTCAACATTTCGGGCCGAGACCCTTCAGCGGGACTGGAGAGAAAAGCTGAGGAATGGATTTTAAATGTGGGGGGAGGGGAGAGAGAAACACAAGCTGATAGCTGAAATTGAGAGGGGGAAGGATGAAGTAAAGAGCTGTGAAGTTAATTGGTGAAAGAGATAAAGAGTGTGATAGAAGAGGACAGAAAGCCATGGAAGAAAGAAAAGTGGGGGGAGCACCAGAAGGAGGCAATGGGCAGGCAAGGAGATAAGGTGAGAGAGGGAAAAGGGATGGGGAATGGAGAGGGATGGGGGGCCATTGCCAGAAGTTCGAGAAATCGATATTCATGCCATCAGATTGGAGGCTACCCAGACTAAGGTGTTGTTCCTCCAGTGCTGAGCCTGATCGTGACAGTAGAGGTGGCCATGGTCAGAATGGGAATGGGAAGTGGAATTAAAATGGGTGGCCACTGGGAGATCCCACTTTTTCTGATGGATGGAGCATAGGTGCTCGGTGAAGCAGTCTTCCAGTGTACGTCAGTTCTCACTGATACATAGGAGGCCGCACCAGCAGCACTGGACACAGTGTGTGATCCCACCAGCCTCAGCTGGAAGGACTGTTTGGGGCCTTGAATGGAAGTGAGGGAGGAAGTGTAGAGTCAGGTGTAGCACTTGTTCCACTTGCAAGGGTGAGTGCCAAGAGGGAGATCAGTGGGGCGGAACAAATGGACAAGGGAGTCACGTAGGGAGCAATCCTTGCGGAAAGCAGCAAGTGGAGGGGGGAGGGAAAGATGTGCTTGGTGGTGCAATCCCATTGGAGATGGTGTTGGCTTCTCAATTTGGTTTAGAGTTGGTGCAATATCGCTTGGCAGCTCTAAGACAGGTCTTCAATACTTCCTGGCATCTGTCTATGCAGCAATACCACAGAAACAAGGTAACAAATGCAACAACATTAAGGGAAATCTCAAGCTTTTAAACATCAACCCGATAGTTGTTCAAAGGATTCATTTACAAATTCCAACTTTCCTCTCATGTAAAACTCTTTTCTCCCTCAATTTCTGTGAAGGTTCATTGAATCTGGACACTCCTTGGCTTTATCTCCACTCCTCACACAAGCTGAACCAGCCTCATGTCCGTGCTTACCAATCAAGTGTAGAAATTACAGCAGCCAAGGCAATATCTGTGAAAAACTTGGTCATCTACACCTACTACAAGAACAAAGGCAACAAGAGGGAAGGAAGAATCCATATTTATACTCCCAGCACCACCTACTTAAAGGTTAGCAATAGTCTCTACTCTCCTCTTTAAAGACCATTAATTGTTCGATATAACAATGTGATAATATGTGCATATTATTGTACATGTACCTTCTGAATAATTTACGTCAGGGATTAAACTCAAGAACCATACAATTTATGTCCAAGTATTATTAAACTTGATTATTTGGCTTCACAGTATTGCAGAAGTAAGTTTATATTGGAAAGTGAGTGTGTCTTGGCCTCATTTTCTTTTGACATTTATGCTACAGTTCTCTGTTGCCAAATTAGTTTGGGTGGTTGATTCATATCTCACTGATATACTTCCAAATACTGGACTAGATTTTGCATTAAAGTAACGGTGAGGATTATAATTATAATCGTGGAAATGTGGCAGCCCTTTCCAGTGACTACAACATAAAGCCTCCAAGTAAGAAATATGGCTTACTTTTGCAAAAGCCATGTGTAATGTTATCCCTCTATCTATCTCACTATTTCAGTCTATGGAATAAAATCAAATGGCACTAGATATTTAATAGATACAGACCAAAAATCCCAGAAACACTGAATGGTTGTCTTTCCAGTGCAAGAACTCATTTAACAGTAAACGCTTGTCTTAATTGCACTTGTATATCTTCTCTGATCTGAAAATAGCTTTCATAACTTTGGAGTGCCCTTCCTTCAGATATTGATTACTTTTGAAGAATTTTGGAAATATTTTAATTTCTTGTCTGTCTGTTTTCACTCTTTCAGTTTCTTCCCCGCTTTTGATTTGACCTCTGGACCATTAATAACCTTGAAATAAATCGTCAAAGTGATAGTTTCTGCCTCAGATTTTTCTGAGTACTTTTCTAATTTGATATGGTGACAAGCCAACTCAGTTGCTTGTCCTGTACATATAGGTTACAGGTGCCCTGGTGGGTACAGTGCATATTTTGGATACTTAGCTGATGTTTCTGGCATTTCGATAAAATCTTGAAGAAACTCTGAGAACATGTGCCAAATATAACAACTGATCTGTAGCATACAATCTTCATCAAACTCAGAATCTAGCCTGATGAAATCAAAGTCTTCCTTGATGCATTTGGGGTCAGATGAGGAACAGCCTGAAAGGTTTATTTGTCCATGTTCTCACCCAGGGAATGGAAGTTTGTCATTCGATCTATTAGAAAGTGAATGTTGGAAAATGAAAATAAGTGGAAAAATTATACTTGATTATTTTAATTTGCTTAAAATATGTTTAATTCTAGACAATCATCTCAGTTGTTCATTTTTAAAATTACATCGAATACCTCCTGCACCATAATGATCTGATGTATACAAAAATTTGCGTTGCATTCTTTGATTGTTAAACATTGGCAGTATGCCATAAATACTGAGTTAGTAACATGAGTTGTACATTTTCACACTGCCAAAATTGAAGAATTGCAGCTTGCAAATGGGCAATGTAGAATATAATTAGGAAATTTGATGTATATAATTAAAAGAAAAAATGAGTTGACACATATTTGAAGAGGTTCACAATTTAAGGCGGCGTACCCACATTTTAGGTTATGGAGTTCTACTTTCAAGTCTAAAGTACTGTAAAGTCTCCACGTGTGTGCTGTGCAAGCACACGGAGACTGCTGAGCATACACTGAGATGTAAAGTTCTCCCTTGGTATCACATGCAAAAGTTTACCACACAATCAGGATATACAAGATCACTGAAGCAGGCCTTAGCTGGAATGCTAAGTTTTAGCTCGGATTAAGGATCTCCAGCTGAGGTGAACACCTTCCTCCAATAGGCCCTTCTTCAACTTTCCTTGTTTACTCATGGCTGGCCACTCTGTCCAGTCCTCCCAAATCACTCCTATCATGGCTTTCACTCTCGGCTGTGGTAGGAGATTCGTGCTTTCCTTGTTTTAAGGCAGGGAGGTAATTTTCCAAGTATGCAGAGGCAGCTGGGAAACCAATGTGTTCAATCAACCTGTTACTGATCAACCTTCACTTATAATCCTTTCATAAAATCCTGTTATATTTGTTTGTTTGAATTAAGCTTTCAATGACCAGCGTTTGACTATAGACTTCAGCATCTTCCCAGTAACAAATGATAGCTACTTTAGATTTAGATTATGAGAACACTCAGTCCTCTTTTATTGTCATTTAGAAGTGCATACATGCATTAAGAAATGATACAATGTTTCTCCGGAGTGATATCACAGAAAACAGGACAGACCAAAGACTAACGCTGACAGAACCACATAAGTATAACATATAGTTACAGCAGTGCAAAGCAATACCATAATTTGATGAAGAACAGACCATGGATACAGTAAAAAAAAGTCTCAAATTCCCAAGTCGATCGACTCCTGAGTCCCCGATAGCAGGCGGCAAAAGGGAGAAACTCCCTGCCATAAACCTCCAGGCACCGTCAACTTGCCGACACCTTGGAAGCAGCCGACCACAGCCGACACTGAGTCCATCCGTCCGAAAACTTCGAGCTTCCGACCAGCCTCTCCGATACAGCCTCCCGAGTGCCATCCTCTGCTGAGCGCCTTCGACCTCTCCCCAGCCGCTGAAACACGCAAAGCTGAGGATTTCGGGGCCTTCAGCTCTGGAGATTCCGGTTACCACACAGTAGCAGTGGCAGCGAAGCCGGCATTTCAGAAGTTTTCCAGATGTTCTGCTGTGCTCTCACGTCTGTCTCCATCAAATCAGAATTGTGCACGGTCCCCTGCTTGACAGATATTCATCACCGAAGTGGCCGCGCGCACTGCCGTCGCGTCGCCATCTTCTCCACCCTCCTGACTCTGCACAAGCCCCTGCTGCATCTGTTCCTTTTA
Source organism: Mobula birostris (assembly GCF_030028105.1). Lineage (NCBI taxonomy): Eukaryota > Metazoa > Chordata > Chondrichthyes > Myliobatiformes > Myliobatidae > Mobula > Mobula birostris. Next base: position 109,896,954 of record NC_092378.1, read on the forward strand.
TGGGAAATGAAGTTTGATGCCTGCCCAAGATCTCTCATCCCCTCTGTGCTCTTCAGAGTGAACTTCAGACCCGGGGGTCCCAGTTTCACTAAGTTCACCTGCAGGCTCTGTGCAGCCAGAAAACTGCAGTTTCATTCCTGTGTCCTGTCATCCTTTCCCTCCTATAGCTCCTCAGTCTGGACTTCCCCTGAGAAACATCAACATATCCATCATCGCACATGCCTGTTTTTTAATTCTCTTAATGTACCCTGCTGGCAAGTGAAACTAAGAAACACATTCATTACTGAGGTTACAATGCTTCTGAGTGAACAGAGTTTAATGCTAGCAAGTGGGAATTGAATTCTTGGCATTGTTGAAGTATATTTGTACTGGTTCAAATCTCAGCATCTCTAAGATTGTTTTGTATAGAATGAATTTCTCAAAATTAAAGACTGTAGAGGGAGGAACAATTAATCTAAGCCGTCCATAATCTTTAGATTTCACTGATCCAGTTTACTTTCCCAAGCTGTTCTTTTTATGCCGAGCTATAAATCAGTTTTTTTTTGGTATAGTGGAACATATACTGCAGAACTGACCAGACCCAAAAGACCACTAAATTGAGCTTTACTAATAACTGTGGTATGAATAGGCGCATTTACTAAAAACATTTGACATTCTTTCAGGCATCCGCTGTTGGATACTTCACAGAGAGCCTGTTCAGGAGCCACAGCGAGGTGGTCACACTTTGGAACCTGCCAGTTAAGAATAAGATTCTTCTGGAAAGTAAAGAAAAAGTCAAGACTTTGTGGTTTTGGCTAAAGCATCAGAAGAAAATGCTTAATTTCACGACCAGCTGTGTGAGCAAAGAAGAGGTGAGCTTTTACATGCTGTGATGGGGCAGAATGTACAATGCAGTTCACTTGACGGGGAGTGTGGAGTGTTATCCTGTCACTTACAAATTATTTCTTCCCATCTATCATGGGCACTACAATCGAGCTAAGAAGGAAATGATTACAAAATTTTCGCTTCCACCACTTTCCCTGAAAACTCAAAAATTTATCAGCATCTGTATGGAAGATAACACCTGATATCAGCCATAAATTAACTTTTTATCTGTTGAAACCATTACCTGACGGGTTTATTCTAACTGCGTAATACATGATATCTGGATTAACATTTTCCAGATTATCTGTTACAGTGGATTCTGGTTAACATGAGCCAGTGGTTAGTCAAGGCAGCAGCTTATTTGGGAGAATTCTTAAAGAAGAAAAACTAATTGACAAAATAGCCAGGATTCCCTTCATTTATTTGGGCACTATGGCACTTAACTGGGGCAGGAGACTGTTGCCAAACAGTTTCTAACTAGTGTCGGGACACGTGCATTTGTGTGGATGTTAAATATCATTTTAACAGTTTTGAAATATCATCAATTGCGTGCACTTGTGTACAACAAGCAATGAGTTTTGTCACTGATAGTTGGTGAGAAATAAGCAATAAGACAATCCGGAATTGCTTTGCTCACTGTGGTTTGAAGGATTCAGGCTTGGAGATGCCAGAAACCACCTGGAGTGAAAATGAACCATTTCACTACTTCAGTAAGTTAGGAACAAAATGAATTTGAGGGTATTGACAATCATCTGGATGCTACAAAGAAAATGAAGATTTGGAGGGTGCAATTCTCAATAGCATTGTATGAAAGCAGTCCATTATCTGCACTAGGTGTCCACACTGATTGAGTTTGTTTACAGTCAATCAAAGGAACACATACACTGCATGAATTCCTTTGTCAATGACTATTTAGAACTAATACACAGTTTTATAGTAGTAGTAGTATTCATAGTGCTCTAATTTGTTCTGTACTTTATGTAAATACACGTTAGTCAATTAAACAGTAGTTTGTCTTTTTAAATATTGCCATTAAACTTCAGTTAATTGGGGCAGCTGCATAATTGGGCCGAAATATACTGGTCCCAATTAACCGGAATCCACAGTATTTGTATCTCTCTCTAAAACTAACTCAAAATAATATTTTAAACATTTGATACAAAGGGAATAGCTTCCTCATTTGTTTTGGATATTAATCCAACTTGTCGTTTTTGAGCTATCCAAAGTTACTCGTGGGACTATTAATAATTTTGCTGAATGACCATGGGTCAATGACCTAGTCAATCACGTTTCCTCTGAAAAGATGCAACCTAGAACAGAGTTTGTCAATGAGCAGTAATTTAATATGGACAAACATTTTGATAATCAAAAATCCAGATCCTTATGTTGTTTTTAAAACAAATTTTAAAGTTAGTAATCCCAAACCAATTTAGTTATTAAATCCAATTTCTTTGGAGTAGTTTATTCTTTACTTAAAACAGTTTAGTCCTAAATGTACCTTGTCTTGATCGAACATTGCCATTATTGGAGTCCTGATGTTTCCAACCTAAAATAGATTTAGCTAGTTGCTAGCCACTTTAAACAGAGTCACTGAAGTGTTTTCCTCTGTCAAAAACAAAATCGAATTTGTGTCTTTGGCAAGAATATTTGAATCACTTGAGGTTTGGCAAGTTGTGTCTATAAAATACTAGCAGGAAATATCTGGATCTGTATATTTTTAAGGGAACTTCTTGTTCATGAGCATCTTGTGATTTGATGTCAATTCACAGCCGAAGAAGAGAAAAGTCCTATCAGTGGTAGCCCTTTGGACAACCAGTAAGGGCCCACCGTCGCTGGTGCAGTTGATAGGACAGACTGAGGAGCTGAAGAGGGAGAAGATGTTGTTCCAGAACCGTGCATCAATCCAATTTAGGTGATAGCTGTTCTGGTCTGAATTTGGTTTCACAATGTCAGTGAGCTATCTACTGTCCGTGGGATTCATTTGAGAAAGCTTTACAGGGAATGTATTTGGGATCCTTTACTCTTGTAAATTAAGCAACTGTATTTTGCAGTATAATTGTTAGTGTGGTGATATGTAGACAATGAAGCTTGCACAGGGTCTGTGGATGGGCACTGAAATGTCCATCCTGGTGATGATGCTCAGTCAAAATCCAAACAGAACTGGAGTACTACAGGATGGTTCAGTCTTCTGTTATCTGATAAGATTCAAATAATAATAATAATAATAATCAAATAATTCTAGGACTGGTTAAAGTTTGTCAGGACAAAGATTTCAAAGGTTGAAGGAAGCAGGTAAAATAACAGTCACAAACTAATTAGCTCTTCTGTCATCTTTTCCATTGCTATTCACAAGAGTTATCAGCTAATTAGCTGGGAATCCAATTGGCTAGCAATATAACTATTCCCAGTGGCCACTTTATTAGGTACACCTGTACACCTCATTAATACAAGTATTGAATCAGCCAATTGTGTGGCATCAACTCAATGCATAAAAGCACACAGACACGGTCAAGAGGTTCAGTTGATGTTCAGGCCAAGTATCAGAATGGGGAAATAATGTGATCTAAGTGACTTTGATTGTGGCCACAGTGGCCACACATTTTAATTCCACATCCTATTCCCATTCTGACATGTCTATCCATGGCCTCCGCTACTGTAAAGATGAAGCCACACTCAGTTTGGAGGAACAACACCTTATATTCCGTCTGGGTAGCCTCCAACCTGATGGCATGAACACTGACTTCTCTAACTTTTGCTAATGCCCCACCTCCCCCTCGTACCCCATCCGTTATTTATATACACACATTCTTTCTCTCACTCTCCTTTGTCTCCCTCTGTCCCTCTGATTATACCCCTTGCCCATCCTCTGGGTTTTTCCCCTACTCTCCCTTTTCCTTCTCCCTTTTCCTTCTCCCTGGACCGCCTGTCCCATGATCCTCTCACATACCTTTTGCCAATCACCTGTCCAGCTCTTGGCTCCATCCCTCCCCCTCCTGTCTTCTCCTATCATTTTGGATCTCCCCCTCCCCCTCCCGCTTTCAAATCTCTTACTAGCTCTTCCTTCAGTTAGTCCTGACGAAGGGTCTCGGCCTGAAACGTCGACTGTACCTCCTCCTAGAGATGCTGCCTGTCCTGCTGTGTTCACCAGCAACTTTGATGTGTGTTGCTTGAATTTCCAGCATCTGCAGAATTCCTCGTGTTTGATTGTGGAATGATTGTTGGTGCCAGGCAGGGTGATTTGAGTATCTCAGAAACTGCTGATCTCCTGGGATTTTCATGCACAACAGTCTCTAAAATTTACAGAGAATGGTGCAAAAAAAACCCAAAAAAACATACAGTTAGCGGCAGTTTTGTGGGTGAAAATACCTTGTTAACGAGAGAGGTTTGAGAATTACCAGAGTGGTTCAAGCTGACAGGAAGGTGATAGCAATTCAAATTACAACATTGGAGTGCAGAAGAGAATCTCTGAATGCCCAGTGTGCTGAACCTCGAAGTGGGTGGGCTACAGCAACAGAAGACCACACTGGGTTCTACTCCTGTACTTAATAAAGTGGCCATTGAGAGTACAGTATATTCAGTAGCACCTTTCCAAATTTCTGGACATGCCAATGTGCCTTAGAGCTGAAGATATTTTGGGAGTACCGTAATGGGGAAAGAAACAGGAATAGTTAGAGTATAATAATAAAGAATTTAAAAGGGGGATTATTAAATTTTACTAAGAAAGAGATTTAAAAAGAGTCAGAATGGAGAAGTTAGATAAATAAATTCTAACTTTTTCAAAACAATATACTAATTACAAGAATGTGATTCCTTATTTTCTGTCTCCATTGTGATTCATAGAGCTTCCATGGCCTTAGGAAATCATGCATTTCATTACTAAAAGACATCTCACGGAAATGAATGGTGCCCTAACATTCTGCAATGTTTAATTTGCATTTGCAATATAAATGTCGCAATTTCTTAGTCTTGAATTGTTTAGGCTTATGAGGGCATCTCAAGGAAACTCAAATCTTTCAGCAATTGATCCATGATACAGAGAATATTACCTCCCTGCAAATTGATAGACAATTTACAAATTAATGAAATTGTCATCATCAAAACTGTTAATGACTATTAGGCAAATTCTGAGCCAAATTTCATTCTCTTTTATCTCTAATTATTCATTCCTTATTGTTCTGTTTCATTCTATAGACATCCTTTTAAGCTGCCAATTCCACAGAAAACCCTCCTGCAGGAGACTTTCACTGTAGATAAGAGGAAGATGCATTATTGTTTGGAAGTAAAAGCCTTGGTGAATGAGAAAGAAGAAACTGTTCACACACTCACTCTTGGATACCAGCCTGGAAACCCATTTGTAAGAGACAGAATCAACACAACTTTAAAATGCCTTACTAATATTCCTTAGCCAAAGTCAATATTTACTATAATTTGACTCACTGATTTTTTTAATTGTACTTGTGTTGCACTGCCACAAAGGTTAACTCATTTTTGTTTGTAATTTCAGCCATCCATTTATTTCTGCAGATTGCTGGAAGTGCAGTTAGTGTGACAGTTATACTGTCTGACAAAGCAGTGTAGAGCTGAAATTGGTTAAAAAGATCTTTCCTTTCTTGTTGCATTATGTTTATGTGTCGTGTCCCTGACACAGTAAAGAATCTTGGCTAACTTTTATTAATTTCAGTTTACTCTTCACATTCCAGTTGCTACTTCTAGCCTCAGGACACATACTGTCTTTTGCACTTCTAACATTTTAGTAGAATAATATTTGGAATGCAGGGTATTAAGTTTTATTTTTTTAATACATTGTTATTATATGATAACATATTTCCACTACTTCATTTTACAGGTGTGTGTTGCTTTAATACATCCATATAACGGTGAAGTAATTCCAAAGAACGTGGAAGCCTGCATCAAAACGAAGACTGACCATGTTGTGAGTATGGTTCTGATAACCCTATTCTCAGGTACAATCCATAGGCACTGGATTAGGCCTTTCAATTCTCAAACTAGTTAGTGGCCGGTGTGAACCTCAGCTCCATAGACAACCATCCCTCTTACATCTATGTACTTTGATACCATTACCAATAAAAGCGTTGAAGACAATCAGTCCTTTGAGGTCAAGCAGACTAAATTCCTACTGACCTTTGAATGTAAAGATGCTTCTCATCCAGTTAGATTTCGAAACATAAACTGAAAGGTGACATAACACTGAACAAGGTAAGTAACAAGTCGTAAATTCTAGAGTGTTTGAATCTGCAAGGTTGTTGTCAATAGACAATAGACAGTAGGTACAGGAGTAGGCCATTCAGCCCTTCGAGCGAGCACCACCATTCACTGTGATCATGGCTGATTATCCACAATCAGTACCCTTTTACTGCCTTCTCCCCACATCCCTTCACTCCACTATCTTTAAGAGCTCTATCTAACCCTTTTTTGAAAGAATCCAGAGAATTGGCCTCCACTGCCTTCCGAGGCAGAGCATTCCACAGAACCACAACTCTCTGTGTGAAAAAGTTTTTCCTTACCTCCGTTCTAAATTGTCTACCCCTTATTCTTAAACTGTGGCCTCTGGTTCTGGACTCCCCCAACGTCGGGAACATGTGTCCTGCCTCTAGCATGTCCAATCCCTTAATAATCTTATATGTTTCAATCAGATCCCCTCTCATCCTTCTAAATTCCAGAGTATACAAGCCCAGTCGCTCCAATGTTTCAACATATGACAGTCCCACCATCCTGGGAATTAACCTCGTGAACCTACGCTGCACTCCCTCAATAGCTAGAATGTCCTTCCTCAAATTTGGAGACCAAAACTGCACACAATACTCAGTCCCACAGAAGTATTCTCATGGCTTTATAAACAGAAATTCTAAAGCATTTTGGCTTGGAATTTGCTTAAAATTATAGTAATGTATACACAATGCTTGAATTTATTATTATGTAAGTCAGACAGTAACTTGTGGCAAGTAAGTGATCACCTAAATTCTGGACGAGCTGGTTGAATAGGGCATATATCCCATAGCTGTCCCAGAAATTACTGCAGATTAGCATTATTTTATCATTAAACGTCAAAAATAAGAAACAAAACTTAAAGCAAAATCCTAAATACATTCAGGAGGTCAAATAGCATCTGTGGAGGAAGAAACAGACTTAATATTTTATATCTGGGCAGTTCTTCAGAAGTTTGTTTTAAGTTGCAGAGAGGATCACTGATGGAGAGAAAAGCTGAGATGTGTGCAGTAGGGCAGAGATCACAACTGTCTAGGTAATTGCTTTTGATGTGTTTCAAATATACATTATAAGAAAGGATTGCTTATACCTTGTGGCTGATCTGTCTGGAGGTGCACAAATTGACAAAAATAATTCAAGCAGCACTCTTTAAGAAAAATATATTCTGGAACTGTGAGATGCAGAATACAGGCTATCCCCAGATAATGAATGGGTTCTACTTTTACAGATGTCTATAAACAATTTTGTCCTTAAGTCAGAGAATGCACCAAAATCTCTCACTATTGAGGAGGAGAAGATGGCGGCGCAACGCAGCACGCAGCGGCCACTCCGGTGAATTATATCTGTTATCTGTCAAGTAGGGTGCCGTGCACAATCCTGATTTGGTGGAGACAGACGTGAGAGAACAGAGGAACATCTGGAGAAACTTCTGAAATGCCTTCTTTGCTGCTGCTGCTACTGTGTGATCCAGAATCTCTGGAGCAGAAGGCCCCGAGTCCTTGGCTTTGCTTGTTGCACGGCAGCCGGGGCAGGGTCAAAGCGCTCGGCAGAGAATGGTGCTCAGGAGGCTGTGTCGGAGGGGCTGGTCGGAGGCTCGAAGTTTTCGGATGAACTCAGAGTTGACTGTGGTCGGGTGCTTCCAATGCATCAGCAGTTGTCGGCGCCTGGAGGTTTATGGCAGGGAGAGTTTCTCCCTTTTGCCGCCTGCTATCGGGACTATTGGGAGTCGATCGGAACCTTGAGACTTTTTTTTACCGTGCCCATGGTCTACTCTTTATCAAATTATGGTATTGCTTTGCACTGCTGTGACTATATGTTATAATTATGTGGTCGTGTCAGTGTTAGTCTTTAGTTTGTCCTGTTTTTTTGTGATATCACTCTGGATGCATGCATTCTTAATGCATGCATTTCTAAATGACAATAAACGAGGACTGAGTGTCCTCATAACCTAAAAAAAATATATCGTGGCCATGCTTCCACAGATTAGTAATGAATGGTATTAATGCACGTAAGACTCAAAAGAAAAGAAAGAATAATTGCTAAAAGTGGAGAGAGAGGGGAGAATGGTTCCGCTGTTCATAGCAATGAACAAATGGATGCACATAAGATTTTAGAATTTAATAATGTTTTGGGAGCTTGTTCGTGTGTAGGGGTGTACATGAAGTGGGTGTTCAGAACCTGAGGACAGTCAGTATTGAAATTGCTGGAAATCTGAAATAAAATGAATGAGTAAAACAGCAGCGATAATCGCCCCATCACTCTTTGTTCCGTCTGCCCGACGCCTCCTTACAACTTCAGATATACTTGTTTCCTCACCATCCTGATTCTGGGGAGATCATTGTTTCTCTGCCACAGTCGCTGCCTGACCTGCTGAGCTTTGTTTCCTGCGTTTTCTGTTTTTATTCAAATCTTGAAGTTGATGACTTTTGGAGGGACATGACACCTTCAAAAAAAATCTTCAAATAGGTTAAGCAGGTGGGCACAGAGGTTGAAATTGAAGTTGTAACTGGCTCTGTGACTCAGAAGGGAAGGGGCCAGCGCAGGCAGGCTGTGGTGATAGGGGATTCATTAGTTAGGGGAAGGGACAGGAGGCTCTGTGGGTGAGAACGAGATTCCCGGATAGTATGTTCATTCTCGGGTGCCAGGGTCCAGGGTATCTCGGATGGAGTCCTCAGCATTCTTAAGTGGGAGGGTGAACAGCCAGAGGTTGTAGTCCACGTAGGTACAAATGATATAGGTAGAATGAATGACAAGGTTCTGCACAGGGATTTCAGGGAGTTAGGTGATAAGCTAAAGGGCAGGATTTCCAGGGTAATGATCTCAGGACTACTACCCATGCCACATGCCAGTGAGGCCAGAACTAGAAAGGTTAACTCGTGGCTAAGGAGTTGGAGCAGGAGGGAGAGCATAAGATTTTTGGATCATTGGGCTCTCTTCCTAGGAAGGTGAGAGAGGTACAGAAGGGACAGTTTGCACCTGAACTAGAGGGGGACTAGTATCCTAGCGAGAAGGTTTGTTAATGATGCACAGTGGGGTTTAAACTAGAGTTGTAGGGAGGTGGGAACCAGAGTGCCAGAACAGATAGTGGTGAGTTTGTGGAGGCAGATGTTGGTGACACCTCAGACAAAGTCAGTAATCAAAAGGTTAATCATAGTGCAAACAAGAGAAAACCTGCAGATGCTGGAAATCCAAGCAACACACACAAAATGCTGGAGGAACTCAGCAGGCCAGGCAGCATCTAGGAAAAAAGTACAGTCCTGCTGAAGGGTTTTGGCCTGAACCATTGACTGTACTCTTTTTCTATATGCCGCCTGTCCTGCTGAGTTCCTCCAGCATTTTGTGTGTGTTGAGCATGGTGCACCTAGTGTCCTGAGCTGTGTATATTTCAATGCAAAAAGTATCATAGCAAAGGTGGATGAGCTCAGGGTATATATCAACACCTGGATATTATGACGTTGTAGCCATTAGTGAGACCTGGTGGCAGGATTGGCAGCTCATTATTCCAGAGCTCTGTTGTTTTAAACGTGACAGATTGGGAGGGATTAAAGGAGATAGGATGGTCTTACTAGTCAGGAAAAATGCCACAGCAGTAGTCCGTCAGGACAGGCTGGAAAACTGGACTAGTGAGGTGTTATGGGTAGAACTGAAAAATACGAAAGGTATGACCACATTAATGGGGCTATATTACAGGCTACCGAACAGTCCTAGGGTTTTAGAGGAACAAATTTGTAAGGAAATTGCGGACTGTTGCAAGAAACATAAGGTTGTTATAGTAGATGATTTTAACTTTCCACATACTGACTGGGAATCCCATACTGTAAAAGGACTAGATGGAACAGAGTTTGTCAAACGCATTCAGGGAAGTTTCCTTCATCATTTCTTAGAAGTCCCAATGAAAGAGCATGCGATAGTGGATCTGCTGCTAGGGAATGAGACATGGCAGGTGACAGAAGTTTATGTAAGGGAACACTTTGGATCTAGTAATCACAATTCCATTAGTTTTAAAGTAAATATACAAGGCGATAGGTCTGGTCTGCATGTTGAGATTCTAAATTCGAGAAAGGCTAATTTTGATGGTATCAAAAATAATCTGATAAGTGCGGATTGGGACAGGCTGTTTTCTGGCAAAGCTGTACTTGGAAAGTGGGAGGCCTTCAAAAGTGAAATTTTGAGAGTATAAAGCTTTTATGTGCCTGTCATAATAAAAGGTGAAGATAACAAATGTAGGGAACCTTGGTTTTCAAGAGATATTGAGGCCCAGGTTAAGAGAAAATAGGAGGTGCGCAGCAGGTATACCCAAGTGGGAACAAATGAGTTGTTAATGGAGTACAAGAAGTGCAAGAGAACACTTAAGAAAGAAATCAGGAAGGCTAAAGGAAGGCATAAGGTTGCTCTAGCAGACAAGGTGAAAGAGAATCCTAAGGGATTCTACAGGTATGATGAGAGCAAAAGGATTGCAAGAGACAAAATTGGTCCTCTGGAAGACCAGAATTTAATCCATGTGTAGAGATAAAACAGATGATGGAGATCTTAAATGCATTCTTTGCATCTGTATTTACTCAAAAGACCATTAGAGAGTCTATAGAAGTGAGGCAAAGCAGCATCAACTTCATGGACCCGTTCAGATTACAAAGGAAGAGGTTTTGCTACCCTGAGGCAAATCAGAGTAGATAAATCCTCAGGACCTGACAAGGTGTTCCCTAGGACCCTATGGGAGGCAAGTGTAGAAATTGCCAGGGCCCTAGCAGCAATATTTAAATCATCCTCAGCAACAGGAGAGGTACCAGAGGATTGGAGGATAGCCAGTGGTGTTCTGCTGTTTTCAAAAAAAAGGCTCTAACCAGAAACTAGGAAATTATAGGCCAGTGAGTCTGACATCAGTTGTGGGAAAGTTATTGGAAGGCATTCAAAGGGACCGGATCTCTAAGTACTTGGATAGACATGGACTGATTAAGAATAGTCAGCACGGCTTTGTACGTGGTAGGTCGTGTCTAACAAATCTTAGAGTTTTTTTGAGGAAGTTACCAGGAAAGTAGATGAAGGCAAGGCAGTGGATGTTGTCTATATGTACTTTAGGAAGGCATTTGGCATATGCCATTAGCAAAGCCTCATTGTCTCTCACAGTTGACTCATCTAGTTGTTTCACAAATTCTATTTTTTGCAGCTCTGTGCACAGTTGATACTCAGTGTCTTCACTCATTTCATCAGTACAATGAGCTACAGAGTTATTACTCAGAGGAATTGATTTTAAAATACTGGTATCCATTTTGAGAACAGTGCTGAGCTGATATAGCAGGCATTATTAACCTTTCACCAATTGTATGAGATTTTTCACACTTTGCTATCAATCATGTGAGGTCTCATATTCCCCAAAAATGGTTCCTGACCGCACGTGTGAAGCCGCGATTGCTTTGAACACCTCAAGAGGAATCCACGGGGCCGGGTGTCCTCTGATTGGTTCTATTTGGTTTTGTGCCGCGTCGTATCGTTGTGCAACCTGTTTTCCGCAGATTGGTAGAGAAAGTTGAGAGGGTGTACTTGACTTAATTATTAAACTGCGTGAACTCCTACCGTGCAGTGAGTCAAGGGAAACTGTTGGGCATCCTGGTTGCTAATTTATGCATCCCAAATACTGTTAGTTTGGGTGGTAAGGTCTGATGAGATTTCAGCAGTGTTGTTACAATGATGCTTACTGCCTGCAGAGTTATGGTTCTTCCAATGTTCCAGTGCCTCATCGTTTTTTTTGGAAGTGCCTGCTCTACTAGTGGCTGGTCAAGTCTCATCCCTCAAGTTAGGTGCCACTTAATGCCCCCTGAAGACCCGCGAACGCCCCCTTAGGACACATAACCATCCCTGTTGGGAATCACTGCACCAACCTGATATCTAAGATGATAGGACTGTCCCAAAACAAAATATTGAGTAAGGTTCAAGAATCAGGAAGCAGTGATTTAAAATTCTGGGCACAAGGTGTAAGAGGTACATGAGGAAAATGTTTTACAATAAAGCCTGTATAGGTGATGCGTACCATTGCATTTGAGATAGAATTAGATATATGTGTAGGGGTGAATAATTTGCAGGGTTTTGGGACTGATGAAGTTTCCATAAAAGGAGATTTCACTAACTCAATAAACTGAATTGCTTCCTTCTATGATACTTTGATTCAATGGTTGACCTACACTTAGATCTCCCATATTCCTTTCCAATCAGTGACCTGCAATAATCTCTCAGTTCCCTTTCCAAATCTTCTATTGTTTTGTAAAGCTCTAGAAAGTTTTGGAACAGTATTATAAATTTAATAGTTATGTAGATCCATGAGCTGTCCTGAGAAGTTGAGTTGCTTTAAACTGTGAGCCTTTAGTAATTTTGGAAAAGGCAGACGGGATAGGGTAGATACATAGGATGGTACAGCAGCATGGGCCATGTCACTCGGCCCATATTGTCGTACCTGTCTTGATGCCAATTTATACTAAATGTCCTCTTGTGTATCATCCATAATCTTCCATTCTCTTCATATCCATGTGTCTGTCTAAAAGCCTCGTAAACTCCACCAAACTACCCGATTCTGCTACCACCCCTGTTAACCTTTTCCAGGCACTTATCACTCTGTTTAAAAAACAAAATTGCCCCTCACATCAACTTTAAACTAACCCCCCCCTAACAACACACACACCTTAAAAGCTTGTCCAATGGAGTTTAGGATATCTACCCTGGGGTAGCATCCACCGCTTTACCCTCTTCAAGCAGCTTTGTCACCTCCTCAAAAAATTCAGTTAAGTTTGTAAGTCGTGACCTGCTCCGCACAAAACATGTTGACTGTCCATATGCAGGACACGTTTTTCCAAAAGTTCATGAATCCTATTGCTCAGTGTCCCCTCCAATTACTTCCCTACCGCAGACATGAGGCTTGCTGGCCTATAACTACCTAGCTTATCCCTATTTCCTTAAACAAAGGCACATTTCCTACTCTCCAGTTCTCCGGGACCCTGTCTGTAGCTGGTGAAAGGATTTTCAAGACCAAGCACGGTTCCTCAAATACAGTTTTACCTTATTGCATTTGTTAAGTCGTGAGTCTGGAAATCCCTCTTGATTAAAAACAGACGACACTCACATGAGGTTGGCAGCTGAATTAGAACAAAAATGGCAGCAGTGTAAAGCATTTTCTAATGGTAATTTATTTCTTATGCTAAACTATGTGGAATAAAGTGTTTACTGTCCTGTTTGAATAATTTTATCATAGTTTTTATTTAAATCAGTATTTAAAACTAGTACCATGGAAGATATTTATTTGGGTTACTGGCAGCAGAGAGTTAAATATTAGTTTTGTTCATTATTAGTTTCTTTTTACATGCTGTTTTTGATTTCTATTTTTTTATTGTATGGAAGTACAGGTACTAATATCTGGAATGATCTGTGCCAACAGGCAACATTTGAGGCAGAAGCCACAATGAAAATCAACAAAAGAGATGCATTGACATTCCATGGACAGTATCAGAATAAATCAACTGACACAGATTTTTGGTACCTTGTACATTTTGATGCAGACCATAGTTTACAGGTACACTGAAATCCTATATAATGTAGTTTGGTTTGTAGTTCACTGCCAGGTATGTGTATTCCTTGATTCAAGAACTTTCAATTTGTGCGTTTGTATTGTAATACCATTTACTTTTTGTTCATTTATAGCTTTATCTGTTGCTATTATGGAATAGTACCACACATTCCATGCATAGAAATGCATTTCACCGAAATTCTCACAATGCATTTTGCTCTCACTTTTTCCATATACAATATATAATTTTAGCTAATGTTTCCCAGGATTGCACCAAGGAATAACAGTACTAGCAAAATTGTGGAAACGTTTTTTGTTTCTAATTTCTCATTTCTTTTTAATGAACAGCTACAAGTTCCACATATGTTAAAGCTAGATGGAGAATTGTTTATGATGCAGAGCAAGAATGAAAGTTTTAATTATGGAGCTAATTGCAAATTTGCCATCAACAAGCTGGATACCTCCCAGGTAAAAGAAAAAGTGTTGGTTGAACGTTAGGATATTCATTTTATTCCCATATGAAAAACTTTGGTGGTAACTAACTCCTTACAGCAGCTGATTAACCCTGTGCTTCCTGGAAAGAATGCAAGATTTAGCGCAAGGTGTGCATGTGAGTTCAATTTCAACATCTAAGAGAAGTTTGGGTAGGTACATGGATGGTAGGGGTATGGAAGGCAATTGGCCCAGTGCAGGTTAATCAGAGTAAGCAGCTTAAACAGATGGGCCAAAGGGCCTGTTCCTGTGCTGTAATTTTCAATGACTCTCTGACTATGCAAACTCAAACATCTTGCATGGTGGCCTCAGTATTTTCAGACCATCAAACCTTTTGTGGGCCTTTTCCGGAGTTCAAGCATGCTTTTATCTTTGTTCTTCCATTGTGTGCATTTATGGAATGAATGCTGCTGAATGATTTCATGACACTGCATCTTGAACTTGCCCGATACAGGAGCATGAGGACTGAGCACAGCTGTAGTTCATCTGGGTACTCAGCAGGCAATACTTCACATATTCCTCAATTCGTTCCACTTCAGGAACATACTCAATTCACCCTCAGATGTGCTGATAGAATAATTTCTCTAATGCTTCTTTTTAACACTATGAAGTAATCTCTCATCCTCAATTGCATATCAACTCTCTCAGGATGAGGTACTGTCTGTATGCTTTTCAGGAGTGGGTGAAACATAAGATGTACTCTTTAAAATTCACTTAAGATCAATCCTGGTTCTTGTATTCTCCATTGTAAAAATGCACATGAATAATAATAACGAACTATACAGTGCGACTACCCCCTTACTTCACAGCTCCCTTCCAGCAAAGCCAGTTTTAGTGTCAGTATTCACTGTGAGAGTAGCAAGCCTATATACAGACCAAAGAATCATCACTGATAAATGTTGTGAAGTTTGTTGTTTTGCAGCAGCATCATTAACAAATACTATAAACTAATAATAAGAAATATAAAAAATAAATAGTGCAAAAAGGGAGCAAATTTGTGAGGTAGAGTTCATGGACATACAGAAGTGTGATGGTGTAGGGGAAAGAAGTTGTTCCTAAACGCTGAGTGCGTGTCTTCAGACTTCTGTACCTCGTTCCTGATGGTAGTAATGTAAAGAGGGCATTTCCTGGGAGGTGGGGGTCCTGAATGACAGATGCCGCCTTTTTGAGGCATCATCTTTTGAAGATCTCCTTGATAGTGGGGAGGCTAGTTCCCAAGGTAGAGCTGGTTGAGTTTACTGCTTTCTGCAGCTTCGTCTGACCCTGGGCAGTGGCCCTCCATACCAGACAGTGGTGCAGTCTGTTAAAATGCTTTTTACAGTACATCTATAGAAGTTTGCTGGAGTTACATTCTAAATCTCCTTAAAATCCAAATAAAATATAGCTGCTCGCGTGCCTTCTTTTTGATTGCTTCAATGTGTTGGGCCCAGGATGAATATCTGAGAAGTTGGCACCCAAGAACTTGAGATTACTGACCCTTTCCAGGCCTGATCCCACAATGAGGACTGGTACGTGTTCTCCCAATTCCCCCTTCCTGAAGTCAGGAACCCCCCGATGCTAATGGCTCAACAAAACACGACATGGTGCATTCAGCGCCAAATGAATGATCAGGGTAATACTTCAGTATCATTGATTGGTTCATTGAAGATAACCCATCACAGGGTTATCTCAATCTTGCTTCTCTGTAATTTTTTACATTTGTTTTGCCATCTCTAAATGTACTCCTTTGACAGGGTATCTGTTCGTAACTTATTGGTTTTCCTACAATGGCATGTACAAGACAGATGTAGGCCCTTCCTTTTATCAGCTTCAGAGAGGCTTCCATTCACCATCAATCCTTGATTGCATCAAAGAATGAATGGTAACTTGGTGTCATTACTCTACCTGCCTTGTTCTCCACTGTCCTCTGTGGTAAATTTCCGTAAAGTATTTGAAAGCACAGATGAAGACATAGAAAATTACTCTTCCATCCATCTATACTGGGTTTCTCAGTTGCTTGCTTAGTTTAATGACATCCCACTATTTTGAATATCTTTAAACACCTTAAAAAAAGATTTGTTAAATTATATTTTTGTTGCATAAAATATATCTGAAAAAGTCCTTTTCTTATCATGATAATATATTCAGATGTAGAATTTCATTTAATTGGTGAAATTATCATTCTTGGAATAAATACTGAATCTATTCTAAGTTATGAAGTCTTTATCATTAAAACTGGCCTTCAACAATTAAACTGCTTTTTTAAATGCTCTTATAGTAGTTCTTTAATGTGATTTATTATTGACCATTTTTATTCAACCAGTTTTCTGTTCAGATGAATGGCTCTTCTAATGAGATACAAGTTTATTCCAAGTTTATTCAGCCCCACCAATCACCAGTACCATACACTTTCCAGGTAACTACCTTACATGCTCTGTATCAAATAGCTTGAGTAGATCCCCAACCTTTTTTGCACCGCGGACCGGTTTAATATTGACAATATTCTTGCGGACCTGTCGGCCGGGACACGGGGGGGCAGTGTGCAAGTAGGGTTAAACTCACCTCAACATATATTTTACAGTTAGGGTTGCCAACGTTCTCACTCCCAAATAAGGGACAAAAGTAGCAGTCAAATCCTGGGACACTTATGTTTACCCCAGGAAAGACCACCATGACCATGAAGTCTTGCGCGGGCACCTGTGTGAGCATGCATGACATGCGCATGTGATGTGCGCATGCGCATATGTGCCGATTTTTTCCCCCCACAAGTCAGTTTTGCCTTCATCTTCCTGACTATACTGTACATACATTATTTCTACTTTATATAGGCTGTGTATTTATTATATCATTCCTGCTTTTACTATATGTTAGTGTTATTTATTTTAGGTTTTATGTGTTATTTAGTATAATTTGTTAGGTTAGTTTTTGGCTCTGGGAATGCTTAAAAATGTTTCCCATATAAATTAATGGTAATTGCTTCTTCGCTTTACGCCATTTCGACACAAAAGGTTTCATAGGAACGCTCTACCTTAGCGGGGGAAATACAGGACAAGGGTGGTCCCGTATGGGACAAACCAATTTAGCTGAATATACAGGATGTCCCGGCAAATACGGGACAGTTGGCAACCCTATGTTCAAGTTCAACAGTGCGTGACTGGGAATGAGGAAAGGTGCAGCTGACTCATATCGTTTCCTCACGGCCCGGTAGCACATGCTTTGCGGCCTGGTATCGGTCCACGGCCCGGTGGTTGGGGACCGCTGGAATAGATTATTGTTTGGGAGCAACACAGAAGGGCAAATGGAGTAGGTAAAATTCTAAGATAGAAACAGAACCAATTTGATTTTCCTCCCGTACTTTTTGGGGAAATGAAAGTGCTATGATTCTATAAGGGATAATAATTACTTTTGATGTATAGTCACTCTTTGTAGGCAAATAGAAAGCTAATTAGCACACAACAGTATAGCAAGGTCTGATAATAACAATGAGATGGAAGCCTTGTTATTGAGGACTGAATGAGAGACAGCAAAATTCTTAAAAAGTAATTAGAGTCTTACTGGTCTATAACCTGTAAGCCAACTAATCAAACAAGTGAGCAGTATATCTTGCAGATTAATTTTCAAAAGTTAAAATTAGTACAGTAAACTAATGAGGTGATTCCTTTACTATGACTTGCTACAAGTCAAACTAATTAGCTTTAATCTGATTTAACACTGGAAATGTTCTCTATATAAACAGGCCTATGCAACAGCAAAGAATTATGGTGAGACTAATTACAATGGCACGTTCTATTTACACTGCAATGGTAAAGACTTAATGGTAATGGAGTTTGATGTTGTGAATGAGAATGAAAGGGATGTCGGGATTCTGGGCATTAAAGCTGCTCTTCGTCAGAGCTTGCTGGCTGGACCTATGAACAACCTATTTCAGATAACAGGGAAGACATATGGTTCAAGGTAAATTGTGCAAAGTCTGTTCTAGAGAAATTTCAATGTGCTTTTCAGAACTTCCGTTAAAAGATTCATAATTGTGCTGGCATTTAAGTAGTTTTCCCACTCCATTGCGCCAATAAGTGTTAGCACTCTAGATGCAGATTTGCTTCCAATTTAAGCATCACAAGTGTTAATTTAACTATAATTCACACTCAGCAAATAGGGTAGCATGGTAGTTCCTGCATTGAATATGCAGAGTGGGTATTATTACGCTTTATGCAGCAGTGATTCTGGCCCAGGAAAATCCAGCTAATGCACGAATGGGAAACCTAGTTTCCCCATCAGCACATTATCTCTACTTGTCCCACAATATTTGAAAGGGCTCTCAAAGATTTTCAGGTTATTTGGTGATTGATTACAGCTCCGCATTCAGCACTGTCATCCCCTCAAAACTAATCAGTAAGCTCCAAGACCTAGGCCTGACTCTCCTTGTGCAACTGGATCCTCAGTTTCTTCACTTGTGGACCCCACTGATTTCAGATTAGCAACAACATTTCCTCCACAATCACCACCAGCACTGGTGCATCACAAGGCTGTGAGCTTCACCCCCTGCTCTGCCATCTTTATACATATGTCTGTGAGGCTGAGCACAATTCCAATGCCATATTCAAGTTTGTAGACCATACCACTGTTGATGGCCAAATTAATGTCAACTTCCAGCAACCATTCCTCCCTTCCTCATTGAGAATCTATGTCTGCCTTAAAAATTTTCAAAGCCTCTGATGCAATTGGCATAATACTTGAAACAGAATTCCCTTCCTTAATGGACACAGATCATTGAGAAAGAGAATACCAAAGACCCACAGTCCTCACAACGTATCTCATTTCTGTCTGACTGGGAGTACAGAGTATACAAGATGCAGAGCCTTTTCTTTTTAAATGGTTCTAGCTTCTCTTAGAAAAGGAAACATCCTCTTGAAGGAGGATTGGCATACCTTAGGATCTTAATAATTAAGAACATTTTAAAAAAGAATTTCATTCAATAAGGGTTGGGGCTGTTTAGAAGGCTATTCTGATGGATGAAGATCAGGCTTTCAGGTAAGCCAAATGATACCTCTTGCATCTCATTACTTGTCCACCAACCTTCACTTGTAGGCTGCCCAGTCAAGTCCTAATCTTCTTCCGCTGGTCCTTAGTTTAGAGATCTTGAGCTGGTTATTTAGGAACCATGTTTTAGTACAGTCTTGTGGGAAATTCCCAATGCACATAGTGAACTTTTGTCTCCTTATGGAAATTGTTTCCAATACTGTGCTAGTTGCATTTTGTATAAAGCATGTCAACTTTGGGGGAAAAATAATCTGAACCATATTTAGAAAGAATTTAATACAAATTTGACTCAAGAAAGTGGGCTTTTTCTCATCTTTTGAGCCTCTAACTGGTAAAGTAAAGGTTATTTTTTATGACAGGTCCATAAAAAAAATTAGGTATTCTATAATCATTCTCCCGTTTAAAGTTTTTCACATAGACTTTACTCAAACAGTGCAAACTTTGCAGATTTTGAGAATTATTTATCTGATGGACTAACACACAAATTTTGCCTGATTTTAGATTCCTACTAATTTCCATTCTGCGGTTTGATGAGAAAGCTATTGATGTGGATTTTATGGGTTTGAAAGAATACCAGGAAGGTTTGCTTATGTCATTGACTGGAACCTTTCAGCACAATATGAATAACGGGCTGAAAATCCCACAATTCTTGCATCTGGATGCAACTTTAAAACAACAGAATAATACCAATAAAGGTAATTTATCAACAGTTGTTTACACCATTTATTACTGCCTTAAAGATTACTTTGTTTTGACTTGTAGGTTTGTACTTTATATTGTGCATGTTGGATTTGTGTAATTTTCAGCCAGTTGTTTAATTTTCTACCTATGATATCAGATATACATAGAGTTTTATTGCTAACAGTGACGTCACCTGCACAGCCATGCATTTTACAAAAGCACAATGTGTCTTCCTGTACACGTAGAAACCAGCACATACTCGCCCGTACCAGGTGTAAATTAGGTCAGGCTTCTGCAGGTATTCTTAGTTACCTGCACAAATCATTAACTCAACTTTACACAATGCAGAAACACCAAAGGAAAAGCCCAACTGAGTCAGAATGAGGGTTTATGACATTTTTTGATAAATATTTAAGTGTTGAGATAATGAAATATCTTATTTGTAACTCATGACAATTTAGTCTGTGCCTTCTCACAGAACTTGCCTCATGAATGGATTTGATAAAGCTGATCTGTCTGTTTAGAGTTGTTGTGCTGAGGTCAGCTCACTTATATGATTCTCTCTATTATGTTTTGTAACTTCAAACCATTAAATTAATTCAAAGGATGACATGGGAGCCCAAAATGTCAAACTTTGAGTCAAACTTTGGGTTGGCTTTAAGTGAGGTGGGTATGACATCAATTTCTATGTATAACCCATAATGAATTATTTAAATATACAGGAATGCTGAATCAACCAATTTATACACAATATTACTCAAGCATTACTCAAGTATTAAATACACAGCCCTCACCCCAGATATCCATTATTAAGACCAAGCATGTTTACCACCAGTGGAATGTATGCCTTGGGCTCCCGTGATGTGTGGTGTATAAATAAGAACATTATGCAATGGGATTTAATAATAATGTACTGCAGTAAAAGGCTTTGTAATAAACCACTAATTAGTGTGTAACTCGTGAACAATAAATCCAATACAACTGTAAATTTGCCTGAATAGAAGAGTGTAAAAATGTTGATTGTCAATTGGTTGCTCGTGTAGCATCTTTTCTGATCTCCATTTATTCATTATAACCCACACCATCACCTTGACCACCCCCCCCGAATCCCCCACACCCCATCACCACTACCTTATTCCTCGAATACTGCTGTAATTGACCACAATCATCTGCATTAATTAATTATTGGAATTAATTTATTATAAATGAAATGAAAGTTCGGGCTAATAACATGAATTGATCTCACTCCTCATATGCACTCATCTCAGGTTCCACACATCTAACAAGCCCAGATTTGAATAATTTCATCATATGCAGCTAATTGTGGCAATTTGAATAAGCTTCAAATTATTTGCATATTTACTATTTTTTTAGAACAGAGCTCTTCCATTTGAAAAAAAAATCATACTAATCTCAACAAGAAATTTGATTTTGATTTAGCTTCAGTTTGTGGCACTATTATTTTTCATCTCTGTATTCAGTAAAATGTTTGTTGTAATGGCATTGTTAAAATATGTAAACATTTCCCTCAATGATACCATTTGTGATGGTTTGCACTGTAGGATATGTTTAGAAAACTCGCTAGATGTAATAATCAAGACAGCTAAGTCAGCTTGCCATTTGCACCTTTGTTACAGAGGGGCTTGGGGCCCTGATATTATCTCAAGGATTATGTTGACCCTTGGGAACAAATGATGTCAATTTTCAAGATTCGAAGTTACAGATTTTGACCTTGGCAACCCCAGTTTTAATGGGCTATTTTAAACATTTCCTGGGCCAAAATATCAGCCTGGAATGTCTCCCCTCCCACCCACGAGACTCACCAGTACCAGTCTGCAAGTTGGTACCTGGTGTTATGGAATCACTAACTTTGAATTTGTGTCCTTTGCATCCATGGAAATCAATACAACATGAACCTCCATTCTGAAGGTCCACAGCATTCTGAAGTGAAGTTCATCCAAAGACTCTGGTATGTTTCAGATCAAGTTGCAGGATGATTGCAAAAACACTAGAAAGGATACAGAGGGTAGCTATAATGCTGCAGAAAGGTTGGGAAGGCTGAGTTGTTCACGTTAGTTCGAAGAAGCTGGGGAGAGATTTAATTAATATATAAAGATATAAGAGAGATCTAGATGGAATGCCTAACAAGGGTTATTTCTAAGAGCTCTGTAGCCTATATCTAGCAGGCACTGTTGAGGTAATTGATTAGATGTGTCAGAGGCTGTTAAGGGAAAAAAACTATTCATACAATGCTGGGTGCCGGAAACTTTGTGCAAAAGCATGTTAAAAACAAAAATCTTTCTATCACATCAACTAACACTTGGATCAGTGCTTGATGTGTGAGAACCTACAATATTTCGTACCAGGGCTTCAGATCATTCCTACTCCCTCCCCCCTTTCAGGCAATGAGTTCCAGCTCCCTACAGTCCTGGATGAAATCATATTTCTTCATCTCCTCTTTAACTTGCCTGTAGGTGGTATCAAAACCAAAAATATCTAACCACATGCTATCGAGTTCCTTTCAACATGAACTCACTCTGAAGCAGTGATGTTCTAGAATGATTCGTGTTAAAGTTGTTGCCACCAATAAACCTGTAAGTATACAGGAGTGAGTGTGGGTAACTTTTGGCGTAAAGTCCCCGGTAATCAGAACGAAATCTTAGATGCCTCTGAGAACATATGCTGATCATTGTTGATCATTTTACTATGGATTGCCCTGATGAGAGGCAATAATATTGCCTGGAGATTTGTTGAATTTCCAATTAAATGAAAAGCAAATTATAAGACCCTTTCGAGAAACTCGTGGCTGTATCCATAGTTTAGCGATGCAACCTGGTAATATCTGATTATTTCATTCACATTTCCTTATGCCAGTCACTCCATTGAATTTCTGCTGGCTGTTACTTATTTTTTTCAGACTAACTTGGATCAAGAGCAATCCTTCAGTTTGGATTTCACAATTGCTTCTGGAAGTGTTGTCAGTCTTGATGAGTTTAGCTGTAAAATGTGTTTTATGCATTATTGAGGGCATGCTAGCAGAATACTGCATCTGAGATATATTTTTTTAAAAGATGGAATATGTTTATGGAGAAAACATTGGAGTTATTATTGGGGTCAATGACCTTTCAACACAACTGGTTTGTGGAAAGGTAATTGGTCCTTTTAGGTCCTTTCAAAGGAATGCAGGTTCTCTATAGTCCTGTATTTGAAAATTGGCATCAACATTTGGATATGCAAACACGAGGAAATCTGCAGACACTGGAATTTCAAGCAACACACATAAAAGTTGCTGGTGAACGCAGCAGGCCAGGCAGCATCTCTAGGAAGAGGTACAGTTGACGTTTCGGGCCGAGACCCTTCATCAGGCCTGCTGCGTTCACCAGCAACTTTTATGTGTGTTGATCAACATTTGAATGTTACCTTTATGAGAATGTAATGCTTTATATCCAATTTTAAAGTAAGCAAGTTGAATGGTAAGTAAGAAACCATGGACAAAGGTATTGAGCTAAATCTTCTGTCCAGGTGCTAGTACTTCTGCCAGACTTCACTGTGTTTCTCCATGGATACCGCATTGCAGGTGCAGGCTTGAACTGAAGGTGACAACTTCTGATCTGATACTTGTATTGCTGGCTTTCCTGTGTTGTATCAACAAGTTTCTCATGGGCCCTTAGAGTGCAGCATGAGCCCCTGCAAACTCTGGGAAGTCTGAGTGTGTGTATATACTGAGGACAATAGACCGGTTCCTTTCAAATGAATGGGCGAAATAGGCTGCCAAGTAAATTTTTGGGGCTTTTAAATTTGTTACACTCGTGAATTTCATTATTTCCATATGTAATTTTAGTATGTTTTAAATAATTTTAAATTCTTAATCTCTAATATTTCCTGGTTGGTTTTGAATATGAATGAATGCCAAAGGCATTTATAAATGTTCAATTTCATTGACAACTTTGACAGCTGGTAAACTTGGAAGTGGTGCTACAGCAGAACCACCAGCGAGTGGAGTCCCAGGCCATACCCTTCTGTAGGGATTTGACCTGCCACTGAAAGACTAAGTGAGAAAGAAGCATTACAGGCTCCCAGCAATCTCTGGACAGGAAACGTTCTGCCCTATACTTTCTCCTTGCCACAATGATCCTGTTTCATCCCAGTTGTTAATAATATTTACTTACTTCATCTTTGCTTACAGCATTGTTTTGAATTACTTATTTTGTTTTCATGGTCCATTGCAGGTGACCTGAAAATTGAAGTTGGAGACGTCCTTTACTGGCTGCACCTTCAGAATAGCAATACCTTCAGCAGCACCACTGCCCACGAATTGATTCTCACATTGACCCAAAATGGCAGCACAACAATTCCAGCAATGACTGAGTTTAAAGGACAACTGGAGCTGGGCCAAGAATTAAGACTGGGCCAGGCTTGCTGGCAAACTGATAATAGAACAATATGCTTCCAGCTTTTACAGGTGACCAAAACGAATCTGACAAACGTCACTGGCAAAGTATCTCACAATCTGGAAGAACTGATAATGACAGGTATGTGTTTTTTATGGCAGCTGTCAGCCAACTACCTTTATGCATGTTACATGGACCACTGTCCTCTACCAGATCCCTTGTTCTTCAGCCCTTTACCTCTTCCACCTATCACCTTCCAATTTCTCACATCATCCTCTCTACCCACCTTGCCCCCCCCCACCTTCTCACGTGGTCCCACCTATCATCAGCCAGCTTGTATTCCTTCTCCTTCCCCTCCCCCACCACCCTATTCCGGCTTGTGTTCCCTTCCTTTCCAGTCCTGATGCGTGGTCTTGACTCGCAATGCCAACTGTTTTACACCCCTTCGTAGATGCTGCTTGACTTGCTGAGTTCCTCCAGCATTTTTTGTGTGTTGCTCCAGATTTCCAGAATCTTCAGAATCTCTTTTGTCTCTAAGTATAACTCTGTATTAAATATCTTTAAGCCTATTATATGTAGTACAAAAAAAAATCCCATTTTATTTACTAACCTTTGCCTCTTGTGCTAAAAATGTGCAGGATCAAGCTCTTAAAATCATCTTTGGCCCATTGTACATTGTCACTTTTATGTGGCTTTCCAGTTGCAAAGAATTTTAAAGCCAAAGTCTTCCTAAGAAATCCAATTACTCTGCAGCTATTGCTTCCAGATGTGATTACCTCGGGAAGTCTGGTTAGCAGATTAGATATCACACAAATATGCTGTCAGTCAAATGCTCTACAGAAAACACTACCAAATCCAATGCTGCTCTGTCCATATATGTTTTGATATGTGTGCAGTAGTTTATCCTCTTCCCAGGCAAAAAAATAAAATGAAAATATTAGTCATGGGGTTTCCTCTTTCCGTACATGTTTATGTAATATTGCAGGTGAATCTACAGAGGCATGTTCTAAGGTCGCACAATTCTTACTGGGGATTGATTGGGACCTCACCTCACTCATGCTGACTCCTCTTAACTTGCAGCTTTCCCAAAACTACTTTATTAGTCTGCCAACCCTACGAGATGAAGGGTGACACAGTTAGTAGAACTGCTACCTCGCTATTCCAGTGGCCCTGTTTTGACTCTGACCTTCAATTCTGTCTATGTAAAAATTGTATATTCTCCCTGTGGCATCGTAGGTTTCCATCGGCTGCTGCAGTTACATCCCCAATACCATGCAGCCTGGTGTTTTGTTTGACCACTTTAAGTTGTCCCTAACATGTCGA
Source organism: Mobula birostris (assembly GCF_030028105.1). Classification (NCBI taxonomy): domain Eukaryota; kingdom Metazoa; phylum Chordata; class Chondrichthyes; order Myliobatiformes; family Myliobatidae; genus Mobula; species Mobula birostris. The sequence continues at coordinate 109,922,496 of NC_092378.1, forward strand.
CATAGTAGGGCCAAGTTAGGTAACCTTGGTTCCTTAAGGTTGTAACAGTCATGGGTGGTAAGGGGAAAAGCTCCCACTACCTATTAAATGCTCCTAATGGCGTACGCCTCAAATAGCCTCAGACAACCAAGTCCAGCTCCTGGCCTTCACGTGTGGCTTAGCTACTAAGCCCAGTGGAATCATTTCTACTGACAGGAGGAGGGGCAAAGGCTTGTAACTGGTGCCTAAAAACCAGTCACTTCAGGCAGCTGGGGCTTGCCAGCCGTGGTTGGCAGCCCATCTAGGAGAAGGGAAACTCTGATATCAAACCTCAGCTGCATCGAAGCTATACCCACTCATGGGTGAAGACTTCCGGAGTAAACCCCAAGGAAAAGTCCAGAACTGGAACCCCTGAGGCAGTCCTACATTGAGTTCAACACTGACTGGCAACTCCTGGATCACTGCTGGTGCCAAATTGTGCCGGCCGTTCCTTTGGATTCATCAGCTGTGCAGAGGGGGGAGCCTGCTGCCTGGGCAACAACTTGCTCTCTATATCGTACTGCCCTGGCCTGCATATCACATAGACAGTTAGGATGCAACATCCATGGTCAACCAAGACCAATGGAGAGCCTCAGTGTGTAGACAAGTGATGGAATCTGAGGGGAGTTAACAAGAATCTGTGGAGATTAAAAACTGTGATGAATGACGTTTCACGTAAATGGGTTGTAGACAGTTGTCACAGATTCACTGGGCTGAGGGCCTGTTTCTGTGCTGTACAATACAACAACTTTATGATGCTATGCAGTAACATTTTCCTTTGCTCGTTTAACAGTGTAATTCCGTAAACTTGTATTGATTTGATGTTGTTAATCCAATGATTTTTGCTTGTTAACCACATTGCAATCTGTCATGAAGCTGGACATTAATGTACTGAGGACAGTGCCAACCCCTGCTTGCCTTTCGTGCCTTCCTGTAGTCACACTTGGCCTTTGTGGCTCTGCAGTATTGAATAGCCTTGAAGCTCCAGAGCCACGGTGAGATCTGGCAAAGTGAAATGGACTGTGGGAGGCAGAACATGATGGCCTACCCACAGAACTATCTGGTGCCTCACTGCTGTCAAAAGCCTTTTATAACTGCCAAAGTCCACTAGCAGCATAAAAATGTCGTTCAAATGGATTTAAATAATTAAAATAAACTATGTTTAATTGAAAATATCTTAACCTGCTAGAAATTGAGTGAAAACATAAAGAAAAAATAACAAGGTATGTACATGCTTTCACATTTATAATCAATGTTAGTATTTGAGCAACCGTGGTTGTGTTATTGTTTGGTGTAGAAATGAGCGGCCAGATGTTAACTGTTTCTGACCCCACAACTCGATGCCTTCGTGCTCAGCTGCTGCACTTTTGAGAATGATGTCACTGCTTTCCAGAAGAAAACTTCTGCTGAGAACAAAGCTGTTTCATCCCCGTCTATTGTTTGTTATCATTGGATATAAGAGTGCAGAATCTCAAGTTCAAGATAGACAAGGTTTCCCCAGGTTTCAGTATAGCATCATTAGCATAGGATTGCTTGTTTTGTTTATTCATGCAATAGGATCAACTTATGAACTTTTAAAAGTGAAAATGTCATTTCTATGTTGTTACTTGGCCCCAAAAATGTCTTGTATCAATGACCCTGAAATTCCGCTCTGTCAGTTAAAGTGTTGGGCTTTACAACTGTGAAATATCAGTTGAGTGTTCATGTTACTTTGCTAATTCATTTAAATTTCCTTTTCCTTTTTCCCCCTCCCCTCTGAGAACTGAAAACCTTGCAGATTATCAGCCAGAAGTCTTTTGTCTCTTGCCAAACTGAGCTGGAATTTGCTCCTGAGCTGATGATGGCACATCCTCCTTTAACAATTTATTAAGCATACCAGGAAGCTCTTGTTCTAATGCCATTCTGGGAAATATCAACCGATTTTATCTGTGGTAGAAGTAGCCAGCAATTGGGCTCAGTTTCTCAAGGCTCTGATAAGTTTTGGTTCTGATTCTCCATAGTGACTTTAGAAAAAGAATGTTCACATGTTAATATCATATAAAATTAGGTCTAACATTTTTATTTTGTCAGATAAAGTCCATGCATTCTGATTTAGCAGATTATGTGAAAAAAGTGATTGTGTCTGAACAGAAGTCACCGTTGATGGCCGCGTGGTTAATTCTGAGTATTATTGATTAGGTTTACCTTCTGATGGCGAGCTCTCTCTCAGTTATGACCATGTGAATAACAACCGTGTAGTCAAAATGGAAATACAAAGTGGCAGTAAGCGCATCCAAGCTTCAATGGAGATGGAAAGAACATTTCATGGTGCTCCCATTTACCAGCTCACAGCCAGTCTTCTGCACAGTGTGGAGGAATTGGAAAAACTTGGTCTTCCACTCTCATGCACTGGCAGCTACCACTATCAGGTGAGCACAAATATCACCTCCTGTACACTTCTAAGCCTGGTTCTCCAGTTTGTGTTCAGTTATTATAAAGGCAAAACTATGTCTTCCTATCTAATTTCCTCTATCAACTTTTAAGGTTCAGCACTAAAATGCTTCATTCCATTGTTTACTTCCAAAAGTCCCACATTCACTTTATTAACATCATTATTTTCTCTGTTCCTTTGGCCTGTTTGAAACTGCTGTGTTCCTTGATGTTTTTTAGTTGTCTTCCCATGATCATCCTCAACTCCTCAAGCACAATCCTTCTAATTGACCTGCAATCTTGCTACCTCTACAGATGAAACATGCTTTATTCTGGTTCCACTTACTTCAGCCTTTACCAACCTCTTCTCAGCCAGCACCATCATTTAGATTGAATTTTTCCCTGCCTCATCTCTGCTCTAGAATGAGAGCAGAGACGGGGATGGCTTAATAGTGCAGATTGTAGAGGGAAAAGAAGATTCTGGATTTGGGCATTGTGTAATAAACCAGATTTGATTAGGGATCTTAAGGTTAAGGAACCCCTAGGAGGCAGTGATCATAATATGATAGAATTCGTCCTACATTTTGAGAGGAAGAAGCTAAAACTGGTATCACAGTGAAGTAAAGGGAACTTCAGACATGCGAGAAGAACTGGCCAATGGTGATTGGAAGGGAGCACTAGTAGAGATGAAGGTACAGCAGCAATGGCTGGAATTTCTGGGAGTAATTCGGAAAATACAAGATCAGCTCATCCAAAAGAAGCAGCATTCTAAAGGAAGAATGAAGTGACCACACCTGACGGGAAGTCAAAGACAGTATTAAAGCAAAAGTGAGGCTGTACAAAATAGAAAAAAAATGGTGGGAAGCCAGAGGATTGGGAAGGTTTTAAAAACCAACATAATGAAACTAAGAAAACAATGGGAGAATAGATGAAATATGAAAATAAGCTAATCAATAATATAAAAGAGGATACCAAAAATTGTTTTCAGATGCAGTATATAAGCAGAGGCAAGAGTGGACATCGAATCACTGGAAAATTCTGCTGGATGTAGTAATGGGGAACAAAGAAATGGCAGACAAACTAAATGGCATCAGTCTTCACTGTGGAAGACACCAGCAGCATGCCAGAAATTTGAGAGTGCTTGGGGAGGTAGAAGTGAGTGTAGTCACTATTACTATGGCAAACATGTTTGGGAAGCTGAAAGGTCTGAAAGTAGATAAGTCACCTGGACCAGATAAACTACATGCTAGAGTTCAGAAAGAGGTAGCTGACGAGATTGTTGAGGTAAGGGTAGTGATCCTTCAAAGGTCACTAGATTCAAGAATGGTTCCAGACGAATTGAAAATTGCAAATGTCACTCCACTCTTTAAGAAAGGAGGGAGGCAAAAGAAAGGAAATTTTAGGCCAGTTAGCCTGATTTCAATGGTTGGCAAGATATTAGACTCATTATTAAGGATTAAGTTTCAAGGTACTTGGAGGCACACGATAAGGGTAGAGGTAAGTACGGCTTCCTTAAGGGGAAATTTTGCCTGACAAATCTGTTGGAATTCTTTGAGGAAGTGACGAGCAGGGTGGACAAAGGAGGGTCAATAAATGTTGTTTAGTTGGATTTTCAGAAGACTTTTGGCAAGGTACTGCACATGAGGCTGTTAAACGTGTTAAGTGCCCATGGTATTACAGGAAATGGACTGGCATGGACAGAAGATTGGCTGACTGTCAGAAGGCAAAGGGTGGGAATAAAGAGCTCCTTTTCTGGTTGGCTGCTGGTGACTAATGGTATTCCACAGGATTTGATGCTGGGTAACTACTTTTCACATTAAGTGTAATAAATTGATAGCTTTGTGGCCAAGTTTGCGGATGATACAAAGATAGATGAAGGGGCAGGAAGCGTTGACAAACCAGGGAGTCTGGAGAAGGACTTGGACAGATTAGGAGAATGGGCAAAGAAGTGGAGGGTGTTTACAGTGTAAGGAAGTGTATGGTCATGCACTTTGGTTGTAGGAATAAAGACATAAATTATTTTCTAATGGGTCAGGAATTTAGAAATCAAAGGTGCAAAGGGATTCGGATTCCAAATGCAGGATTCTTTAAAAGTTAACTTGCTGGTTGAGTTAGTAGTAAGGAAGACATGTTCAATGTTGGCAAGAAAGAATGAGCTGCCGTTGGAGAGGCAGTTTGAAAAGTGTCGAATGAGTAATTCTGCTCCGGTCTTGTACTGTCTCATAGATCTTCTTTTATGTTCCTTCCACGCTTCCCAATTTCTGTACAATTATTAACTTGACTATGGACTTGGAAGGTTAACTGTGGCTCTCTCTACAAATGCTGTCTGGCCTGCTGAGTATTTCCAACATTTCCTGTTTTTACTTGGCATTTCTATTGTGTGCTGTATTTTGATTTTGGATCTGCAGGTGTTCATTTTGTGACCATGCTTCTGCAATATGCATTTGTCTACGCAGTTCTTTCCACCTTACCAGCTCTCTTTCTTTTTTTAAAACCTCTCCAACTCTTTCCTCCATAACCATGCTTTTGGAGTTCCGTCCTATCATCTCCCTGTCTGTCGACAGGTATATTACACCTGTTACATATGTTATGATATGTAGCAGGTAGACACGCTATTAATAAATATACCTATTAATATGCCTTTAGAATATAAAGCTGTATTATAATATTGTCTATATAATAAGTGGGTATGCATCACAAGAATGATTCCAGGAATGAAATGGTTACCGTATGAGGAACGTCTGGCAGCTCATGGCCAGTATTCCCTGGAGTTCAGGAGATTGGCGGGGGGTGGGGGTGGGGTGGATCTCATAGAAACATTCGGAATGTTAAGAGGCCTGAACAAATTAGATATGGCAAAGTTATTTCCCATGGTAGGGGAGTTTAGGACAAGAAGGCATGACTTCAAGATTGAGGGACATCCACTTAGAACAGAGATGTGGAGAAATTACTTTAGTCAGAGGGCGGTAAATCTGTGGAATTTGTTGCCACAAGCGGCTGTGGAGGCCAAGTCATTGGGTGCCTTTAAGGCAGAAATAGATAGGTTCTTGATTAGCCAGGGCATCAAAGGGTATGGGGAGAAGGCAGGGAAGTGGGGATGACTGGAAAAATTGGATCAGCCCATGACTGAATGGCGGAGCAGACTCAACGAACCGAATCGCCTACTTCTGCTTCTATGTCTTATGGTCTTTTATTCTAATCAGGTAATAAATAGGTCGAAAGGCCTGTTCCGTGCTGTATCACTAAATTAATTAATTAATTAATTAATTAGAATCTGCCTGACTTGCTGAGCTCCTCCAGCATTTTGTGTATGTTGCTTTGGATTTCCAGAATCTGCAGATTTTTGTGTGTTAATTCAATTAAATGTAGAGCAACACACACAAAATGCTGGAGGAACTCAGCAGATGAGGCAGCATCTAGTGAAAAGGGCAAACAGTCGATGTTTCAGGCCAAGCCCCTTCATCAGTACTTTATAAAGTATAACGGTACATCGTAATATAAGCAATATTATAATGCTTGTTTATACATACAATGTATAAAGGCAATATTATAGGGGAACATTTATATTATATCTCAAAAATGTCTGCATAGTTAGATGTCAATCATAACTAGACATAATATAGAAACTTTTTTTTGCCTTAACTAATTGTGCCATTTGTCTTGTAATGTAAGTGTCTATATTTATTCCTTCATGAATATATTTTCAGTGGAGAAAATCAAAATAAATATCTGGAAAATAAGTCCATAACTTTGTCTAAACCATGTTGAGTACAAAAATTTTGTCTTAATGTTGATTCTTACCTCAGTAATCATAGTGCTAAATTGAACAAATATGTTATTAGGGAATGCTGCTGCCCAAATTAGAAGATGTATAAATGAAAGATTAAGTGTAATGTGCCAGTAATCGTACAAGTACACTAAAATTTGCATCTCCTGAAAGGGACTATGGATCTCAAAGTTCAAAAGTTCAAATTTATTATCAAAGTACATGCTGTATATGGCACCATTTACAACCCTGAGATTCATTTTCTTGTGGGCATTCACAGCAAATACAAGAAACTCAGAGAACCAATGAAAAACCGCACCCAACAGGACAAGCAAACAACCAATGTGCAAAAGGCAATAAACTTTGTAGATACAAAAAGAAAAAAGAAGTAATAATATTGAAGTAATAATAATATTAAATAAATAAGCAATAAATATTGAGAACATGAGATGAAGAGTCCCTCATGGTGAATACATACTGTAGGTTGTGGGAACACTTCAGTGATGGAGCAAGTGGAGTTATCCCCTCTGGTTCAAGAGCCCAATGGTTGAAGGGTAATGACTGTCCCTTAACCTGGTGGCGTAAGTCTTGAGCCTCCTGTACTTGATGACAGCAGTGAGAAAATGACGGTGGAGGTCCTTGATGGATGCTGCTTTCCATGTAGATGTGCTCAATGGTGGGGAGGCCTTTACCTGGGCTGTATCCACCAAATTTTGTAGGCTTTTCCATTCAAGGGCATTGGTGTTTTCATACTAGGCCATGACACAACAAGTTAATATAATTTCCACCGCTCATCTATAGAAGTTTGTCAAAGTTTCAGATAACATGCCGAATCTTCACAAACTTCTAAGGAAGTAGAGGAGTTTCCGTGCTTTCTTTGTCATGGCATAAAGTGCTGGACCCAGGATAGATCCTCGGAAAACACCAAGCAACTTAAAGTTGCTGACACACTCTACCTCTGATACCCCAGTGAGTACTGGCTCATAGACCTCTGGTTTCCTCCTCCTGAAGTCAATAATCAGCTCCTTGCTCTTGCTAACATTAAGTGAGAGGTTGCTGTTGTGCCACCAATCAACCAGATTTTCAATCTCCTGCCTATATGGCAATCTCCCTCCTATATACTGATTTGACACCATCTTTGATTCGGCCAATAATGGTGGTGTCATCAGCAAACTTAAAAGTGGCATTGGGGCTGTGCTTAGCCACACAGTCATAAGTATAAAACGGGTAGACAGGGGGCTAAGCCCAGGGGATTGTGGGACACTTGTACTGATGGAGATCGTGGAGGAGATGTTGTTGCCAATCCAAACTAACTAGGGACTGCAAGTGAGGAAATTGAGAATCCAATTTCACAAAGAGATACTGAAGTCTAGGTTTAAGCTTATTGATTAATTTTGAGGGGATGATAGTACTGAATGTCGAGCTGTAGTCAATGAAGAGCAGTCTGATGAATGCATCTTCACTGTCCAGATGTTGAGTGAAGAGCCAATGAGACGGCATCTGTTGTGGACTTGTTGTACTGGTAGGCAAATTGGAGTGGATCCAAGTCACTTCTCAGACAGAAGTTGATAAATTTCATCACCAAGTCTCAAAACAATTCATCACTGTGGATGTAAGTGCTACTGGATGATGGTCATTGAGGCAGGTCACCATATCGTTCTTAGGCACTGGTATAATTGAAGCCTGCTCAAAGCAAGTGGGTATCTCAGACTGCCAAAGCAAGAGTGAACACACCAGCCAGTTGATCAGCCCAGGTCTTTAGCCAGGTACCCCACCTGAGTCAGATGTTTTCCGTGGGATCACCCTCCTGAAGGATGCTCTCACGTCTGCCTCAGAGACTGAAATCTCTGGGTGAAGGTGCTTCCATGTTTTGGTGGTCAAAGTGAGCATAAGAAGCATTAAGCCCATCTGGGAGCAGCCAGGATTATGTAGGAGAACTCTCTTGGTAAGTAGAACTGTCAGCACTTAATCATTACATGTTCCAGGTCAGAGGAACAAGAGTTCAACAAGACCGCTGCTTCGGAGCTCCAGAAGGAGTTTATCATGGAACCCAGACCTCCACCTTTTGCCTTCTCCCCAACTGCAGTCCAGTCCTTCGCTCGTATCAAGAAGCCGATGGGTCTGATCACTGAATCTGTGTGTCGTGAGTTAGCCACGTATCCGTGAAACACAGTACACAGCATTCCCTCATTTCCCTCCAATACAGAAATCTTGCCCTTAGGTCCACAATTTTGTTCTCCAGCTAACAAGATTTGCTGTCAAGATACTGGGTGGAGGAAGTTTCATACCCTGACATTTTAGCCTGGCTTGAACTTTTACCCTCCTCCATCTCTTTCAGCCATGATGATCTCCTTTTGTCCACTTGAAGTGCCATACCTGCATTCTTGAGAGTTAAGTCTGCTGAGTCCTTTAGAAGAAGATGATGAAATCACTAGTTCATTAGGATGGTTCAAAAGAATGTTACTTAAAGGGAAATTGTAGGCTGCGGATTGGAGTGAGAGTAGTTCAGATGAAGTATATTTAGAAGTTTTGTAATCCGCCTGAAAAGCGTCGCTGTTTTTCGCCAGTGCTATTTTGCTCAGTCTCTTCACTACATCCATATATAGGATGTCAGCGCATTAATTAGGAAACTGTCAGCTTCTGCAAAGCAGCTAATGATTCAGTGGTTAAAAGTGTGAAACTGTTTTGCAGTATTGCTAATCCTGGTTTATGATTGATTCTTTGTTATTATTTTAATATATTGGAGGCATTCAAACAATAATTAATTGCCTGCAATATGTCTAGATCCCTCTGCAATAATAATTTGAAAAGTTATTACATCAGTTGCAAAACATTGGACTTCATAGCGAGGTTTAGTTTATAGGGAACCTTGTTTTTTCTGAGTTTCTAATCTATATATATTGTCTTCTATGTTATAATAACTCTGATTTTCTTTTTTTAGCCTTGTATATCTCCTATTTCCACAATTCAATTTTGTGTTGGACTTGAAAGAAAGAGCTTTAGATTCCTTATGCCTCAATTTAAGTGTTAATCTTGTCCCCTAAACAGAATCTGAGAAGCGGATACATTGCCAGTGTAAATATGAGATTGGAGAAGCAGCATCTCAGAGCAGAAATAGAGCAGAGGAGCACCATGAGAACAACGGAGGTCTCTTTGTCATTTAACCATGATGTAACAGCGTTGTCCGATCAAATACCGGTGACAATTCAGGTAGGGTTATGAATATTATGTGGAACACACTGGACTACTATATTTCTTGTATCTTTTTTGTCAAGCATTGACATAATTTTTTGTGAGACATTGATCGTGTGGATAGCCAAAGGCTTTTCCCTAGGGCTGTATTGGCTAACATGAGTTTTAAGGTGCTTGGAAGTAGGTACAAAGAGGATGTCAGAAGTAAGTTTTCACACAGAGAGTGGTCGGTGCATGGAATGCACTGCCAGCGAAGGTGGTAGAGACAGATACAATAGGGTCTTTTAAGAGACTCTTAGGTACATGGAGCTTAGAAGAATAGAGGGCTATGTGTTGGGGAAATTCTAGGCAGCTTCTAGAGTAGGTTACATGGTTGGCACAAAATTGTGGGCCAAAGGGCCTGTAATGTGCTGTAGATTTTCTATGTTTCTAAGCACCTCATCACACATTCAGATCTTTATGTGTCATTATGTGCTAAATGTTCATCAAACAGTTTTTGATTTCTGAAAGCAGTCTATTTTTCTCTTGTATCATTTTATGAATTATTGTTTTTGTTCATTCCATTTAAGTTAAGCTGCCGATAGCATCAAAAACTAAAAGGAAATTATTGCCAAAATGGTGCATAAATTGGGCAAAATCCAGGATCCCCCAGCACAGCTGTTACTTCATGAGACCTAATTATTTCTATCTTTTAGAAATTAATGAAACATATTGATAGACATTTTCAGTAGAAAGAATAGAATCATTTCTGTAGTAACATGTACATTCACTTCCATTGTTTCTGGCTCAAATCAGAAGCATCAAACTTATTCTCAATGTATCTAGTGTGGACTAGTGGAATCAGGTGGAATGCACTTCTGTCAGTAGATAATGGCAATAGTGCGTATGATATCAATGGAAATACAATAAGTTTTAGTTATAATACATTCTGTTGAAGTTATGAAGTATAGATAGTAACATACACATCCATTAGTGAAATATAGTTGTATAGGCTACCATTGATATAAAATATTATAGCACAGGCTAAATCCAACCACTTTTGTGCCATGGATCAATACCATTATGCAAGTGGTCTGTAGACCCCAGGCTGCAAACTCCTGAATTAAATGTATCATGAATGTGTGTTGTAAACTGCATTGTCAGCTGCATCGAACTTGAGCAATCTAACTGCACTGAACTGTTCTGCATAGTTTTTGACTTTGTCACTGCAGATCCTGTAGTGCAATGCTTTCCAAACAGTTGTCTGTAGGCAGTTGGGCTGGGGGAGGTACCTGAAGAAGGGGATGCAGAAAAAAGGATATAGAATTGGATTTTAATGGAAGAGAAATGATGGCATACTCTTTTCAAGTCCATCAGTATTGACTAACCTAATGAAGTAATGACAGGTATATTTTTATTTATTTAAAGCAATAGAAATGTAGAGAATTTAATAAGTTCACAATCCATAGAGACTCTCTCAAGGTCAGGCATTTCAGTTGGAAAATCCATATTGCAGAGAAAGTACTTGGTAGAACAAATAGACAACCGTATATTTTGTCATTAGGCTGGTTTCTCATTAATAATCTATTCTTTCTTTCTTTCTCACTTTACTAAGCTATCTGTTTCTAATACTTTTTTGTCTTTCTAGGTAAACTGCAGTGGAGAGGCTTCCCAGAAGCTGCTTCTGGGACACTGTTCTGGAAGTGTTGGCATAAAACCTTTCGAGGTACAGATTTCTCTTACAAAACGACGCCACCGATATTGCTCAGTCCTAGAAATAAGGCATAACAAGCAGGGTCTTAGTTTCAAGGGTTGCATGAATTTAGTACCTAGGTGGAAGTTAAGAGCAAGACTCCTTCATACTTTCAAGTTATTGTGGTCTTTGGGCTTCCCGAGAGATACACACGTGCTGACCTTTTACAATACTGACGCACGTAAACAAGCGGCTATGTTTGAGGTAATGGCTGATGGTCATAAGGTTTTAACAGATGGTGCATTTTCAAATAAGCCACATCTCGAGTGGCATTGGATGGGCTCTTACTTGAGGCCAGGTAGTAAATCTGTGAATAACTCTATAGAAATTAGAGGCTTGATGAGACCAATGGGATGTGATTTGACAGGATCACTAAGCACATTGTCCAAAAATATGTTCACTATGTTGAATGTTACCACAAAATGCACCGATTCCTATGGTGCCAAAATCAAATGGGAACACAAGGTCAAGAGTGGGAGAACTAAAAGAGAAAAGAGATTTGCCTTTCAAGCAGAAGGAGAGGTTAAAGAGAATCTCTACACAGGTAGCTTGGAGCTGCAGGACAATGAGAATTATTTCAATACAAGTGGGAAGCTCCTTGCCTTGATGAACAAAGCTACATTAACTTGGACTATGCAGCAGAGAATGAGGCAATTGAAATCCTTTGAGATTCCTGCAAATATACAGTCAGAGGGTGTGGCATATTTCAGAAGTAATTCCATTGGAATAGCTACAAATGTAATATTTGATGCAAAGCCTTTCACGCTGAAACTGAGAGGAATTTGGGGCAGAAGAAATCGATTGGACCTGTTCCTTCAACATGCTGTTCCGACCTGGAGAAGTTCGGGAATACCTGACAGTAACAGGATAATTGCAGAGGCGGCTACATTTGATAACAACATGGACGTCAGTCTGGAAGCCACAGCAGGTTCCTGCAGAGTTACTGCAAATGGCCAGCTTACCAGGGGCACCTTTACAAAGTGGAAGTTGGAAATTGTCAACCTGTGTCCTTACTTAGAGGTAGAAGGAAACACGTGCACAGATGAGGCACTTGTTTCAATATTTTTAATTATTCTCATTTACCTTCAGTTCTACCCTACATTCAAAGTTGTGCTTGAGCAGTTCCTACATGAAAACTAACAGGCTAAAAGTGAAGCTGCTGTGTATGTATACTGCAATTAAACATGATGCTTACCAAGGATACATTATCATATGGTTTCATTTGGTCACAGAATGAAACAATTTTCTGTGCAATGTTATACATGAGTATTAAACATTTTAATGTTCATTTCATCAGTACTTACCTGGCAGAGGTGACTGCCAGCATTGATTCAACTTTCTGCTTCCATTTAATCTGATCCTCCTCGATCTCTGCCAACTTAGATTTGAACAGTTGAAACTGCTAAATTCCTCTCAAGAACTTGGGTGAAAGTTTCCCACGGGGTACTGGTTTAGATTTTCCAACTGTAGAAATGCTCCTACCTTTCATAAAAGCACAGGCTAATTTAAATGCTCTCATGTGCAAATGTTTAGCACAAAGGGAACACCTATAGTCTGAGTCAGCATGGATTGATGAAAATGAAATCATGTTTGATTGTTCTATTGAACTTCTTTGAGGATGTGATGAGTAGAATAGATCAGAGTAGACCAGTTGATGTTGCTCATTTAAGAGTTTAAAAATTTCCCATACAGGAGATCGGTCAACAAGGTTGGACACATGGAATTGACAGATACATAATTGCATGGATTGACAACGGTTAGTAGTTGAAAAACAAGAAGTTGGAATCAACTAGTCTTTTTTAGCTTGGCAAGCTGTGAGTATCAGGGATTTGATGCTTGAGCTGCTGCTATTCACAATCTATATTTCGCTGAGGTGATCAAATTTCATATTTCTGTTTGCTGATGATACAAAACTAGTTTGAATTGTAAGTAGGGAGGACAGCATAAAGAAGTTTCAAGTGAATAGAAACAAGTTGAGGGAGTGAGAGCATTGCAACTGATAACATAATGCGGCAAATTGTCAGGCCAATCACTTCAGTGCTGGGAACAGAAATGCAGATTTTGTAATAGCATTACAGGTTGGGAGATGTTAATGCTAAAATGGACCTAAGTGTCCTAATATAAAAATCAGTAAAAATTAACTGCACCAAGAAATTAGGAAGGAAAATGGTATGTTGACAATAATTAGGTGTTCATAAGAAGTCTTCCTGAAATTATGTAGGGCCTTGGTGAGACCAGACCTGGAGAACTTTGTACTGTACATTCTTCGTTCCCTTACCTCTTTGTCATTGGTTGAGTGTAACAAAGATTCAACAGTATGTTTCATGGGATGGTAAGAAGAAAGAGTGTGGAGAGTAGGCTTGCATTCTCTAGAGTTTATAACAATGAAAAGTAATTCTTATAGCACAGGATAGAGGGCATGCAGGGAGAATGTTTCCCTTGGCTTAGGGGTCACAGTCTTAGAAAGAAGGGTTATACCATTTTGGAATGGGATGAGGATAAGGTCTTTCACTCAGGGTGATGAATTTTTGGAATTATTTTCTGTATACTGCCTGTAGTATTCTCAGTCACCAAGGTTATTGAGAACAGAGGCTGATGGATTTCTGGATCAGAGGATATGAGGAAGGTTTAGGAAACTGGAGCTGAGGTAGAAGATCACCCATAGTCTTCACAAGAAGTAGAACAGATTTGAAAGTTTAGAAGGGTCATTCCAAGAAATGCCATAAATATGGGATGCTTGATGAATGAACTGATACGTATGTTGGATAAGTAGATTCTTCTTCCACTTTATATTCTGGAATCACTTTCCAACATTAATGAGGAGCATGTATTAAACATTATACTGATACAAATCACTAACAATGTACCTCTCGCTTGCCACGTGTGCCATATGTGGGAAACAGCATTGTTCCTGTTGTTTCTCACATTTCTGAACCATGGCAAAATAACAGTAACCACTTAATTCAGCAATGGACAACATAATTCAATGTTGTCATAAATATTGGCCAAATGCATTAAGACACGAGTCAAAGTAGGTTCAGCTGTTTCCTGTGGGTAAGTATGAGAATAAGGCTTGCTTGTTAAAAAGTCTAAAATTGAACGTAGTTGATATCTTCAAGAAGTTCATGATTTTTAAGTGCTGAATTTCTGACATTTTAATGAAGCTTTAAGCCATTGCAGAAAATTAACTCAGACTTCAATTAAACAAGCATGTTTTTTGTGTACCAATGCAAAGGTAATTTATTTATTTCATAATTTAGAATGCAATGCCAGCAAGATTCTTCCTGAATGGTACATTGAGGACAGACCATTTGGAAGCAGACTTCATTGGCCACCTCCAAATGGACAACAGATTTGCCATAATGGAAATGCAAACAATATGGACATCGAACCCCAGTATTGACATTGGTTTGAGACACTCTCTTCCTTCACTAGTCATCACGGGTGTCCCAATGGAAAATAGACTACTGATCCGAACAAGCAGAGAGACAAAGCATGAAGCATCTCTTGAGTTGTTGTTTGGGGAGTGTAGCTTAAGAGCTGTTTGTGACTTCAAAGGTCCAGGGACGAGGAAGGAGGGAATAAAAGCAAACTGGTCGGCCTCTTTTATGAACAGATGCCCCATACTTGAGGTACGGAAGAGAATTTATAACTTATTTCTAAATGAGAAAAAGCCCGCCCTTAAAATTAATTGACAGTTGGAACATCCATTTTGAAGTGTAGTATTAAATGCAAAACATGTATTTATTTATTTCTTTACTGAGATACAGCACAGAATAGGCCTTTCCGGCCCTTCAAGCCATGGCATCCAGCAATCCCCCAATTTAATCCTAGCCAAATTACAGGATAATTTACAATTGCTAACTAACCTACCAACCAGTATGTCGTTGGACTGTGGGAAGAAACTGGAGCAGCAGAGGGAAACCCATAGGGTCATGGGGAGAATGTAAAAACTCCTTACAGACAGTAGCGGGAATTGAACCTGTATTGTAAAGCATTGTGCTAACCACTGCACTACCAGTTAATTCCAGTCAACTTATTGATTTTCCACATTTTTAACTAGTTCTAGAAATCATTTATTTGTGGCTAAGAAATTTGATAAAGGTATTTCAGAGTCATGAAGATTTTTGACAGACTAAATAAGGAGAGAAAGAATTTGGTTTACCAAAGAGTTCGTAACCCAAAGTTCATTAATTTAAGGCAATTCACTCAGAATCAGAGATGATGTGGGTCTTAATATGTTTTTCCACAAATGTGTTGTCTGATTCTGAGTGCACTGCTTGAGGGAGATTCTTCAATTAGGGACACTTTTGATTGCTTGAAATTCTGAAAAAATGAAATTTCCTGAACCTCTGTTTTGTTTATATTATAGCCTTTACTTTAGGCTCTAGAATGAAGACCAGATCTTGGCATTGATCAACCTTTATGAGAACTTTTCTATTTTAAGGTGTTTTGTAGAGTTTTCACAGATGAGTGGCATTACCATCACACCATCAAAATACTGAATTTAATTTAAAATGAAATGACAAAGAAAGATTTCAAAGTCAATCCTGCAAATAAGAAACATGCCCTTTAATAAATATGTTTTAACTTATATTTAAGTATATTCAGAATATATTTTTGAGACACATTTTCTTAAGCGTGCCAATGTTTTCCTTGGCTAAACAATGAAATATTTGTTTACTAGTTAGATTGTTGGAATTTTAACCCTTTTTGACAGAATACTGATTTTGGCATCAAAGCACTTGACTCCAGCAAATGACTTCAGACCAATATTACAAAACAAAATTTTACTTCCCATCAAAATATGCACTATGATGGTAATGACAATACTTTTGACTTCGACATACAATGGTTTTAGTTTAATATTTACTCTGACAAAACATCTGTCCAACTAGAAGAAGCAACACTTACAATTAAAAACACATTATTTATCAAAATTCAATTAGAGATCACAAATTTTAAGGCAGGTGGCTAGAGAATTTTGTTAAAAACATCGACGTGAAACATGAACATAGGCAGTCCAGCATGGTCTCAGCATTGTCTAGTCTGTTTAAGAAAAAAACAATAATTTGCCTAACCCTCCCAAACTCTAGAATAAGTAGCAATTCAAATTTCAAACAGATTATAGAGATCATTATTTTTCTACTGTCCATAAAAAACAACACTTTTTTAAAACATTAACAAAACATTTATTCAACCCTCTACACACTTTTTATCAGTAAGACTTATAAAACATTCACGGAAATCCCAACAACTCCGAAAAAGACAACACTTGAAATTTAAAGCACTTTCTTATAGTCTCCATAGTCTCCATTAATGCATAAGTGAAGCCTCAGGAAGATAGGGGTCATGCTGTTCTTGTTGCTGGCCTACTGAAGATTCTGACAGGGTATTTTCTAATATATCTTTGTACTGCTTATCTTTTCTTATTAGCAGCCATTTTGTTTCTTTGATTAACTCTTTACTGTGGTCACTTCAGTCTCAATTCACGTTTTAGCAATTGTGAGATGATCTTAAGTTTTCCTGTCTCCTTTCTTTTTTATTATCTCTCTTTCTCTTTCAAGGTACTACTGATATTTCACTGGGTCTTTAATTGTGTCTCTGTATTTTTTTGATTGGTCTCCTGATGATTTTGAAGCCATCTTAACAACTTCACCAATGGAAATGGTAATGACATTTCTCACTTTTTAAAGAAAAAGTTGGCTAAGTCTCACACTTGCTAACTTGACTGGATAGGTAGCTTGTAAATGTAATTTAAATGTACAGAAATAAAGTAACGTAATTTATTTCTCAGTTAAAACACTCAAACAGTAACTCGTTTGGTAATGACACATAATAAGCATACTCTCAGATCGGGGGTATGAAACTTTAAGTTACTCACATTTCTGGACATCAAAATGTCAGTCATCTGTCATGACAGCCACATGTTCCACTGTCACTTCTCATTTCCATGGCAACCACCTAAGCAGTTGTTTGAAAAAACTTGATTGGTCACTAATATGTGTTGCGAGTTGGTAATGACAGAAGTGATGAAGATAGTAATCCTTTGTGATAAAAAAGTCCACATTTTACAAAATTAACCCAGATGAACTTGACATGTGTTTTAAAAATTTTGTGAGGAAATACAAACTAAAAGTTTCATGAATTTAATACTTATTATTACTTTAGTTTGAAGACAAAGTTACAGAGTCTGGGTAGGGGACAAGCACAAAATCGTGAAATTCTGGCACATTCAAGTTTTTAACTCACTTAAAAATTTAGAAAACATTATTTATGAAGCATACTGAAAAAAGTTTAGTTACCATTAGCTAACTTCTAAAACTACAGTATTTGTTTTTATTAAAACTATTTTTTTTCTTGAAAATCTGTCTCAGGGACAGAAAAGTTACCCTAATTAAAGAATCACACTTGAACTGTTAGTTCATACAATTGCAATAGTAACGTTCAAAAAATAATTAGGTGAGTACTTGAGTGGGGTAAAAATGGATTGGGTAGGTAGGATATGTAAGGGGTTCTGCATTGAGAACTGTTCACAGTAAGCTTTTTTTCATTATTCAGTCTTAGTGGGGTAGATCCTTGGGTGAGTCTTCACAGTGCTGAAGAGTCTGTGCATGTTGTGGTTATCAGACAGTTGATGGATCATCTGTACTCTTTCTCTCTGCCTCCTCTACTTAAGGTGACTAGATTTTTGTGTGTTGAATCTTAAATTTCAATTCCTTCACAACTTCTTTCTCTTTCAGCTGGACATTTCCAGTCTGAACTTTTGCCTTTTTGGTTAATCAGCTCTTGGATCTCCTGCTCATTCGTTCCAAACTGAACTCGGTGTTTTCCAGTTGAAAAGTTAAGCTTTGGTGATAAACTATCTTATTTGCAAGCATGTGCAACTCCTATTTCCAGAGCACCAAACTCTCCAAGACTGTCTAATCTGGAGTGAGGGAATTGAGATCATGAAGTCAAATTGGACTTCCCTCCTTGATTGGTCTAATTCATTGCCTTCTGGAGAGCTTTTCTCATGCATTTCAGCTCCAGCCTAGTCTGTTAATCTATGCCTAAGAGATTCTGCAGATGCTGAAAATCCAGAGCAGCACACAAAATGCTGGAGGAGCTCAGCAAGTCATCAATTGACCTTTTCAGTTGAGACCCTTCATGAAGACTGGGAAGGAAGGGGGAAGAAGCCAGAATAAGGAGGGGAAGGAGTTCAGCTGAGAGGTAACTGGTGAAGCCAGGTGAGGGGGAAGATGGGGGGGTGGGGTTGGTGAAGTGAGAAGCTCGGAAGTGATAGGTTGAAAAGGTAAAGAGCTAAAGAAGAAGGAATCTGATAGAAGAGGAAGATGAACCATGGAAGAGGGACACCAGAGTGAGGTGATGGAAAGAGGAGGAGGGAAAGGGTAGGAGAGGAGCTGGAATGGAAGAGAAAGGGGGGAGGGGCAGAATTTACAGAAATTTATTTTAAAAATCAATGTTTATACCATTAGGTTGGAATATAGCTCCTCTAACCTCAGAGCGGCTTCATCATGACAATAGAGGAGGCCATGGATTGACTTGTCAGAATGGGAATGGGAAGTAAAATTAAAATGGGTGGTTACGAGAAAATCCTGCCTGTTGTGGCAGACAGAGTGAAGGTGCTTGACCAAGTCGTCCCTGGATACAGTAGGAGACCCCAACAGGCTCGCAGATGAAGTGTTGCCTCATCTGGAAGGACTGTTTGGGGCCCTGAGTAGTGATGAAGGAGGAGGTGAAGAGGCAGATGTAGCACTTGCCCTGCTTGCAGGAATAAGTGCCAGTAGGAAGATCAGTGGGAAGGAATGTGTGGACAAATGCGTCGCAGAGAGAGTGGTTGCTGTGGAAAGTGGAGTGTGGTGGGATGGAGGGCTATCCCATTGAAAATGGCGGAAGTTGTGGAAAATAATGCATTTGATGCAGAGGCTTGTGGGTGGTAAGTAAGGACAAGGGGAACAGTTAATCTAAATATGTCATAATCCTAAAGATGTGAAAACCCTATCCATTCCTAATGCAAAGACTCCACCGCTAAATAAGTCTGCAGGGAACTTCCCAGAATAATTCCCAGCATACTGTATATGGGTATTGGTGAATTTGCAACTATTGAACCCTCCAGGCTTATGATGGGCATACACTAAAGAGTGAAGATACTTAGGCCCCAATGTTTAACTCACATTGCAAGAAATGTTTTCTTGCCCACATTAAATATATTTAATGTTCTGCCAGAGTAAATAGTCCACTTTTTGTGTTGTATTTTTACATGCCAGGATCTCTGCATATCCAAGTGAATGTTTACTTTGTTTTCTCATAGAGAGCGGGTGTTCCACTGAATCTAGAGACCAGTGGTTTTCTGGATATCAACAGCTGCAACGTTGCCATACAAACAAACATGCTCAACGATGATAAAACAGCTGAGTTGCATCTGGAAACATCATGTGATCCCAAGTACACAGTGAAGGGGCTCCTAAAGCATTCCATTCCGCTGCTGAGTAGCCAAGGCCTTCCCAGTGAGAGTGAAATTCTTCTGTCTGCTGCAAAGGGAGAGAAAGTGGATGGTTCTTTCCTGCTGCAGTCTGGAAATTGCAAATTCCGAGCCAATGGGAACTTGAGTCCTGGTGCAAAAGCAGAGTGGATGTGGGTCACCGAAACAGATTGCCAAGTTTTAAAGGTAGAACTCAGTTAAAGTAAAAATATTAAATAACCATAAAGCCTGTAATAAGTAAGTATGTAATCTCCAAAGAATGTATACTTCTTAAAAAATAGGAAGCATACTTTTAGGTTTAGAACATCATGATTAACCAAATCCCCTAATGGCTATTAAAAAGATTAAGAATATTCTTAAGAAGGAAGTTTTGAGAGCAAAGAGAGAGAATATGAGATGAAACTGGCAGGTAAGGTGAAAGTAAAACCCAAGATTATGTTAAGAATAAAAGGGTGGCTAGAAAGAGAGAAGGCCCACTAAGATCAGCATGGCTACTTATTTCTTGGGAAGGGTTGGATTTTTAACAAATATTTCTTGCCAGTGTTTATTACGGAAATTATCGTGTTTGCTTAAGAGCTAAGGGTAACAGGTGGAGATGTTTTGGAGGATATTCATATATTAGGGAAGAGTTATTTGCAGTCTTACACCGCATTTAAGTGAATAAGTCCTCAGGGCCCGCGCATCTGCATCTTTGGACTTGTGGGTGGCTAGAGAGGAAATTGTGGCGGGCCTTGCAAGGACACTGGTGGAGTTCCTGAGGACTGGAAGGACAAATCAGGTAATTACATCAGTAGTGGGCAAATTACTGGAGGGATTTTGATAGACTGATTATGAGTCAACATGGCTTTGTGTGTGGGAGTCATGACTGATGAACATTTTAGAGTTTTTGAAGCAGTAACCAAACAGGTAGATGAGGGTCGGGCAGTAGATATTGTATATCTGGTCTTTAGCAAGGTCTCAATAAATGCCAATGGGATAAGCTGGTCTGGAATGTTAAGTCCTGTGGAATCCAGGAGGGCTAGTTAAACTAGCTCAGAGCTAGGAAGTGAAGTGTGGTGCTTGAAGGTTGGTTCTTGGAATGCTGGCCACTGACAAGTGATCTGCCGCAGGGGTCGATGTTGGGAATCTTGTTATTATTTACGTAAGTTATTTGGAT
This sequence comes from Mobula birostris, assembly GCF_030028105.1. Lineage (NCBI taxonomy): Eukaryota > Metazoa > Chordata > Chondrichthyes > Myliobatiformes > Myliobatidae > Mobula > Mobula birostris. The sequence goes on from NC_092378.1 coordinate 109,943,254, forward strand.
GCAAATACACAATGCTTAATCAGTAAGTTTGTAGATGACATGAAACTAGGAGGCATTGTTGACAGTGAAGAAATTAATGATAGACTGCAAGGAGGATCTTGATCATTTAGGGAAATAGGCTGAGGGGTGGCAAATAGATTTCAATACAAATAAGTGTGAGGTTATGCATTTTGGAAAGTCAAACAAGTCAATGATTTATACTATGAAAGGTAGGGCACTAAGGAGGGTAATGGGACAGAGGGACTAATGACTGCAAGTACATAGTTCATTGAATAATGGTAGCCTTCATCAGCTGTTTAAGATGGAGCACTTGGAATGCTGTGTACAGGTTTGTTGTGTTATAGGAAAGATGTGGTTAAACTGGCAGGAGTAAAGAAAAAAATATGAGGTGTTGCCAGGGCTGGAGGGATTAGATTGTAGGGATAGATTAGCCAGGCTGGGTCTTTATTACTTACAATATAGAAGAATGAGGAGTGGTATTATAGAAATGTTTAGAATTATGAGAGGCAGAGATAAAGTGGACAGTAAGTCATTTTCCCAGAGTAGGGAAGTCCTAAACTAGGGTGAATAGATTTAGGGTGAGAAGGGAAAGATTTAAAAGGGACTTGGGGGGGAGGGGAGCAATATTTTTCACGCAGAGGGTGGTGAGAATAAAGAACAAACTGCCAGAAGAATTGGTTGAGGCAGGTACAATAGTATAATTTGAGAAATACTTGGATAGGTACATGGAGAGGTGGGACTCAGAGGGAAATGGACTGAACACAGGAAGTTGGGCCTGCTGGGTGGGTACCATAGTCAACAAGGACTCAGTGAGCTGAAGGGCCTATACTATGCTGTGTTGCCTTGGGTACTGTCACCTCACAGCTTATTACTTCATCTGCCCTCTTCCACTCATCTGGCCTATCACCTCCCAGCTTCTTACCTCACTGCCCTACCCAGCTACCACCTTCTAGCTTGTACTCTTTCCCAACCCCACTGCCTTATTCCAGCTTCTTCCCTTTTCCTTTCCAGCTCCGAAAGGGTCTTGACCCAAAAAGTTGATGATTTATTCATTTCCGTAGATGCTGCCTGATCTGCTGAGTTCCTCCAGCATTTTCTGAGTGTTCTGTTGCTTTATGACTCTCTTACAAATTAGGATGCACTACCAGAAGAGGTAGTGGATCATAGGGGACTGAATAGTAACTTCTAAAGGTGCTTTAGGTGAAAAATTGGTTCATAAGACTAGTGAAAAGTTGGTTTATAGGTCTAATGAAAAGTTCTTCTGAAGAGTATCATAAAATAGGTAAAAAGTATGTTCATGTGCTTAATGATTCCTTAAGTGTTATACACAGTGTATTGAAGCTCATTTTTATTTCTAAAGTTCAAAGTAAATTTTATTATCAAAGTAGATATATGTCACCATATTCAAGCCCGAGATTCATTTTCCTGTGGGCATACTCAGCAAATCTATGGAATATTAACTATAACAGGATCAACCAGAGTGCAGAAGACAACAAACTGTGCAAATGCAAATATAAATAAATAGCAATAAATAATGAGAACATGGAGTAAAGAGTCCATAAAGTGAGATAATTGGTTGTGAGAATATTTCAATGATGGAGCAAGTGAGTGTAGTTACTTTCATTCAAGAGCCTGATGGTTGAGGGGTAGGTTGAAGGGTAGCAACTGCTCCTGAACTTGGTGGTGTGAGTCCTGAGGCTCTTATACCTTCTACCTGATGGCAGCAGTGCGAAGAGAGCATGGCCAGGGTCTCTGATGATGGATTCTGGTTAAATAGTAGTTTAGGAAGTAACACTAGGAGGTAATACATTTTAGGAAATCAGCGTTGTAAACACACGTCAAATACATTGATTACATTTTTTCAAAGTCATTAATATTTTCCAGTAGAAATTAATAATCCCAGAATTTACCCAATCCCAAAGTGTTGCATGTGTTCATATATCTATAAGGAAGACCAACGTTGTTGATTAAGGAGTTTGGTTGCTTATAATTGAAAGACACTGCAATTAATATTTTAGGATGAATTACTCTCATTATGTTATTTATACCTCTGATCCATTTCATAAGAAGTTCAAGATGTTTGTTTCAAACAAATGTTTAGAACAAACAAACATTAGGACATTATTTACTACAGATATCTTTTTTAGAATTTCATGATTCCAGCCCATTCACAGTGCAATGGATCCATTCAGATTGATGGCTGTAAAGGAGAACTTCTAACCAGCATCCAGTTCGAAGAGAACAGTGCTTCCTTGGAGCTAAGGACAGAGTGTGACCCAAAAGTCAACATGGAGGCCACCTTTGATCATAACTTGCCGGTGTTGGGGGGAATTCCGGCCCACAGCAGGCTCTTGTTTACAACAGAAAAACGCTCAAAATCTGAGTTTGAGTTGGATTTGAAGTTAGGTACCTGTCATCTTCTAGCAAGTGGAGGTCTTCAAGTGAAAAATAAAACAGAAATAAACTTTATGGTGGATAATAAATGTGAAAAGCTGCAGGTATGATTAATATTTTCCCCTGACTGTTTGTGTTAGAAGCTTATTAGTGAATTTGTTAGATTTCTGCTGCTTTATTGCACCAGGGTGAACAGATTCTAATCTGTTAAGTAAGTGGCCAATATTGAATCAGTGAGATAATTTAATTTTGTATCCAAACTTCTAACTTGTCTAATGCTGGTTGTCTGCTGTGTCCAATGATGACAGGACACCAGTGTGGGAGGGTTTTTAAGGTGGAAAAGATGTTGCACTGGAGCAGTTTCAGTCTCTTATTCTCAGAAGTCCGACTTCAGTGATACAAACAAGCATCACAAACTGGGGTCTTTGGTCGCAGTGGATGACCATGATGTTTTCTGTGCCTTGTCGTGCCCTTTGCTCTCCCAGAGCACTGCAGTACCACCTTCCTGGCCATTGGATCTCATCCATGCATTCCACCAGAAATGACTTTGCACACTGGGACAGACATGTCCCTATCTCACCGGGGAATGAGGCTGCCAGCTACCCTCACCTGGTTTAGCCCGCCTGTCAAAGCGGTGTACTGGGGTGTGGCCACTGACACATGCAGATAGCTACTTGGAGCCACAAGTGAGAGCTGAGTGTCTAGCGGGGATCAAAGGTGAGTGAGCTGCCCCCGAATGGACGTGACAAGCCCCTTCACTAGAGGTGTTACTCTTTCCTGGAAGCTTCCTACACCCCATAGTTCATCTAATAAAATACTGCAATGTGATGGTACTAGCAGGCCTTGAACAAAACATAGGCCAATGCTGCTGTCAATGTCTATTATATTCAGTCTTATCAATGAAATGAAACTCATATAATTTGATACACAGGTCAGGCTGAGGGTTTAATGTTTACTGTTTAATAATATTACTCTGTACTATTACATCAGAAGATGGTTCTTCCCGCAAGAAAATGCAAATATGTCAGGTTGTGTATTCCAATCTTATGCATATCTTCAACTTCCAGCAAGGGTGAGCACTTCTAACAGGCAGCAGGGGCCCTCTGCTGCATCACCAAAACTAGTTGGCGGGCCTAAAAATGCCCTCATTGAGCACAGTGATTTTATGTACTGAACGAGATAATTTTATCAGAAACTGATTATGTATTTTGTATGTGGGTAAGGCAATTCCAAACATTGGTGTCAGTCTTCTTGTGCCAGTTATGCATGTGCTTTAAGGCTTTTGAATGTATTTAATGGAATCAGTTTGAAATTGGTGCTGAATAAATATAAAGTTCTTCCATGTTGGTGAGGCATGCAAACTCTAGCAGTGATCTTAATCAAAGGGTTGAAATTTAATTTGGAGTTAAGGAATCTAACCCTAACCCCTCCCCCCCCAACTGGCAGGGTTCTGCCCGCAAGTGCAAGATTTTGATTCTCCTCAAGACATGTCCAATCTTTAACACTTCTTCTGTGATCGCCTCCACCTTCCTCAACTCTACCCATCTCCACTCAATCTGGCTCCTTGTGTCTCAAACTTGAATCTTTCCTCATTGGCTCCACTGCCGAATTTCTTCACTGGTCCTTTCAACTCCACTGATCACTTCCTTCAGCTTCCACACTCACCATTTCCTGGCCTTCAGCCTGACCTCTCCAAAGGGATCCTCATACCCAGCCCCCTCTACCACTTTCCCCTCCTTTCTGCCACTCAGACATTACTACTCCTCCGTTTTAGCCACCCTTCCCCAAGTTAATTTCTCTCCCACCCCACTTATTTAATTCACAGTTTCCATTCTGTGCAAAGAGACTATATAGGCAGGACTGTCAGTCCTGTTCCAAAACACAAAATGCCTTGAGTCATGGAATGAGATGCAGAATACTTTAGCTTCAGAACCTAAAACAAAACTGCTGTGTGCCCCCAGACAACCTTGCCTAAAACATTGTCATGTTTTGAATAGTTTCTAGACTATTGTGTGTTTATTACTTTAATAACTTGCTTCAGATGTATTACAAGTATTAGTGCTGTAAGATTTAAGTGAAATATATTTCCTTTGTGTATAGACTGAAAGCAGCTCTAATTTATATTTGTTGCTCACATTTATCTTCACTTAAAAGTTTGGACGTGTGGGCTTTAGTCTTAGAAGGGGTATAGCTCTTCCCGCTATCTCCTGTGCTATCCTGACCATACTTCTTCACACCCTGTGTCCTGTGCTATCTTGACTATAGCTCTTCACACCATGTCTCCTGTGCTATCTTGACTATAGTTCTTCACACCCTGTCTCCTGTGCTATCCTGACTATAGCTCTTTACACCCTGTCTCCTGTGCTAGCTTGACTATAGCTCTTCACACCCTGTCTCCTGTGCTATCTTGACTATAGTTCTTCACACCCTGTCTCCTGTGCTATCCTGACTATAGCTCTTTACACCCTGTCTCCTGTGCTATCTTGACTATACCTCTTCACACCCTGTCTCCTGTGCTATCTTGACTATAGCTCTTCACACCATGTCTCCTGTGCTATCTTGACTATAGTTCTTCACACCCTGTCTCCTGTGCTATCCTGACTATAGCTCTTTACACCCTGTCTCCTGTGCTAGCTTGACTATAGCTCTTCACACCCTGTCTCCTGTGCTATCTTGACTATAGTTCTTCACACCCTGTCTCCTGTGCTATCCTGACTATAGCTCTTTACACCCTGTCTCCTGTGCTATCTTGACTATACCTCTTCACACCATGTCTCCTGTGCTATCTTGACTATACCTCTTCACACCCTGTCTCCTGTGCTATCTTGACTATACCTCTTCACACCATGTCTCCTGTGCTATCTTGACTATACCTCTTCACACCCTGTCTCCTGTGCTATCTTGACTATACCTCTTCACACCCTGTCTCCTGTGCTATCTTGACCATACTTCTTCACACCATCTCCTGTGCTATCTTGACTATAGCTCTTCACACCGTTTCCTGTGCTATCTTGACTATTGCTCTTTACACCCTGTCTCCTGTGCTATCTTGACTATAGCTCTTCACACCCTGTCTCCTGTGCTATCTTGACTATAGCTCTTCCTACTGTCTCCTGTGCTATGACTATATCTCTTCCCACCGTCTACTGTGCTATCTTGACTATTGCTCTTCCCACCCTGTTTCCTGTAGCTATCTTGACTATAGCTCTTCCTAAAATGTCAACTGCAGCGATCTTGACTATACCCCTTCCCACCCTGTCTTCTGCAAAAAATGTCATTCTTCCTTTTTCTCAGTTTCTCTGTCTCCACCGCATCTGTTCATAGTATGTGGCTTTTCTTTCCAGAGTATCAGAGATGTCCGCCCCCTTCAAAGAACGGGATTCCCTTCCTCCACCATTGATGCTGCCCCTTCACCTGGATCTTTGCCATTTTCTGGACATCCGCCCTCACCCCACCTTTCCTCCATCTTAATAGGGACAGATTTCCTCAAGTCCTCACCTACCACTGCATGAGTGTCCACATCCAGCATATTATTCTCTGCAACTTCCGCCATCATCAACAGGATCCTATTGCCAAATATGTCTTTACCTCTCCCGCACTCTCCACTCACCGCAGAATTTGCTCCCTCCATGATTCCCTTGTTTATTCATGCCTCCCCTCTAATCTCCCTCCTGGCACTTATCTCTGAAACACAAGAAGTGCTACAACTCCTCATTCAACATCTCCCTCACGTTCATTTGGGGCCCCAGATAGTCCTTCCAGGTGAGGCAGCACCTCACCTGCAAATCTAATGGGGTCATCTACTGTATCCAGTGTGACTGATGTGACCTCCTCTACATTGCTGAGGTCCAACACAGATTGGGGGCTTTGTTGAGCACCTTCGCTCCATCTGCTAAAAGCAGGTTTTCCCGGTGTCTATCCCTGTTACTTCTAATTCTCACTCTCCTTCCAAAATATCGGTCCAAGGCCTCCCCTACTGTCATAACGAGGCCATTCTCAAGATGAAGGAGCAGCACCTCATATTCCATCGGGGTGGCCTCCAACCTGAAGGTACGAACTTCGATTTCTTTGACTTCTGGTAATTTTTTCCCTCTCCTCCTTCCCCCTTCATTCCATTCCTCACTCTGTCTCCACTCCTACCTCTTCTCTTCTCATCTGCCTGTCACCTCGCCCAAGTGCCCCTCCTTCCCTTTTTCCCTTGGTTCACTCTCCTCTCCTTCATTTCCAGCCCCTTGCCTTTCCCACCAATCGCCTTCCAGCTTCTTACTTCACACCCCTCCCCCACACATCTAGCTTCATCCGTCACCTTCCAGCTTGTAGTCCTTTCCCTCCCCGCACCACCTTGCTCTGGCTTCTTCCGCCTTCCATTCCAGTCCTGATGAGGGGTCTCAGCCTGAAATAACGACTGCTTTCATTTCCATAGACCTGCTGAGTTCCTCCAGCATTTTGTATGTGTTACTGTGGGTTTCCAACTTCTACAGAATCACTTGTGTTTAAGCCTTAGTCTTTTCTGTATTCTCCAACTCTTATTCAGTGAGAGTCCATCAGTATGGCTAGGGCCATCTGTTTTTCTAATTTCTGACTATTAGTGTAAATTTGATGATTCTCAGAGACTGCACATCTTCCTCTGAGGAGAATTCCGGTGTAGCGTTGCATGAGTGAAGAATACAAGTAGCTCCTGGTTGTGGGGCCCTGCGGTAGACACTGCAGCAAGAGCAGGCAGAGTATTTTAACCTCTCAGGCTTCAGATCCACTGATGTTTCAGGAGGAAAGTGTACCAGCTCTGCCCCTTCTACCCCTCTCCATTCCCGTGGTTACCTGCTGCTTCTGTGCTTCCTGGTGCCAAATCTGTAGGCCTCCCTCAAGGAAATTCACATCTTTTTCCTGACTGACCAGAATGCACATCATTCCTTAGTGTACAGGAAGTTCATATCTTTGATTTTACTCAAAATTAACAATATGACTCTACGTACGTACATACTACTGCAGAGCTAAAGATAAAACTTCATTTGGTCTGTAACTCTCAAACTTTCAGGAACTGGGAGCACCCATGAAGATTAATGGATCAGCGTACACTGTGGTAAATGGAGTCAGCTTTGAGTCCCAGATGCAGATAATTGTTGATCAAACCGCTCTGGAAGGTCAGCTGACTTTAAATGCCGGTGTTGTAAGTACTCCATGGGGTTTTAATCACGTCTTCTCAATGGCACATTGGACAAACTAAGTCAACAAAAATGATTTGGGGACAAAAGATAATCAATCAGTGGAGTGAGGATACTTAAATGTCAGTCATTATATTGCACTGCAACTGAAAAACACAATTATAAAATCTGCTAATGAGACTTGCAGTTAATAACATTAAACTGACTCATTTCCCATATTTAAGGAACATTATTAAATCCGTCTATAAAATCTGTTTATAATGACTAAATTATACAATTACCAACAGTAACTTTAACTATTTCCTCCCCTCAAGAGCAAGCACGAGATCAATGCCTCATTGTTACACAACATTGAAGCGGCCACACAACTTGGCATCCCAAGAAATACAGTCGTCACATTAACAGTCGAGAGGCAAGATGACACATACAAGCGGTCTGTCCAATTTATTATTGACAGCAAACAGGTAAAGTATTACAGTTCGATATTCCTGTTCAAATGGATAAGAAGTCTAATCGATGTTGCAAAACTGTACCAACTATTTCAAACCCTGTTTATTTAATAACATATAACTTTAGTATCTCATAAAGTAAAGATGAACGTGCTAGTTGTTGCAAAAGTGCCTGCTCTGAATTCTTCTTAGTTTATTGGTGTTCATTAGTATACTATGATTCATTCAGTGAGGTTACCATGACATAATTCCACAGGTTAATTACCATTAATTTGGTGCAGTGGTTTTCAGTATGAGACAGATGATTACCTTGCACTCTGACAAGAAAGCTGATTGAAATTCCAACAGCAGCAATAATGAAAAGTGCATTTAGAACATTTATTTGGAAAATGATTTTCCTCAATAATAAATCAGTGATATAATTTATTCAGGAAAGTAACAGAGAAAACATTATTGTGTTCACTCAACATATAATTAAATGTCAGGATAGAAGGTTCTCTATTTTATGGATGAGCTCATTTTCCCAATTTGTGTCTGTTCACCCCTGGCTCTGCATAGGTTCTTGTTCTAAAGAGAAGAAAAATTACTACTGTCTTATCCTGAAATGTACCATGTGATCAGTCACTTACCAACTCCCAACAATCCCCCATCAACTTATTACAAATACAACATCTGTTCAGGTGCCACTAGGAAAAATATTCTGAATGCTTCACAAATTGAGGTTTCACTAAAGAAAGTGGGGAGGAATTTAAAAGAAAATTAATGAAGGAATAATAGAAGAAATACGATCCATGAATTTTTTGAATATGAGCGTGAATGAAGCAGGGTGGTGCTGATGTCCTGCCTGAGCACAATGGTACAGAATTAAGTATAGAATACGTGGTGATTCCAGTGTGTGAACAGGGTCACAGGTTAAACAGGATTGCAAGTGTAGTGAGACTGTAGAGTAATCTATAGAGAGCAGCTGGATTTGAACTCAACAAAGCAAAAATAAATCGGCAATGTCCAGGACTTTGTGAAGGAGAGGGTTTGGAAGATAGAATAAGAAGGAATCCTCTGAGGATCATGCATTTTCAAATGTCAGTGTTAGCACACCTGTGACTTGCTTCATATGTGTGACAGACTTGACATTTCTGGGCACCTTACTATTTATTGACAACAGTAAAGTAATATCATTATTGAAGTATCATGAGATGCTATTGCAATTTAACATACTTTATCCAAAATCATGGACTTTAAAACCAATCATAATAAGATGTAGCAGGCCCCCAATGTTAATATGATATATTGAAAAGATCCATAGAAAAAGCTTTCATTAATCTATTGCAAATATGATTATATTTCATTTAGATAATTGAAGATCTGACTTTTGTTCACAAGGCAAATCATATTTCATTAAACTATAAACTTACTCATAATATGGAGTTACTCAAGACCTTCTTCAAAGATAACCACATTGATATACAGGTAAGCAGCCAGTCAATGAAACATAAATGTAATTTTTGTTCATTTTTTATTTATCTAAAATATGTAAAGACTTTCAATCATGTTGATTGAAATCTGTTTCATATAAATGTTAGCATTGTTAAGTACTTAAAATGTAATGTAAATGATTGGTGCCAGTGGAAAGAATGGAGACAAAAATACGCTGGAGCCTACTCTCCATCAGGGACATATTGTATATACAGAAAGGAGCAGGAATATCATCAGCAATCTCACCCACCCTGCACGTGGACTGTCCGTCTCACTCCCATTTGGGAGGAGGCTACGTAGCATCCATGCCAGGATCACCAGACCCAAAACTAATTACTTTCAAGACTGCTCAACACCTCAACCACTAAAACAGCCACTACTTTATTATTTCCCATCAGTCACGTTATATATACCCTGGGTTACTTTATACTTTTTTTTGTGCTACATCGGACCGGGAGTAACAATTGTTCGCCCTTACAGTTGTGTACAGGAAATTACGTTAAACAAACTTGAATCTTTAATCTTGAATTTTGAACTAGTTTAACAGAAAATAAAATTTCAAATAAATCTTGAATAAAGGCTTAAGCTAATGTCTGTAAAATCCTATTGGAACAGCAGAAATGATATCTGAGCCAGTGTTCATTAAGCAGTTCCTTACAAGGAGCATGATTTTTATATGATGTCACATTTCAATTATGTCTATAATATTTTAAGCAGTTAATTAATATTTTCTCAATAGCATTTTTAGTCAATCATTAAATTCCTACCCGTGCCATACTGAATAGATTAAAAGGGGTAGCCAAAGTTGAATGTAATTTCAATGACCTGGATATCGAATGACACGATTACACATTATTGAATATTGTAGCTAGTTTGCAGATTCACTTTTTTACAATGTACGTCAGGCTAAATTGAAGGTAGATTACCAATTAAAAACCATTTTAGTGCAGGGGAGCAGAATTGCTCTGGTGGCTTTGTGTGATGACTGTGTAAACATTCAGGACATTTTATTTTGAATCTGCTGTTCATTGTGCAAAGAGAAACTCTTCCCCAGTCCCAAAATACATATGGAAATTGGTTCAACAGGACAGTACATATTCAGAGACAATGCTTCAAGCCTGCTTGATCTCAGCAGATAAGTATAGAAAATCCTGGGGGAATACATCTACTTTTCCCCAATAGCTTATGATATTGGCAATGGCAAACAGTGAATTTAGCCACTACATGCAAGCAGAAATGTTAAGTTGCAATGAGGGGTGTGTCATATAAGATAGTTCCCAACACGGGCATTGTAGCAGTGTTGGATGCCGAGTGTGCTAATTGAGCTTAGGTGCCAGGATGTTGAAATCTAAATTCCTCTTATGGGACAGCTGTCAATCTTGGAACTAGCTGCAAAGTTGCTCCTTTTATAACAGCTCATGACAGGGCAAAGAATTCAACTCAGCCCACCAGAAATTACTGAAAGAGAATCCCTATTCTGCAGTAGAAACAGTGGGATTCTGCCAGTGACTAAAATCCCAGCGTCTCTCTCCCTCAGCTGCATTGTGATTTCATCTGAAACGCTTTGGGATTGTACTGAAAGTACTCCTTCAAGTCCAATTAATTCCAGACAGTGATAGAAACATGTGGTCTTCAAGGTGCACTCATGGCTTAAGTGGGTTTCTTATCTCTCATTCAGAGGAGGGTTGAAGTCCCACAGCAAAGATTTGAATACGTGATCTGCACTGACGCTTCAGTGTAGGATTTGAATGGTGTGACAGATCTCCCTAGGCTAAAGTTCATTCCTAATAACATGCTGAAAACAGCAGATGTGAGATTACTGCAGGGTGACACTTTGATACAAGTAGGCCCTGTCCCTAATTCAGTCTGCATCCACCCCTCCCCACCCCCCCCATTATCCACAAAGTTTAGTACACTAATGTCACAGTAATCAAATTCCCAATCAGTCAGACATAATCTTGCCACCAATTCAAAAGATTCAGCTGACGAAATATGCCCCAGGATTTGATCCCAAATGGTGGATATTCAACCATCTCCTTCGGTTTCCCAATTTGGAAAGGAAGAAATATGAGAGGGAAGTCATTCAATGGATAGTTGTGTGGTATACTTCCTTGAAAAGGCAAAGTTAATGAACTTTAAGCAGGAATGCTTATCAACCTTTAATGATAATAAGTTTGGAGGCAAAGGAGGAAATAAATAAATATTCTTCTACTTCTACTTCAGGTCAATGCTAATTTCCAAGGCATTGCTCCTAATCTCGAGGGATCTGTTCAGATTATTGTGGATGGTGAGAAGTCCATTGCATACGCTGTCAAGACTTACACAAACGATGAACATTTCAAGCTAATGATCAGAAATAATCACAACAGTGAAAATTTAGTGAATGTTGGTTATCCCAAGGAGATTGTGCTTGTATTGAATGCACAAAAAAACGGTAAGATTTTAAATTTATGCTGAACTTGTACCATTCCCTAAATTATGAAATCAGAATTTTTTTGATTATACCTGTAATATCTATTCAGTATCTTCATATATCTGTGGCTTTACAATGACCACTGATCGTGTTTCAATTCCGCTGCTGTCCATAAGGAGTTTGTACATTGCCCCCATGACTGCATGGGTTTCTTCCAAGGGCTCCAGTTTCCTCCCACATTCCAAAGACATACAGTTTGGGTTTGTGAGTTCTGAGTATGCCATGTTAACACCAAAAGCGTGTGGGCAATTGCCAGCTGCCCAGCACAATCCTCACTGAGTCAATTTGATCTGAGACGACACATTTCACTGTATATTTTGAAGTACGTGACAATAAAGCTAAGGTTAAAATATTTTAATCTCACTTTAGAATGTGGTTGAAATCTCATAAGCTAAGTAGACAATTGGTTAGGGCTGGCAAGGATTCAGCACAATGGATTTATTGGCTTTAATTTAAAAAGTGGTTTCATTAATCATTGAGTATTGAAGCTTTAGTGAGAACATTTGCATATAAACATGAACATATTTTTTAATGTGCTGCTGAACTTCATTTTGCATAATTTTCATCGCAATTCACAGGCTGCACATTAATGCATTCTTCACAGTGAGTGTGACTGACTTATGCACAACTGCATGCGTCTAAACTACGCAGCATATCTAGTGGCAGTCAATCCTAGTGTAATGCTCGTTTATCAATTAGACTTCCTGTGAGCAATTAACACACAATCTGCAACGTACTCCAGAAATCAAACTGAACAGCGGAAAGCAGTTCCACATCTGCACAATTCAGAATAGATTAAGCATCTTGGGGGATGGATGTGGGATGAATCATTTGGACTTCAAGGGGCTGCACACCGCAGCTGCCCAAGCTACAGATGTTTATTTTTTCTACTTAGTGAGATGAAGCCAATTATATTTTTTCTAACATAAGGAGGCAATAGTGGGAACTCAACTGGAACTCTAGTGTGACTACACATGGGTGGATAGAGTCTGAAGGCAGGATTTCTCTGCCAGAGGTGACCAAGGAAGAAAGGTTAGCCAGGAGGACCTTTTCTCCAAGAGGTTTCCAAGAGCAACACTCCTGTATGAGTTCAGTGAGCAATCCATGTGTCGGCTAAGATCTTCAAAACAAATGGTCGGCAAGATCTCCTCCTGCGGACAAAATTCCAGATGGGCGTCCATGCCCAGGGTTGTGAAAGTTACTATACAGTGACCCATGGATCAATCTATGTGGCTGCAGCTGATATGTTTCACAGCTCCTGGTGGCCAGCTCACCTTTGCACTTGCAATATGATGGGGACTCTCTGCTGAACGAGAGTGGAATTCATTCCTTTTTCTTTAGTTGTGAGCCGCAGTCACAGTGAGGAAGTTACTAATTCAGAGGCTTCCTAGATCTACTGGGTAGTATAGACTGCATGGTGCACATGTGAGTCCTAAGGTTACATCAGAAACAAAGACTTAGCATCTCCTTGACCATTTCTAAGCGTTGTGGTCATGGTGGTCTTCCTGCATTTTGAGCTGTACATCTTCCTTGCACGAGATCTCATCTGAAAGTGGGATTTCCATCTGATTGTCAGCGAGAATAGGAAAATGCTGACATCAGTAGTAGATTGGCTGACAGGCAGAAGACAAAGAGTGGTAATAACGAGGGCCTTTACTATTTGGCTGCTGGTGACTAGTTGCGTTCCACAGGGGTCGGTGTTGGGATTGCTTCTTTTCACGTTATATGCCAATGATTTGAGTGACGGAATTGATGGCTTTGTGGCCATATTTGTGGACAATACGAAGGAAGACGGTGGGGCATGTAGTGTTGAGGAAGTAGGAAGTCTGCAGAACACTAAGCAAAGAAGTAGCAGATGGAATATAATGTAGGGAAGTATATGGTCATGCACTTTGATAGAAGGGATAAAGATGTAGACTATTTTCTAAATGGAGAGAAAATTCAGTGGTTAAGAAGGCAAATCCAATGTTAACATTCACTTCAAGAGGACTGGAATATAAAAGCAAAGATTTAATTCTGAGGCTTTTCAGGCATTAGGTCAGAGTGGACTTGGAGTATTGTGAGCTGTTTTGTGTCCCTTATCTAAGAAAGGATGTACTGGCATTGGAGAGAGTCCTGAGGAGATTCACTCGAATGATAGGGTTAATGTATGAGGAACTTCTGATGGTTCTGGGCATGTACTTGCTGGAGTTCAGAGGAATGAGGCGGGAGATCTTATTGAAACCTATTGAATATTGAAAGACCTAGATAGATTGAAAGTGCAGAGGATGTTTCCTATCGTGGGACGTCCCTTAAGAACAGAGATGAGGAGGAATTTCTTTAGTGGAGGGTAGTGAATCTGTGGAATTTATTGTAATAAACGACTGTGGAGGCCAAGTCTTTGGGAATATTTAAAGTGGAGATTGATAGGTTCTTGATCAGTAAGTGCACCAAAGGTTACGAGGAGAAGGTAGGAGAAAGGGATTGAGAGGGATAATAAATCAGCCCTGATGTAATGGTGGAGATGACTCAGTGAGCTGAATGGCCTAACTCTGTTCCTATGTCAAATGGTTTTATCAAATCCAGGGTAAGGAAGTGGTTCTTGTCCCCCTTGATGACCACAACAGGCTGTCTCAGAGTGAAGGAGTCACATGATCTTACTGGGTTCACTCAACACATGGCCCTGTTTCCCATCAGCTCTTTCACTCAATGAGGCTCTGTTACCTGCACTCCCTTTAAACTCACCAGGAGCCCAGTTCCCACACTTCCTTTAAACTCACATGTTTCACTGAAAAGTTTATTATGCTATTGTGTAATGTCTTTAGAAAAGTAAAATACAAATATGTTGGTGTATTAATACAAACAACATCGAGTAGTGCAGAAAAATCTGCCAATCCATCACCACCAAAGTCTTGAGTGTGCCGATTGCCAGAGTGTTGCCGTGTAAAATTGAAAGTCAACAATATCAACCTTTGTCCCATCAAAAACCAACGCTCTTGGCACTTAACATTATAGCTGCATTTCAATATTCCCAAAACTCAGTTGATTAGGTTTCCATGCTATTGGAAATAGTGTAAACTAAGGAAATTAAATTACTTCCAATAGCCACTCAAACCAAAATAACCTCAGTTCAAATTACATGGAGCTGCATTATAATTCCAAGTAATTCTGTGGTACCGCATTCCTGAAAAAGCTGCTGCTGAACTGGTGGACAAACATTTTAGGCATACAAGTCTCTTCTATAACATCAGTGTCAATATTTTATTTTAATATGGATTACCGCTAGCAAAAAGAAGCTTTTCATGTTAATATTCTGCATTGAGGCAATGACGTATATGTGAATTTTACATTTTTCACTTTGCTTTGTGGAATCCTTATGATTCTCAGATACCAAAGTGAGTTCAATGTTTGACATTCAGTATGATGCCAAGAGTATGAAGATCAGTTTGAATGCCTCCAGAGAGTTTATTTTGGGCACCACTATTGAACTTAATGCTGGAGTTCAGCATACAATCCCACTCATCAAGAAACTCGGAGTCCCCTTCAGTGTCAAGGTAACTGATGTTTCATAAAATATTATGACTTGCTGGAAATTATTCCAGGCTGCAACCACAAAAAATAATTAGTGTGGTATCTCAAATTTAAACATTATTTCCGGTACAGGTATTGTTACTGATGTTAATAACCGTGTTAATGACGCAAAGACACTTGTGTCAGAATGCTGTT
Source organism: Mobula birostris (assembly GCF_030028105.1). Lineage (NCBI taxonomy): Eukaryota > Metazoa > Chordata > Chondrichthyes > Myliobatiformes > Myliobatidae > Mobula > Mobula birostris. The sequence continues at coordinate 109,958,910 of NC_092378.1, forward strand.
TTTGAATTTCTGTTCAGCATTCAACACTATTGTCCCAAAGACCTTGGTGAACAAACTCCTACTCCTTGGACTAAATACACCTCTATGCCACTACGTCTTGGAAACAACAAACCTCAGGCAGTCAGGATGCACAACCGCTCTTCCTTCCCCGTCAGCCTCAACTTGTGTGCCTGCCAGAGCTGTGTGCTGAACCCACTGCTCTACACTCTGCTCTACACTCTGCTCATACACGCCTGCACAGCCAAGCGCCCGAGCAATCACGTTGTCAAGTTTGCCGAAGGTGTGACGGTGGTGGGACTCATCACCAACAGCAATGAGACAGCCTACAGGGAAGAGAGAGAAGAGCTGAAGGCCTGGTGCCAGGCAAATAACCTCCACTTCAATTTCAACAAGACGATTTAAATAGTTATTGACTTCAGGAGAATTCGCACCCCAACACCTCTCTTTGTATTGGTGGCACTGCAGTGGAAACTGTGAGGAGATTCAAACTCCTGGGAGTGCACATCTCGCACAACCTCTCATGATCCCAGAACACATCTTAGACAATCAGGAAAGCTCACCACATCTCTACATTCTGACAAAGCTGAAGAGGGCTGATCTATGCACATCAATACTCATAACCTTCTGCAGCTGCGCAGTAGAGAGCATCCTAACCTGCTGCGTCATTGCATGGGATGGAAACTCCACTGCAGCAGACAGGAAAGCTCTACAATGGGTAGTTAAAACTGCCCAACACATCACTGACACCAGCCTAGCTGGCATCGAGGACATATATATAGAAAGGTGCTAGCAAAAGGCCTGCAATATCATGAAGGACCCCACCCACCCCGGCTATGGATTGTTTGTCCCACTCCCATCCGGGAAGAGGCTACGTAGCCTCCACATCAGGACCACTAGACTCAAAAACAGTTACTATCCCCAAGGTGTCTGGATGATCAACAACTTACCCCATTGACCCAACCCACATCCCCACCACCACTGAATTCACATCACCTAGTGTCATTGTAAATGCATGCAAACAATCTGTCTATACCAGTTACTTGCACTTTGTTTTATAGGATTGCTTTTATAATTGCATACATTTACTGTGTTATTTTAATTGTGTTCTTTATGCGTATTGTTTTTTATGCTGCATCAAATCCTAAGTAACAATCATTTCATTCTCCTTTACACTCACATACTAAAGAATGACAATAAATGAACTTGAATCTTGAATCTTAATTACCTACCAGCACAGGAGTTGAGAAGTCAACTTTTTTGGCGAGAGGGTGGTGGTGTTAGGTGAGGGAAATGAACACTGAAAACAAGCTTCTGTAGAATACAGGGAGGGTTTCACATGCCATGATAGAGAAAGTCATGTTGAACTATTTTTTTAAATTGATTTTAAGAGTCTGTAGCCAGCAGGCAAAGAGGAATTTCCTGAAATCAGTACAGAAGTTCCACAGGTGTTTTGCTATTTATCTGTTCCAGAAGATACAGCGGAATTCAAGGGCATGATAATAATGTTGCATTTAGGCTGAAAGACTCTGCCAAATTAATTAATGTTTTACACTTGGTTGTGCTTTTCCTTAACAACGTAATGGGGAAGAGATTTAACTGGTAAAAACAACTTAGAACTCTGGACAGTAGGTATAGGTGAGAAATGGCTTTTATTTATTAATCCACATTATGTTTTTGGTATATAAGTATGACATTTTAAAAATACAATTGATAAAATTGTTTGGTATTGAGAGTTTGAATGGGTTTCATTTTCCTCAGAGTGAATAATGTCCAAAAGATATTTTAGAAACAGCACCTTGTTCTACATGCAATATGGTAACTGGAACACTAAACTGTCATTTACTCAGGCTGAATGCACAGGAGTGCTTAAAGACTCAGGTATGGATGGATCTTTGAAGCTAACCTATGAGCCAGCAGCCATTCTGATATTACATTTGGAGGGGAAGATGCAACAAAACAAGTAAGTGGCATTATGTCATCAGGAATCCGAAGGAAATCAAGATAATTAGAACTCCTGTGCACTGATTAATCAAATATTTAGGACTGAAACAACCTGCTTTACAAATATGTGATGATAGAATGTATGCTGGCTGAAGGGTCTGTCACATTTTGCAAGAGGATTTGTGTGCTCACAATGACTTACTGGGATCACAGTATACAGAGCCTCACTGAGCCTGAACTATTGTGTGCTGGTGTGTCTCCCTAACCACAGAAGGATATTTGTGTGGTAGAGGGAGTCCTGCAAAAAAAAATCACCAGATCAGTTCCTGAGCTAGCAAGCTTGTTCTTAAAATGAGAATTTAAGTAGACTGGCTTTGTACACTAATAGTTTAGAAGAATGCAAATTGATCTTACTGGAGTGTACAAAATTCTTAAGAGGCTTGACAAGCAAGATGCGGAGTTGTTGATTCTCCTGGCTGGGGCATCTCATAATATTGGCAGAGAAAAGAAGATATTTATTTAGATTCTTTGAAATTCTTTATTCAATTGGACTACTGAAGCTCAGCCATGAAGTGTATTTAAGTGGAGATCAATCGATGTTCAAATATTAGGGGAATCAAAGGATGAAGGATTAGTGCAGGAATGCAGCATTGTGGTATAGTTTCAGTCATGATCTTATTAAGTAGCACAGGGACCAAATGGCCTACAACTCCTCTGATTTCTTGATTCCATAAGTTAAAACTTCAGATGTATGGTGTAGAGCATTCTGAGTGGTTGCCTCATGGCCTGATGTGGAGTCTCCAATGCTCAGGATCACTAGAGGCTGCAGAAGGTTGAGGAGTGATTGCAAAAGGCTGCAGAGGGTTATAGACTCAGCCAGTTCCATAACAGTAACAACTCTGCCCAGCGTCCAGGACATGTACTTGATGCTAAGGACCATCAGTTACTACCAATCTGATTCTGGTTAATCAGGAAACCACAATGACAGTGTGTTGCATTCAGAGTTCACAAAATTTAATTATAGGTCCTCCTGCTTGTCATACACTAACACATGGAGACACCCGGACATGTGCTTTGATACCAACAGCGTAAGGGTGTGGTTAGATGTTATTAGATTTCTATTTGATGAAGAGGACACCAACAAGGTTCTGTTGGTTATGTGTAAATATTAAAATACCACATTGCTTGGGGAAGAGAGGTAGGTTAAGAAGTTCCTTTCTCCAATGGAGGTGGTAAATTGGATTAGACATTGGCTCAATGGAAGAAGCCAAAGAGTGGTGGTGGAGAATTGCTTCTCCGAGTGGAGGCCTGTGACTAGTGGTGTGCCACAGGGATCAATGCTGGGTCCATTGTTATTTGTCCTCTATGTCAATGATCTGGATGATAATGTGGTAAATTGGATCAGCAAATTTGCTGATGATACAAAGATTGCAGGTGTAGTAGACAGTGAGGAAGGTTTTCAGAGCCTGCAGAGGGACTTGGACCAGCTGGAAAAATGGGCTGAAAAATGGCAGATGGAGTTTAATATAGACAAGTGTGAGGTATTGCATGTTGGAAGGACAAACCAAGGTAGAACATACAGGGTTGATGATAAGGCACTGAGGAGTACTGTGTAACAGAGGGATCTGGGAATACAGATACAAGATTCCCTAAAAGTGGCGTCACAGGTTGATAGGGTCGTAAAGAGAGCTTTTGGTACATTGGCCTTTATTAATCAAAGTATTGAGTATAAGAACTGGAATGTTATGATGAGGTTGTATAAGGCATTGGTGAAGCCGAATCTGGAGTATTGTGTTCAGTTTTGGTCACCAAATTACAGGAAGGATATAAATAAGGTTGAAAGAGTGCAGAGAAGGTTTACAAGGATGTTGCCGGGACTTGAGAAACTTAGTTACAGAGAAAGGTTGAATAGGTTAGGACTTTATTCCCTGGAGCGTAGAAGAATGAGGGGAGATTTGATAGAGGTATATAAAATTATGGTGGGTATAGATAGAGTGAATGCAAGCAGGCTTTTTCCACTGAGGCAAGGGGAGAAAAAAACCAGAGGACATGGGTTAAGGGTGAGGGGGGAAAAGTTTAAAGGGAACATTGGGGGGGCTTCTTCACACAGAGAGTGGTGGGAGTATGGAATAAGCTGCCAGATGAGGTGGTAAATGTGGGTTCTTTTTTAACATTTAAGAATAAATTGGACAGATTCATGGATGGGAGGTGTATGGAGGGATATGGTCCGTGTGCAGGTCAGTGGGACTAGGCAGAAAATGGTTTGGCACAGCCAAGCAGGGCCAAAAGGCCTGTTTCTGTGCTGTAGTTTCTATGGTTCTATGGATAGCAGAGAACACACTGGAACCTACAACAGTCCTGGAGCTTGCCTGGCCTATGTCAGGTTCAATGATTTTGTTAAATTCAATTTCAAAGCTGCTTAGTTAGAATTTTAACTCTTACCTCTGGATTACCAGTGTGTACCATAACCTCTGAATAGCTATACTCTGATTTTTATTTTGATATTGGTCTTTTTTTTTCCTATGTACAAGACAGTTTATTATTTTGCTTGTTTATCCTTATTTATTTTATGTTTGTAACATCCTAGTTTTGGTAACCTACTGCTTCTTCCTCCTTATAGTAAAGAATTGAAGCTGATAGCGTTGCAGAATCTTCCTGTCCTTAGTCATTTCCCCGAGGCACTGGAAATAGAGCCAAAGGTAAGCTTCTATTGTTTTAAGGCTCACTAGCATCACATTTCAAGGAGAAGATTTTCAATTTGGACTTGGGCATCTAACAAGCCCATTTATAGACTGGCTGAATTTTCTTTGGCTTCAGTTGAATGGAAAAGCAAAGGGTGTAAACAAATGGCCAATTCTGAATCAACGGTTCTGTGCCCAGATTGAATTTGATCCTCCAGTAAATCAGTTTTTATATTGAGAAGACTGAGGTTTCTTTTAAATTATCTTGATCATGTTTACAAACATAAATCAAAAAGTGTTTTATCTATGAGCCAGCAGCATTTGTATGTATGGCAGCTGATGCTAGGTCTTTGACTGCTGCAGAATGCATTGGCCCACACCCAGAATGGAATGCATGTTTAAACACGAGATCCTTCCCTCTTCCCAGCTTCTTACGCTGGCTTCTCCCCCTTTCCTTTCCAGCTCTGAAGAAGGGTGTCGGTCTCAAAACGTTCCCTTCTTTAGATGCTGTCTGATCTGCTAAGTTCCACCAGCACTTTTTTTGTGTGGCATATTTACATTAATTTTGTGTGACAGTAATGCTATTTTACGCAGGCGTACTTTGCCATGTGTTTACCATTGCATGGACTCTACAGTTTCTTGTACATTTCAACTAGAATCTTTCATCATTCACTTACAAGCATTGCAACCATGAATTTAGCAACACTAGAAAGACAGAAAACAGGCTGTGTCCAGTGACTGGCTTGATTGTTGGCCCACCAAGTAAAAATTCAATGGCCCGAGGCATGACACACTGAAAGACATGGCCTCCCTTTGCTGACTGTGCAAAGGAAAGTGAGTGAATCCTGGATGATTGCCACAGGGAGCGGCCAGGGAGGGTATAGTGTATGGATGTATAGGGGATTTGGGTTAAAAAATGATCTTTGAATAGAATGTTAACTATCAAACAAGTGTCATTTGGAGTAAGTGGAAGATTGGTTTATGTAATCGGTTTAGGGAGAGGGCTGTTCTGGGGACCAGGTCAAGAGTGGTCTGGCTCAGGATACAGGTTGAGTGAATAGCACCTAGGGGTCAAATCGTAAGAACCATTCCAGAGGAGATGCTGGAGAGTCAGTGTTTATGGTTCAGGAGATTGGTGGAAGAGTAGGATTGGGGAAAGGAATGTGATCTATAGTTGGGGATGTCATGGCATGGGGAGTGAGGACTCAAATCAGAGCAAAATACTACAAGTCAAAGGGGACCTATCTGAGTCGAGTTCCCCGCACCAGTGTGGGATCATACCATGGAGATTGCCATTAACTCAAGTCCCTGGAGAGAAAGTTGTGCTTTCAGAATTGGTTGAGCTGTTAACAACAGGTGTATTTCAGAATCACATGAACTAATCTCTCCGGCGGTGCTGCAAATAGTATTGCTCGGGAATGACATCATTGTGCTGTGCTTGTGTTTGATCTGAGCAGTGCGTGCATAATTCACAGTGGGATAATTTCCAAGAGTCACACAATTTGACCCAGAATAATCATTATCACATTCCTCTCTAGTTCCTAGATACTTTTGCACATACAACACTGAAATAGCAACAATTAAATTTCAAGGTTCATGTCTTTTCATTTTTGGCATGGCTTCACTCTCATCTTTCTGACTTTTGCTAACAGTGTTTCATGATATTGAGAATAGGATTTAATCCATTTCATTGAAATGTAAGCACGCAACATAAATCCTTCCAGTGCAAATGGATTCCCAAAGGAAGAGGATATCTGACCAAGAAAACTACCATCATCATGTCCAAGAAGAGATTGCTGACAGCAGATTAAGGGAAATATGAATATATTATGATATTTTCTTTACGTTGCCAAGAATTTCTAGTTGTATTCTGTCTTCAAGTAGTCAGCAAGAACTCCCTAATTACATTCTGCAACTTGTACTTTATTTCTATTGAATGAGCTCAAATACAGCTTTATTTGTGCAATTAAAGTTTTGCAAATGAAGTAGGAATAATTTATTTAAATATCATTTTTAAAATGCTTAAGTTGATCTTTTCTTTCTAGGTTAATTATTCTTCAAATATGATAAAAGGATCTCTGAATATATTAGTGGATAAGAGCAGATTGAATGCTTTCACCATCCTAACCATCGGTGATTCTGGTTATGGTGAAGCTTTGGAGATGACTCACACATTTCCACAGGTGTGTTCCAATATTTGGCTTAACATCTTATTCAAATATGTCTAAACATTCAATATTGCACTTGGTTGATTTTTTGTCTCTTTTATGAGTTTATACCTGTAAGTAACTTTTTAGTTAGCTGCACTAAACTGCATTAATCCCTTCAGATTACATATTAGCCATTCAATTTAGTGAAGATGGGAAATAGATTTAATTAGTTTGCCAGTATAAAATAGGAGCAGCTTTTATTTTCATAAAGGTTGACTGGGTGAGAAAGCAAACTGTTGAATTGCTAAAGCCAGTTTTGCAAAAGTGTATAAAACCAACTTCTATATCAATGTATGTTAGCACCTAAACTTCTCTCATGGCCCTGCCTAATTCTAATTAAAATTTGACCAGATAGAAGTTGTGCAGTTTCCGTGGCTTTAATGTGATGCAGGCCTCCATATATTTGCAGTACCGTGATTGACTGCATTACAAAAACAGATACACTTGTGGGAGCCATGCAGAATATGCAGCACTGAGATCAGTCCTTGTGTATAGTTCTTTACCCCAGAAGAAACTTGTATGTTCATCATACGTAGCCCAGCCCTCCCACACTCGAGCTTCCACTGCTACTGTTGCTACCATAGCAGCTGGGATGTCCACAAGGACAGGCTGCACCATAACCACTCCTCAAGAAATCACAAACTCCTCTTTACGGGACAAGATTGGTTGCTGACCTTGCGGAAGGCCACATATAAGACTGTATCTCGTCTGTTCCTGGACACCTCACTCAGGTGTGATGGTGATTCAAACAAACCGACATGCATGCATGTTCGTCAGCTTTTCCCTCCGTGCTGAGCATCAACTGATCCCATGTGACTCCTCCTAGACCGAAGCTGGCATCGAAGCCATCCTTTTGCTTCGACTTGCCCAGAGTCCACTCATACAGATCATCCCTCTTCCCTCCACAAAAGCTCTCTTTTCTGCCCATAGCATCTGAGCCGGAGAAGGTGTGTATCCATTACTTACTACAGTGTCAAAAGGCATATAACGTGCAAGTGGGATTTCTTGAATATATGCAGTGAATAAGAGACAAAGTTGACGAATCCTTTCCAGAAATCCATGTTAACTTTGTTTAATTCCATTATCACATCCTATGTAATAGTTTCAAGTATTTTCCCTGTTTGATGTTAAGCTAACAAGACCATAGCTTTCTCTCTCCCTTCTAGAGCAGTGGGATTACATTTGCCATTCTCCAATTTTGAGGTTGGTGCTTGAAAAGCAGAGAATATCTTTTTGTGTCTGCCTCTCCATGGTGGTTCTGACACTGCTTGAATGTTCCAATATACGAGGGGTGATTGGTGTGTAAGGTAGAAGGAGATGAGTTATACAGCTCTCGTTACATGCACATGCAGGTCAGCTCTTTGAGTGATCATGTAGAAAGTTTGAAGGTAATAACTGATCTCCTTCTACCTTAGGCCACAAACTTATCAATTACCCCTGATGCGTTATTAACTGATGCACAATACCAAGATCCGTATGCTCCACGACCACTGGACTAAGTGTGTAAACGTAGGAGGGGACTATGTTGAAAAATAGATGTGCTAGGTTTTCTAAAATGGACTCCTCCTACCTTAGGCCACGAACTTATCAGTGACCCCTGGTACTGTGTCACAGTGGTTCAGCTGACAGAACAGCGACCCAGCTTCAATCCTGACCTCCAGGGCTGCCTGAGTGGTGTCTGTATGCTGACCATAAAGGTTCCCTTTGAGTCCTCTGGCCTCTTCCCATATCCCAATGGTGTGTAGGTTGATAGCTTAATTGTCCACTGTAAATTTCCCCTTGTGTGGGTGAGTTTTAGAATATGAGGAAAGTTGTTGGAAATATGTGAAGAGTAAAATTAGATTAATGTAAGTAGTTGCTTGATATTTGGTAAGGATTTGAAGGCTGAAAACTTGTTTCTTTGCTGTAGAAAGAAAATGTAAGATAGTACAACATGATAACATTCAGGCTAGTTCTGGTACTGATGTAGTCAGATGAAGATCTCAACCCAAAACATCAATTGTCCATTTTGCTATGCAGATATTGTCTGACTCACTGAGTTCCTCCAGCACTTTACTCTACTCCAGATTCCAGCGCTTCTTGAGTCTCTGATGCTGTCATTTGTTTCGTCTTTAAGCTGATGTTGACCATCTGGGCAATGTTCTCCAGCATATATCCACATCTTGAACATCTGTGTTTTTACTGGGCCTCCATGCACAGTGCCTGCAACTGCTTCATTTCAGCACCTACAATACTTCTTATTGCACGATCATGGAGCTGGCTTTTCTTTGTTGGCCTGGGATTTTAATACTGACTGGTTACTTTAGTTTCGTATCATTGCAGCTTGGAGACTCCCAGCTGCTCCAGCAATGCAGCCTGGATCTCATTTTAAACCCCATCAATTGATATCCACGAAATATGGACGGGAGACTGCCCAGTAAGTAACATGATTAAGCATGGAGCTTTCCCTCTGGAGCCTTGCTTCAGCAAATAGTCCACAGAGAAGATGCCGAAGTTTTGTTCTCCTCCTGAAAAGTACTCTTCAGCTGCTTCAGACCTTAATCTGCCTGTACCTTTATTTGGAAGGAACATTGTGATTTTCCACTTGGCCTGCCAATTTAAAATTATGTTCAGATCCTGGTGAAATTATTGGGACATGACATGCCTGTGCAGAAAGGAACCCAGCTGGTTTTAGTTACTGCCTTTCCCTTCTGCTCCAGTGTGCAGATTAGAATCAGGAACTATCCAAAAAAAAAATCAAAGTTAACAGGCCATCAACCACACCTATTTTTCTTAGTGTCCTGTATACTACACAGCTGGCTACCTAACTCGGACTGATTAATTAAGTGCCTTTGAGAGGGATGTTAAAAGAATACACTATTTTACTAAGCTTTGCCATCGTTTTTATTATGGGGTGATATCTTGAAAACAGACTGTTCTGCCTTGTATGCTAATAGTTCTCCTATCTGTAAAAGCAAGCTCTGGTCTCTTACATTCTTTAAAATGGTTAGATGACATGTCCCTGGTGACTTCTATCCTTTGCAATGAATGCAGTCTGCTGGGTGCATTTACAATCTTTAATACTGTCAGAGGGATTGTGTTCTCCAACACTCAACTGCCCCTTACAGAAAGTTTTCTGCTATTTTTCTTGAAAATCAAATCACTATTTAAAATACTTTGCCCAAATTTCTTTTCAAAAATAATAGATATATTTGTTTTAAGTAGACAATGCTGGAAATAAGCATCAAGTCAAGCAGCATTTCAAATCGACCAAGCTTCATCAGAGACATTAACTCTGTTTCTTTCTCCATAAATGCTGCATGACCAGCTGAGTGTTTCTAGCATTCATTAGTTTTAACTTTGATCTGTAACTAAAAGTCTGATCCTGGCTGGCCTGCAGAATATTTCCAGCATTCACTTTTATTTCTGGTTTCCAGCACCCGCAGGTTTTTTTTAACTTTTTAGCTTTTACACTTTGTAATTTACAGTTTTTTACTCTTTACTATTTACAGTTGAAAACAATTCCTAAGCGACTGGTGTGTAACACAGAGTACCAGAAGGATGGTCGCATCTACAGGTTCAGTCATACTACCATTTGTGAAGACAAAGAGCTGAGGTTTTTAGGAAACTACAGTGGACCTTTCCCCAAGATATTTGGACGCCATGAAATTCATGGTAAAACCTAATTTGAAAGTGTTAGTAAAATAACAAGAAACTATACTCATGATCTTCCAACCTGGATAACTTGGGCGAATATACATTAATTACTTGAGTAATTTGTATTTTGCAATCTAAAAAGATTCAATAGAGCTTATTATTCTTTTACAGTGAACTTTATCCATCCATTTGCTATCCAATTACCTCAGCAGTCACAGGCCTGGATCACTCTCTCTCATTCTCTCTTCAGTCACCAGGATGACATTGTAATCAACTGGGACAAAAAGGATCAGGTTAGTTTGATAAAACTGAATGCTTTATTATTGAAAAGAATGGGCTGTGAGATAGATTTTCAGTGGAATAAATTTTATTTATCCTCACAGACTGTTCAGATTGTTCAGAGGTTTGGTATGCCCAGACTTGACCTTTTTTGAATTGGGCTTTGCTAGTTCAGTTTAGTTTTAAGCAGAATCTACCAAGAAGTTTGAAGATTCTAGTGATTTCTACAAAAAATATTTTGTCTCTATCTCTACATTTTTTTCTTTATGTGCTTTTGCTCTTTCATTTCTCTTGCCCCATATTCTATTCACACCCCACTTTCTTCCTCTTTCAACTTTGGTATTTATTGTACTGCTGCATCTCTGGGCTCTACATAGTCCACTGTCTGAAGCAGTGTGGCATTGATTTATGAAGAAAATAATTGCGATAGGGATGGCTGAATAATGGGGCTAGAAAACAAGATATCCAAGGCAGAAGGACAGGTTTGTTGAAGGCAGCAGCATCATTCAAGTTAAAGATACAAGCTAAGTAAGGGGTAAATACAATCAGGCAGTTTCCACTGAGCATGGATGAGACTAGACCTAGAGGGCATGGGTTAAAGGTGGAAGGTGAAATATTTAAGGGGAACATGATGGGGAGCTTCACACAGAGGGTGGTGAGAGTATAGTACGAGATGCCAGTGGAAGTGGAGGCCATGGAATTGATTTCAACATTTAAGAGGAGTTTGGATAGAATGGGCATGGAGGGCTAAGGTCCAGAACGATCTATGTTACAAACCTATTCTGGTATCTGTCCCCCACTTTTCCTTCACTACATCGTCGACTGCATTGGCGCTGCTTCCTGCACGCATGCTGAGCTCGTTGACTTCATTAACTTTGCCTCCAACTTTCACCCTGCCCTCAAGTTTGCCTGGTCCATTTCCGAAACCTCCCTCCCCTTTCTAGATCTTTCTGTCTCTGTCTCTGGAGACAGCTTATCCACTGATGTCTACTATAAGCCTACTGACTCTCACAGCTATCTGGACTATTCCTCTTCTCACCCTGTCTCTTGCAAAAACGCCATCCCCTTCTCTCAATTCCTCCGTCTCCACCGCATCTGCTCTCAGGATGAGGCTTTTCATTCCAGGACGAGGGAGATGTCCTCCTTTTGTAAAGAAAGGAGCTTCCCTTCCTCCACCATCAACTCTGCTCTAAAACGCATCTCCCCTATTTCATGCACATCTGCACTCACTCCATCCTCCGGTCTCCCCACTAGGAATAGGGTTCCTCTAGTCCTCACCTACCACCCCACCAGCCTCTGGGTCCACCATATTATTCAACGTAACTTCCGCCACCTCCAACGGGATCCCACCACTAAGCACATCTTCCCTCCCCCCCACCCCGCCGCTTTCCACAGGGATCGCTCCCTACACGACTCCCTTGTCCATTCGTCCCCCCCCATCCCTCCCCACTGATCTCCCTCCTGGCACTTATCCTTGTAAGCGGAACAAGTGCTACACATGCCCTTACACTTCCTCCCTTACCACCATTCAGGGCCCCAGACAGTCCTTCCAGGTGAGGCGACACTTCACCTGTGAGTCGGCTGGGGTGATATACTGCGTCCGGTGCTCCCGATGTGGCCTTCTATATATTGGCGAGACCCGATGCAGACTGGGAGATCGTTTTGCTGAACACCTACGCTCTGTCCACCAGAGAAAGCAGGATCTCCCAATGGCCACACATTTTAATTCCACATCCCATTCCCATTCTGATATGTCTATCCACGGCCTCCTCTACTGTACAGATGAAGCCACACTCAGGTTGGAGGAACAACACCTTATATTCCAACTGGGTAACTCCAACCTGATGGCATGAACATTGACTTCTCTAACTTCCGCTAATGCCCCACCTCCCCCTTGTACCCTATCAGTTATTTATTTATATACACACATTCTTTCTCTCTCTCTCCTTTTTCTTCCTCTGTCCCTCTGACTATACCCCTTGCGCATCCTCCGGGTTTTTCCCCCCCTCCCCCTTTTCCTTCTCCCTGGGCCTCGTGTCGCATGATCCTCTCATATCCCATTTGCCATTCACCTGTCCAGCTCTTGGCTCCATCCCTCCCCCTCCTGTCTTCTCCTATCATTTTGGATCTCTTACTAGCTCTTCCTTCAGTTAGTCCTGACGAAGGGTCTCGGCCTGAAACGTCGACTGCACCTCTTCCTAGAGATGCTGCCTGGCCTGCTGCATTCACCAGCAACTTTTATGTGTGTTGCTTGAATTTCCAGCATCTGCAGAATTCCTGTTGTTTTGGTAATCAAAGCTGCTTGTCACGAAAAAGCTAGTGCAACTTTAGATCTGTTTTTTTTTTCCATCAGTGTCTAGAGAAAGAAATCAGGCAATGTGCTGTCAGTATGCTTTAGGGAACTGTCAAAACCTATTTTAATCTCAGACTATTTTAATTTATCTATGACTTTAGAAAAACTTCACCCAAGTCAAATTGAAATGTCAGATTCACTTCTTAGCTCATCCACAATATTAACTCCATTCTGCTGCTTTATTTAATCCCATATGAGTGATTATTGGAACTGTCCATGAGTAATATGGCAAAAGTGTAAAGGTTAATAGCGATAGAAATGAAAATATGCTTTGTTGCCAAAATAGTACTTTCTAATAATCTGTGATATAAACATGCTTTTGCTTGGAACAGGTGATTCTTCAAGCCTCCCTAACTTTGGATAATGATAGGCTGGAAAGTAAAGCCAACCTACAACACCCCTTCAAGTTTGCCTTGGAAAAATTCCAGCTAAAGTGCCTTTCTGAAAGAAGAGCACAGAAATACAATCAGAAGGTTGGAATAGTGAACTGGAGTGGGAAGGGAGCTATGCATGTTAATTTTGTAATATGTTCTTGAATAGAACGTCCTCTTGTACCTCAAGCATACTTGCATGTTTCTGGAATAAATTCTGGTTTGAGCAAAGACTCTCACCAGCTAGTTCTGTCCTCCTGCCAACAAGGCCAGTTGATACTTTAACTAAAGGCTGCTAGCTGGCAGTGACTTCCAGAACATACCATCAGGAAACACTCCTCATACTTAATTAAATGGTCTTCATCTTACTTTATTGACGGTTTACAGGTTAAAAGCAAATAATAATTCATTCCCTGGGAGAAAAAACACTGCTATGTTGTGTTGTGGATTGTAAAAAAAAAATTGGAATTTTTATGATTTTAAGACGAACATAAATCTTAATAACTCAATCCGCCCAACTTTAAATTATAGATTAAATATTTCACTTAGTGACTGATTTATTTTTGTCACCAGAAGACTATTAACCTATTTGAAGCTTCAGTAATTATTTGTCATTTGTTGATATTTTCTCATATATGGTCACTCCTGTGATTTTAACTTTTTCTGTGCATTTTTTTCATCTTGTAATTATTTTTAAGAAAGGGCTGTTTCAGCCAGTTCCAACAAGATTCCACCACCAGACATATGTTCCTATCCTCCCACCTTTCAGCATTTGGAATTTGGAAAGGGTTGCTCCCTTGATTTGCTCTTCCATCTCTGCCTATTGTATGGCACTTTCCCAACCACATGAGGAGCAATATCTATCCTTTCATCCCTTCTCTTCCCACCATCCAGGGTCACAGGGATTCTTTCCAGATGAAGCAACAATCCATTTGCACTTCTTCCAATCCACTGCATTCGGTGTTCATGGTGCAATCTCCTCTGCTCTGGAAAAGTCAAAAGCAGATGAGGTTATTGCTTTGGGAAGTACTCAATCCACAGGAGCTTACAGTTCCTAACCACCTTAGTTCTCATCTACTCCCACTCTAACCTCTCTATCTGTGGTAACCTGCGCTGTTACAGAACAACACCCTTATGGTGTCGCAACAACAACCTTGCACCTCTCTCCACTAAGGACGAGGAATTGGTTGTGGACTTCAGGAAGGGGAAGTCGAGGGAACACACACCAGTCCTCATCTAGGGAACAGCAGTGGAAAGGGTGAACAGTTTCATCTCTGAAGATCTACCTTGGGTCCAATGTAGTGATGCAATTACAAAGAAAGCATGACTATATTTCATTAGGAATTTGAGGAGTCTTGGTGCATCACTAACGACTCTTGCAGATTTCTACAGATGTATGGTGAAGAGCATTCAGACTGGCTGCATTACTGTCTAGTATGGAGGGGCCACTGCACAGGATCAGTAAAAGCTGTAGAAAGTTGCAAACTCACCCAGCTCCATCACGGACATTAGCCTCCCCAGCATCGAGGACATTTTCAAAAGATGATGCCTCAGAAATGCAGCATCCATCACCAAGGATCCCTGTAACACAGAACGTGCCCTCTTCTTATTGCTCCCATCACGGAGGAGATACAGCAGATAAAGACACACACTCAATGATTCAGGAACAGCTTCTTCCCCGCTGCCATCAGATTTCTGAATGGACAATGAACATATGTACACTACCACACTTGTATTCTTTATTTGCTCTTTTGCACTACCTCATGTTGTAATTTATAGTTTTTTTATTATGTATACCGCTGCCGCAGAACAACAAATCTCACGACACATGCCAGTGATGTTGAACCTGATTCCGAATCTAATCCTGACCTTATCTTCCATCTGGGCACTTTGCGGCCTGCAAGACTTGATATCAAATTCTCCAAATTTTGGGAACTCTCTCCTTCTGTTTGTATGAGAACTGTCGATTTTTGTCTACATCCTCCTCTTCTCCATTTTTTTTTGTACTGTGAGACTGCACTGCATTGCACAGACTATACAACATCAGCAACATTACACAGTCTTTCAATGGTCTATTATTTCACCCCATCTGAGAAATCCCCTCACCCCTCCCAGTAAGTTGTTACTTGGGCTAACTTGTTTTCCTCTTTCTGATTATGATGAAGGGTCTCGGACCTGAAAATTTAATCGTTTTTATTTCCTTTCCAAAGGTGTTTTCTGTCTTTGTATTTGCAAAAGGATCTTAATTGAATAGGAGGAGTAATTCTCTCAGAGTATTCCAACTCTTTGGAATTCTGTCCCACAGAGCTGTGGAGGCTGATTCATTGAATATACTGTATTCAAGGCAAATATTTGCAGATGTTTGAATTACAAGGAATTCGAAAGAATTGGGAAAGTAATAGAGTTGTACCTTCATCCACTGTGATGAAGTGTTTGAGAAGTTGGTGATGAACCATATCAACTCCTGCCTGAGAAGTGACTTGAATCTGCTCCAATTTGCCCACCAGAGCATCAGGTCCGCAGCAGATGCCATTTCATTGGCTCTCCATTTAATCCTAGAACAGCAAGGATGCATACATCAGGATGCTCTTTATCAACTACAGCTCAACATTCATTACATTCATCCCCTCAAAACTAGTCAAAAAGCTTCAAGACCATGGCCTCAATAGCTCCTTGTGCAGTTGGACTTGCAGGCCCCAGTTAGTTCAGATTGGCAACAACATCTCCACATTCTCCATCAGCATCAAAGCACCATATAGCTGCGTACTTGGCCCCTGCTCTACTTTCTTTACACTTATGACTGTGAGGCTAAGAACAGTTCTGAAGTCATAATTAAGTTTTCTAATGACAGCACTGTCGCTGGCCAAATCAAAGTTGGTGGCGAATCAGCAGTTAGTAGGGAGATTGAAAATCTGGCTGAGTGGTGCCACATCAACAACCTTTTACTCAATGTCGGCAAGACTATGGAGCTGATTGTTGACTTCAGGAGGAGGAAACCGGAGGTCCATGAGCCAGTCTTCATCAGAGGATCAGAAGTGGAGAGGGTCAGCAACTTTAAATTCCTCGGTGGTATCACTTCAGAGGATCTGTCCTGAGCCCTGCATGTAAGTGCAATTACAAAGAAAGCACGGCAGCGTCTTACCTCCTTAGAAGTTTGTGAAGATTTAACATAACATTTAAAACTTTGGCGATCTTCTATAGATGTGCAGTGGAGAGTATATTGACTGGCTGTATCACAGCCTTGTATGGAAACACCAATGCCCTTGAATGGAAAATCCTACAAAAGTATTGGATATGGCCCAGTCCATCAAGGGAAAAATCCCTCCCCACTGTTGAACACATCCACAAGGAGCATTATTGCAGGAAAGCAGCATCTATCATCAGGGACCCCAGCCACCCAGGTCATGCTCTCTCGCTACTGCCATCAGGAAGAAAGTACAGGAGTTTCAGAACTCACACCACCAGGTTCAGTAACAGTTATCCATCAATCATCAGGCTCCTGAACCAAAGGAGATAACGTTACCTGCCCCATCATTGAGATGTTCCCACAACTTATAAATTCACTTTCAAGGACTCTTCATCTCATGTTCTTGATATTTATTATTATTATTATTCTTTATTTTCTTTGTATTTGCACAGTTTGTTGTCTTTTGCACATTAATTGTTTGTCCACCCAGTTGGGTGCGGTCCTTCATTGATTCTATTATGGTTAGTGGATTTATTGAGTATGCCCACAAGAAAACGAATCTCAGGGTTGCATATGGTGACATATAGGTACTCTGGTGATAAATTTACCATGAACTTTGATTGGAGCATCTGTGATCTTGTTCAATGATAGAGCAGGCTCAAGGGGCTGATTGCCCTGCCCTGTTTCATACAGTATTCTTATCACCCTTGCCCATCCTTGAGCTGCTTTGAGTATAACGAGACAGACCTTCCAGTTTATGAGGCCGGGTTGCATCCATAACGATCAGGATTGTCTCAGAATGTCAATCATTGTCACTCAGGCCTCAATCAAACTGACTAATAATAAGCCCAGATCACTGCCATTTATCTCTGAAAAGTGGCAAGAACCACTGACAATGCTGAACCTCACTGTACCTTCATGTATGTGCAGCAATTAATTCATATTTGTTTAATCTCTAGGCATATGTCACTTGGAATGGAGGTCAACCAATTGATCTGAAATTTACACTGGAAAACAAAATGGAAAGCAATTTAACAGTGTGGGACACCTGCCTGGACTTTTCCTCAGGCCAGGTATTTCTCACCAGTCCTCCTGTAATACTTGATTGAATCAGAATGAGCTTAGAAAAATAGGCTGTACTACAAAATAAAGTTATTGATGTTCCTTGTGTTTGTGATGTTCCTATGGTTCATGTGAGGATTAATCCTCAGTAGATACTGACATTCAGGAATATGAGGCTAGAAGCATGATCGTTTTTAGCTGTGTTCATTGTATTAATACACAGAGGAGCCCAGCCAAGCAAATGTTCCTGGGAATCTTGCACCATTCATGCAGGAGCTGGCATTCACAGTGCAGCTCAGCCTGTTATATCATAGGTTAAGGAGACCTGCCCAAGGGTTCCGGCTCTAGGACCTTGCCTTCAATAACAAACCCCATCAACACCAGCAGTCCATCCACCACTTACAGTTATAACCTCTTGCCTCCAATCTGAAACTCCACCATTACCAAAAAACTCTCACCAAATGGAAGGCCATCTCTCTCCATCCATCCCAACCCTGTGTGTCATGCGCGCACACACACACACACGCTCTCTCACTCATACTACCTATATATATATATATTTATATTCCTGGCCTACTTTTGAAAGCAATCCATCCCTATCAAGTTCTTTACAACAATCCCACCTAAAATCCCTCACTGTCAATCAATAGCCAACTGTTGCTTGTGCTGTGATCAAATTCTACCCCTCCTTCCCCAGAGACCTGAGCTGACTGGTAATTCCCAAAGTCACACCTACTGATGCTCAACAATTATCCAGGATTACAACAATCCTCCCCTGCTGTCCTCTCCGTGGTGTGATCATAGTTCTCTCCTCTTAACACCATCACCATTCCCCCAACCCCAGGGCAATCAGCATTCCCCTCCTCCCCACTCCACTCATTTACCATCGATGTGATTGCCACTTTCTACCCCTCCCAAGTAAGATAACCCCTTTTTGTCCTTCCCCAGCCCTCAACAGCCTCTGGTCCTGTGAACTTTCACATCCAATCGGTATTCAAACTGAGTCCCTCTGTGGTATCCATTCTCAGAAATGGTGTGAACTTGCCAAACAAGAGTCTCAAGTGAGACCTCATGCCTTGGGCTTCAGGCACAGTAGAATGTCTCTGCTGGGTCATTGCACAAAAATAATTCAGGTCCGGTATTTCTTCAGATGACCTTACAGGTGTGTTACAATTACCTTTCCAAATGGAATTTCACGTTCCATTTACAACCAGTGAGCAATCAAATGGACATCACTCAATCCAGGTATCCAAGTGTGTGACCAGAATAAAAAGGCTCCAAGTAGCCAACAGCAACTTTCAACAAATGAATTAAACCTCTTGTCAAAATGTTTCAAAATAGTTCAAACAGGAAGAATAATGAAAAATATATTGCATTGGTTAAGAGGTAATAAATACATCATTTAATGTTTAAAATGTTGCTTTCTAAATTGGGTTTACTTTATTAATTCATCTTTTACTTAATGGGGTGGATAAACTATGTGTTGTCATTTGTTTGATTTCTTCTTATCAATCCATTGTTACTAAGTGGGGAAATATTCCTTTATTTCTAATATGTGTTTTGTTAAATAATCAAAGTAATAACTTTAATCTATGGCTTGGATGTCTTACTTTTCTTCGCAAATCATGGGTTAAATGGATAACAGAGCCGTTAGTGCCTCACAGGTTCAATCCTAACTGGATACCGCCTATATGGAGTTTGCACGTCCTCCTTGTGACTGTGCGGGTTTCCTCTGGGTGCTCCAGTTTCCTCTCATGAGCCAGGCACCTGCTGTTTGACAGGTTAGCTGGCTACTATAAATTGCTTTGCCTGTAGGTGGATAGCAGAGTAATTGTGAGGGGATGAGGAGTTGATGGCGCTGGATGGTGGAAAATAGGATTAAGGTGGTCAGGTGTCTGATGATTGACTTCGATATGATGGGCTGAAGTGACTGTACTAGGCAGTAGAACTCCATTATTGCCAACACTTCTATAGATTGTGTCAGCCGGCTGAGTTCAGTTGTTTTCCGATCTTGGCAATTTACTTGCAGGCGTCTTGTATCATATGAGGAGACATCATCAATGCACTGATTGTGCCTGCCCATATGGTAATGAAACATTTGTAAGTAAATTGCCAAAATCAGAGAACGGCTCAACTCAATCACCAACCACCCGAACTTCACGTTTTCTGAATTATTTCCAGTCATGTGGATCACCTAATTCATATGTGGATATAGAAACAAGAGTTGTTTCTGCATTTACTCATCGGGGGGGGGGGTGGGAACAAACAATAGCATATATCTTTCTCAAATGCTTAAAATACTCCAAGCTTGTCCCTCCATCACCTTCCCAATTCTCAGTCTTATCCATGAAGAATCTATTAAAGAGCTTCTTACAGTGTGCTAAATTAACCATTTCTAGGTTTAAACCTGTGTACTCCTGGTGTCAGAACTCAGGCAGAAGTTATGGTCTATGAAGTTTGTCTGTTCTACAGTAAATGCGATCTCTGATGTTGACAGTATTTGTGTGGCTGTTTCCCAGTCACTTTCTAGTCCTTCTGATTACCTATACATATGCAAACTTCCAGTATGTCTGGTTTTCTGCCTTAC
Organism: Mobula birostris; assembly: GCF_030028105.1. NCBI lineage: Eukaryota > Metazoa > Chordata > Chondrichthyes > Myliobatiformes > Myliobatidae > Mobula > Mobula birostris. Next base: position 109,979,217 of record NC_092378.1, read on the forward strand.
CAGGTGAGTGAGACCTTGGAGAGAGGGAAAACTCAGTCAGAATCAACTTTCAATTGTTTTTTTATTATTATTATTATTATTATTATGGTAAATGCACTAATTCCATGCATATCTGTGTTATTGATACAAACTTGTGTTTGTCTAGCTGCAGACCTGGCTGATGATACAATCTTTGCATGGTTGTGGATTTGTTAAACGTACTCCGAACCTTTTGACTGAAAGTTTGGAATTATATTTGGATGATAAAAAGATCAATCAAAGCTTTGAGTATCAGGTACATATTTCAATAATAGTGTTGAAATGTTGATTTATGCTAAAACTGTTTACATTGTTCGTGCCATGTATAATCGAGTTTCCTTCTTTGCAACTTCAGTCAAATATTTATTAAGGTGTGCCTCATACAATTGTTATTTTCTCTGATAAAATTTCAATTGAAAATATATATCAGAGTATCAACTTGTAGATAATAGCAGTGAAAATAAAGTATATTCATCGAAAATGGTGATGAACACAGGACTGGAGGTGTTATATTGGAGTGCACACCCTATACGAAATAAGGTAGATGATCTTGTTGCACATTTAGCAATTGCAGTTATAATGTTGTGGGAATCACTGAGACATGGCTGAAAGATCATAATTGGGAGCTTAACATCCAAGGATACACCTTCGATGTTAAGGACAGCCAGATAGGCAGAGGGGGTGGGTGGCTCTGCTGGTAAAAAAAATTCAATCAAATTCTTAGAAAGAAGTTACATAGGAACAGAAAATGTAGAGTTCTTGTGGGTAGAGTTAAGAAACTGCAAAGTTAAAAAGACCCTGATGGGAGTTATATATAGGCTCCGTAACAGTGGCCAGGATGTGGGATATAAATTTCTACAGGCATGTAAAAAGGCAACGTTATGATAGACATGGGAGATTTCAATATGCAGGTAAATTGGGAAAATCAGGTTAGTGCTGGATCCCAAGAGAGGGAATTTGTAGAATGCCCACAAGATGGATTTTTAGAGCAGCTTGTAGTTGAGCCCACTAGAGGAATGGCGTTTCTGGATATGGTGTTATGTAATGACCCAGATTCGATTAGGGAGGTTAGGGTAAAGGGAACCTTAGGAGTTGGTGATCATAATAAGATAGAATTCACATTGCAGTTTGAGAAGGAGAAGCTAAAATTAAATGTATCAGTATTACAATGGAGTAAATGGAACTACAGAGGCATGAGAGAGGAACTGGCCAAAGATATTTGGTAGTGGACACTAGCAGAGATGATTCTCGAACAGCAATGGCTGGAGTTTCTGGGGCAATTCACAAAGCACAGGATAGATGCATCCCAAAGATGAAGAAATATTTTGAAGGGAGGATGAGGCAACCATGGTTGACAAGGAAAATCCAAGGAAGCATAAAAGCAAAAGAAAGGCCATATTGCAAAAGCTAATGGGAAGTTAGAGGATTGGGAGGCTTTCAAAAACAAACAGAAGGCAACTAAAGAAAAACAATAAGAAGAGAAAAAATGAAATGTGAAGGTAAGCTAGTCAATAATATCAAAGAGGATACCAAAAATGTATTCTGAGATATATTCAGAGGCAAGAGTGGATATTGGACTACTGGAAAATGTTGCCAGAGAGGTAGCTATGAGGGACAAAGAGATGGTGGATGAACTTAAGTATTTTGCAATATTCTTCAATGTGGAAAACACTAACAGTATGCCAGAAATTCGATGAGTGTTGGGGCAAAAGTGCGTGTAGTTGCTATTACTAAGGAGAAGGTGCTTGGGAAGCTGAAAGATCAAGAGGTTGATAAGTCACCTGGCTTTGATGGACTACACCTCAGGGTTCTGAAAGAGGTAGCTGAAGAGATTGTGGAGTAATGATCTTTCAAGAAACACTAGATTCTGGAATGGTTCCGGACGACTGAAAAATTTCCAATGTCACTCCATTCTTTAAGAGGGGGAATAGAAAAAAGAAAATTATAGGCTACTTAGCCTGGCTTCAGGGGTTGGGAAGATTTTGGAGTCCATTATTAAGGATGAGGCTTCGGGGTACATGGAGGCACGTGATAAAATAGGACGAAGTCCACATGATTTCCTTAATGAGAAATCTTGCATGAAATGTGTTAGAATTCTTTGAGGAATAACATGCAGGATAGTCAAAGGAGAATCGCTGGATGTTGGGTACTTGGATTTTCAAAGTGCCTTTGACAAGGTGCCACACTTGAGACTGTTTAACAAGATAAGACCCCATGCTATTACAGGAAAGATACTAGCATGGATAGAAGGTTGGCTGACTAGAAGGAGGCAAGGAGTCGGAATAAAAGTGGCCTATTCTGGTTTGCTGCTGGTGCTGTGTTCCGCAGGGGTCAGTATTGAGACCACTTCTTTTCACGTTATATGTCAATGATTTGGATGATGAAATTGATGACATTGTGACCAGGTTTGTGGATGATACAAAGATGGGTGGAGGGGCAGGTAGTGTGGAAAGTGGAGGGAGTCTGCAGAAGAATTTAGACAGATTGGGAGAACAGGCAAAGAAATTTCAGAGGGAATGGAGTGTATGGTCATGCACTTTGGTAGAAGGAATAAAGGGACAGACTATCTTCTAAATAGGGAGAAAATTGAAAAATCCGAGGTGCAAGGGGTCTTGGGAGTCCTTGTGCAGGATTCTCTAAAGGTTAACTTGCAGGCTGCATCAGTATTAAGGAAGACAAATGCAATGTTAGCAGTCATTTCAAGAGGACGAGAACATAAGAGCAAGGATGTCATGCTGAGACTTTTTAGGTATTGTTCAAACTACACTTGTAGTATCGTGAGCACTTTTGGCCCCTTTATCTCAAGAAAGATGTGCTGCCATTAGCGAGGGTCCAGGAGAGGTTCACAAGAATGATTCTAGGAATAACAGTGTGAGGAGTGTTTGAAGGCTCTGGGTCTGTACTCACTGGAGAGTAGAAGAATCGGGGGTAGGGGGTTAGTTAGTGGGTGGGTCTAGAAGCAAAGGGCACAGTTTCAGAGTAGAGGTGAGAAGGAATTTCTTTAGCCAGAGGGTGGTAAATCTATGGAATACATTGCCACAGATGGCTGTGGAGGCCAAATTATTGAGTATATTTAAAAAAAGAGGTTGCTAGGTTCTTGGTTAGTCAGGATATCAAAGTTTAGGGGAGAAGGCAGTAGAACGGGGTTGAGAGGGAAAATCAATCAGCCATGGTGGAATTGCAGAACAGAGTCACTGGGCCAAATAGCCTAATTCTGCTCCTGTGTCTTAGGGTTCCATGAAAGGGTACTTATCTTCAGCTCTACTGAGAAGACAAGTCATCAGAAGTATTGCAAAATAGGCAATGGCATACATACTATCTATTTTATAGTTGAAGTGAATAGGAAAAGAATTTCAGGTGGAGTGTAAAGTGGGCTAGCAGTACATCACACCGTATTTGCACTAACTCTTGGGATAAGATTGCAGTTAATTAAATTATGCATATTATTTTATTCATCTAAGGCTCCTTCACTGGTATTTTAGAGTCCTTGGGTTTCTCAAATCATCACGATAATGTTTCATAGTCATGTTGCAATGGAACCAGCTGCCCAAAAGTTCATGAAGATAATTATAATTAATTATTGTTGTGATCTGTTCCATGGACATTTCATCGGTTATTATATCTCATAATTTGCATAGATCAAAGATTGTTGCACTAGAATGTGCCTTCGCTCACCAATACAAAGGGAAAGACTTTCCAGTTAAATGTTATAATAAAACAACCTGGATTCCTGAAGAGGCTTGTTTTATGGATGGGTGATAAATTATAATGGAAAGCAGCTGTTGTCATCTGTTTTCTTTCTTTCTGTAGAGTAACAGACCAGTGAGATTGGACAACACATGGATTGCTGCCACCTTCTCAAATATTTTCCAGTCATCCTGTGGCAGGCAGGACGTTCTTGGTAGGATCCAAACTGACTACCACAGCCAGTTGAACCATTACCTGAAAGTTGCCTTCTGTAACATGTCAAATGTAGGTCTCAATTTGAGCTTTTACAATTTTTTTTGTCTTTTTTCAGTCTACAGCCCTTTTAAAAAGGATGGACTGGCTTAGATTTTCATTGCATTTAAGCCACGAGTTTAAAATTTGGAAATTTCTCATTTCAGTTGGCAATAATTATAAAATTTAACTAATTTTCTGAAATCAGTAGTGAAATCTGGGAAAAAAATAGAAATTTAGATCAAAGAGTATATGGCCAGCCAACTGGTTCAACTGTGACTGCCGGTGTCATGGCTCCTGACATTTGTCTTCAGCCCTCAGATGCAGTGAGATGTTGGATCTTAGTTAACACAGCTACAGTTGTCCTCAGTGGGGTGAGATTAATGGATGGAAATTCAGCCAGGCTTCTGCTATCCACCAACTGGTACTGAGTGGATATGGACTGAAAGTAGCACTGAGCTTGGCTCTACGGACTTTGGTAAATTATTGTCACACGTGCTGACGTTTGATTGCACGTCATCCATGCAGATCATTTAATCACATCAATATATCAAGATAGTACTTACATGGGAAAAACAATAGCAGAATGCTGAATTTAGTGTTATACAGGTTCCAATCTGACTGTTAGAGCCCAGTCCCCTCCTTTCAAACTGATTTGATGTTAGCAAAAATTCAGGATAAAAAGGAGAAATTGATTAAATAGAAATGTAAGGAGTACTATTGTAAAGAAATGCTTTAACTTTTTTTTTGCAGTCATTCAAATTGTCAGGAAGGCATCAGCGAAATGTAGGAGAAGTTGTTTTATCATCCCAAACCCGAGCCAGTCTCTTCAGTGATGAGAAACATGGTGTGGTACTGGGGATGTCACTGAGGAATAGTGGACAACCTGACTCAAAGAACTACTCTCTTGAAATGGAGGTGAATGTGTTCATAGTGGCTTTGAAGAGAGATGTATAGATTTTTTTTTGTTCTCACTTTTACACTACTTTAGGCTTGTAATGTTGGACTTAATTTTTGAAACATTAAACAATTCTGTCTTATTACGAAGTCCTAAATGACACTGAATTGAAATGTGATTGTATACAAAACCATCATTGTTTAGAATCTACTAACTTGTAATGACATCAGTTGCACATCCATTCACAAGTTAAAACTGCAAAATGATTTTTTTTGCTTGTAGTGGAAGGCTTCTGAAACGAGTCATCTAGGCCTTTTAGGCACATACACTGCCTCTGTCCTCAGCAGCAAAGCAGTACTGGAAGGAATAATTGATCACAGAGAGAAAATTAAACTAATTACCATGCACAAGAAGGGTTGTCAGCAGTACTACAGTGGATACACTAGTGGTAAGGATGATTGACTAACATAACTAAGCAAGTATTAGCATTTGTCAATATATAAACTTCTATTAATGGGTGGTCTAGCAGAAAAGTTGCCACTCAACAGGTCCAGCAAAGGTGCTGGGCATTATTTTTGAGGAACTAGGAGGAGCAGGAGCAAATGTGGCAATTATTTGAGTGTCAGCCCCTCAGCCCCTCAGCCCCCGGCATTCCAGAGAAAACAGTCCAAGTTTGTCCAACCTCTCCTATACTTTCACTGTGCTCTCGGTAACATCTAGCTAAACCTCTCTACACCCAAAACCTCCAAATCCTTTCTTCAAATGCAGTGGCTAGTACTGCACACAATAACCCAAATGTGGCTTGGCCAAAGTTTTAAACGGCTGCAATATGACTTCCCAACTTTTAAACTCAACATTCTGATCAATGAAATGAAGTATTCTGCATGCCTTCTTTACCTCCCTATCTAACTGTGTGGCCACTTTAACAGAGTAGGTCTTGCACCCCAAGATCCCTCTGCACATTAGTGCTTGTGAGCTTCCCACCATTTACTGTGTAGAACAACACACAGTGTTTAACAAAACATGCCACGAGCCATATAAATTTTCATGAGATGAGCAGAAGACAAAAACCATAGACATGAAATCGGGTATTAAGCAATAAATGGAAGTGATGTAGAGAATAGATTGGTGCCAAGTGAGAACTCAAGAGCTGAATGCCCTTGTACTTGACAATGCAACAGTTATAGTAAAGCATTAAAAAATGGTATACTCAATAAATGGAGGAACTGAGGAAACTTGGAGGGTTGTAGGCCAGGTGGAGATCTTTGGGACAAAAGATAGAAAGACCATAGTGGGGTTTGAAATCAAGGATGTGGATGTCAAAATTCAAAGTACTACTTCATTGAAAACCAATGTGAATCTGTAAGCATGGGAGCGATGGATAAATAGGGCCCGGTGCAATAAAACGATATTAGGAACACTGCCAGCATCAACTGAGGAAAAACTTGAGATTTTTAGTGTTTTTATTCTTTACGAAACAAATAGATTTCCTGTATATTTATTCAGTTTTCTAGCATCTTTTTGCTTCTTCTGTCTTTTCGTTTAATGCAGAGGCTATCTCTAAATATTAACTGACTGTCTATGTCAAAGGTGGGTCAGATGAAGAGGGAGTAGAGTTGGCGTTTTGTTCAAAAGAAGATGGAACAGCAAAAGTGGAACTGTATCACACCCTGAACCAAACTAGGAAAGGAAAGCTGGGGCTCCTCTCAGTTGCAGTTGTCAACAAAAGTATGCAGAGTGTACTCAGAGTAACAGCTCAGGGCTGTGGACACCTCATTACCAAGACAGAGGTAATTATAGCAGGATTACTTATCAATCTTGTCTCACTGTACTGTGCAACATTTGTTTTAGACCTAATGATCTGTGTTAAAAATGGTCTTTATCAGTCATTTTCTATTCCCTCAAGAGATTATACAGTATAATAATGGCTGTTAAATAGGTACCATTTCAGAGTGTTTGACTCCCATAACTTTAGTCCAAAAGTGACCAGCACATTTTATACTTCATTATATCATACACCTAAGAGACATTCAGTTTTATGGTGATATCCTGCTTCATATTTATTGTGAGGCAGAACTTGGCGATGATCATGGGAAGGTCACAGCCAGGTACCTCCAGTCCATTAGACAAGTCTGTGATATATCCTTCAAGTAGAGAGAGCAGTCTGACAAAAGAGCAAATAAAAACCATACAATTTGAAGATGTGCTCACTGAGTGTACGTGCATGGTCTTCTGTTTCTGTAGCCCAACCACTTCAATGTTTGACGAATTGTGCACTCAGAAATACTCTTCTACACACCACTATTATAATGTGTGGTTATTTGAGTTACTGTTGCCTTCCTGTCAGCTGGAAACTTTCTGGCCATCCTCCTCTGACCTCTCTCTCTCATTAACAAGGTGTTTTCACCCACAGAACTGCCACTCACTGGATTTTTTTTGTTTGTTTCTCACACTATTCTCTGTAAACTCTAGAGACTGTTGTGCATGAAAATCCGAGGAGAGCAACAGTTTCTGAGATACTCAAACCACCCCATCTGACACCAACAATTATTCCATGGTCAAAGTCACTTAGAACACATCTCTTCCCCTTTCTGATGTTTAGTTTGAATAACTGAACCTCTTCTTCTTCTCTTCCTCCCATTTCTGGCAGTTTAGACGCATCTAGGCGTATTACTGCCCTCCACTGGATGTATAATTAATTATAGAATTTCAAGGCACTCAAATTCTCGAATATAACCTAGTCTCACATATAAACTGTCACGTGGTTTCCAAATAATTGCATTGCCTCAAATCAGATTAAAATCATTGGAATCATTTGGAAAACTAAAAGCTTCTTGTTTAAGAATATTCATTATCACATACTTAACATTTAAAATTGTTCTTTTCCAAGTCTATCTGCTATTTCCAAGTTTTGCTTTTCTTGAATCAAAGCCTGTAGTTGTTTATTGAGAGCTTGAAGTTCTTCCTCAGTTGTTTCCATGTTTCCATTTTATAATCTGAATGTAGATAATTCACTTCGCAACAAATTCCTTTTTCCTTTTTTAACTTTGCAATAAGTTCCTCCATTTTTAATCTGTTTTCCATGTCACTGAATTTTTGACAACAAGCATCTTTTTCAGAAACTGTCTCCTTAAATGCACTACTGTTTCGTCCAGTCTCTTTCCAACTCACAGTTGTTCTTATTGAGTACTTCTACTTGTTGATGGAGTTCTGCACATTTACCCTGGGTTTCAACCAAGTTTCTTGTAAACATAAAATCTGAGGTTTTTTCCTTAAATTCTGATACATACTTCATAAATTCTTGATCATTTGTGATAAGACTCCTTGCATTCCTTTGTGATATGTGTGTGTGTATATATATATATATATATATAGCCATTAATTTCCCGCCTCTCCTGCCTGTGAACTGTTTGATCCTCCATTCAGCATAGCTTTGACTGCTTCCCACCTAAGCCCTGTAATACCAAGATATTTTTCTGCAGACTTGACTATAATTTTAATTTTTTCTGTTCTTTTGTCTGTTTGCACTGAACAGTTAATTGCATCTACTATAAACAGTACGAAACCCTTCTTACTCATAGTTAGTGTATCCTTATTTATCATATGACAGCCCTCGCAATTCACTGGTTTATTATTCCCTGTATTTGTTTGCTTGATAACCTTCTCTTTTCCAGCAAATGCTTTCACTGCCTCTACTCCCTTGACTTACTTTTACATATTGTATCTCAGCTTCTTTCTTGCTAATAACGCACCCTCGATAAGCTGCGCTGTGTTCCTCGTCACAATTGCAGCATTTCAGCCTAGCTCCTGCTTCACATTTCCCGTATTCATGTTCTCCAGCGCATCTTCCACGTCTTTGTTTCCCTCTGCAGACTGCCGCAATATGCCCAAATTTCTGACATCTAAAGCATCTTAAAGGCGGTGGTATATATATTCTGACCTCATAACACATATACCCTAAATAAACTTTAGTCGGCAATCTCTCTTCATCGAAGTTAATCATAACTGATAAACTATCACACTTTTTCCCGTTTCTTGTAGCTTTCAAATGTTTGGCCTCAATAATTTTTGCTCCTTTTATGTTCTGTTTAATCTCATTCATAGTAACTTTTGTTGGTATCCCTGAAATAACTCCGCTAGTCCACTTTCTATTGTTGTGTATTGAGCATTGCACTTTTTTGCCATTTATTTTATTTAATCTTACCACTTTGCCTTGTTGAGAACTATCCCGACAAATCACTAATAGCAATCCATTTCATAAAATCTTTGCTCTTTTGACTTTACCTATAAGTTTGTTGATTATCTTCATCAAATGAATCAGGTTCCATTCACCAAATGACGCTCCGTCTTCGCTCAGTTTTATAATTGCTTTAATCTCATCTTCTTTCCGTTGTTTTGCTATCCTATTTTGTTTGTCCCCTGACTCCTCAGAGTTTGACATCTCATACCTCTGTTTTCTTTTCTTACTCTTTCCACTGCTTTCCTCTTTCTCGCCAACGTCCATCTCTAACTCACTTCCACTATCCGTTGTCCAGCAGTTCATCCTGCAGGATATTCTCTTTATCAACTCAGCAGTTGTGGCCTCCCTACTCGTCTCCTCTTCAGCAGTTCCGCCCACGATTGGCACTCCAGTCTGGCTTGAATCGTTGATGAAAGTAAGAGACATTGTTGCCCTCCGTTCCTCGCTGCCCGCAACGTGCAGGCTCAGCACTCCACAATTCAGCTCTATTCGTTCAGTTCACCTGCTTGTCTCAACTGAACTCAACTCTGACTCCACTTGAAACTTCTGTCGACTCCAACTCCTGCTCCTGCTCAATTCTTCTCACTCATTTCAGCCCTAACCGAGGTCAACAGAACCGCTTGACCATGTCCGTATGCTTTTATGCATTGAATTGCTGCCACGTGATTGGCTGATTAGATATTTGCATTAACGAGCAGGTGTACAGGTGTACCTAATAAAGTGGCCACAGAGTGTAGATTAGTCATAATGGTTCTGTTTTGATAGCATTTCATCATTGCATATGGTATAGACAACTACTTTAAGTACTGTTTATGGAAAGGTAGAGGATATTAATACTCTTCATATCATCTTAAGTTAGAATTTTTAATCTCTTGCAATGTTACATCATTTTCTGACTGCTCCCTCAGAAAGGGGTGATTTCATGTAGATGATAAGAATTTCAGCTGAGTTTCCATTTGATTCATGTTGAATCTGTTTGTTTTTCTTTGCACTTTAGAACAGGCTTTCAGAAATTGTTTTCCAATTGAAGAGCCATTTGTTGAAAAAACTCAAAGAATTTGACCTACATGTTTGGAAATTCAGGAAAAATGTGAGTAGAGCACCAAAAATGAAGAATTTGCATTTTCTTTCATTTGTCTTGCAAAATATTAGAAACTCCTGGAAATGGAGTTAAACAATTTAATTTGTCAAACCATACTATAATTCAGTGGCGTCGTAGTTAACTTATGGCCCAACTTCATAAACTTCACATATCTCCTAAAATGCTTGATTGACCTATCATTAATTGCTGTTAGCAAAACTTCTATGCCCTTTGCTTGTAGTGTAGAAGCAGCTACTAATTTCATTCCTGAGAGTTCTGGCTCTAATTTTTAGTCTACACCTTTACTTCTAAATACTCATCCAGTGGGAAAAGGAGGCACAGCAAACCTATCTGTTCACTTGGTAAGTCTAACATTAATCCTGCTCCTTCCCCCGCCTACAATTATCTTGTTTTCTTTACCCCCTGTAACTATGACTACTCAAACATAAAATAAATAGAGTTCTGATGAAATGAATGGATAATGTCAATAGAACAAACAACAGCTCCCCTTGCTGAGTGCCTTGTTAGGTGCTTAGATCTAGAAGACATGGCCCAGAGCTCTGGTGTTACTGTTCTACAATAGGCAGAGTCATTCTTTGGATTGCTCTCATAGAGGCCACAGATGATTTTATTAGATGTTTCATAGAAAAGTAACATGCAAGAATGAATGCAAATCAGACAAGGATGATTCTATGGAATTAAAGTAGCTTACCTGAATTTGGATGAGCTTGGTTTTGGAAGTGCATCTTGGAGATCCATTATGAAAATGGAAAGGTAACATCTGCTTTCTGGGGGTTGCGGTGTGAGGTAACATTAGTGTACACAAGGACTGGTCCAGTGACCACCCCCATACAGGCCCACAGTATCCAGTGCAGCACTGGATTCATTGCTGGTAGGTTCTGCCAAACTTTGTCAGGAGTGGGAAGTGTGAGCGAGTGTTTGTGGAGTGGTGCACACTACTGAATAGAAAGCTGGTTAATAGCAAGTGAGTATCCCAGCCATTCCTTCAACTAAAACTTAATGTTAAATAAAAGCTTTAAGTCAAATACAGTGTCATGCCAGTTTTCAACCTCTGCTGGCTGTTGATTGCTTTGTGTAAACCTGACTGGAAGCTCAATTGTTTCAAAATTTTAAAGCATTAGTGGCATAACATGGGGTATTTTGGGAAACTACAAATCACCAAAACCAAAGGCAATTATTATTGTGTTTTGTCAGTCTATTAGTTGTATTAAGTTTTTTCACTCGTATAGAGCTGCTCCTGATTCACACAATAATATTCCGGACCATAGTTATGATCCAATTTGGATGCTGAGATGGAATCTTATTCTACACAGTTTCACGATGCTGACTTCCTGCATGAACTGTGTGGTTGGATGCTAAAGCTGTCAGAGAAAACGGCAAATGTTATCAAGAACAGTGGTAGATCATTTCGTCAGTTGTGGAAGCTAAGCAGACTGAGAAAGCTATTGCTCCACGTTGTTCCATTGTACCTCACAAAGATTCAAGAGACATTACAGCAGTTACAAAGAGAACTGAAAAGTAAGTAAAACTTAGAAATGAACTGTATTAATCATTGAACTGGTGCACCTGGGAACACTGGATATCCTGTATTTCAATCACCCATTAGAAACCCTATGTGACTGTTCAATGATTGCTTTAATTCTACAAATTTTCCATTAAATTGGTGATACAATGCACTTGGCTGTTATTTAAAAGGTAGTACATGCCCTTCGGCCCACAATGCGGTGCCACCATTTTAACCTACTCCACAATCAATCTAACCCTTTCCTCTGTCCTGCCGAAGGGTTTCGACCCGAAACGTTGACCGTACTCTTTTCCATAGATGCTGCCTGACCTGCTGAGTTTCTCCAGCACTTTGTGTGTGTTGCTCAGATTTCCAGCATCTGCAGATTTTCTCTTGTTTCTCCATTTTCGCATTGGTTTTATTCTGTTTTACCCTGGATCTGAGTGGCAGAACTGCAGTAACTGAAGGGGGGGGCTGTGCCACTTAAGTGGTCTGAAGACCTCTGACAGCCAGCAAAGCTGGGGGTCATTGGTAGTGGGGCAGAGAGGTTGCTTTGCAGCTCTAAAGCCTATAGTTGATCAAATATTTGGAGACACTTAAAAACTATTCAGGTTGAAGTAACTAATTAAAAGATCATTCTTATAAAGAAAATAATCCATGTAGAAATAAAATTAAGTAATTAAAAACAGTAAAGAGAAAAAAAACAGTTTTAAAAGAAGTGTCTCACCCTCTGTGTCCTCAGCCTTTGCCATATAGTAAATATGGAGTGGCGTTACAGATCCTGCTCTGCGTCAGTGATGGATTCATCCACAAGTCTGAGACTGAATTCCGATTCAATGACTGGTTGGAACCATTGCCAGAAGTCTAATTTTCTGTGCTGGTAATGGTTCCAATTTGCTGGACAAACTTTATGGCCTTTGTTTCACCCTGATGGTCATCTGCATAGTGAACCTCAGCTCAAGAACAGGAAAATTAACCTCATTCACTCAGCCTTCCTGCAATATCAGCTTGGAAGCAGGTCCCTCAGTTCTACTCCTCATTTACGGAGGCACAGTGATGTACTAGAATAGAGCCGTTGTCTCACAGTGCCTGAAACTCAGTCTCAACCCCGAACTCTGTGCCACCTACGTGTGTGGTGCCTTCATGCTCCTTCCGTGACCATGTGGTCCTCCCCTGGGTAATCACCTCCCACGTCCCGGTGATACGCATGTTTGTGGGCTAACTTGCTGCTGCAATTCAGTGTGTGTGGCTGAGGTGTAACGTCTAGTGGGGGTGGGGAGCTGACGGGAATGTAGGGGAGTAAATTCGAAGGCAAAATGAGTAGGGGAATGGGATTGTTCTGTGAGCTGGCACAGACTCAATGGTCTAAAGAACACCCATTCTATGCTGTGAAGAACACACATTCTTCCACCAAGCCCTCCCAGAAACTTCCAGGTCAGTTCTCCACTTATTGACAGCCTAATCATTGTCACTTCAAAACTGTACCACAACATGTGTGAAACAAGTCACTGAGGTGGAGCCACTGCAGCTGCCCTCCTGTGACTGTAGAAATTTAAATACAACAGCAATGTCCTCTTTTCTTTTCCATTTAGACCATGTGCGAAGGGAATAATTGAGCAGGAGCATACAGCTTCAGTTAGCCTTTTTGGCCTCTGAAGGTGGGAAAGCATAATTAGAGCATAGTAAGTTTTATTATAGATGCGGAGTAGGAAGTTATCATGGAATTGGTGACAATGTCTACTAGCAAATATGATCTTCGTGCAAGCATATTAACAGCTAAGGTAATTTGACTTTCAGGACCTATAGCTACTCTAAAGGAGGCTTATCGTGATGTAACGCTGAAGGAATTAGACCAAGATTGGAAACAGAAAACTGAAGAATATCTAGAGAAAATTCAGTCCTTTGTACCCACAGTGATTCAGGATACATGGCTGCTGGAGAAACTGCAAAAAGTGCTTGATATTACCAAGCAAGCTTTTGACTTGGTAAGTTTAAAAATCTGTGTAGTGTAGTGACAGAGAACACATTGCTTCCCTAATTTTGGGTGTTGCATCCAGATTTTTATAAAGAGAATTTTTTGGTTCGCAGCTCATTGATCTCATTTAATTATTATAATAATCCTGGTAAGTGTTGCAAAGTAAAATTAGTTAGGTACTCTTTCCCAATTTTCACTTCTTTTGAGCAATGCATAATTTGGCAGACTACATCAATTTTGCTTCACTTACATTATCACCTTAAATCAAAGCTCTGTATTTGGTCTACAAAGACATATAAAAGCAAACATTGAAGAAACTGATTACACTGAAACATGAGCATCACCCCAGAGGCATTTGTACAAATTCCATGATTGCAGCAAATTACTGAAATCTTTGCATTTGTGGGAGGAAAATCTCTCAGGACCACTAAAACATCAATACTAGCAGCAGTCATGTAGAAATGTGACACCCAAGCCTTCATAAAGAAAGCAAGTTAAAATGACTGAGTAAACAGTAGACTTCCAGTAGTACTTTACATTGGCTGAAGGAGCTGTTTAACTAACATGAAAGAAAATTGCTTCTGTCATATCTGAGAGAGTTTCACTTATTAAGACATTAGGTGTGCTCATTGGCTTCTCCCATTTCCCTGCCTGCCTTCCATATTGGTAGGCATGATTACATGATTCTCAGGACGGCCCGCGCAGAACATCTTGGTCCAAGTATCTAAACATTGATGCAGAACATCATCAAATGAATTCTGTTAGGGATATAATAATAAAATACCCATTTAAATTCCATGAATTGATGTGATTTGACTTCGAAATAGTTGAACATATAATTGTGCTGATTTAAATGACGTTTATTGTGTTTAGAAAAAATGATACATAGTTGAATCATTTGTTCAGGTGAAGGTTCTGGACCCAAAACATCAATTGTCCATTCTCTTCCTTAGTTGCTGACTGACCCACTGAGTTCTTCCAGTAGCAACTGGGAGATGGGAAAAGGTGGCCTGTGACTTAAAAATAATTTACCAAAAATATAAACACAGTAACTCATGAAATAAAAATGTATAGGCTCAACAAGCTGCAATATAAGATAAAGTTGCTCAGTGTCCTTAGTCATTTACCTGCGCTGTTCCATTCTATTTCTACCATTGTCCACCAGTCTCTGACATTCCTCATGAGATTAACAATTTTCTTCACATTCAAACAGGCAACAAACCAAACAGTGAAATGGGCAGAGGCAAAACTCACTAAAGCTACAAGCAGGATCCAAAAGCCACTTGCAAATTTCTACAAACACAGTTCAGAGTAAGTAGCAAGAAATTAAATGCCTCTTCTTCATACGTATATTTCTGTTGAATTTCAAGATCATATCTGTAGTAACTTCTACCTTGAAAAAGGCACACTCGACAACTTCATGCCCAAAGAAACAACTTTATCTGGAACGTCAAAACGGTTATGTATATACAGAGG
The DNA here is from genome assembly GCF_030028105.1 of Mobula birostris. Taxonomy (NCBI): domain Eukaryota; kingdom Metazoa; phylum Chordata; class Chondrichthyes; order Myliobatiformes; family Myliobatidae; genus Mobula; species Mobula birostris. Next base: position 109,994,369 of record NC_092378.1, read on the forward strand.
CTTTCACAACCCTTACGGCGTGGCAGGAACACTATATACAAAGCACACCGGAAGTAAAACCCCCCATTATCCTAATTAGTATTAACTTACTTTTAATAATGCCAACATTACAACACTTCTCTCCCTTTAAGTTTCAACATTCCCCAAATGTAAAAAACTAGGAAATAAAAACAGTGGTGTTATAGTATTAACTTGTGTACCCCTGAAAACTTATAATAGTATCTCAGCAACAGTTTACCAATACAAAACATCTGGGAAACATGACAGATTCAACATTCAGTCTAACAACAAAAAAAAGGCTATCCCGTCAATGATCAGTCTGTCAGGAGATTTACGAGTGCGCTGTATTCTGCGCACTACCCCCGGTGACCCAGCAGGCACCGCTGGTGAGGGTGTTTTGGGTGGATCTGGTTTTGGGGGCATGAGAGGGGTCTGTGTGTCTGCGTGAGAATGTCCATCCTCCTCAGGGGACCCCGACCCCTCTGCCAGCATCTCTCTTTCTGGCAAAATCACTGGTGGACATGCTTCCACCGTAGGCTGTCTCACAAATGGAAACACCATGGAGCTGTCTGCCTCTGAGCCGGTATCATGATGCAGGTGCACATTGTCCTGATATCTCTGGAAAACACACCCATCAGTCAGCTTAACAATATAGGAGACGGGAGTACTGTGCTTAAGAATAACCCCAGGCAGCCATTTCTGATTGTTTCTCACATAGACATTGTCATCCGGTTTTAATTGTCTGTCTCGCACATGTTGATCATGTCCCTCCTTCTGCTTTTCCTGCGTTCTCTTCACTTTTGCCTCCATGTCCGGGCACAGCAGGTCCAATCTTGACTTGGACCTACGCCCCATCAGCATCTCTGCTGGAGTGCGGGCAGTCGTCGTCTGTGGCGTGAGGCGGTATTTAAACAGGAAACGTGAAAGCCGAATGCTAAGAGAGTCCTCTGTCATCCGCTTCAGGCCTTCCTTCACTGTCTGAACAGCCCGCTCAGCCAAACCATTGGAGGCTGGGTGGAAAGGGGCCGTCTGAATGTGATGAATGCCATTCTGCTGCGTGAACTCACTGAACAGCTCACTGGTGAACGTCGGGCCATTATCAGTGACCAGAGTGTCAGGCAACCCGTGGACTGCAAACACTTGCTTGAGTTTGTCTATGGTTGAGGGGTCTGTGATGTTGCTCATGATGTGAGCTTTGATCCATTTAGAATGCGCATCTACCATTACAAGAAACATCTGCCCCATTAAAGGGCCAGCAAAGTCCAAATGTAGCCTAGACCAGGGGTGGTCTGCACACTCCCATGGGTGCAAAGGAGCTGGTGGTGGTATATTCTGATTAGTCTGACATTGAGTACATGATTTTACCTTGTTCTCCAGATCCTGATCCATTCTTGGCCACCAAACGTAGGATCTTGCAAGGCTTTTCATTCGAGACACTCCTGGGTGAGCGTCATGAATTTCCTCCACAATCTGTGAACGGCCAGGGGGAGGCATGATGACCCTCACCCCCCCCCCCCCAGAAAACACAGCCATCCTGCAGACTGAGTTCTGTCTTGCATTTGGCAAAAAGCCTCAGTTCCTCTCCTTCCATGACTCTGGGCCAAACTTGTAAAAGAAAAGTCTTGACTTGGGACAGGACTGGGTCCCTCTCTGTTCACTTCTTGATCTGGGTCGCCTTTGCAGGTGTCTCTGACAGCCTCTCCAATGAAAACACAGTCTCTGGAGGCACATATGTAGTAACAGGTGACTCAGGTAAAGGTAGTCGACTCAGTGCATCGGCGTTTGCATTATTCCCACCCGCTCTGTACACTATAGTGTACTGGTAGGCTGACAATGTAAGAGCCCAACGCTGTATCCTGGCTGAGGCTAGCGGTGGGATGTATCTAGTCTCACTGAACAGGCTCATCAGTGGTTTATGGTCCGTATAAATTGTAAATATGCGTCCATAAAGGTACTGATGAAAGCATTTGACTGCAAAAACAATGGCCAGACCTTCTTTGCCTAGCTGTGAATATCCCTTCTCAGCAGCTGTCAGGGTACATGAAGCAAAACCAATAGGCTTCTCTGAACGGTCCTCCATTACATGGGAGAGAACTGCCCTGACTCCATAGGGCGAGGCATCGCATGCAAGGGTGATCTCCTTGCCTGGGTCAGAGTGAACAAGCAGCTTCGCTGAGTGGAGGTGTTCTTTCACTTCCTTGAAAGCTTTCTCCTGCTCTTCACCCCACTGCCACTTAGTGTCATTGTGAAGCAGCTTATACAGTCGGGTCAAAACCCTTGAGAGGTCAGGAAGAAACTTGCCATAATAATTCACCATGCCCAAAAATGATCTGAGTTCCGTGACGGTCTTAGGGCTTGGGGCCTCCTTAATGGCTCTCACTTTGTCCTCCACAGGGCAAAGCCCCTCAGCTGTGATCTTGTGTCCCAGGTAAGTCACACTCGATGCCAGGAACACACATTTTCCGCATTTCAACTGCAGCCCTGCGTCTGAGAGCCTCTTCAGCACCCGTTCTAAATTAGCCAGATGCTCCACCTCCGTAGCCCCAGTGATCAAAATATCATCAAGGTACACTGCTACTTGTGGAATCCCAGCAGCAAAGTGTCCATTGTCCTTTGGAAATTGCAAGGCTGGACGCCACTCCAAACACCAGGCGACTGTATTTGAATAACCCTTTGTGCATACTAATTGTGACGTACTCCTTGGAGTCCTCATTGAGCAGCAACTGTTGGTAGGCATGGCTCATGTCCAGCTTTGTGAACAGCTTATCCCCTGACAGGGTTGCAAACAGGTCATCCACCTGTGGCAATGGGTACTCCTCCAGCCTAGAGACCTGATTCACCATAAGCTTATAATCCCCACATATCCTCACCGTTTTGTCTGCCTTCAAAACTGGAACAATGGGAGCCGCCCACCTTGAAAACTGGACGGGCTCAATAATGCCCAGCCTCTGTAAACGTTCCAGCTCCTCCTCGACTTTGCCTTTCATGGCATAGGGCACTGACCTGGGCTTAAAAAAACGTGGTGTAGCCTCAGGGTCAACATGAAGTTTCACTGTCACACTCTTCAGTGTGCCCAGCTCGTCCCTGAAAACGTCACTGTACCGCTGCAGGAAGTCCTCCGTCGTGTGCACATACTTGATTACATGCTAGTTTAGCCAGATTTTGCGAAGCCAATTGCAACCCAAAAGACTGGGCCCCCTGCCCTTAGCTATCACTAGTCTGGCTTCAGCCTTCTGACCCCCGGCTGAAAAGTCCAGATATAACACCCCTAAATGCAGTATGGGCTGCCCCATATAGGTCCTAAGTTTGAGCTTTGACAGTCTAATGGGAGGCAGGTTGGACTCCTATATCCTCCTGTAGGTTTCCTCACTAATGACCAAGGCAGTAGCCCCTGAATCAATCTCAAACTTAGTGTCCTTTCCCCTGACAATGACTGTGGCATAATATGGTTCAGGTGGTTCCTCATCTGTTTCCACTGCAAACATGTCGTAGGCACATGCTGCCTCTTCATCTGCTTCTTCTAGATGGTGCATGGGTGTGTGGCTGTCTGAGCCTGTTGAGCTTTCCCCTGCCCAGGCTTAATCTTACCCTTTGAACTTCTGCACTTTTTAGCTAAATGTCCCTTTTTGCTACAAGCATGGCAGACAGTGTCTTTGAATTTGCAATCATTTGCATAGTGCATACATCCACACTGGAAACATTCCACCCGCTTTGCCTGTTTACCAGTCTCCCTCCTGACTTGGTACACTGCTGCCGACTGCGACCCCCCCCATGTCCTTTCTGGATATCATTGACATTATTAGCAGCCATCTCCATGCCTTGGGCAACCTCTAAGGCTTCCTTGAAAGTCAATGGTGGGGTCTCCCCTAACAGGCGATGTTGTATGTCGTCATTATTAATGCTGCATACCAATCAATCAGGGAGCATGTCATCCAACACCACTCCGAAATCACAATGCTCCGATAACTGCTGAAGCTCGGCCACAAAATTGGCCACAGACTGACCTGGCTTTCTGAAACAGCTGTGAAACTTACACCATTGGACTATCACAGAAGGTTTTGGATTGTAGTGGTTCCCCATGAGCTTGACCAGTTTGTCATATGGAATGTTCCCCAGTTTCCGAGGTGTGGCTAAATTCCTTATTAGCTTGTAAGTCTTTGCCCCACACACACTCAGGAGAATAGAGCGCTTCTTAGCCTCCTCAGTAATTCTATTAGCACAGAAGATGTGTCCCAGCCCTTCCTGATACTCCAGCCAGTCCTCCATTACCTCCACAAAATTACCGATAGTCCCAAATGTAGCCATCTGAACGTAAGGTTGCTTATCGGCGCTGCTGCTCCCGTTCGAAACATGCCGACACGTCCACAAAACCAGTTTACCTCGTCTCCAAAAATATGTGGTAACTTCTACTTTGAAAAAGGCACACTCGACCACTTCATGCCCAAAGAAACAACTTTATCTCCAACATCAAACCCATTATGTATATACAGAGGCTTTCACAACCCGTACAGCATGGCAGGAACACTATATACAAAGCACACCCGGAAGTAAAAAGAACGGAAGTAAACCCCCCCCCCCAATTAGTATTAACTTACTTTTAATAATACACACATTACAACAATATCATTCAGTCGAATGGTACTGTTATGTGTCAGCAATGAAAGCAATTTAACCTGGAAAAATAAAAGCAGAAAGTGCTGGAAAAACCCAGCGAATCAGGCAGCATCTACAGAAGGAAAAATAGTCGCCATTATGGTTCTGTGGCCTTCCATCAGAACTCAATAGGGGTCACAGAACTGTACTGTGTACTGTTTATTTTTCCACAGATGCTGCCTGGCTTGCTGAGTACTTTAAGCATTTTCAGTTTTTGTTTCAGATTTCTAGCATCTGCAATTTTATCTTTATTTTCCTTAACCTGGAGAACACTGTATTTACAACTATTTTCACCCAAATCTCCACCCCACACTGAATTGCATATGCCAAAGCTCCTAATACCCATCAAATTCCAATCATGGAACCCATAATTTTACTTCATATTTTCAGCCCTTCTGTCCTCTCAATACCCCTCATCACCCCACCCCTCCACCACTCTACATCTTAACAGCATCCTCCCTGATTTTCTGTCCTGCCTCAGCCAGCCTCACCAAACCTTCAAACTTGCTCCTGGGACTTATCCCAAGAAACACACACACTGATTCTCTGCATTAGTGCTGCCCCAGCACCCCATATTTGCCTAGCAATAGGCTTCACCGGATCTGTGATGGACTTCCAAAGCCCATTCCGTGGTGAGGATGACTAGATGGCATGCTTTCATGCTCGCAACCCTGTGGTGCCTGGTAACATGCAAACAAATCCCTTTGGATGCCCCTGAATTTCTGGGCAATCTTACCTTCTGTTTATGTTGATGCATGAGGAGGTCTTTTGACCGGTTAGGTCCTCGGCAGCTCTCAAGGGAGCAATCACATTATTCCCGGTTTTCTTCTTATTTCCTTGCTTTCTATTTCCTTGATCTCCTCTCTCTCTCAAATGCTCATCAATCATACGTTTGATACTTGCCATTAACTTACACAATGGAGTAAATTACAGTAACCAATTAACCTACTAGCACAAACAAGAGAAAATCTGCAGATGCTGAAATCCAAGCAACACACACAGAACACTGGAGGAACTGAGCAGGCCAGGCAGCATCTACGAAAAAGAGTAAACTGTTGACGTTTCAGGCTGAGACCCTTTATCAGGACTCATGAAGGGTCCTGTTAGAGGGTCTTGGCCCGAAACATCGACTGTACTCTGTTCCATAGATGCTGCCTAACCTACTAGCACACCTTTGAAATGTGGGAGGAAACCAGAGAATTAAGGAGTCATAAGGAACACATACAGCTGCCCACAGTATGTCAGACTAGCCTGTGTTCCATTCCAGAGGCTGGAGCACATCCCTGACTTGATATTTAGTTACATTTGAAATAAAGATGCACCGTGTCGTTTTGTCTCATGAAGAGATATCAGTTTAAGTTCATATGGTTTCTTGAAGCTAATGGGCAGGGATAGCATGGTGTTATTTAAAGTAAAGCAGATGAGTTTTCTTTTGGCGTTTTGGTCAGCATGGTCACTATATGACTTAAATACAACTGATTTGGTCATTAATCTCACTTCAGTTTATGACCTTTGCTGTGTGAAATTGAATACTTTCTTCCTGCAATCCATTAATTACACTTTAAATTTACAAATCACAGGTTCTGAAATATTTTAGAGCATTTGGGTAATAGAAATGATGTTAGATAAAGACAAGAATTTTTTTAATATTACCGCTATTCACAAACTATAATTGTGTCATTTGAGAAGCCCAGTTTTGGATTGGTTTGTGATCATTTGTTGCAGATAAGTTTAATGTTGTAAAGTCCTTTACTTGTCCTCTTTCACCCTCTCATGTATAATGCATCTGTTTTACAGAGATTGCACTGTTGTTGTGAATGTGCCTTTGTGGCCCTTGGGAACGCAGTTGTTTGATGTGGCTAATATCACCAGCTACCTTGTTGAAACCAAGTTAATAAAGGCGCTAAAGAGCCTGTACAACACCAACCTAATTGCAGAATATTACAAACTTAAACGCAGGATAATGGACACCCCTTTTGAGCGTAAGTTACTACACATAAAACAATCGTAAGATGGAGGACTTAATAGTAACTTACCGTAAAAACCACCTTGAGAACTCCTGAAAGGTAACAAACTGCTGGAGGAACTCAACAAGTCAGGCAGCATCTGTACAGGGAAATGGACAGCTGACATTTCAGAGTGTCAACCCAAAATGTTGACTGCCCGTTTCTGTCTACTGACACAGCATGGTCCATTGAGTTCCTCCAATAATTTGTTCTTTGATAGCAGATTTCAGTACCTGTAAACTCTTGTGGCTCCATGGAAATTTTTGAAGTTCACTACTATTATGAATTCCTATTAAAGGTGGATTTTTTAAAATATTCATGTGATGCTGGTGTAAGGTCAGTGTAGTTGAATGTGGAATTCAGGTACTTGGAGAGGCTCTCTGTTGGTCGTGGTCAATGTTGAGTCAGTTGTCATTACGATATGGAGAGCAAGCTGTTGCCCATGTAGCAGGTTCCCCCTTTCCATGCAGCTGATGAATCCAAAAGAATGGCAGAGGCTCATACAGTTTGGCACCAATGGTGTCTCAGGAGTTGGTAGTCAACGCTAAGCTCAATGTAGGACTGTCTTAAGGACTCCAGCTCTGGAATTTTCCTTAGGGTTTGCTCCGTAGGCCTTCCCCGTAAGTGGGTATGCCCGCAATACAGCAGAGGTTTGAGATCAGAGTTTTCCCCCTCCTAGATGAGCTGCCAGTCACGGCTGATGTGCCCCATCTGCCCAGAGTGACTGGTTTAAAGGGACCTTAGCCCCTTCTCTTGCAGTAGAAATGGTTCTGCCAAACTAGGTAGCTAAGCCACAGGTGAAGCCAGGAGCTAGACTTGGTTGCCAGAGGCTATTTGAGACGCACGTCATTGGGAGCATTTAATATGTAGTGGGAGCTCATCCCCACGATCCTACTTCCCCCAATGGCTATGACAACCTTAAGTAACCAGATACTCACTTACCCACTTTTTCAGCAGCCCCAGATCCAACCCCACAGGCCAAAATGCATCTCAAAATCATGATAATTCCCTTTAACCCAACAGCAATTAACATCTGATCAAGATCTTCTAATTCAGTCGCCACTAAACCCCTAATCAGAAACCCCAAACCCTTGATTAGACTACTAGCACCTCTGGACTCACACTGATACCAGCGTTCCATTAATGTCCTGGCCTCCAGATTCCCACAACCAGCTCTCACCCCAATCCCTCTAATCCCTGACATGAGTTCCTCCCCCCCCACCCCCCCCAGCCTTTCTCCACCCTCTCCCCTCGCAGCCTCTCTACCTGATATCTGATCCCAACCTCATGTTCCTTGTGCTCTCTGCCTCTAGCCTTCCCACTGGGCTTCACGCCGTACAACAAGATGGTGCAGCTGGTGGAGCTGCTGCCTCATAGTGCTAGGGACACACTTCAGTTCTATCCTTGGGTGCTGTCTTTGTGGAGTTCGCACATTGTACCTGTGATTGCATAGGATTCCTCACACGTTTCTAACATTTGTGAGCTGATAGATTAATTGGCCACTGTAAGTTGCTGCTGGTATGTAGTTAAGTGAAAGAATCGGGAGCAGTTGGATATGGAGATAATAAAATGTAAGATTAATGAAGGATTAGTGTAAGTGAGTGGTTTAGTGTCAGCATGACATCAGTGAGCTGAAGGGCTTGTTACTGTGCTGCACGTCCCTACATGACCCGTTAATGAACACTATCTTAACCCAGCTTTAGTTCTCTCTTTTCATACCGCCATGTATCCCAGTTCAATGCTACAGCTTTTCCTTGTCACAAGCTCAGTTCTAATGTATGATCATATTTATTTCACTTGAAAAATCTGTTCAACCTGATTAATTCCACCATCCTCCTTGACATTTTCCCATCTGAAATAATTGGAAAAGCAAGTCGTACGAAGGAACTACCAATAAAGGTCAGAGAGCTTGTTTGCTCAAGCATCCAGAAGCACAGTGAAAGGAGAAAATAGGATTTTAAATTAAGATAGCTAGATGCTACAATAAACATAAGACATTTTCCAGTTACAGAAGTGCAAGAAACTGGCCAGGAAAGAAATGAGAACCCTGAAGGTTGTAGCGGTAATGAATCTGAACGGCTCAAGATAAAAGCTAATAAGGATAAAATCTATAATTGTCACTGTGGACAACTCTGGTGTTAGCCTACAGACTTCCTGTAGTCAATGGTGGGCTGACCTTCCCAGGCTAGATGAATTTTGCACAAAGATCCCAGATAAAGGGTCCTGACCAGAAATGTTGATTGTCCATTTCCCCCCATAAATGTTGCCTGACTCACAAAGCTCCTCCGGTATTTTTTGTGTTGCTCCAGATTCCAGCATCTTCAGGATTTTGAATGGAGCTGCTACTCTGTGGTCAGATAAGGGACTCCAGCTCAGGGTAATAAAGGTTGTTTGTCCAGATCATGTGCATGAAAGGATGGTTTTGGCATCCGATTCAGCAGCTGGATTACTTGATTGATGCAAGCTTGCTGCTATTTTGCTTCCACGCAGTTAGGTTATTTGAAGTGTGGGATTCATTCCACCAATTTCCTCTTAATAAAAGGAAAGGCTTTCAATTTAACTTGCAGCCATGTTAAAATCTGAGCACTGGCAATGGGAGGAGCAATTATACCACTTCTGGATGTAATGCAATGGTGATTGCTCAAAGGTGGGATGAGGGCACAGGCCTGAGGCATGGGTACAAGATGAGGGTGTGGGCACGTGACTAGTGTTTGAGAGGAGTGAGAGTGTGGTTTCTACTTGCGTAATTCAAGAATTTATCAGCAGATTCTGCCTGCTTTTAACTTTTGTACAAGTTAACTGAAAGTGAATTGAAATTTAGACATTACACTGAAATGTTTACAGTGTCCGGATGAGACAAACCATAAACATTGTCTAGGTTGGGTGTGAAGACTAAAATGAATTACTGTTTTCCCGGAGGCACTGGAGAGAAGAGCAAGAAGTAATCCAGACGATGGATCAGACAAGTGTATTTGATGTATATGCCAAACTCTTTTAAAGAAAAAACATTACATAATGTACTATTTAGTGTCATAATTTATATTAACCATATAACAATTACAGCACAGAAACAGGCCATCTTGGCCCTTCTAGTCTGTGCCGAACTCTTACTCTCACCTAGTCCCACTGACCTGCACTCAGCCCATAACCCTCCATTCCTTTCCTGTCTATATATCTATCCAATTTAACTTTAAGCGACAACATCGAACCTGCCTCAACCACTTCTGCTGGAAGCTCGTTCCACACAGCTACCACTCTCTGAGTAAGAAAGTTCCCCCTCGTGTTACCCCTAAACTTTTGCCCTTTAACTCTCAACTCATGTCCTCTTGTTTGAATCTCCCCCATTCTCAATGGAAAAAGCCTATCCAAGTCAACTCTATCTATCCACCTCATAATTTTAAACACCTCTATCAAGTCCCCCCTCAACCTTCTATGCTCCAAAGAATAAAGACCCAACTTGTTCAACCTTTCTGTGTAATTTAGGAGATGAAACCCAGGCAACATTTTAGTAAATCTCCTCTGTACTCTCTCAATTTTATTGCCATCTTTCCTATAATTCGGTGACCAGAACGGTACACAATACTATTAGTAAAATAATATTAGTGAGATTGAAAGCACTGAGATTGGTTGATGTGTTACAAAAGTAAGTGAAGAAGCAAAGACTTTCTCAGACTGAAATGATGTTCGTCTTCCTATTGGCTACCGGTCATTTTTGATACATTGGCTCTGAATTTATCAGGTTCACCCAGCAGTGCTCACCACTATTCTCAAAGAACAAAACAGCAATTGGGGCACAGATTTCCCCTTTCCCTCTATGAGTTTACAAGGATCAGTGATGACCTTAACCAGGCTGAACAGCCAACCACATCACAGAATTCTCACAAACAGTAGATTAAGGATAATCTTTGTTTTACGGGGAAGAAATAAGGGCCGGACCATCCATAGAGACAAAAGAGACTATAGGTGCTTGAATCTAGAACAAAACCAGAACCCTGGAGTATCTCAATTGGTCAATCAGCACCTGGAACAGTTTAGGATCCAATTTTCCAATTTACAAGCTTGCCCTATATCTCGTGGGCCCTCACGTTTTAGGCAGCCTCCCTTGTGGGAAGTCTTTAAAGAAGCTACTTTTTCTTTCGGAGCTGGACCTTGCATGGGTCTGTTCCAGAGAGACAGCCTTTTCTTGCCTCTGGGGATGCTCGGTATAGAAAATATCCATACCTCCAAAAGAAAACAGCTGATGACAGACTCTAATTTGTCACAATTTTAAGATTTCATCGAGTTATAGTAAAATACAGCTCAGAAACTGGCCCTTCAGCCCATTAATTCTGTGCTGACTATTAAGCCCTTCAGCTAGTTGGGTCTATGCTAACCGTCATCCAGCCATTTATACAAATCCTACACTAATCCCATTTTTTTCCATTCTCCCCATATTCCTATGAATTCTCTCCAGATTTCACCACTTCCCTACACACTAGGGAAAGTTTCCAGTGGCAAATTAACCTACCATCTTGCTAGTAACTTGCAAACTCCACACAGACTACAGCAGATTGAAACGGGAGTCTCGAAGCTGTGTGACACTAACTCTACTGTCTTAGCCACTGTGCAGCCCTGTATTTCAAGTAGATAAAGTGGGTACAAAAAAATAACAATCTAGAAGTTACAACAAGAACTGAATGGGAATAAGTTTAGCTGGAGCAAAGACAACTGACCAAGAACATTTCTTTCACTGGAGGAATAGTCCACAATTCAATTAGATATATGGGAATAATTAGAACTGTGGATTGTTTGGACATTAACTGGTGAGGTTTTATTATCTGTACTGTGTGGATAATGTGTTTAACTGATCATCTTGCCTTCTCCATTAATACTACTCTTGTGATACATAAATAATCTCTTGACTGGCACACTGTTACAGCATATGGATATCCAGTTTTCTGCAAGCGAAATGTCATAAGATGAGCTAATTTATAATTCTGAAGCATTTATAACATTGGGCAGAATGATAATCATAACTAGCAAAGTCCAGTTTTCACTTGTTTTCAAACCAATCTTGGCAAGAGTTATTCATAGTCTGTTTTCAATTTAACAGAAGAAAATAAAATTAAATGTTAATATTCAAAGCATTGCTGTATAACATCTTGAAACTCTTTCTTCAAATGTTTTCTAGATCAAGCCCTGCTCATTAGAAACAAACATTATGTGACATTTGATGGGAAGATGTATAACTTTGCCAGCAAGTGTAGTTTTCTTTTAGCTAAGGATTTCCAGGGGGACACATTCACTCTGTTATTGAACCACGAAAATGATGGCAAAAACTCGCTTCATGTGGAAATGAATCAGACCGCAATTGATATTTACCCAGGACTAAAGGTGAATACATACTTGCTTACAAATTCCTGTCACACCCCATTCAATATATAGCAACTTCTATTTGGAAAAAGAATTGCCTCATAAGAAACAACTTGAAAGGATGTAATTATTGACAAATGTTGTCTTTGGTAGTGATATTTAAAAGATCAAGGCCTACATCAAAGAAACTTGCTTTTGTTTACCAGTTGTTATTTAAAATTTGAATTTTTTGTTCTCTGGCTTCTGGAGTAACTGATGAAGGAACGACAGATGCTTCCACAGAACGAGGGGCCGGGTGGTGGGCATTGTCGTCCTTCTGCCATTTATGTTGCGTGTCTTTGTGTTCCTAATGCCTGGACAAGAAGTTCTCAATAATTTCCCAAATACTTCTTCTCCCCCTTCTAGTAGATTTGGGCGAGAAATTACCAGGCATCTTTCGTGCCCTTTTCTCACTGTTACCATCAGGTAGGAGGTACAGAAGCCTGAAGGCACACACTCAGTGATTCAGGAACAGCTTCTTCCCCTCTGCCATCCGATTCCTGAATGGACATTGAAGCTTTAGACACTACCTCACATTTTAATATACAGTATTTCTGTTTTTGCACATTTTTAAAAATCTATTCAATATATGTAATTGATTTACTTGTTTATTTATTATTATGTTTTATTTTATTTTTTTTCTTTCTCTCTCTCTCTCTCTCTGCTAGATTATGTATTACAGGGACCCCAACCTTTTTTTGCACCGTGGTCCGGCCGACTGGGGGTGGGGGGGGGTGTTGTTCAAGTAGGGTTAAACTCACCTCAACATGTCTTTTACAGTTAGGGTTGCCAACTTACTCACTCCCAATAAGGGACAAAAGTAACAGTCAAATCCCGGGACATTTGTGTTTACCCCAGGAAAGACTACCATGTCTATGAAGCCTTGCGCAGACACCTGTGTGCGCATGCACGTACGTGCTGATTTTTTTTCCCACAAATCGGTTTTGGCTTAATCTTCCTGACTATACTGTACATACATTATTTCTTCTTTATATAGGCTGTGTATTTATCATATTATTCCTGCTTTTACTATATGTTAGAGTTATTTTAGGTTTTATGTGTTATTGGTATGATTTGGTAGGTTATTTTTTGGGTCTGGGAACACTCAAAAATTTTTCCCATATAAGTTAATAATAATTGCTTCTTCACTTTACGTCATTTTGGTATGAAAGGTTTCATAGGAACACTCTACCTTAGCGGGGGAAATACGGGACAAGGACGGTCCCATATGGGACAAACCAATTTAGCCCAATATACGGGATCTCCCAGCAAATACGGGACAGTTCAAGTTCAAATTCAAGTTCAATAGTGCGTGACAGGGAATGAGGAAAGGTGCAGCTGACTCGTATCGTTTCCTTGCGGCCCGGTAGCATATGCTTTGCGTCCCGGTGGTTGGGGACCGCTGATGTATTACATTGATCTGCTGCTGCTAAGTTAACAAATTTCACATCACATGCCCATGATAATAAACCTGATTCTGATTCTGATTCGAATGTCACTGAATTATTTTCTCAATTCAAAGTTGCGTAATTTCAATTGAAATCTTTGCAAAAATGCTTGTGGTTCTATTTTATTGAAATTACTTTATGTCTCAAATCATTTACCTTAAAATGTATTGGTTAATTTAGAGTGGACTCCAGCATTCTTTTGAGAGAGAAGCAGAGTTATTGTTTTAGATCGATGACCTTTCACTCATTCTGACAATGAGACATTAACCTGAAAGGTTAACTCTGCTTCCCCCGTATGGATCCTGCTGAGTAATTAAACACTTTTTTCATTTCAGATTTCCACCATCCTTAGTACTTTCTTCTGCTTTTCCACCATTCCATCAATGGATTTGTTCTTTGTACAGTGCCTGTATAGTTAATTTATTCTGTTTTTAACCAAAATGATTGTATGTGGACTCTTTACTAATTGTAATTCTGCTAACATTTCAGGATAATGAACTTTTGTGGGAAAGGTCTTGATGATCATTTATCGGACACATTAACCCTGCTCCTATGCCCATAGAGAATCCCTGACATACTGATTATTTCCAGTATTTTCTGCTCATTCCAAATTCGAAATGTCTGCTTTGTATTGCTTTTGTAGGACAATGCTAGTGACTAATTGTAAGAAATCCTAGTGTTGTAAATACATTCTTTAAACAAAAAAGAATATGTAAGACACCAAAAAAATCCCATTGTTTTTCTTAAACCTCAGCTTTCCTTGAACTTGGTAAGTGTTTCTTCTTGCTATTGAAATGTATAATTGAGTTTTGGATAGTAGGGCAGTAGGTTTACACTCAAATAGTAATGTGAATTGTATTCTATTTTGCATCATGGCGCATTTCTGACCAAGTAATGTAGACGGTCCAATTTTAATCTGCCTTAACATTTTATATACGCTGGCTATCTTCTTTAGAGCTTTTTTAAGATTTCAGATAATTGTGTTTACTAAATAGAAATGGAACAATTAGGAAGCGCAATAAAAACTAAAGATATAAGACACACTGTTATTCATAGGTTGAAGAGAATTGCAAAGCCAGTGAATTGCCTCTGGTGAAGAATGGAGTGATGGTCAAGAAGGATCGAAATGAAGTCAAAGTATCAGATCAAAATGGAATTACTGTATCCTGTGATATGCACCATGAATTCTGCAGTCTAACTCTTCCTGGGTGGTACCATGGTTAGTGTTTAGACTACAGTACACTGTGTTGTTCACTTAATATTTAATATGCAATAATATTTGAGTAATCTTGTGTGTGTATGTACAAGAAAAAGTTTGTTAAAGTATAATTACCTGGTTTTCTGCATTAATTACTCATAAAATATGGTCTGATCTTCATCTAAGTCACAATAGTAGACAAACACAATTTGCCCAAACATTTGTACTTCTCATCAATACTGAGTACACCACTTAAACAATCACAGTCTAAGTTCAAGAAAGTATGTGAACCAATGGGGTAATGCCTTCTGCAAAAGCTATTTGGAGTCAGGTTTTCCAATCAATGACATGAGATTGGAGGTGTGGGTTGCAGAGGTGCCCTGCACTATGTAAAAAAAAGACACATAAAGTTAGATTACTGACAGAGTTTGTTTTTCTCAAGAAGGATCTGTTCATGTGTGCCATGCCTCGATCAAAACAACTTTCAGAGTACCTTTGAAGAAAAATTGTAGAGATGAATGAAGCTGGAAAAAGCTACAAAAGATTTCTAAAGATCGGAGTGTTCATCAGTCCACAGTAAGAGAAGTTATCTACAAATGGAGGAAATTCAGTAGTGCTACCATTCTCCCTAGGAGTGGGTGTCCTACAAAGATCACCCCAAGAACACAACGTGCAATATTGAAGGAGGTGATAAAGGACCCAAGGGTAACAGCAAAAGACCCACAGAAATCTCTAGAACTTGATAAAGTCTCTGTTCATGTGTCTACTATAAGAAACAACACTGAACGAGAATGGTGTTCATGGAAGAACACCACAAAGGAAACCTCTGCTCTCCAAAATCAGCATTGCTACACATCACAAATTTGTAAAAGACCACCTGGGTGGTCCACAACACTTCTAGGACAATGTTCTGTTGACAGATGAGACAGAAGTTGGACTTTTTGGCAGAAAGGTACACCACTATGTTTGGAGGGAAAAAGGCACTGTATACCAACACCAAAACCTCATCCCAGCTGTGAAGCATGGTTGAAGGAGCATCATGGTTTGGGGCTTTTTTGCTGCCTCAAGGCCTGAATAGCTTGCAATCGTTGAGAGAACAATGAATTCAAAATTGTATCAAGGCATTTTACAGGAGAATGTCGGGATAGCGGTCCGAAACCTGAAGCTTAATAGAAGTTGGATGATGCAACAAGACAACGATCCAAAACGCAGGAATAAATCAACAACAGAATGGTTTAAAAAGAGGAAAATTCGTGTTCCGAAATGGCCAAGTCGGAGTCCAGACTTCAATCCAAATGAGATGCTGTGGAAGAACCTGAAGGGGCCTATTCATGCAAGGTATCCCAGGAATATTGATGAACTGAAACAGTTTTGTATGGAGAAATGGTCTAAAAGTCATCCTTGCCATTGTGCAAGTCTGATCAGCGGCTACAGGAAATGTTTGGTGGAGGTTATTGGTGCTAAAGGAGGTTCTACCAGGTATTAAATACAGGAGTTCACATACCTTTTCCAGCCTGGACTGAGAATGATTAAACAATATGTTCAAAAAAGACATGAAAAGTACAATTGTTTGTGTGTTATAAGTTTAGACAGGTTGTGTTTGTCTATTATTGTGACTTAGATGAAAACCAGACCACATTTCATGAGTAATTAATGCAGAAAAGCAGATAATTGCAAAGAGTTCACCAACTTTTTCTTGCAACTGTATATTTATTGTGTTATTAAGCATTTTTGTTTATTTAAATAGTTAATTAAGTGTTTTATATATAAATATATGCTAATTGAATACATTTTCACACTGCTATGTGATATATGCACACCTCTCTTAGGCTACATCCACACTACACTGGATAATTTTGAAAACGAAGCTTTTTATCTTCGTTTTGACAGTCCGTCCACACTGAAACGGCATTTTTATCCCCCGAAAACGGAGCTTTGCTAAAACACTCTCCAGAGTGTGTAAATTTGAAAACGATTGTTCGGCGTTGCAGTGTGGATGGGGTAAACGGAGATATCTGAAAACGCTGTCATGACAACACAACAACCATGCTTTTTCTGCTTCTGCTTGGTACTGCACAAGCACTGCCGGGCGGCTGTTATAACGCGCAGTTGCTGTGAACGGTGGGACAGTTAAATTGTCAAGTGAGCTTTTTTGACTAGATCCCCTAAATTGACTTGATTGAGTCTATCATTAAAAATATTAATGTCAGAAATACTGCGCAAGTCTGGCGGCAGAAAGATTCTAATCTATTGTTGACCTTGGGTAGAGGATAGCTTCATGCGTGTGTTGCTTACTTTATTGTCTACGTTAATAGTTTGTTTGGAATTAAGCATCTCCACTGCTTTGCTGACTTTGTAGTTGTTTGTAACTCGCAGAAACAGCTCGACTTCATTGTCTATCTATATGAAGAAGTCCAGTCTGATTTTTCCAGCAGAGGTTTTCTTTGTATTCCTCGAAGACATTGTTGAAAACTTTCTTTTGCTGTTGTTGTTGGTACTCTAGTTTTTTGACCAATGGAAATAGCACAATGCCGCTGCGGAAACATAAATATTATACCGTTTCCTCTTCGCTTGTTTTTTGTAGATGTGTCTGCGCATGCCCAGTAGGAGTAGGTTCGCCCAAATATCCATTTTAGTGTGGACAGAGATATTTTGAAAAACGCCTAGTGTGAACGCCTGTCGTTTTTACTCGAAAACGACGTTTTCAAAATTATCCGGTCTAGTGTGGACGTAGCCTTAAAGTAAACTCAAAGTTAGACCCGCCTTTCGGAATCCTGTGCCTTCCTTTGAATTAGTTCAATATTTTGAACTTACAAAACATAACATACTGTGCTGACCACATTACAAATGATTATATCATGCTGAAAACTGATGGAGCTGAAGTTTTTATTCGTCCTGGTAGAAGATTATAAACACAATCGTCGATATGCTTAGAAATAATGCCTTCCAGTGCTAGGTTAGTTTGAAAGACACCATATTTGAACATTACATTTAAATAATTTTAACATCTAGTTCAATATTTTTAAATATTTGCTACAATTGCATTTCATAACACTTAGATTTTACTGTCCTTCTACCTGTAGATGATTTGCTCTTAGGCTGGTAAATACCATGCCGTTATTCATTTCAATTCTAGAATCTAATTATTTTTGTAAATATTGTCTATTTTTATACCTGATAGCAGATGCATTTTTGAAGTATTAATTCTTAATGTAAACAGCGATGAAATTACAAGATTGCACTTAGTTCTTTAACTGAAGGAGGCCTCTAGCTCGTAGTCATTCCCAATACGCCAGCTCACACCAAGTCTCATTCACCTATTACATATGAGCTTGCTGGCCTGCTATGGACTTCAGCCCTCTGTATTAAAATTGTTTGTTTGTTTATTTATTTGTTTATTGACATACAGCATGGAGTAAGCCCTTGCGGCCCTTCGAGCCGCGCCACCCAGCAATCCACCGATTTAACCCTAGCCTAATCACAGGCTAATTTATAATGACCAATTAACCTACCGACCAGTACATCTTTGGACTGTAGGAGGAAACCCATGCAGTCACGGGGAGAATCTACAAACTCCATACATACAGCAGGAATTGAACCCGGGTCGCTGATAACTGTGAAGTGCTATGCTAACCATTATGCTACCATGCCACCCCCTTGTTTGCAAATTTCTTCAACACCTAGTTCCATCCCATATCTGATATGCTCCTCGGCTCCAATAGTTGTTAGTAAGTATCCTTCAGTACTTAATTACTTAATTATTTGCTAGCCATACTTACAAGGCTTCAAGGTCCGCAGCTCCCTCCTAAAAACACATCCCCTCTCTTTAAAATTTTTGACACGTTTTGAATCAAATGCCTTAATGCGATGTGAGGAAGGCTTATCTGATTGAAACTTACAAAGTTCAGGCAGGGCCAGACAGGCTGAATATGAGGACAGTGGCTGGGAGGGTTAAAACAGAATGTTGCAGACTTGGGTTTCAAGGCATCACACACAAAATGCTGGTCAGGCAGCGTCTATGGACATTTCAGGCGAGGACACTTCACACTGATGGCATGAACAATAATTGCTCTAAATTTTGGTAATGTGTTCATTTATTTCCCTGTTCCTCCCTTTTCAATTCCCCATTCTGGCCTCTTACCTCTTCTCCTCACCTGCCTATCACCTTCCCCTGGTGCTCCTCCTCCTCCTCCCTTTCTCCTATGGTCCACTCTCCTCTTCTATCGGATTCCTTCTTCTCTAGCCCTTCAGCATTTCCACCTATCACCTCCCAGCTTCTTACTTCATCCCCCTTCCCCCACATATCTGGCTTCAACTATCACCTTCTAACTTGTCTGCATTCGATTTCTCTCTCCTCCTTATTCTGACATCTTCCCTCTTCCTTTCCAGTCCTGATTAACGATCTCAGACTGAAACATGGACTGTTTATTAATTTCCATCGGTGCTGCCTGACCTGCCGAGCTCCTCCAACATGTTCTGTGTTTTTTTTCTGGATTTCCAGCATCTGAAGAATCTTTTGTGTTCAGGAGATTTATGACTAAGATAAGGCAAACTTCTCTAAGCTAGTGGTGTACCTGTGGAATTCTCTGCCACAAAGGGTTGTAGAAGCTAAGCCACTGAATTTATTTAAGATGATTGATAAATATTTCCTTATGTTTCCTGTTGTGGATTTTTATTTGATAACACTTCTGTGAATTGCCTCAAGACATTTACCATACTGAAGTGCTATGTGAATACAATTTGTTACTATGTCCAAACTATAGTTGAGTAGTTTAATTTTTGAAGGGCTTTGGGTGCAGAGGAATGGTTCTGACTGCACTATGGAAAATTCAAATCACACTCTGTGTGTGGTACAAAGTAAACCTCTGCATTAAAATGTAGCAGAGATATTCTGACATTTAAATCACATATTTAGATTGATTTAATATTGACTAGCAAGTTGAAATAGGGAAGCAAAGGTACAAAACCACTACCTGTGGAAGCCAGGTCATTGGGTATACTTAAGGCAGAGATTGACAGATTCTTGATTAGTCAGGCCATGAAGGGTTATGGCGAGAAGGCAGGAGATTGGGGCTGATGGGAAAGTGAATCAGCTATGATAAGATGGCAGAGCAGACTTGATGGGCCAAGTCTTATGGTCTTATGACCTAATCCTTTCATGAGGAATTGCTCAAGGAATCAACAGCTCTGCAATCCCAAAGTAGATGCCAGACTCAGTGTAAACAACAAAATGTTATTTTACAGCTTTGACTGTTAGTAGGGTGCTTTTGTCTGCAATTTCTGCATTGTATTACCATAAGCCCATAAGACATAGGAGCAGAATTAGGCCATTCAGCCCACTGAGTCTGCTCCACCATTCCATCATGCTGATCCTGGATCCCACTCAGTTCTAAAGCAAATAAATCACTATTCTAAAGCAAATGGCATCTTCACAGCTTGTGGATTTTGGTAGTGCTTTGAAACATCCCAAAGATGTTTAGTTCATAACAGATTAAGTAATATTGTTTCATTCTCTGTGGTATTTAATTATAAAATTGTAGGCCATAAAGTTAAACCATAAAAAATAGGCACAGGTGTAGACAAACTAACCCTACAAACCTGTTCTGCCATTCAATGTATTCATCATTGATCCTCTACCTTAGTTTTTATACTCCCATTCTGTCCTCGTATCTGCCAATGTATTTTACATCCAGAAATCTATTCGATCCTTCTTAAAGATATTCAGTGACTGTCTCGACAAACTATAATGGTAACAAGTTTCACCAGGAGAAATTTCCCATTGCTCAGTTGAGGTGACAAGGCTGAGGTGAGGAGAACTTTATAAATCACCCACTGAGTGAACACATTTCCCTTTATCTCAGCACAACAAGTGAAAGATTTCTTTCCCCACATACATTGGTCTAGCCCTGACGGAATTTTGTAAGTTTCAATTAGATTTTCTGTCATTCTTGTAAGTCCTTCTGAAGAGGCTTGCACACGCCTTCACTTGGACAAGTTTCCAGAGGATCACTGGTACCAGGAGAGCTCCACACTCACAAAAGTTCATTGTTAAACTTTGGTCACGAAGTGCAGAAAATCAGAAAAGAAAATCCCCCAGCAGGGTTTAGGCAGGGAAATAGACCGAATCTAGTTTAACGTTATGTCTCCTTAAATGACCACAATCAGTACGGTTATAAATGTGTCTCTTTTTAATAGTAGTTCTTTTTAATAATCTGAACTCTCCTGTCATTTATTGTGAAAATGCTAACTGAAGGAAATAATATCTTGACAGTTGTTCTACTTGCATTTACCTGTGTTTGCAGGTATATCAGCTGGTCTGTTTGGAACTAATGATAATGAAGCTGGAAATGAATTCACTCTACCCAACCATTCACAAGCAGAGAATGTGCAACAGTTTGTGGAAGAA
This sequence comes from Mobula birostris, assembly GCF_030028105.1. Lineage (NCBI taxonomy): Eukaryota > Metazoa > Chordata > Chondrichthyes > Myliobatiformes > Myliobatidae > Mobula > Mobula birostris. The sequence goes on from NC_092378.1 coordinate 110,015,471, forward strand.
TGGCAGGTAAAGTATTGATTCCAACACACCAGGAGAGGTTAATAATCACTGTGATTCTCTAGTTACAAATTGCAACTTTAATGCAGTATAGATATGAAACATGTCCATAATCAATGCTGGTTTTGTTATATTAACCAAAGGGATAGACTTGGATTTGCATTTTCATTGAGCTGCTGCCCCAGTATTCCAGTGTCACAGGCTCAGTGCTGAACTCGTATGCTCTTGGTGTGGAGTTTGTATCTTCTCACAATGCTTGCACGAATTTCCCTAGGTACTGCATGGTTCTTCCACATTCCAAAGGTGCAATAGGTTGACCAGCTGATTGGCTACTTTAAAATACAGTAACTCGGTGGTAGGACATGAGATGGCAGGTGCTGACGGATGTAAAAGTAAGAATAGGTTACCAGGGATAAGTGGGTGGATGAGACTGATACTAAGAGCTAGCATAGATTGATGAGCCAATAGGGCATCCTGTATTGTAAGGGAATATGAATACAAAATATGCAAAGGTATATTGCATCCAGATCTAATACATATTGATAATTGTTAAGTCAAAATATGTCCAGTCATGTGTCAGACTACATGGGTAATGCAAAACCCAATGACTCCAATCAAGTTTTCCCAATATTAATAAAATAATTTTCCTGCCCAAGTTTGTATAAGCCTCACATAACTCAGTTGAGGGCTAACTTTTGTGTGCATTAGCTGCTGCTAGGAAAGATGAAAAAAAAATTGAAAATACTGGAAAACCCCAGTTAATGAGATGGCATCTGTGAAAAGAACTGATGAAGGCAATGAACTTTAACACCGTTTCTCATTCCATAAGTACTGCCTCACTTACAGTACTGAGTGTTTCCAGCAATTTTTACTATCATTTCAGATTTCCAACATCAGCATTTTTTCTCATTTCCAGAAGAAAATAGGATTCGATGTTACTGGATTGATCTTTCATCTGAAAGTATCTGATTTAATGTGGTGGATAAGTAGATTTGGCTTTCCACGTATCATAATATATGGCCCAATATGTATTTTATGTATATCACCTCATCAGTGATGTAACCCTGGGGTCATCGAGTGTATCAGCATCACACGCTCTTGCCCAGGCGACCCAGCCAGGGTTGATCAGGCCCTGACTTGCGTCACAGCAGCATTGGTCCACAGGGCACTCCTCTTGATCTGTAGCCATCTGGAGGCTCACACAGCAGCCTCTGCGACAGTCCTACAAAGGCTCTTTTCTTTGCAGGCCCCATAATGCCTCGGAGAGAGTAGACTCTGCACAGTGAGCAGCCAGCAACACCTCCACACCCCACTTCTGTAGGCTCGCATCGTACAGTAACAGCCGTCGAGACATCTTGCTCTTCCCCTCGAGTTGTATTTTTGGAGATGTTTGCACAACAAGCTGAGATTCATTAGGCCAATATTAGCTCACGGTGATGCCCATTGACAGTGGGGGAGATAACCTTGCAGGTCAGTCTGATATTAGTTACCTGACTTCAGTTGAATCCCAGTAGTCAGCTGACCAGCAACAGAGAGAGGGATGAAGTTCATTGACAAAAAGGTCACCCACAGGATTAGAAGAAAAATAGTGACACATATGTAAAGAGGTGTTTGTAGGGTTTTGTGGATAGGGAGATTAAAGTCAATGAGACCCCAAATCTCCTTGTGGACTCGAAGAAAGTTTTTGTTCCTGACCAACATTCCCTCTATTTTTTTACAGCTGTGAGTACCAACCATTGTTCTGAGCAGAAAATATTTTACACTGCATGACATTTTAAATGCTTTTTTTTGTTGTCATATGCATACTATGAATATTTAGAACAAACAGTTGCACGACAACAAATGCTATGTGCCCAGGAGTATTTCAGTTGCTGCACGGCCACCCTGCGCAACGCAGAGGGAGCAGTGCCTGAAGATATCTACAACAGGTCTCATTTCAAAGTCAGATGCATCCCATGATGACTTAGTGGCACAAGAATGATCTTGCATTAATGAATAAAATGCTCGGTTGCTTCTGGGCTTCTAACATCTTTGACGTGAATCAAGGGGAGATGTAAAATTCTCCTTACTTATTTGATATATTAAAATTTTATTTAGAGATGCAGCCCTTCTGGCCCTTCAAGCTGCACCACACAACAACCCATGGCAACCCTGATTTAACTCTTACCTAATCACGGGACAATGTACAATGACCAATGAATCTCTACGGTATAGAAACATACATAGAAAATAGGTGCAGGAGTAGGCCATTCGGCCCTTCGAGCCTGCACCGCCATTTATTATGATCATGGCTGATCATCCAACTCAGAACCCCGCCCCAGCCTTCCCTCCATACCCCCTGACCCCCGTAGCCACAAGGGCCATATCTAACTCCCTCTTAAATATAGCCAATGGACTGGCCTCAACTGTTTCCTGTGGCAGAGAATTCCACAGATTCACCACTCTCTGTGTGAAGAAGTTTTTCCTAATCTCAGTCCTAAAAGGCTTCCCCTCTATCCTCAAACTGTGGCCCCTCATTCTGGACTTCCCCAACATCGGGAACAATCTTCCTGCATCTAGCCTGTCCAATCCCTTTAGGATCTTATACGTTTCAATCAGATCCCCCCTCAATCTTCTAAATTCCAACGAGTACAAGCCCAGTTCATCCAGTCTTTCTTCATATGAAAGTCCTGCCATCCCAGGAATCAATCTGGTGAACCTTCTTTGTACTCCCTCTATGGCAAGGATGTCTTTCCTCAGATTAGGGGACCAAAACTGCACACAATACTCCAGGTGTGGTCTCACCAAGGCCTTGTACAACTGCAGTAGTACCTCCCTGCTCCTGTACTCGAATCCTCTCGCTATAAATGCCAGCATACCATTCGCCTTTTTCACCGCCTGCTGTACCTGCATGCCCACTTTCAATGACTGGTGTATAATGACACCCAGGTCTCGTTGCACCTCCCCTTTTCCTAATCGGCCACCATTCAGATAATAATCTGTTTTCCTATTTTTGCCACCAAAGTGGATAACTTCACATTTATCCACATTAAATTGCATCTGCCATGAATTTGCCCACTCACCCAACCTATCCAAGTCACCCTGCATCCTCTTAGCATCCTCCTCACAGCTAACACTGCCACCCAGCTTCGTGTCATCCGCAAACTTGGAGATGCTGTATTTAATTCCCTCATCCAAGTCATTAATATATATTGTAAACAACTGAGATCCCAGCACTGAGCCTTGCGGTACCCCACTAGTCACCGCCTGCCATTCTGAAAAGGTCCCGTTTATTCCCACTCTTTGCTTCCTGTCTGCTAACCAACTCTCCACCCACACCAATACCTTACCCGCAATACCGTGTGCTTTAAGTTTGCACACTAATCTCCTGTGTGGGACCTTGTCAAAAGCCTTCTGAAAATCCAAATATACCACATCCACTGGTTCTCCCCTATCCACTCTACTAGTTACATCCTCAAAAAATTCTATGAGATTCGTCAGACATGATTTTCCTTTCAGAAATCCATGCTGACTTTGTCTGATCATTTCACCGCTTTCCAAACGTGCTGTTATCACATCCTTGATAACTGACTCCAGCAGTTTCCCCACCACCGACGTTAGGCTAACCGGTCTATAATTCCCCAGTTTCTCTCTCCCTCCTTTTTTAAAAAGTGGAGTTACATTAGCCACCCTCCAATCCTCAGGAACTAGTCCAGAATCTAACAAGTTTTGAAAAATTATCACTAATGCATCCACTATTTCTTGGGCTACTTCCTTAAGCACCCTGGGATGCAGACCATCTGGCCCTGGGGATTTATCTGCCTTCAATCCCTTAAATTTACCTAACACCACTTCCCTACTAACATGTATTTCGCTCAGTTCCTCCATCTCACTGGACCCTCTGTCCCCTACTATTTCTGGAAGATTATTTATGTCCTCCTTAGTGAAGGCAGAACCAAAGTAATTATTCAATTGGTCTGCCATGTCCTTGCTCCCCATAATCAATTCACCTGTTTCTGTCTGCAGGGGACCTACATTTGTCTTTACCAGTCTTTTCCTTTTCACATATCTATAAAAGCTTTTACAGTCCGTTTTTATGTTTCCTGCCAGTTTTCTCTCATAATCTTTTTTCCCCTTCCTAATTAAGCCCTTTGTCCTCCTCTGCTGAACTCTGAATTTCTCCCAGTCCTCAGGTGATCCACTTTCTCTGGCTAATTTGTATGCTTCTTCTTTGGAATTGATACTATCCCTAATTTCTCTTGTCAGCCACGGAGGCACTACCTTCCTTGATTTATTCTTTTGCCAAACTGGGATGAACAAGTGTTGTAGTTCATCCATGCAACCTTTAAATGCTTGCCATTGCATATCCACCATCAATCCTTTAAGTGTCATTTGCCAGTCTATCTTAGCTAATTCATGTCTCATACCTTCAAAGTTACCCCTCTTTAAGTTCAGAACCTTTGTTTCTGAATTAACTATGTCACTCTCCATCTTAATGAAGAATTCCACCATATTATGGTCACTCTTACCCAAGGGGCCTCTCACGACAAGATTGCTAATTAACCCTTCCTCATTGCTCAAAACCCAGTCCAGAATAGCCTGCTCTCTAGTTGGTTCCTGGACATGTTGGTTCAAAAAACCATCCCGCATACATTCCAAGAAATCCTCTTCCTCAGCACCTTTACCAATTTGGTTCACCCAATCTACATGTAGATTGAAGTCACCCATTCTAACTGCTGTTCCTTTATTGCACACATTTCTAATTTCCTGTTTAATACCATCTCCGACCTCACTACTACTGTTAGGTGGCCTGTACACAACTCCCACCAGCGTTTTCTGCCCCTTAGTGTTACGCAGCTCTACCCATATCGATTCCACATCTTCCCGGCTTATGTCCTTCCTTTCTATTGCATTAATCTCTTCTTTAACCAGCAACGCCACCCCACCTCCCCTTCCTTCATGTCTATCCCTCCTGAATATTGAATATCCCTGAACGTTGAGCTCCCATCCCTGGTCACCCTGGAGCCATGTCTCTGTGATCCCAACTATATCATAATCATTAATAACAATCTGCACTTTCAATTCATCCACCTTATTACGAATGAGGTATTATGCTATTTATATTATATAAATTATATTATTATGCTTTTGGACTGTGGGAGGAAACCGAAGAACCTGGAGGAAACCCTTGCATTCCACAGGAAGGACATACAGAGGATGCTAGGATTGAACTCCAAGCCCCAATGCCCCGAGCTGTAATAGTGTCACGCTAACCACGATGCCATAAAAATACAAGAAAGTAGCTTTTTGCTTGCTGTCTGTTCGCCATCTCTCTGATCAGTCATGTATTTAATCTCATTTCCTTGGCTCTCTATTCCATTGTGATATATTTATTCATTGCTTTCTTTATAGCTTCTATAGATTATTCTTTCATACTGTCTTTGGCAACTTTGCAATCATAAACATTTTTTCCAATCGAAGTATTGAAAATATAGGTTGGATTTAATATTGGATTTATTTTTAAGTAGAATTCTTTACACAAGATTAATGGGTGGTTGCCCAAACGCTAGAGTGTTGTTCTCCCTATTGCTGGTCTGTGCTGGATTTCTGCAAGACTAAATTTTGGTTTTTCATTGATTTATCTAAATAACTATTTAAGTCTTGTATTCAGTGTTCCAATATTCTGCAAGAAAGAGGGAACAGTGAGAGGTTTAGGGAGGTAATGACAGAAAAGAAACTTTGGGAGTAACTGCTTCATTAAAGGACAAGAGACAATGGAGAGGAAGATTTCTCCTTGTTTATTAAAATACTAATGTGGGTTAGTGCACTATATAAATTACTTCACTACTATTGCAGAAAGGTAAATTTTACTAATTAGAAATTCTCAGCACACTTTTTCTCTCTGGGTTTAAAACTGATAAAGGTCATGTCTTGAATGATAGCCTCAGATAATGTTAAATAATGAGACGCAAAAGTAAGTGCAGATCACTGGGGATCTGATTAATACACTTTTCAATCATGCTTAATTGCAACATTTCAGAGGCATTTGGATAGGTACATGGAGGGGAAGGGTCTACAGGATTATGGACCGAAAATGGGCAACTGGGATTAGCAGGGAGGCAGCATGTACCAGTTGGGCCGAAGAGCTTGTTTCCATACCATGTTATGGTCCTATATATCAAAACTATAGGGCAATGTGAGTCAACTCTAATACGATGTTGAATGGAACATGCGACATTACCAAGGCCGAGGAACTGTCTAGAATGTACCGTAGACAAGGTGCACTCCTTGTGCTGTAATCCTCATTGTGAAACTCAGATGCCTGAAAATTGTCAATCATTTGCAAGGTGGGATATGGCAACCAAATCTATTTCTTGCGTAAGGGGCTTCTGGTGGGAATTTCAGTCCTCCAGAAAGCCCAGAGCATTCAAGGACGGGCCTTGTGCCACTCCTTTGAAGAGCATATGTATGAAGTCAAGTGTGGTTGAAACCAAGGTTCAGATTGAAACATCGTGGTGGAAAGGGTTACCCTGTAGAAGTGTTGGGAATTAGAAAGGGTGGTGTTGGGCACACTGATCAGTCAGCAGAGTGGTGTTGGCCACAAGTAATTGGTGGGGGGAGGGGTGGTGTTGCACCAAGTGATTGGTAAGGGGTGGGGGTAGTGTTGGGCCAAGTGATGGGTAAGGGAGTTGTTGGCCCAAGTGATGGGTAAGGTGGGGACCTGTTGTTAGAGATCATTGTAGATAGATTTGAGAATCAAGCGGACAAACTTGGGGATAGTGATCACATTTGCACTATCTCTGAATTTGTTAACTTATTAATCTGATAACTATTTGACTGAAAAGAAAATTAACCAGGGCAATTAAAAATATATTTCTGATCTGAGATTTTAATGATTATGATTTCTGTATAAATTTTATCAGTTTGTATTGGGGTACTTTAGTTTCTAAAGTAAACTAAACCTACTGAATAAAATTGTAATGTTATGTTATATTATTTATTTCCTCTTTGCATTGAATTGCATCAGTCAGTAAAATGTACCACCTGGAAAAGATCCAGTGTGGTCTGGCAGCCAATTCTCCTCTGGAAGTTTTTTTATCCTTCTGATTGTTAATTTTAAATATAAAACAAAGTATCATTTTATAACATATCCTCTTTTTACTTCAGTTGTGTCCATAAAACAGTGTTCCAATTATTATGTGAAATCTAGTCAATTAAAGTTCAGTCTGGGGATGGGCTGGAAATGGTGGATCATAATGTTCAAGAGGGTGCTGGGACAATTGAAGTTCAACTGGTTTCAAAGCAACGGAGTGCTATCTGAGATGTTATTTTCAAAGCTTAATGTAAACGTTACTATCAAAGTACATAAATGTCACCATATACAACCCTGGCATTCATTTTCTTGTGGACATTCTCAGCAAATCTATAGGATAGTAACTGTAACAGGATCAATGAAAGATCAACCAGAGTGCAGGAGACAACAAACTGTGCAAATGCAAATATAAATAAACAGCAATAAATAATGAGATAAAGAGTCCTTGAAAGTGAGAACATTGGTTGTGGGAACATTTCAATGATGCAGGAAGTGAAGATGAGTGTAGTTATCCCCTTCTATTCAAGAACCTGATGTTGAGGGGTAGTAACTGAACCAATGCTTATAATATATTCATTCAATGTGCTAACAACCACTCTTAATCTATCAGTGAATGGAAGACCATGGAGTATCATTCTCTTTGATCTACTGGAAGTCTATACATTTGTATTTGAGAGATGTCATTTAATGTTGAGTGAACAATGAAACGAGTACTTAGTGGAGATGAACCTCCCACCACTTTCAGTTTGTTTTACTGGATTTGTCACTGCAAAACGTTCAGTTGCTGAATTTATACAAAGCTTTCTGTATTAATAAACTAACAACAAACAACAGGAATTCTGCAGATGCTAGAAATTCAAGCAACACACATCAAAGTTGCTGGTGAACGCAACCTGACGAAGGGTCTCGGCCTGAAATGTCGACTGCACCTCTTCCTAGAGATGCTGCCTGGCCTGCTGCATTCACCAGCAACCTTGATGTGTGTTGCCTGTATTAATAAACACATTTTTATATTGTCATCTTGTACGAAACCACACTACAGTTTTGGCAAAACATTCATCCAGTTCATACTCTCATGAGTTTTGTATGTTTGTATTCCATCAACAGCTCTCTCCTGTTCATCATGACTAGACCAGACTAGCATAAGCATCACTTTTGAACTAATGACCATTAAGCACAAAGTGCACTATATTCTCCTACAATAAAGCAGTTTTTCTTTCTGTTAGATCATGCTAACTATCTTGTTATTCCATCTCTAATAGATTGATGCAGTGTGTCACGCTAGGGACAAGAAGATTAAGCAGTGCTTTGACAGTACTCTTCAATACTTCTGCAAAACTTTATTCAAAGGCATTTACTCGCCTCTCAGAAACTGCTTCAAAGTGGTAAGTCACTGTATAATGTTGATAACATAAGTACTCAGTTTAATTAGCAGGGTGGCACGGTGGCATAATGGTTAGCACAACACTTTACAGTACCAGCGACCCTGGTTCAATTCCCGTCGCTGCCTGTAAGGAGTTGTAGGTTCTCTCTGTGACCGTGTTGGTCCAGTTGGTAGGTTAATTGGTCATTGTAAATTGTCTCGTGATTTGGCTAGGATTAAATTGGAAGATTGATTGGTGACGCCGGGGGACGTGCTCTATGCTGTATGTCAATAACTAAATAGAAATTTCATATAGTTGTGTTATTGTTCATATGTAATGCATTCATCAGATCATTTGATGTACACTTTGGTTACTAAACTTTATTTTTGGAGATTTTGACAATAAGAGTTGTGTGCATTTCAGGTTGACCCAGCACCTTTCTATGACATGTGCCTGAACGATGTGTGTGAGTCCTCAGATCTCCAGGCCGGCTGTAGCCTTGCAGCTGCCTTTGTCCACTTGTGCAACCGGAATTTTGTTCCTCTGCAACTTCCATCACAGTGTGGTAAATCTGACCAGTTTTCATTTGAATGATAAATAAAGTAACAATAATGTGTGGTGGTGCTGATTTACTAGCAAACTGAATTTTAACACTTGTCTGAAAAAGACAGTTACTGTTTTATACTTCAAGGCTGTGTGACCCCCAAAATCCCACTTTTAGAGGTATTTTTCAGTAGCCTAGTGATAGGGTCACTCTGAATTTCCCAGGAAACAGTAATAGCAATAGGTATGGCTTGAGTTAAATAGGATGATGATTGAGGAAAGAAGCCATTGCCCTTTTTAGTCCTTGCTTGTCTACACAAAATGGTCTATCTGAAATTAACTCAAATACTTGTAAATTCCCTTTGTGACCACTGGATGGCAGGTAATTGACCATTTGAACACAGGCTCATTTCAACCTAGGACCTCACTTACTACTGAATAGATTTTATGCAATGTGCATTCTAACAGCATATGGCTTATAAAACAAATGTTCTAAGTCCATGCTGGGCCCAGGGGAACACAGGAGAGTGGGAGAAAAATCATGGATAGAATGAACGGGTACCTGACTCAGCTGCTAATAGCTGGTAGTGGGGGTGAGAATGTGAGTTGGATACAATGATCAATTGGTTATGATGGGTCAGAGTGCTGAGATTAGTGGCCAGGTTGATAAATTTGATGGAACACTTGGGCTGGAATGAAGTTAAGCAGTGATCATAAACTTGATCAACTTTGGCGGGTTTTAATTGAAAGTGGACTTGCCTGATCTGAGTTCCCAGCGCTGGGCTTCAACCTACATTGTGTGGCCTTGTTTTAAGACAAATGCGTTGAATGCATAACTCACCAGTGGATGCCGACAAGGAACCAGCATGAATATTGTGATATACATCATAAAAGTGATTTGTTATTCCTGTTTCCATTGAGGCACACAATAACACGACACTATGATTTAATTTCTTGGCAATTACACTTATCTCCTGGTAATTGGTAAACTACTCCAGAAATCAAAAGCCAAAATGCAGAGTTTTAATTTACCAGATTTATTTAAGGGATATTTATAGAATTAAAGCATCTTTAGGCTAGGATGTTAATATATCTTTGGATGAGTGAATTCTTCCTAATCCCTTCTTCTTCCCCTTAACTCTGCAAATATCTACCCTTTACTCTAATGCTACCACATGCAGTTTCACTTTACTATCTATTAAATCTATCACGATTATGAGCCACTCTATGAAATCTCCCTTATTAACCTCCTTTACGAAACTGTAAGAACAAAACTAAGAACCATTGACCTTTGCACCATTCCAGTTAATCTCCTTCAAAACAACACACCCAAAATGCTGGAGGAACTCAGCAAAGCAGGCAGCATCTATGGAAAAGAGTAAAACAGTCGACGTTTCAGTCCGAGACCCTTCATCAGTCCAATTTCGGAAGAACATTGATAATGGCTGGGGTCACCCGTCTTGTAAAGACACTGCCCAGAAGAAGGCAATGGCAAACCACTTCTGTAGAGAAATTTGCCAAGGACAATCATGGTCACGGAGACCATGATCGGCCATGTCATATGATACAGCACATGATGATGATGGATGCTATCTTAAAAACATGGATTCTATCTTATGAATTCAATCAAATGTAAATCCAGAAGCAGGCAAGAAGTGGAACATTTGGATAATATGAGGATTAAGATGCATCTTTCATCTGGAAGTGAAATTAATCTGGACATTGTTTATAGACAATGGATTTGTGATAAAGACAGACAAGAAAAAGTTCACGCAACATGAAAGATTTTCTTTGTTGTACCATATTTCATTATACCCTTCAATTAATAAATAAATTCAGAAGTATGTGATTATTCAATTTTCATTCTAATCATTCATAGTATGTATAATGCAAAAAAATTTAAATGCTTTAAGTTTTCAGTCCATGTGAGAATTACCTGCTCAGAGAAATGGTTGGTCAGCGCAGCAGTAAAAAAAATTAGAGGGAACATTGGATTGTTCTGATAAGTATTTCAGAATAGCAGGCATAGGGTATTCAGCAAAACTTGCGGAAACACCTGTTCAAATAACTAGAGCACTTGAGGAAATTGAATTCAGTTAATGTGAATAAATACTATTGCTAATAATGAAGGTATGAAATTGTTAAATTGTTGTTTTAATAATAAACCTTTAGAGAAAGGAATCTTCTGTCCCGTTCTTGACCTGTTTATGATTCCAGAACCCATGGCGAAATGAATGCCATTTATTGGCATTTAAAATGGCCTTGAAGCTATTCAGTCAAGCATCACAGTCCATGAAATGTTGTTGCAATTAACTAATATCATGCTTTAAATCCACTGTGTTTCTCATCCCCATATCCTCAAAGTCCCTCAACAGATCTACCAGAGAGGTTCAATACATCAGATCATAAGACCATAAGATATAGAAACAGTATTATGCCATTTGGCCCTTTGAGCCTGTTCTACCATTTCATCATGGGCTGATCCAATTTTGCTCTCAGCCCCAGTCTCCTGCTTTCTCCCTGTATCCCATTGTGCCCTGACCAGTCAAGAATCTTATCAACCTCTGCTTTAAAGACTTGGCCTCCACAGCTGCCTGTGGGAAAGAATTCCACAGAGTCACCACTCTCTAGCTAAAGAAATTCATTCTCATCATTCTAAAAGGATGCCTCTCTATTCTGAGACTGTGTCCTCTGGTCTTAGACTCTCCCACCACAGGAACATCCTCTCCACATCCACTCTATCAAAGCCTTTCACCATTTGTTAGGTTTCAATGAGGTCACCGCTCAATCTTCTGAATTCTAGTGAATACAGGCCCAGAGCCATCAAATGCTCTACATGTATATTTCTGTATTGTCTTCTAAGTGCTTTGTTCTTTGTACAGTGACTGGAAAGGACAGCAGAAGTGTGCTAAATGATGATGTTGTAAACAGTGGACAATGGATGTCTATGAAACGTGCAGATGTTCTCTTTATTATTGAAGAAAGAGACTGTAATAAGCCTGTTATTGCAAAACTTCCTTCACTTATTAATTCATTGGTTGAAACCTTCAAAAAACAAGGTGGGTGTCTCATTCTCTAATGGGTTATTCAACAGGTAATTGGTTTGGCAACCAACAGTTAGGGAGATGGGTAGAGAATGTCAATGAATCTGGACAAGTGAATGATGGGAGGTCTCATATTGCCAATCAGCTGAGCGGTGTGAGTGGGATTTCAGGCCACTGGGACTACTACTTCACAATTTCATCTTAATTTATAGAACCTCACTTTTGAAATATGGAACGTATTACATATGCTGTCAAAAGACAGCCTGCAATTCTTCAGATTTGTGTTGGCTCTCCGACATCTGTAACGTTATTCAACATTTGTACCATTTCCGCTTTATCCCATATCTTCCTTCTATTTCCATTTACTCCGTCTCCAGAACAGAAACTTGATTAGAAATACCCAGAGTGAAAAAAAAGAAATACTGAGAACATTCAACGGGATTGGGAAGCATGTGCAGAGAAATAGAGCTAAACTTCAATTCAGACACCCTTCGTCAAGCCAGCTGAGTGTTTTCAGGATTTCCTACTTTTATTTCAGATTTCCAGCATCTGCACTTCCTTGATTTTCAGTTGGTCACAGTGAGCTTTATGGAAAAGTGACATGAGAGGAACTTTCCTGTCCATTACTTCTGAGAGGCAGCTTGCAGCATTGCTTTTTTCAGTGTCACATCTGAGAAAGTATTTTTAAGTTCTCCAGTCAAAATGAATGACTCAGATAGAAGCAACACACATCAAAGTTGCTGGTGAACGCAGCAGGCCAGGCAGCATCTCTAGGAAGAGGTACAGTCGACGTTTCAGGCCGAGACCTTTCGTCAGGACTAACTGAAGGAAGAGTTAGTAAGAGATTTGAAAGTGGGAGGGGGAGGGGGAGATCCAAAATGATAGGAGAAGACTGGAGGAGGAGGGATGGAGCCAAGCGCTGGACAGGTGATTGGCAAAGGGGATATGAGAGGATCATGGGACAGGAGGTCCGGGGAGAAAGACAAGGGGGGCGGGAACCCAGAGGATGGGCAAGGGGTATAGTCAGAGGGACAGAGGGAGAAAAAGGAGAGTGAGAGAAAGAATGTGTGTATAAAAATAAATAACGGATGGGGTATGAGGGGGAGGTGGGGCATTAGCGGAAGTTTGAGAAGCCAATGTTCATGCCATCAGGTTGGAGACTACCCAGACGGAATATAAGGTGTTGTTCCTCCAACCTGAGTGTGGCTTCATCTTTACAGTAGAGGAGACCATGGATAGACATGTCAGAATGGGAATGGGATGTGGAATTTAAATGTTCACCAGCAACTTTGATGTGTGTTGCTTGAATTTCCAGCATCTGCAGAATTCCTTTTGTCTCAGATAGAAGCAGTGTTTGTAAACTAAACCTCAACTGATTTGGAGCTTTATGCATGAAACCCTTAGGTTTAGGTCTCTAAAGCAATTCTGGTTGTAGATTTGTTTTTTGTTATCTTGTCACCCTCATTACTTAGAGTTGACAGACTGCATGGGCAGGGTCATTATAATAGCTTCTTATAATTGAGGGGGCTTGGATTTCATAATTGTAATGAAGTTAAAAGTTATATAAACTGTCAATGGTATTTATCAAACTGGAGAGAATATGACCGTGGTTTTTCACTTTTTTTTCCACAGGACTCTCAGATGTAAAATTTGGTTTCATTGGCTTTGGTGACAATGGAATACATGAACAGCATCTCCTCACTGTGAGAAGCGATAACACAACCTCCCTCCCATGGTACTTGGAAAAAGAGCCAGGGTAAGACTGTAACTTAGCCATATTACTGCAGTGAATGCCTTTTAGGGGCCTTTGTACTGCTGAATATAACCCTCCTACAAATTAAAATGTAACTCTACTCTTTTAACAAGTATACAGTCTTAGAAAAAAATACCTTTAGGGTGTCTTTATACAGAAGTTGGTAGTTGTGTAATAATAGTTAATTATTACACAGTAGAATGAGCTGCCAGCACAAGTGGTGTATGCAAGTTCAATTTCAATGTTTAAAAGAAGTTTGGATAGGTACATGGATGGTAGGGGTATGGAAGGCTATGGTCCAGGTGCAGGTTGATGGGAGTAGGCAGCTTACATGGTCCAGCATGGACTAGATAGCCTGAAGGGCCAATTTATGAGCTATGTTTTTCTATGACTCTATGTTTAAATGAACATAAGACAACAAAAAAAGACTTTAAAAAATTCATCTATTCTTATTTCCTGGAAATGTTCTGTGTGTTTAAATAATGAAATAGTCAGTTTATAATTTTATATGGAAATATAATAACTACAGTTTTTAAACTCAACCTCATATTACTGCCATGTGCAACAACTGGACAATCTAGAAGAGTTTCTAGGTTGTACCATTTGTGTACTATTGAATTTTGTACTGTTCAATGGAACTGAATCTTCATGGTTGTGGTCAATACTGCTATATTGCATCTTTTCTCAATGTAGCCAAGGCCAATTTATTGACTCTTGCGAACCAATGAAGTAACGAGTTGATCCCACTACAGCATCCTGCTATTAATCCAATTGAGACCTCAGAGAAATTGCATTAACAGCTATATGCTGGGCTGCTTCTACCAGTAAAAGTTGATGTTCACCTTCTCATTCTATAAAAATCATAAAATGTACAGTATTAAAATCAACACATGCGCATGCGCCAGTCGTGCATGCAGCCTGTTACCACCGTTCCGACCAGTATTCTTACTTTTTAACTTACGTTACTTTTTGTATTTTTTTTCACGGTAACACGTCGAAGCAGCACCCTCTCTAACATGCTGGTAAAAACCCTTTTATTTGGGTTTTTAGCGCTGGAAATAGTTACATTCTGACACGTCTCATCAGTGGGACAGAAGCATGGCTGCATTGTTCATTCCAGGGACCAGCTGCTTGCACTTATGCCGGCCGGTTTAGCGAGCAGAGCGGCGGATACCCCTGCTGAAATCTGGAGGAAAACACACAGAGGATGCAGAGGGGGATCACAAAGTCGAGGAAAGAGGACCGGGTCGAGACAACAGAGACTTATGGAGAAGAGGAGTTCGGTGGGTAATAAAATGGATGAGTTCACGGCGCTAGCCAGGCGTCAGAGAACATTTCGGGAGTGCAGTGTTATGTGTTTCACTGGAACGGGGCTGCACGAGGACATACCCGATCAAAACTTTTCCATGGAGGGCTTCCAGACCGTTCAGGCTGACCGGAAGTGCACTGAGAGCAGTAAGCGTAAAGGAGTTGGGTGCTTACTGTTCTGGTTAACAACAGATGGTGCAATCCGGGTCATATTACGATCGAGGAACGTGTTTGTAGACCGGATATTGAACTTTTTACTGTTGGACTTCGGCCATATTCCACCGAGATACAGCACTGGGCGGCACGGGAGGTTGTTCCTGCCTGTAGCCATCAAACTTGCCGCTCCTCCCATGGAGGGTCAGACACCCTGAGCCAATAGACTGGTCCTGGACTTATTTTCCATCTGGCATAGTTTGCATTTTGTTGTTTGATTGTTTGTGGTTTTTGTATTGCTATATTTATGCTCTATTCTTGGTTGGTGTAGCTGTGACGAAACCCAATTTCCCTCGGGATCAATAAATTATATCTATCTATCTATCTATCTATCTAACACTTTTGGCCCACCACTTCCACCATGACTGTGATGCTAATCTATGCCTTTCTCATCTAAGTACCTGTCCAAATTCCTTTAAGTTTTGCAATTGCATCTGCCCCAAATACCACTTCTGGCAACTCTTGCAGGTACTTTCCACCCTCTGTGGGAAAAGCTTTCTCCTTAGATCTCCATTTTGTGTGATGACAATGCACCTAAGTTTGAGTTCTTGATCTTCCTAAGTCTGAGCTCAGTTCTCCTCCTATGTTTAGCTGTGTGAAACACCACAGAAAAATAAAACAGCTCAAGTATGTAGAAGTCATGGCATCCACTTCCCACAAACAACAGGCAGTAATTGTCTCCTACAAGAGTTTTGCCACTTACTCTTACCATGCAATGGCATTACCATTGAGTCTTACCCCGACTCCAAGTCCCCTCAACATCCTGGAGTTCATCATTGATTAAAAAAGAAACTCAAGTAATGCAACCTCAAGATCAGACACTGGTGTCTGACTGAGAGACATGTCATCAGACCTAAGTCTGTCTAAGGCACAAGGTGGGGTATGACAGAATCTCCATTAGATGAATGCAACTACAGCAGTACTCAATAAGTTCAACACCATTCAGAAACAATGCAGGGTTGGAAGGCTTGTCATATGAAGAGTGTTTGATGGCTCTGGGCCTGTACCTACTAGAATTCAGAAGAAACTTATTAAATGTTGAAAGGCCTTGATAGAGTGGATATAGAGAGGATGTTTCCTGTGGTGGGGGAGTTTCAGGCCAGAGAACACTGCATCGCAGTAAAGGGGTGTCCTTTTAGAACGGAGATTAGGAGGAATTTCTTTAACCAGAGAGTGGTCAAGTTGTGGAGACCAAGTCTTTAGTTATACTTAAAGCAGAGGTTGTTAGATTCTTGATTAGTCAGGGCCTGAATGGATACAGGAAGAGGGCAGGAGACTGGGGCTGAGAAGGGAAAATGGATCAGCTATGATGAAATGGTGGAGCAGACTCAATGGGCCAAATGGCCTAACTCTGCTCCTATATCTTATGCTCATATGGTTTTCTGTACTGGAACCCCACTCACTACCCATAGCCTTTGTCACCCCACCAGCAATGTGCTCAGGCCTGTGCATGTGCCGTCTACAAAATTCAGTGCAAGGATTTGTCTGAGTGCGGAACTTTCCAATTCCATGACTTCAGCCATCAAAATGGACAAGGGCAAAGGCACACGTGAACAAAACCAGCTATAGAAAATGCTCCATGTCACATGCCATCCCAATGTGGAAATACGTTGCTGGTTCTTCATTTCCATTGGTTCTAAATTCTGGAACACGCTTCCTAAAATGCAGTAAGAGTATTATCATTGGAAGGATGTAAATGGTTCGCCATCACCTTCTCAAGGGCAATTGAGAATAGACAATCAATGCTAGCTTTGCAAGCCTTTCACCCATCATGTAAATTGGATATGTTACATTGAACAATTCCATTTGCCAGTGGTCAAATATCAATTAAGGAAAATGTGTCTGTCAAAGCATTCAACCAATCCATAATGCATGGATGACAACCTTATTGATTCAGTTTTGGAAGAGCAAAGTTAATGCAAAATACATGCCAGTATCTTTAGTGGAACAAGGACTGGAGGTGCAAATTTTTGACTGCACTGCAGCTTTTTGATATTTTGCAGCAGAATTTGAAGGTAATCATTGAGGCAGGGTTACACCCGGCAGAGGTAGACATGGACTTCCTGTTGTTGTTTACAGTGTGTGTCCTGGTGGAGGTGGATGATTGTGATGCAAAACTTGGCGGTTTCCAACTCAAAGCTCACAATTTTGGTCCTGTGCTATTCTAATGTTAGCCAGAGATTGGTCAGAAGACTTTAAAAATGAATCGTAAAGCTCCAGTCCTGAATATGTTACATATGTTTTATCTGTACACCTTCCAGTAATCTGATGTTCACCCACAATGCCACTCTCAACGTGCCAGCCGCTGTGAAACTGGTCGCTCAGTGGCCTTTCCGCAGTAAAGCAAGCAAGAGTGCCATTCTTCTGACCTGTTCCAGATGTCATCAGAATGACAAGGTAACCCCATATTAATTGCACTACACTGTATATTGATCTATCCTTCACCCATTTTGTAGAGTATAACTGAACATATTCTTCACGTAACTTATCATCCATATTATAGCACAGGAAACAGAATATTTTCAGAGGTTGATTATTATGAATGTTGGTTTTTCTTGGCACCTTGCAGATGCAAACAATTATCCTCTCTTCCACTGCAAAATCCAGATGAGTAAACAAAGGAGTAGTAATCCTGTTACAATGGGATATAACCCTGACTGGTTTACATCAACCCTTTGCTTTTTCAGTTCCCTGTTTGATCTGCTGTGCCTTTCTTAAGGGTCAGGGGTCCTTTAGATGGACATAATTTTTTTAAAGAGGGAGGCTGGTCCAATTAGAGAAGAAATTCATTACTTTGGTCTGGTGAATCCATAACTGTAGCATTGAGGGTTTTCATGGGTGCCAAATGGAAAAATTTACCAAATGTTCTCTTATTATTAATGTAAGAAGGGCCTTGAGATGGACTGAAAATTTATATACAGTCCTTTCCGACCAGATGGGCAGTCTGAATGGATAGTGGTTTATATTCTAGTAATTCACCAGGACTAAATATGATACATCATTTCACTATCTAAGAAACTTTACAACTAGGCGTTTGGCATAGCATTTGTACTGCAGTCAGGCCTGATCTTAGTGACAGTTTTGTAATGATTTATCCTCCTCTGATCAGTCCCAGATGCTGCCTTTTCTAACTAACGTGCTTAAATCATTCTTCTGACACCACTACCAATTTCCTTTATATCGTTAGGCATCTGGGGATACTTTGCAGAATATGCTAACATCATCTGGGATTGTACTACATGTTCTAAAGGGCATGACATTTCAGATGAAGAATGGAGAGAGTGATGCCAGAATTGCAGGCTTAGACAGCACCTATCTCTTTCGAGTCAGCAGTACTGGCTACAGTAAGAATCGATCCTTCAAAGCATTACACCATCACATCATGGTAAGTTTATATTATTTCAAATGGATAATCCGGTTTGTTGGAGAAATATTTAAAGAGCCCATTTTGCTGTATGGAAAAAACAGTTGTTTATTTGTCCATCTTGGGCACGAGCCTACAAAGTACCCAGGACATCTTCCAGGGAGCGGTGTCTCAGAAATGCAGCGTCCATTATTAAGGACCTCCAGTACCCAGGGCATGCACTTTTCTCACTGTTACCATCAGGTAAGGAGGTACAGAAGCCTGAAGGTACACACCCAGTGATTCAGGAACAGCTTCTTCCCCTCTGCCATCTGATTCCTAAATGGATATTGAACCCTTGGACACGACCTCACTTTTTTTAAATATACAGTATTTCTGTTTTTTACACGTTTTATGTGGATTCAATATACTGTACATATATTGTAATTTATTTATTTATTATTATTTTTATTTCATTTATTTTTTCTCTATATTATGTATTGCAGTGAACTGTTGCTGCAAGTTAACAAATTTCATGTCACATGTCAGTGATAATAAACCTGATTCTGATTCTGATTCTAAATGGTTGTTTTTATCCCCAGCTAATACCTAGCTGGAAACAGCTATTTCAAGCTAGCTGATAACTTGCCTGCTGATGCATCGTGTAGCCTCATCAGTGTGCAACGCTCAATATTAATTTGAGGGGTGATTGATAAGTTTGTGGCCTAAGGTAGACAGAGTCAATTTTAGAGAACCTAGCACATTTATTTTTCCTACATTTGCACACTTCGTCCAGCGGTCGTGGAGCATACGGATCCCTTCTTTGTAGAAGTCGGTGTCTTGGACCTCCAGAAGTGGTCCACAGCAGGGGTGATTGATAAGTTTGTGGCCTAGGGTAGAAGGAGATGAGTTATTAACTTCAAACTTTCTGCATTTTCACTCAGAGTTGAACTGCACGTGCATGTACCGAGAGCTGTATAACTCACGTCCTTCTACCTTAGGCCATGAACTTATCAATCACCCCTGCTGTGGACCACCTGGAGGTCTATGATGCTCTTGTTATATGCACGTGCAGTTTAACTCTTTGAGTGATAATGCAGAAAGTTTGAAGTTTAGAACTCATGTCCTTCTACCTTAGGCCACGAACTTATCAATCACTCCTGCTGTGGACCACTTCTACAAAGAAGAGGTCTGTACGCTCCATGACCGCTGGACTAAGTGTGTAAATGTTGGAGGGGACTATGTTGAAAAATAAATGTGTTAGGTTTTATAAAATTGACTCCTTCTACCTTAGGCCATGAACTTATCAATCACGCCTTGTAATTAGTTCCCTCAACGTGTAAGATATCTTCAGAAGTCTCAAATAATAAAATTCAGTTCTACAATCCATTATTAAATTTAACTACTTGCAAATTTGTTGATTTAGCTATTGATTATACTGTCTCAAATAAATCATACAGTATCAAAACAGTATCAGTAAATACAGACAAGTGGATTCATGGCACAGTTAGGTTGTTAAGAACAAAGGTTTTTTTAAAACAAAAATATTCAAAAGCCATAAAAGGAAATTTATGAAACTGCAAATTCATAAATTCTTCTGCCATCCAATTTCTGAATGGACATTGAACTCACGAACATTACCTCCACTACTTTTTACTACTATTTTTACTTTTTACACTTATCTAATTTAACTATTTGTATTTATTCATTCATTCATTAATGTAATCCACAATTTTTTCTCTATTACTGTGTACTGCATTGAACTCCCGCTGGAAAGTCAACAAATTTCAGAATGTATGCTGTTGATATTAAACCTGATCCTGATTCTGATTGGTATCAGTCACTGTGAACTATTAAAATAATGTTTGAAGACAGAATATAATATTAATGGTAAGACTCTTGGCAGTGTGGGGGATCTGAGAGATCCTGGGGTCCATGTCCAGAGGACACTCAAAGCTGCTGCGCAGGTTGACAGGGTTGTTAAGAAAGAATATGGTGTACTGGCCATCATCAACCATGGGATTGAGTTCAAGAACTGTGAGATAATGTTACAGCCTATATAAGACCTTGGTCAGACCCCACTTGGGGTACTGTGTTCAGTTCTGGTCACTCAGTACAGGAAGGATGTGGATACTATAGAGAGAGTGCAGAGGAGATTTTCAAGGACGTTGCCTGGATTGGAGGGCGTACCTTATGAGAATAGGTTAAGTGAACTTGGCCTTTTCTCTTTGGAGTGACGGAGGATGAGTAGTGACCTGATAGAGGTGTATAAGATGATGAGGGGCATTGATCATGTGGATAGTCAGAGGCTTTTTCCCAGCGCTGAAATGGCTAACATGAGGAGGCATTGTTTTAAGGTGCTTGGAAATAGGTACAGAGGGGATGTCAGGGGTAAGTTTTTCACACAGAGCATGGTGAGTGTGTGGAATGCACTGCCAACAGCGGTGGATGAAGTGGATACAATAGAGTCTTTTAAGAGACTCTTAGATAGGTACATGGAGCTTAGAAAGATAGAGGCCTATGCGCTAGGGAAATTCTAGGTAGTTTCTAGAGTAGGTTACATGGTCGGCACAACATTGTGGGCCAAAGGGCCTGTAATGTGCTGTAGATTTCTATGTTCTATGTTCTTGTTAGAACTACAACATTATCTCAAGTTTCATGACAGCATTTTATCATTTTCAGGACAGAAGTTCCACTTAGAAGTTTTATTTACTTCAAAGATTGTTGCAAATTCTTTAATTTCCCCTTCTTACAGAAGGTTTTCTTAATCCCAATTTAATACCTTCTTAAGAAACTCCCAACGGAACCTCGAGTCCCTAAATCCTGGCTGTTTATTACAAGCTTTTCAGTCTATATTAACTGAGCTAATGATCATAGCAGTATTTACATTCCAGAACAAAATGGTGGCAGAATGATCCCATTCAGAAATGTCTTCTATTTCTAATGCTTTTAATTTTGTCTTTCAGTTGCCTTCTGAGGACGTGTGCCTAGCTGCAGCAATCAAATCGGGAGGAGCAATATTTGACTCTACACATTTCCTCAGACAAAGCAAACGTTTTCTCCATTTGTTTAGCTGCCAAGTCACTAGGATGGATAAAACTGGCATATGTGAGAGCCACCAGTCCATTACAGATTGAGCTGGCTTCATTTGGTGCAGATGACCCCTGTGTTATAGATGTTCACCCCTACAGAATTTCTAAACTACTACCCAGAAAATTGAGATATGGAATAAAGTTTGTTCTCATGTAAATTATGTGGGGGTAATAAATAAGTAGACACTTCTTTGCATCACATTTCTTGATGCATGTACAGATGATGCAGCATCATATTACAGATGCAGACTGTTTTCTAAAAACACACCCTCTCTGTAATTTGAGGGAGTAGTCTGAATTTGAGTTGACTACTTCATAGTAAAAAGAATATCATATACTTATAGCAGTAGATTTACAATGTGGAGAAACAAACTGTGGAATTAGAAATCTTAGTTTCAGATTACAGATTATACAGTGATGTCATTGTATATGCTGCTCTGGATTACAAATTAATCTTTAAACATTAAATCAAACTCTTTATTTCTACCCCAAGACTTGCTTGTATAGTCTTGACAGAATAATTTTTAAACTCTCTAATCCTTGTTATTTTCTTCTCAAAGTTTTCTTGAATGTTTGCTGGGAAGAATTACTGCTGAAAATGAGAGGGGGCTAAATATAGCAGATGAAAAAAGCTGCAAAAGCCCAGGCATTAAAACTGCTGTGGCATTTCACTCTAATAAAACAGCAAGGTGACTCACGTCAGGAAGTACTTCATTCACAGCATTGCCTTGTGGGATTATAAAAGAACAGCCATCTATTCAATACACTTTAAACACTATCAGTGTTGTGTGAAAAACAGTCTGGATATTTGATGTCAGTGAGTTTAACATAGGTGAAAAGTAAATGTTTGATTTTGAGCATAAAGTAAGACTTATTTAATCCTTCTGCATGGTACTCTGAGAAACAGCAGAAAATATGAGAGGTCATTTTGCATTGTATTCAACTAAATAAAGCACAGAACAGAACTTGGTCTGTACAAAGTCTCAAGACACATTTGATGAGTTCAAACCATGTAATAAATGAGACTCAGCTGACTTGGCAACGTTGTACAAATTCTGAGATATTGCAGTCTGAGAACTTCCACAACACATCTGAAATGTTGTAGGAAGAAGATTTATTATTGTACTTTCTAGAGGTCATTTGGTGAGATAGTGTGTCAGTTTCTGTAGGGATTAATGATATCCCCAGTGCAAGTCAGTGTGTTGCTTGATAAGTTGAAGATGTTATATGGCAGTTATAGTCTGACAGATCTAGTGACTGCAGTAGTACCAGCATGGGGTAAATATGGGTGTTAAAGGTGCTGAGAATTGAAACCACTGGTTTCTTTATCAAAAGCAATAAGCTTTAGCATGACTTACTGGGGTCTTTATTACTGGCATGAGATTGAATGATGTACCAATTATGAAAATAATATGCAGGACATCAAGAAAGACAACTAGTTATTGAGTTGCAGCAATAATTTAGTGCAGAATTTGTAAATATCTTAATATTGGACATATTTGTGCTTTTTCATTTTGTCTGTCCCTTGGACCATTTTTGTTTTTGCTAATAAAGAAGTCTTTGATTTTGTTAACTTTAAGTACCAGTTAGAGTTTGCAGTCAGTCAGAGAATTATAAATGTTATCTCTTCTTGGACTTAATGTGAGCTGAAACATTTCTTTTAGCTACATGTTCAAAAGCTCAATCAATTAGCAAGAGTACCGTAAAAATAATATTACCTGCTGGTTTACTAAACCTGTTTTCAATTGAAATATGTGTTGTTGGAGTCAAGAGAAAACCATCTTTTGAATCATAGTTTCTTGGTGTTTCAATTTTGTTTTTTGCTATTAATATATATTTAAATAAAAACTTTTTGTTGGTTTCCTGTCATTCTAACTTGGTCATTTGAGGAAACTGAGTCATGTAAATATTTTCAGTGGCTCAGTTGCCCTTTACCTCAATAATGTAGTACACTTTTACATTTTGGTTGCGTTTATCATTTTTTTAGTTCCTGTGTGCATCTAGTCTTAATGTGATTTGTTGTTAAATCCTGAGTACTGAAATCATTCTACAATAGCAATTAAATGAATGTGATATGTAAATTTTCAGGCTTAAATGTGTTTGTGTAACCAATACCAGCAGTATTTTTGATGTTTAACTTGATGACAAATAAACAAAAATAAACTCAGAATTGTGTGATGAGTCCCTTAACTGGTAGCAGTTACTACTGCATAATAGAAAGTGATCTTTCTGCATCCTTTATCAACATTTTGTATCATTTTAACTTGTTGTATAACTGAGATTAATATATTTAAAAGAATCCAGAAAATGTGGAGAATAATAGGCAATGCTAGTAACTTGTATCTTTCATTTTATGAAATACAGTGTGGCTTAAGGATATTTGCCTTGTACTCAAGAAAAGACTGGAGAGAACAGTTTCTGGTACGATGTTCTATGCTGGAAAAAGTCCAACAGGTCGAGCAGCAGCTACAGAGGTGAAAGGTGTAAATTGACATTTCAGGTTAACCCCCTGCATTAGGACTGAGGCAACCTTTCCTGTTTCCAACATATAGTCATACAAAAGGTGAGTAGATGACACATGGGACCAGGTGGAGAGACAAGATGGACAGGTGGAACCAGGAAGGGAGAGGAAATGAGGGAAATGAACAAAGCGAGACTGGTGAATAAGTGTGGGAGAATACTGGGGTGGAGGTTACCTAAAACTGGAAAATTCAATGTTCATACCATTGGGTTGTAAACTAACCAAGCAGAATAAGAGGTGTCAGTTTTTTTAATCCGCATTTGACCCCTCTTTGGTAATTGAGAATGCTCAGAGCAGACAGGTCAGATAGAAGTGGGAAAGAGAGTTAAATAACGGAAGCTCCTGATGACCATTGCAGATAGCTGCTCAGCAAAGCAATAATCTAGTTACACTTTGTTTTACCAATGTGGAGGAGCCCACACTGCGAGCACCAAATGCAGTAAACCAGGTTGGAAGAGATGCAGCCTCACCTGGAAAGACTAGGCCTCTTGACTACAGGTGTTGCATTTCCGTGAATTGCAAGTGAAGGAACGAAGAAGGCAGGTAATGGTGGGTGGAGATAGATGAGGGGAACAGGGAGTCCTGGAGAGCATGGTCCCTGCAGAAAGGAGTTGGGCGAAGGAAGGGAAAGATGTGACAAGTTATGGGACTTAGTCAGAGATAGTATATCCCATCCTCTTCATGCTTTTGTCCGGTGGCTTGAAGAAGTATTGAACCCCACAACTACTTTAACATTTTACTGTCTCATTTTCTAAATTTAAAATATATTGAAGTAGGATTTTTGAACTAATCTACTAAACATTGTGCATCATGTCAAGTCAAAAGAAAAATTCCGAAACCTGTCAACAATTTACTTAAAATTGAGAACAAAATTTGCGAGGTTCAAAAAGTATTCATCCCCATTGTAATCACTACACTACATCTGGTGCAGTACTGTATTACCTTACCAATTCGCCCAATTTGTTGTAGAAAATTGGAGGATCAGCTGTTTTCAACAAATTCAGAAGAGTAAATACCCCCTCTCTCTGTTGGGTCCAACGGTATGGTAGATTTTGAACAGACCAAACCAAAATGAAGACAAAAGTGCCTTTAAGACAAGTCAGAGAAATGATAATAGAGAAGCACAAATCTGGGGAAGGGTACAAGACCATCTCAAAGGCACTGAACGTAACTCAGAGCTCAGTGCGGTCCATCATGGAAAATCTGGAAAGATATGAAACCACAGCCGCTCTATCTAGATCAGGCTACACCTTTAAAATTAGTCACTGGAGAAGAATGGCACATGCAAGAGAGGCTACTGTGATGCCAACAGTCACTCTGAGTGAGCTGCAGAGATCAGTGGCTGCAACTAGAAACTAAATTCAAGGCCCCACAATCTCTAAGGCCTTGCACACATAGGGTAGTTATGGAAGAGTGGTAAGGAAGAAGCCCTGGCTAAAAGAAAAGTGTGTCCTTGCCCAGTAAGACTTTACAAAGCTTCACTTGGAAGATACTGTAAAGATGTGAAAGAGCGTCTTGTGGTCAGAGAAGAATAAAGTGGAACTTCTTGGCCTCAATACAAAGCAGTATGTGTGGTGTAAATCTAATACTGCGCATCAGCCAGGTAACATCATTCCTACTGTCAAGTATGGTAGAGATAGCATCATGCAATGGGGATGCTTTTCAGCAGCAGGGAATGGAAATCCGGCCAAGATTAATGGGGAAGATGAATGCTGCTAAATACAGAGAGATCTTGGATAAAAACATGCTACCCTCTGCCAGCAAGCTTAAACTGGAGAAGAAGTTCATCTTTCAGCAGGACAATGACCCAAAGCTTACTGCCGCAGCTACCATGGAGTGTCTTCAAATGAAGAAAATTGATGTGCTTGAGTGGCTCAGTCAGAGTCCTGATCTTAACCCAATCGAACATCTCTGGCAAGACCTCGAACTTGCTGTCCACCCCTGCTCCCCAACTAACCTGGCACAGCTTGAACAATTTTTCAAGGAGGAATGGGCCAATTTTGTTCCATTAGATTAAATAGATTAGACTCAACTTTATTGTCATTGTGCTGAATACAGATACAAAGCCAATGAAATGCAGTACTGAGACAGTACAATATAGTTGCAATACTGCTTAGTGCTGTGATGTGAGGTTCCACAGGGTCACAGCCTCAGGGAGGAAGCTCTTCCCGTGCTTGCTGGTGCAGGAGCAGAGGCTCCTGTAGTGCCTACCAGATGGGAGGAGAGTAAAAAATTCATGGTTAGAGTGAGATGCATCCTTGATCATGCTTTTTGCCCTGTCCAGACAGCATTTATGGTAGTTGTGGGCAATTGGGTGCTGATAATCCACTGGGCAGTTTTCCCCACATGCTGGAGCACTTTGCAGTCCGATACGGGACAATTGCCATAACACACTGAGATGTAGTTGGTGAGTATGCTCTTAATGGTACAGCGGTAAAAATCCGTCAGTATCCTGGGACAGAGGTGAACTTTCTTGATGCTCCGCGGGAAATAAAGGCGCTGTTGCGCCTTTTTGATCAGAATGGAGGAGTTCAGGGACCAGGTGAGATCCTCGGAAATGTGGACACCAAGGAACTTGAAGCTTGATACGCGCTCCACTACAGCTCCGTTGATGTAGATGGGGACGTGAGTGTGACTCCTGGCATGCCTGAAGCCCACAATGGTCTCCTTGGTCTTCTGGGTGTTAAGGGCCAGGTTGTTGTCGGCATGTCACGCGACCAGGTGCTGGACCTCTTCCCTGTAGGCTATCTCGTCATCCCCTCTGATCGGGCCAACCACCATGGTGTCGTCTGCGAACTTGATTATGGAGTTAGAACCATGTACAGGAACACAGTCATAAGTGAAAAGGGAGTACGTATAGGAGAGGGCTCAGCACACCAAGTTGTGCAAAACTAATAGAGACTTATCCAAAAAGACTACTGTCTGTAATAGCTGTGAGAGTTGGTTCAATTAAGTACTGAGCAAAAGGGGATGAATACTTTTGAACTGCTGATATTTTGGTTTTTGAATGTTTAGTTTTTTATGCTTTACAATTTTCCCTGTTTTTTTTTGGCTCTGTTGTGGTGGGTGCATTGGGGGGGGGGTGCGGAAGAAGCATGTGATTCACAAATAAAAATTCTCAGTTAAATTGATCAAAATCCCTGGTTGTAATACTCACTTATGTGAGCAACAGGTTGAGGGCTGAATACTTTTTCAAGGCACTGTTGAATGGTAACTTTTCCTCTTCCTTCTCAATCCTGATTCAGGGTCCTGTCCCAAAATGTCAACCACCTTTTTGTCTCCATAGATGCTGCCGGACACTCTGAACTTCTTCCAGAAATCTGTTGTTCCAGGTTCCAGTATCTTCAGTCTCTTTTTTTTTTTTACTTCTGTTCCATGTTTGATTTTTGTTTCTGCAGTCACAACCGGGACATTATTAGAGTTTCCATCAGTGAAAAAAATGGCCACACCCTCCTTGTTTAGTCCATCCCTGGTTCAAAGTTGCCCATACGTTGCATGAAACCAATAGTCAGGATCGATATTCAGAAGGATCTGTATAAATTCCCATATTCACTCTCTAAGACCAACAGGTGGAGGAATGTGCAGTTGTATTGTTAATATTTGAAACATTTCTAAAGCCAAATTTTTCTACTTTGGAACCCAAAATCACATTTTCCATAATCTTGCATTAATTAAGTATCAATATCTGTGGTTTTGAATTTATAGATACAATATTTCATTTTCCACAGGGGAGCAACATATCCATCCAAATAAAAATTTGTCAATGACTGGCTTATTCTCTAGAAGGGACCTTACAAAATTCTTAAGTCTATGACGATGCTGATAGACCTTTTTGTTAAATACTTTCCATATAGGAGAAGGATTGCTGGGAAAATAATTTGATTCCTTGCTAAATAATCTAGTAAAATCAAAATTCAATGATGCAATCTTATATTTTTCAAATATGAGTTTCTGATTGTGAGGCGCAAGTCCATGGAGTGGAGGTAGTAAGCAAGGAATAGGTAGGAGGGCCCTGGGCTGAAAGCAAAATTGTTGCAGTTAATTAGACCCTGCTGGCTGAAAGTTCCTTCACGGTGATCATGTGGAAAGAGTCAGGAACAGTAGGATAATTTTATTTTGCAGAATCCCTTCTAGTCTGACAATGTTATCTCCAAGAATAATGATCCCTGGTGAATGGAGAACCTGCTGATGCTTCAATTTCTAGTTTCGCAATGATAATTTTGAATCATACAAGTTTAAGATTTTGACAAGAGCCTTCCTGGCATGAACATTCCTAAGTGAAATATCTGATCATCAGAAGGGGCCAAAAATGGTGGTACTCATTCACCATAAGCATTTTTGTTTTTGTGAGAAGAAAAAAGTGTGTAGTAGACCGACGGTCACATGATTTGTCTTTAAGCCATTAAAGAAACTCAACTGTGAACTAAGGAGTAAGAACAGAGTACTGTTTCTAGCATAATCCAGTTTAATTGAAGGAGACATCATTAGAGAGCATAAACTTGATTTCCACAGTTGTGTAGATGTCACACAATTGCATATGTCGGTTGAGCCTGAGGATGATCGTACCCTTATCTTTTCTGACTTCTGGTATGGCTGAAATAAACAAATGGATGAGCAATAATTTCCTAAAGCTAAATGAAGATAAAACTGAAATACTCTTGGTTGGTCCCAAAGCCAAAAGAGGTGCACTTCTTGATAAACTTGGGAACTTGGCTCCCCTTGTAAAATTAGCAGTAACTAAAGAAAGTGACCAGAGCAGCATTTCTACTCTTAATTAATATTGAAAAGGTACTTTTGTGTCTGTCACAAAATGATGCTGATAAACTTATTCACACCATGATACTGAATAGACTAGATTACAGCAATGCACTTTTTACTGGCTTTCCAAAGCAATCTATTGACAAACTTCAGTTCATTCAGAACACTGCTGGTAGGCTTTTAACCAAAACTAGGATTTGGGAATATATCACTCTTGCACTAGCTTCTCTGCATTGGCTTCCTGTATCTTTTTAAATTATTTTAAAATTCTCTTACTTGCTTTTAAAGTTCTTAATGGTCTGGGAGCAGAGTACATCACAGAATCATTTTTTTGTTTTATAATCCCGCAAGAGCTCTCAGATTTCCTTCCACTAGTCTCTTAAATTTAAACAATCTCCCTCAAAAGATAATTGGCACATTAGCTTCTTTGAACTACATCCTTAAACTGTGGAATTTAATACATAAACTGTAAGGTTTACAGACTCAGTTGACACTTAAAAATGGCACCTCCAAACCTATTTATTTAACCTTGTTTTTAACTAACAATTTTTTGTCTTTTATTTTCATGTTTAGTTTTATTTTATATTCATGTTTGCACTTTGTCTCATTAAAAAGTACTGTGAAATACACTATCTGTATAGAAGTACTCTATAAATAGAGTTATTGTTATTATTCATTTTATATCCATTTAATCTCCCTAAATAATCCAATATCTCCTTTTGAAGAGAAAAAAAATCAGGAAAAACTTATGGATATTTGCAATAGTATGGAATGCCTGAATTCCAGCATGTTCCCCATCTTGGAATGCTGACGTTATTAGAAAACAAGGAAGGAGAATGAAAGAGTCATGCTTAACCATCTCTTAAATAGTAGACAGAATAGGTGTACACTGTGTGCAATGTTTAATATATTTCCTGTATAAGTGATCATATCTGTACGTTTTCCCCTGAGTTCTTCACAAATGCACGTCCAAAATCTATTACTCCTGTCTGATAAAGTCCTAACCTTCACAAAATCTACTATTTATTATGCAATATTTTTAACGGAGTCAAGTAGGCTACATAATATGACTATTACAGTAACACATCAATTACTGTGGAAGTTTCTCTGGTGCATGTAAAACAATATGCTAGACCATCTTTTCACTATATAATAAAACTAATATATGAGTGATCATAGATGGGAACGATGATTATTCATACAAAAATTGAGGGAGATCCCCACTGTTGAAGGCAGCTTTCATAAAATGATCAAGCAATCAATGTTGTCGAATGCTTTGCCTCCACAACTCAAATTCTATGATGCCTTTCCCTTTATTTGAAATATTAGCACTTAAGCCACTCACAATATTTCTAGCAGCTTTTTGGCAGGCAAAGGCTTGAGTTAGTGGAGTCCAAGATTGGAACATAATTTGTGCATGAAAGCTGCTGGATAACAGTGGTAGATTAAAAACTTTTTTGCAATAATATGATCTTGGCTTAGCGATAGTGTGTGCTTTTGAGCCAAAAGATCAAAGATTCAGAGAACTGAGCACATACAGTAATCTAGGCTGACACTTCAGTTCATTGCAGAAGGAATGCTTTGCAAGCAGAAGTGTCATTTCTCAGAAGAGATCTTCAGGTGGGACTCTATTAACCTGTTCAGGTGAATGTGAAAATCCCTTGTTACTAATTGCCTACAACTCAATCAATTTAGTTAAAGAGATCATTTATCCCCCTGTCCCCTTCTCTCTTCCATTCCTCATTCTGGCTCCACTCATACCTCTCCTCTTCTCCTCATCTGTTATCCCCTGATGCCTTTCTCCCATGCTCCACTACCCTCGCCTATCAGATTCCTTCTTTTCTAGCACTTTACCTTTCCTACCTATTTCTTCCCTGCTTCTTACTTCATTCCCCCTCCTCTACCCACTTGGCTTCACCTATATCTTTCTATCTTGTACTCCTTCCTTTCCCCACCTTCTTATTCTGGCTTCTTCCCCCTTCCTTTCCAGTCCTGATGAAAGGTCTCAGCTCAAGACGTCAACTGTTGAATCATTTCCACAGATGCTTCCTGAACCGCTGAGTGCCTCCAGCATGTCGTGTATGTTGCTCTGGGTTTCCAGCATCAGCAGAATCAAAACACAAGATGCTGGAAATCCAAAGCAACACACACAAAATGCTGAAGAAATTCAGAAGTCAGGCAGCATCTATGGAAATGAACAAACAGTCAATGTTTCTGGCCAAGGCCCTTCTTCAGGACAGGCATGGGGGGGGGGGTGCGGGGGAGGACGCCAGAATAAAAAATTGGGAGGAGAGGAAGAAGGATAGCTAGAAGGCGGTGGGTGAAGGTAGGTGGATAGGAAAGGTAAAGGGCTGAAGATGAATAAATCTGCTAGGAGAGGAGAGTGGACCATAACAGAAGGGGAAGAAGGAGGAGCACCAGGGGAAGGTGATGGACAGGTGATCTGCAGAATCTCTTGTGTTTATAATTAATTAAAGAGCATATGCTTATATTATCATACTACTGATATTAGCACCCTCGTTTTGAGCAAATGATAAAGACTACAAGGTATTTAATTGGCTGTAAATTGCTTTCTGAGACTGGGTTAAATACCATATAAATGCAAGTTTGTTCATTCCATACACTGCACAAGTTAGACTCCCGAGGCAAGGATCGGAAATCCAAGATTAAGATAAATGAAGAAATACACCATGTTATGTGCAGCCTAATTTTTCTTCTGCATCTTAGTACTTCCAATATGAGCTTTGAAATTTGTCATCAAATGAGGAAATTGGTCTCCAAAGCCTTGCTCTTTTCAAAGTACATCTCTGAAGTACAATTAAATTCTTCGTTAGTAATTCTTGCCAGTCACTTGTTTCATGAACAATCCATTCCATATTTTTAACATTACTTTGTTATTTAATTTTTAAAACATACACTTTTTTCCATTCCTGCCTCCATTTCAAAGATTCAAAGGTCCAGTTTAATGTCAGAGAAATGTATACAGTATACATCCTGAAATGACCTTTTCTTCGCAAACATCCACAAAAACAGAGAAGTTTTCTGTTTCCAATGAAAACAATGCATTTAGTTATCCTTTCCACGTTGCTTTCCAAACAATTAATTCATTTTCCTTCCCTTAATAAGTGATACAAAGCAATTCTTGGCTTGAACCATGAAATCACTGTTATGACTACTGGTTTTAAAGAAAGTTATGTCTGCATTTAATGCAACCGATGCCAGAGTACACTCTGCAGCAATAATATTGTTGTTGTATCCATCATACCTGGGCAAGGGAACAGAATACAGAAAGATCATTTTTAGTGAACTACATAATCTTTCATTTTCATGCTACAAGACAAAAGCTATCATTGTCCTCTGTTCATTTTGATTGTTGTGTCAGACATTAAATAGTGCCAGTAATGAAACAAAGGACATTATATGAGCCTTGAGTTGGCAACAACAACTGACTTGTCGATCCTATGCTCATGCCTAACTTTGACCCAAATTCCAAATTTTTATTGCATAATAAAGAAAACAATAGTCTAACCCGAAGTACTTCATTAGGCAATAAATGATTTTAAATGTAGTCTAAATTATTCACCAAGCAAAAACTGTAGCCAATTTGCCAAAGAGCCACAAAAAAATCAATGACAACATGAATTTTTGCAGGTGTTTTTCCATTGTGAATGCTGTCTGGCAGCCAAGCAAAACCCTTTGGGTCCTCAACTGGAATTATTTACAACCACCTCAGAGAACAGAGATAGATGTTTTTAACAGTCTGTATTGAGGATTGGATCAAAAACTTTACATCTCAGACAGTGAAAATTACAGCATATGATAAACACCTAGATATTAATCCAAAGATAATAACATTTAGAATATTTCAGACTCAATTTCTGAAATAAAAGCAAAATGTTCAGTGGCTCAGGCAGAATCCATGAGAACAAATGACAGACCTAATCAAGTTCTCTTCAGCAGAAACTTTTTCAATTAGGGTCAGTGTCTAAAATAAAGACAAAAAAAATACTTGGAACTCTCAGGAGGTCAAGCTGCATCTGTGAAAAGAGAAACGTGGTCAACATTTCAGTTCAAAGATCCTTCGTCAATAAGACCCCAAGCCTGAAACATTAATTCCGTTTCTCTTTCTATGAATGAAATCGACAGCATTTTCTGTTTATGTTTCAGGTTTCCAAAATTGACAGTTATTTTATTTTCGTTCTGGTTTTATACGAAACTCCATCCAAGTGTACAGTTAAAAGTCTGGGATGGGGTCTGCCTTCCTGGAGATGATCTAAAAGGCAGAGGACAAAAAACCTCCTGTACGCAGCTAAATCCAGAAGAGCAGTTTTTGAGAATCTACATGTCAGGTGCCAATGATATCTGCAGCAACTGACTTAAATACTTGCAGATATTTGAGCAAAGAGCTGGGCCTGAAGAAGTAACAGTGATGTTTCAGAATGGCTGAGAGGAGGAACAGGAAACGCTCAGTCTCCAGTGCCAAAGTTACATCATGTGCCAGCAGAATGTTGCAGCGGCAACCCCTGTATAATCAATCACTCAATGAGTGGGCTCAAATTTGGCAACGGGGTGAAAGGTAAATCAGCCACATGATTTACTTCAAAAGGAAAAGACTAGGGGATAAAATTCCCTCCATTTTTGAGTTTTTTAATTTGCATCAAAATTCATCTGGTAAAAAACTGAACCAAATTCAATTTCAGAATTTAGATATTGTTCTTATTCCCTAGCTCCATTACGAAGAAATCCAATATAAGTAAAAGTGGCAGGCCGACAAATCCAGGGCAAGCATTAAAAAGGGCCACTTTTCAGCATAATTGTATAAGGGCTAAGAGAGTTGTAAAAGAGCGCCTGAAGGCTTTGTGTGTCAATGCAAGGAGCATTCGTAATAAGGTGGATGAATTGAAAGTGCAGATTGTTATTAATGATTATGATATAGTTGGGATCACAGAGACATGGCTCCAGGGTGACCAGGGATGGGAGCTCAACATTCAGGGATATTCAATATTCAGGAGGGATAGACATGAAGGAAGGGGAGGTGGGGTGGCAGTGTTAGCTGTGAGGAGGATGTTAAGAGGATGCAGGGTGACTTGGATAGGTTGGGTGAGTGGGCAAATTCATGGCAGATGCAATTTAATGTGGATAAATGTGAAGTTATCCACTTTGGTGGCAAAAATAGGAAAACAGATTATTATCTGAATGGTGGCCAATTAGGAAAAGGGGAGGTGCAACATGACCTGGGTGTCATTATACACCAGTCATTGAAAGTGGGCATGCAGGTACAGCAAGCGGTGAAAAAGGCGAATGGTATGCTGGCATTTATAGCGAGAGGATTTGAGTACAGGAGCAGGGAGGTACTACTGCAGTTGTACAAGGCCTTGGTGAGACCGCACCTAGAGTATTGTGTGCAGTTTTGGTCCCCTAATCTGAGGAAAGACATCCTTGCCATAGAGGGAGTACAGAGAAGGTTCACCAGATTGATTCCTGGGATGGCAGGACTTTCATATGAAGAAAGAATGGATGAACTGGGCTTGTACTCGTTGGAATTTAGAAGATTGAGGGGGGATCTGATTGAAACGTATAAGATCCTAAAGGGATTGGACAGGCTAGATGCAGGAAGATTGTTCCCGATGTTGGGGAAGTCCAGAACGAGGGGTCACAGTTTGAGGATAGAGGGGAAGCCTTTTAGGACTGAGATTAGGAAAAACTTCTTCACACAGAGAGTGGTGAATCTGTGGAATTCTCTGCCACAGGAAACAGTTGAGGCCAGTTCATTAGCTATATTTAAGAGGGAGTTAGATATGGCCCTTGTGGCTACGGGGGTCAGGGGGTATGGAGGGAAGGCTGGGGCGGTGTTCTGAGTTGGATGATCAGCCATGATCATAATAAATGGCAGTGCAGGCTCAAAGGGCCGAATGGCCTACTCCTGCACCTATTTTCTATGTTTCTATGTTTCTATAATCAGATGCTGAGCTTTCTCTCTGATCAGATGCTGTTGGTCTCCCCTCTTGTTGTTGCAGGAGTGATATCTCTCTCTCCCTCGCTAGTGAGAGAGAGAGAGAGAGAGAGAGAGCGAGAGCCTGTCTGAGATGTTGAGGTATTGGCATGGACAGTAGTTTTTGATGGACTCTAGATAATGTCTCTTTGAGGGCTTTGCTATTGCTGCATAGTGAGTGGTGGGGGGTGGGGTTGATGCTTTTGCTGCTGCTTGTGTGGCACATGGCCAAGTGGGCCAAGTGGTTAAGGCATTGGACTAGCGACCTGAAGGTCATGAGTTCGAGTCCCAGCCGAGGGAACGTGTTGTGTCCTTGAGCAAAGCACTTAATTACACATTGCTCTGCGACGACACTGGTGCCAAGCTGTATGGGTCCTAATGCCCTTTCCTTGGACAACATTGGTGTCGTGGAGAGGGGAGACTTGCAGCATGGGCAACTGCTGGTCTTCCATACAACCTTGCCCAGGCCTGCACCCTGGAAAGTGAAGACTTTCCTGGCCCAGATCCATGGTCTCGCAAGACTAACTGCTGCTTGTGCATGGAGGGGGAGGAGGGACTTTGGGGTCCTAACATTTTTCTATCATTCATTCTTTGGGTTTTTTTCTGTTTCATGAATATCTGTGAAGAGTAATAATTTCAGGTTGTATACTGCATGCATTCTCTAAACTTACAAGCCATTAGTTCTGAACATTATAGCAACACTAAAGGGCTGTGAAGATTGGCGATGGTTGGACTGAACAGGAGCATGAGCCAAAGATATGGGAAAGATTTAGAGTAGGAAAAGTAAGAATTTCTTTACTTGTGAAGAACATGGAGCTCAGTTACAGTCAGCTTAACAGCAATGAGGACCCAGTACAATGGAAATACCCAGACAAGTGATATTACTTCAACACAGTAGAAGAATTATGGTATTATGCTGGTTGATTTCACTTTCAGGTCTTGATTTATTGTTTCAACAGCTCAAGTAAGTTACACTTTTTGAAAATATTTATCTATATATAACATTAGTTACCAAACTAATAATTTATCTCATTCAAAATAAGATGTTAACTGAAGATCTTGTCATAGAATGACTGATACTGTCCAGGTCTTTCGTTGGGTAATTAAGAATCTGTACTACAGAAGAATCCTAGTAAAATTGTTTGATAAAAAGATGAAATTTAGTTTTGGCCTCTCGGTTATTGTTTGGACAACAGAGATGTGCTGATTAAAAGGAGTAATCTAAGATTGATCCAGGCTGACATCAAAGTCCTCTTCCACAGTTATCTGGAATTGCAGCTCTCACAGGGAAGTGGTGTGATTAATTTAAAAATGCATGTTTAATTTGTTGCAAGGTCAATAAGTTTGCAGAACTCAACTCACGTGAATTCGTGGTCTGTGACTAATCAAAATTGTGAACAAACATCAGGAAGAGCACAGAGAACCTCGAGTCTCCTCAGCAGAACAGCTGAAAATTGTTTCAGCAGTGGAAGCAACATACCATCTCCCATATTGTCTACCATCAAGTATCACTGCCCTAACTGCAGCAAAATCTGCAGAGCTTACATAAAAACCTTCAGCCTCCACAGAACCCACAGAGCTGAAATGTAAGTGACCCTGACAGACTAGCTGTGAGGATATTTGCATCAAAGACAGGCTTAATCTTACATTTTGCTCATATCTGGGAGCTATCAAAAACCTCACAGGAGATCTGTTCCTATGTTCTGATCTATATGCCATAATTCAGGGGTCCCTAACCTTTTTCGCACTGAGGACCGGTTTAATATTGACAATATTCTTGCGGACCGGCCAACCCGGTGGGGGCAGGGGTGGGGTGGGTAGGGTTGCCAACAGACAAGAGTAGCAGTCAAATACGTTGTGCTTACTCCGAGAAATACTACCATGACCATGAAGCCTTGCGCGGGCACCAGTACGCAGGCGCGTATGTGCCGATTTTTCTATACAGATCGTTTTTGGCAATTATGTTCGGGGGGGGGTGGTTGTTAATCACAACCGGAATATAGGTGATAAGTGGCTAATACACTCAATTTTGTTTCTAAAAGGGTTTATCTAATGAATTTAATATTAAACACACAGCGCATATTTTCCTCGCATGAATATAGTGAAAAGTCAATTATCAGGGGAGGACAGGGGAGCTTGAAGTAAGTGTTGAACGAACTTCCAGTAGAAGTGGTAGAGGCAGGTTCGATATTAACATTTAAAGAAAAATTGGATAGGTATATGGACAGGAAAGGAATGGAGGGTTATGGGCTGATTGCAGGTCGGTGGGACTAGGTGAGACTAATGTTCGGCACAGACTAGAAGGGGAGAGGTCGCCTGTTTCCAAACTGTAATTGTTATATGGTTATAAAAGTCACTTATAAGTCAATAGCATCATAACATTTTAAGTAACATTTGGATATTAAACACACAGCACATATTTTCCCTGTATGAACATATAAAATCATTGCAACACACCAATATCGCTGAATAAATGGGAGCCCTGGGCTTGTTTCCCTGCAACAAGACGGTCCTATCGAGGGGTGATGGGAGACAGCGATACTCGAAAGGGGTTCCTTATGTCCAGTCTATTCCACAATTTAGTTTTTGTTGCATTCGTTGAAGAAAAGCCCGCTTCGCAGAGATATGTTAGAAATGGAAGCAACGTTTTCAGTGATTTCATGGCTATCTCAGTATATTTAGCCTTGACTTTGATCCAGAATGCCGGCAGAGATGTTATGTCAAACATACTTTTCAGCCTGCTGTCATTTGCAAGCTCAAGGAGTTGATCTCCTTCCCGCGCTGACATAGATGACGCGCAGGTAATGACCTCGCATGCGTTCGAGATCAACAGTGGGCATGACAGGGAATGAGGAAAGGTGCAGCTGACTCATATCGCCAAATCATATCGTTTCCTCGTGGCCCGGTAGCACAAGTTTTGTGGCCCAGTACCAGTCCGTGGCCCGGTGGTTGGGGACCGCTGATGCAGGCAACAACAGTGCTTTGCTTCCAGATTAACTCAATGCCTTCTATGCTCACTTTGACCATCAAAACATGGAGGAACCATCACAAACTCCCACAGCTCCTGATGATGCTGTGATTTCAGTCTCTGAGTGTTACCAGGTTCGGATACAGCCCAAGTGCAGAGTGAGAGACACTGAAGCAGATCTACGGTTCACAAAACTTCAATGTGAACAGTGTTAAAGGGAAAATAAAACAATAAACGCTAGGCCAAAAAGGGCCATTAACTAAAACTCTCAAACAGGAAACGAAGCCTACTCTGCAGCTGAAAAGAAAATTTAAACATTAAACAAATACCGCTAGTCTTCAGAGTCAGTGGACTCAAAAGTCCAATCTCTCAAGGAAGGCCAAAAGCAAACAGGTAGCAAAGCATTGCTCTGCTCTGTACAAGTCTCGACAAGCACTACAACGACAAGTATGGAGTTAAATACTATCACGATTAAATAATAATTAGCTGACACGTGCATATTCACAAGTGCAATTGTCGTATCTGCTGCGCTGCCAAATCCGTGGTTGTGACACAGGCTGACATGCAAGCAGCCTTTAGGAGGGTGAACCCACGAAAAGTATCTGAACCAGATGAGGTTCCTGGTCAAGTACGAGAGACTTGTGCTGATCAACTGGCTGGACTGTTTGCTGAGGTTTTTAACTGCTCACTTTGGCAGTCTGAGGTACCCACCTGCTTCAAGCGAGCTTCATTTATACCAGTGTCAAAGAAGAATGTGGTGACCTGCCTCAATGACTATCACCCAGTAGAACTTACATCCACTGTGATGAATTGTTTTGAGCGGTTGTTGATGAAACATATCAACTCCTGTCTAAGAAACAGCTTGAATCTGCTCCAATTTGCCTACCAGTGCAACAGGTCCATAGTAGATACCATCATTCAACCCTGGAGCATCTGAACAGCAAAGATACACACATCAGGATTCTCTTTGTCAACTACAATTTGGCACTTAATAGCATCATCCACTCAAAAATAATCAATAAGCTTCAAAGCCTTGGCCTCAATACAGAACAGAACAATTGAACACAGTCTCTACTGCCTGACATATTCTGGAAGGCTGGTGTGTTGGCTGAGGTTGTCTCTGCCGCTTACACAAAGAAAAAAGCAAAAGTGCTTCTCATATTAAATAGAGAAGGCTAATCAAAGATTATAAAGCAACAAAAGTGTAGAAGGATAAACTGATTAAATGCATAGCTCTCTGGATCTAACTGAGGAATAGCTGGGAGTCACTGCATTTCTCTAGCCTGGGTTTTGCAGTCTGCTCCATATTGCGGAACTAGGGATTTCACTCTTCTGGACAAGGATAATGGAGGGTGCTGGAACAAGTTCTCATTGTCACTAGAGCCTTGAATGTTTGCTGCATTTCCCCTCTTCAGTAATATTTGCTG
This sequence comes from Mobula birostris, assembly GCF_030028105.1. Taxonomy (NCBI): domain Eukaryota; kingdom Metazoa; phylum Chordata; class Chondrichthyes; order Myliobatiformes; family Myliobatidae; genus Mobula; species Mobula birostris. Next base: position 110,054,866 of record NC_092378.1, read on the forward strand.
GTCTTCCTACATATATGTCAGGGCTGATATTAATCCACTTTCCCCAAGACTCTCAGCAGACAATAGACCCTAGAGTAGAGTAACACACTGCAAGGTTAGACTGACAGTACACACACGACCATCTGAATACTGCAGCAAGGACCTACAAGGAATAGGGCAGTACTCTATGACTGGACTAGGGGTGGCTGACCACATACCGGTTTGTGCATGCCCCTCAGGGAAATGCCTTTATTTCTGGACACTGTTACCCTTCCCTGGCTACTCATTCCCAGCAGTAATGTGTACTGGGTGGTAGAAGTTTGTTCAAGAGTCTCACAGGCCCGGGGAAGAAGCTGTTACCCAGCCTAACAGTCCCTTCTCTTGTACAGCTGTACGTTCTGCTTGATGGTAAGAGGTCAAAGAGATTGTGGAATGGAGGGGATAGGTTCTTGACAATGCTGAGGGTTCCTCAGCACTTCTGGTCCTGGATGGGGGTGGGGGAGGGAGAGAAGTTCTGACGATTCTCGCAGCACTCCTCACCATCCATTGTAGAGTTTTGCACTTAGATGCCTTGCAGTTCCCATACCAGATGGTAATACAGTTGGCGAATAGTAGCCAGGATGTGGTCTACAAATCATAGCGGGAGACAGAAAAAACATGTTAAAAAGGAAATCACAAACGGGAGAAAATCTGTAGATGCTGGAAATCCAGGCAACACACACAAAATGCTGGAGGAAATCAGCAGGCCAGGCAGCACCTATTAAACAGTTGACATTTCGGGCTGAGACCTTTCAACAGGAGTCCTGAATGGTCTCGGCCCAAAACAATGACTGTTCACTTATGGTCGAGTGTATCATAAGACCATAAGATCATAAGATATTGGAGCAGAATTAGGCCATCTTGGCCCATCAAGTCTGCTCTGCCACTTCATCATGGCTGATCCATTTCCCTTCTCAGCCCCAATCTCTAACCTTCTCCCCATATCCCTTCATGCCCTGACTAATCAAGAATCTATCAACCTCTGACTAAAATATACCCAATAACTAGTCTCCACAGCTGCCTGTAGCAATGAATTCCACAGATTCGCCACTCTGTGACTTAAGAGATTCCTCCTCATTTCCTTTATAAAAGAATGCCCCTCTAGTCTGATGCTCTGTCCTCTGGTCTTAGACTCCCCATATGCAGGAAATATCTTCTCCACATCCACTCTATCGAGATCTGTCACTATTTGATAGGTTTCATTGAGGTCACCCCTCGTTCTTCTCAATTCCAGTGAGTTGATGCCCGGAGCCATCAAACACTCCTCATATGTAAAGCTATTCAATCCCAGAATCATTTTTGTGAACCTCTTTTGAACACTCTCCAATGTCAGCACATCCATTCTTAGATAATGGGCCCAAAACTGCTCACAATATTCCAAGTGAGTCCTCACCAGTTCTTTATACAACCCCAGCATTATCTCCTTGCTTTTCTACTCTAGTCCTCTCAAAATGAATGCTAACATCGCATTTGCCTTCCTCACCACTGACTCAACCTGCAAGGTAACCTTTAGAGAATCCTGCACGAGGAATCTCAAATCCCTTTTCACCTCAGATTTGAATTTTCTCTCCATTGAGAAAATAGTCAACCCTTTCATTTTCTTCTACCAAAATGCACGACCATTCACTTCCCAACACTGTATTCCATCTGCCACTTCTTTGCCCATTCTCTTAGCCTGTCTAAGTCCTTATATAGCCTCTCTACTTCCACAAAGTTACCTACCCCTCCACCTAACTTTATATCATCTACAAAATTGACCACAGCCATCAATTCTGTCATCCAAGTCATTGACACACTGTACGTTGTGAAAAGAAGTGGGCCCAACATAGACCCCTGTGAAACACCACTAGTCACCAACAGCCAATCAGTAAAGACTCCCTTTATTCCCACCCTTTTCCTCCTGCCAATCAGCCAATGCTTTATCCATGCTCCTGTAACACGCTATAAGGTTTTGCTACTAATGTAATGGCCCCTCTGCTGAGGTAATTGTTTCTCTGTAGCAGTAATGTTTGGGTTATGACTAGAGATAACAGGGGCTTTGGGATGTGTCCCATCCAACGAGAGAGGCATGTTGTTTCTTTCTTGTGGGGCGGGAGAAGGGATTCGCGGTCTTTTGTCAGTGAGAGATGAAGAGAGAAGATGCGTGAAGCACCTTCAATAACTCCAAAAGACTGAAGTTGGGTAAAATACTGAAAGGCTATTATTCACTGTACAATACGACCTCCATGCTAAGTGTCTGCCCCTAGACTGAGGGGGAGGGGCAAGGCAGAATCACCTTTATTCAGGAAACTGTGGGAGGAGCCACAGGGGCAGTCAGCAGAGGGGCGTGTCCAGACAGTTAATCCAGTTACAACATATATATGGTTTACCACAATGCAAATGAACAGTCAGTAGACCGCCGGATGGAGTGGACTTCGACCGAGGGTTGGCGACACTCGGAGGAGGTCGACGGAGAATGAATGGACGGAACTGTGAGCTCCAGCGTTGCACATTGGACTGTTTCATGAGAATGGGCCCTTTTCCTTTTTTTGTTTCTTTACTAACCAGATAGTCAAATTAAGAATGATAAAGTTCAATCATTTAATTGCGTATTGTGTACTGTTTATTATTTCATGGTACTGATTTGTAACAGGGGACACATCACGCAACATCCACCCAAACAAGATTTCTCAAGTTTGGCCGGGTCAGAGGCTGTCTCCCCCTAGATTAAGTCGATAGCCGAACCTGAGGGTTACACTAGTATCTTTCCTGCAAAAACATGGGCTCTTAACTTGTTCAGGAGCCTCGTGTGTGGCACCTTGTCAAAGGCCTTCTGAAAATCTAAGTATGCAACATCCAGTGATTCTCCTCTGTCTATCCTGTGTGTTACTTCTTCCAAGAATTCCAACAGATGTGTCAGGCAAGATTTTCCCTTGAGGAAACTTTGCTGACTACGGCTTATTTTATCATGTGCCTCCAAGTACCCCAAAACCACATCCTGAACAATCTTCCAAACCACTGAGGTCAGACTAACTGACTTATAATTTCCTTTCTTCTGCCTCTCTCCCTCCTTGAAGAGTGGAATGACATTTGCACTTTTCCATTCCTCTGGAACCATGAGAGAATTTATTGATTCTTGAAAAATCATTACTAATACCTCTACAATTTCTTCAGCCATCTTTTTTGGAATCCTGGGGTGCAGTCCATCAAGCCCTCGCGACTTATCGACCTTCAGATCTTTCAGTTTCCCAAGTACCATCTCCCTGCACTTACTTCTGCCCCCGACACTCTCAAACTTCCAGCATACTACTAGTGGCTTCCACTGTGAAGACTGATGCAGAATACTTATTCAGTTTATCCCCCATTTCCTTGTCCCCAATTACTATCTCCAGTGTAATTTTCCAGCAATCCAGTATCTACTCTCACCTCTCTTTCACACTTTATATATCTGAAGAAGCTTTGGGTATCATTTTTTTATATTAATGGCTAGTTTACCTTCAATTTTTATTTTTCCCCTTCTATGGGCTTTTTAGTTGCCTTCTGTTGGAAGGTGACCCCAATTCTCTAACTTCCCATTAATGTTTGCTCTATTATCAGCCAAGATTGTGTCCTTGCTCCCAGAAATTCCAGCCATTGCTGCTCTACTGTCATGCCTGCTAGTGGCCCCTTCCAGTCAACTTTGGCCAGCTCCTCTCTCATGCCAATGTAATTCCCTTTGCTCCTCTGCCATACAAATATATGTAACGATTTTTCAGTGATGTTGGAGCTGATTGTTAAGGATGTGGCTTCTGGGTACTTGGAGGCACATGACAAAAAAAAAAGGCAATATCCAGCGTGGGTTCCTTAAGGGAAAATCTTGCCTGACAAAACTGTTGGAATTCTTTGAAGAAATAACAAGCAGGATACACAACATCTGTGGATGTTGTGTGCTTGGATTTTCAGAAAGCCTTTGACAAGGTGCCACTCATGAGGCTGCAAGACAAGGTAAGAGCCCAGGGTGTTATGGGAAAGATAGTAGCATGTATAGAGCATTGGCTAATTGGCAGGAGGCAAAGAGTGGGAATAAAAGGATCCTTTCTGGATTGGCTGCCAGTTACTAGTGGTGTTCTACAGCAGCAGTCCCCAACCACCGGGCCACGGACTGGTACTGGGGCGCAAGGCAAGCGCTACCGGGCCACGAGAAAACAATATGATTTGGTGATATGAGTCAGCTGCATCTTTCCTCATTCCCTGTCACGCGCACTGTTGAAGTTGAACGCACGCAAGGTCATTACCCGCGCGTCGTCCATGTCAGCGCGGGAAGGAGATCAACTCCTGGAGTTTGCAAATGACAGCAGGCTGAAAATTATGTTTGACATAACATCTCTGCCGGCATTCTGGATCAAAGTCAAGGGCGAATATCCTGAGATAGCCACGGAAGCACTGAAAACGTTGCTTCCATTTCCAACTTATCTCTGCGATGAATGCAACGAAAACTAAACTGCGGAATAGACTGGACATAAGGAACCCCCTTCGAGTATCGCTGTCTCCCTTCACCCCTCGATAGGACCATCTTGTTGCGGGAAAACAAGCCCAGGGCTCCCACTGATTCAGCAATATTGGTGCATTGCAATGATTTTATATGTTCATACGGGGAAAATATGCACTGTGTGTTTAATATCCAAACGTTACTTAAAATGTTATGATGCTATTGACTTACTTATATAACCATATAACAATTACAGCACGGAAACAGGCCATCTCTGCCCTTCTAGTCCGTGCCGAACGCTACTCTCACCTAGTCCCACCGACCTGCACTCATCCCATAACCCCCCATTTCTTTTCTGTCCATATACCTATCCAATTTAACTTTAAATGATAATATTGAACCTGCTTCTGCCACTTCTACTGGAAGTTCATTCAACACTTATTTCAAGCCCCCCTGTCCTCCCCTGATAATTGACTTATCACTATATTCATGCGAGGAAAATATGCGCTGTGTGTTTAATATTAAAATCGTTAGATAAACCCTTTTAGAAACGAAATTGAGTGCATTAACCACTTATCACTGATATTCCGGTCATGATTAACAGCGCCCCCCTCCCGAACAGAGTCGCCAAAAACGATTTGTAGCAAAACACGGCATGTGCACGCATACGCAAGTCACGCATGCGCACTGGTGCCCGCCCAAGGCTTCATGGTCATCGTAGTCTTTTCAGGGTAAACACAACATATTTGACTGCTACTGTACTCTTGTCCATTGGCAACCATCCACCCTCCCCACCCCCCGGTCGGCCGGTCCGCAAGAATATTGTCAATATGAAACCGGTCCGCACTGCAAAAAAGGTTGGGGACTCCTGTTCTACAGCGATCTGTTTCAGGACCACTTCCTTTGATGCTGTATGTCAATGATTTAGATGAAGAAATTGATGGCTTTGTGACCATGTTTGCTGATGATGTGAAGATAGGTGGAGGGGCAGGTAGTGTTGAGGAAGCAGAGAGGCTGCAGAAGGACTTAGACAATTTAGGAGAATGAGCAAAGACATGGAAGATGGAATACAGTGCCTTGAATTATATGATCATGCACTTTCGTAGAACGAATAAAACATAGGCTATTTTCTAAACAAGGAGAAAATTCAAAAATATTTGGGAGCCTTGTGCAGGATTCCCTAAATGTTAATTTGCAGGTTGAGTCAGTGGTAAGGAAGGCAAGTGTGATGTTAGTACTTCTTTCAAGGCTGTATAAGGCACTCATGAAGCGTCACCTGGAGTGCTGTGAGCAGCTTTGCAACCCTTATTTAAGAAAGGATGTGCTGACATTGGAGAGGGTTGAGAAGAAGTTCATAAGAATCATTCTGGGAAGGTAAGTTTTATCGTATGACTGGTGAAGAAGGCTCTAGGCCTGTTCTCATTGGAATTTAGAAGAATGAGGAAAGAGTCATCAAATCCAAGCAGCATAAATTCAACTATAAAGAACAAAATACAAACTGAGACCCCAAGAGCTTGGCAATTCAGTGAGAATTTCTCTCTGCCTAGAGCACTCAAGGACTCTCTGAAATAAATCCACACATGGTGCCATGATTGGCCATGTGGTGCACAACACTGCTGGTGGAGACCAATGCACTTGAGGATGAAGAACAGCAGAAACTGTGATTGTCAGATATGGAATGACTGGGGGAGTGAAGAAGGACAGGGGTGGGAGGACTTTACAGTGAGTCAGTGGTAAGGAAGGCAAATGCAATGTTTGCATTTATTTCAAGAGGACTAGAATATAAAAGCAAGGATGTAATGCTGAGGCTGTATAAGGCACTTGTGTTGTACCCCTCGCAATTCCACTGAGCTTCTCAAACACCGCCTCAGCATATGTACAGTTCATGTCATGTTGAACACTATGTTTCTAACCTGTATTGAGAAGCACTCAATACAATCAGCCACGCTCCAAATCACTGGCATTTGGACCATGCAGTCTGAGATAAAAACAGAAATTCAGGGCATAACAGCAGGTTGGGTGGCAACTGATAAGAGAGAGAGGGAGATCTTAAGGTTTCAGATTGATGGAATTTTATCAAAATACTGGCTAAGAATATCCTAGTAAAGCACTTGGAAATTTAGCTCCCGGGGGCATTAAGGCAATTAGCATAATGCCATAATAATGAGGGCAATTGCAACCTGTACAATGGGGTAAAACAGGCAGTAGTGGATTAGCAACCCATTATACATCTCTCCATTTCTCTGTATTGGTTCAAGTATCGCCTCCACCAACTAAATAGGCTTGAACTGAGAGATATCATTGAAATTGAGTGAATATGCAATCTGTCGTTGAAACTGTTCTTCTGCAAAGAATCTTATCCAGAATATCAGGAGGACAATGTTCTTCAATTATAGTTGTGCTAGCTTTTATGTCATCTGAACAATGGATAAGAGAGTGGCAAAATACAGGGAATCTGCAATAGAAACAGAAGAGTTTAAGAATAGCAGGGTCTTGACCTGAAATATCGACAATTTCTTTCCTCCTACTGTTGGTGCTTGACCTGCTGAGTACCTCTGGCATTTTGTTTTTAACTAGAAATAGCAGCCTGGGGTGCTTTTTCACTGAGTGTTTTTAAAGTATTTTCAGCTTACAATCAGAGGAAAAAAAGGTTTAATATTTCACCCAAATGACAGCTCTTCCTTTCGTAAATACTTCCCGAATACAGCAATGAAATGGTTGAATGTAATACCAGGCAGATTAAGGTTGTGGATGGATCAGAATCCCTAATGAGGTTTCTAGCCTGAGGTTAGAATATATCTTAACATATTGTAAGATTTAACAGGAAGACGATGATTCAACCCGAGATCCATATTGATAAGGACAGCTGCTTTTACTTGTCTGTATAAAGTTAATACAAATTATAATGGTGCTCAGATATTGTGTTAACCATTAAACAACAAGTAGAGATCATGCCCATGAGCAAATGGTTACATAATTCCAGTGAATTGATTTGAATCCTCCTATCTATTCTAAAATCTATGTGTTCCTCCAGCTTTGAGATTTCACAAGGTGTATGAATTGGTAAACGTATTTAATTATCCCACACAATTTGGTTCCTTGGAATAATAGTCGTCCTACTTTTGGCTGAATATGAAGCCTCAGTGTGTACAATTTCATTAGAATTCAACTTTCAGAAGAATATTGGATTGGTTGTAGGTGGAGGGAAAAGGATAGCCTATTGATTTCTAGGCACGAGATTGCTGATTCAATTCTATTCAGGAATAATCTAGTCTGTTCTCTGTTCGTCCATCACTGTCTGGTTTGGATCAGCTACCAAACAAGACAAGAATAGACTCCAAAGAACTGTCAGGGCTGCGGAAAGGATTATTGGTGTGAAGCTGCCCTCGATCCAGGACTTATATGCACCTAGTGTCAGGAAGCGAGCAAGCAGCATCATTGTAGATGATATCACCTGTTCCAACTCCTTCCATCTGGTAGGCGCTTTAGATCACTGTATGCCAGGACAAATAGGTACAAGAACAGTTTCTTTCTGTATGCCATGAGTCTTACGAACACTTGAATTTTAGTCTATTATAAACCAAGTCCACCTGTACATACACTGGTACACCTCATTGTATATAGTTCACGATTATTTCCACTATTGTTTTGTTTGCTTTTTGATTCTGTACAGCGAGAGCTCAGGGAAACTGACATCAAATTCCCTGTATGTGTCCACATACTTGGTGATAATAAAGGATTCTGATTCTGATTCTGTAAGAAATAGAAGCTGGAGCCGACCGCTCAGCCCCTTGTGTTGACTCGTACATTGAGAAGATCTTTTAAATCAGCACCATTTTCTTGCACTAATCTGTATTGCATTTATTCCCTAAGTAACCAGAAATCTATCTACTTTTATTTTGAATATTTTTAGATTCCAAAGATTCATTACACTCTGGCTGATGAAATCTCTTTGTACCTTCTACCTGAATGACTGATCCCTTATTTTGAATCTATAACTCCTGATTCCAGAGACCTCTGTATCATTTCCCCTTCCACTCTTTCAAACCCTGGAGGAATTTTGTATATTTCAATGAGATCACTTCTCATTCTTCTATGAGAGTACATGCACACTCTGTTTATCTCTCCTAACAGGAAAAATCCATCAATATCCCAGTGCATAATCTGGTGAACATCCATTGTATTACCTCTATTGTACATGTCATTCCTTAGATAAGGAGATCAGACCTAGACAGAATTTTCCAGATGTGATCATAATGGCACCCTGCACAGAGTAAATGCAGAACCTTCTATAATCTCCTATTCCAGTTCTCTTCCAATAAAGGTCAACATAACATTGGTCTTCCCAATTGCTTGCTGCACCCAGATGTTAATTTTCAATGATTCCTATACAATGGCATCGTTTGAACATCAAAATCTTTGAATCTACCATCATTTAAAATAATCCCCTGCTATGTTTATTATTCACTTTGATGATGCCATCCGTTCACCTAGCCTGTTTGTACTCTCACAGTCTCTGCTAGTTTGGTATCATCACCAGATCATCCATTTAGATTGTGAACAACTGGGACACCAGCTCTGATTCCCCACAGCAAGTCTCTGGTGATTCTCTCCCAACCTAAAAATGTATCCTATCCATTAACCAGTCCTTAAACAATGCCAGTAAAATGTTATAATCTCGAGATTCAAGATTATTTATCGTGTGTACATTGAAACATACAATGAAATGTGGCTGCTTGTGTTAACACCCAACACGTCCAAAGGTGTGCTAGGGGCAGCTTGCAAATGCTCAGCAGAACAACATGGAAAACAACAAGCAGCAAAACAACAACAGCAAAACAAGCCCCATCCATCCCTCACATCTACGTACACACTGTACACCTTCCCCTAAGCCCAAGACAGGCCTCCACCCTTCAGTGGAGTTGGATTTGGACTTAGAGACACAGACATTGGGCCTTCAACTACCCCTGCAGACTCGCATAGATTTGCCACTGGGCCTGAACTTCTGTACTTCCGATTCGACCCTCAGATCCTGGTCCTCAGCATCAACCACAGGACCAATCAACCACTGAAAACCAGGCCTCAAACTCCAGATATGCCAATGTTTTGACTCCAAACACTAGGCCTCGAACCCCAGTCTCATGGATTCGCAAATCCAGGGGGTTATCAGACCTTGTTCCTCCTGCCAGTCAAACTCTGACTCCAGAACCCACTAATCTAAAGCAACACACACAAAATGCTGGAGGAACTCAGCAGGTCAGGCAGCGTCTATGGAAGTGAATAAACAGTTGGTGTTTTGGGCCAAAGCGTTTCTTCAGGACTGGAAAGGAAAGGGGAAGACGCTAGAATAAAAAGGTGGGGGAGGGGAAGGAGGTTAGCTAGAAGATGATAGGTGATGCCAGGTGGGTAGGAGGGGTAAAGGGCTGGAGAGGAAGGAATCTGATAGGAGAGGAGAGTGGACTATAGGAGAAAAGGAAGGGAGGGGGGTGTAATAGTTAGCTGAGAAGAGGTAAGAAACCAGAGTGTGGAATAGAAGAAGAGGAGCGGAGGAGGGATTTATTTTTATCTAATCTAATATTTGATGTTACTTTTGGAAGTCCATCTACAGGCTTGCTCCTAACTAGTCTGCTCTTAGTTTCAGGTAATTCTCAGTTTGTCAAGCAGGATTTTTCTTTCATAAATCCACAGCTTTTCCAGGGTTCTTTTAAGAAATGGCACAATTCTGGCAAGCTTATGATGACATAGGAGATAAACTTATCTATCTTATAGAGCAATATACATAAGTAAACATCCTATTTTAATTTCGGTAAGAAATTTCCAAAATATATATCCCCTATCAGCAAAATTGTCTGGCCATCATCCCATTGCTATTTGTGAGATCTTGTTGCGTATAAATTGGCCACTTTGTTACCTAAATTATAACGATGCTCACTCTTCAAAAATAGTCAACTGGTTGCAAAGTATTTACAAGCCCCCTGAGCCCAGGGAAGGTAAAACTAAGACTTCTTCAGGAGAACCTGTTGTAGTACTACTAAACTCAGCTAAGTGACTGTTCTTAATAACTGATCAAACAAAAGGTGAGAGATATGAAAGAGGAGGGAGAGAAAGCTGAAGCAGGGAAGAGAGGAATGGTTGAAAAAAATCCGGCATTAGAACAAACATTTACAGCTGTAATTACTTAGTAGAAAGGAATAACTGGCTGATGTTACATCACGCAGCTTCCTGCTGTGGCCGTTAGATTCTGTGAAAGCCTATCATTTCCCTTTACAGTGCTTTGCTTCCACTTACTTCCAAGCTCTAACTAATTATATATTCACAAAAAAGACAGTAACAAACTGACTAGGCTATCTCTATAGCTCCATGTATCATTCAGTTACATGATAACAATTATTTTCAAACTCCTGATGATAGCATCCATGTCAATTTTCATAACATGAACACTGCCAGATAACCAGTTGCCTATTTTGTCCTGCCAGTTTTACATTTTCTGTATTAATATATGTCCGTTGCATTTTCGAGGTATCCTATCATGGCAACTTACCACTTTCATTGTGTGCTTGATCTGGGTAATGACTTATCCTCCATCATGTTAATACAGACTAAGTCAGAAGACCAACTGCCATTTGGCCTTTGAGATGCTTAAGGAATAACTCTGAATGACAGAATGATTGACTTTTAAAATAATTTATACCATCAGTGTAAATATGTACACAACATCCTCTCATTTTCTTCACTGGTTTCTCTCCACAAGTTAGAATATGACTCATTTTGGAATGTGTGGAATGGAAGTAAATAGTAAATAATTTGCATCTATATTGTCCCTCCCATCACCTCTAACCATCCCATAGAACTCCTTTGTAAAGGGTACCTCCATAGCAACGCTTTAAAAGTGGTAACTTATCTGTATTCTGCAAGATCCCATAAGCAACAATGAAATAACAAGCTTTACTAGAACATGTGCTCAAATTTGCCATGGAATCTTTTACATCTGTCTGGAATTGTGGATATGATCATCCTAAATCAGCCATGGGCGCTACAGCAGAGAGGCAGTTAGTGCAACGCTATTAAGCCTCAGAGGGTCAGAGTTCAGAGTTCAATTTTGGCGCTGTCTGTAAGGATTCTCTGTACGTTCTCCCCGTGGAATGTGTGTGTTTCCCCCGGGTGCTCCGGATTCCTCCCACAGTCCAAAAACTTACAAGGTAGGTTAATTTGTCATTGCAAATTGACCTGTGATTGGGATAGGGTGAGTCGGGGTTTGCCGGGGCGGAGTGGTTGAATGGGCTGGAAGAGCCTACTTTGCTCTGTATCACCACATAAATAAATAAATGATCAACTTGAATCAATGGAATGAAAATTAAACCCACTATTTGTTGACTTGGAGGCAAGAGTCTTGTGGCTGTGTCATGGCTCACTCTACACCTTGCATGCAATGAATTTACTGATGTTAAAATATAGTCTTATCCATAAATCAATTCTTTCTGATCTAAATGAACTAGAATTTTACAGTGAATTCAGCAAGAACACGTTCTGAACACCAGCAAGATCCCTCTTTACCAGAGGTTGAATATACTCCAATGACCCTACCGAATTCCAAATGCTCTTAAACCCAGGGATAGATTGGAACAAGGGTGGCTCCTTCTGCAGGCTAAAGCCAATGGGAACTGCACGAAGACCTGTAAGGTAAACAGGAAGGTGAGATTTCAGATTTACAGTACAGTACGGCACTAGACAGGGCATTCAGCCCCCAGAGTTGTACCAATCATGATGCCAATTTATACTAGATGCCTTTCTCCTGTGTATCATCCACATCCCTCCATTCCCTTCACATTCATGTGCCTATCTAAAAGCCCTGTAAACTGCACCAAAATGCCAGCTTTCTCTACTACCCTGGAAACCTATTGCAAGCACCTGCCACCCTCTATGTAAAAAATATTGGCACCTCACATCGCCTTAAGCTATGCCCCTCCCCCAACCCCAAGTCCTCTCGTGTTTGACATTTCTACCATGTGGAACAGATTCTGATTTTCTACCCTCTCATGGTTTTAAAACCACCTTTCAGGTCTCCCCTCAGCCGCTGATGCTCTAATGAGATCCAGCTTTAGGTGACCTTTCATTATAACTCATTCCCTCTAATCCTGTCAGCATCCTGGTCAACCTCTTCGGCACTCTCTCCACAGTATAGAAACATAGAAACATAGAAAATAGGTGCAGGAGTAGGCCATTCGGCCCTTCAAGCCTGCACCGCCATTTATTATGATCATGGCTGATCATCCAACTCAGAACCCCGCCCCAGCCTTCCCTCCATACCCCCTGACCCCCGTAGCCACAAGGGCCATATCTAACTCCCTCTTAAATATAGCCAATGAACTGGCCTCAACTGTTTCCTGTGGCAGAGAATTCCACAGATTCACCACTCTCTGTGTGAAGAAGTTTTTCCTAAAGGCTTCCCCTCTATCCTCAAACTGTGGCCCCTCGTTCTGGACTTCCCTAACATTGGGAACAATCTTCCTGCATCTAGCCTGTCCAATCCCTTTAGGATTTTATACGTTTCAATCAGATCCCCCCTCAATCTTCTAAATTCCAACGAGTACAAGCCCAGTTCATCCAGTCTTTCTTCATATGAAAGTCCTGCCATCCCAGGAATCAATCTGGTGAACCTTCTTTGTACTCCCTCTATGGCAAGGATGTCTTTCCTCAGATTAGGGGACCAAAACTGCACACAATACTCCAGGTGTGGTCTCACCAAGGCCTTGTACAACTGCAGTAGTACCTCCCTGCTCCTGTACTCGAATCCTCTCGCTATAAATGCCAGCATACCATTCGCCTTTTTCACCGCCTGCTGTACCTGCATGCCCACTTTCAATGACTGGTGTATAAAGACACCCAGGTCTCGTTGCACCTCCCCTTTTCCTAATCGGCCACCATTCAGATAATATCTACATCCTTCTGGGTGACCAGAACTGCACACAATAGTCTAAGTGTGGTCTGACTAAATTCTTATATAACTGCAGCATGACTTCTTCACTCTTATACTCAACACTTGTACTAAGAAAGCAATTGTGCCGTAGGTTTTCTTATCCACTTGCATAGCCACTTTTAGTGATCAATGGACCTGGACCCCAAGATCCCTCTTAATATTATTAAGGGGTCTACCATTAACTGTAGACCCCTTTCACTTCCCCTCCCAAAGTGTAACACATCACTCTTGCCTGAATTAAACTCCATCTGCCATTTCTTTGCCCATATCTGGTAACTGGTCGATATCAGACTATATTCGTTGATGGTCCTTTACCTATGCACACCTCCACCAGTGTCAGTGACATCTGCAAACCTTCCAATCCATCCATTTACATGCAAAATAACAGCCTTCCATACCTACTCTCTGTCTTCCCTGGGCAAGCCAGTTCTGAATCCAAACTTACAATTCACCCTACATCCCATGCATCTTTACCTTCTGAATCGGACTTCCATGTGGAACATTATTAAATGCCTTGTTAAAGTCCATGTAGATAATGACCACTGCCTTACTCACATCAAGTTCCTTTCTCGTCTCCTCAAGCTTGTAAGGTATGACCTGCCCTAAACAAAGGCATACTGACTGTCCCTCAACAGGCCACACCTTTCCAAATGCACATAAATCTTATCCCTCAGTATACTCTCCAATACCTTCCCTACCATGACATGAGAATCACTGGCCTATAATTACCTGGATTATCCCTATTTCACTTCTTGAATGAGGGCATAATATATGCTTCCCTCTTGTCCTCTGTTGCTAATGAGGAAACAAAGATCTTCGTCAAAGCCCTACCAATCTCCTCACTTGCTTCTTTAAATATTCCAGGATGTATGGCATCCAGGTCTGGCGACTTAACCAACTTAATGCTTTTCAAATTACCCAGCACTAACTCCTTCTTGATCTTGAAATGTCTCAGCACATTTGTGTATCCCTTTCTGCCCTCATGGAGCTCCAAATCCTTCTCCTTGGTAAATACCATCAAAAAATACTCATTTAGTACCTCGGTCATTGGCTCTAACTCAAGATCCTTCATCCTTCAGTGAACCTGCCCTCTCGTAATTAAGTTATTTTTCTTAATATGAATATAAAATGCCTTGAATCCTTGATTCTGCTTACCAGGGACATTTCGTGGCCCCTTTTGACATTCTTAATCAGCTGCTTGAGCACTTTCATGCTACCTTCCTATTCTATAAAGCCCAGTTTGATTTTAGCTTCTTAAACCTTACATTTTCTTCCTTTATCTTCCTCACTAAATTTAGGACCTTGAGTCATCAAAGTTTCCATAACCTTACTGTCCACGACCATATTCCTTGCTGGAACATTGTGAGCCTGAACTCTAATCTCCTAGTCTTTATTCAGCTCCCACATGTCAGACATGGACTTGTCTTCTCCACTGCAGCTGCTCCCTATCAATGCCCTTAGTTCCTATCTTATCCTGTTGTAATTTGCCCTCCCCAACTTAGTACCTTCATGCAAGATCCAATTTTGCCCCTACTCATAACGATTTGAGTTATGGTCACTATTCCCAAAAAGTTTATTCACAATCAAGTCTATCACCTGGCTTATTTTCTAAAACAAGATCCACGTGTGTTGGACTCTCCGCATACTGTTTCAGGAAAACCTCTTGGATGTATTATCTATGTTTCTTGTATTAAAGGAGTATTCTTGTATTCTTGTCAACACTGGGAAAGCTGAAGTCCCCCTATATGACAAGCCTGTTGTTTCTGCATGCTTCTGTAATCTATCTACATATCTGTATTACATGAAAGAGAGGAGGAGATCTTCAGTGAGTCTGTTGGGTAACCTCAGCTGTGAATGGGAAAAGAGTTAGTGACCTTGCTTCAGTGAATAGGGGAGGATGCATGCGGAGTATAATTCAGGCCACAGCTGGACAGAAGGAATCTGTATGTTAGCAGGACAACTGCTTCACTGCAGAGATGAATTATAATTGTAACCCTGCCAGTGCTTGACTGTGCAGGGAGATCACATATGGTGTTAAATTTTCACCTCTTTGTGTATAGGTGTGATTTTTCATGTTATCAGTCTGATGCCACAGACAACTCTGGTATCTATTTGTTTTGGACAGACAGGATGGGCTTATCACTACTTCTTGACTGCAAGTTTTGTTGTTCAATGAAACGCTTGAAAAGTGATCTGGATGCAGCTGCCTTTAAGCTTTGCTGTTAAATGTGGCTTCGTCACCAGGGCTGTCTCAGTATCGCAAAATCAGACAGCACAGAAACACAAAAAGCATCTGGCTGCTTTTATTCTCTAAATTGCTTTGTGACTTTTTACAAGAGGTGTTATGTGATTCAAAAGGAGGGTGCAATATTATTTTGCTTCGGGTGGCCAGATCACATAAATTATTCCTCATTTTTCACAGTGCCACATAACATCTGCCATACATCTTTTAGTGCAGAAATATATCAGTTTGGTTGATGAATACTAACAAACATGCAAGAAAAATGATCACTTCAGATGACTGAGATAAACTCTAGGAAGGTGACCTAATAGTTTAATTAACTGATAATGCATCCAAGAGAAAAATAAGCAAAAGATGACAAAACAAAATCATAGAACCTTACACTAGGGAAGAGGCTGTTCAGCCCATCCTGCCTGTGTCAGGTCTTTGAAAGATTTATCCAATTAATTCTTTCTCAATGCCCCTAATTCTTAAACAATTCCTTTTCCTGTTATATACATAACCTTTTGAAAATTATGTATTTTATTTTGTTAATGAAATAAACAAGAAAGTATATGACAACACCAAATTATTTATGTCAATTTTTACAAAATAGTGGGTAAAATCAAAGGATTCTTTCTATTTCTCTAAGGGAAAAGAAAAATCTGGAATAAACGCTCTGAAATGGAGAGCATTAGGTTTCCATGGGAACACAATGACTTAGCATTGGATTTTAAACGTTAAGTCCCACTGTTCATTTCCTGCAGGATAATTGAGTTTAATGACTGCATTTCAATCATTCTGTCAGTGAAAATTTATTCCACTAAATGTACTTATCTACCAAAGCTCTCTTTCTGATATATACAAAACTGCTTCAATCATTTTTCGTACTTTCAAATCACAATAAATAGCATTACTTTGCAGTCTCAAAACTGACATAAAAATGTTATGAAACATAAGAAGAAACATGCCGCAGTAATAGAAAGCAAAGACAAACATTTTAATTAGCTGCATCACTCACTTCTAATTTTCCTGTTTTTTTCCAAACAATATTCTTCTGTCCTAAATTTGTTTTTGAACATGACTCAATATGAGCAAGCAACCCCTTTGGCACCTTGACTATGTATCCACTTCCTTGAAACCAAATGACAATGCGCTTTTACATCTGTGCTCACACATCTCCCACTAAATGGAAATTAGAGATAAATACTAGCCTAACCCATCCAGTGAAAAGCTGAAGGGATGTTGTGCTGCTGGTTTCTTACAACAACCAATCTTATTCTTCATTAAAAGCGGAAATAAGGGCCTGTCTGGGCTTGTGGACTATGAAGTTATCTATACAATGGGATGTTCTATATTCTTTCTGCAAAACTATCATTTGCAGCCATTTCCTATCACAAAATGAATTAGTAACATCTATGGAAAAGAGGAAACAGCCGATGTTTCAAGCTGAAACTCTTCATCAGGACTGATGAAGAGTCTTGACTTGAAACATCGATGTTCGCTCTTTTCCACAGATGCTGCCTGACCTGCTGAGTTCCTCCAGCATTTTATGTCTGTTTCTCTGGATTTCCAGCATCTGCAGACTTTCTCGTGTTTATGAATGAGTATAAGCTTGTTTAATATAGACCTGAAATCATGTCTGCTCCCAGCCTCTCTCGCTTATGCTGCAACATAGAAAGTAGTTAAAGGAAGTGTACAGCCAGAAGTTTTCTTTTGTTGACAGAGGGATTATCAGCAAGGCCAGCATTTATTAACAGTCCCCAGTTCAGAAATTCTGGACGCATACTGAGAGCTTCCACCTGCCAGAGGCAGTACTCCAACAAAGTGCCTGTATCTGGCCTGCTCTGGCTGTGCCAGTGAGGCACAGACCTATTGGTATCTGAATCATTTCAAACAACAGCAGCAGAAATAATCTCCTGTACCTAATAAAGTGGCCACTGAGAGTATGTTCATGGTCCCCTGCCTCTTCAATGTTCAATGTGTTGTGCATTCAGAGATGCTCTTCAGCACACCACTGTTGTAATGCGTAGTTGTCTGGGTTACTGCCGCCCTTCTGTCAGCTCGAACCGGTTTGACCATTCCACTCTGACTTCTCCCATAACAAGGTATCTTTGCCCACAGATCTGCCACCCACTGGATTTTTTTTGTTTATCACACCATCCTCCATAAACTCTGGGGAGTGTTGACCGTGAAAATTACAGGAGATCCTCAGTTTCTGAGATAGTTATACCACGCCATCTGGCACCAACAATTATTCCACAGTCAAAGTCACTTAGATCACGTTTCTTTTCCATTCTGATGTTTGGTCTAATCATGTCTGTGTGTTTTTATGCATTGAGTTGCTGCCACGTGATTGATTAGATATTTGCATTAACGAGCAGGTGTAAAGGTGTACCTAATAAAGTGAACACTGGGTGAATGTCATACATCCCTGTCTACAAACCACTTTGTTCTAAGTTTAGTAAACCGGACTAAATTGCCACATTACAAGGTTCACATAAGAACCAGATCTATTGTGCTACATGCAGGGCTGTTACTCAATGAACATACAATGCTGCAAATGTGTAACATATTGTGTGAAGTGATTAATTCTTGGGCCAAGCCTCTTGGCAGACAGGACTAAATCTTAGATTCCTGATTCTAGTGTGAATTTCAGAGCAGACATGATTCTCATATATTGAGATGCACAGAGCTACAAGGATCAGCAATCAAAGTTATCCAGTAGCACTTCAGATGACTGGACCAGTGTGAGCCCCGTCCCATAGGTACCAGAGAATTTACTCTTCATTGGTGTCAACAAATGCATCTCCAAAGTCTGATACAGCCTTAACCCAAAGCAAGCAGAATTCAGAGGAAACAGAAGAGAAGCAGAAAGAGTAGGGAAATGAAGAAAAATGTAGATGGAGAGCGTCTAAACAGAGTTACAGACACAAAATGCTGGAGGAATTCAGCAGGCCCGGCAGCATCCTGCTGAAGGGTTTAGGCCCAAAACGTCGACTGTACTTTTTTCCATGTTCCTCCAGCATTTTGTGTGTGATGCTGCCTGGCCTGCTGACTTCCTCCAGCATTTTGTGTGTGTTGCTTCAATTTCCAGCATCAGCAGATGTTCTCTTGTTTGTGTCTAAACAGAGTTGATCACTCTCTATTTCAAACTAGAACTTAACTGTCCATGTGCAGCAAGACCTGGATAACAGTTCAACTTGGAATGCCAATTGCAAACTACAATCACACGGCACAAGTGTAATCCGAAGACCATTTTCACAAGGGAAGCGTAGCCATTCCCCTTTGACTTTCAGCACTACTATTGGTCAGTCCTACAGTTAGAATGGGCCCGACTGTGTTTTTTGAGGAGATGACAAAACAAATTGATGAAGATAAAGTAGTGCATGAAGTTCAATCTGGAACAGTGTGAAGTGATGCCTTTGGAAGATTGAACTTGCACAGGGACTACAAGGTTTACGGCAGGATTCTTAGCAGTGTAGATGAAAAGTGGGACCTTGGACTCCAAGGCCATAGGTCCCTCAAAGTTGCTACACAACTTGACAGAGGGTGATTAAAAAGTCATATGGTGCGCTGCCCTTCAGTAGTTCAGGGATTGAGTTCAAAAACCACGGGGTAATAGTTCCATAAAACTATAAAACACTTTAGGGCATTGTTTTCAGTTCTGGTCACCTCATTACAGGAAGGATGTGGAAACTTTAGACAGGGTGCAAAGGAGATTTACCAGGATATTTCCTGGATTAGAGAATCAGAATGAGAATCAGGTTTGTTATCACCGGCACGTGACGTGAAACTTGTTAACTTAGCAGCAGTTCAATACAATACATAATATAGAAGAAAAGAAACAAAATAATAAATAAATAAATAAATAACAGTAAATAAATAAATATTGAATAGATTAAAAATCATGCAAAAACAGAAATACTATGTATTAAAAAAGTGAGGTAGTGTCCAAGGGTTCAACGCCCATTTAGGAATCAGATGGCAGAGGGGAAGAAGCTGTTCCTGAATCACTGAGTGTGTGCCTTCAGGCTTCTGTACCTCCTACCTGATGGTAACAGTGAGAAAAGGCCATGCCCTGGGTGCTGGAGGTCCTTAATAATGGATGCTGACTTTCTGAGACACTGCTCCCTGAAGATGTCCTGGGGTACCTTGTAGGCTAGTACCCAACATGCAGCTGACTAAATTTACAGTCCTCTGCAGCTTTTTTTGGTCCTGTACGGTAGCTCCCCACCCCATACTAGACAGTGATGCAGCCTGTCAGAATGTTCTCCACAGTACTGTACATCTATAGAAGTTTTTGAGTGTATTTGTTGACGTACCAACTCTCTTCAAATTCCGAATGAAGTATAGTCTTCTTTATAACTGCATGGATATGTTGGGACCAGCTTAGATCCTTAGAGATCTTGACACACAGGAACTATTTTAATGAGGCAAGTTTGAGCAAGCTATTGTTTTTCTCTCTGGAGAGAAAGAGGATGTGAGGAGACTTGATAGTGGTGTATAAGGTTATAAATGGCATAAATAGAATGGACAGCCAGTGCCATTTTCCTAGGGTAGCAATGACCAACATAGAGGACATTCATTTAAGGTGAGTGGAGGGAAGTTTAAGGGAGATGTCAGAGGTAAATTTTATCACATAGAGAGTGGTAACTGCCTGGAACACACTGCCGCGGGTGATGGTAAAGGCCGAAGAGACATCTAACAGACCTTTAGACACATGGATGTAAGAAAAATAGATGGTTATGGGCTACGTAGGAGGGAAGGGTTACATTGATTGTGGAGTAGATTTATAAAGGTGGGCACAAGATTGTGGGCTGAAGGGCCACACTATGTTGTACTTTTCTGTGTTCTAAATGCCCAAACCTTGCTGCTCTTCCAGTGAAACAAGGCGTCTGTGAGTAAAAGCTGCTGCTTGGCACATTCTAGGCTACAGTACATACTAAAGGAGTCACTGAAGATGGTTGAGTCCAATACAAGAGACCCTGAGGAGAAGGACTGCAACATAAGACCCTGTTGTCTCCTGACACTGAGCTGCTGGAATACTTCATGGGTGTATTATTAAAAAGAAAACACGCTTTAATGCTAAGTGAATGGAATATATTGGTTTGGTGGCAGACGAAAGTACTGATACGACGACATTTAGAATGTAATGAAGGACGTGTATGTATTGATTGTATTGCATTTCCTGTATATATTTTATGAATAAACTGTAATTTTAAAATAAGAACGTTTGATGGTTTTTTGTAGAAATGTTTCCTTGCGTCCGAGACCATGTGATCACCGAAAAATCCAGCAATGAATACAGGAAAAACTTCCTCACAGGTGAGAATGTGGAACTCGGTACTGTGTGGGTACGGACAAATCCCACTTTAGGGGACGAACGCGAGGAAGACTGGATTAAATTACAGAGCGGATTAGATGTGGAAGAAGACTCATAAAGAGAATAAACAATGACATGGAGCAATTTCCACGCTTCGCACTTCCTGCAATCCTCTGCATCAAACAGTGCACACGTATGACTGACGAATACGCCTGCGTATAGTCCTAGGTGCTTCTGGGAGTAGTAGTCCCCGTTTGTTCCAGTATTCACTGGGGTAACGTTCTATTTCGGACTACAAGTCCCAGGGCACGGTGCGGCCCGAGCATCCAGCTGCCGGGAAACTTTCGGGCTGTGAGACTCCGGGGGCCGCTGCTGAGTGTTTGAAGGAGTGCAGTCACCCACACACAGTCGAAACGGCCCGTCAGCTGTTCCGTTCCGCTCTCGGCTCGCTCCGGAGTCAGTCCAGCCGTAGCTGCAACATGATCGTGGCGCCGGCTGCCGAGAGGAACAAGGAGCCCATCCTGAATGTGATCAGACAGCAGCTGCAGCCCGAAGTCCCCGCACTCGCTCTGGAACTGGCGTCGGGCTCCGGCCAGCACACCGTGCACTTCGCCCAGGCGCTGCCCAACGTGCTGTGGCAGCCCTCTGAAGTGGAGCCGAGATCTCTGGAAAGGTGGGCAGGAAGCAACAGATGTCTCTCGCTCTGCTTTGCTCTTGTCATTTTCTAAGCAGCGTGCGCTGGAGGTGAGGTCGGAAAGATAAAGGCGGGTGATGCTGAAAATATACAATGAGAGCTCAATGTACCCAACTCTTATTTCAGATTCGCAGTAGCTGCGCATTGTTTCCCGCTTCGCCATCACTGAGGTTGACCAGAGCATCTGTTCTCGTGACCTCTCCTACCTCAGACTATCCTTCCACTCACTCAGTTCTCCCATACCTGGCCTCACTCAGCACCTCCCCCCCCCACACACACACACTCGCTCAATTACTGGTTCGATTCCCTCCCCCACCCTCTCCATCCCAAATTTGTTCCCATCCGAGTTCAGCCCTGATGCCCACTCCAGTTACTGGAAGTCACTCAACACATCGCTCCACCATCCCATCCCTAGCCCTACTTTGTTCTCCAGTCCCCCTCCAGCCTGAGCCCGAGTCCCTTGCTATGCCACTGTTCAGTCCAACGGTCAGTAGTTTGGCCATCATAGCTATTCCGTTTTAAATCACTACCCTTCACAGACCGAGAGTCCTTGCTGGCTCACTCGTCTGAACTAAAGATCGACGCATCCCTCCTTTCAGCATTTTGGCAGCTTTTATTTTGAAACAACAGTGTTTAAAGTTTCAAAGTGCATTCGTTACCAATGTATGTTTACAATATACAACCCTGAGGTTTGCCTTCCCGTGGACAGACAAACACATAGAACCCGTTTAAAGAAACCCCACTCAACAAAGACCGTCAAACGCTCAACGCGCGAAAAAAAAGAACGAATCGCGCAAACAACAAAAAGCGAGCAAATAACACGGAAGACGTTAAACGTCGAACCGCAGAGTCGCTGAACGGGAGTCCAAATCCACGAGCAGCCGAGCCGGTCCAGAAGTCGAGAAGCCGATGGCCACAAGCCACAGCTACTTAGTCAGTCAGTTCAGCGACGGGTCGATGGCTGCAGGCCACAGTCGCAGAGCCAGTTCCGCGCCTCGATTAAATCGCGCAAATAAGTTAAAAAAAAAAGAGTAAACCAAAACACTTGGAACATGAACTGCAGAGTTCCCGAAGTGAGCCACAGCCTCGGAGCGCGTTCAGCGCTGAGGACATTAATCATCAAACCACAGCCACGAGCCACCGAGGAGTTAAACCTTCAGATACAAGTTCGTAAACTGCCTCCATCCTGTTTAGAATTAGAGTTTCTCATACAGCGGTATTGTAGATTAAATCTAAGGAACGCGATCTGGAGATGCAAATAGTATTTTATAAAGTGATGTCGATGTACTGTGCACTAAGCCAGTAGCTTTTCTGTCTCATTCTAATGCTGATGATCGGAATCTAAGAATGGCTGAAGTAGTTGCAGCAAAAAGGGAATTGGAGGCTGAAAGCGGAGGAGTCGGATTGTATAACAACACGGGTAGGGGGTGGCTCGCCCTGGTGTGTTGAACTCAGCAGATGTCCAGTTTGTAGAGGAAGGAAAGGGACATCCTGTCTCTGTGACTTTGCTCTAGGGGTTTTTTTTGGGGGGCAGAATTGCCAGTTAGTGGTGCAGGAAAGGATCTGACCTACATGTGATGGATATCATGGCTGAATAACCCGCTAAACTTGGCTTAAAGAAGGACTTCAAAGAGCTGTCAGCACCTAAGAAGCAAAATCACAGATGCAGGGGAATTTTCCTGATTGAGCCATTCCCAAACCACACAATCCCCTCAGCCCTGGTCTCTTACCCACTTCTGTTTGCCAGCAGTCACTCTATCGCTTTGCAATCCAGTGGTCTGAAGTTTAAATTAACCCGTTTCACTAGTTACAGTCCTCAACTTGAAAAACAACCTCTTTATTTTTACTGTTTTCTATTTATCAGCCTTCCTCAGGTACCTATCCACCTTGATCCTCTTCAGTATCCACCATCCCACCTTTCCCCCTTGTTCATTCCATCCAGCCTTGTTAATCCCTTTCATCCACTTACCACTCCTTTCATGTTTACACCTTTTCATAGATGCGGCCTGACCTGTTGAGTCTTTCCAACATTATGTGTAGGGTCATGGTTTGGTTACCGTAATGAAAGAAACATAAGGCAGAGATAATTTGCCTTTACTTAAACAGAACATATACCCACCACTACTCAGCAAAGGCCCTTGATCCATAGGATGCGAGTGGGCAAGTAGATTGGAGGTTTTCCACCACTATTTCTAGATTTGAAAACAATAGAGACAGGTTATTTGTTTTGATCTAGTCTGATATTGTATGAGGAGCATTTGAGGCTCTGGGCCTTTACTCACAGGAATTTAGAAGAATGGGCAGGAGAAACTGATCGAATGTTGAAAGGCCTGGTTAGAGTGGATGTGGAGAGGATATTTCCTATAGTCGGGGAGTCTAGGACCTTCAAGAGAGACAAACATACTCGTTAGACACAATTTCCTTCTGTAAATCCATGTTGATGCTGCCAAATCCTGTAATTACTTTCAACGTATTCATTTACTTTCAATTGTAGCATTTTGCCTTCTGTTGCTATCAGACAGACTAATCTGTTTATTTTCCCTTCTCCTTACATTGCCTCCTTTACAATCTAAATGGACGTTCTAAAATCTCTTCCCAAAAGGACCCTTAACCACAAGATTATGAATTAATTCTTTCCTATTGCACAATATTCAGTCTAAAGTAACCCATGCCCTAGCTGGTTCCTCAACTCACTTAGCTAGCAAACCATGGATGTACCCTTCGCATTATTACTACAAAGTTGATATTCCTATTCTAGGAACACACATAAAAGTTGCTGGTGAACACAGCAGGCCAGGCAACATCTCCAGGAAGAGGTACAGTCGCCGTTTCGGGCAGAGACCCTTCGTCAGGACTAACTGAAAGAAGAGTGAGTAAGAGATTTGAAAGTGGGAGGGGGAGGCGGAGATCCGAAATGATAGGAGAAGACAGGAGGGGGAGGAATGGAGCCAAGAACTGGACAGTTGATTGGCAAAGGGGATATGAGAGGATCATGGGACAGGAGGCCCAGGGAGAAAGAAAAGGGGGAGGGGGGAAGCCCAGAGGATGTGCAAAGAGTATAGTGAGAGGGACAGAGGGAGAAAAAGAATATATATATATATATATATATATATATATATATATATATATATATAATAAATAACGGATGGGGTACGAGGAGGAGGTGGGGCATTAATGGAAATTAGAGAAGTCAATGTTCATGCCATCAGGTTGGAGGCTACCCAGACGGAATATAAGGTGTTGTTCCTCCAACCTGAGAGTGGCTTCATCTTTACAGTAGAGGAGGCCGTGGATAGACATATCAGAATGGGAATGGGACATGGAATTAAAATGTGTGGCCACTGGGAGATCCTGCTTTCTCTGGCAGACAGAGCGTAGGTGTTCAGCGAAATGGAACATTCCTATTCTATGTTAGATTAAAAACTCTGATGACTAATTTCCTGGTTTTACGTCCAGTCCATCCACTTTCTCACATTCACTTTTTTCAAAATGATAGGAGGCAAGTTATTGGGTCCTGGATCTTTATTGGTTTCTGTTGCACTTATTTCTCTAATACTTTTTCTTAAACTAATGCGAATTTCATTGTGCCCTGTTTTTTTTTCCTTAGAATTGTTGTTCTGCAGTATATCCAGCAAAATTTTAATGTCTTTGAGTAGACAAACAATATTTGTTTCATTTCTTTATTCTGCTATGTAATGGCCTCTATATATACTATTCCTGTAACACTGTCTTAATCCTCTATATATATCCTTTATATATTTTCCATCAGGTTGCTCCAACCTGATGGCATGAACATTGACTTCTCAAACTTCCGCTAATGCCCCACCTCCCCCTCGTACCCCATCCATTATTTATTTTTATACACATTCTTTTTCTTTTTCTCCTTTTTCTCCCTCTGTCCCTCTCACTATACCCCTTGCCCATCATCTGGGTTCCTCCCCCCCTTTTCTTTCTCCCTAGTCCTGCTGTCCCATGATCCTCTCATATCCCTTTTGCCAATCACCTGTCCAGCTCTTGGCTCCATTCCTCCCCCTCCTGTCTTCTCCTATCATTTTGGATCTCCCCCTCCACCCCCCACTTTCAAATCTCTTACTAGCTCTTCCTTCAGTTAGTCCTGACGAAGGGTCTCGGCCTGAAACGTCGACTGCACCTCTTCCTAGAGATGCTGCCTGTCCTGCTGCGTTCACCAGCAACTTGAATAGGTTAGGACTTTTTTCCTTGGAACGTAGAAGATTGAAGAGAGATTTGATAGAGGTGTACAAAATTATGAAGTTTATAGATAGGGTTAATACAAGTAGACTTTTTTTTCCACTGAGCAAAACAAACAAAATTCTGGTGGAACTCAGCAGGCCAGGCAGCATCCATGGAACAGAGTGCAGTTGACGTTTCGGGCCGAAACCCTTCATCAGGACTGGGGAAAAAAAGGTGTGATCAAAGTAAGAAAGTTGGGGGAGGAGAGGGAGAGGCTCCAGATGATTGGTGAAACTGAGAGGGAGGAGGGATGAAGTAAAGAGCTGGGAAGTTGATTGGTGAAAGGGATACAGGGCTGGAGAAGAGGGAATCTGATAGGAGAGGTCAGAAGGCCATGGAAGAAAGAAAAAGGGGAGGAGCACTAGAGGGAGGTGATAGACAGATAAGGAGAAAAGGTGAGAAAGAGAACTGGGAATAGGGAATGGTGAATGAGAAGTGGGTGGGGGTGCAGGTTTCACCGGAAGTTCAAGAAATCGATGTTCATGCCATCAGGTTGGAGGCTACCCAGACGGAATATAAGGTGTCTTTCTAACACCCTTAATTTTCATTCTACTTGTATCTAGACTCAGGATAATGGATTGGGGCTGAACAGTAGGAAGATGTCCTGCTCCTCGAGCACTGTCCTAGATTTCCTCTTAGGCCCCCATTGTCATTAATTTCATGGAAAGTATGTGTATAAAGTACTTAAGTGCCAGAGCTCAGTAGAAAATGGATGGACTACTGCATGGTATCTTTTTCTAAGTGGGCCAAAGGCCCTGTTTCAATGCAGTATAACTATGAATCTAAATATGTATGTCTTTTGTAATATTGTGTCATGTCATGAAATTATTTTGTTTGACTTTATCTTACATTCCTCTGACAGTGATTAAGATGACATTAATTTCAGGGAGTAATAATTCATAATTTTCAAATTATTTCACAAAACATGCATTTTTGTTGATCTCTTAAGATTAAGACAGTTTTCACATTATATGGTACTTGTACTCAGTTTCATTCAGGCACATATTTTGTATGATATTGGTCTGACAATAGTGCTCCAAAATCATTTTATTCTCCTTAGTCTCTTCATTCACTTCTGCGTTCATATCAAAATTCACTTAATTAAGAACTCTTGTCAGTGGATTAATCTTGTTTAACATATGAGCTTTTCCATGTGTACAATCAAGAAAGGCTTTGAAGAAACTTTTGAAGAAAGTGATCAATCATAAGTTTTAAAAACAAAAATATGCTATTGAATAATGTATAAATCGATTTGTGCAACATTCAGTTTAATTTTATTCCAAAAAATCTGTTACACTTTAAGCATTGCAGTGAGTTTTGCGCTTACAGATATTAATTGTTGAGTGTAAATGAAGTTTTTGTGCCGAAGTAGATTACTCAGATCAGAATCAGGTTTAGTGTCACGGTCATATGTCGTGAAATTAGGAATGGTCATTTGTAGAAGATTAAATTGTATGTTTTATCTACTATGACCTATTCATTTCAAATTTAACAGCCAAATCATTTTTCAAAGGAAATAAGAGAAACATCAAAGATGTGTGAATGATTACCATCTATGTGGAGAAGTATACTAAGATAAAGCTTTTATATTTAAGTTTGAAGCTGGTTTGCTTTTCTAAATATTATTGAAAATCAATTTTAGAAACTCTGATGTCTGAGTTTTATATGCATCGATGTCATTAAAGTGTGATTACAAAAGATTCAAAACAATGCTCACAAGAGCAAGTACTCAAATCCTAAATTGTAGATGCCAGATTTAACAGTACCAGCAAGAGGGTAGGTGAATAATATTAACTGCATCATATAGATGATGGATTTGGAGAAAACATTTTAATGTTGCAAAGGATTGTATGGTTACTGTGCCAGAGACCAGGATTATGATAAGCGGGTCAAGATAATGGCCTATTGATAGCTCTTTAACAAGGAATGTAAAGAATCCTTTAAGGGGGCATTAAGCATTTTGTACTGGTAATCTATCCAGTGTCAACCATCATCATCAAAACGCCAGGAGGGACAAACCATTTTTATTTTATGATGTTTACAGCAAGGCAAAAGCATGTTGAAAGTAATGTGATACATATGGTACATACTTATATTGTATACAATCTGTGTAATCTTTCCTAAAGTGTTTAAAGAAAATAAAATTACTAATGTATTGTTACTTGTGCTCTAATCTAGAGTTTATGGGGTGGTTGTTTTTTTACTCTTTTTAATCATCTGGATGTGGAACTAATAACAAATGAGAAGAAATTATATGGTTTTTATTTATTCAATTTATGTACTTTGTTGGCTTGGGTATGTTAGCTTTTACCACTTAGCATTATTAGCATTGTTAACTTGAGTGCTACAAATAATCACTGTCATCTAAATGTGTTAAGCATCAACCATGTCTCATACCTTGAAGTGTGAGATAGATAGATAGATATATATAGACAGATTTTTTTCAACCAGCAAACATTTGATGTATTACTAAATTTGCATAACATGCTTAAGGTAAAGATGAATTTGTGAATTCCTAAACTGAATTAGCATTGAATTGCCTTCAGTAGTATCATACTGACAGTGAGGGTAACAGAAAATGCTGGAAACATTCATCAGATGCTGCTGATTGTTTCCAGCACCTTGATTTTTTTATTTTTTATTGTCAATTAGCATGGTGTCTTACAAAAAGACTTAATGTGAAGTATCATAGATGGAGATGTGAGGGCATACAGGAACGAAATGTACCAGGTAGTTGCAACAACCTTGCAATCATTTAAGACCAAAGACCTGCTAGAGTCACAGCAGCATAGAAAACCTGCAGCACCATACAGGCCCTTCGGCCCACAAAGCTGTGCTGAACATGTCCTTACCTTAGAAATTACCTAGGGTTACCAATAGCCCTCTATTTTTCTGAGCTCCATGTACCTGTCCAGGGGTCTCTAGGAAGACCCTATCATATCAGCCTCCACCACCGTCGCCGGCAGCCCATTCCACATACTCACCACTCTCTGCGTAAAAAACTTACCTGACATCTCCTCTGTACCTACTCCCAAGCACCTTAAACCTGTGCCCTCTTGTGGCAGCCATTTCAGCCCTGGGAAAAAGCCTCTGACTGTCCACACGATCAATGCATCTCATCATCTTGTACACCTCTATCAGGTCACATCTCATCCTCCGTCACTCCAAGGAGAAAAGGCCGAGTTCATTCAACCTATTCTCATAAGGCATACTCCCCAATCCAGGCAACATCCTTGTAAATCTCTGATTGTGGACTAAAGAAAGGAGAGGACAAGGGAACACAAAGCAATGCTCTAGAGGAGCAGAAGTGGAGAGAGTGAGCAATTTCAAGTTCCTGGGTGTCAAGATCTCTGAGGATCTAACCTGGTACCAGCATATGGATGCAGCTATAAGAAGGCTACACAGCGGCTATATTTCATTAAGAGTTTGAGGAGATTTAGTTTGTCGCCTAGAACACTTGGATGCTTCTACAGATATACAATGGAGAGCATTCTGACAGGCTTTATTACTGTGCGCTGTGGAGGGGGCATGGAGCTATTGCACAGGACCAAAAGAAGCTACAGAAAGTTGAAAAATTAGTCAGCTGTATCTTAGGTACTAGCCTTCATAGTATCCAAGGCATCTTCAAGGAGCAGTGCTTCAGAAGGGTGGCGTCCAGTATTCAGGACCCCAACACCCAGGGCATGCCCTCTTTTCATTGTTACCATCAGGTAGGAGGTACAGAAGCCTGAGGGCACACACTCAGCAATTTAGGAGCAGCTTCTTCCCCTCTGCCATCCGGTTCCGAAAAGGCCATTGAACACTACTTCACTTTTTTTTATTTCTGTTTTTGCACTCTTTTTTAATGTAATTATTTAATATACATATATATACTATAATTGATTTATTCATTTTTCTGTATTATCATGTATTATATTGTATTGCTGTCCCTGTTAACAAATTTCACAAAATATGCCCATGTTATTAAACCTGATTCTGACTGTTTTTTTTTTAGCATTTCTGCGTACATTGCAGCAACTCGGGTGGAGAATGTCAAGCAGCCACTTAATATTGACTGCTCACAAAGCTGGGAGACCTGGGGAGGACTGCAGGCAAACACCTTTGATCTTATTTTAAATATCAACATGATTCATATCACAGAAATAAAGTGCACCAAGGTGAGATTTCAATCCATTTGTATAGATTCATCCTGTTTGAATTATAGCAGTCATTTCTGTCAGAATCAAAAAGTTGAAGTGGAAATACCAAAATGATTTTCTTTTGAACAACAGATTACTTCTTCTTCTTCTTCTTCTTCATGTGCCTTGTGCGTTACACGCTTGGGCGATCATGGCTGTCCACATCGAACAATCCCTTGCAGCATCAATGATATCTCACACACTTAGATCTGTTAGTTCTTTCACAGTGTCCATATATTTTTTTCTTTGCCTTCCTCTACCACATTTCCCAGGCATATGGCCTTGTAATGTAAGGCATTCTATTTCTCCCTTTCTGATGACACGGCCCAGGAATTTAAGTTTCTTCTCATTTAATGTTCTTATTAAAGATCTTTTTGTATGGGCACGTTGGAGTACTGTCTCATTAGTTACCCTATCTCTATACGATATTTTCAGCATTCTTCTAAGAAACCATATTTCTGCTGCTTCTAAGTTTCTTTGGTGTTCGTGTTATAGTCCATGTTTTGGCAGCTTACAGCAAGATTGACCAGATGTAACATTTTAGTAGCCTAAGCCTTGTTTTTATAGAACTGTGTCTGTTGGTAAAAATGGGTTTCATTTTTTGAAGTTGGTTTTGGCAATGGCAATTCTTCTTTTTATTTCTACTTAAATTCTAGCATCTTGTGATATAAAACTACCGAGGTAATTAAAGCTGGTCTCTTGTTCAAACTCTTAGTTACCGATGTACAATTGGCAGTTGGGAGTATCCTGCTGTTTTGATATTACCATACTTTTCATTTTTTTACAGTTGATGGTTAGACCAAAATCTGCACTAGGTTGTACTACTTTGTCTAGGAGGATTTGTAGGTCTTCTGGAGCACTTGCTATCGGGTGGTATTGTCTGCAGATCTTATATTGTTGATGTTAACACCTCTAATTTTTATCCATCTAGGTCTTCTATTTCTCTGAGAATCATTTCACTATAGATATTAAATAATTCTGGTGAGGCAACACATCCCTGTGTAACTCCTCTCTGAATTTTAGTCCAACAGTTATATTATCATCAATTTTTACCACCACCATTTGATTCCAATATAAATTTTGAAGCAGTTGTTGGTCCCTTCCGTCTATGTTTAGTTTAACGAGAATTTGAAATAATTTTTCATGTTTCACTTTGTCAAATGCTTTACTGAAATCAATCAAACATAATAAGACATCATTTTGATATTCAATTGCCCTTTCCAAGGTTGTCAAGCCGAGGGGTGGCAGTGGGGACAAACACTCACTACCTAAAAGTGCTCCTCATGGCATGCGCCTCAAATAGCCTCTGACAACTAAGTCCAACTCCTGGCCTTCTCGTGTGGCTTAGCCTCTAAGCCCGGCAGAACTATTTCTACTGACAGGAGAAGGGATGAAGGCGGGTCCTGGCGCCTTAAAACCGGTGCTTTGGGTAGATGGAGCTCATCAGCCTGGGACGGCACTCCATCTAAGAGAGGGAAACTCTGATTTCAAACCTCCACTGTCTTGCAGCCATACCCACTGATGGGAAAGGCTTAGGGAATAAACCCTGAGGACAAATCCAGAACTGGAGTCCCTAAGGCAGTCCGACGTTGCCTTCAACCTCGTTCTGGCAACTCCTGCGACGACAGTGGTGCCAAGCTGTATCGGCCCTTGCTCTTCCCTTGGACAACATCGGTGTCGTGGAGAGGAGAGACTTGCAGCATGGGCAACTGCCAGTCTTCCATACAACCTTGCCCAAGCCTGTGCCCTGGAGAGGACACTCCAGCGTCGCCTCACCACGACGGCACAACACAGAAAGCCCTTTCTGAAAGCATTGGTAGTATGAAAATTGCGTTCCTAGTTCCTCTATCCTCAATAGACCCATATTACAGTTTAGAAGTTTCTGACATTGTTTTTAATTCGAATCAGAACAATTCTCAACAAAATCTTTATTATGTGGCTCATAAGACTGATTGTTCTATAATTTTTGCAGTCAATAGTTCCAGGAATTTTTGGCGGAGTTATAAATACTGATTTCAAGAGATCGTCAGGCAATACTCATATATGCCTTGAAGCAGTTCAAAAAGAATATCTATGCCCAGATCTTCTAGGGCTTGTATAATTTCTACTGAAATTTGATCAGGTCCAGTGGCTTTACCATGTTTCATGCTTTTCATTGCTTTAGTTATTTCTTCTTTGGTAATAGGTGGGCCAGAATTAGGGTGTTTAATATCTGGGGGTTCCCCTCTATTACCTTCAAAAAGCTGCTCTATATTCTGAATCCACCTCTCACATACTTTATCTGGATCTGTTGGTATGGATCCATCTGCTGATCTTATGCATCCTGTGGAGAAGGTTTTCTTAATTCCAGTAATTTCCTTAATTTTCTTGTGCATTTCTTTGCTGTTGTTAATATGGCCTTCTACTTCATTGCATTTTTGATTCAGCCATTCTTTCTTTGCAATATTGCACAATTGTCTGGTCTGCCTGTCTAGCTCTCTGTATTGCACTTCATTATTCTTCACTAACCTTCTTTGTTCCATCAGATCTAGAATTTCTTGGGTTATCCACCCCTTTGTTGGTGTGTTGGATTTCTTGTACTGGGATTATCTCCTCTGCTGATTGCGGTATAGCATATTTAAATCTGTCCCAAATAGCTGTTTTTTTGTTTTCATTGAGGTGTTCTTCTACAGCTGTTTTGAATTGTTGCTTAAGTATGCTATCATTTTTAAGTTCTCCCAACATATACTTCTTTCTCTTTTTTCCACATTTCAGTTTCTTTAATTTTGTTTTAATGGTAGCTATTACTGGATGGTGATCTGAACCACAGTCTGCTCCTGGGTAGGCTTTAGAATTTGTGATATTATTTCTAAAGCATTCATTGATGGTAATGAAATCTATTATATTTCTTGTTCTATCTCCAGGGCTAATCCAAGTACACAATCTACGTGGATGATTTTTATACCAAGCATTGGTGATCACTTGGTTGTTTCTGACACACCAGCCAGTAAATCTTCCTCCATTTTCATTTTTCTCCCTTAATCCAAAAGGTCCTATGATGTTATCAACCCTTTCCTGTCCAACTTTGGAGTTAACAGATTACAGTAGATGGAAATCAACTTCAGTAATCTACTTCCACAATTTAATTATTTGCCAGTTAAAGTTTTAACTTTAATTGAAATGTTTTATTATTCATACTTCTGATGTATCATTAGGCAAATATATATTACAGTATTTAGTTTCAATATGTCAATTTAGGGATTTATTAAATGATAAATTTCTTTTTTAAACTAGTTATTGAATTGATCTCCTATCTAATTTGGCAGCATCATCCACCATGTGATTTATCTACAAAAGTAAAAGTTTTTAATCTGCTCACCAGCTTTACCATATTACAGCATTTCATGCATCCTCGCACAGAGCGAGATCAGTAATTACATAGGAGTTCAAAGAGAATTGGGGAGGGATCAAAGTCATGGTCAAAGAGATGAGTTCTGAAAAGTTTTTGGAAGTTGAAGGCAGATAGCTCACAATCTGAAATTTTTCACTTGAATCATACAAAAGCCTACAGCTACGTAACCTGCAGCAATTGGTAACAGGAGGAAATACTTACATGTTAATTGGAAGTGTGGAGAATGCAAGTTGGGGCAAGATGATGCTGGAAGAATGGCTTCAATGAGTTGCCAAGTTGATGTGCTCAAACTACCTGCAAAAATAGACTGTATGTAAGGTTTTGATTTCACAGATGTTTGATGATTAACTTCCTTGATTCAAATGACCTTTGCAAGACAAAGGAACTGGGATCACCTGCAATAAAATGGCTGATTGGTGGAAAGACAGCGAAGATTTCGTTAAAGATTTTGGAAGTGCATTAATTCCTGTTCCATTCCACTACTAGGCTGTGAGTTATTTAATCAAAAATGCTTGACACATTTGTATCTGACTCAGTCATGGCGAGGTCCCTCATGGTAGGCAGGTTTGGAACTGAGACCATAAGCAAACACAGGGTGATCCCACGGATACAAAATTGGATCAGTGGAAGGAGATGGTTACAAAATTGGTTTGCAGAAGGAGTCAGAGAGTGGTACTGAGGGTTGTTTTTCAGACTGGAGCAGAGTTTGATGCTGAATCCCCTGTTGTTTATAATATATAATGATTTGGAAGACCACATGATTATTAAATGTGTGAATGACATCAGAATATTTGGTATGATGGGGAGTTAAGAGAGTTGTCTAAAGTTACACATGATCTAAGTCAACTGGGAAAGTGAGCAAAGCAATGGCAAATGGAACTTAACTCGGACAAGAGCAATGTGATGCATTTTGGGAAGTTCAGCCAGGGCAGGGCTTGCACAGTTAACAACAGAGACCAGTGAAGAGCTGGGAGAATCTAATTCCTGAAAATGGCGACAACAGCTGGACAAAGTGCTAAAGAAGGAATACAGCATATTTCCTTTCATCAGACAGGGCACTGGGTTAAAAAAATAGGTTACAGCTGTAGAAGACTTTGGTGAGATAACATTAGGAATATTGTGTGCAACTCTGGTTGCCATACTATAGAAAGGTTGTGCTGAAGCCAGACGGAAGCAAGAAGAGATTCATAGGATATTGCTGGGACTAGTGGGCTTCAGTTATAAGACCATTGCAGAAAGAAGAGAAACTGGTTCTGCGGGACTGTTTTCTCTGGTGCGAAGGAGGCTGTGGTGTGGAACTTGAAGATTTTTTTTAAATCATGAGGGGCATAGATAGTTGCAGTCTTTTTCTCAGGGTAGAGAGTTTAAAAATGGAGGTTAAAGGAGCGAACAGAGAGATTTAAAGGGGACCCGAGAGGCAGGTTTTTCCACATAGAGGATGGTGGGTGTGTAGAATGAGTTTCCAGAGTGGTAGAGGTGGATACATTTACAGCATTAGACACTGGAACATGTTCACAGATAGGATAGGTTTAGGGGAAGTGGGCAAATGAGAATACTTCAGGAAAGCAGCTTGGTTAGCATGGATGAGATGGGCTGAAAGGCCTGTTTCTGTGCTGTATAATTCAATGGCAATGTGTCAGTACCCTGCCAGTTGCAGTTTTAATTATCTATATTTATTGTATTTTCCAGGTTAATATCTGGGGGGAAAAATCCTCAGCCGTTTTTTTTTTATTCTTCCAAATACCATTTTGTTTGCAAGCACATGCTTTCTCTCCCTTTTGCCCCTCACTGTGAGACAGCAGATCCTTTAGTGTTTTTTTACTTGCTCTTTGTGAACTATACAAATCTCCATCTTATCCATCTGATACTCCACTTTGCTTACCTGAAGAGGACCATCTTCTCTGACAGCCTAGCTATGAATGTAAATGGAAGTTACCAAGCAATTCTGTTTGTGTAAGTTTGAGGTAATTTGGAAAGACATTTGAGAAAACAATCACCTGCCTAGGAACTTGCCTTCTTATAAAACTATTACTGTTTGCAATATTTTTATTCCTGCAGGGTCTCTTCAAAGGAGCTGGCCAATTACTAAAACCAAATGCCTTACTGATCACTTATGGGGTAAGTAAGCCATGAGATTGGATTCTTTGACAATTTATACAGCTTCCCAATGTACCTACTAATATTATTGTCAAGTTAGCAGTACAGAAAACAAATTAGGTTTTATAATGATTCTGGGTCTTTTTATTGCAGAGAATTGATAAACTGCACAATATTCTAAATGGGAAAAATGTTTGCATTATAAACACAGAGTCTTGGTTTATATCCTGTGGCAAGCTGAAGCAAATCTGAGTCAAGAAATTGATGCATAATGATAACAGAGTGCATCTGTGAAACCACTCAGAACCCTGAGATGTCGAGAGCAATTTTCATGTTGTGTTTATGTCAACGGTGCTAATCTGTATTTAGAAAACAACTTTAACATAGCCAGCCTTCCCAAGGAGTATTATGAAACGAAAGGTTATAGATGATCAAAGGTTTTATGGAGGAGATGGGCTGTAAGAAGCGTGTTACAAGTGGGAAGAGGGAAAGAGGCGGAGAGGTATAAGGAGAGAAATTTGGAAGAAGATTGGAGTTAGGGTGACAAAAAGAAGTATAGGCATTTAAAAGTGATGTGAATTTTTAATACTAATTTTTGTTCATTTTAATAACAGCTATATCCTTTAACCTTTTGCAATTAGTTAGGCTTAGTAGAATTTGAGTATTAGTAAATAGAGTTGATTTGCTCTGGCTATTGCCATACATTAAACTTATAAATTGGAAGTAATTTTCAGAAATAGGTGGAAAAATTCTACTGGAGAGACCCTAAAGTGCATTGCCAGGATTATTTAACTTGGGAGTGTTTGGTAGTTTCAATCTTTACTCAGAGTAGAAAGTTTATCATCTTTAGCTTGAAATTCTTAATTATGGGCAACTTGAGTTCATGGATAGAATCAGTAATGCCAAAAAATTTGTTTTAAGATGGACAATGTGTTGATTCACATAAATGTATATTTCTCAGGCAACTAGAAAGAATAATTTACATTCCAGGGGAGTACCAGTTCCACAGCACCGCGTTTGTTCGTGTAGAACAATGAGTATAATCTGCTTTTCACTTCTGTCTATCTCAGTCATTTTTTTTTATAATCATATCAGTAACCAGGCTAGTTGTCTCTATGACAACCAAAGATGACCCACCTCACAGAAGAGCACCAGCTGCTCAAGCCGACGCTTTTGTCATAGTCTGTGAGATGACCTCTATCACTGAAAATAAAATAATGTGTTTGTGCCGTGGCCTTGTGACCACTGATTAAACCAATTCTGTCAGCCGTTTAAAATGCCAGCCGTTTAGTGGGTCTTTGGAAGTTCAGTTGGCATCCCACACAAATGTAGATTTAACACTACATCGTTGTTGAAGTAGGTTAAGTGATCAGGAACTGCATTCTCATATAGCAATAATTGTTTGACATTGATCCTTCTTTGTCTCCAGCTCTGGTTTGCAGAGCTGTGGAACTGGTCTTTACATCATGCTCGGTCAAACGTTCTTGGAGTACTTGTAAAAATGTCAAGTAGGTTTAGTCTGAACCTGCTACTGTGTGCAGCTGAAATTCCAGCTTTTAACAAAGTTAAACCAACGTGTGTAGGAGTGAAGTGCCTGATTTTCACAAGGTTTTACACTGTTGGAATTCAACCCTTGGTGGGATGTTCTCACAAGCGAGGCCTAGCCTAAATGTAAAACTTTGAAAACAAGGAATGTAACACAGTGAGCACGAATTTCATTTGCATTTGGAAGGGCAATTCTGCAGCATTTGACTATGTCACTCCCACCTCTAGTATGTGTATAGCTATCAATATGCACAATGTTGAGTTAGTGGTGTCATGAAACAGTAGTTCGATGCCAATGCTGAAAAATTAGGCCAGGTCTATCCTGCTACTGCACTGTATGAACTAAGTACAGGAAACCTTGTTGTGGCCGCATGAAGAAGTGCCCCACTATTTAAACTGCAGTCCTTAATTTTCTGAAGTTCTTCAGCAGTCATGGTGTTAATTGGAACTGGGGTGAGTTAGTTTTTAGTGGGAGCAAGATAGTGGGGTGTATCCTTCTGTCCAGGTAAAGGGAACTTCAGCGTAATTAGAAGGGATGGAAAACTTACCAGTTGAGGCAAATGGTGGAGAAGATCTCTAAATAACAGTGCTCGGACAGCTCCATTCATATGTGCAACTGACCAGAACAAGATAGTTAGAGGCTAGGGTTCTTCTAAGGAAATGGTCACCTGATAGCAGCAATGTCATGCCTCAACCTCACAGTGAAGGTTAATGTGAAGTAAAGAGCCCTTAATTTCCTTGATTTTGAAAAGGGTGACAAGTACAAGATATTATATTTGAATGCACACAGTATACAGAATAAGGTAGATGATCTTGTAGTGCAAGTTAAGAGATTGTGGGTGTCACAGAGTCATGGCTGAAAGACGATTGTGGCTGGGAGCTTAATCTTCAAGAATACACAATCTGATGAAAGGACAGGCAGATAGGCAGAGGAGGAATGGGTCTGCTGGTAAAAAAGTGAAATCAAATTTTTACGGAGGTGACATAGGATTGAAAGATGTGGAACCCTTGTGGGTAGAATTAAGAAACTGCAAAGGTAAGAAGATTCTGATGGGAATTATTTACAGGCCTCTGAACAGGAGCCAGGATGTGTTCTACAAATTACAGTGGGAGATAGAAAAAACAAGACAAAAAGGCAATATTACTTTAACCATGGGGGATTTCATTATGCAGATAAATTGGGAAAATCAAGTTGTTGCTGGATCCCAAGGAGAAAGTTAGTGGAAAGCCTCTGAGATAGCTTTTTAGAGCAGCTTTTTGTTGAGCTCACTTGAGGATCAGCAATTCTGGATTGGTTCACAAACAGGAGAAAATCTACAGATGCTGTAAATCTAAGGTAACACATACAAAATTCTGGAGGAACTCAGCAGGCCAAGCAGCATCTATGGAATCAGTGGACATTTCAGGCTGAGACCCTTTATCAGGACTGAGAAAAAAATGAGAAGTCAAAGTAAAAAGTGGGGGGCAGGAGAGGAAGAACTACAAGGTGGTAGCTGACAGGTGAAACCCGGAGAAGGGGAGGGGGGTGAAGTTATTTAGTGACAAAAATAAAGGGCTGGAGGAGGGGCAGTCTGATAGGAGAGGGTTGAAGAAAGGAAAGGAGGAGGAGCACCGGGGTGGTGCGGGGGGTGGGGGGTGGTGATGGTAGATAAGGAGATAGAGGAGAGGAATGGGGTATGATGAAGGGGGAGCAGTAGAGGAGTCCATGGACTGACATGTCAGAATGAGAATGGGAAGTAGAATTGAAATGGCTGGCTACTGGAAAATCCCACTTTTTCTGGGGACAGAGTGTAGGTGCACAGCAAGGTGGTCTCCCATTCTACATTGGGTCTCACTGATATACAGGAGGCTGCACCGGGAGCACTGGATACAGTAGATGACCCCCAACAGACTCACAGGTGAAGTGTCGCCTCACTTGGAAGGACTGTTTGAGGCACTGAATGGTTGTGAGAGAGGAGGTGTAGGGGGAGGTGTAGCTGTAGTTCCGCTTGCAAGGAAAAGTGCCAGGAGGGAAGTCAGTGGATAGGGACAAATGGACAAGGGAGTCGTGTAGGGAGCATTCCCTACGGAAAGTGGGGTGGGGGGGGGGTTGATGGAAAGATGTTCTTGGTGGTAGGATCCTATTGAAGATGGCACAATTTACAGTGAATTATGTGCTGGACAAGGAGACTAATGGGTGGTAGGTGAGGACAAGAGGAACCCTATCCTTGGTATTGTGGCGGGAGGATGGGGTGAGAGCAAACATATACTAAATGGAAGAGATGCAGGTGAGGGCAACATTGATGGTGAGGGACGGAAAGCCATCTTCGTCAGTTTCTTCAGATACATAAAGTGTAATAGAGAGACAAAAGCAGATATCGGACTGCTGGAAAGGGAGTAATTTGGGACAACAAAATGGTGCATGAACTGTATTAAGTATTTTGCATCGGTCTTCACTGTGGTGGAAGACACGATGTTAGTACCTCCAGTTGAACCCTGCCTTGTGTGTTTCCCCCAAGCCATCATTCTGTGTTTTTGTATTGCCATGTGCTCTTGTTTGTTTTCATGCCCCGGGTGCTCCTGTCCCCTCCCCTGCTCTACTCCGGCTCCTGTATCACTGATTACTCTGCCTCTCACCTGTTTCCCATTATTTCCTGTATTGCTTCCACCTGTGTCTCATTGTGTTCCACCTATCATCTGCCCCTCTGTTGCGTATTTTAGTCCCGTGTTTTCACCTGTGTTTTGCCAGATTATGCCAGTGAGTTTTCCTGAGCCTTTCCAGCATCCATAAATGAACTGTGTCTGTCTGGGTATTGCCCCTGCCTGTTTATCTTGATTGTTCTGGTTTTTGACCCTGTCTGTATCCTGATTCTGATTTTTGGATTTCTCTGGATTTTTTGATCTCTGCCTGAACTTTGACGCTGACTTTGTTGCCCCTCTGGATTTGTTACTCAGTAAATATCACAGTGTGCACAGTACTTCGTCTGCGATTGGGTCCCTGCTCCAGCACCTTGACACACTAGCGGTATGGTGGAAGTTTCAGGTGTCAGTGGTCATGAAGTGTGTGAGGTTAACATAACTGGAGAGGTTCTAAGGAAACTGAAAGGTCTGAAGAAAAGTCATCTGGATCAGGTGGTGTACACCCCAAAGTTCTGAAAGAGGTGACTGAAGAGATCGTGGAGGCATTAGTAATGATCTTTCAGGAATCATTAGATTCTGGAATGGTTCCAGAAGACTGGAAAATTGCAAATATCACTCCACTCCTTAAGAAGGTAGAGAGGCAGAAGAAAGGAAATTATAGACTAGTTAGTCTGACTTCAGTGGTAGGGAAGATGTTGGAGTCGGTTACTGAGGGTGAGGATGCAGGGTACTTGGAGGCACATGGTAAAATAGGCTGTAGTCAGCATGGTTTTCTTAAGGAAAAATCTTTCCTGACAAATCTGTTGGAATTCTTTGAAGAAATAACAAGGAGAATTGGTTGATGTGTATATGGATTTTCAGAAGGCCTTTGATGAGGTGCCACACATGAGGCTGCTTAACAACCTGTGAGCCCATGGTATTACAGGAAAGATTCTACCATGAATAAAGCAGTGGCTAATTGGCAGGAGGCAAAGAGTAGGAATAAAGGCAGCCGTTTCTAGTTATCTGCCTATGATTAGTGGTGTTCCACAGGGGACCGATTCTTTTTACATAATATATCAATGATCTGGATTCATTCTTGTGACCTTAGACGATGATCTACCATATTACTCCCTGCATTTGGTAGGGTTGGAAGTTCTCTGCTGAAAGAGATGCAAATTCATCTCCCTTCATGAAGGTAGCAGCAAGCAGTGTTGCTTGGAGGAAAGGCTTATTGACACCACTTAAAGGATCTTTCTGGACCTTTCTGGACATACCAGAATATCTCATCTTATTGTGTTCTGTGCAATATTATATTATACAATGCAGTCCTCTCCCATGGCACTCCAGTAGGAGGAGGAGGATGACTGAAACTTAAGGAACAACAAAAGATCTTCTCTGAAGATATGGTAAGGTACAATTAATCACTTCTCAGTTCAGTTAAGGAAGCAGTTTCTCCTCAACACACCAGTTCACATCTGCATGCAACCAAGCCTGGGAATAGCTTGTACCCAAGTTTCACATGTGCCGAAATCAGCAGCTCCAGCAAAAGGGAGAAGCTAACCAATTAATGTTCATCTGCATAACCATTACTGTACCTCAACATCTAGGGACCACTGTTCTTAAAGAGTTTGACAGTATAGTTACAGGGATAATATTTCCCCTGGCTGGGGTGTCTAGAAATAAGGGTCACAATTTCAAAATAAGGGCTTGGTGACTCTGGACTGAGATGAGAGGAAATTTCTTTGCCCACAGTGAATTTTACACAAATTGGGCTGAATTGTTCCAAGGCAGAGATTGATAGATTTTTGGATATTAAGGCAATCAAAGAATAGAGGTAGAGGATTGGTCCAGAGTTGTGGCATGAAGGTACAAGATCACTCATGATCTCATTGAGCAGTAGAGAAGGCACCAGGGTGTGAAGAGCCTACTTTGCTTTATGTTTCTTCTGCTATGGAATCCAGAGTTGTTTCAGAAAGTGAAGGTGGGGCTATTACCCATGGTCTGCCTTGGCTTCTTCTAAGCTGTGGAATAACATCCGGTGGTAGTTAAAGATGTAGTGATGGTTTTCTCGATGTAGTGATGTCCAGCTACTCTTCTCCCCGCTGCCCTCCATGAATGAGATTGTTTATCCAATAAACAGCAAGGAGGTTTTGATGTGTGAGCATGAATTTCCCAGAGTGACCTGCATGAAATCAGTCACTGATTACACAGAGATCATGATTCTGACATCCTCCATGATGTCACTTTAGACCCCTGTGTTTCCGGTTAACTTGCTTTTACAGGAAAAGATTAGATGTTTATCACAGGTTGTCCATTTAGGTTGAAGATATTCAATGTCTTTGTACTGGTTTACACAGAGTAAAAGAACCTGCATAATTATAAAGTAGTGAATACACTGGGGGTTTGAAATTAACACTGCACAACAGTAGATTTGGTTCTTTATTATAATTTTTTGAACTAAGAGGGCCTTTTCAGGGAATGATGGTGATCATTTGTGCCTGTATGAATAACCTGGAACAATAAATCTGGCATTATGAAAACATTGTGAACATTGCTATGGAACGGCATTTATTTCTTTCCTACTTTTGCATTATTCCAACTCTTCCTGTGGTTTGGCCTGTGTAACATTGTTCTGGAAGATTACAAAGTTTGACTCAACTAATTGGTAATTTGGACTTTGAAGCCCTCTTCACTGTGGCTGAGTAGGTTGCTGGAGGGGATGTTTTGACTAATATGGATAGTCACTGATTTAATTTGACATTACTCTTTCCTGCAGCCCTATGCGATCAATGGCTTGATTACTCCACAGAGCAACATAGATTTTGATTTGAGTTTAAGGCAGAGGTAATTTATGATTGCAATTTATTTTCATTTATAAAGTTTCTTGCTTTAAAAAAAAGTTAATAATATAGTTTGCAACATTTCAATTAAAATGCTTTTTTTTTCTTTTAAAAGAAATCCATCCTGGGGTTTAAAAGATTTGAGCATATTACAGAAGCTTGCTGAAGAAAATGGGATGACATTCAAACGGATGGTATGAATTATTTGTGGTCTATGTAATCGAACTACAAAATTATGCATGTATGATAGATATCAACTAAATATTTCTGGACAAATTCTCCTGTGCTTTTGCATTTAACAGTGTATGTATTATTTGCATCTGCTTACGTTAAACGCAGTTCAGTAATTCATTTAACTTTCTGTCTATCTGCTTTTCTCCATTTCTTCCTCCTCTGAGTCTCCATCCTGTTTTATTCTGCTCCACTGTTCAGCTCAACACGGTAACATAGTGGTTAGCGCGGTGTTTTACATTGCAAGCAGCCTGCCACTGCCTGTGAGAAATTTGTACATTCTCCGCGTGGAGTGTGTGGATTTTCTGCAGGTGTTTGGGTTGCCTGCCACAGTCCAAAGGGATTGCTGGGTCGTGTGGCTCGAAGGGCCAGATGGGCCTATTCTGCACTGTATCTCACTAAAAAAAATTTTTAAAAACAGTAATATCTCATGTCTCTCTCTGTCTTCCCCTCTTCCTCTACCACTTTACCCCTCCATCTTTCCGCCCCTTGTTTGTGACTCTCCCACTAGTGAAAACATCTCATCTATCCTATTAAGCTGTAGCTGATTTTGTGATGATGGTGCTTAAAAACCAGCAGGAGTCACTTGGCATGCTAATAGTAGTCTAATTTATTTTTAGGTTGATATGCCAGCTAACAACAAATGCCTGATTTTTCAGAAAAGGTCAAGTGTATAGCAGAGTCATCTCTTCTGCAATTCCATGCAACATTACAGAGGAGCAGAACATTTAGCTCTAATTCTTGTAATAATTCATTAATAAAACAGAATTGTTGCTAAACCTCTATTAATTAGTTACTTTTGTAATTAAACCAAAGGGTTGACTTTCAAGAAAATGTATATATTTCCTGGACAACTTTTGTTTTAATGGCCCTGTAGGCATTTTCCTAAGCATTGTAATATGCTGACCCAGAAGAATTAATTTTCTATGAAAAGATTTATTGTGTTGGAGAAGTACACAGCCTTTCTTACCCTCTCATGTCTTTTCGGTTTCTTCTTCGGTGGCTGTGCGTCGCAATTTGTTTTTTGGGATTTTCACTGATTGAGCAAAGTATGAGGTGGTGAAGATCACCACCTCTCTTATTCAAGGTGAGATATTAGTGGCTTGATGCCACTGCATTTCGTAGTGCAAGCAAAAATGCTGTCTCCCAAACGTTGTTCTGCATAAGTAACTTTTTAGAAGAGGAATTGCTGTCATTGCAAACATAATCTAGTTACTATTGGCTTGGAGTAGACTGTGTTTTGACTATGATCTTGTACTATATGTAGCTTGCACTTGACGAGATTGTAACTAAATGAACTCAGGTGTGCATATTGATGTAAAGCAAACTATCTTTAATTTATTTGAGTGATTTTTTAAATGTGACTATATTAACAGTGGGTGTAAGGCAAAATCACAATTGAATATTAAGAACCAAATGATGGTTCATAAATGGTAAAAAAAAACACATTAATGTGTAAACACAAACCTAATGAAACCATGTACAGGCTTGGAAAACTTTCTTGCTAAAGATGGTGTTTGTGTTTTTGGCTGCACACATTTTAACAGTGAGTTCAAATTTATGTAAAGTAATTCTACAGACTGCATCATTTGATGTCAATTTGCTTATTACCTCATTCAACATAAACTTATTGTGTCAGTCAGCAGAGATTAGGGACAATTTTTCCTATTCCTGTGAAATCACTCTGATTCATTGATGTAAAATGATTTGAGGTGGAGATTTGGGTGAAGTACAGTGTTGGGAGAGAGTGAATGGAGTTTTGCAATATGTCAGGCTGTTTTGTGATGTAAAGGGTATTTTATCCTGATACTGGAATGGAAAATTTCCTCTTTGTTATTATAATGACCCGAACTTTCTCAAACAAGAAACAGTGATCATAGTTAACCCCACATCAGTTGCTGAAAGACACGTC
Source organism: Mobula birostris (assembly GCF_030028105.1). Classification (NCBI taxonomy): domain Eukaryota; kingdom Metazoa; phylum Chordata; class Chondrichthyes; order Myliobatiformes; family Myliobatidae; genus Mobula; species Mobula birostris. Next base: position 110,099,595 of record NC_092378.1, read on the forward strand.
TTTATAGATTAGTGAAAGCCAGTTTATAGTTAAGTACTTTGAAGAATTCTAGCAGGCAGCAAACGAGGAGGTAATATGCTCTATTTTTTATAACATTTTAAACAATTTCTTGAGCAAAAAAGATTAAAAAATTCAGAACTAATGCAAACTTAAATTTAAAATATCATTAAAAATAAAGTTGACATGTGGAATTTTGAAATAATTTGTTCTAAGGAAATTAAGTATGTTTCTCAAAGCCAGATGGTCAATACTATTTGTGTTTAGTTTGCAATTCAAACACTCAGGCTTCTTCAGTGGATTTTACAGTAAAATTGCAGTATTTAAAAATAAAAGTTCAGTTCAATTCTTTATTTTTACATCAATTTCCTTGATGCTGATTACAGCAGTGCATTATGTGGAGAGGGAAGTTATCAGAAACAGCAACTTCAGCACTTCCACAGTTAATGAGGCATGGGTCTGCCCCAGCTGTTGCCTTTATCATAATGTTGAAAATACTAGCATATTGTTGTCGTACATTCTGGGATATCATGTCTAAACTTCATGTACATTTTAAAAATAAAGGTTTTATACACCTCTCCTGTTTACCTCCATGTGGATTTTTAATCAATTTAGTGTTATCGCATGGATCTAAAGTTGATGTAAAAGGAACATGTCCAACTTCACTCTGGGAATCAGGGAGGAGCCACATTTGTTGCAAGATTGTAATTTCTGTGGTTATGAGCTGTACTTCAAATATGCCACAATCTGTAGCAGTTAAGTGTTCTTAATCACTTCATTCAATATATTCTGTTTCTCCTTCTGAGAAGTATATACATTGCTGAATGGATGTCTTGAAGAGTGGAGTATGGTAGCATAATGGTTACATTACTGGACAGAGGATTGGAATGCTAGCTAGGAAACATGAGTCTTGGTTCCCATCATAGTAGTTAGTAAATTTAAATCGGAGTATCAGATCAACCTATGGAGCTACTGGATTGTCAAAGAAGTCCATTTCACTAATGATTTTTAGAGAAGATATTTTACCACCATATACAGCACAGAAACAGGCCCTTTGGCCCAGTGATTCTGCTCCAGCCTTTCAAGAATCTGCTAATATTAATCATAACATTAATTCCCACCCTCCCCTGGCTCGACCAATCCTACACACTAGGGCGTAATTAACCTACCCCATGTCTTGAAAACCAGAGCACCCAGATGAAACATGGTCTTCGGAAGAACCTACGACTCCAGACAAACAACACAGGATTGAACCTGAACTGTAGGAACTGTGAGGCAGCCACGGCACCATTGTGCTGCCCAGTCTGCCTTAACTTTAACTCCAAAATGGTCATCCTGGTAGATTCTGAATAGTCCTCTGAAATAGCCTGATGAGCCACTTACTTTTTGAGGCAAAATTACAAATAGCAATATATTGCTGGTTTTACCAGTTATGCTTTACATTCAGTGAATCAAAATCTTTAGAGAGACTGCAGTAATATAATTACTGCCTTCTAGCTGGTTGTGAGTAATCCTTTGATGCTATATAAAGCACAGGAAATTATTCCCAGTTGGTTACAAATTTATAGCCAATATCAATAAAGTAAATTACCAGATCATTTTTGCATAGCTGTTGGCATATTTTGTGCATTAGTTGTAAAGTGCTCTGGGATGCTCTGAGGTAGGTAAAAACATTGTACAAGAGTAGTTCTTTCATTTTTCCTTATCATCAAACACCACTGTAACCACAAATGTCAAGGTAGGTGCAGAGACACACATTTAGTCCATCGCTCACTGTGCCTGTGCGCTACACAGAATTTTCCCCAAGCTATTAAGCTGCCACTCCAGCAGAGAGCAGGGGAAGCAAGGATGTTTCAAGGTGCATAATAATTCAACCCACGATGAATGAATTTACTGCTGGATGTTTCATCCAATCAGCAACACTGAGCAGTGGTCTGTCTATCATATAATTTGAAGGTGAATGATGTTAGGAACAAAAGAGAAGCAAATGTCAGGATAGAATCCAGCAGGGTGCAAGCTAACTTGTTTTAGTGACACCACTACAGATCTGTTGCTAGGTCAGGAGCTTCTTCCCTACCAAAGAGAGGAGGAAGCCTGGTGTGGAACCCAGGGAAGCATGTTTGGGATACCAGCAGAAGTCAAAAGGAATATAGTGTTATTCTTCTGGATTCAGCACTTTAATGACGTAAGTAGGTAAGGAAAGATGAGCTTCAATTACATGCTGATGTGCACATTACCCCAGTTAGCCTGCAGGAGCTCCTGAATTTTATATGTACAGTTCCTTACATTTCCAATTTCCATCTTTCTATTATCTCTCGTTGGCCCCCTCAGTGTTTGTGAAAAACATTGCATTTTCTGATACTGTTTCAGTGTTGTCCACAGTTATCCATCATAATGAAACGTATAAGATCCTAAAGGGATTGGACAGGCTAGATGCAGGAAGATTGTTCCCGATGTTGGGGAAGTCCAGAACGAGGGGTCACAGTTTGAGGATAGAGGGGAAGCCTTTTAGGACCGAGATTAGGAAAAATTTCTTCACACAGAGAGTGGTGAATCTGTGGAATTCTCTGCCACAGGAAACAGTTGAGGCCAGTTCATTGGCTATATTTAAGAGGGAGTTAGATATGGCCCTTGTGGCTACGGGGGTCAGGGGGTATGGAGCGAAGGCTGGGTCGGGGTTCTGAGTTGGATGATCAGCCATGATCATAATAAATGGCGGTGCAGGCTCGAAGGGCCGAATGGCCTACTCCTGCACCTATTTTCTATGTTTCTATAATATTTGTCTGATAACTCGACGAGATTTTTTCTCAATTCTTTACAGACAGCTCCCCTCTGATTAAGTTTGAGGTTGCTTCTTGCACTTCTCCATTATTAACCTAAACCTTAAAATTATACTTAACTAACCAAATGGATTCTGTCATTGACTCCACAAAGACATCATCTCTGTCCAACACTGCAACTTCCTCAATGAAAGCTGCCCCATTTCTCAGGATTGAGTACTGCATGGTGGTACCAAGGAATCTGAAACTAGAAACTAAATATTGAATACTTTCCTAGTGCGAATGACCTCACAATTTACCTCATTATGATCTTGCACATTAGTGTCTACCTGCACAGCGCTCTCTCTGTAGCTGTTACACTTTATTCTCTGTTCTATTATTGTTTTACCTTGTTCTACCTCAAAACACTGTGTAATGATTTGAGATATATTAAGTCTGCAAGACAGATTTTCACTATATCTCAGAACATGTGACAATAATAAACCATTCTAATATTGTCTGATCAATTGAATTGCCAATTCTGTTATTTCCTTTGTATTACTTTCTGACAAAATCTGTAATTGCAGGTCACCAACCTTACTGCATTTATGCACTTGTGCATTTTAACCTCTCCTGGTCTCAGTCTGTTTCTGACTAGCACTATGCTATTTCATCCTCTTTTACCCTCAAACATTCGCACTGTTAAATATCCTTAATTCCGTTTCATGCACTACACCAGCACCTACACTTTGGCAAATATAGTATAAATGCTCCCATCCACCAGTGAAATTCCCAGTAAGGGCGTTGATCCTAATTCTGGTGAAGTGCATCACCCTAGAACTGCAATGCCCCATGAATTTGAAGTCCTCCCACCTCTTGGCACCACGTCACCAACAATGTAATAATCTTATTTTCCTATTGTTTCTCATGCTATTATGTGCTTGTAGTCTTATAGATCTTACTTTCAACTTAGACTTTAGCGCCTGAAAGTCTGACTGAGATCTCAATTCTTACTCCCTCTCTATTGTTGATCCTAGTGTTTACCAGGACTTTCCCTTTCATGTCAGCCTGCTGACCATGGACGTCACTTTAATTCTTCTGCACCTCTTTGATCCATTATGTAAATACAAACCCTGAGCTTTGGATCTCCATTTATCTTGATCAGACAGAGAGAAAAAAAATCAATATCTGCTCTGCCGTGGTACCAGAGACCAGAGAGCACAAATAAGTATGAAGCACAATAGTTCATTAATTATAAAAGCATGTTCATAAACTGAGACACTAGAAATATGGGATTGAGAGAGATGGAAAATGTAAAAAATACAGTTTTTAAAAATGATCAATAGTTGTATTCTGAAGGAATGAGACAATATGGTTGAATTTATTTGAGAGCTGAATTGTTAAGGTAATAAAATAAAACTTGCATCTGAATAAAATCAAACTACTTCATTCTGGTGTATTTAATGGAGAACCAATGACCAATGTAGTAACAACTTACAAGGATCTTGTCTCTCTCAGACGTTAAACTGAAGAAGCAAAATAAATTAGCTGTTTCCAGGTATTCACATTGAACTGCATATTGGCTCTAAGGAATTTGAAACTAGAAACTAAATCCATTGCATTTTTTTTAAAGATTCCATTGTACACTAGAGCCACTTGACACATGATGTTCATTTCCATTGGGGAATTGAGACATACATTCTTAGGATGGATTTACCTAGTCTCCCTGCCATTCTCTAGTATCATTTGCTAACATGATGATGTCATGAACTTGTGCCACAGTGGAACATTTGCAAATAGTAAAGCAGTTGCCTTACAGTGGTTTGTGGCTATCAGGCCATTGCTTAAGAGGTATAATCAAAATCCTACCCTGATTTTATTTCCAGGTCACAAAATGTGTTATTACTATGACACATAGCATGTGTTTAGCACACCACAAAAAGAATGAACACCAATTAAACCTGAACAGAAAATTCTGGAAATTCATGCTCACAGATACGTAGATGCACATTCAACACATGGTCAAATATGGTTCATGAGACCCACTACCATCAGCTCTGGGGCTATGTGATAACTTAGTCCCGTTACTAATACCAACATTCACAAATACAATTTTATGCAAAATTGTATGAAAAAAGAAAAAAATACACTAAATTACTCTTGCAAAATTACCAAACTTTTTTGGATAATGGCTGTAATTTTAATGCTATTCCAGCATGAAGGCCATTTTGTTCTTCAGAGTTGATTACATTATTTTGCAGGTAAAACAAATGTTATCTGTAAAGTTCCTTTCTTTCCCAATTACCCCAAGAACATAAGTCATAGAATCAGAATCAGGTTTAACATCACTGGCATTTGTCGTGAAATTTGTTGTTATGCAGCAGCAATACATTGCAATACATAATAAAAACTGTAAATTACAGTAAGAACGTGTACGTTTGTGTGTGTGTGTGTTTGTGTTAAATAAGTAGTGCAAAAAGAGTTAAAAAAGTACTGAGGTGGTGTTCATGGGTTCAATGTCCATTCAGAGATCTAATGGCAGAGGGGAAGAAGCTATTGCTGAATCGTGGACTGTGTGTCTTCAGGCTCCTGTACCTCCTCCCTGAATGATAGCAATGAGAAGTGGGCATAGGAGCAGAATTAGGCCATTTGGCCCATTGACTGTTCTCCACCATTCTATCATGGCTGATTTATTCTCCACGTCAAACACGTTCTCCATAACCTTTGGCACTGGGTAAGGTAAAGGGAGGTGGTGCATGTTTTATGATCAATTCTCGTTGTGGTGGTTATGTTGAACTTGCTTCCCCTGACTTGGAACACCTAACGATCTAATGTAGACCACTGTTACTATACTGACATAAGGAATGCCTACTGTTCCTTGCCCAGACCACATTTTGGTAAACCAGATCACTTGGCTGTCCAAAAGCAAGGCTCCAGAGATTAACAACTATGAGGTGGTCACAGGAGGCAGAGGAACGATTACAGGATTGATTTGAGTCAGTGGACTGGACCATGTTCCAGCACTCATCTAGAGATCTGAATGAATACACCAGGGTTGTAATGGATTTTACTAAAACAGCTGTAGATGAGTGTGTCCCCACTAAATGCAATCAGAAGCCCTGGATGAACCATAAAAAGCAAAATTTGCTGAGGGCCAGATCAGAAACATTCAAGTCTGGAAACCAAGAATGTGACAAGACCATGAGTGATAGGAGCAGAATTAGGCCATATGGCCCATTGAGTCTGCTCTGCCATTCAGTCATAGCTGACCCTTTTTTCCCCTCCTCAACCCCACTACCTGGCCTTCTCCCTGTAACCTGAAGCCCAGCCCCCTGCACCAGTTTCTCAACCATGCATTTATCTGTTTTTGTTATATGGTTATATGGTTATATCTGCCAAATCATCCTGTTCCTACCGTCACTGGCATATGGCACAGGAACCAATCCAGAAATTACTACCCTGGAGGTCCTACTTTTCAGTTTTCTCTTCAGGACTTCTTTGTTTTCCCTTCCTATGCCATTGGTACCAATATGTACCAAGACATCTGGCTCCTTCTCCCTCCAACATGCTATGGACATGAACCAAGACATCCCTGATCCTGCCACCTGGGAGGCAACATACCATCCGAGTGTTTTGTTCACGTCCACAGAATCTCCTATCTGCTCCTCTGGCTATTGAGACCCTAATCACTACCGCTCCCCTCTTATCTCCCTTTCCCTTCTGCACCATGGACCCATGCTCAGTGCCAAGAGGTGTGGATATGATCCACGGAAAGCCATCTCATGGGTGAAGTGAAGATTCCGGACCAAACTGGAATCAATGAGGGACGCTCGACAGCTGTGGCAGGGTTTGAACCTCCTACAAAGTTAAATCATGCATCGTGGGGGACAGCAGAGCTTCACTTCCAGATGAGCTCAATGCCTTCTATGCTCATTTTGACTGTCAGAACATGGAGGAACCATCACAAACCCCCACATCTCCTGTTGATCCTTTGGTCTCAGTATGTGAAGCTGATGTGCAGGCTGCCTTCAGGAGGGTGAATGCAAGGAAAGCATTTGGATCGGACGGGGTACTCAGCCATGTACTAAAGACCTGGGCTGGTGTGTTCACTATCTCTTTAACTCCTGCTTTGGCAGTGTGGTACCCACCTGCTTCAAGTAGGCTTCAATCAAGAAGGGCGTGGTGACCTGCCTCAATGACTATCACATCCACTTATATCCACAGTGATGAGGTGTTTTGAGAGGCTGGTGATGAAGCATATCAGCTCCTGCTGAGAGGTGACCTGGATCTGCTCCAGTTTGCCTACCAGAGCAACAGGTCCACAGCAGATGTCACCTCATTGGCTCTTCACACAAACCTGGAACATCTGGACAGCGAAGATGCTTACATCATGATGCTCTTCATTGATTACAGCTCAGCATTTAATACTATCATTACCTCAAAACTAGTCAATAAGCTCCAAGACCTTGGCCTCAATGCCTCCTTGTGCAATTGGATCCTGGATTTTCCGACTTGTGGACCCCAGTCGGTTCAGATTGGCAACAACATCTCCTCCACAATCTCCATCACCACAGGTGCACCCCGGGGCTGTGCGCTTAGCCCCCTGCTCTACTCGGTTTACACCTATGAGTGTCTGGCTAAGCACAGCTCCAATACCACATCCAAGTTTGCTGATGACACCACTGTTGTGGGCCGTATCAAAGGTGACGATGAATCAGCATACAGGAGGGAGATTGAAAATTTGGCTCCGTGGTGCTTTAACAACCTCCCACTCAATGTCAGCAAGACCAAGGAACTGATTGTAGACTTCAGGAGAGGAAATCAGAGGTCCTCGTCGGAGAATCAGAGGTGGAGGGGCTAAACAACTTTAAATTTCTGGGAGTTATTCTTTCAGAGGGCCTGCCCTGGACCCGGCAGGTAAGTGCAATTGTGAAGAATGCACAGCAGCACCTCTATTTCCTTAGGAGTCTGTGGAGATTCAGCATGACTTCAAAAACTTTGCTAACCTCTATAGATGTGTCATGGAGAGTGTATTGACTGGCTGCAGCACGGCCCGGCACCAATGCCTTTGAACAGAAAATCCTACAAAAGTTAATAGATTCAGCCCAGTACATCATAGGTAAAGCCCTCCCAACCATTGAGCACATCTACTTGAAACACTGTCATAGAAAAGTAGCAACCATCATCAGAGATCCTCACTACACAGGCCATGCTCTTTTCTCACTGCTGCCCTCAGGTAGAAGGTGCAAGAGCCTCAGGACTCACACCATCAGGTTCAAGAACAGTCACTACCCCAAAACCATCAGACTCTTGAATAAAAGGGGATGACTACACTTACATGCCTGTCCTTTGAGATGTTCCGACAACCAATGATCTCACTTTAAGGACTCTTTATCTTGTTATTTCAATTCTCATTATTTATCACTATTTATGTATATTTGCATTTGCACAGTTTGTTGTCTTCTGCACTCAATCTTTCATTGATTCTATTAGAGTTACTATTCTACAGGTTTGCTGAGTATGCCCACAGAAAAATGGTTTGTATGTGGTATCTTATATATACTCTCATAATAGCATTTACTTTGAATTTTACCTTCATCAAGAACTTATCAGCCTCAGTTTTAAATATACCCAATGACCTGGTCTCCACGGCTGTTTGTGGCAATGAATTCCACAAATTCACCACCCTCCGGGTAAAGAATTTCCTCCTCATCTCTGTTCTAAGCGGATGTCCCTGTATTCTGAGGCTATGCCCTCTGGTCCTAGACTCACCCTCTGCTGTATAAGAAACATCTTCTCCACATCCACATGTCTTTCAATATTCGATAGATTTCAATGAGTACCCCGCCCTCCATTCTTCTAAATTCCAGCGAGTATAGGCCCTGAGCCTTCAAACACTCCTCATATGTTAATCCTTTCATTCCTGGGATTACTCTTGTGAATTTCCTCTGGTCCGACTTCAATGCCAGTATATTCTTTCTTAGATAAGGGGCCCAAAACTGCTCACCATATTCCAAATGTGGTCTGACCGATACCTTATAAAGGCTCAACATTATATTCTCTTGAAATGAATGCTAACATTGCATTTTCCTTCCTTACTACTGCCTCAACCAATAAGTTAACCTTTAGGGAATCCTGCACTAGGACTCCCTTTGCACCTCTGATTTCTGACTTTTTCCCCCATTTAGAAAATAGACTACACCTTTATTCCTTCTACCAATGTGCATGACCATACACTTCCCTACACTGTATTCCATCTGCCACTTCTTTGCCCTTTCTCCTAATCTGCCCAGGTCCCTCTGTTCCTCTACCTATATTTTGCATCATCTGCAAACTTGGTCACAAAGCTATCAAAGTTCCAAGTCCGTTTATTATAAAAGTAAGTATGCAGTATGGAACCCTGAAATTTGTCTTCCCCACAGTCACAAAATAAAGACGAACCGTGAAATCAACTCGTTCAAAGAAAAACATTAAACATCAAACCGCCCTACCCCTCCACGAGCAAAAAAAACGTGCAAATGGCAACAAAAAAATGATCAAAAGCACAGAATCTCAAACACAAAAGGCATAGTTCAGTACAGTTCAGCTCAGTGTTCATTATCTTCAGACTGCCTGATACAAAAATCACCCAAAAGTAGTAACAAAAAAAGACCAGCCAGACCTAGGACTAGGAATAGAACACATCATAAAAACTGAATTAGAGCCCATATTTACGATCTACAGTGATTAAACCTTACTCCGGCACCATCCGCCGTCAGCATCGAGGGAGAGAGAGAAATCAGTCGAACACAAGGAGCAGCGATTGAGAGCGAGAGAGTGACTGTCACACACAGGCACGTTCTCTGGCACTGGCAAGTGAGCAGCTGGTAGACGGCGCTGAACACTCGCTCATCTTCCACACCCACCTCGATGATTTCAGTCATCCTCAGTGCTTGATCTGTGAAAGATGGAGTCGATCATGAGCCAGTGCCCTGTTTCCAAGCTTTCTAGCCTCCATGCAGCATGCTTTGGTCATAGCCTCAGGTAACCCTCTCAGAGGCAGCAAAGTGAAACATCGCCCAATCGGCCAGAAATCGCACCACCAGAATGTAGATAACAGGTTCCAACAGTAGAAGAATCATATCCGAAATAAAAATAAGTGAAAGGAATTGCTTCATGACCCGTCTACTAATAGATCACTACTAATGCCTCCACCATTTCTTTAGTTACCCTTTTCAGAACCCTGGGGTGTAGTCCAGCTGATCCATGTTACTTAAATACCTTCAGACCTTTCAGCTTCCCAAACACCTTCTCTTTAGTAATAGCAACTACACTTACTTTTGCCCTGATATGCTCCAATTTTTGGCATACTGCCTGTGTCTTTCACAGTGAAGGCTGAGGAAAATGCTTATTGAGCTTATCCTCCATTACTCTATCTTCAGTGTCATTTTCTAGCCATCTAATATCCATTCTTGCCTCTTTTTTACTCCTTATATAGCTGAAAAATCTTTTGGTGTCCCCTTTTATATTATTGGCTACCTTTTCTTTATATTTCATCTTTGCTCTGCTTATTGCTTTTTTTAGTTGCTGTCTGTTGATTTTTAAAAACTTCCCAATCCACCAACTTCTAATTTTTGTAATATTATATCACTTCTTTTTTGTTTTTATGCTGTCTTTGAGTTCCCTTGTCAACCACAGCTGCCTCATCTTCCCACTTCTTCTTTAGGATGTATCTATCCTGCACCTTCCAAATTGCTCCCACAAATTCTAGGCATTGCTGCTCTGCCATCATCCTTGATAGTGTTCCCTTTCACTCAATTTTAGCCAGCTTTTCTCTCATGCCTCTGTAACTCCTTTTACTCCACTATAATATTGAAACGTCTGATTTTATCTTCTCCCTCTCAAATTGCAGGGTGAATTCTATTATATTATGATCACCACCTCCTATTGTGTGGGCACATGGCCAAGTGATTAAGGCATTGGACTAGTGATCTGAAGGTCGTGAGTTCGAGCCCCAGCCGAGGGAACGTGTTGTGTCCTTGAGCAAGGCACTTAATCACACATTGCTCTGCGACGACACTGGTGCCAAGCTGTATTGGTCCTAATGCCCTTCCCTTGGACAACATTGGTGTCCTGGAGAGGGGAGACTTGCAGCATGGGCAACTGCTGGTCTTCCATACAACCTTGCCCAGGCCTGCGCCCTGGAGAGTGAAGACTTTCCAGGCGCAGATCCATGGTCTCGCAAGACTAACAGATGCCTTTACTTTACTTTACTGCCTCCTATGGATTCCTTTACCTTAAACTCACTAATTAAATCTAGTTCATTACAGAACACCCAATCAGAATTGTTTTTCTCCTCATGGGCTCAACCACAAGCTGCTCTAAAAAGCCATCTCATAAGCAGTCTACAAATTCACTCTCTTGGGATCCAGCACCAACCTGATTTTCCCATCTACCTGCATATTGAAATACCCTGTGACAGTCGTAATATTGCTCTTATTACATGCCTTTTCTGCCTCAAGTAACTTGTACCCCACATCCTGGCTACTGTTTGGAGGCCTGTATATAACTCACATCAAAGTCTTTTTTTACCATTGCAATTTCTGAGCTCTACCCACAGGGATTTTACATTTTCCAGTCAATGTCCCTTCTTTCTAAGGATTTGATTTCATGTTATCCAACAGAGCCACTCCATCCTTTCTGCCACATGCCTGCCCTTCCGACATAAGGAGTGTCCTTTGATGTTAAGCTTCCTTCAGCCAAAACTTAGTAATGGCCACAATGTCACGTTTGGCAGTTTCTAACTATGCAATAAGATCACCGACCTTATTCTGTATATGTGTGTATTCAAATATAACACATTCAGTCCTGTATTCATCACCCTCTTCAATTTTTCCCGTCCAGCTTGCTATTATCCTTAGGGAAGGTCTTACCTCTTGTTGGCACATTTAGCAAGAATTTAAATAATTTCAATTTGTGTGTTTTATCATTGTAAAAGCAAGTATTGATCAAATAATCATTGATGGTGTTAGCATTAAATAATTTCAATGTGTGTGTTTTATCATTGTAAAAGCAAAGTATTGATCAAATAATCATTGATGGCATTAGTATTAAGTTGGTTAGCGGTGGGACTTTTTCTTTTGGAGACTAGGTTATTGGTTGAAGTTACAACATAATGTAAAAGTCTACCTCAAAGTCAGAGCTGCTGTTCTTTGGTTGATTCAGACTCAAAGCCACTTTTAAAAAAAGGTGGCAATTCTTAATGAATATTAATACTTATTATTATTTCAACGTTCCACTATTTGTGTGACTGCTGTGCATAAATTAGTTGATTTATTTGTCAAATATGACAACACTTCAAGGTAATTTATTGATTATGTCCTTAGGAAAGGAAAGGATCACGTGGTTTGTTCTTAATGAAATTGCACACCAAACAGTAGTTTAAGGACTTCTTAGCGAAATCACTCCCACCATACCAAAATTTAATCTTATGATGACTTTTGGATTTATTTTATATTCTGTTCGCCTTTCAGAATCTATTTTCAGAAAGTCTTGGATGCTTCATTCGAACTTGCAAATGCATTTTGTAAAGGCAGTACCAGTACTATCTTCCTTTATGAATAAAAGCAGCAATTGACTCAGTCCATTATAGTCAGTACTAGTGAAATGAGCAGACATGCTGGCTCACCAGCTGCGTTTTTTATTCTCTCACTGTTTAATATGTCTGGTTGAACCATGATTGTTGTCTTTTACTTAGATATGGGACAATTCATATGTTCATTGTCAGGGTAGATTTATGATTACATGCACATCCAGGAAATAAACCCTGCTGTCTCCCATCTGACTTTGGCTGAGACTTCTAGAAATAGGTTTGCAGCCTTAGCTCCCACATCCTTAATATTTATTACAGCCTGACTAAGAAATTGCCACACTTGAAGATATTCTGGAACACCCAATTTAGTAGCTAGATTAGAAGCAAATATTTATTTTTGTTAAGTGTGCTAACTGGTTATAGGAGGCAAACACCACAGCTGTTTTGCACAAAGTGATATGCAGCTTGATGTTTTGTTTGTGACTATTTATTGTTAGAGTAAGTAGGGAGCTAAATTATGGAGTGTATGTATACTTCTTTGCACTATATCAGAGACTAGTGATCTGATTTTCCTAAAAGAAAGGATATTTTTTGAGAATCAGGGAACATTGATATTGAGCTGTACATCTTGGTCTGGCCATCAGGTTAACTAAATTTGCTGTGGGAAACGATCAAACAAAGATTCAAAGTACATTTATTATCAAAATATGCATGCATACTTCCCCACAGGCAGCCAGGAAACAAAGAAAACCATGGAACCTGCTCAAGGAAAACAGCAAACCTCCCCTCCCCCCACATTCCAGAAACACATCATAACATGAGCTACAGAGTCCAATCCACATGCCGCGAAAATTAAAATTTGCCCGCGAACTCCTGCACCATCCTCTGACAGCATTGAAGAGAGAGACTGTCACACACAGACACCTTCTTCGGGCAGCAGCAAGCAAGAGGCTGGTAGACAGCGCTGAACACACTCGCCTCGATGATTTCAACCTTCCTCCATGCTTTCATCAGCAAGATTGATGAGAAATCATGGGCTCACTCTCCGTCTCAAGGTAGCTTGGCCTCGAATCTTGCACACTTCAATCGAAGCCTCCCGGAACACCCTCGTAAACAGCAAAGTGCCAGATCGCTCAATCGGCCCTCTAACACACCACCAAAATGTAGATCTCAGGCTCCACCAGTGGCGATCTGATATTTCATGCCAATGGGTAATTGCAGGGGGCAGTAAATCATGCAGCATTCACAAAAACCAGGGTTTGGGTGGGGGGGGGGGAGACATCAAAACTTCACGGATTTGGCAGGACCAAAGTTGTATACACCCTAGACGTACAAAGCCTGAGGAAGGTGGGTTTCCTCACCATGGAGTCCAATGGCTGCTAGCGAGGGGCTAACGAGCCGTTTCTAGAGAAGCCCAGTAAAAAGGGATTTCACAAGTATACAACAAAAAATAAACTCACATTCAGCAGTTACCCTTGGTGTTCAGAAAGCCAGCTTTACCCTTTTCTGAACTGGCAAACAAGGAGTTGGTCTTTTCAACTGATGAGGAGTAAATGGCAATAATGTAAAAATTCTAACATGGCATTTGAATAGTTCAGTCAGTGTATACATTAAGCCAAAATCAATTCATCAGATTCATCTCAGAGAAAAGACCCAAGATTTCTTTGCATAGCACTAAACTACATTCAGCAAGTTAAGGGAATGGATAAAAGTTTACTGAACTGAAATGTTTAAAGTACCGGAATGTGGAGATCAGCATAGTACAGACTACAGATACTGTCAAAAGTACAAAAAGTAGGTGAAAATGCTAACTAATTTTCCAAATCAGTCACTGGAAAGGGAACAGGGTCAATTTAGACAGCAGAAGTAACAGATGGAAATCCAGAGTAAGAGGTAGTTTTGCTGCAAATATTGATTATTACACATATCCATAGGTACAAAATGCTCCACAGACAGAACAAACTGCAAATTATAAGGTAACCTCAACCTTCAGGAATTGTACAAATCAGACCTCTTGGAGAATAATTTTTTTGAAGTGGACAGAATTAGTAGGGATTTATGAAAAGGAAATTGCATTTGACAAATCCGTATTTCTCAGTTTCTAGAAGGTAAAAGAGCAGCAAAAGAGAGAAGGTTGAACCAGTTTAGAATTTCATAAGTAACTCACACAAAATGCTGGAGGAACTCAGCAGGCCAGGCAAGTCCTTGGCACTAGAGGATAAAATACCTTTATTATCTTCACATGGATTCACACAGACAACTTCGGCCTCAGAAGCAGAAATTACATTATTTACTTTTGGGAAGTTACATAATTTAGCAACATATTCATCACCTCTGTAGAAAAGCATTACAGCACATTTTTCACCAGGTGGTAGGACAGCAACAGCCACTGAGCTCAACTAGTTCTGTGCAACTTCTAGCAGAATCACTGTTCTTCACTGGTCTACAGTACAATGAAAAAAACAGGTTATTCATCAGACATTGATAGGTAACTGTGTTAAAGCTTGCAAAATTCATTGATAGGGTTGCTTGATACCATACTGCATTATTTTTACATTTGGTTATAGAAATTCAATCCTACAGGGATAAAGTCAAAAGGAACATATATTAGATTACTGATCCCAGATCACCCTCTAGCACTTGCCTGGAGATTCCACCCACTTTTCAGTGCAACTCAAATAGTGCCTCAGTTAGTGACATCAGAATTCACCTCGGGAATGGGAAGGTGAGTGTTCAAACTCTAGTTTTCATGAGATAATTGAGGTTGAGTTTTAAATTCAGGACTTATCAAATGATGGAGTTTCAGAGGTCATCTTTTGAAAGCACCATAAAACAAGAGCTCAGTTGAAACTGTCTGGTGGACGTGGCATATTTCAAAGAAAAGGCTTAGAGTAATAAAGCTTAATAAAGAGTAATAAATCAGACAGCGATGCAAACAGTTAGAACGTTCTCCATGATACATTTGTCGAAATTTGCTGGTCTTTGGTGACATACCATATCTCCTCCAACTCCTAATGAAATATAGCCACTTGCATGCCTCCTTTGTAGGTATGACAGTGGAAAAGTGTGTATGGAACCAGAAGAGATAGCTGAGGTACACACAAAAGCAAGCTTTGTTGTTACTTATTTCATTGTGAAAATAGTGGTCATACTCTAAATCCCTCTAAACCACCTTGGTACAAGGGCAGCAATGGCTGCTGTCTTAATTAAAATCTTCTGCTCTTCTGGCACTATAGGGAATAAATATTCCCCTTTGTACACTTTATTACTGATGGCATAACATTCAGCTAGCATTCAAATTCTCTTTCTTAAGGCCAATTTTTGATTGTGGACTTCAGGAAGGGGAAGTTGAGGGAACACACACCAGTCCTTATCAAGGGGTCAGCATGGAAAGAATGAACAATTTCAAGCATGGGTGTCAACATCGCCTAAGATCTATCTTGGTCTAAACATATTGATGCAATTACAAAGAAGGCATGCAAGCAGCTATATTTCATTAGAAGTTGGAGGAGATTTGGTATGTCACCAAATATTAGCAAATTTCTCCAGATGTATCATGGAGAGCATTCTAACTGGTTGCATTGCTGTCTGGTATGGAAGGGCCACTGCACAGGATCATAAAAAAGTTGCAGAGGGATGTAAATTCAACCAGCTCCATCATAGGCACGAACTTCGCCACCATCGACAGCATCTTCAAAAGGTGATGCCTCAAAAAGATACACCTATCACTAGGGAACTCCACCGTCCAGGACCTTCCCTCTTCACATTACTATCATTAAGGAGGTAATGAAGCCTTCAGACACACACTCAACATTTTAGAAACAGCTTCTTCCCATTCACCATCAGGCTTCTGAATGGTCCGTGAACACCATTCTTGCTCACTTATTTATTTATTTATTATATATATAGATTTATTATTGTAAATTATGGTATATTTTATGCATTGCACTGTACTGCACCCACCAAACAAATTTAATGACATAAGGCAGTGATAATAACCTGTTCTGATTCATTTAACTCTTCACTTAGTCTTGCTGTATCCCATTTCCGCTTTCAAATTTCATTGATTCAAAGGACCTACAGATTTATTGGAGTTGAACAAACACATGTTATGTAAACAAGAGTCTACATCCTTATTCACTTGTTAACATTCTGATCCACTGTGCTAGTTGATTTCAGAAAATTCTTGTAACAACCAAGAAGGGCTGCCGCTGCTACTGTGTGGTAACTGGAATCTCCGGAGCCGAAGGCCCCGAAATCCTCGGCTTTGCTTGTTTCAGCGGCCGGGGAGAGGTCGAAGGCGCTCAGCAGAGGATGGCGCTCAGGAGGCTGTATTGGAGAGGCTGGTCGGAAGCTCAGAGTTTTCGGACGGATGGACTCAGTGTCGGCTGTGGTCAAGTGCTTCCAAGGTATCGGCAAGTTGACGGTGCCTGGAGGTTTATGGCAGGGAGTTTCTCCCTTTTGCCGCCTGCTATCGGGGACTCGGGAGTCGATCGACTCGGGACTTTGAGACTTTTTTTTTACTGTACCCATGGTCTGTTCTTCATCAAATTATGGTATTGCTTTGCACTACTGTAACTATATGTTATAATTATGTGGTTTTGTCAGTGTTAGTCTTTGGTCTGTCCTGTTTTCTGTGATATCACTCCGGAGAAACATTGTATCATTTCTTAATGCATGTATGCATTTCTAAATGACAATAAAGGAGGACCGAGTGTTCTCATAATCTAAAAACTAGGAAACAGCTAGGGTTTTTCTTTCTCACCAGTTTATTAGATATTGTAATACCCTCTACAGACTTCCACATGCTAAAGTCCTACCTGCATTGCCAAACCTAGTTAGCCTTGTCGAATTAGAGATTAATTATTTTTTTAAAAGAACAAATAATCAATAAGGCATTAAATTGAATAAATGCCGACTTTGGTCCAGATAATCTGATCAAGTCTGACATGCCTTGAATCCACAACTTACTTTCTTAATAAGTTACTGTGCTACTGGAAGTGGCCCTTATACTTCAGGCCATTGAAAAATAAAACAATATTCAGTTTCAGATAATTCTTGATCTTGTAGTTTAAGAGACCAAGTAGCTGTGGTTTACCTTATGTGGTTCATCACTAGCCTCATCTATTATACCATCAATAAAGCAAAGACAATTTGTAAATGGTGAATGGAAAATCTTTTTAAAGTTGTGAAAACTTGGAAATAATGAAAATATATGAAGTAATGATAGGTAAATAAATGAAAAATAGATATCAGCAATAACCTGCTTTACAAATCTATTAATAAACAGTAAATTGATTAAATTAGTGCAATCTTGTGAGAATGGTAATCACAATTGGGCCAGGAGCAAGTCTCCAGCAACAGTTTGGCTCTTAATATATTCTGTTGAATTGGGCACAGAGTCAGGAAACAAGCCCTTCAGCCCAGCTGGTCTCTGTCCAACAAGATGCCGATCTAAGTTAGCCCCATTACCTCTAAACCTTTCCTATCCATGTACCACTCCAAGCATCTTTAGACGTTGTTAATATACTTGTTTCAAGCACTTCCTCTGGCAGCTCATTCCATGGTACTTGGTACAAAAATGTACATCATATGCTTAATTTTGTACCCCTCTTAAATTGACATATGAGAAGAGTAAATACACTGGAAGCTGACTGGTGTGGAAAAGGCACCAAGAAAATATACTTCTACACTGCCTGCGAAGGCAGCATTGGAATGGCACCTGAAACTTGCTGTTTCTTCCCATGTGCCAGGGTCTGGGATGCCTTCAACTGGGTCCACAGCATTCTAAAGAGGGAGGGTGAACAGCCAGAGGTTTTGGTACATATTGACACCAATGGCATAGGTAGGAAAAGGCAGGTGGTCCTGGGGAGAATTGAGGGAGCTAGGTGGAAAGCTGAAAAGCAGGACCTCCAGACAATAATCTCTGGATTACTGCCTGTGCCACGCACCAGTGAGGGTAAGCATAGGATGATTTGGCAGATGACTGCACTACTGAGGAACTGGTGTAGGGGCCAGGGTTTCAGATTTGTGATCATTGGGTGCTCTTCCGGGAATAGTACGACCTATCCAAAAGGGGCAGGTTACACGAGGCGACCAATATCCGTGTGGGCAGGTTTGCTAGAATTTTTGGGGAAGGTGTAAACTAATTCAGCAGGAGGATGGGAAACTGAGTGACAGGACTGAGGAAGGGGCAGTTGGTATTCAAGCAGAGGCACTGTGTCGTGAGACTGTCAGGAAGGAAGGTAGATGACAGGGCAAAATTGCATTCAGTGGATGAGTTGCAGTGTAACGGGGACAAAATTGAAAAAAGTGATGAAAGCAGGACAGAAGGTATTATATTTGAATGCACACAGTGAACAAAATAAGGTAGATGATCTTGTAGTTCTGTTAGGGATTGGCAGGTATCAGAGTCATGGCTGAAAGAAGATTATAGTCGGGAGCATAACATCCAAGAATACATATTGTATTGAAAGGACAGGCAGGAAGGCAGAGGGGGTGATGTAGCGCTGTTGGTAAAAAATGAAATCAAATCCTTAGAAAGAAGTGACAGGACCAGAAGATGTAGAATTCTTGTGTGTAGAGTTAAGGAACTGCAAGGGTAAAAAGATCCTGATACAAGATATATACTGGTCTCCAAAAAGTAGCCAGGATACATGCTACAAATTAATAATGATCTTTCAAATATTAAGAGATTCTGGCATGGGTCTGGACTGGAGGACTGGAAGATTGCAAATATCACTCCTCCCTTCTTGAAAGAAAATTCTAGGTCAGTTAGCCTAACTTCAGTGGTTGGGAAGATGTTGGTCAGTTGTAAATGGGTGTGGTTTTGGTGTACGTAGTGTAAAATAAAATGTCTGACAAATTTGTTGGAATTCTTTGAAAAAATAACTAGCAGTATAGACAAAGGAGGATGTTGTGTGCTTACATTTTCTCAAGGCCTTTGACAAGGTGCCACACATGAAGGTGCTCAGCAAGAGCCCATGGTATTACAGGAAAGATACTAACATGGTTAATTTACAGGTTGAGTCTGTGGTAAAGAAGGCAAATGCAACGTTGGCATTTATTTCAAGGGGAATAGAATATCAAAACAATGTGATAATGTTGAGGCTTTACAAGTCAGTAGTCAGGCCGCACTTGTGAGTATTGTCAAATTTTTGGGCCCCGTTATTTCAGAAAGGATGTGTTATCATTGGAGAGAATCCAGGTTGAGGTCAATTCCAGGAATGAAGGGGTTAACATATGAGGAGCATTTGGCAGCTTTGGGCCTGTACTCACTAGAATTTAGAAAAATGCGGGGGGGGGGGGGGGAGAAGAGCAGAGGCTGAATCTCATTGAAACCTACCGAACATTGAAAAGACTAGATAGGGTGACTGTGGAATGTGGAGAAGATGTTTCCTATGGTGAGGTATCCAGAACTAGAGGGCATAGCCTCAAAACTGAGGGGCAACCTTTTAAAACAGAGGTAAGGACCAACATTTTTTTAGACGGAGTAGTGAATCTGTGGAATGCTCTGCCACAGACTGCAGTGGAGGCCAAGTCTGTGGGTATACTTAAAGCAGAATTTGGTAGTTTCCTGATTGGTCAGGGCATTAAAGGATATGTTGAGAAGGCAGGTGTATGAGGTTGAGTGGGATCCGAGTAGCAGAGCAGATGTGATGAGCTGAATGCCCTAATTCTGTTTCTATGTTTTATGGTCTTAAGGATAGAGCATTGGCTGATTGGCAGGAGGCAAAGAGGGGTAATAAAATGAGTCTTTTATGACTGACTGCCGGTGACTAATGGTGTTCTGCAGGGATTGGTGTTGAACTGCTTTTTACATTGTATGTCAATGATTTGGATGATGGAACTAATGGCTTTGTGGCCACGTTTGTAGATGATATGAAACTAAGTAGAGGAGCAAGTAGTGTTGACGGAGCAGAGAGGCTGCAGAAGGACTTAGACAGATTAGGAGAATGAGCAAAGAAGTGGCAGATGGAATACAGTGTCAGGAAGTGTATGGTCATACACTTTGGTAGAAGGAATAAACTGTTTTCTAAATGGGGAGAAATTTCAAAAATTTAAGGTACAAAGGGACTTGGAAGTTCTCATGCAGGTTAACCTGTAGGTTGAGTCAGTAGTGAGGAAGGCAAATGCAATGTTAGCATTCATTTTGAAAGAACTAGAATACAAAACAAGGATGTAATGCTGAGGCTCTGTAAAGCACTGTTAAGCCCTCATTTGGAGTATTATGAGCAGTTTTCGACTCATCTTAGAAAGGTTCAAAGGAGGTTCACAAAAATTATTCCAGGATTTAAAGGCTCATCATACAAACGTTTGATGGCTCTGGGCCCACACTCATAAGAATTTAGAAGGGAGTGGGGGGAAGAAATCTCATTGAAACCTTGGGGATGTTGAAAGGTTGTGATAGAGTAGATCTGGAGACCTGATTCCTATAGTGGGGGAGTCCAGGGACAAAGGGCACAACCACAGAATAGAGGGATATCCACTTAGATTGGAGATGAACTATTTCTTTAGCCCAAGGATGATGAATCAGTTGAATTCATTGCCACGGGTAGGTCATTGAATCTATTCAATGTAAGGAGATAGCAGCTATTTGTAGTAAGCACAAGGTTGTGATTATGGGAGATTTTAATTTTCCACATAGACTGGGAAGCCCATTCTGTAAAAGGGCTGGATGGGTTGGAGTTTGTAAAATGTGTGCAAGACAGTTTTTTGCAGCAATACACAGAGGTACCAACTAGAGAAGGGGCAGTTTGGATCTCCTGTTAGGGGATGAGATAGGTCAGGTGACTGAGGTATGTGTTGGGGAGCACTTCAGGTCCAGTGATCACAGTGCCATTAGTTTCAATATAATTATGGAGAAGGATAGGAGTGGACCCTGGGTTGAGATTTTTGATTGGAGGAGATGTGAAAGGATTTAGGAGTGGATTGGGACACCTTGAAATGGAGGTCATTTAAAGGTGAAAATTTGAGGGTACAGGATCTTAATGTTTCTGTTAGGTTGAAAGGAAAAGTTAAAAGTTTGAGTGAGTCATGGTTTTCAAGGAATATTGGAAACTTGATTTAGGAAAAGAGAGGGATCTACAATAAATATAGGCAGCTTGGAGTAAATGAGGTGCTCGAGGAATATAAAGAATGTAAAAAGAATCTTAAGAAAGAAATTAGAAAAGTTAAAAGATATGAGGCTGCTTTGGCAAGTAAGGTGAAAATAAATCCAAAGGGTTTCTACAGTTATATTAATAGCAAAAGGATAGTGAGGGATAAAATTGGTCTCTTAGAGAATCAGAGTGGACGGCTATGTGCAGAGCCAAAAGAGATGGGGGAGATTTTGAACAATTTCTCGTCTTCGGTATTCACTAAGGAAAAGGATGTAGAATTGTGTAAGGTAAGGGAAACAAGAAGGGTAGTTATGGAAAGGTATGATGATTAAAGAGGAAGTACTGGCGCTTTTAGGGAACATAAAATTGGATAAGTCTCCAGGTCCTCACAGGATATTCCCTAGGACCTTGAGGGAAGTTAGTGTGGAAATAGCAGGGGCTCTGACAGAAATATTTTAAATGTCATTAGAAACGGGGATGGTGCCAGAGGATTGGCGTATTGCTCATGTTGTTCCCTTGTTTAAAAAGGGTTCCAAGAGTAAACTTAGCAATTATCCGCCTGTGAGTTTGACATCAGTGGTGGGTAAATTGATGGAAAGTATTTTTAGAGATGGTATATATAATTATCTGGATAGACAGGGTCTGATTAGGAACAGTCAACATGGATTTGTGCGTGGAAGGTCATGTTTGACAAATCTTACTGAATTTTTTGATGAGGAAAGTTGACGAGGGTAAAGCGGTGGATGTTGTCTACATGGACTTCAGTAAGGCCTTTGACAAGGTACCACACGAAAGGTTAGTTAGGAAGGTTCAATCGTTAGGTACTAATATCTAAGTAGTAAAATGGATTCAGCAGTGGCTGGATGGGAGACGCCACAGAATAGTGGTGGATAACTGTTTGTCAGACTGGAGGACGATGTCTAGTGATGTGCCTCAGGGATCTGTACTGGGTCCGATGTTGTTTGTCATATATATTAATGATCTGGATGATGGGGTGGTAAATTGGATTAGTAAGTATGCAGATGATACTAAGATAGGTGGAGTTGTGGATAATGAAGTAGGTTTTCAAAGCTCGCAGAGAGATTTAGGCCAATTAGAAGAGTGGGCTGAAGATGGCAGATGGAGTTTAATGCTGATAAATGTGAGGTGCTACATTTTGATAGGACTAATCAAAATAGGACATACATGGTAAATGGTAGGGCATTGAAGAATGCTGTAGAACAGAGGGATCTAGGAATAAAGGTGCATAGTTCCCTGAAGGTGGAATCTCATGTGGATAGGGTGGTGAAAAAAGCTTATGGTATGCTGGCCTTTACAAATCAGAGCATTGAGTATAGGAGTTGGGATGTAATGTTGAAATTGTACAAGGCATTGGTAAGGCCAAATTTGGAGTATTGTGTACAATTCTGGTCACTGAATTATAGGAAAGGTGTCAACAAAATTAAGAGAGTACAGAGGAGATTAACTAGAATGTTGCCTGAATTTCATCTCCTAAGTTACAGAGAAAGGTTGAACAAGTTGGGTCTTTATTCTTTGGAGCATAGACGGTTGAGGGGGGACTTAATAGGGGTATTTAAGATTATGAGGGGGATAGACAGAGTTGACGTGGATAGGCTTTTTCCATTGACAGTGGGGGAGATTCAAACAAGAGGACATGAGTTGAGAGTTAAAGGGCAAAAGTTCAGGGGTAACATGAGGGGGAACTTCTTTACTCAGAGAGTGGTAGCTGTGTGGAACAAGCTTCCAGCAGAAGTGGTTGAGGCAGGTTCGATGTTGTCACTTAAAATTAAATTGGACAGCTATATGGACAGGAAAGGAATGGAGGGTTATGGGCTGAGTACAGGTCGGTGGGACTCGATGAGCGTAAGAGTTCGGCACAGACTAGAAGGGCCGAGATGGCCTATTTTCCGTGCTGTAATTGTTATATGGTTATATTCAAGGCAGTTTGACAGATCTTGATATGTTAAGGCATGAAAGGTTATGGGGAGAAGGCAGGAAAGTGGGGTTGAGTGGGAAATGGATCAACCACGATCAAGTGGTGGCGCAGACTCAATAGACCAAATGGCTTAGTTCTGCTCCAATGTCTTACGGTCCTAATATCATCTTCAGAAGAATTGATTCAAAAAATTCTTAAATGCATTTCTTTAGTAATTCATTAAATAGAAAAAGACAAACCACACATTAATTTGCAAAAGAAATGTATTTCACAATCGAACATTGAAACTGTACAAAGTAAAATGCCAATAAAACTTAAAAATCATTTAGTGTCACACAGCAGCTATAATAAATGTGAAATAGTGTTTTACATAATTGAACATTTTGCTTAAATTGTTCCCTTTTTCTCTCTCTCTCATATTTTATGTGATACTGCAACTATTATCCAGTTCAGGTGCAGAAGGTGGCCTATTTTCAGTGTTACAGTAGATTTCTCCTATGCATTCTTTCCATTTAGACAGTTTATCTTTAACAAGTGTCATCCAACACAAAAGCTGTTACAATTAGTGGCCAAAATGCAAAGTTTTTTTTATATAACAAGAGAAATACAGTTAACAATTACAAAAGAGCAAGTTCTATTTCTTTACCATGATTTGGGGTGGAGGGGAGGGTGGCAAGAGGGCAAGAAAGAAAAGAGAAGTGACAGGTGCTTCTGTCAAAATAAATGCTGAACCTTTAGTTCCAATGAACTAAAAGGAAAAAGTTTCTGAGTGCAGTGATTTATACAATTACCATTCAGGCCAGGAGCACTTGTTGTTGCTGTGAAGTCTTGTATTTATTCTATATTACTGAAAATATCTTTCTTAAATCAAGAATTTGGGTATGGAACTTGATGGATAGTTAATGAAGAACCAACTCAACAATGACATCATACAAATAACAGAACATTATTACAAAAGTGGTCTAAATGCAAATTAAATAATAATACATATTAATTGGCGTATTAAGAACGGTGGAAAAAGCACATGATCTTGTCAGTCAACATTAAAGAGCTGGCCTTCAGAAGATAAAGATGCAAGGCAGGTATGAAAGGCCACATGCAGGCCATTGCAGGCTAGATATAGTCTATAATATCAAAAGGCACGGGAGTTTAGTGATGCTAGTAAGGAGTATAGTAGCAACAGCATTCTTTGCATGTGTACTGGTTCAATTCCCAGAGATTCTTTTTCTACCATGGAGCAATAATTTAGTCAGGAGGACAAAGGTGAAGATTTAAATTCTGATCAAAGCCATGTAAACAACCCAGGACCACCTTCCTTTAAAACTGGCTGTCCCTTTATTAAAAGTGGCACCTGCAAGCAGTTTTAAAAACACTAGTTTGAAATTTCAGTGCAAATTGTCAAAACAAAATGTAATGAGTATCTCTTTCAACTAGTGTGTTTGTACATCCCAGCAAATAAAAGTTTTTTTTCCAAAAAATTGCAGAGCCATTCTTCATTTGGTCCAGTAGGAAGCTGCAAGAAATGTTCCATAGGAATTCAGGTTTCAAGCTTGACCAGCTGACGAAGTTCTTGCCAAGAAGGAAAGCCTGAAACAAAACCGTTTTGCTAAGAAATTTTGCAGTTAGTACGTGTGCAGCTCTGAGGTGGACTCTGTGGTGGTCTGGAGGGTTTAGTTGACCGCTTCAAGCTGTTTCCTTTGCTTCCACCGCTGCTTGAGGCCAGCGAGTACGAACGTCCATGCATCATCACAGCATTCATTCCATTGGCCATGGAAAAAGACTTCAGGTGGCTTTTAATGGCAACAGGTAGTGGTAGCTTGTCAATAAGATGAACAGGTGTGCAAGAAACAATGGCTCGGCAACAGAGGTCTTGCAGTGTGAAAACTAATTAAAAGACAGAAGTAAATTTAGGTTTTTTAACATTTAGTTTACATTAAAAAGTTAAAAAAAATCTTAGAAAGAAAAGAAACCATCATTCTCCTTGGTAGTTAATTAAAACTCCCATACTTTATAATGATTAACACTATAATAAGATAAGGAGCAATCACAAAATTACCACAATGTTCCCTAAAATGTCTGTAGCACTTCTTTAAATAATGGTTTGAAAAACATGGTGCAGTTTCAAAAAGGTCAAACTACTGGGAAGATAAGGCCTCAATACTTCATTTGAATCAGTTGCTGCAAAGCTGGAGGAGATGAAGCTCGATTATTCTATCTGACACTGACAGGACCAATTATGCACATCAGGGTTGGGTATCAGACAAATAAGCTCTAGTCAGATCAGCTCTTTATAAATATGTGCACAACTGCTCCATACTTTATGTCTGAGTATATGACCCAAGCCCAACAGGACAAGTATTGGGTATTAAAACAGAAAATATGCCCTTAAGACACACTTAGATTTTAATGTAATTAGAAATCATGAATCAAGCAATTTATTTTACTTACGGTAAGAAAAAAATTAACGTCACAAAATGGGTAACTACAGGTTAACAACTGGATATGCTGGCAAGGTGTCAACTCAAATCATCACTGGTCATGGTCACAGGGCCAAATTTGAACAAAGGAAATAGCCCTTGAGGAAGTTTGCCTTGCACTTGTTTGAAGAAATGTTAGTTATAATTTCTTTTTTATATTTGTCAAGGCCTTACAGCTAGGTCGGTACCATTTATGCCATGGCAAAGGGAGAACTAGGGATACACTTTTCATCCTTCCTGTGATATGTACATAAAATTGTAGCCTCTACTTAGCTCTGCCAAAGAAATGAAATAATCCTTTTCACTATCCTCTCCTCTTGATCTTTTATGTCATTAGTGAACTTTGCTCTTACTCATTGTTGTAAATTTACTCAAGGTAAGTTTACAAAAGAATTTCAACTGTTATTTTTATAAAATAAGTGATGTCTTCAATTTTAAATACAACTGTGCAATTTATTCTCAAATGAACTGAAGTTATTTGACAGCAAAATCAGAGGACAGAAGTTTCTCTCCTTGTACTACCAGACGTTTTCACTTGGGGGCAGAGATTACTGCAAAAATTATTCAATTATTATAGTGCAAAATCAAAGATACTGCTTTTCAAGTACAACAGTGTGATTTTTTAAAAAAATAATGTCCCAGTATTAAGCATTTTTTTCAGGAAAAATTATGCTAATGTTTTTGGAACATGTGCAGCAAAATATTAGGAGGGCATAAGCAGGGAGAATTAAGTGAGAAATACTATATCCTTCGACCAACTCAATATAAAAGCAACTATTTCATTCTTTCCAAATAGTCTTTGTATATGCTTAAAAATATGCAGCCAGCACAAGTGAAAACCAGATACTGCAGAACTCACACATAGAAAGCCAAGTAGGAGTACTGTAGGAAAGTGGTTTTCAGATCATTAGTCTGTACCCAGGTTTAGCTGGGAAATTTAAGTAATAAAAATAAATCTGATGCTTTAATTTAAAAGTTAGACAGAAATGATGTCCATAAAATATTAGACTCAACATTTTAAAAATTGATTTACTAATGACCTCCAGGGAACCTTGAAAAAAATGTTTTACCTGTGCCCCTTAAAAATTTTGCCTTGAAAAATAATTCAGAATATCCTGAATGCTTTTCCCTCTCCTCCACCACCCAATTATTCCAAACTTAAAAATTTTGTTGCTTCATTGCCATTCTTCCTGAAGCAACTCAATGAAGTTTTACAAACACTGATGGCTTTCTTTTACCCAATCCAAATGAGAACGTAGAAACATTTGAAATGAGCTAAAATTTTAATATTGAACACACATATAATCTTTTAGATAGTAAGCAAACAGTAGATCTGGACTGTCCTGGCTGACTGCTATGGTCATACTACAATTCCAGCTGACATTAAATAACTCAATGTAAAACAAAATCATTCAACTGATTTCTGTAAATGTTTTATTTCCATCTATGCAAAAAGATTAAAAATCCAAAGATTAAAATGATCAAGTAACTTTTCCTTACCTCTGTTTGGTTTCCAGAACCTTTCCATGCCATGTCTCATCAATACAATGCGAGATAGTTCTGTGAAGGACTCTGTCACATTGAAATTACAGAGTGGGCTAACTTCAAAGAATGTCATTCCATTTTTTTCAGCATAGGCACGTGCCTGTTCAGTGGGAACCTGGCGCTTGAAGGCAAGATGCAACCTATTGCCAACCAAGATTCTTGGCACGCCAGGAGCATGCTGAAAGAAAATACAAAATCAAATTGAATGATATTTGGCATATTGTGAACATATCATGGGATTAAATGTTTTTTTTTCAGATGCATTCTATCTTTCTTCCCCCTAATCTATAGTCAGGCTCAGCTTTGGAGCCAGAAGATGATAATGCCTATTGCTTAGACCAACTCTTATGGATGAGATGCTAAACTGGTGCTCTTAAAGTGCTCATCTTCATGGCTATGTATTTTCTACTCTCACTAAGTTCATCTTTACCTTAATACACTAACCCTATTTTGCCCATTATCCATGGACCCACTGATCAACAAACAGCTCTTCCCAAATTGAAAACATGTTGGAAATAACCAGCAAGACAAATGGAATTTTATGGAAATGACTAATCTGAATGGGTATTTTGATCTTGTGCAAATAGATCAAACAGAGCTCAAGCCAAATGTCCTTTCAAACAATGGCTCTTAACAAAGGAGTGCCACTACAGGTGTCCCCCAGTTTTCGAATGTTCGCTTTACGACACCTTGCTGTTATGAAAGACCTACATTAGATACCTGTTTTCGCTAACAGAAAGTGTTTACACTGTTACGAAAAAAGGCAGCGCGCACCCCGAGCAGCCAAGCTCCTACCTCCTAACTGCATTCTAGCCAGCATTGCTTAAACACGTGCCTGTGAGCATCTGTGCTTTACGTCGATTTATTTTGAGCATCCGTTAGCAAGATGAGTTCTAAGGTAACGAAGAAGCCTAAAAGAGCTCGTAAGGATGTTACACTTAGTGTAAAACTAGACATAATTAAGTGTTTTGATCGTGGTGAACGAAGTAAGGACAAAGTGAGTTTGGCTTGTGGAAGTTGACAAAGATGATCTTGAAGAGGTTTGGCACCCCACGACCAAGATAAAAGAAGAGCTGTTGCAATTGGAAGAGGAAAGGATAACAATCGAAACCGAATGCATTAGCAAACGGACCGAAAGTGAAGTCGTCCAGGAACTGAACGTGAAGCAACTGCGTGAGATTTTCGCTGCAATGATTGCAGAAAAGTACGACTTTAATTTTGAAAGGGTACATGGATTTAGGGCATATTTGCAGGGTGGTTTGAGTGCTTACAAAGAACTGTATGATAGAAAAATGTGCCAGGCTAAGCAGTCAAGCATACTGTCGTTTTTCAAGCCTTTCACAACAGCCACAGCAGACGACGAAACTCAACCTTCGACATCCTGTGACTAGTGGTGTGCCACAGGGATCAGTGCTGGGTCCATTGTTATTTGTCATCTATATCAATGATCTGGATGATAATGTGGTAAATTGGGTCAGCAAATTTGCTGATGATACAAAGATTGGAGGTGTAGTGGACAGGGAGGAAAGTTTTCAGAGCCTGCAGACGGATTTGGACCAGCTGGAAAAATGGGCTGAAAAATGGCAGATGGAGTTTAATACAGACAAATGTGAGGTATTGCACTTTGGAAGGACAAACCAACTTAGAACATACAGGTAAAATGGTAAGGCACTGAGGAGTGCAGTAGAACAGAGGGATCTGGGAATACAGATACAAAATTCCCTAAAAGTGGCGTCACAGGTAGATAGGGTCGTAAAGAGAGCTTTTGGTACATTGGCCTTTATTAATCAAAGTATTGAGTATAAGAGCTGGAATGTTATGATGAGGTTGTACAAGGCATTGGTGAGGCCGAATCTGGAGTATTATGTTCAGTTTTGGTCACCAAATTATAGGAAGGATATTAATAAGGTTGGAAGAGTGCAGAGAAGGTTTACAAGGACGTTGCCGGGACTTGAGAAACTCAGTTACAGAGAAAGGTTGAATAGGTTAGGACTTTATTCCCTGGAGCGTAGAAGAATGAGGGGAGATTTGATAGAGGTATATAAAATTATGATGGGTATAGATAGAGTGAATGCAAGCAGGCTTCTTCCACTGAGGCAAGGGGAGAAAAAAACCAGAGGACATGGGTTAAGGGTGAGGGGTGTAAAGTTTAAAGGGAACATTGAGGGGGGCTTCTTCACACAGAGAATGGTGGGAGTGTGGAATGAGCTGCCAGACGAGGTGGTAAATGCGGGTTCTTTTTTAACATTTAAGAATAAATTGTACAGATACATGGATGGGAGGTGTCTGGAGGGATATGGTCCGTGTGCAGGTCAGTGGGACTAGGTAGAAAATAGTTCGGCACAGCCAAGAAGGGCCAAAAGGCCTGTTTCTGTAGTTTTTCTATGGTTTCTATCAAGGCAGGCAGACATAGAAAAAGATTACCTGCCTGCCTTGATGGAAACAGACGACAGCGACACCTCAGTGTCCCACCACCCCAGTGGCCCCAACCTCCAGGCCGCAGACTGATACACTGCTGCGAAGCATGCAGTGGTGCAGCGGTAGCCAGGACCTGGCCGCCACCTAATTAATTAGCTTGATTATTTTGGTTTTTTTTCTTAAAGATGTGCTGGGTGCATCCCGGCTACCGCTGGCATGCTTCATGGATCGGTATCGGTCGGCGGCCCAGAGGTTGGGGACCACAGCACCACTCCAACCTCCAATGACTTAGCCTAACACACCATCATCAGTGTGCTCACTGCTGCCTTCCTGATTCCGGTAAGTGATACTACACCGTACATACATTATTTCTACTTTATATAGGCTGTGTATTTTTATGTGTTATTTGGTGTGATTTGGCAGCTTCATAGCTTAGAAGTTACTGGAGGGAGTGTTTCTGCCGAGAGCGCTTGCGTGAGATTTTCGCTACGGTGGACAGCGCGGCAATGACTGTAGAAACTTTATATAGGCTTGACTACTTTATATAGGCTGTGTATTTATCATATCATTCCTGCTTTTACTATGTGTTACTGTTATTTTAGGTTTTATGTGTTATTTGACATTATTTGGTAGGTTATTTTTTGGTCTGCGAACACTCACAAATTTTTCCCATATAAATAATCGGTAATTGCTTCTTCACTTTACGACATTCCAGTTTACATACTGTTTCATAGGAATGCTCTTCCTTCGGATGGAGGGGGAAACCTGTATTTCAAAATGTTCATCTTTAGACCTAACACATACTCATCTTGAAAACAGAGGTAGACGATCACTATAAAATCTCTGCACTCCTCAATTTCCAACGGCTTGTGCAGCCCCATTGCTCCAATACTGACAGGTATGTCCCAATCTTTCAAATTCTCTCACTGAGCACATTACATTTGTTTGACCAAGCATTTGGTTACTGTTCCAAGAATCGTTGAAATTGAACCTTTGTTTGATAACACACAAGTGAAACACCATGGACTGTTTTACTGGATCAAAAGTGATTGATAATGCGAGATATTTACACAAAAACTAGCAGAAAAGTTTTTTTTAAAGATGGCCAATATTCAATCTGTCAGCTATGACAAGAAATTGATGATCCAGTTACTTATTGATGTACAAGAGACCTTGCTGTGCACTTTGCTATCCTAAACAGTGATTGATAAAACTGCAAACACTTAATAGAATGTTACAGTATAATAAACACTGTATACTGATGCAAATTCTTTTCTCTAACATACTTTAAAGTTTTCTCTTTGCCTTTTATACAAAAGGTCTTGACTTCAACAAACTGCATTATTTTACTATGAATTAATAATTTTTCAATCCTGTAACAGTAGGGGTACAAATCAGAGATATAAGGAATTCTGCAAATCTTGCGCAACACACGAACTAATGACTGGTCTCAGCCTGAAATGCTGACTGTTTATTTCCCTCTATAAATGCTGCCGGACCTGCTGAGTTCCTCCAGCATCTTGTGTGTGTTGCTCATAACAGAAGGGGTTCCAGTTATGTGTATAAAAATTCAATTGCATAGAGGTTTTGTTACCCGGGATGTAAGAAGATTTGAGCAGACCATAGGGCCAATAATTGATACTGGACTCCTAGAACAACTTAGTCTTGTTACTGCAGTCATACAGTGGCTCCTGTTGAGTTGCCATTGTCATTAAGGTAAATTTTGCTGAGACTATTTAAGAGATAGCAAGTGAGTTTAGTATGTGGAAAATAAAACTGTAGAAAGTTCCTGCACTGAAGGTTTCAACAAAATAAGAGCAGTGACTACACCCAGAATACACAAGATTGGAAGATTTCTACAGAATGTTGATATGAGGAGGTAGCAATCATCAGGAAGCTGTAGTTAGGGTGCAACTAGCAGAATTTTAGACAAACTGAATCTTATTAAGGATTAAAAAGGAAGATCACAGAAGGAAATACTAGGAGTAACTGAGCCAAGAGGTAATGATAACACAGTGTTGCAGCAGGAAGGGACTGACGTAATAGTGAAGTAAGACAATGTTAAAAGAGGCAGCAGGTAATGAGAAAGTACACAGACAGATCAAGGAGCAGACAAGTTTTTCCACTATAGCTCAATCAGTAAGAGATCAATGCAGGAAATTTAGCTTGAACTGGACATGATTATTTAATAATGTTTGCAGAACTCAGGGCAAGTCCTTGGATAGTGATAGGAAGATTTGTTAATAACTTGTTCCTGTAAATCTCATTAAAAACAAATAATGCACATTTAACTAATTCTAAAGCAGAGCATGAAAAGTGAATAAAAGACCAGGAACAGAAACTCATGGTGGATCCAAATAACTGCAGGATATACAGGTCAGGCCATTTGTTACAGCTAGCACATTCAGAGTGGAATCACAGAGGAAAAACAACTAAATGATTGACTGCAGAATACTGAAGAGAAAAAAAACATCACACCCACAAGTGCGATGACTTTTGTCAGCAAATCTAACAACCTGTATTATTAGGGAGGGAAACTTGTGATTGGTTTCAAATGGTATGCTACGAGAAAAGTGAGTATAAAAGTGGGTGGTGATAATATTTGCAAAAAAAGCACAAAAAGTTAAAAAGTTGGAACTAGAACTAGGAGAATAGTAGAAAAATTGCATTAAGAAAAACATCGTAAACACAAAATGCAGTTCACTAAAATGGAAATGAAGTTCAGTTGCTGCTTTGCATACACAAAGGGTGTTAGTGTACCTGATGGCCAAGAAGGGAAGGACATAAATGGGCTGGTACTGCAAATAACAATGCTGTAAGATTGGGAGGTGGTGTTGGAAAAGATGGATGAGGAAACCAAGGAATTGGAGAGTGAAAGGTCTCTTTGGAATGTTGAAAGCTGGTCAAGGGGAAAATTGTTTGGTAATGGCATATTACCATATTTCTTTATAACATGGGAGACAATTTTGGCCCAGTGAGTCTATACTTGTTCACAGAACAATTATACTCCACCATGAACCTATTTTCCTCACATTGCCCAACCTAGATTCTACCACTCATCTACATATTTGGCAAATTAAAACAAATAAACTTGAAGAATGATCACCAATCACCTCCCAGCTTCCACTTATCCCCTTCCCAGTTCTTAATTCAACCCCTCCCCTATCCATCCACCTTCTCCATCACCGGGTTTGACTCAACACCTGCCAGCTTGTACTCCTTCCCTTTTCCCCATCTTTTCATTGTCTTCTTCCCCCTTTCTTTCCTGATGAAGGGTCTCAGCCCAAAACGTCGCCCATTTATTTCTCTTCATTGATGCTGCCTGACCTACCAAGTCCCTCCAGCATTTTGGGAATTGCTCTGAATTTCCAGCATCTGCAGAATCTCTTGTGTTTATGATTTGAAGAACAACCCACTGAATGTGGAGAGATGTACCTAATTTGCTGAGTGTTTCCAGTATGTTCTGTTTTTATTTTAGATTTCTATCATCTACAGTTTTTCTTTATTTATATTCCAGATCAAAAAACCTCACTAGGACTTTCTTCCCATTACATTCTAAACCTTCATACCTTGATGGCTTTTAGATTCTTAAGCATCAGTTAAATTTTAAAAATTCTAGTCATATGGTTTTTTATGCTTGGGTAAAGAAGGGGAAGTTTCAAGGAGTTAGGTGTTTAATAAAACAGAGTGAAAAATATTCCTGCTAACTTATAAAATAACTTGAGCTTTTATGTTTTGCGATTTAAGCAATGAATTTCAAAAATCATCTTGCAGGTTAAGTAACTAGGGGGAAATTAATGTCATGATTTTTAAAATTCACCAGAAGCCAATTCTTCCTGACTGTGCTAGGGGATGCAGAAAATAAATTATTTATCCTGAGAGCGGAAGGAAAACGCAACCTGGAAGGAACACGGACATGTTTTTCCACTTAAATTTTACGCTAACCTCTTTTGTAATTGATTTTAATTTCATAAATGTAAAATTGTACTGGTTGCTTTTTGTATTATTTGTTTTTATTTTATTGTAATTTCACCAATCAAAAATGAGACAAGAATGTTGAAAATATGTAACACTGACTAGCAAAGACATTGGAAAGCATTAGTAAAACATACTTAGTGTTATATAATAAATGTTTTTCTGCGATTTTCAGTTTGACTTTTAAAATATTTAACACAAATTTGATTTCAGTAATTAAAAATCCTCGCTTCACTCTTAGTAAATAAACAAATTTATTTGGTCTCATTACATAACCAGTTGCACTGCTAAATGAGATAAATGTGAGGAAGAATGTACATGATGGTGCTTTTAAGGTGTTATACAATCAAAATTGGAAATACATCAACTACGCAGGCATGGAGACTAAAAACTGAAGAATTTAATACCTTCAACTGAGATTATAATTATAACATTGATGGATTAAATTGTATATGTAATCTCTCAATATATAATTTATTTCTTATCACAGGCCATTTCTCCTGCAATTCTGTATTAAATCTTTTTATAATGGTTCAAAGTCATGAGTGACATTCCAGGGGATGAATCATGGTGCCTTATCCTCATTTTCTCTACATCTTTAATTAATACATTCTCCCCCAAAACTTCCCTACAGTTTGCCACCTCAGAAGGACTAATACCATATCATTTCACACCATGGCCAGATCATCACTACTTAAGGCTGCTACTCCCATGCCTTCACAGCAAATGCCAATCATTATTTAATCCTCCCATTTTCAATTCGTAAAGCAATCATGATCTTACTATCTAGAATAAAGTATGCAGTAATCCTTTACAGTCTTTGATATGTATCCATATGATTAAGCAGAAGATAAAGAAAAGATTCACAAGGACATTGCTCGGACTGAAGAGCTATAGTTAAGGAGAGATTGGTTAGGCTAATACTGTACTCCTGACAGCAGTGGTGACTAGCGAGTAACCCTAATAAGGTTTATTAGATTATGAGTGCCATAGACAGGGTAGAAAGCCAATTTTTCTCCACAGGGTGATCAAACTTAAGACAGGAGGGCATAGTTTAAAGCCAAGAGAGGAAACATTTAAATGGAAATCCAAGGGCAAGTTCTTTGCACAAAGAGGATAGGGAGCAACAGGGATATGGAAGAAACTGCCAGGGTAAGTAATATAGGTGGGTACAATTACAATATTTAAAAGACATTTAGATACATGGACAGCAAAGTTTACAGTGATGTAGCCAATGAGACTAACTCAGGTAGACACCTCAGTCGGCATGGACAAGCTCGGCCAAAGGGCCTGTTTCCATATTGTGTAACTGTTAGCTAGTTTATTATTGTCACTTGTATCTAGGTCATCTATATAGCCCTATGTATTTTATACCCAAGACAGGTGTTCCTCAGGTGTATGAATTTTGTCCAGTAACAAGACAAGCTATGGGGAAATTTGGTGAGTGGACAATATTTATGATATTTCCTTCAGATACTGTCAACTGCAGGTTCTGGGGCAAGATGTATTAACTGAGAAAAGTTCCTCAAAGAAACACATCTACAACAGCAATCAATTCAAAGAATCACAGCAGTCTAGCAGCTGGCAGACACGTGCAAGTTCACAGATGATTGCAATATTCAGTTTATTTTCAAGGTTTTTCCCCCCAAAAATGAATCAGCCCAACAAGCTTATACAAATAAGTAATATCTGTTATATAGAAAACCATGGTAATTACTATCTCTAACTAAAGAGAGTCCAATAATACAAGTGCTAAGCATTTAGCTGTGGGCCAAGTCACAAAACTGGCATATCATGGCTGCAGTTTGCTTTTTCGGTAGGATGCACCATTAAGTATATGGGTTCTTTGAAAATAAAAACACTTTTCTGCAGTAGAGATTGCAGATTTTAAAAGGACAAGGAATAGGTATATGGGAACATCACCACTGTTAGTGTGCCAACATGTAAATCAACAAGTTCCAATTTGCACCACACCTTTGATAATTTCAAATAAGCATTTCATTGCCAAGGAAAATCCCATTAACAAAGTCAGCCTCAACAAAGTGCATGAAAAGAAAGTTAGTTTCAGCAGAAATCTCAAATGTTACTTGAGTCAAAAAGAACATTTTACCTCATCAATTTCCTTGATCCACCGGTCAATCCCATCAAAGGACCATCTATTAGTGATATCATAAACCAAGAGTATACCCTGAGGAAAAGAATGAAAACAGATTTCATTATTTTTTTCAACAATTATCTGACTTCTTTAAAAAGAGTGAAATGCATTACTATAATGGAGTTATAATTACAATACTGTACATGACCCAATAGTTAATACTTCCTGCACTTGTAACAATGGAAACTGCGAGAAACAGAAGGCTGCCAAAGTAGAATCCATGATAGCAATGAGAAACAAAAATCAATTCTCTCAACCTACATTGAATAATACATGCAAGCATTCATTTAGTGCTTTCATGTCAAATCCTCAAAGTATTCTAAAGAAGTAGATTTTGAAGAATGGCAACAGTGCAGACAATTTAAATCAAGAGGCTCCAATGTCACAAAGCTGCAACACCAAGGAACATCTGAATAAAAGAACTGCTCAATTAAATGACAGCCCAGAATTTCCATCATCTTCTAAATACTATAATTTTGGAACTGTAACGTTAGAAAGTGAATCATTAGGTAGCACCAGCTGTACTGCTGCAACAATGCTGCCATCTCAGCTCACTAATATCCCTATGCAATTCAATTTGATGCTGCACAGTAAAGTGTGAACAACTACAGCAAATACAGCAGAAATTTAACAACAAAGACTTGTAGTTGGATAATTTAACCATTAATTATAAACTCTGGTGGGCGCAGAACACAGACGCTGGTAGAAATCTGATATTAGAGTCAGCATGGCTTTGTCAAAGACAGGTTGTGCCTTACGAGCCTGACTGAATTTTTTGAGGATGTGACTAAACACATTGATGAAGGTAGAGCAGTAGATGTAGTGTATATGGATTTCAGCAAGGCATTTGATAAGGTACCCCATGCAAGGCTTATTGAGAAAGTAAGGAGACATGGGATCCAAGGGGAAATTGCTTTATGGATCCAGAACAGGCTTGCCCACAGAAGGCAGAGTGGTTGTAGACAGGTCATATTCTGCATGGAGGTCGGTCACTAGTGGTGTGCCTCAGGGGTCTGGTCTGGGACCCCTACTCTTTGTGATTTTTATAAATGACCTGGATGAGGAAGTGGAGGGATGGGTTAGTAAATTTGCTGATGACAAAAGGGTTGGGAGTGTTGTGGATAGTGTGGAGGGCAGCCATAGGCTACAGCTGGACCTTGATAGGATGCAAAGCTGGGCTGAGAAGTGGCAGATTGAGTTCAGCCCAGATAAGTGTGAGGTGGTTCATTTTGGTAGGTCAAATATGATGGTAGAATATAGTATTAATGGTAAGACTCTTGGCAACGAGGAGGATCAGAGGGATCTTAGGGTCCGAGTCTATAGGACACTCAAAGCTGCTGTGCAGGATGACTCTGTGGTTCAGGCAGCATACAGCACATTGGCCTTCGTCAATCGTGGGATTGAGTTTAGGAGCTGAGCGGTAATGTTGCAGCTATATAGGACCCTGGTCACACCCCACTTGGGAGTATTGGGCTCAGTTCTGGTCGCCTCACTACAGGAAGGATGTGGAGACCATAGAAAGAGTGCACAGGAGATTTACAAGGACGTTGCCTGAATTGGGGAGCATTCCTTATGAGAATAGGTTGAGCAAACTCGGCCATTTCTCCTTGGAGCAATGGAGGATGAGAGGTGACCTGATAAAGGTGTATAAAATGATGACAGGCATTGATCGTGTGGATAAATCAGAGGCTTTTTCCCAAGGCTGAAATGGCTAACACAAGAGGGCACAGTTTTAAGGTGCTTGGAAGTAGGTATAAAGGAGATGTTAGGGGTAAGTTTGTTGTTGTTTGTTTTTTTTTAGAAACACAGAAAGTGGTGAGTGTGTGGAATGGGCTGCCAGCGACGGTGATGGAGGTGGATACAATAGGGACTTTTAAGAGACTCCTGGATAGGTACATGGAGATTAGAAAAATAGAAGGCTATGGGTAACCCTAGGCAATTTCTAAGGTAAGGACATGTTCTGCACAGCTTTGTGGGCCGAAAGGCCTATATTGTGCTGTAGGTTTTCTATGTTCCTATAGAAGAGAATGCTAAAGATATTCTGCAGGGCAGGCATGTTGATGGTCTGAACTGAGTTGGTCTGGATCCAGCAAATCCCCAGGGTTACAATATACCTAGTGATAAAATGAATAAATTATTTATCAAATATTTCTTCTTTTTCTTCTAGATTTCTCTTACACCATTTCAAAAGAGTTTAGTGACCAATATCTGTGACAAACCACACATTACAAAAGTTATTTTGACTGTACACTATGCTTCCTTCAAGGATTCCATTCCAGTCTTCCATCATGCCTGTTCTGAAGATATTTAACTAATTTATGAAAATGACCTGTCTGGATGCTGCGCAACAAAAGCTTTTCATCTTATCTCAGTACATCTGACAATAATTAAACAAGTTACCAAATGTGAGATAATTTTTGCTTTCTCTTCACCGAAACATACCAAACATCTTTTCCTACTAGCATTTTGAAAAAAAATTCTCTTAGTAGTTTCTTGGTTCAATCTTTCATCTCTACCAATAACCAAGCCCAACGCACAACATTTTCCTCTGGGACCAGAATAAATAAAACACTCATCTTTCTTCTCTTTTCATACACTCCAGGGACTCCAACATTGCTTGAAGGTAAATCTGCAATTCACTTACACCACTTTAATGCTATGCCTTCAACATCCACCAAGTGAGCTCTTCTACACTAGACAATCTCTATGTAGATTGGGTGATGCCTTGTGGAACCGTTAATTTAGTTTGCAAGGGTGACTGAGATTTCAGTTGCCAGTGTTATGTGTCCATGCATACCCATGTTTTTTTCTGTTCTCTCTCTCTCTCTCTCTCTCAGAAAAAGTGGGTTTTGGAGGAGCGATCAGGCGGATCGATCAGTCGCTCTTGCAGTGAAAAGGAAAGGGGCTGACTGGTGGGAAGTTGTCCATGTGTCCACCCTCGCCTGGACGATAGCTTCACCACAGAAAACCGGTCCCCTTTGTTAAAGTCACAGTCGGTGACTTTTAAAGGATTTCGAAGGACAACGAGAAGATCGATGGCATCAGCTCACCTGAAGACTCAAATCTCTCCCTCTCTCTCTCTCTCTCTCTCCCCATCACTACTCAACTCAATACCATGAACTGAACTGAACTTTACTCATCATCGTAAGACTGTATCTTTTTACCCCTGGACTTAAAGAAGCTTGGTTTTTCATATATATATTTCCACACTTATTGACTTACACACACACATATATATATAAAAAAAATCATTGCTAACCTGTTTGATTTATCTACACTTATATTACTGTATTGCATAGTTACTAATAAGTATTATTAGTTAATAGCAATACTAGACTCCAAAGTGTTTTCTATTTCTGCTGGTTCTTTATTCCCGTCACGGGGTACGTGACACTACAAACCAGATTGCCTGTGTCCACATTATCCTTTTCTCATCACAAAAAACACTGAGAGCGAGACTTTAAAAAAAAATGCTGTTTCCCTGACACTCCTAGACTATAGCGAACAGGAAGACGCAACACCTGTCATTTTAATTCTGAATCTTAGTTCCACTCTGCCCTCTCTGTGTAGCGACTTTCATCCAGAGCAGCACATTTTTAGGTTTAAGGAACAGTACCTTATCCTAAATCTACTGGTTTTTGTTTTGCTTTCATATCACTATTCTCAACTACTGTGCAATTTTCAGTTCAAGTGAATATATTTAGCAAATTTTCTAACAATATAAATTCACATGAAATTTTGAGTACCACTATTCATATAGGTGGAATTGTGATAAAAATGGGTAAATGAGTCCTCCAAGGCTAGACATATAGGAAGTGAATGCTAAACAATTAGAAATCTTCTGTATATTTGTCAAACACACTATTCAAAGGCTAAACAAAATTTTTAGGTGAGAACACAACAGACTGTCATTTAGATCTTAGTTAACAACTAGCTAATACAAAATTTATAAAACAGGATGAATGTAATTGTGAAAGAACATTCCAACTGAGGAGCTGTGCATAATCAATGTGTGACAGAATTGGATGGTTGAGACTGATACCAGATGTGCTACACTAGAAATCTTCAAACTTTTCTACTTTTATGGTACGTAAAGAAGATTTCTGCAAATTGCTGCTTCTGCAAATAGCAAATTTAAAGAATTACGTTTTTTCTGATCAATGATAAAGAAGCTAGTATTTACCATGAGGAATATATTCCTGTATCCCATGTGCACTGCAATACAGCAGAAATTGCAGATCCTATATCACCAGGCTTCCACTGCAGTAAGGCGGATTGTTTGACAACTTTACTTCAGAAGATCATGAGAACACCTGGGCTGTCTCACTACTGATTTCTGGTAACTTCCGTAATTAATATAAATATTACATCCTTACTATTTTGTGCCTTTTAACAACTCAGTCACAATTCTGAACTTTATTCTGCAAGGATCTCAAATGTACAATATAAATGACTAGAATCTTGCATTAAAATACATTAATAGAATTCATATTTGAAAAGGAAAGGACAGGATTCCAATCTTATAATACTACTAACTAAACTCTCTACTTTTATTAGTAGAGGAAAACAGTATTAGCACA
Source organism: Mobula birostris (assembly GCF_030028105.1). Lineage (NCBI taxonomy): Eukaryota > Metazoa > Chordata > Chondrichthyes > Myliobatiformes > Myliobatidae > Mobula > Mobula birostris. The sequence goes on from NC_092378.1 coordinate 110,140,109, forward strand.
ACCATCTTTCCTGTCGCCATCACTTTAAAGATTGCTGAAAAGTTTAAAATCAAAGCATAATAATTTCTGGGATATGGTCACTTCATAGCTTATTAGTAACACCATGAATAATTAAAACTGGAATAAAATGTTAAAAAACTCTTATTTCCAAAGGAGGCCAGTTTTTCTACAAATATTTTGCTAATGAGTAAAACAAAAATCACATTCTACTCAATCATGACAACAGTGTTTTCCCAACGTATACAAAAAGTAACATTTTAGCAGAGGCAGATTTAAATACATTTTATATGGAAAAACTTAAATTGGGGATTAAATTCCAAAGAGAGTCTTACTTCAGAAGAAACCTGCTGATAATCAAAGCTATGAAGTATTCCAATTACCAACATCAGAATGGTTATCAACTTTAAATTCATTAGCACAGCAGTTATTTAAAGTGATTCTAACCTTGTATCCCAATCATCTCAAATGTGAATGTGAACCTCTGTGATTAAGCAGAGTGACTTCAAGCATCATATTACATATGGCATGGTTAAAAGAGCAGCTTCTTCAAAAATTGCCTTGATGGAATTGCTTACTATTCTAGGGATTTTATGAGCTAGTTCTACTTGTTTAGGACTTCATCAGGCAAAAATTTCCAACATCCATGGCACATTCACGAGGGCTTCTAATATTACATTATTAACAACTCTAGAGCAAACTGATGAACTCATTCACTCTTCTTCCAATACCCAGACAGCACAAAAATCAACCCATTTGGTCTCCAGAATTAACATTACTTTTGTATTTCAAGACTGATCCAGGCTCATCAAGGCATATCAAAGCAAAACACAATTTGCTTTGCCTTTGCACTGCCTATAAAAATGTAATAGAATTGTGTACATAGACAAATCAAGCTTTACACATGATATTCACAACAGCGGTGGAAAATACAAAACAAAAACAATATAGATATTTCGTATTTGTCAGAGAAGTCATTTGTTTTCAAGGGGATCTCACTAAAACTTCCAAAACTCAATCACTGATAGACCAAACTGGAGTGTCTTAGGACAGGGATATCAGTTGTAAGACATCTAGAACTGAGGTGGGAAAAAGTTTCTTCACTCAGAGGGTGATAAACCTACGGAATTCTCAATCACACCAGGCATACATTTGTAGATAAACACACAAAAAAAAGAAGTCAATGGTATTGAGAGAGAGCGGGAATATGACGTTAAGATAAATAATTATCCATTGGTTGCAGTGAATGGTGAATCAGGCTTGCAGGAATGAAATGCCCTATTCCCATTTTCTTTGCTTGTCCAAATACTACACACCTGTGCACCCCGGGAATAGGACCTGAAGATTGTGCAGAACCTTCCTTGGCCTGAAGTGTCCCTAAAACATTAAAAAAAACAGCTTAATTAGCATTAGCATTTTCAAAGCAATTTCCTCAATACTAGATTTTAAAACAGTTAAGGAATAAATTGGAATGTTAAGTGTTCAATAGCTTTTAAAAGAAACATAATTGTAGTTTAAAGAATTACAATTATGATTAGCTTTTAAGCCTCCATCTTCCACCTTCCTGAATGAAGGAAGAAATAAGTTTATTTCCAGCTTTGATCATTTTATTTAACATTTCTATTAGATTTATAGTTTTGTATTATTGACACTGCATATGATTCTACATCATTGAATGTCTCTACCAGGTAACAGTTGAGCTATTACATTGATAAATCCAGCAGCTAATAGACCAGAAACACAGCGACTGAAATTAATTATTAACTCTAGATGATATTTCTGCTAACTGGGTTAAGGGGTGAAAGGTGAAAAGTTTAAGGGGAATATAAGTGGAGACTTCTTCACTCAGGGGGTCGTGGATGTGTTGCCAGCACAAGTAGTACACGTGAGTTCAATTTCAACGTTTAAGAGAAGTTTGGATGGGTGCTGGACAGGGTTGTACTTTTTGTAGGCTTTTCCGCTCAAGAGCATTGGTGCTCCATACCAGACTGTGATGCAGCCAGTCAATATTCTCTCCACTATACATCTATAGAAGTTTGTCGAAGTGTTAGATGACATGCTAAATCTTCACAAATTTCTAAGTAGAGTCGTTGCCATGCTTTCTTTGTAATGGCACTTACTTGCTGGACTGGACCCAGAACAGATCCTCTGAAAAGATAACACCATGGAATTTAAAGTTGCTGACCCTCTCTGTTCACCCAATGAGGCCTGGTTCCTGGTTTCTTCCTCAAGTCAATAATCAGCTCCTTGATCTTGCAGACATTGAGTGACAGGTTGTTGTTATGGCACCACTCAGCCAGATATTTGACTCCCTCCTATATGCTGATTCATCACCACCTTTTAGTCAGCCAATCCCAATGGTGTTGACAGCAAACTTACATAGGAAATAAAAGTAGAAAATGCTTGAAATACTCAGCTTAGTCGGAAGCTTATGTGCAGAGAAAAACAGATGTTTCAAGTTGATCATCTTTCATCAGAAGTTACAAAAAAAAGCTTAAAAATTCATTTGTTTCCAAGTTGCAGAGAAAGGGGAAGGTGGAGAACAATGGAAATGTTTTTGATACAAAATCTGAATAAAGGACACTAAATAATATGCAGTAGTGATATCAGCTTGTTAACTACAGATGCTCTGTCTGGGAAATATAGAAATAGGAGGGAAAAGGAACAATAGAAAAGACGCTATATTTAACTTAGTGTATGATAGTTGATGCTCAAAATGTTCTTGCTACAGCGAAGTAAACATAATGGAGACTGGGTAACCACTTTGCAGAACATCTGCTTTCAGTGTGCTTAGGCTGACCCTGAGATTCCAACTATCTGTCATATTAATTCTCGATTCATCGCCGACAAATCTCCTACTTTAACATCATATGGCTCAGGACTCAACAATGAATTCAACAACAGTGAAGGAGTGGAGCTTTGAGGCTTTGACTCGAGAGGCTTCGATGAGAAGAGGCGGAGGACAAGCTTGCTCGCAGTTAGTCTTTACAATGCCTCCTGAGACGGTGATGTGCCTCTCATGTGAGATATGGCAGTCTTGGGGGAACGCCCCTCTCCCGCAGAGTCACATCTGCCAGAAGTGCATATGCCTGGGCGACCTGGAAGACCGTGTAAGGAATCTGGAGCAGCAGCTGGATGACCTTCGACTCATAACGGAAAATGAAGCAGTCATAGATGAGACATACAAGGAGGTAGTCACACCTAGGCTGTCGGAAGCAGGTCGTTGGGTGACAGTCAGAGGGGGGAAAGCGAAGGTGAGCAGACAGGTAGTGCAGAGCACCCCTGTAGCCATTCCCCTGAATAATAAGTTTACCGTCCTGGATACTGTTGGAGGGGACGACCGACTAGGTGTGAGCCACGGTGGCAGGGCCTCCGGCACTGAGTCTGACCCGGTGGTGCAGAAGGGTAGGACGGAGAAGAGGAGAGCTGTCGTCATTGGAGACTCTATAGTCAGGGGAGCAGACAGGAGATTTTGTGGATGTGAGAAGGACACCTACATGGTTTGTTGCCTCCCGGGTGGCAGGGTCCGGGATGTCTCTGACCGGGTGCACGACATCCTGGTATGAGAGGGAAAGCAGCCAGATGTCGTGATACATGTTGATACCAACGACATAGGCAGGAAGAGGGATGAGGTCCTGAAGTGTGAGTTTCGGGAACTAGACAGAAGGCTGAAGAACAGGACCTCAAGGGTGGCGTTCTCAGGATTGCTGCCAGTGCTACATGACAGTGATGGTAAGAATTGGAGGAGATGGCAGTTGAATGCGTGGCTGAGGAGTTGGTGCAGGGACCAGGGTTTTACATTTTTGGATCATTGGGATCTCTTCTGGGGAAGGTGGGACCTGTACAGATTGGATGGGTTGCACCTGAACCCGAGGGGGAGCACTATCCTTGCAGGTAGGTTTGCTAGCATGGTTCGGGAGGGTTTAAACTAATTTGCAAGGGGGATGGGACCTGGAGCGATAGAGGAGTGAAAGAAGTTCATGGAGTAAAGCCAGATCTAACATATAGAGAGGCTTTGAGGAAAGAGAAGCAGAATAAACGGTGTAAAGGTAGTAAGGCAGAAGGGCTGAAGTGTATGTACCTCAATGCAAGAAGCATCAGGAACAAAGGTGATGAACTGAGAGCTTGGATACATACATGGAATTATGATGTAGTGGCCATTACAGAGACTTGGCTGGCACCAGGGCAGGAATGGATTCTCAATATTCCCCGATTTCAGTGCTTTAAAAGGGATAGAGAAGGGGGAAAAAGGGGAGGAGGGAAGGCATTAATGGTCAGGGATACTATTACAGCTACAGAAAGGGTGGGTAATGCAGCAGGATCCTCTTTTGAGTCAGTGTGGGTAGAAGTCAGGAACAGGAAGGGAGCAGTTACTCTATTGGTGGTATTCTATAGGCCCCCTGGTAGCAGCAGAGATACAGAGGAACAGATTGGGAGGCAGATTTTGGAAAGGTGCAAAAATAACAGGGTTGTTATCATGGGTGACTTTAACTTTCCTAATACTGATTGGCACCTGATTAGTTCCAAGGGTTTAGATGGGGCAGAGTTTGTTAAGTGTGTCCAGGATGGATTCCTGTCACAGTATGTGGACAGGCCGACCAGAAGAATGTCATACTAGATCTAGTACTAGGTAATGAACCGGGTCAGGTCACAGATCTCTCAGTGGGTGAGCATCTGGGGGACAGTGACCACCGCTCCCTGGCCTTTAGCATTATCATGGAAAAGGACAGAATCAGACAGGACAGGAAAATTTTTAATTGAGGAAGGGCAAATTATGAGGCTATAAGGCTAGAACTTGCGGGTGTGAACTGGGATGATGTTTTTGCAGGGAAATGAACTATGGACATGTGGTCGATGTTTAGAGATCTCTTGCAGGATGTTAGGGATAAATTTGTCCCGGTGAGGAAGATAAAGAATGGTAGGGTGAAGGAACCATAGGTGACAAATGAGGTGGAAAATCTAGTCAGGTGGAAGAAGGCAGCATACATGAGGTTTAGGAAGCAAGGATCAGATGGGTCTATTGAGGAATATAGGGAAGCAAGAAAAGAACTTAAAGGGCTGAGAAGAGCAAGAAGGGGACATGAGAAGGCCTTGGTGAGTAGGGTAAAGGAAAACCCCAAGGCATTCTTCAATTATGTGAAGAAAAAAAAGGATGACAGGATTGTGACTAGTGGTGTCCCACAAGGATCTGTTCTGGGACCTCTACTTTCGTGATTTTTATTAACGACCTGGGTGTGGCGGTAGAGGAGTGGGTTGGCAAGTCGGCAGACGACACAAAGGTTGGTGGTGTTGTAGATAGTGTAGAGGATTGTCGAAGATTGCAGAGAGACATTGATAGGATGCGGAAGTGGGCTGAGAAGTGGCAGATGGAGTTCAACCAGGAGAAGTGTGAGGTGGTACACTTTGGAAGGACAAACTCCAAGGCAGAGTACAAAGTAAATGGCAGGATACTTGGTAGTGTGGAGGAGCAGAGGGATCTGGGGGTACATGTCCACAGATCCCTGAAAGTTGCCTCACAGGTAGATAGGGTCATTAAGAAAGCTTATGGGGTGTTAGTTTTCATAAGTCGAGGGATACAGTTTAAGAGTCACAATGTAATGACGCAGCTCTATAAAACTCTGGTTAGGCCACACTTGCAGTACTGTGTCTAGTTCTGGTCGCCTCACTATAGGAAGGATGTGGAAGCATTGGAAAGGGTACAGAGGAGATTTACCAGGATGCTGCCTGGTTTAGAGAGTATACATTATGATCAGAGATTAAGGGAGCTAGGGCTTTACTCTTTGGAGAGAAGGAGGATGAGAGGAGACATGATAGAGGTGTACAAGATAATAAGAAGAATAGATAGAGTGGATAGCCAGCATCTCTTCCCCAGGGCACCACTGCTCAATACAAGAGGACATGGCTTTAAGGTAAGGGGTGGGAAGTTCAAGGGGGATATTAGAGGAAGGTTTTTTACTCAGAGAGTGGTTGGTGCGTGGAATGCACTGCCTGAGTCAGTGGTGGAGGCAGATGCACTAGTGAAGTTTAAGAGACTACTAGACAGGTATATGGAGGAATTTAAGGTGGGGGTTATATGGGAGGCAGGGTTTGAGGGTCGGGACAACATTGTGGGCCGAAGGGCCTGTAATGTGTTGTACACATGTCCTATCAGATAACCATCCAATCCAGTTTCTATCAAAGCTGATCTGTTCTAATGGAAAGTCAAACAAAGGTTTAAATTTCATTTCTACAGAGAGACTACCTGGCCTAATGAGTCCCAGCAGTTTGCTTTTTCCAAATAAAAATCAGTATCTCTATTACAATTTTAGCTATGCCTCCCCTTTCTGCTCCTCCCCAGAATTCCCAGTGCCATTTCCTTATCTGTTATCAAGCCTTCACCACACTCTTTCTGCCAGCACTGCAGGCAAGTGTCATCCAGAATCACTATGAGAAGAAAATACCAACAGTTTGCAAATACCCAAATGATAAATTGCTTTTTTCTCTGATGAACTGCAAGTGTTAAACTTCTGTTGAATTAAGAAACATTGGTATCAGATTATATGTACAGAAATCATCCTTCTACCTGCAAAGAATAACTATAGAACTGGTCATCTACTCAAGTTTTTGAGTAAAGAAAATACATAACCAGCACAGAGACACTCACTACAATGCAGAGATATAGCAAGATAAATAGTTTTACTGTAGAAGTGATTGAAGAAACAAGCTTGCCCTGACGTCTATGAATACTGACCAGTATTAGAGATCCTAGGAAAATACTTTGTAAAGCTTTTTTTAAATGATCATTTACAAGCACATGTAGGGAAAAAGTTAAATCAAAATTAGCTGCAAAGCTAATTAGGTCTTGGATTCAGGTTCCGAGATAAATAGCAAGAACTCAATCATCCCCAGACTTGACCAGATTGTGAAGCCAGCTCCAGGTGAGTGTGCAAAAAGTATCCCCATGGAATGGCTTGGCTTTAACTCCTGCACAGTTGAACACAGAACATGTTAGGTAATGGGCATTTGAGTGAGATATACAGGATGATTACCAACTACAGGAGGAAGCAATATATTTGAAATAAAGAGAAACTGAGAGGTTTTTTGAAGTGTATTGACGTGTATCTTCATATGCTTTGCTTTAAGACATTCTGTAGCCAACCTCTAGTTAAACCAATAAGTTACATTCACTTCTAGGATGATTACAGAGTACAAAACCTAAGCATAATAATTTTTAAAAATCTACTGTCCTCAAAATCAGTAGACTTCCGCCTGCAGACCACCCAGCTAGTGAGTATAGTTTCCCATTAAGGGCTGATCCACCGGGCTGTCGGTAAAAATGAAACAAAGGACCTTCCTACTATCCCCCTGACTAATGTAGGGTATCTGGAAAATAAATTGAAGACCTCAGAGCAAGATTACATTTCTAGAAGGAGATTAGGGACTGCTGCATATTAAGCTTCACAGAGACATGGCTCACCCCCAGCATTGCAGACATAGCACTTCAGCCCAAGGGCTTTATCCTCCATCACATGGAATGGATAGCAGCATCAGGTAAAAGCAGAGGCAGTGGCATTTGCTTCATGATTAACTCAATCATGCAGTTTTATTTTAGTTTTGTTCCCCTGAAATGGAATATTCATAGTCAAGTGTTCATTTTAGCTGCGGGAGAGTTATCCACTGTAATCCTGGTAGCAGTTGTCATTCCACCCTTGGCCACTGTCAGGCAAGAACTGGAGGAACTGAGCACCATGATCAGCTATCATGAAACAGTGCACCCTGATACCTTCCCAATCATTGTGAGGACAAGAACCTGGCCAGCTTGAAGAAGTTTCTGACCAAATATCACCAATCTATCACCTGTGGAACTAGGGGAGTCAACACACTTGACCACTGTTATACCACCATCGTGCCATGCCATACCATGCCCAAATTTTGGCAAGTACTATCACCTGGCTGCACTTCTACTCCTGCTGCATAGTCTGAAGCTGAGGACCACAGTACCAGTGGTGAGGACTGCAAAGATATGGTCAAGGGAGGCAGAGAAGCGTTTACAAGGTTGTTTTGAATTGGTGAACTGGACCATTTTCAGAGATTCATTTTTGGATTTGAATGAATATGCCACATTGTCACCAACTTCATAAAAACCTGTGTGGATGAGTGTGTGCCTTTAAGAACATACTGGACATTCCCGAACCAGAAACTGTGGATAAACTGTGAGATTCACTGTTCAGGACTAGATCTGTGGTGGTCAAGACCAGTGATTCAGAACTTTACAGGAAGTCCAGGTATGACCTATGAAAGGCCATCTTAAAAGTGAATAAGCAATTCAGAATGAAGTTAGAGACAGAATTGGATGCACGTTGGCTATGGGAGGATTTGCAGGCCATTATGTCCTGTACGGATAAACCTAACATCATAATCTAAGCTGTGATGTTTCACTCCCTGATGAACTGCATGGCTTTTATGCAAGCTTTAAAAGGGGGAATAAAACTATACCTGTGCAAATCCCTGAGGCATCTGGCTGAGATATGTGTCTCAGAGGCTGAATTCAGAACATCTTTCACAAAGTGACAGGTCCCAACAGTGTACCTGGTAGGGCACTAAAAACCTGTGCCAAATAACTGGTACATCTTCAGGAACATCTTCAATTTTTTATTCCGGCAGTGAGAGGTTTCCACCCACTTCAAAAGGGTATCAATCATACTGGTTCCAAAAGAAGAGCAAGGTGAGCTACCTCAATGACTATTGCCCAGTTGCACTCAAATCTACTGTATGGAAGTGCTTTCAGAGGTTGATCATGGCTAGAATTAACTCCTGCCTAAGCAAGGACCTGTCAGTGCGGATCAGAAATAACATCACCATCAAAGATTCTAGCAAATTTCAACAGTTGTACTGTGGAGAGCATTCAAGCTGGTTGCATAGTCATCCAGTATAGAGGGGCCACTGCACAAGATTTGAAAAGGCTGCAGAGGGTTGTAAACTCTGCCAGCTCCATCATGGACACTAGTCTCCCTACCATCAAGGAAGTCTTCAAAAAGCTGATTCCTCAAAAAGGCAGCATCCTTCATTAAGGATCCCCACCACTCAGGACACGCCTTCTTCTCATTACTATCATCAGGGATGAGCTACAGGAGCCCACAATCACACACACAACATTTTAGGAACAGTTTCTTCCCCTCCACTAACAGATTTCTGAATGGTCCATGATTCCATGAAAACTACCTCACTATATTTGCACTACTTATTTTTAATACATATTTTTTATTGTAATATATAGTAATTTTTAAAATGTGTTGCGCTGTATTGAACAACAAATTTCATGGCATATGTCAGTGATAATAGAACTGACTCTGATTCATTTTAATTTTTCTCAATGAAGCTCTCCTATCCTAGAACATACTTCCCTCTCTCTCTTTTGCCCAAATATTGCTTACAAATTTGAAATGTAAGCAGGTGTAAGGGTGGTGGAGGTGATACATGCTAACCAACCTGGAGCTTTTTCGCCCCAAACATTTATTCTGTAACATTGTATTTCACAAAGAAACTACTTAGACTTGATCTGTTAGTAGATAGAGTAATCCAAATGCTACCAACAACTATTAAATGATGTAATAATGGACAGACCTGAATGACTTATTCATGGCCCATTGTGCCATTACATTAGTAGTACATGGCACAGGGCAGGAAAACAGGTGGGGGGGGGGGGTGTAGAATAAAGGAAATTAACTTGGATTTATAAATTAGCTTTACAACCTTAAAGTATCCTCAGCCTCTGGCAAAGTGCGATACAATCAAATATGTTTTGAAATGCAGTCCCTACTGAGATGCAAGAAATTGAGCACAGAAAACTCTCAATGACAGCAATGAGATATGTGAACATCTGCTATAGTAAAATCGGTTAGCTAGCATAACAAAATTCTATGTCAACTCTTCAGTTGGTGTTACTGACCTCATGTTTAACATTCACTTGATGACAAGTTGGACATGTTTTTAAAATTGCATCTCATCCAAAATACAATCAATTCCTAACCACTCTTTAAAAGTGGTCCAGCAAACCACTTACTGCCATCACTAGCTCATAGACTGCAGCAGTTTAAGGTGACAGTTGGCAATCATTTTCCCCCAAGTACATTTCAGATGAGCAGTGCCAGCAAAGCCTATGTATAAAAAGAGTAAAGCCAGGGCTCTAGCTTGCAAACCTTCTGTGAATATTCCAGAACAGTTTAAAAACCACAAGTGCACTTTCACAGTATTTTTAAAAAATCTTACCAGAGCTCTAGTTTTACACGTCTGCCATCCAGCAGGATTGTAGTGGTCTTATAGGCAATTCCTGTAAAAAAAAAACACACAAAAATAAATTACAAACAAGAAAAAATCTGAAGATGCTGGAAATCTGAGCAACACACACAAAATGCTGGAGGAATTCAGCAGACCAGGCAGCATCTTTGGAAAAAACGTACAGTTGCCATTTCAGGCAGAAACCTTTTCGGCAGGACTGGAGGAAAAAAAAAGCTGAGGAGATGATTTGAAAGGTGGGGGGAGGCCTTCTGTCTCTTTCACCAATCAACTTCCTAGCTCTTTGCTTCATCCCTCCCCCTTCAAGTTTCATCTATCGCCTGGCGTTTCTCTCTCCCCTCCCCCCACCTTTCAAATCTATTCCTCAGCTTCTTTTCTCCAGTCCTGCTTAAGGGTTTCGGTCCGAAACATGCCTAAGACCATAAAATATAGTACAGTAGGCCATTTGGCCCATCGAGTCTGCTCTGCCATTCAATCATAGGCTGATCCAATTCTTCCCGTCATCACCACTCCCTTGCCTTCTCCCCATACCCTTTGACACCCTGGCTAATCAAGAACCTATCTATCTTTGCCTCAAATGCACCCAATGACTTGGCCTCCACAGCTGCTTGTGGCAACAGATTCTACAGATTTACCACCCTCTGACTAAAGTAATTTCACCACATCTCTGTTTTAAATGGACGTCCTTCAATCTTGAAGTTGTGCCCTCTTGTCTTAGAATCCCCTACGATGGGAAATAATTTTGCCATATCTAATCTGTTCAGGCCTTTTAACATTTGGAATGTTTCAATGAGATCCTTCCCCCCCTCCCCCCCCCCCGCCATTCTCCTGAACTCCAGGGAATACAGCCCAAGAGCTGCCAGATGCTATTCATACAGTAACCCTTTCATTCCTGGAATCATTCTCGTGAATCTTCTCTGAACCCTCTCTAATGTCAGTATATCCATTCTAAAATAAGGAGCCCAAAACTGCACACAATACTCCAAGTGTGGTCTCACGAGTGCCTTATTGAGCCTCATCATCACATCCGTGCTCTTATATTCTATACCTTGAGAAATGAATACCAACATTGCATTTGCCTTCTGCACCACTGACTCAACCCGGAGGTTAACTTTTGAGGTATCCTGCACAAGAACTCCCTAGTCCCTTTGCATCTCTGCATTTTGAATTCTCTCCCCAACTAAATAATAGTCTGCCCATTTATTTCTTCCACAAAAGTGCATGACCATACTCTTTCAAACATTGTATTTCACTTGCCACTTCTTTGCCCATTCCCCTAAACTATCTAAGTCTCTCTGCAGGCTCTCTGTTTCGTCAATACCACCCGCTCCTCCATCTATCTTTGTATCACCTTGTAACACGTCGACTATACATTTTTCCTCATAGATGCTGCCCGGCCTGCTGAGTTCCTCCAGCATTTTGTATGTTGCATGAAAATAAACTGATCATTAATGTCATTTTTTTCTACAGTTTCAAGATAGCATTGTACATTTTGTCCAGTTAATTAAAACAATTATTAAAAATACTACATTTCTCCACAACTGATATCTTTTCAAACTTAAATTTCTACTTCAGGAAAATTCTCAGGTTTAAATGTTATTAAGTGCTTTACACAGCACACCAGTTGATACTCAATAGATTTGTGGTTAGAACAAAAATGACTGAAGCAAGTTGCAATGGGATAAATGAAACAATAGAAGGAAAAGAGAAAAAAAAGCATATTGTTAAAATAACAAATTAATTGAAGCACAGTGATCAGTGGCACATTGATCTCTCTGATGTAACCTAATCAGTATACTGCAGTTGACTTGTTTCTTAATGAAGTGGAATGTGCATGTATTATGTGCAACATTTTGTGCGTTTATTTAGAATGCAATTGAACTGCTATATTACTGAAAAGTAGCAAGAAATTGGAACTGCAAAATGTTGGTATATCAGTCTAATGATCAGTTAAACTCACGTGCTCATGTCAGAATTGAAACTGAATAATCAACATAATCTCCTTTACTCTGAATCAAATTCGAGAGTACTTAAACTCCAGAGCTCTTTTAGTTAAAGGTATTTAAATCCTCCAAGCACCTGCCATTTCCAACGAGTTTCTATTCATCATTCACGGCATCGAATACAGGAGTTGGGACATTATATTGCAAATGTACAAGTCACTGCTGAGGTACACTTGGCTGTGCTGATATAGAAAGATGTAGCCAAATTAAAGTGCAGAGAAGATTTGCATGGATGTTGCCAAGACTTGAGGGCCAGAGCCATATGTGGAGGTTGGCCACTTTATTCCTTGGAAAATGAGGGACAACCATACAGATATGTTTAAAATTATGACAGGCATAGATAAGGTGGATAGTTTTAGACTTCCCTAACTTCTTTTCTACATGGGGCGGGGGAAGAGATTAAGGTTAGAAAGATATAAAAGAGACCCGAGGTGCAACTTTTTCCACATAGAGGATGGTGAATATATGGAACAAGCTGACAGAGGAAGTGGGTGAGGCAGGTTCAATAGTATCAGTTAAGAAGCATTTGGATGGCTTAGAGAGATATGAGCTAAATGCAGGAAACTAAGATCAGTTAAGTGAACTCCGCGGTTGGCATGGACTCATTAGATCGAAAGGCCTGTGTCCATACCGTACTGCTCTATGACTCTTTGTTACTGCAACAGTGAAGGTACACAATTATTAAAAGTGGAATACGACTTATTTCAACTTCAAACATTTTCAAATATTTCTGTTTTATACTTGCTCTGTCCTTACATCTTAATACCTTCCCTACTCTCATTTTGACTTAATCTACTTTGCACTTTTCCTTACAATTAATCGCATTTAAAATATTTAATTGACCCATTTTCATTTTTATTTTCCTAAATTCAACTATTACATGTATAAGCAAGGTATGCATTTTAAAAATTGGACTACAAATCAAAGAGAATGTTTAAAGATAAATCTGCTTAATAGTAAGAGAACTTGTCATGCCATATTGTAAATATCAATCTATACGGCAATACAGCCATATTAGCGATAAGCAGATGGCAAGTGTCCTGCTGGAACAATGCATTTGCAATGCTCTGTAGGTTAAGATAGCTTCCACTTTGCAAGTCAAAGAAAGGATTTAGATGTAACAGATGAACAGATGTCAATTTAGGCATGCAATTATACCCACAGACTACACTCCATGGAAGTGATATGGACGTTCTGTCACATATTATCAGGATATCACATTGTGGCCAGCTGCACTCATTATACTAAGTAATGTGGAAGCGATTTCAAAGGAAGGTTAGAAAGGTTATTGCATATTTAGTTTACTATGCTGAGAAACCTGAAAATAAAGGCAAATCAGTTTCATCTGACTTAAAGTTACAGAAGTGCCACATTTATAAAATCTTTTTAAATAATGAACAGAATTGAGAGCCAACACAAATTCTACCTGAGACTAACAAGATGGAAGTGAAACTAAAAGCTCCAAATCAAGAACATTGGTCCCTTATTAACGTTCAATTTCTTGACTCTCAGGATGTCTTTGGAAGGAGAAATCACCAAATTTCATCGTTGGAGAAAGGACATAACAAGAATGAAAACAAAAGCACAATAAGGGAGTGTCTATGAATTTAAAGGAACAAGGGAGATTCTTCTTTCTTCATTCTACACTATAAATCGCACACTAAAAATTCACTTGAAAGATTAATATTACCAAACAGCATTAAAGATTTCCAGAATCTACATTTATGCTCTATCAAATACCTTATTCAAAATGCATTATAATCATTTGCCAAGCATGATTAATTATCGCTTAGCAAATTATAATGCAATTATAAAATATGACATAAAATATTTTGAAGTACATAAAATATTACAAAGCAATGAATTTTAATCCAGTATTTTGTTTAATGGTAATACAAAAGCATTACATCATTCCTGGTTTGATGATTTGAAAGTTCTTTATTGTGCTCAGTTTAGCCAATAAAATCCCTAGCTTGTCAGAGATCCCCTGAAATTGACATTAGGCTTCAGAAAAATTTGTGCATAGAGGTTGCTATATCCTTGTAAGGAGCTTATTTTGAGGTTGGAGTGAATGGTGATGATAAGCCACAGGCCACAAACTCTGGGTCATTAATTAGTACATGTCATTAAATAAAATAATTCAGACTAATTACTACATTTCACCATCCCACCAACAGTCTGGTTTTGTGAAGAAAAATGTTTTGACTGTGATCTGAAAAACAATGAGCTCAAAATACTGGCATTTTACCCAACATTGACAGGAATTTTTCCAAGAGACATTTTGTAGACTGATGGGAAAAAGTGAGTGTGCATGAATATTTAACGAAAAGTGAATTCCAGGATTAGTTTGAACTTGAAAGTTAACTTGAACTTGAAATATTAATACAAAGTTTCAATTTAGTTTGTTCATGATTACTCCCAATCTCTCTGTTAATCCAAGGAGCAAACTAAATAAGAGATCAAAAAGATTATTAAGGGCATAGACAGTGTCCTTTTTCCAGGACAGAGCAAATCTGGAACTTCAGGGAACAGGTTTAAAGGGTAGAATTTTAAAAGGAGATAACAGGGATAAACTTTTCCATACAGGAGCTGGTAATCATCAGGAACAAGCTGACGCAATTGAAGCAGATAAAATTGCAATCTTTGAAAGGTTTTTGGATACGTACTTTGATAAGAAAGGTATAGACTGGATACAGGCCTAAACACATACAAGTGGGATTAGTGTGGATAAGCATCATAATCAGCACGGGTAAGGTTGGCTGAAAGTCCTGTTTCTGTATTATTTAATCTAATTCTATGAAATGCAGCATGCCTCAAGAAAATTATCCTTTATCAGTGGAATATATTGAAAATCGTACAGCATGTCTATACAATTTCCATTATAGTCTACTTGGAAACTTTTGATATTACAGTATTTCTGAAAAAATTAAAACTGCAGATGAAAAAGTTACCAGGAGCTGCAGAATCTATTGTTTCTCTGACTTGATGCATACAATCACCATACCAACCTTGAAAATAACACTTCTACCTTTGTTAAATTATATGATTTAAATGTAGATAGTGGTTAAATTTCACCAATAAAGCTACCCAAACTCAGTATTAAATTTGCATCTTTATGCTCTATTTAGAAATAAATCTTAGAAGTACACATTTTCTTCCATGCAATTTCATGCCAATTTAGTTGAAAAAGCTATGATTAGTAAGGATGTCAAAGGTTACGGGGAGAAGACAGAAGAATGGGGTTGAATAGGAAAATAAATATGCCATGATCGAATGGTGAAGACTCAAGGACTGAATAGTCTAATTCTGGTCTTATGGCTGTCCAAGATGTTAGGTTAAGAAGTGGTTAATCATTAATTGGTTAAGGAGATAGGTTAATTGCCCTCAATGTTCACAGTTCCTAGACGCCCTGCTGACCAAGCTGCAATCAATTTTTACTCCAGCTCTCTGCAATCTGAAATTAATCAGAACTGAAGGGCAAGGGGGAAAAAGTTCAACTCCCTTCACTCCTGGGAAATCCCCAGGAAACCACCTGGCTATACATCTACTCAGCACCTTGTGTGTGTTGAACTGGTGGGGACATCTTCAACTTCTCACCACTGCAGATGGAGGTTCCCACAGGTATGACTGTCACTTCAAAAAGGTGATAATCATACCAGTGCCAAAGAAAAGCAGGGTGGGCTGCCTCAATGACAATCACCCAGTGGCACTCACATCAACTGTGATGAAGTGCTGTGAGAGGTTGGTCATAGCTAAAATCAACTCCTGCCTAAGGACATAGGCAAATTGCAGTGGGTCCATCTCCACAATAGGTATCCAGCATTGAAATCTCACTGGCTCTCCACTAAGCTTTGGAACATCTATATCAGGCTGCTGTTTATTGATTACAGCTCAGCGTTCAACACAGTCAGACCATCAAGTTCTAATCAACAAGCAACAAAACCTGGACATATGTACCTCCCTCTCAACTACATCTATGACTTCTTCACCAGGAAACCAAAGTCTCAGTGGATTGTAATTAACACATCCTCCCTGACAATCAACAGTGTCACACCTCAAGGATGTGCGCTCAGTCCACTGTTTTACTCCCTCTGCACCCATGATTGTGGCTGGGCGCAGCTCAAACGGCATTTATAAATTTGCTGCAACAAAACTATTGCTGGCAGAATTTCAGATAGCAACGAGGAGACGTACAGGAGCGAACTAGATCTGCTGGTTGAGTGGTGTCATAACAACAACCTTGCGCTCAACATTAGTAAGACCAAGTGATTGACTGCGTTCTTCAAGAAGGGGAAGGTGAGCGAACACACACCAGTCTTCATTAAGGGATCGACAGTGAAAAGGATGAGTAGTTTCAAGTTCCTGGCTGTCATTATCTCTGAGTAGTTATCCAGGGCTTAACATATTGATGCAACTATAAAGAAGGCAAAACAATGACTATATTTCATTAGAAGTTTGAAAAAGACTTGATGTTTCACGATGTATCTACAGATGTATCACTGTCTGGTATGGAGGGGCAATGCACAAGATCAAAAAAGCTGTAGGAACTTGTAAACTCAGCCATCTCCATCATGGACACTAAACTCTCCAGCAGAGGGCACCCTCTGTGCTACAAAAAGGTGGCATCCATCACTAAGGACCCCCATCACCCAAGACATGCCCTCTTCTGATTGCTACCATCTAGGAGATACAGGAACCTGAAGAGAGACACCCATTGTTTCAGGGACAACTTCTACCCCTCCTGACCTCTGAACAGATAATGAATTCATGAACACCAGCTCACTGATTCCCCCTCCCCCCGCACTAATTATTCCATAATAATGTTCACTACATATGCCAATGACATTATAATATTGTAACTATTATACAACTCCAAACCAAAGCAACAGTAATAATCTTAAAAGTCAATGGAGGGTCAGACACCCTGAGCCAATAGGCTGGACCTATTTCCTGGCATAAATTACATATTACTATTTAATTATTTATGGTTTTATTGCTATTCAATTATTTATGGTGCAACTGTAACAAAAACCAATTTCCCCCAGGATCAATAAAGTATGACTATGACTATTGAATGGTTACAGCATTAAAAGAGGTTATTTGACCTGTCAAGTTTGTAGCTCTGAAGAGATGAATGAACACAAAGAGAGAAAAGCAAACAAAATGCCAGAGATGAAAGAGTTAAAATTTCTGTAGAACAGGAACATTAAGACTTAAGAAATCTGAATTAACAATGCTAAAAGTACTCACTTGGCAGGTGGAAGAAGAAAATAAAATTAATGTCTCAAACTGATGATCCTTCAAAAGAAACCAGCTCATATAAATGCAATCTAAAAAAACCTAGAAATTGTTGATTTTAATGAAAGTCCTGAGGAGAGTAATGAAAGTTGGAATATGTAAGTGGTTAAAGACAGAGACACTGGGATGGCAAATTAACATGACAAGAACAGGAAGTTCGAGTTACTATGCAGTCACACAATCCACATTAGGGTTCTCCAACACAGAAACCAAGTTGTGAGCATTAAATCAAGTATGTACACTAAACTGGAATACATACAAGCACACAACTTTACCTCAACTCTCCCCATTTTCTCTTCTCCTCCAAACAAACAGACTCTTAGTCATGTGTCACAGGATCTCTTGGTCTCAAAGTTCAAAGTAAATTTATTATCAAAGTACATATACATCACTATAAACAACTCTCAGATTCATTTTCTTGCGGGCATTCACAGTAAATACAAGAAACAATAGCACCAACGAAATACTGCACCTAGCAGGACAGAAAACCAATTTGCAAAAGAAAACAAACTGTGCAAGTATGAAGAGAAAGAAAAAAGTGAGATAACAACAATAAATAAATAAACAAGCAATAGAGAACATGAGATGAAGAGTCCTTGAAAGTGAGTTCATAGGTTGCG
Organism: Mobula birostris; assembly: GCF_030028105.1. Taxonomy (NCBI): domain Eukaryota; kingdom Metazoa; phylum Chordata; class Chondrichthyes; order Myliobatiformes; family Myliobatidae; genus Mobula; species Mobula birostris. The sequence goes on from NC_092378.1 coordinate 110,158,302, forward strand.
GAAACAGTTTAGTAATGGTGTGAGTAAAATTGAATTAAGTTAACCCTTTTGGTTCAAGAGCCTAATGGTTAAAGGGTAATAACTGTTCCTGAGCCTGCTGTGGTTCCTGTACCTCCTTCCTGATGGCGACAGCATGGCCTGGATGGTCCGAGTCCTTGATGGATGCTGCTCTCCTGCAACACTGTTCCCTATAGATGTGCGCAATGGGTGGGGGGGGGGGGGGGGAAGGACTTTAGCCCTGTCTTAGCCCGGGCCGTATCCATTACTTTTTATAGTTTTTTTTTCTGTCAATACGAGGTCATGGGACCCAGCTGGTGGCGTAGTGGCATCAGCCTCGGACTTCAGGACGAAAGGTCCCAGGTTCGAATCCAGCTAGCCGGCTCCCCTGCATGCTTTCCACCTGTGCTGGGTTACGAGTTGGTGACCTCTTTGGAAACTCACCTGGCAGAAGGCAATGGCAAACCCCTGCTGTAACTTGCCTCGTACGCGATTCCTCACTATGTCAGAGGCGTGGAGGGAAATTGTCCGCAAACCGGAGAAACTCCGGATGCGACGTACCTTTCCTTTACTAGGTCTTGAGCAACCAGTCAATATACTTTCTGCCACATATCTATTGAAGTTTGTCAAAGTTTTAGCTGACACGGCAAATTTTTGCAAACTTCAAAGAGGCTCTGCCGTGCCTTCTTTGTAATTGCACTTATGTACTGGGCCCAGGAGAAGTCCTCCGAAATGATAAAACTAAGGAAATTAAAGTTGCTCACCCTCTCCACTTCAGATCCTCCGATGATGACTGGCTTACAGACCTCAATTTCCTCCTCCTGAAGTCAATAATCAGCTCCTTGGATTTGCTGACATTGAGTGAGAGGGTGTTATTGTGGCACCACTCAGCCAGATTTTCAAACTCCCTCCTATATGCTGATTCATCACCACCTTCGATTCAGCCAATGACAGTGGTGTCGTCAGTAACTTAAATACGGCATTGGAGCTGGGCTTATCCTCAGTCATATCTATAAAGGAAGTGGAACAGGGGCTAAGCACACACCCTTGTGGTGCACCCGTGCTGATGCTGATTGTGGTTCTCTACCCATTACGGCATTCCTTTTGTTTTCTCGATCTATTCCCCCCTTTCATGAAACATGCTTAACTTCTAAGTTTTCTCATATCTGATGAATGGCCATCAACATGTAACATTAACCTGAACCTAGGATGGTACAGAGACACAGGATTTACGCAAGATGAATAGCCAAAAATCTATCAAGATAATAAAGAGAAGGTTTTAGTTCATAAGTGTTTCAGAAGTGAAAAAGATCAGCAATGATCATACTAATTGACAAACCAGGCATGAGCTGCTCAATGGCTTACACTCATTTCCATTCCTTGTGTTCAGTGCAGCACTAGAATGTCAGCCTAAATTAGGGGTTGCCAACTCGTCGATCGCAATGGACCGGTCAATCTTTGAGACTTTCCCAGTAGATCCCGAAGAAAAATCAAAAATTAAATACACTAATACTGTTGTAGTGTGAGTATTATAAAAGTAAGTAATACTAATTAGGATAATGGTAATATAGCAATATTTTCACTAAAAAGCTGGTTGTAAAGAGAGATTGTTTCCGGGTTGCAGGGGTTTAGTTCCGTTCTTTCTGCCCAGTGCGCATGTGTGTAGCACCCCCGCCATGCACTGCGTTTTCAGTGTAGCTTGTGCTGCATCAAAGTGACTAATCAGATTAGGTAAGAGTTCAGTCTGTCGCAAACATCAATATACGGCAGCGTCCCCAACCTCCAGGCCGCGAAGCATGGAAGGGTGCAGCAGTCGTCGGGACGCACCCAGCACATCTTTAAAAAAAAAAGCCAAAATAAACCAGCTAATTAATTAGGTGCCACCTGGCACGTGAATGTCAGCCCAGATCAGAGGCGACGCAATCCGCAATCGCTCGTAATATCCTGATAGCATAGCGGAGGCTCCACGAAAGAGGGCAAAAACATATAAATTCCATCCAGAATGGGAAGAGGAATTTCTATTTACCTTGGTGAAAGACAAGTGTGTATGTATGTTGTGCCACCAAACACAAGCACTGACTAAAAGAGGGAATCTGGAGCGGCACCACAACACCAACCACCAGGAATTTAAAGACACCTACCCACCAAAGAGCGCAATTCGTGCCTGGAAAGTTGAGCTGAGATCAGGGTTGGAGGCCCAGCAATCGTTTTCCACAAAACATGCTGCTCAAAATAAGGCTGCTATTGAAGCATCATTTCGTGTAAGTCACCTTTTGGCTAAACACAAGAAGCCTTTTACAGATGGCGATTTATTCAAGGAAGCAATGGTCATTACCGCAGAGACTGCTTTTAATGACTTTAAAAACAAAAACGGCATCACAACTGAAATACATAATATACTGCTTGGCCCTGTAACAGTGACAAGGAGGGTAGAGTCACCGTCAGAGGATGTGAATATTTTTCACTACAGTTCGATGAATCCCTGGATGTCATGCAAACAGCTCAGCTTGTTGTATTTGTCAGAACGGCTTTCCAGGATTTTACAACAAAGGAGGACTTCTTCACTCTTTTGCAATTAAAGGAAAGAACGAGAGGTGAGGATATTTACAATGAGTTTAAAAAAATATGTCCATGAAAATGACATCCCCATTCATAAACTGGTGGCAAATACTACTGATGGGGCCAAGCAATGCGCGGTATTTCATATCACTAAAAGTCAGTGCCTACTTCGGGTCAACTTATCTATGTGAAATTGCATTTTCACAGATGAAAATTATTAAATCTAAGTACAGGAGCTGACTTACTGACAGACACTTCACTAAGGTTGCCAACTTTCTCACTCCCAAATAAGGGACAAAAGCAGCAGTCAAATCACGGGACATTTGTGTTTACCCCGAGAAAGACTACCATGACCGTGAAGCCTTGCACGGGCACCTGTGTGCGCATGCGCGTACGTGCCGATTTTTTTTATCCCTACGAATTAGTTTTGGCTTAATTTTCATTATTTCTACTTTATATAGGCTGTGTATTTATCATTTCATTCCTGCTTTTACTATATGTTAGTGTTATTTTAGGTTTTATGTGTTACTTGGTATGATTTGGTAGGTTTTTTTTGGGTCTGGGAACGCTCAAAGTTTTTTTCCATATAAATTGCTTCTTCGGTGTAAAGCATTTCGACACGAAAGCTTTCATAGGAACGCTCTACCTTAGCGGGGAAATACGTGACAGTTGGCAACCCTACACCTCACAGACTGTCTCAGACTGGCTGTCTGTAGTTCTGAGCCAAATTTCACGGAACTAGCAGAAAGTATTCAGCCCCAGTCATCACACTGAGTGCAACAGTCAATATTTATTCATTTATTTTTCGTGTTGAAATAAAATTAAATAATGAAACTTAGAATTAAAGGCGTGAAGTATTGTAATATTCTTAAAGAAAGATAGCTATGGCCTGTTTGATATGCTAGTTACAGTGTTTTCTTGTTTGAATTAATTTGAAAGATTGACAGAAGTATCTTGTGTAATTCAAATACAATTCGCCCAAATAAAAGGCCTCAAATTGGAAGTACAATCTGAGCTGTTTTTTCTCTAAACTATTTAGTAGGTAGATCTTGCCTTTCACTGAGGTCGAGATAGGGGATCTTGGGCTTAAAAAGGTTGGTGACCACTAGCCTAAATAATCATGTTCAAGTTAACAAGTAGGACTTCAACTCACAAGTATCCAATTAAATAGAGTGGGCCAACAAATGACATGCTTACAGGTTAATATAGAACCAGTTTACAGTCAGACTACTTAATCAATAGGTATCCAAGCATTAAAGATTCTGACGGATTAAAATCAGTCTAAAGAATCTCCATTCTGAGGTATATGCAGACGTGAGAGATAGCTTCCGCAAAAAAAAAGTTGGGGGGGGGGAGGGGATTTTGTGATTTAGGTAGATTGAGCCACTGGGCAAGAACTTGGCAGACAATGAGACCATGAGATATAGTAGCAGAAATAAGCCATTCGGCCCATCAAGTCATCAAGTCTGTTCTGCCATTTCATCATGGCTGATCCATTTACCCCTCAAACCCATTCTCCTGCCTTCTCCCTGTAACCTTTTCAAACCAAGTACCATTATCTTAAATACACTCAATCACCTGGCCTCCACAGCCGCCTGCGGCAATGAATTCCGCAGATTCACTGTTGATAAATATTAAGTTTTACACTTTAGTAAAAGAAACAAAGGCCACTTACTATTAAAGTACATTAGATTGGAAAGTACTTATATGCAAAGAAACTTTATTTCCTTGTACAATAGTAATGGCAAGCAGCTATAAGTATTTCTTGTCTAACCTCAAAAAAGAATGTCCTTGCCAAAAAGGGCGCAAAAACTGTTCACTGGGTTGAATTTTATAATGGCAAGAGACTGTGGAAGCAGAAATCAAGTTGTCCAAGTATGTGCAACACACAAAATATGCTGGAGGAACTCAGGAGACCAGGCAGCATCTATGGGAAAAAAGTACAGTCGACATTTCGGGCCGAAACCCTTCAGCGCAGGACTGGAGAAAAAAAGGCTGAGGAGTAGGTTTGAAAGGTGGGAAGAGGGAAGAGAGAAACACCAAGCGAAAGGTGAAACTTGGAGGAGGATCACGGGATGAAGCAAAGAGCTGGGAAGTTGATTGGTAAAAGAGACAGAAGGCCATGGAAGAAAGAAAAAGGGGGAGGTAATGGCTGGGCAATGAGATAGCATGAGAGAGGGAAAAGGCGAAGGGGAGGGGGTATGGAGGCAATACTGGAAGTTTGAGAAATCAATGTTCAGGCAATCAGGTTGGAGGCTACCCAAACGGAATACAAGGTGTTGTTCCTCCAACCCAAGTGTAGCTTTATCCCGACAGTGAAGGAGGCCGTGGATGGCCATATCGGAATGGGAAGTGGAATTAAAATGAGTGGCCACTGGGAGATCCCATTTGTTCTGGCGGACGAAGCGTAGATGCTCAGCAAAGCGGCCTCCCAATCTATGTCAGGTCTCACCGATATACAAGAGGCCACACCAGGAGCACCAAATGTAGTATATGACCTCAACAGACTCACAGGTGAAGTGTGCCTCACTGGAAGGACTGCTTGGGGCCCTGAATGGTAGCGAGAGAGGTGGTGTAGGGGCAGGTGAAGCACTTGTTCCGCTTGCAATTATAAGTGCCAGGAGGGAGATCAGTGGGGAGGGACGAATGGACAAGCGAGTCGCATAGCGAGCAATCCCTGCAGAAAGCAGAAAGTGGGGTGGGGGGGAAGATGTGTTTGGTGGTGGAACCCAGGTGGAGGTGGCGGAAGTTTTGGAGAATTATGTGCTGGTCGTGGAGGCTTGTTGCGTGGTAGGTGAGGCCAAGAGGAACTCTATCCCCTTGGTAGTGTGGCAGAAGGATGGGGTAAGAGCAGACATGTGTGAAAAGGAAGAGATGTGGTTGCGGGCAGCATTGATGGTGGAGGAAGGGAAGCCCTTTTCTTTGAAAAAGGAGGACAAGCCTCATCATGAATGAAAAGCCTCATCCTGAGAACAGATACAGCAGAGACAGAGGAATTGAGAGAAAGGGATGCCGTTTTTACAAGTAGTAGGGTGGGACAAGGTATAGTCCAGGTAGCTGTGAGAGTCTGTTGATTTATAATAGACATCCGTGGATAAGCTGTCTCCGGAGATGGAGACAGAGAGAATGTCAAGAGTATGTACTCAGTGGATCTTTATTTTCTCATACCAAGCCCATTTCCCTCGACTCCTTTAACATTCAATTGATCTTTATCTAGCTACATTGCCTCTACTGCACTCTAGAGTAAACATTCTGAAGATTCACTACCCTTTGGTTGAAGAAATTTCTTCTCAGATGTCTTCTGGATGAAAGGTCTTACCTTGATACTCAATCCCTGGTTCTACACAGAGGCAGGTAAGGGTCAATTCCTTACAATTCTGCATGGAATTTGTACCTTTCAATGAGATCACCTCACATTTTAGGCTACGTCCACACTAAGCCGGATAATTTTGGAAACGCTGGTTTCGAATAAAAACAACAGGCGTCCACACTAAGCGTTTTTCAAAATATCTCTGTCCATATTGGATGGATATTTGGGTGAATCTCCTCCTACTGGGCACACGCAGGACACACAGAAAACAAGCGAGGAGGAAACGGTATACTTGGTGTGTGTTTGTCCAGTTACAGAGTAGAAAAACTTAAAAGGAATTGCTCTTGACTCCTGTGCAGGAGGACTTAAAACTAAAAAAAAACAAATACTGGCGCATACGGAGGCAACCGACAGGGAGTTCACGGACAGTATGACTCAGCTGACGACGAACATTGAAAAACTGACCAACTCTGTTGCATTAATAAAGCACCTTGTTAAATGTATAAAACCTATCTGCATCAGTGTTATCTTGTATTTCCATACAATGTTACATTAGGCTGTTACACATGTTACGTAACCGGCAACAATGCATATTAATCCAGACAGGTTTTATAAAAACAACCAAACATTTATTAAACACGTATAAACGATAAGGGAAAAAAAAACAAAGGAAAACTTTAACCGGAGGTTAAACAGGTATGCAGCTGTTCACCAACTCCACTCGGCTCTGGTTTGTAAAGCGTTAAATGCGAAAACAGTTCTTAAAGCAATACAGTCAGATATAGTTCTTAAAGTGATAACTTCGAAAGTCCAACAGTTTTACACATTCAATTGGGAGAGACTTCTCTGGAGAAAGATTTCTTCATAGACGCAACTTTACTGCCGGTTCTGTCCACAGGATTCCCGATGCCGAAAATAAACAATTTAAATCAACTGACCTTAAATTCCTTTAGAAAGAGAGCACCTTTTTGCATGAACTCATTGCCCTTTTTGCAAGAGTTATCTCGATGCAGGTTCTCTCCAACGAAGACTCAATAAGGTCGATTCTTTATTAAACTGTCAAACGATGCCGACTTCTCTCGATCCTTCACTTGATGAATTCTTCACTCTCCCTTCAAAACTGTCGGAATTGAGTAAATTGGCACTTCCAGCCACAAATTCCCAGTCCAAGTAATATGGAATCTTTCAACAGAACGTACAACTGTTTTAAAAATGAAACTGCGTCACGAAAACAAACGCAACAGAAACGGAGATACAGCATGTTCTACCTGGAAATCTACAAACTCAAAAACCAACTGCGTCACCTGGGTCAACCCTTATATTAGTCACGGGGCACATCATCACGTGACCTCACATCGGTGGGAAAATCACATCAGGTGACCTCCAAAAGACCATTACATCATTCTCACAAAAAGAACAGATCTCCTTGAGCATGTAACACCCATCTATTGTCAGAGAAGTACTTGCATAAATAGGTAAACCACCTTCATACAAGCAAGGACAAAAAACAGGGCAAAGTGAGTATACTTATTTATTCAGTAAGCTATGGGTCAAGGTATTTGGTGAGTACATTTCTAACTCTTCTAGCTTCACTCTTGTTGCCGTCTGTTCTGAAATTGTTAGGTTCTGCGAAGCGCAGAATCAAATATCGCTGTGATGATTGTACACCCTAGTATCAATTGTTTGGTGACAATAAAGTAATAATAATAATAAGGAGAAGAAAACAATGAAATGCCACACTGCCGCCATCTGTTCCGGCACGTCATGACAGCTGTTTTAAAAAGCTCCGTTTACCATGTCCACAATGCAATGGATATTAGGTGTTTTCAAATTTATTCACTCTGGAGACCGTTTCTGAAAATCTCTGTTTTCGGGGGATGAAAATGCTGTTTTAGTGTGGACAGAGGGTCAAAACAAAGAGAAAAGGCTTCGTTTTCAAAATTATCCAGCGTAGTGTGGACGTAGCCTTACTAAAACCAAGAGTATAAAAGACAATAGTCTGTTTAATCCCTGTACAATAAAAATTATATCTCAATAATCAATCCAAAGAACCTTCACTGCATTCTCTCCACCACAAGTATATCCTTCCTTCATTGTAAATGAGACATCAAAACAGTCTCATCAGGGCCCTATATAACTGAAGCAATGTGTCCTTTGTTTCCCTTTCCAGGGGTGTTCCCTGACATACTGAGTGTTTCCAGTACTTTTTTACAGTTTCATTTTTACAGAGCACACAACAGTCCAGCACCACACAGGCTTTTAGCCCATGTTATGCTGTCTTTTTAAACATACTCTAGGATCAAACTAATGCTTCTCACCCATATACCCCCACCCATTTTTCTTTCATCCATCTGTCTATGAGTCTCTTAAGTGTCCCTCATGTATCTGCTTCTACTACCCTAGCAGTGCATTTCACATACCCAGGACTCTGTTTAAAATCCTACTTCTAATATTCACCCCGTTTACTTTTCTCCAATCACCTTAAAATTATGCCCACTCACGTTAACCATTTCTGCCCTGGGAAAAAAGTGCTGTCTGTCCACCCTATCTACGCCTCTTATCTTTTTATACACTTTTATCAACTCACATTTCATGCTTCTTCACTCCAAAGAGAAAAGCCCCAACTCATTCAACCTTTCCCCATAAGATGTGCTCTCTAATCCAGGTAAATCTCCACTGCATTCTCAAAAACTTCCACATCCTTATGATGAAGTGATCGGAACTGAACCCAAAACTCCAAATCACAAGATCACAAGACAAAGGAGCAGAAGTAGGCCATTCGGCCAATCGAGTCTGCTCCGTCACTCCCTTTCCATGAACTGTTTGTTCTTCTGCCATCAGGCAAACATTACAGGAGCATCAAAACTAAAACCACAAGGCTACTAAACAGCTTCGGACACTTTTAACTTGCACTGGACACTTATAACTGATTTAACTGACATGTGGATGTTGTGTTTTACTATTTATTGTTATGTTTATTATTTAGTGTTACGTTTGTTATGTTATGATTGCACTGCCCCTGAGGAATGCTGTCTCATTCTGCCCTGCAGAGCTGATGTATGGTTAGAATGACAATAAAGTTTTTTGAATCTTGAATCTTGTAAGGGCATCCGTTAGTCTTGCGAGACCATGGATCTGCACCTGGGAAGTCTTCACTTTCCAGTGCTAACGTCTTCCACTGTGCAGACTGATGCAAAATACTCATTTAGTTCCTCTGCCATCTTTTTGTTACCCATTATAATTTTTCCAGCATCATTTCCAATCGGTCCTATATCTAAACAACAGGAATTCTGCAGATGCTGGAAATTCAAGCAACACACATCAAAGTTGCTGGTGAACGCAGCAGGCCAGGCAGCATCTCTAGGAAGAGGTGCAGACGACGTTCAGGCAGGCCGAGACCCTTCGTCCTATATCTACCCCTGTTACTCTTGACTCTTCATATATTTCAAAAACTCTTAGTATTTTTATGTTAATTGCCAACTTCCTTTCATAATTCATCTTTTCCTTCCTAATGACTTTCTTAGTTTCCTTCTGTAAGTTTTTAAAAGTCGCCCACTCCTCAGTTTTCCCACTAATTTTTGCTTCCTTGTACGCCGTCTCTTTTGCTTTTATTTTAGCCTTAATCCCTCTTGTTAGCCACATTTGTGCCATTTTTTCATTCATGATTTTCTTTTCTCTTGGAATATATTTTTCCTGCACTTTCCTTATTTTTTGTAGGAATTTCATCCAATTCTGCTTTACCGTCCCTCCATCTAGCTTACTTTCAAATTGACTTGGACCAGTTCCTCTCTCATACCATTGTAATTTCCTTTGTTCCACTGAAATATCGATACACTTGATACCAGCTTCTCCTTTTCAAATTTGAAACTGAACTCAATCAACACATATGAGCCAATCTGAACATGGAAAATTAAAAAGAATGGGCTTTAAGCATGTATTTTATTCATCATATAAATTGAGTCACAAAAGAGACGTAGCTACTTTAATATCAAGTACTCTTAATTATGAACATATTTCAGAGACTAAAGACAAAGATGGACGGTTTGTAAAAATTACAGGAAGAATAGAAGGTACAGAAATAACATTGCTGAATGTTTATGCTCCTCCAGGTTGTGAATGGTCATTTTAAAGACACATTTTTGACCTAATGGTCAGTTCTCAAGGGGTAGTAATTTGTGGAGGGGATTTTAACATTAGGTTAAATCCTGTATTAGATTCTTCAAGAACAGTTACTCAGAATAAACCTCTGACTCGGAAAATGAATTTATTGATGGAGGAGTTGGGAATTATAGATGTGTGGAGGGAATTACACCCCACTAGTAAAGATTATACACATTACTCTTTCCCTCATTCAGCCTATTCAAGGATAGACTATTTCTTTATCTTTAATACAGATAGACTCAGGATAAAAAACTGTAATATTGCAACAATTGATCTGTCGGATCATAGCCCAGTCTCTATGTCTCTAATCCTGGAAAGGAAAATGAGGAAAACACTATGGCGGCTAAACTCACATATACTCAATAACAAAAGTAATGGAGAGATTAAGGGGAGAAATCAAAGAATATCTAGACCTTAATGACATGGGAGAAACATCACCAGTGATCTTATGGGATACATTGAAAGCTGTACTAAGAGGGAAAATTATTTCCATTACCACTCACATGAAAAAAAATCAATGCACAAAAATTAGCAGACCTTCAAGGAAAATTAAAACAACTCCAAGTTGTAGATAGCAACAAAAGTAATTCAAATCTAAAACAGGAAATTAGGAAATTGCAAAGTGAAATTGACGATACTTATACATTGGAAACTCAAATAAATTTTCTTTACCTGAGACAAAAGAATTATTAAGTATGAGGTAAATCAGCTAGATTATTAGCATATAAATTATGAAAACAACAAGCAGACAATACAATTCATAAAATAAAGAATCCAAAGACAAAGCTTGTGGAGAGTACAATAAGGAAAATTCAAGAGAGTTTTGAAACATATTATCGAGAGCTGTACTCCCAACCCCGAGCCCCCAATGAACCCGATATAGACAGTTTATTGAATTATTTAAATCCACCTAAACTTACAGATTTACAAGATGAAAGTTTATTAGAACCAGTAACTGCCAAAGAACTGAACGTGGCCATCTCTAGGTTAAAGGCTGGAAAGTCCCTGGGTTCTGATGGGTTTACCTCAGAGTGGTACAAGTCCCTGAGGTCACAGTTAGCCCCATTACTACTTAACACCTTTAGTTGGATCTTGCAGAGAGGAGAAACTCCACCTTCCTGGAGAGAAGCGACTATTTCAGTTATTCCTAAAGAGGGTAAAGATAAACTAGAATGTGGCAATTATCGGCCAATTAGTGTTCTTAATTTAGATTAGCACGCAGATTGGAAAAGTTTTTACCTGGCCTAATCCACTTAGACCAGACTGGATTTATTCAACAAAGACAAACACAGGACAACATAAGGAGAACTCTACACATATTAGAACAGGTTAATAAGAACGAGACAGAGACAATGGTAGTAGGATTAGATGCTGAAAAAGCTTTTGATTCGGTTAGTTGGGCATTCCTATACAGAGTGTTAGGAAGATTCGGCTTTCAAGAAAAGTCTATTAAAGTAATTCAGACTCTATATGACAGCCCTACAGCCCGAACTAAGATAAATGGGGACCTCGCTGACTCTTTCATCTTAGAGAGAGGCACTAGACAGGGATGCCCAATTTCTCCTCTCCTTTTTGTGCTATATATTGAACCGCTTGCCCAACTAATAAGACAGAGCGAAATCGTAAAAGGTATCAAGGTGGCAGGGATTGAACAGAAAGTGGCGTTACTCGCAGATGACGTTTTGGTCTATCTGAGTGAACCAGAAAAATCATTTATAGGATTGTTTACACTGTTGGATGACTTTGGGAAAATATCAGGTTATAAAATAAATGTAAAGAAAATGCAGGTTATGTCCCTAAATTATACACCATCCAAAAAATTGCAGGATACATACGATCTTAAGTGGGAAGCAAAATCATTAAAATATTTAGGAATAACCCTGCTGAAGGATCTTTCAACGCTGTCACAGGTAAATTATGTGCCATTAATCTCAGAGATAAAAGCATAGATGGAATCTTATCCCCTTTTTAAGTTTAAATTCAAGGATAAATACTATAAAAATGAATATTCTTCCTCGGTTACTGTATCTTTTCCATACTTTACCTGTGGAGGTGGATGATAATCTATTCAGGGAATGGGACAAATGGATTTCCAGCTTCATTTGGCAAGGAAAGGAACCTAGAATTTGATATAACACCTAACAGTTAGGGAAGGAAGGAGGAGGTATGGTTCTTCCTTGCCTGAGAAATTATTTTTATGCCTCACAGATAACCCCTCTATTATATTGGTGTAATAGGGAATATAAGGCTAGATGGAAGGAAATAGAATTTGGATTAGTTGACAGTTTTCCTCTACAGGCCTCAATAGCTGACAAAGGATTGATGGCCCAATTGGAAAAATTTAAAAACAGTTGGATAAATCTTACATTAAAGGTATGGCAGAAGGTGATTAATTCACGTGGAATTAATAACATGTTAAAACTCTTCAGATGGTGTGCATATGATACCAAATTCCTTCCCAACAGAGGAGATAAAAGATTTGAATTATGGATAAAGGAAGGTCTTACAACCTACCTCTCATTTATAGATAAAAGAGTATTACAAAGTTTCCAAATCCTGCTGGACAAACATGGCCTAGAACACAATGACTTTTTTTTTAAGGTACCTTCAAGTACGACACTATGTTAACCAGAGTTGTAGATATACAGACCTATCAACAGTAGAATTAGAATTTTTCAAGATCCTGAATTCGGCTTGCGGTTCAATACCTAATAAATCAGTTTCTCGATTATATAATGCACTCTCCCATGCTAAAAATGTAAACACATTGTATATTAAAGAGAAGTGGGAGAAAGAAGCGGGGTTGGTACTTTCAGAGGAGGCGTGGGGGAAAATATGCAGCTTTCAGAGGTCCTCAACTAATTCTTTGACTTGGAGAGAACATTGTTGGAAAAATATTATAAGATACTTCAAGACCCCATATCAGGAAAAATATAGAGATACAAACACGACGTGTTGGAGAAGGTGCGGCTCTAAGGAGGCAAATCATTTTCATATTTTCTGGGATTGCCCTAAATTAAGTATATATTTGGAAAGTATTCATAGAACATTAGTCAAGGTACTTAGGTCCCAGATACCTCTGAACTTTGAGATGCTCTATTTGGGGCATGTATTGTTTCTTGAACAGAAGGAAGATATAAAGTTGCTGCAGGCCCTCTTAGTGGCAAGTAAGAAATCAATTACTAGAAAGTGGCTAAATCCAATACCACCTACATTAGAAGATTGGCACGAAATTATCTTGGAAATATTTAAAATGGAAAAGTTGACTTACTCCCTGAGAATTCAAAAAGAAAATTTTTATCAAATCTGCAATAAATGGATTGAATATATAACCCCAATGCGAGCAGACTTTAGATGACTCTCCTAATGATTTATACTGCTCTTCTCATCAACACAGTAATATTGCTAACGTACGCACCCCTAGTCTAAATGTTTACTGTTTTTGTTTTCTTTTGAAAAATAGAGAATTAATACAAGTAAAGGAAAAGATTTGGGAAAGGGATAAAAAATGATAAAATTAAGTAAATAAGTACATAGGGATTGGATAATTATGTCTGGGGGCAGGAGCAAGCATGAACAAGTTAGGATATAAACACCTACAATGGCTGTTACCTAGGCTTACATACAACATTTTGGACCAGAAGAAATGGTCCAGAAGAGATATATGGAAACTATTGTTACTATGTTTCTTAACAACTAATACCATTACTTAGCCTAATAGATTAGAATTACCACTGTACATCATTATCTAATTAAGTGTCTAATTTCCTTTTATATCATCTCAATGTGTACTTATGTATAAGTATAGTTTTATACATATAAAAAAATGGAAAAGGTTATAAGTGTGGAAAAAGTACATGATACTTGTGAATTCCTTATCCAAATAAAAATAAAATTTAAAAAAAAAAGAAACTGAACTCAATCATATTATGATCACTACTTCCAAGGGGTTCCATTACCTCCAGCTCCCTAATCGTCTCAGGTTCATTACACAGCACCCAATCCAAAACAGCCGATCCCCTGGTGGGCTTATGGACAAGCTGCTCCAAAAAGCCATCCCGTAGGCATTCTACATTCTACTGGATCATTCTCCTGAGATCCAGTACCTTCCTGATTTTCCCAATCCACTTTCATATTAAAATCCCCCATAACATACTGTCTGCCAACATCAGTGAACTTGAGACCAGATATCCGGAGGCTTTGCTCATTACAGCCGGGGACTTTAACCAGGCCAACCTCAGAAAGGTGCTGCCAAAGTTATACCAACATGTCTCCTGCCCCACTAGAGGCCTAAATATACTTGACCACTGCTACACAGCAGTCAAGGATGCCTACCGTTCCTTCCCACGACCTCACTTCGGAAAATCAGACCATCAGGCCGTACTCCTCCTCCCGGCTTACAAACAGAAACTGAAGCGGGAAGTCACCCTGTCAAAAGTAGTGTCGTGTTGGACGAAGGAAACGGCTGAGGTCCTCCGTGACTGCTTTGAATTAGTGGACTGGTTAGTATTCAAGGACCCCGCAGCTAACCTCGATGAGTATGCCTCAGCTATCACGGACTTTGTTTGGAAATGCACGGAGGACTGCGTATCTCGCAAGACGATCCGGGTATTCCCTAACCGGAAACCTTGAATGAATTATGAGATCAAGTCCTTTTTAAAGGCTAGAGCTGCGGCTTTTAGGTCTGGGGATACCAGTCGCTACACAGAATCCAGGCGTGAACTCCGGAAAGCCATTAAGAGCGCCAAGAGGCAATATCGAGCCAAGTTGGAAGCCCAGGCTAACCAAAGGATGTCAGTAGACTATGGCAGGGTCTAAGTAAGATCACTGGGTGCAAAGAAAAGGCCGGGAATATCAGTAACTGTGGCGCTTCTCTTCCTGACAAACCTAACGTATTCTACGCAAGATTCAAACAGAAGAGGAGCGTCCTGCTCCCTCCGGATGAACCGGACCTGGTGGCATTCATTGTCACGGAGGAGGACATTAGAAGGGCCTTCCTATAAATCCAAGGGAAGCGACAGGCCCAGATGGTTTCCCAGGATGGGTTCTCCGGGTCTGTGCAAGCGAGCTAGCTGGAGTGTCTGCTGACATCTTCAACTGTTCCTTGCTTCAGTCTAAGATCCCCTCATGTTTTAAGAAGGCAACGATAATCCCAGTGCCGAAGAAGAGCAAGGTGGCATGCCTGAATGACTATCGACCTGTGGCTCTGATATCAATTGCTATGAAGTGCTTCGAGAGATTGGTAATGGCACACATCAACCACAACCTACCGGTCAACTTTGATGCTTTGCAATTTGCCTACCCGAGCAACAGGTCAATGGCAGATGCCATCTCTCTGGCCCTACATTCCCCCTTAGAACACCTGGAGAATAAAGACGCATACATAAGGCTCCTTTTCATTGACTACAGCTCTGCGTTTAATACCATCATTCCAAATAAACTGATTCCTAAGCTCCGGAACCTGGGCCTTAGCACTCAGATCTGCAGCTGGATCTTCAACTTCCTCACAGACAGGACCCAGGCTGCAAAAATAGGGGACAAGCTCTCCTCTACAATCACTCTGAGCACCGGTGCCCCACAAGGCTGTGTACTGAGCCCCCTGCTGTACTCACTGTACACCCATGATTGTGTAGCCAAGTTTCCATCAAACTCAATATATAAGTTTGCTGATGACACACAATTGTAGGCCGTATCTCGGGTAATGATGAGTTTGAGTACAGAGAGGAAATTAAGAACCTGGTGGCATGATGCGAAGACAATAACCTATCCCTCAACGTCAGCAAGACGAAGGAATTGGTTGTTGACTTCAGAAGGAGTAGTGGACCGCACGACCCAATTTACATCAGTGGTGCGCAAGTGGAACAGGTCAAAAGCTTTAAGTTCCACGCAGTCAATATCACAAATGACCTGACTTGGTCCAACCAAGCAGAGTTCACTGCCAAGAAGGCTCACCAGCGCCTCTACTTCCTGAGAAAACTAAAGAAATTTGGCCTGTCCCCTAAAACCCTCACTAATTTTTATAGATGCACCATAGAAAGCATTCTTTAGGGTGCATCACAACCTGGTATGGAAGTTGTCCTGTCTAAGACTGAAAGAAGCTGCAGAAGATCGTGAACACAGCGCAGCACATCACACAAACCAATCTTCCGTCCGTGGACTCACTTTACACCGTACGCTGTCGGAGCAGTGCTGCCAGGATAATCAAGGACACGACCCACCCAGCCAACACACTTTTCATCCCTCTTCTCTCCAGGAGAAGGTTCAGGAGCTTGAAGACTCATACGGCCAGATTTGGGAACAGCTTCTTTCCAACTGTGATAAGACTGCTGAATGGATCCTGACCTGGATCTGGGCGTACCCTCCAAATATCCGGACCTGCCTCTCGGTTTTTTTGCACTACCTTACTTCCCATTTTTCTATTTTCTATTTATGATTTATAATTAAAATTTTTAATATTTACTAATTTTAACAATTTTTAATATTTAATATTTGCAATCCAGGGAGTGTGAAGCGCAGAATCAAATATCGCTGTGATGATTGTATGTCCTAGTACCAATTGTTTGGCGACAATAAAGTATAAAAAGTATAACTATCTTGACATTTTCCTTCTGACATACTTCTTCTATTTCCGGCTGCAACTTGTAGTCCACATCCCTGCTGCTGTTTGAAGGCCTGTATATAACTGCTATTAGTGACCTTTTACCCGTGCCATTTCTTAACTCGGCCCAAAAGGATTCCACCTCTTCTGATCCTCTGTCCCTTCTTTCTAGTGATGTAGTCTAACCAGAGTTTTACACAGCTGCAATATTACCTCATGGCTCTCCAACTCAGTCCCTGACTAATGAAGGGACATTGCATACCATCTTAATCACCCTATCAACTTGCATGACAACTTTAAGGGATCTATGGAAGTGGACCCCATAACCTCTTTGTTTCTCCACACTAAGAATCTTGCCAGTAACCCTGTACTCTGCCTTCAAATTTGACCTTCCGAAGTGTATCAAATCACACTTTTCTGAATTAAACTCCAAATGCCACTTCTCAGCACAGCTCTGTGCCCTATCAAAGCCCCGTTGTTACCTCTGACAACCTTCTGTACTAAATGCTCCTACTTTTGTCTCCATTCAAGCAACTAACCTATTCCCATAGCTGAGCCACCTTTGCTCATCTATTTTCCATTTTACTCGTTTTAATTTATAAGCCTTTTTTAAAAAATCATGGTCAAGCAAGATCTCCTTTACCTGAAATTCTACTTTTCGTGGGTATGGAAACATCTGTGCAAACTTATCTTCCCATATCAACATTAGGGGTGTAATACTGAGGTCTTGGATAAAGACATAACAATGATAAAAAGAGAAGGAAGCATCTATCATTATCAATAACGCAGAAAGTGTAGTTATTGCAGAGCTTGATTGTGGCGTGTCTGTGCGGCGTCTTACTGAAGAAAATAGTGTCGGAACTACCACTGTATATGATTTAAATAAACAGAAAGACAAGTTACTGAAGTTTTGTAGTGACAGTAACAGTGACGTTCCACATTTATTCGAATAAGTCATTTACCATGTGTTTGATTCGGTTCATTTGAAGCTGTATATTTTTATGTTTTATTGAATGTTTTTGTTGGAAATAATTTTTTTTCTTGTCATTACTCCCTAAACAATACAGTATAACAACTATTTACATAGCATTTAGATTAATCTAGAGCTGATTTAAAGTATAGGGGAGGATGTGTGTAGGTCTGGTGTGCCGCCAGGTCATAAAGTCTACTGCACTGAGACAGGTTAAGTAAGGGACTTGAGCATACATGTTTTTTTGGTATCGGCGGGGGGGCGGGGTGTCTGAAATCCGAAAAATTCTGAATTCCGAAATGCAACTGGCCCCAAGGATTTCGGATAAGGGATTGTGGACCTGTATTACAATTGTACAAAATGTTGGTTAGACATTACTTGTAGCAACGTGTACAGTTCTGGTCACCACATACAGGAGGGGTGTGATTAAGTTACAGAAGGAGCAGAAAAGATTTAAAAAGGATGCTGTCTGAATTGGACAGCTTGAGTTATCAGGAGAGAATGGATAGGCTACACCAATTTTCCTTAGAGGAAAGGAGACTGAGGGGTGATATGATAGAGGTATATAAAGAATGGCCATCCACCCTATCAATGTCTGTTTCCCATGGTAAGGGTATCTAAAACTAGAGGACACAGTTTCAGATTGAAAGGAGTTGGTTTAAAGGGGACCAGAGGGATTTTTTTTTTTAAGTAATTGCCGCCTGGAATGAACTGCCACAGGTGGTGGTGTGAAAAAAAGTATTTAAAAGGCATCCAAATAGGTAATTGAATGAGTAGGCCATAGAAAGAGCTAGAATTAATGTAGGCAAGTGGGATTAGTATGGATAGGTTTAATGGTTGGCATAGATGTAGTGGCCAAAGAGCCCGCTTCTGTGCTGTAAAACTGCATGACTCTAAAATAGGATAGAACACAGTCCTCACGCCTACTCTGTCATTCAATGACATTTGGTTGATCCTTTACTTCCACATACTTGCCAATCATAATATCCTTTCAACTCCATTGGTATCCAGAAGCAAATTATAACCTTGAATATATTTGATGACCAACCACTAAACCTTCTGGAGTTAGAGAATTTCAAAGATTGACAGCATTGAGTAAAGAATTTGTTGGTTCTCTAAGCCTTCAGCCTTCCCTTAACTCAAGTCCATGTCTTGTACTGCCAAGGCCAATTATAAACGCTAACTAAGGGAGGCAGTCCTTCTGAATCAACTCCACAAAGCCTTCAAAATGCTTCAGCAAAATCAGTTCTGAATTCTTAAGGACTACAGGCCCATTCTGCCCAATGTTCCTTCACAGCATGCAGCATTCCATCTCTGCTCGCTGACACCCATTTAAAGAATGACTCAGTCTCAAAATTCACATCCTTCAACTCAAGCCTCTAAATGGCCTTGTATTGCATTCTTCCACTTCATATCTCTACCGACCAACAACCTTTTAGCAACATAGTCAGGGAACTGGGCCACCCTGGCTTGAAGTGCAAAGAATTTAAAATTAACAGCAGTGTGTTCCAAAATACTTGGCCCAATAAAAGAAAACAGATTGTATGTGACACAGAAAAATTCGGTCCCGAGTACTGACAGGACCACTGTCTACCAACTGTCTAATGGAAGTGAACTGAAACCGTAGATTGTGAGTCATAGTATGTTTTCTTATTACAAAATGGCTTCAGCAAAAAAAAAAACAATATTTGCAATGGAAATTAAATTTGAAGAAAAATGCAGAATTGTCAGTAGGATTATTTTTGTTCCTTAGTTTTAACTACTAACTGTTCAATCCAATTTTGCGTTAAATGTAATGTTAACTAGAACCTACTGGATAAAAGCCATCAGGTGAGATTTTCTGATTCCCATCTGCACTCATTCAAGGATTAGCCTGCATTTTCGCCTCAGAAATTCCAGTTTCCAACACTGGCAAGGGCGTAAGTTGGCAATAACATCTTCCAACTTGACACCAGAGTTGCCACCTGCCTCTTTGCTGCTATAGTTGACTCTTATTAGAAATATACCAAGCAGCGCAAACTTATGCAAGCTTTACAGCTGTCAGGTTGAACAGCCTGCCTGCTAAACCCATACTAGATTAAACCTGGTATGAATTGCCTTAATGCCGCTGCAAAAAGATTTTCATTACACCTGTGCTACATGCACTTATGCATATGGCAATAAACTCAACTTTCGACTTTGATCTAGTGTACCATTCACATGAATTGAATGTTTATGACAGCTTCTTAGTTATGGTTTGTACTTGTGTTTAATTTTTTTTTAATTAACATTTTTAACAGGTTCCAAGTGGTATTAAATGTTTGGGGATGTCATAACACTGACAGTTACGTCTGTTATGGAATCCGGAAGTAGGGGTGGTCACAAACTGTTAAGTGTTGCTGCAAGTGCAATAAACTCTTCAGTGAGGTAACTTCTTTGCTGTAGTCTGCCACGTAAAAGTAGAAGCCTGTACCTGGGGCTATGCCAGAGCATACCCTGTGCTCCAGCTCCAGGGACAAGCAGTTAGTGAGTTTACTGCAAATGAAAGTATGTACCACGATAGAGAAAATCAATCTATTGACAGAAATGAGGGAGACATTCAAATATTAATCACAGTGTAATACTGGTCAGGTTGAATCAACTTGAGACAGGATGGCACATCAAAGTTGCTGGTGAACGTAGCAGGCCAGGCAGCATCTCTAGGAAGAGGTACAGTCAATGTTTCAGGCCGAGACCCTTCCTAGAGATGCTGCCTGGCCTGCTGCGTTCACCAGCAACTTTGATGTGTGTTGCTTGAATTTCCAGCATCTGCAGAATTCCTCGTGTTGAGACAGGATGTCCTGTTTCCTGGAAGACGGTGCCTTAACAATAAATTCAAACAGTCACTAATTACCATGGGGATTATTTTGATTCTGTTCTTATATATTCAAACAACTGGACAATATAAACTTTCTATAATTAATAAAGTTTAGATCATAACACTCTGCATTGTACTTATACACTGCAGGTACTAATAGAATAGGCTCATGGCCTGTAAAAATCACTTTTAAAAAAAGGAAGATTTCTTTCAGCCCCATTTCTGAAATTTCTTTTTCTGTGGGTTATATTTAACTATGACTTAATGTTCATATCTAATATGTACTTCAAGACAAGTATTCAATAGAAAGGAAACATTCCTAAAATAAGGCAAATTTAAACTAAATGCAATCCCATCTTCAAAATTCAGTGTTCATTAAACCAGAATGTGTGATATTGATTCAGTATTTGTGTTTTTAAATGCAAATTAGGAAGCTATAACACACTTGGGAAATTCCATTCCAATGATTGTCCACAGCTCATTTGCAATTCAGTAATCTGAATGTGTTTGATATGAGGCCATTTACATGGTATCTGCAGTTAAATAGCCCCATATTGGATTAGATTATGAGGACTCGCAGTCCCCTTTTATTGTCATTTAGTAATGCATGCATTAAGAAATAATACAATGTTCCTCCAAAATGATATCACAGAAACACAAGACAAACCAAGACTAAAAAACTGACAAAAACCACATAATTATAACATATAGTTACAACAGTGCAAAGCAGTACCGTAATTTTATAAAGAACAGACCATGGGCACGGTAAAAAAAAAGTCTCAAAGTTTCTTGAAAGTCCAATCATCTCACACAGACGGTAGAAGGAAGAAAAACTCTCCCTGCCATGAATCTCCAGCGCCGCAAACTTGCTGATGCAGCACCCTGGAAGCACCCAACCACAGCCCACAGCTGATATCATTTCGGAGCGGCCGTGCGCACTGTGTCGCGCCACCATCTTCTCCTCCCCTCCATATCAAAAGGTATTCCCAATCATATATTATCTGAATTAATCAATCCCATCTGCAACTAGACAAACTATTCCTAATTTATTTTCTATCAAACCACAGCCATCAGTGAAGATGTCGATTAACACAAGTTAGTACTTAAAATAAAACAGAACTAATGATGTCAAATCCTCTCATTCAGATATCTAAACTCCCACTCATTCAACCCCACTCCACTATAGTTTGCTCCTCAATATTTCCATTCAATAAAATGCAAATGCTATAGTCTTACCTAAATCTTAACCACTCAAAATAACCATTCCAGTCATTCAAGCTAGCTGGTATAATAGTTCCATTTCTCTGCATATAATTCCTCGATACTATTTACTTCTGCTCAAAAACCTGTTCAAGAACACATTACACATTCTTCTCAAATAATGATTCTTTCAAAATGTTCTACTGCCTTGTAGAATTGAACCCCCCCCCTACAACTCTTATTCAAGTCCATCCAACTGGATCTTCTTTTCTCAAAGCACAAAGCATAATAAAGATCCGAGCCATTCAGCTTTTCAGTTAACCACCTCAGTAGCAACAGTCTATCTGGGTAATCAGCAATATTAAGACAATTTTCTGCAACAAGGTGTCAGAAGATGCCAAATTTAGGCTTCAGTTACAAGATCCCACATCACAGAAGTTCAATTCTTTGTCCAGCCACATGTGGATTGAATAGTTAGTCATACCAAAAATAAAGTTATTAAGAAAAACAAAAAATATATTTGAGATATAACTGGATCATTGGTAAGAATGCAGATGAACTTTAGAAAGATAATGTGGCCATGATAATTGAACATATCAGGCACTATTGAAGAACAAGTAACTCTCCGATAAAAACAATAAATGTCTGAAAGAAAATGATGGGAATACTCAGCAGGCTAGGCAACAGATATGGAAAAAAATGCAGAGGTAATATTTCAGATTGAAGACTCCTAGTGAGAAGAGGGAAAGAAATAAGATGATCTAATTTTATATTGGTGTGGAAGTGAAAGATAAGACAAAGTGATCCCCTGATAGTGAGGAGAGTGTCACTGCTGAAGTAATCCATTAATAGACTAATCAGGGGAGTTACAGAGAAAGAAAATGGAAATAAAGGATTTTTTTAAAATTGCAAAACAGTTGTAGGAAATGCAAGATGATCATACAAACTGAGCAAATTTATACCAACACAAAAAGGGTCAGTTCTGATACAAACATTCCATGCAGTTCTGTATTGAGCTTTTCATCCCTGTGTTTTCTGTCTCTAACTGCCCTCACTTCATAACTTGTTTCTTTTCCATTGTTCTTTCTAACTTAACTCATGAATATTTTGACTAAATTATTTCATTGCCTTTTCACCCTGCTAACCCTAACTTTGCCAAGACATAGCCCCTTTGTCCTATTCATCCTTTCCACTCCCTTTTAAACTGAAATGCTAACACCATTTCCCTTTCTACAGATGTTGGTGAACCTGCTGGAGTGTTGCCAGTATTTGCAATTTTGATTTTTGTTTACATGTCTGATAAATCAGGTTTTTAAGGCTGCCTCAGATCAATTTTTATTGGGCATGTTCACAATAAATAACCATCTCCATTTCTAGAATACATAACGCTAAAACTGTTGTTCTTGGTTACTGTGTATCAATGTACTTTACTCTTCAATGTCATTTGAAACTATGACTGTAATTACAACTGAGTGCCGAGTTACAACAAGAAAGGAATAAAGCACACTTCATAAAGCAGATGCAACAAATGTAATGTTGTTTCAATCAGCCTCCTGATTCTATGCAAATTGTGTTTCACATGTTAATATCTGGGTAACATTAACTTCTTGGCTGTTTATAAAATCTCACTTGCTTTCAGGCATGGCAATAAAGCAAATGATTTCAACTAGGTCACAAGATACAATAAAGTTCTTATTTCCAAGAAAAATCCTAGAAAAACAGCACTATTTCCTTTGGGTGATAGAAGCCTACATCCAAAATTAACTGGGATAGTAGTACAAATCCATTATGTATTTTAAACTAGTCCAAACAAGAACTATAATTATTTGTACTTTAGCTATCTGCTTCACAATTGAATTATTTAAAAGTGCATTGTTTGCCATGTATGTAAATTCAACAGTCAATAATTCCATAATAAGTTCCTTCTCAAGCAATAGTTTTAACAGAGTACTGGCTTACAAAAGTACTGGCTTTGCAAGGCCCAATAAAAGATAAAATTTGTTGTGAGGCGATTCGATTAGGTACTTTAAATAGTTTGAAATATTTAAAAAATCCCTTCATAGTGGTTATTTGATGTTACTTTGACTAATACAATTGAAAATTGTATCAAATTGCTTTTATTGTGGATTTATCCTATCAATTTATAAATAAACCAAATTTCAAGTTAAAGAGTGAGTAGGTAAAAACTACTTAGTGAATGGCTTAAAACAAGCATACGATGCATTGGCCTTCATCAATCGTGGGACTGAGTTTAGGAGCTGAGAGGTAATGTTGCAGCTATATAGGACCCTGGTCAGACCCCACTTGGAGTACTGTGCTCAGTGCTAGTCGCCTCACTAAAGGAAGAATGTGGAAACCGTAGAAAGGGTGCAGAGGAGATTTACAAGGATGTTGTCTGGATTGGGGAGCATGCCTTATGAGAATAGGTTGAGTGGACTCGGCCTTTTTCCCTTGGAGCAACAGAGGATGAGAGGTGACCTGATAGAGGTGTACAAGATGATGAGAGACATTGATCACGTGGATAGCCAAAGGCTTTTTCCCAGGGCAGAAATGGCTAACACAAGAGGGCACAGTTTTAAGGTGCTTGGAAGTGGTTCATCCATCATTGTCGATGAAGACCATGACACCATTAGTCATTTTGAGACTAGATGCGGTGTGTCCGAAGATGAGTGGTCAGGCCAATTTGGGCACAGAATGTCCTGGCACATGTTGGGCAGATGTGTAGGCACTGCAGTTGTTGCACTGGTGGGTCCGGACTTGCTTAGCTCGCGCTTATTTGTGCTTCAGCAATGCACCTTGCTTCGTAAGCTTAACAGCCCTTGTGGATGAGGCCGCGCCAGGTAGGGCTGTTTTGTGCCAGCATTTCCCAGGAGGTCGTGTCTATGTCAAATGACTTCAGGGAGGCCTTTAGTGTGTATTTGTAACGTTTCTTCTGCCCTCCATGCAGGCGTCTTCCTGCAGAGAGTTCCCCAAAAAGGAGCTGCTTGAGTATGTGCTTGTCCGGCATGCGGATGACATGACCTGCCCACCGGGTCTGTGCTCTCATCAGCAGTGTGTGGACATGCTCTAGAGAGAACTTGCGTCTGGTACTTTATCTTGCCATCTGATGCCTAATATTCTGTGAAGACAAGTCATGTCGAAATGGCTGAGCTGTCTTGCATGCCTTCGATACACAGTCCACGTTCCGCAGGCATACAGGAGGGTAATGAGTACCGCAGCTCTGTAGACCTTCAGTTTAGTTGCTGGACTGATTCCTCGATGGTCCCATACAGTGGAGCGCAGTCTACCGAAAGCAGAACTTACCTTCACTATTCTGCAGTAAACTTCTGTATCAATAGTCTCTGCTTGGGAGAGGGTGCTGCCAAGGTAAATAAACTGGTCCTGTAGTTTCTGTCCTTTGACTGTGATTTTCGGTTCTGTGTACGGTGCATGAGGGGCAGGCTGGTGCATGACTTCGGTCTTTTTGATGTTGCCACAAGCTGTGGAGAATTTGTCCATATTGACTTGCATCTCTGGCTCCGAGCCAGTATACAGGGCATAGTCATCGGCAAAGAGGAAGTCTCTCAGAACAGTCTCCTTCACTTTGGTAATAGCTTGAAGTCTCCTCAGGTTGAAGAGCTTCCCATCCACTCTGTACTTGAGGCTGATTCCAGCATCACTGTCCCGGAAGGCATCATTTAGCATGGCAGTAAACATCATGCTGAACAGTGTGGGTGTGAGCACACAGCCCTGTTTGGCACCATTGTTGACTGGGAATGCCTCAGAGGATTCTCCGCCGTTCAGCACTCTGGCCATCATGCCATCATGGAACTGGCGTACCACCTGAATGAATTTGGCGGGGCAGCCGAATTTTGACATGATCCTCCACAGGCCTTGTCGGCACACAGTGTCGAAGGCTTTCGTGAGGTCAACAAAAGTTGTGTAGAGTTCGCGATTCTGCTCCTGACACTTCTCCTGAAGTTGGTGCGCGGCAAAAATCATGTCAATAGTCCCACGACCTCTGCGAAAGCCACACTGGGACTCTGGCAGCAGGCACAGCTCCAGATGAGTGACCAGACGATTTAGTAGTTGTCTATCCCAGCTTGGAAGTAGTTACAGAGGAGATATCAGGAGTAAGTTCTTGTTGTTCTTTCACGCAGAGTGGTGAGAGCGTGGAATGGGCTACCAGTGACAGTGGTGGAGATGGATACGATAAGGTCTTTTAAGAGACTTCTGGACAGATATATGGAGCTTGGAAAAATAGAGGGCTATGGGTAACGCTGGGTAATTTGTCAGGTAAGGACATGTTCGGCATAGCTTTGTGGGCCGAAGGGCATGTAGTGTGCTGTAGGTTTTCTATGATTCTATGCGCTTGAATCCAAAAGTTTACTTAATTTTTAGAATATTTAAGAACGTTAACCTAAACGATCAACTATTTATCCCTCTGCTGCATGGACTACTGAATATTTCAAGTTCAAGTCTGTCATGCAACCATACATGAACATCCATGAATACAGCCAAATAAAACAGCTTTACTCCGGGGCCAAGGGACAAATTAAGTACCAACAGTCACACACACAAGGCACATATAATATACTAAATACATACGATATCAGTAAAATAGTCACATCAAAATAAATAGTCCAAGACCCCAAGTCCTTAAACATTGTAGGAGTCTGCCATCAAACACAATACAATTTGTCTTCTGCTGAGCAAACATTGGGGAGAGAGGCAGCATTGACTTCAGCTTGGATACCATGCCACACCACTTCTGGTGGAGTGCACCGACTCCAATGCCTCTCCCCTGGATGGCTGTAAACAGGCAACATGCAGCTTGAGGCCTAGTCTTTGCTACAACCAAGGCCACACAGCTCTCCTGCCACTCACCCCTGCATCAGATGTGCAACTTTGTCTAACAAGGTCTTGCGATCACAGCAAAAGCAACTAAGATGATCACTCACTGTTAGACTGCATACCGCCTTCACGCATTGAGATATCTCTGATGCAGGCAGCAGCATGATCTGCACCAAATCTAGATCCTTCACTTTCTCCACCAACAAGCAGCTCACTGATGGGGTAAACCTGCAGTTCTTAATGTCCCAAAGGGTCTTGTGATCATAAAAAACATTTAAAAAGGACATTAACACCTTTGGTTGACCCTGTTGAAAGTGCTGCGATTGAACATGCCGCCATCTTACCGGAACATGTATTTTCTGCATCTGCTCATTAAATTTCATATATTTAAGCACGTGTTTTGTTTTGCTTTTTGAACCAGGTACAATTACTAGAAATGTCTGATTCAAACTGGATTTTTAAATGCACAAATCCACTTCCTGTTTGCATTACAATGAAAACCCATCCTGTAACCTGGAAGTGGTATGAACATAGTGGGTATCAACTTCACCGAAACTTTTACACATATCAGCAAGTTTTCACACATATATAATTGCTACCAAAGACCCCACAGGAAACAGTCTTTAAGCACAAGCTTAAGATTCACCACCTCCCACTTACAACAAGAAATATATCAAGGCACCTTGCAAGATTGTCACAAACAATAAATGATATTGAGATACTTCTGATGTTTACTTTTGTTATCCAACTATGCTGGACACAGAGGAATTCGCCTGCTAGGCTTCAGAAGTAATGACATAAGCAAAAGAGATTCTGAAGATGTTAAGAAATCCACAGCCACACACACAAAATGCTGGAGGAACTCAGCAGGTCAGGAAGCATTTATGGAAATGAATAAGCAGTCAGGGCTGGAAAGGAAGATGAAAGATGCCAGAATAAGTGGTGGTGGGGGGGGGGTGGTGGGGAAGGAGTACAGGCGAGAAGGTGATAAGTGAAGGTAGGTAGGTGTGTGTGTGTGTGTGTGTGTGTGTGTGTGTGTGTGTGTGTGTGTGGTTTAATAATGATAGGTGGAAAGGGCTGGAGAAGAAGGGATCAGTTGGATGAACTATTGGAGAAAGGGAAGGAGGGAAGGAGGGGTACCAGAGGGAGGTGATAGGCAAGAGAGGCAAAGCAGTTAAGGGGGGGGGGCAGTGTGGGGAATTGAAGAGGGAAGGGAAAGAAGTTTCTGGAAGCTGGAGGAATTGATGTTCATGCTATCAGGTTGGAGGCTACCTAGATGGAATTGCTCCTCCAACTTAAGGGTGGTCTCATTGTGGCAAAAGAGGTGGCCACGGACTGACATGTCAAATAGGAATGGGGATTGGACTTAAGATGGTTAGCCCCTGGGAAATCTTGCTTTTGTGGGTGGAACAAAGGCACTCCACAGTAACACCTGTAACTACATTTTGGTTAACACAAACTTTCCTCTAAAATATCCTGACAGCCACTGTCAGAAAACAAACACCACCTGTCAAAGTCATTTATATAAGGCAACTGGACACATCTGTAATACTCATGTATTTAAAATAGTTTTAAGTAATAACATTCAGTAAAAGGTGAACAATCTATAGTTCTTCTTAATCCTAATCTATTTTGGTCAAAGATGGAAAGTTTGAAGGTGCATTCTTAAGGAAAGATGTACTAATGCAGAGAGATCAACAAAAATTTGCAGAACTTAAGTGCTGACAGCTGAATGGTGAGGCAATTAAATATGACAGCATGCAAGAATACAGAAATAAAAGAGCACAGATATTTGAAGTGGGCCTGTAAGAAATTTTAGGAAAGGGAGGGTGAAGACCATTGACAAATTTGGAAACATCAGTGAGGTATATAATTCGGGGGAAAAAAAGGCTCCACTAATCATAGAGCTAATATGGGTATTGAAGCACCATGTACAGCACAATTCTTGTGTGAAGAAGGATGTAAATAGATTGGAAACAGCCAAGGTTTACTACATTGATACCCATTATAGGCAAGTTCTTTCACAAAGAAAGGCTGGATAACATTACTATCAATGAGAGTGAGAAATTACTTGATGGTGAAGAATTTTGACAGAATATGGAGTCATGGTTTAAAAGTAAGGAATCACCTATTTATGTTGGAAAAGAGTTGTTACAATAAAGTCAGCCATGTTCTTATTGAGAGCCATAACAGACTTGGTGCCTCATCCTGTTTCTAATTTGTGTACTCATAAAATAAAACAACTATTGTTTTGAATGAACCGAATCCATGACATAACTGTAGCAAATAAAAATGTAAAAATAACCAAATTGTAAAAATGTAAAAATAATCATCTACATTTCAGACCCCAGTGAACATAACTGTGCATTCAGTTTCACATAGCATTATTGTTCTTCTCCACACAAAACCAAAAACACCAGTATTATTCAATTTGCTGTGTTGCTTCGAATAAAGTACAGTCGGCCCTCCTTATCCGCAGGGGACTGGTTCTGGGACTCGCTGCGGAAACCAAAAAACGCGGCTGCTCAAGTCCCTTATTTAACCTGTCTCAGTGCGGGTGAACTTTAGGACCCAGGAGAGCTCCGGACCTTATTTAATCAGTCTCAGTGCAGTGGACTTTAGGAGCTGGGGGAGCTGCAGCTGAATCCGCAGTGTTTCCGTTTTCTGTCAACAGAACTATCACAATTGAAAATAAACTGGAAATAATAAAGCGATCAGGAAGAGGTGAAATGCCATTGGTCATTGGAAAAGCATTAGGCTACAGTCGGTCAACGATCGGGACAATTTTAAAGGATAAAGTGAGAATAATGGAGCATGTAAAAGGCCCTGCCCCGATGAAAGCTACAATTATTACTAAGCAACGCAGTGGTTTAATTATTGAAATACATACTTAAGTGTTTTATATGCATAGAAAGGTAAAATATATACTATATGCTAAGACAAACGTTTGATTAACTGACACTAAATAATACCGGATGTACCTATTCCGATTTACGTACAAATCCAACTTAAAGACTGCCTGTACTTTAAATCATTTCTAGATTACTTATAGTACTGAATACAATGTAAATAGTTGTTATACTTTATTGTTTACGGAATAATGACAAGAAAAAAAGTCAGTACATGCTCAAACAACAGGTGCTGGAGACAGAACTTCTGGGTTTTCCTGATCCGCGGTTGGTTGAATCTGCGCATGCGGAAACCGCGGATAAGGAAGGCCGACTGTATAGTGCCAAATATGTTAATGACACAAAATAAATTTTCATTTAAATAGGAAATATATTATGCAGTGTTACACATGGATTCAGAAATAATCTGAAACAGCTGTAAATGATATTGGAAACAGAAAATACACTCAGTGTATCAGGTAAACATTTAGCACTGATTATTTTGGGCCTTGGTGGAATTATGTCTGAAATATAGTTTCAGATCTAGGATTCTTCATCAGTATTAATGCAAAGTTGAAAGAAGTCTAAATTAGGCAGATTCATGCTTTACAGCATTTATCCACCCTTTCCTCTGTGAAAATTTCTGTGTAGTCTCTTTCTTCCTATTATCATGACCTATATGTTAAAGCAAATACAAAAGCTCATATTCTTAAAAAGAAACACATTAGAACCACTTTCATATCAAATACACTCCACACTATTTACAGAACATCCAATTCTATTACCCATTAACCTCAACATACAAAGCTAGCTAAAATACTGAAACCTACAGGATAAAATATGTTTAGGTACAAATAAGATATTGATGGAAAATATGAGGAAAATGTGAAATTCTCTAACAATCTATGCATGGGCCAGATGTGCTTATTAAGTGTGTCTTCTTGAATGAGATAATATCAACTATCAATTATTTGAAGCTCACATTTCAAGAAGTGACTACATCTCAAAAGTGCTAAAAGGCTTCATTCCATCTGGCAGATGAGACATCTGTATCACTACTTCAGTCTCTAGACCAGCATGGCTTTATAAAACCTATAAGCTGTAATGAAAATTCTCCTTTTATGCCAAACCCATTAAGCAACCATTCCCTTAGGTGGATTGGGTTCTACTGTCTCAAGAGAAATTTGTAAATTGGGTTCTATGGTTTCAACAGAAGCAATGAAGATTTGCAATCAAAAGTCAAGTTTGACCTTTAATTTTTAATTACAATAACTGCAACTGTTTTGATATAGCATCTAAGAATCCACTACCAATCAATTGTTATACAATGTTTAGTACACTACTTTTATTAATCATTTCTAATATTTTAAAAACAACCTGTCATTTTACACAAGAGATAATATAGAAACCACAGAATCTGATACCTTATAAAGAGATTAGGTTGTGAAAGCAACTTTGTTAGTTGCTCCATACTTAACTATCATGACAATGAACAGAGAGCCAATTTCACATTAAAATGAAAAAGTATCCAAATCTCTCTTCTTGATATATTTATCTTTATAGAACCAAACACTCAGAAACAACTTTTTGATATGAACAACAAGACAGTGTACCATTGGAATGCTAACATAGTATTACTAAGACAATATATATTTATATTTCAACCACATTAATTTGAGGAGAGATTATCTTCCAGGCAGATGTCCACAATATGCAACATAAACACAAAGAAAACCCAGATCAGGACAGTCATGTAATTAAAGACTTATCACAATAGTACACTACATTGCAAGGTAACTCAGCTGTTCACTAAGCTGATAAAAACAAGCTGCTGCTTACGGAGCACAGCAGGACATAGAACACATTTCACAACCTGATTTATTGTATCAATGTCCATCAATATACATTAAAGTGACAAAATAGAAAACTGAGTGACAATGCCCTGGGTTACTGCAAAGGTTCAGCATGTGCCATCAACTTTCTGCACTGTTATACAAATATGGAATAATTCCTGGTTGCTGAGCATTTCCCAGTAGCACACTGCACAGGAGTTTGCCAAGATTCTATTGCACCAAGTGCTAAAGAACTTGTCCTCCAAAATTCAAAAAGACAGAAGTTTCTTTTGGACAATTTTGACAGTTGGCACGTTAAGAGGTATGGATTTCTTTGTCAGTCAGAGGTTTCCAGAGGAATTTCATTAATGGTGCCTTTTCTAGTCAGCTAACATAATCAGATTACATTATTAGTGATCCTGTTGCCACACTGCCTTATTTGCCCTTTTAGACCTTATCTGGCCTATCTCAACCATGAAACTGCTGACTACCTAACATCCCTTGCAGATCCCATGTCAGTTTCCTTGGTTCTATATTCCTCTGGCACACCTATTACCAACATCCATCATTGAAAACCATGCATGACCTTTTACCTGTACAAATTTCCAGTCCATCTGCAACTTTTTAAAAAATTTCCTACCAGGTTATTGAAAAGCCACTGCCTTCCAAATCCCAATGACTTTCTCAAAATTCCCTTCTCCAGAGATCTGTCTCCTGCTGCATTAATGAAACCGAGTGTCATTTGTAACGATTATGACAAAAGAAATTGACTGTCACCTCTCTCCAAGCTTTGACATGGCAGGCCACATCAACCTAGTTGAATTTATGTTTTTCAGAGAATAGTCTGCAATGGCTCCTATCATGACACATCTTCACCTCGTACGTTACCCCTCCATATCAAAAGGATCTATTTATTTGCCAATACCTTTTCTTTGTTTAGTTCTACTGTCAGTGACATAATGCAGAAACTGTCAAGTCTTTCCATCCATATGACAATAATATCCAGTTCCACTTCACTGAGGTACATAAAATCAAGAGGGGCGTAGATAATTTGGATAGGGTTTCTCCCCAGGATAGGGAAGCCTAAAATTAGAGACCACAGATTTAAGGTGAGGGAAAATATTTAAACGAGACTTGAGAAGCAACCCTTTTCAGAGGGTAGTGGGTACATGGACCAAGCTGCCAGAAGAAGCTGTACAGACAGGTACAATTATGACAACATTTAAAAGGTACATGGATAGAAAAAGCCCAGAGGGACATGGGCCAATCACAAGCAAATGGGCTGAACACATTGGATGAGGTGGGCAGAAGGATCTGTTTCCATGCTGCATACCCCAATGAGTCCATGTCTCTGTTGTTGGTCCAACATTCATTATCGGGGCCCGGTTAGAGTACAAGTGTCCTGCTATTCAGTATTGGGGAAAAAAGCCCATGCCAACTCTTCATAATCTTGAGTACACTAAAATTCCACGTATACAGTCTTACTATCATTATCCATTTCCGTCCCCTCCTCACAGCAGTATCACCTAGCACATCGATGTCTCAACTGATCAGAGGCTCAAAGGAGGGTAAGTTGATATTGACAGGAAAAAGAGGGAGCATCAAATAAATGGTTAGACAAGTTCTACTCAGTAAAAGGATTTTCATAACAATCCTGTCCCTTTCTTCCTCCTCCCATCCCCAAAGGAAAAAACACAAAGCAACACTTTCATTTTGATTGCTGAGCATTGTAATCCCAAAATATTAATATCTTTGTTTCACAAAACACTACTGTAAAGGAACAGACCATGCTTGACGTCAAGGAGCCCCGGTAAAACTGAAGTCAATAGAAGAGGGGAAAACTTTCCACCTTCAACGACAATGCAGCCTCTCTGACCAAAGTGGAGATAACATAATTCAACGTATTAATAAACATTGCCAAATTATTTAAAGCACCCAATTCCCAAATGCAGCAAACCAGCACAACAGCATGCTGGGAATACTTTCTTCAGAAGGTTGCAGCAATTCAGAAAGGCAACTCATGACCACCTTATTAAAAGGTAGTTAAGTACAAGTCAGAAAGGCTGGTCTTATTAGCATCTCCCTAACATTGAAAAATATTAAAATAAACTACAGCTATGAGTGACAAGAGTGATAGTGGTATCTCTAGCAAGTAATTAGTCTCCACACTTCCTGGGCTCTTCCATGATCTGCAAGGCAAAAGTAGCAATGTGAGGGAATAATCTCTACTTGGAGAAGTATGGCTTCAATAACTTTCAAGCAGCTCTAACCCATCCAAGTCAAACAACTGGCCTGATTAGCATCACATTGAGCATGCCAAATATTCATTTCCTTTATCACTGCTGCTTCATTACAGTGCATACTGTACTAACTTTAAAACATACTTCAGCTACTTGTCATGGTTTCTCTAGATGCAACCTCTACCACCTAACAAAATACGGACAGCAGACTCACGAGTTCACTAGCAGACATCCTTCCACATTACATAATCCTCCTTGGAAATACATTACTATTCCTCCATCATTTCCAAACCATTAGCCCCACAGTGATCTCACAACATTTCTACAGTTCAATGTGATTTAGCCCACCATTTTCAAACACAATTTATGAATGTCCATAAATACTGATGTTGACAGAAACTAAAACATTGCATAAACAACAAGACAGCTATAACTGACTTCAGGATAATGACATGATTGGGGTATACAGCTTAATTCACTGCCCGGTGGGGGGGAAGGGGGAAATCACTGCTTGCTGCCACTTAGGCGCAGGAGGGAGGGAAGCTGGGGGGGGGGGGGGTGGACTTTGGGGTTCTAACATTTAACTGTCATTCCTTGGGGGCACTCCTCTGTTTTTTGTGGATGGTTGCGAAGAAAAAGCATTTCAGGATGTATATTGGATACATTTCTCTGACATTAAATGTACCTCTGAAACCTTTGAATTATTTTTAAACTGCAAAATCCTGCAGACTGAAGAGGATTATGTTAGATAAATGTGTTGGCCTACATAATTGTTTTGATGATGAACCTTATTTTGTTATTAAAACAAAATCCAAAACAAAGTTAAAGAATAGGATTGGTTTAAAATTTAAAATAGGCAGAAAGATTTCACCAGCTGTAAAGAGAATATGGGAAAAAAAATACACACACACACTTTGAGATCACTAAGTCCACCTGAAAATCAAAGTAATACACACAAAATGCTGGAGAAACTCAGTCGGTCAGGCCGAATCTGTGGAAAAGAGTCAATGTTTTGGGCCGAGATCCTTCATGAGGACTGAAAAAAAAAGCTGAGAAGAGAGTTTTGTGTGCAAAACAAAAACTCTTTATTTTCCCCTTGCAGAAGAAGATAGGCCAAGAATGAGGCTTGTAATTACATGGAACCTTACAGGACTTCAGTAAATCCCAAAGAACTTTGAAGTGTTACAAATATTATAATGCAGGAAGCTTGGAACCCAAATTGTTTAGATGAATGACATAAACATACAATAGGATAACCTCAACACAAGTCCATCTTGATTTGATGATAAATATTGTACTCACACTGCCACGGGATATTTTACACCAACCCAAGACGTTGGTATGGGACCTTGGTTTTATGATTTATGAGAGCAAAGGAAATGGAAGACTAGGCCACTTGGTCCTGCAAGCCTATTCCATTATATTTTTTCTACCAATGTCTCATTTTTGCACATTATATCGAATCTTCCATGTCTGTGATCACTCACTTAACTTGTTTACAGCTGCCTAAAGCTCCATTTCATCCTCCTCACAGCCTATCTAGCAAAAGACTTGTATTAGCTGCAAACTTGGATACGTTACACTTGATCCCATCATCAAATTATTGATACAAAATGAGTTCCAACACTCATCCCTGCAGAATCTCACACCAAAATCTTCCTACTCCCTGCTTTCTGCTATTAGCCATCAGTCAAAGAGTCTGCACTTTTAAAAAAAATCTCACATGGTATCTTATACAAAACTTTTTGAAAGTCCAAATGCAACATTAACTGGCTCACTCTCATTATTGTCATTATAGCCTCAAAGCTCCAGCAATTAGTCAAATATGAATTTCCCATTCAGAAATGCAATATTACTATTTCCCCAAGTGCTTTTTGCCAACACTGATTCCACTACTTATTTAGTTTCTCTTTCTCTTTTCTTCCTTTATTTAACAGAAGGATTACATCTGCTATATTCTAATCTGTGTGAACTGTTCTAGAATCTATGGAATTTGAGAATGTCAAGAGCATCCAACATCTCCAGTCACTTCATTTGAAATCATAAAATGCAGTTCATTACTTCTGGTCCCATTCATTTCCTCAATTTACATTATTAATGACAGTCATATGCCAAAACTAAGCCTCTGACAATGCTCCCCCATAATGAACTGAACTCAAGCTTCAGCAATGGACCAATATAATCAATACCAAGAGATCATTTCTCTGGCTGGCAAGGCTAGAGTTACAGCATATGGACTCATGATGGTGTCTGCAGATTAGTACCCAAAAAAAAATTATGGAGAAATCTATTTCCATAACAGTAGATTCTCAGTCTTCAAACACACTGAAGATGATACTCTTTTACACACTAGCAAAATGAAGTCATTATAGGAGGATGACAAAACTGTGGAATTCAAGATAGGTGGATCAGCTAATAGCTGAGAAGGCCTACAGACACATGACCTGTTCCCAATTTGACTACTCTATTGAAGAATTAGTCTAAACTTAGTGCATAAATTTATGAAGTGACAATAAACTCAATCATCTTTGGAGGAAATAACCAACAAGTCTGAAATCCCAATGGTTTGCCTCATCAGGTAACGATCACTATGCATGCTTCCCACTTGCCTGTGACCCAATTTATGTGCTCCATTTAAACTTGCTTGGTTCACTGGGAGATTTATTGTAATACTATGTAAAGGTGTTAAAAAGTCTATTATTAAATGAGTATTGGATACAATATCCAATAGTTTGGAAAATCTGCTCGTCTAGTACCACCAAATCCTGAGCAAACTGGATTACTGGAGTCAATTTGTAATACAGAAGGAATTACATACCTTGATACAGATTGTAGGATGAGGCATGATCATTTGCATAAAAAGAAAACTTATTAAATATAATGCCTTATTAAAAGCAAAAATTGGAAGAAAAAATCTAAAAATAGTGCAGCATTGAAAAACCTTTAACTATTGTTTACAAATTGACAGACCAAGCACTAGAAATAGGTGTATTAATGCAATTTGAAAGGTTGTTACAACCTAAGAAGGATTTGAGACTTCAATTTAACAACCTTTTGATGCCCGTCAGAAAAGAAATCAAATGACAAGGTGATGAAGCTGATGATAGAATACACAGCTTCTGTCTGAACAATTACATGCTAATTCTAAGGATAAGGATGTACAGGTGGGAGGTGACAAAAATTAATACTCAATATTAAAGACATTTTTAAATCCAAGCCCAGACTTCATTCTCTAAATCCAAGCACATGATAGCATTTTTTTGACGATTAGAAAATAGTGACTACTTTATTCATACACCTGCTTGTTAATACAAATATCTAACCAGTCAATCATGTGGCAGCAATTCAATGCATAAAATCATGCAGACGTGGTCCGTCATGGCCTGGTATTGAAACACTGATGCCCTTCAACGGAAAAGGCTACAAGAGGTAGTGGATACAGCCCAGTCCATATCAGGTAAAGTCCTTGCCATCATTGAGCACATCTACGAAGAGCAGTCTCGCAGGAAAGCAACATCCATTAATAAGAACCCATCATCCAAGGCCATGCACTCTTCTTGCTGCTGCCATCAGGAAGGTGGTACAGGAGTGTCAGGATTCAGATCACCAGATTCAGGAGCAGATATTACCCCTCAACCACCAGGCTCTTAAAACAGAGGGGTTAACTTCACTCCCCCATCAATTAACTGTTTCCACAACCTATGGGCTCACCTTCAAGGAATCTTCATCTCATGTTTGATATTTATTGCTCATTTATTATTATTCCTTTTCTTTTGTTGCTATCTTTTGCACAGTGGTTGTTTGTCTGCCCAGCTGAGTGGGCTTTTTCACTGATTCTATTATGGTTCTTGGATTTACTGAATATGCCTGCAAGAGGAACTTTGATATATAGGTTTCCCCCGCCATCCAAAGATACAGCGTTCCTATGAAACGGTTCGTAAGCCGGAATGTCATAAAGTGAAGAAGCAATTACCATTTATTTGTATGGGAAAAATTTGTGAGTGTTCGCAGACCCAAAAAAAACCAACCAAATCATGCCAAATAACACATAAAACCTAAAATAACAGTAACATATAGTAAAAGCAGAAATGATATGATAAATACACAGCCTATATAAAGAAGAAATACTTTTCTACCATCATTGCCACACTGTTCTTCGTAGTGAAAATCCCATGCAAGCGCTCTCAGCAGAAACACAGCACAAGTGCTCTCGGCAGAAACACTCTCTCCAGTAACCTTTAAGCTATGAAGCTGCCAAATCATACCAAATAACACATAAAAATACATAGCCTATATAAAGTAGAAATAATGTATCTACAGTGTAGTATCACTTACCGGAATTGAGAAGTCAGCACTGAGCACACTGATGATGGTGTGTTAAGCTGAATCGGTGGAGGTTGGGGTGGTGCAGTGGTCCCCAACCTCCGGGCAGCAAACCAATACCGATCCGCGGAGAATGCAGCGGTAGCCGGGACGCACCCAGCATATCTTTAAAAAAAAAGACGAAATAAGCAAGCTAATTAATTAGGTGCCACCCGGCACGTAAATGTTGGCCCAGATCAGAAGTGACGCAATCCACAATCGCCTCTGATCTGGGCCAACATTTACGTGCCAGGCGGCACCTAATTAATTAGCATGTTTATTTCGGCTTTTTTCTTAAAGATGTGCTGGGTGCGTCCCGGCTACCGCTGCATTCTCCACGGCAATGTATCAGTCCACGGCCCGGGGGTCAGGGTGGTGGGACACTGGGGTGTCATCTCATCGTCGTCTGTTTCCATCAGGCAGGTCATCTTCTTCTATGTCTGTCTGCCTCGATGTCGAAGGTCGAGGTTCGTCGTCTGCCGTGGCTGAGGTGGAAGGCTTGAAAAACAACAGTATGCTTGCCTGCTTAGCCTCGCGCATTTTTCTATCATACAGTTCTTTGTAAGCACTCAAACCATCCTGCAAATAAGCCCTAGACCTCCGTATCCTTTCAAAATTAAAGTCGTACTTTTCTGCAATCATTGCAGTGAAGATCACACACAGTTACTTCACGTGCAGTTCCTGGATGACTTCACTTTCAGTCTGTTCGCTACTGTGTTCAGTTTCGATTGTTATCCTTTCCTCTTCCAATTGCATCAGCTCTTCATCTGTCAGTTCTTGGTCATGGGATGCCAAACCCCTTCAACATCATCTTTGTCAACTTCCACAAGCCAAACTCACTTTGTCCTTACTTCGTTCACCACGATCGAAATGCTTAATTATGTCTAGTTTTACGTTCAGTGTAACACCCTTACGAGCTCTTCTAGGCTTTTCCGATACCTTAGAACTCATCTTGCTAATGGATGCTCACAAGCATGTGTTTAAGCAATGCCGGCTAGAATGCCGTTCTGAGGGAGGAGCTTAGCTGCTGAGGGCGCGCAGCACACTGCCTTTTATCGCACTCTGCCTTTTTCGTAACAGTGAAAACATCTTCTGTTAGCGAAAACTAATGTAGGTCTTTTGTAACAGCGAGGTTTCGTAAAGCCAACGTTCGAAAAGCAGGGGACACCTGTACAACCCTGAGATTGTCTTGCAGGCATTCACTGTAAATACAAAGAAATGCCATAGAATTCATGAAAACCGCAGAGATAGACAAACAACCAACTTGCAAAACACAATAACCTGTGCAAATACAAAAGAAAAAATAAATAATAACTAAGTAAGCAATAAATATTGTGAACATAAGATGAAGAGTCCTTGAAAGCGAGTCCATAGGTTGTGGTAACAGTTTAGTGATGGGGCAAGTGAAGTTAACCCCTCAGGTTCGACACCCTGATCTTTGAGGGGTAGTAACTATTCCTGAACCTGGTGGTGTGAGTCCTGAGGCTCCTGTACCATTTACCTGATGGTATGGTGACATGCAATTGCAAGAAAAAGCTTGGGAAACCTTTGCAAATACTTGGTTTGTTGAATTAATGACTCATAAAATGTGGTCTGATCTTCATCTAAGCCACAATAATAGACAAACACAATCTGCCTAAACTAATAACACAATTGTACTTCTCATCAATACTGAGTACACCATTTAAACAATCACAGTTTAGTTTCAAAAAAGTATGTGAACCTCTGATGTAATGCCTTCTACAAAAGCTATTTGGAGTCAGGTATTCCAATCAATGAGATGAGATTGGAGGTATGGGTTATAGAGTCGCCCTGTTCTATAAAAAGACACACAAAGTCAGATTACTGACAGAGCCTCTCGCTATCAAGACAATTTTCAAAGGGCCTTTGAAGAAGTGTTGTAGAGATGCATGAAGCTGGAAAAGGCTACAAAAGCATTTCTAAAGACCTGAGTGTTCATTAGTCCACAGCAAGATAAATTGTCTACAAATGGAGGAAATTTAGTACTGTTGCTACTCTCCCTAGGAATGGGCTTCCTGCAAAGATCACACCAAGAGCACAATATGCAATGCTGAAGGAGGTGATAAAGAACCTTAAGGGGAACAGCAAAATACTTGTAGACAGCTCTAGAACTTGCTAAAGTCTCTGTTCATCGGTCCACTATAAGAAAAACACTGAACAAGAACTGTGCTCATGGAAGGACACCACAGAGGAAACCACTGCTCTCAAAAAAAAAAAAAAAATTGCTGTACATCTCATGTTTGCAGAAGACCATCCAGATGGCCCACAACACTTCTGGGTCAATGTTCTGTGAACAGATAAGACTTATTAGCAGAAATGCACACTACTATGTTTGGAGGATAAAGGGCACTACACACTAACACCAAAACCTCCTCCCAACTGTGAAGTATGGTGAAAAGAGCATCGTGGTTTGGGGCTGTTTTGCTGCCTCAGGACCTAGACAGCTTGAGGGAAAAATGAATTCAAAATTGTATCAAGACATTTTACAGGAGAATGTCAGGGTATCAGTCTGTCAATTGAGTTTAATAGAAGTTGGATGATGCAATAACAAAATGATCTGAAACGCAAGAGTAAATCAACAACAAAATGGTTTAAAAAGAAAAAAATTTGTGTTTTGGAATGGCCAAGCTAGAGTTCAGACCTTAACCCAATTGACATGGACCTGAAGAGGGCTGTTCATGCCGGGTATCCCAGAAATACTGACAAACTGAAAGAGTTTGGTATGGAGGAATGGTCTAAAATTCCTCCTTGCCATTGTGCGAGTCTGATCCGCAGCTACAGGAAATGTTTGGTGGAGGTTATTGGTGCTAAAGGAGGTTCTATCAGGTATTAAATATAAGGATTCACATACTTTTTCCAGCCTGGGCTGCGAAGGATTAAACAAAGTGTTCAATTAGACAAGAAAAGTACAATTGTTTAGGCAGATTGTGTTTGTCTATTATTGTGACTTGGTTGATGAACAGACCACATTTTCTGGGTAATTAATGCAGAAAACCAGATAACTGAAAAGGGCTCACAAACTTTTTCTTGCAACTGTATGTACTTTGATAATAATTGTATTTGGAACTTTGTTGTTCAGACCAAACATCAGAATGGGGAAAAAATGTGATCTAAGTGACTTTGACCGTGGAATGATTGTTGGTGCCAGACAACGTGGTTGACTATCTCAGAAACTACTGATCTTCTGGGATTTTCACGCACAATAGTCTCTACAGTTACAGAGAATGGTACAAAAAACAAAAAAGAACATTGAGTGAGTAGCAGTTCTGTGGGCACAAAGGCCTTGTTAATGAGAGGTCAGAGGAGAATGGTTGGACTGGTTCAAGCTGACAGGAAGGTAACAGTAATTCAAATAAACACACGTTACAACAGTGGTGTACAGAAGAATATCTCCGAACACACACGTTGAACCTAGAAATGGATGGGCTACAGCAACTGAAGGCCACAAGTATACACTGTGGCAACTCCAGGCAACTTATTTTCTATTCTTTGCATTATAGAGATCATGTCTGATAGATGGTAGAGGGTATACCAAGCAGGAGAACCTCTAAAGAGGTGGAGTAGTACCAAGGAGAAAGGCAAGAAAGCATTTCAGCTGGAAAGCTGAAACCTTAAAGTCAGGAAACTGTTCTTCCTCTGGAACCTGCTATCAGTCAATGATGGAGACATTTATGCTTCCCTGCTGTCATCACTGAGATGTTCCATTCATAGCGCCACATCGGTAGCCTCAGAGAAAGGCACAGCCACTCAGCCTGTGGCTAGGTAATTGACACTGCCCACTACATCCTGGGCTCCTCCCAGCCTGGAGATATGGGTGGGATGTTGCTCTTTATTGTGCATTACTGTTCTCTTTTTTTGTTGATGTGTGCCTGCGTGTGCATCTGCATGTGTGCGCATCTGCATGTCTGTGATAATGGACCTTTCATGGCTTTTTCCTGGGGGGGGGGGGGGAGAGAGAGAGGACCTTTCATGGCTTTTTCCGGGGGGGGAGGAGAGGGGGGGGGGAGAAGGGGGGGGGGGAGAGAGAGGGGGGGGGAGAGAGAGGGGGGGAGAGAGAGGGGGGGGAGAGAGGGGGGGGGGAGAGAGGGGGGGGGGAGAGAGGGGGGGGGGAGAGGGGGGGGGGGAGAGGGGGGGGGGAGAGGGGGGGGAGAGAGGGGGGGGAGAGAGGGGGGGGAGAGAGGGGGGGGAGAGAGGGGGGGGAGAGAGGGGGGGGAGAGAGGGGGGGGAGAGAGGGGGGGAGAGAGGGGGGAGAGAGGGGGGGAGAGAGGGGGGGAGAGAGGGGGGGGAGAGAGGGGGGGGAGAGAGGGGGGGGAGAGAGGGGGGGAGAGAGGGGGGGGAGAGAGGGGGGGGAGAGGGGGGGGAGAGGGGGGGGAGAGGGGGGGGGGAGAGAGGGGGGGAGAGAGGGGGGGAGAGAGGGGGGGAGAGAGGGGGGGAGAGAGGGGGGGAGAGAGGGGGGGGGAGAGAGGGGGGGGAGAGAGGGGGGGGAGAGAGGGGGGGGGAGAGGGGGGGAGAGGGGGGGGGAGAGGGGGGGGGAGAGGGGGGGGGGAGAGGGGGGGGGAGAGGGGGGGGGAGAGAGGGGGGGGAGAGAGGGGGGGAGAGAGGGGGGGAGAGAGGGGGGGAGAGAGAGGGGGGGAGAGAGAGGGGGGGAGAGAGAGGGGGGGAGAGACACACACACACACACACACACACACACACACACACACACACACACACACAGTGTGGTGTGCCACTCCCCACACAGACACTTTCCACAGCATTTTCCCTTTGTTTTACGAGGTCAAGTTGCGGTCTCGACACTCAACCCGGCACGGATGGAAAGCATGCTCAGGGGTGGACCCGACTAGTTTCGAACCCGGGAACCTCCGCTCCCGGGTCCAGCGCCGATGTCATTGCGCCACTAGCTGGCCCGTGCATTACTGTTCTCAATTCAAATTTTGCTCACCACATTTTCATCCTCTCTTGCCAGAACAACACATAGAACAAGTATTACAGGTTTCACAAGGACTGCAGGGCTCATCAAGGTATAGGGTGAAGTTAACTCCATGCAATTTGCTTTGGCAATACTAAGCACATACTCTTAGCTTTTACACAAACAACTCTGAACCCAGTTTATGACTTAGCTACTACTAAATCAAGTACACCACACTTTGCCACACTACTTCATACTACACTGCATCATGTTTTCATGGTGTTATGTCCTCAACATGTGAGGGCATAATGAACATTGTGTACATCTTAATTATTCTTTCATATTTTTATTCAACATGGAAAGAGATCACTTGGGCCATCAAGTTTATTCCTGGTTCTCAGAGAAATCTATTCTTCACCCATGCCATTTAATACTCTCCCCTCAGTTCTCTTACTACCTAACCTATGGGTATTTTACAGTAGGCAATTTACCTACTCATTTGAGATGCAGGAGGAAGCAGGAAAACCCAGGGGAAATCCACATGGTCACATTGGCACAGTGTAAGTTTCACAAAAACAGCGCCAGAAATCAGAATGGAATCCAAGTCTTTAGAGCTGTATGACAGCTGCAGTACCTGCAACATTACTGTTTTGCTATTTATGGGATTAGAACTTAACTCATGATCAAATCAAGTAAAACTAAAATTTAAAAAAACAATTCATAACTAAAACAGCGGCCAAATAATAAGACAATCAATTACAAATTCTAAGGCCATAAGTACCACTGCTTGAACTAGTTTGTCTCAAATTAGTGAAGTCTGTGTTCTGACAAGCTATTAAGTACACTCCTATACAAAAACAGAGGCCATAGTTAAATTATTTTTCATTCCACAATCACCAAGCAAAGTGGTTGTCAAAAATGTGTTTTCTACCATCTTGCCCTCACAAAGATGGAGCATAACCATAGGCTACTACAAAATACAACAAAGAATGCTACCAAATCACAATCAGCATCAAGCTAATGAAAGAAATTTCAAGAAAGAATATCAAGGCTTATTAAAATACAGTGTTTCAGTACAACACACAAAATTATTATTTTTGATCAAATTAGATGACATTTAACAAATTACATCTGTCCATAATAAGAAACCAAATTCCTTTCCTTCCATGATCTGAACCAAAACAAATCTGAACTAACAAAACAGTTTAGTACAAATAACAAACACCCCACAACAGTCTACTTAGAGGACAATGATTTATTCAGAAATTAAGATTTAATGCATTAATGGAAAAAAATTAAAATGTTGTCCAAAGAACAGCTGAAATAAGTCCTAAACAAAATGTGTTGCTGATTTGGCAATTTGACATACTACCAC
Organism: Mobula birostris; assembly: GCF_030028105.1. Classification (NCBI taxonomy): domain Eukaryota; kingdom Metazoa; phylum Chordata; class Chondrichthyes; order Myliobatiformes; family Myliobatidae; genus Mobula; species Mobula birostris. The sequence goes on from NC_092378.1 coordinate 110,202,393, forward strand.
TGAGGTCTTGCTCATCACCAGATAAAATGTTCAATCTATGTACAAAGCTTGAGACATCTAGCATTCATCTTAACATATTGTAATTTAGTGCTGCAGATGCACCAAGGAATTATGAGTTTCCCAGATTAATGTACAATACTGAAAAAAAATCAAGGTATCCTCAACATGTCAAGCAACATCTGCAATGAGAGAAACAGTTAAAATTTCTTATCAATAACCTTCCACAAATGCCAAGCATCTCCATCTTAAGTATTTATTTTAGAGTAAGTGTATAAAATTTATTGTTTAGATTCAAACTTATTCTAGTCAGCTTAGATCTAGTCACAGATGTGGCTATTATTTTTTTCCATATATCAACAACTGACAATATTACATCTTAACAATACTCCGGAACCATCAGCACAATTTTAACAAAGATATGCAACTTCTCTACAGCTTTACTTCATAGTGTTCACCTTTGTATCCAATAATCATTCAATCATTGGAAGAAAATCACTTTCAAAAAGTAAGATTTTGAGGCTACTGATTAAATGCCACAAGCATTCTCAACAACTGTTTTGGCATTAACAAATTTAGTAAGAATATATATACATAGCTGTAAAACCACAACACAAAATACGTGACAGCAGAGAATGCAATGCTTGATTCATTATGCAAACCTGCATCAGCAATTTTCTTTAACTAAATACAACACCGCTTTCCAAAAGTGAAAAAAAATACAGGTCCATATTTTTAAACGAAATCGATGACCATGTCAAAAAAATTTAATTTTCACAATTACAGATTATTTGATAATACGGTTTTAGACATGCTTTCTACTAATGCCATTGCTCTGACCTGGAATTAAAATGATACAAACAATCATTAATGTACGATTTATAAAGTTCCAAGAGCAAATGCATTGACAGACACTACAGGCCAGAAAACGCAAAATCGAATATTTTCAATCCATTCAGGCTGTTTACACTCCAGTGGAGTTTTCAAATGCAGAAATAAGCAAAGAAGTGTACCTATTCCACTCGGATAAAGTGTGAAAGTGTTTATCTTGTAGACCTGTAATTCAAAAATCCAAGAAAGAACTATTTTGGTTACCCAAGAGTTAATGTAAATAAATGTTTTAAATGCCAAGGTTACGCGTTCAACTTCCTGCGCCAGGATTTCCACTGGCGCAGACTGCAGTGCCGTGTGACCGTGCAGGGTTTCCCTTACCATTACTGTAAGCGTACGGGGACTCGCTGGCTCCATCCTGCAAACTCTCCAGGATCTCTACCTTGCCCACATCGCTGTCGCCCACCAGCAGGAATTTCAGCAGGTAGTCGTAGGTCTTCACCGGGCTTCCTTGGCTCGCCACTGTCGTCATCCTCCGTGAGACACACGGTTTTGTGATTCATCTCACGGTCACACTGCGATCGAGCGAACACTCACGACCCCGGGGCTCCGCAACAGTCGGCGAGGCCTGCGCGGCGACAACTCCCTCAGCGCATGCGCTTCGCATAACCACCTCAACCACCACCACCCCAGATGCGCCTTAGGAAACTGCGTCGGAAAAGCTCCAGTGATTCCCTTCTGAGGTAACGCAATTCCAATCACACATATTATATATGAGTATTTTGCGCTCCTCTCATTCGCAGCTTGACGCCACCACCGACTCTGACAGCTGACAGCGCCGCCAATTTTCTGCACCTCCTTTCAAACCGAGCTCTAACTGGTTGTGGCCGGACGGGTATGACGCAATGCCGGCATCTGATTGGGCAAGTGTGGTCATGGGGGCCGGTCTGAGCTGACAGTGGAGAGCGTCGCAAGTGAGTGGCATGGCCATTTAATTTGCCTGGGGACCAGCCTCAGTATCTTAATGTGCGTACTCCTTTTGTGTGGAACAATCAATTTGTAAAAAAACAAGTTAATTAAAAAGCATGTAAATGTTAATGTGAACCCACTGGTGGTGGAGGGTGGTGTGGTATAGCGCCAGTGTTCACTGGTAAGGGTTCAATTCCTGCCGTTGTCCCCGTGACCGGGTATGTTTCCTCCGGACGCTCCCTCCGCTTTTCTCCCAAATTCCAAAGAGGTACGGGCTAGGGTAAGGGTTCGTAAGTTGTGGGCATGCTGCTTTGTCCCCAACACACCCTCGGACTGTGTTGGTCGTTGATGCAAAATAGCACATTTCGCTGTATGAATGATTCGATGCACCCTTAATAAAAAAAAACGAATCTTTCTTTTAGACAGAATATATCTAAATACTTGTGGTTGCCTATTCGTTGCTAGTCCGTTTGCGTTCTGGTAATGCTAATGAAGAATTTCCGCCAGGACAAGCGGGATCTCCCGGTGGCCACCCAGTTTAATTCCACTTCCCATTCCCAATCCGATATGTCCATCCTTGGTTTACTGTCGTGATAAGGCCACACTTAGGTTGGAGGAACAACACTTTATATCCGTTTGGGTAGACTCCAACCTGATGGCACAAACATCGATTTCTCAAACTATTAGTAATGCCTCCACACAACCCCCCCCACCCATTTCCCATCCCTTTGACCCACTTTCATGCTATCTCCTTGCTCACCCAACACCTCCTTCTAGTGCTCCTCCCCCACCTCTTTCTTTCTTCCATGGACTTCTGGCTCTTTCACCAATCAACATTTTAGCTCTTTGCTTCATCCCACTCCCTCCAAATTTCACTTATCACCTGGTGTTTCTCTCCCACCCCTCTCCCCTCTGCTTTTTTCTCCAGTCCTGCCAAAGGGTTTAGGCCCAAAATGCCAACTGTACTTTTCTTTGTAGATGCTGCCTGGCCTGCCAAATACCCCCAGCATTTTAGACCATAAGACATAGGAGCAAAATTACCCCGTCTGGCCCTTCGAGTCTGCTTCACCATTCAATCATGGCTGATCCTTTTTTCTATCTCCTCCTCAACCCCAGTTCCCAGTCTTCTCCCCGTAACCTTTGATGTCATGTCCAATCAAGAACCTATCAATCTCTGCCTTAAATCCACCCAGCGACCTGGCCTCCACAGCTGCATGTGGCAACAAGTCCCACAAATTCACTGGCCTTTGGCAAAAGAAGTTTATCCGCATCTCTGTTTTGAAAGGGCGCCCCTCTATCCTGAGACTGCATCTACTCTGTCTAGGCCTTTCAACATTCAAAAGGTTTCAATGAGATTCCCCCCCCCCATCCTTTTGAATTCCAGTGAGTACATCAAAAATTCCTTGTATCTTAACCCTTTCATTCCTGGAATCATCTTTGTGAACCTCCTCTGGACCCTCTCCAATGCCAGCGCATCTTTTCTAAGATGAGGGGCCCAGAACTTCACAATGCTCAAGGTGAGGCCTCACCAATGCCTTATAAAGCCTCAGCATCACATCCTTGCTCTTGTATTCTAGACCTCTTGAAATAAATGCTAACATGGCATTTGCCTTCCTCACCACCGACTCAACCTGCAAGTTAACCTTCAGGGTGGTCTGCACAAGGACTCCCAAGTCCCTCTGCATCTCAGATTCCTGGATTTTCTCTCCATTTAGAAAATAGTCCATACAATTATTTCTACTGCCAAAATGCATGACTATGCACTTTCCAACATTGTATTTCATTTGCCATGTTCTTGCCCATTCTCCTAATCTGTCTAAGTCCTCCTAGATCCTATCTGTTTCCTCAATGCTACCTGCCCCTCCACCAATCTTTGTATCATCTGCAAACTTGGCAACAAAATCACCTATTTCATCATCTAAATCATTTATATACAGCATAAAAAGAAGTGGTCCCAACACTGACCCCTGCAGAACACCACTAGTCACTGGCAGCCAACCAGAAAAGGATCCTTTTATTCCCATTTGCTGCCTCCTATCAATCACCCAATGCTCTAACCGTGTTAATAACTTTTCTTGCAATACCATGGTCTCTTAACTTGGTAAGCAGCCTCATGTGTGGCACCTTGTCAAAGGTCTTCTGAAAATCCAAATACACAATATCCACTGCATCTCCTTATCTATCCTGCTTGTAATCTCTTCAAAGAATTCCAACAGGTTAGTCAGGCAGGATTTTCCCTGAAGGAAACCATGCTGACTTTGTACTTTCTTGTCCTGTGTCACCAAGTACTCCATCACCTCGTTGTTAACAATTGACTCTCACATCTTCCCAACCACTGAGGTCAGGCTAACTGGTCTATAATTTCCTTTCTGCTGCCTTCCTCCTTCCTTAAAGAGTGGAGTAACGTTTGCAATTTTCCAGTCTTCTTGGTACCATGCCAGAGTCCAATGATTTTTGAAAGATCATTTCTAATGCCACCACAATGTCTAACGCTACCTCTTTCAGAACCCTAGGGTGCAGTTCATCTGCTCTGGGTGACTTACGTACCTTTAGGTCTTTCAACTTTTTGAGCACCTTCTCTCTTGTAATAGTAACTGCACCCACTTCTCTTCCTTTACACACTACAACATCAGGCATCCTGCTTTTGTCTTCCACAGTGAAGACCGATGCAAAATACTCATTTAGTTCAGCAGGCATCTCCTTGTCCCCAGTTATTATTTTTCCTGCCTCATTTTCAAATGGTCCTATATCCACTCTTATTTCTCTTTTATTTTTAACATACTTGAAAAAACTTTTACTATCCACTTTGATATTATTCGCTAGCTTGCTTTCATATTTCATCTTTTACCTTCTAATTTTTTTTTTTAGTTGCTCTCTGTAGGTTTTTAAAAAAACATCCCAATCCTCTGTTTTCCCACTAATATTTACGTTGTCGTATGCTCTTTCTTTTGCTTTTACAATAGCTTTGACTTCCCTTGTTAGCCACAGTCATACTATTTGAATATTTCTTCATTTTTGGAATACACATGTGCTGCACCTTCTTAATTTTCCCCAGAAATACATGCCATTGCTGCTCTACCAGCAGGTCCTCCCAGTTTACTTTGCCCAACTCCTCTCTCATATTACTGTAATTTCCCTTACTCCATTGAAATACTGCTACATCAGACTTTACTTCCTCCCTATCAAATTTCAAGTTGAATGCAGTCATATTGTGATCCCTAGTTCCTAAGGGTTCTTTTACCTTAAGCTCCCTAATCGCCTCCTGTTCATTACATAACACCCAGTCCAGTATAGCTGATCCCCTAGTAGGCTCTATGTCTCTTGAGATTCATTACCAACCTGATTTTTCCAATTGACCTGCATGTTAAAATCTCCCATGACTACCATAACGTTACCCTTTTGACACGGCTTTTCTATTTCCTGCTGTAACCTGTGGTCCACCTCCCAGCTACTGTGGAGGAGGTCTGTATATAACTGCCGTCAACGTCCTTTTACCTTTGCAGTTTCTTAACTCATACCACAAGGATTCAACATCTTCCGATCCCACATCATATCTTTCTACTGAGTTGATGCTATTCTTTACCAGTAGAGCCACACCATTTTGTGTGTGTTGCTCAGATTTCCAGCATCTGAAGATGTCCTGTGGTTTTTCACATTCTTTCTTGTTTTCGTGTCTATCTGGAGAATACAAATTTCAAGTTGTATATGTATATATGCTTTGATAACAAATGAACCTTTGAAAGTATGTATGCATTATACAACCCTGAGATTTGTCTACCCCACAGACAGTCATGGAACAAAACCATAGAACCCATTCAAAGAAAAACATCAACCCCACCCATACGCAAAAAAAATTGTGCAAGTGGCACAAAATAGTGAAAAACACAATGTAAAACACAAAATCAAAAGAGTGCAGTCATATTCAGTTCAGCTCGGTGTTCATTATCTGCAGGCCACCCCAATTCAAAGTCACCCAGAATAGCAACAAAAAAGGAGCATCCAGAGACCACAAACACATTGTAACCTGAACTATAGAGTCCAATCCACAAACCATGTCAATTAAATCTTGCCTAAGACCCAGAACTCCAGTACCATCCTTGGACAGCATCAAGGGAGAGAGAGAGAGAGAGACCATTCAAATACCTTCCTCAAGGAGCAGCGAGCAAGAGGACCAGAGAGGCCATCACTTGCAGACACCTTCCTTTGGCAGCAGCAAGCAAGAGGCTGGTAGACAGCACTGCACTCACCTCCTCACCTTCTGCACTCGCCCTGATGATTTCAACTTCCTTGGCACTTCAATCAGCAAGAAATTTTCACGCCCTGTTTCCAGGTTTCTTGGCCTCAAAGCTGCACGCTTACAGAACACCGTCGGAGACAGAAAAGCACCAGATCACTCAATCGGCTCAAAAACACACCACCAAAATGTAGATCAGAAGTTTTATGGTGGATGTTCCCTTTGGTCATGTTGTTCACTAGCGCCATCTTCTTCTGGGATGGAACTAAGTAATACAGCATTGGGATAAAGTGCAACTACTCTTACTAATTGTATTTGAAATCAAAGAAAGATGCAGATACTTGAAATCTAGGAACATATGGTGCTGGAAGTTCTCTGGAGTTTAGGCAGCATATGTGGCAAAAGAGAAGTATTTATGTTTCAGATGGGAGAACGATTATAGAAATAGCTTTAAGAGAGAATAATAGTTTACATTGAGATAAAGCTTTTCACTTTCCCTGAAGTGCAGATCCATCTTAAATGAATGATATAATGTTGGAATATTGTAACGAAATAGAGCCAATCACTATAGAAAGAGCCTGCACAAAGAAGAATGAGGTAAATGGCCAAATGATCTGTTTAGCAACATGGTTCAGTGATTTAGCATTCATTAGTACATTGGAAGAACTCACTATCTCTTTCTTTAGTTGATCTTTTAGGAACACTTGAGAGGGCAGATGAAGGTTTGAATTTAAAAATACCTGCAGATGCTGGAAATATAAAACAAAACAAGTAATGCTGGAAATACTTGGCAATTCAGCCTGTACCTGTAGGAACATAAACAGGGACAACTCTTTAGGTCAGAGACCATTCATCAGAATTCTGATGGAGACCATATATAAAGTTTAACCAGCTGAGTATTTGATTATTTGCTGTTTGTGTTTTGGTTTTGATTTAAGTCCAACTTGTAAACAGCACCTCCAACAGTTCCATGCTGCCTCATTACTGGCCCAGAGTGCCAATCTAAATTACAAGTGCTTCTTGCATGTAAGAAGAACTAAGAAATCAAAAACCAGGAAGTTGCCAAGTTCCACCTTTGCTTTGTACTAAGGTAACTGATCTTAGGTGAAAAATTAGTGGAGAATTTACAATTCATGCCCCCAACTCTGAAGTAGTATTTAAGAGATGTTGTTAACGTTCTGATACGGACAAATGTGATTAATGTAAATGGAAAATGATCATAATGGATGCAGTGGGCTGGATGGCCAATTTCTCTGTAATAAGGTGTCCTCCTCCTAGTTATGGCTCACTTGGAGGCTAAGAGGAAGTGCGGACTTATGACAAATGGTCATGACCAATTTTGAAGGTCCCAACAGTTTAACTTTTTAAAAAACATTCATTTCTTGAGTTGTATATGTAGAATGTCTCCAACAAAGCCAGCATTTACTCCTCAGCTTTATTTGCCTGCAAGAAGATAGGAGTGAGCTGCCCTCATGAATTGCTGGAGCCCTTTTTATAAAAGTACTTATGCATTATTCTGGTGAAAGGACGTTGGCTAGGTCTCCTTGCCTCTCCATAGAAGCTGTCTTTGTGCTGAATGTTTCTAATACTTTGTTTATTTCAGATTTCCAGTATCCCCAGTACTGGTCAGTATTTTGTTTTTCAACTGCTACAACGTTGTCATGCTAATGGTGTGACATGCAATGAATAGCCATTTTGCTAAACTAAAGGAAAACACCTCTTGCTTTAAAATAAAGGTGTAAAATAAAGATCTTTGAGGTAGGAAGGGAAACCCCATCTATGAATTCTTCCATCATTACAGTAGTCCTATGGTTGGTCAAAAACCTTTTGCACTAGCTTCCTCTGCATAGCCTGAGATCTTAAACCGTGGAATTCATAATATGTATCTTTCTGTTTCAAGAGTCCAAAGGATAGAGACCAAGCATCAGGAGCACTACAGTAGCATAAGAGTCAAGAGTTAATATACAGGAAGAGAGTCCCACCCAGAGTCAATGTGACACCTGGAACATGAGTGAAGAAGGAAAAAAACAAGTATCTCTTCAGCCAATCAAGTCTAAGGTTGTGAAATTAACAGTGCCAGCACTGAAAAAGAATTTTAATTTAGTTTAGTGTCTTCAGTGTCAAATTACATATTGAGAGTCAGGAATGGAGGGGATAAGAGGGAGGAAGAAATGACTAATAAAAAGGGAAGATTGTAATTTTATTTAAAAGAAACCCCAGTGTCATTTTAAAATTGAAGTTTCAAAATGCACATTTGTATTAGATATTTTTTTATATGCCAGAGAGTTTGACTTTGGAATAATCAGCATTTCCACCATCATTTGAATGGTTCCTTAAGTGAAGTGAAATGACTGAACTTTCCGGTTTTCCTCTTGTCAGGCCTAGAAACATTACACACTCAATGGTTTTGATTGAGAAGCCATACAAACAAATGTATTGGGTGAAGGAGCAGATATTTGGGGCATAGATAGAGTGAACGCCCATATTCTTTTTCCCATAGGAAAAAAACCAAAACACTACAGGTTGTAGCTTTAAGTTGAGAAGGGAAAGATTTAAAACAGACCCAAGGACAATTTCTTCACACAGAGGGTGATACATAAATGGAACAGGTTGCCAAAGGAATTAGTTGAGGCAGATACAATAAAAACATTTAAAAGACATTTGGATAAGTAGGAAAGGTTTAGAGCAAGGATTCCCAACCTTTCTTATGCTATGGAGCAATACCATTAAGCAAGGGGTCCATGGTCCCTAGGTCGGGAACCCGTGGTTTAGGGGCCAAACATGGGCAAATGTGATTAGTTTAGATGGACACTTTGGTCAGCACAATCCAGTTGAGCTGAAAGGCCTGTGTCCATGCTGTAGAACTCCAGTACCTTCCACCAGTGAATAAAATCATGAATGCCCTGGTTTTAACCTCATCACTGAATTCCCATCTGACCCTGGTCACCTTTCACTTCATACCCTTTCTTATCAAGAATCTATCTATTTCTTTCATAAAATGATATTAAGATTCTGCTTTCGCAACCCTTGCAGGAAGAGAGTTACACAAACTCAAGGTTCTGTGAAAGAAAGGGCTTTATTTTAACAGTGTCTTAAATGGACAAGACTTTCTTTTTAAACAGACGCTCCCTAATTTGGATTCTTCCATATAAAGAAACATCCTCACACCTCCACTCTCTGTCTAGATCTCATATAGATAACTTATATTTCAATATAAATTCATTCAGAATATAAATCAGTTTAAACAATTATTCAGTATTCAAATATCACTGCTACCTAAAACACATCCTTGAACTGCGCCATGGTAGCGCCGCAGTAAATGTTATGTTATTATAGCTCAGGGTGTCAGAATTTGGAGTTCAATTCCAGCATCCTCTGTAAGGAGTCTCTGTTCATCCTTCCCGTGGAATGTGTGGGTTTTCCCTGGGTGCTCCAGTTTCCTCCCATGGTACGAAGATGTACCAGGTATGTTAATTGATCATTGACCTGTAACTGGGTTGGGGTTGTTGAGGACTGCTGAGTGACGTGACTCCAAGGTCCACAAGGGCCTATTCCATGCTGTATGTCTAAATGAATAAATACTACCACATTATGTCATTTTTACTACATTCAGAATGCTTTTCCAAAACAATTAACTAGTGTTTCTAATGTACAATTAGTATTTCTGCTCTATCTTTTTGATGTAAACTTGAAGTGAAAAAGAGCAAAAACCTGTAGAAAATGTACCTGGGTTAGACAACATCATAAACACTTTTACTTATTTCGATTTGCCCATTGATTTGATTTGATAATAGTGATTTCTACATGCATTAAGCTATCATATCTGCTCCTAAGGACATCTGTGTATTTGCACAATTCAAAGTTGGGACCAACAAGCAAATGAAATAACATCAAAATCACTATCAGAAACTCCAATTTAGAAAATACTACGGTTCAAGAATAATGAAAATGTAACTTTAATGCGTATTTTATGACATGAAGAAGGATAAAAGTTGTGTCGTTTAGAAAGATCAACATCATGTAGTAACTATTTGTGTTTATCCGTTTCTAAACTCACCATCATCACGTCTATCTGCATAAAAAAGGTGACATCTTGACCACATCATATGACAGAAAACAGCCTTGCTTTCTTATTGCACAATCAACTCTAACATTAAAATCTACTATAGATCTTTTGTTCTCTCTTGTCTATTGTACCAGCTAGTTTTATATTTTCACCTCATGCTCATTTTCACATGGTCTCTCACTGAAGTCTATCTTCCTCAATTTCTCTGTCACATTTCCTGGGGACAGGCAACTATGGCATCTGTTGTTAAAGCAATTGACTGTGACCATCCAATTTGCCACCTCTCTGCCCTCCCCCTTTCACTTCTCTACAGAACCACAACAGTATTCTTCATATTTTCCCCTTTCACCCCATTAGTCTCCACATTCAGCAAATCATTTTTCATCATCATCAGCCTGATAACATTAGTAAATGCATCTTTCCCTTTCTCTCATTTCTGTATTTCAAAGGGATTGTTCATCTGTGCACCATGATGGACTCTTCCATCATCCCTGACATCTGCTTCTCCCTTCCCATGCAAATGAAGGGAATGAAATACCTGGCCTTTTACATCCTTCTTTTCCCCCAGGCTGGGCCCCAGTCTGCCCTTCAGGGTGCCCAAGGTTGGCATGATGCTAATGCAGCTCAGGGCATCGGAGTTCGGAGATCAATTCAGGTGCCGTCTCTGAGGTGTATGTACGTTCTCACTATGGCTTCCTTTGGATATTCTGGTTTCCTCTCACAGTCCAAAGACATTTGAGTTAGTAGGTTAATTGGTCATTCTAAGTTGCCCTGTGATTAGGTGAGGGTTAAATAGGTGGGTTGCTGGGCAGCATAGCTCTTTGGGCCAGAAGGGCCTGTTCTGTGTTGTATCTCTAAACAAAATAAAAATTCAGGGTAAAAAAATACTTTATTTTATTCTGTTGTACTTGCTTCTACATCAGGGAGACCAAAGGTAGATTGTTTATTAGTTTTGCTGAATATCTCCATCAGATTGATGAGTGTTGTGCAGGGCTTCCGTTGCCTGCCATTTTAATTCTCCATTCCACTCTGATACTTGTTCACTAACTGTCCTACCCAGTTACAGTGAAGCTAAATAGAAGCTTGAAGAACAGCACTTCACCTTTTAATTAAATCTGTTTTCAATATTTTATTCAGCGATTTAGATAAGAAACCATTGCTCACATTTGCTTTTCAAGCAGTGATGATGGTAGAGCTTCTACTACTTACGAGTCACCCTTGCCTTGCACTCGGTCTCATACCTCTTTTGTTCAGGTTTGCTTGCCTCTGTGCTTGCTTGATACTATTAACTTCTGTGGTATTTACAGCTCAGATGAAAGATCATGGACAGTTCAGTTCAATGGCATTTACAGAACAATATGCCATTTTTCCATAGCATATGATGTTTGGTATAAAGTCTAAGTCATCAACAAATGGAAGCCTGTTTTTATTTATTGTTACCTTGCAATGAAACTACTTTCATCACCATTTCTATTGCTTTAGATTATATTTTGCACTCATCCTTGCTGTCACATCTCTTTCTGAACTTACCCCAATGCACTACAAACCCAGCACCCGAGTGCCCTCATTACCATCTCGGGTGACTTCAACCAGGTTACCATGGCTAGAACACTGCCCAACTTCACGCAGTATGTGAGCTGTACAACCAGAGGGGAGAGGACTCTGGATTTGATGTATGCATACAGCTCCTCTCCCCTCCCCCCACTGGGAAGGTCAGATCACAACCTGGTGCATCTAAAACCCTGCTACGTGCCTCTGGTGAAGAGTAAACCTGCAACCTCGAGGACAGTGAGGAAATGGTTGGAGGAGGCTTATGAGGCGCTCCAGGGTTGTTTAGAGGTGACAGATTGGCACGTGAGCCACATGGAGAGGATATTGATGGGCTCACAGAGTGCATCACTGATTACATCAACTTCTGTGTGGACTGCAATGTTCCGACAAGAACTGTCTTTTGTTAGTCAAATAACAAGCCATGGGTGACAAAGGACATTAACGACATCTTGAACGCTAAAAAGAGGGCGTTTAGAGATGGAAATAGGGAGGAGCTGAGGGCAATACAGATGGACCTGAAAGCCAGGATCAAGGAGGCTAAAGACAGGTACAGGAGGAAGCTTGAGTGGAAACTCCAGCAGGACAACATGAGAGAGGTCTGGAGGGGGATGAGGACCATCACTGGGTTCCGGCAAACTAGCAACAAAGGAGCTGAGGGCAGTGTGGACAGAGCCAACGAACTTAACCTGTTCTTTAACAGATTTGACATTGTGACCCCTGCACATCCCCCACATGAGCCATCTGTTGTCGGCCCCCAATCAACACATATTCCACTCTCCCCTCCTACCCCTCCTCACAGTCCCCCACCCTGCTCTCTTGACTATACCCCTGTCCCACACAAAACCACCACGGTGGGCTTCACGGCTGAACAGGTGAGAAGACAGCTGAAATGTCTCAACCCAAGCAAGGCTGCAGGACCGGATGGTGTCAGTACCAGGGTGCTCAAAGCCTGTGCCCCTCAGCTATGTGGAGTACTTCACCATGTATTCAACCTGAGCCTGAGGCTCCGGAGGGTTCCTGTACTGTGGAAGACGTCCTGCCTCGTCCCTGTGACGAAGACGCCGCGCCCCAGTGGCCTCAGTGACTACAGACCGGTGGCATTGACCTCCCACATCATGAAGACCCTGGAGAGACTTGTTCTGGAGCTGCTCCGGCCTATGGTCAAGCCACACTTAGATCCTCTCCAGTTCGCCTACAAGCCCCGACTAGGAGTTGAGAATGCCATCGTCTACCTGCTGAACCGTGTCTACGCCCACCTGGACAAGCCAGTGAGCACTGTGAGGGTCAAGTTTTTTGACTTCTCTAGTGCGTTCAACACCATCGGCCCTGCTCTGCTGGGGAAGAAGCTGTCAGCGCTGCAGGTGGATGCTCCCCTGGTGTCATGGATTCTTGGTTACCTGACTGGCAGACCACAGTACGTGTGCTTGCAACAGTGTGTGTCCGACAGAGTGATCAGCAGCACTGGGGCTCCACAGGGGACTGTCTTGTCGCCCTTTCTCTTCACCATTTACACCTCGGACTTCAACTACTGCACAGAGTCTTGTCAACTTCAGAAGTTTTCGGATGACTCTGCCATAGTTGGATGCATCAGCAAGGGAGATGAGGTTGAGTACAGGGCTACGGTAGGAAACTTTGTCACATGGTGTGAGCAGAATTATCTGCAGCTTAATGTGAAAAAGACTAAGGAGCTGGTGATAGACCTGAGGAGAGCTAAGGTACCGGTGACCCCTGTTTCCATCCAGGGGGTCAGTGTGGACATGGTGGAGGATTACAAATACCTGGGGATACAAATTGACAATAAACTGGACTGGTCAAAGAACACTGAGGCTGTATACAAGAAGGGACAGAGCTGTCTCTATTTCCTGAGGAGAGTGAGGTCCTTTAACATCTGCCGGACGATGCTGAGGATGTTCTATGAGTCTGTGGTGGCCAGTGCTATCATGTTTGCTGTTGTGTGCTGGGGCAGCAGGCTGAGGGTAGCAGACACCAACAGAATCAACAAACTCATTCGTAAGGCCAGTGATGTTGTGGGGATGGAACTGGACTCTGTCACGGTGGTGTCTGAAAAGAGGTTGCTGTCTAAGATGCATGCCATCTTGGTCAATGTCTCCCATCCACTACATAATGTACTGGGTGGGCACGGGAGTACATTCAGCCAGAGACTCATTCCTCCAAGATGCAGCACAGAGCATCATAGGAAGTCATTCCTGCCTGTGGCCATCAAACTTTAAAACTCCTCCCTTGGAGGGTCAGACACCCTGTGCTGATAGGCTGGTCCTGGACTTATTTCATAATTTACTGGCATAATTTACATATTACTATTTAACTATTTTTGGTTCTATTACTATTTATTATTTATGATGCAACTGTAACGAAAACCAATTTCCCCCGGGATCAATAAAGTATGACTATGACTATGACTATGACTACGACTACTGCTTCTCTGGAGTTGATGAGGTTAGTGATGGTGTAGGAGACAATTTTCTGATGGTCTGGAGTGACGTACTTAACAAGGGGTAGGTAAGAAGAAGTGTCTGAGAGTTACCACTTAGCTTCAGCAAGGTTGAGATCAGTCCACCACACTACAGCAGCAGCCCCTTTGTCTGTGGGTTTGATGTAAGGTTAGGATTGCTGCGGAGAGAGTGGAGGATATTGCATTCAAAGGGGATAAGATATGAGGAGGATTGAGAAGTGCCGATATGTCCCGAATGGCTGGATAATGTCTCATCAGCAGTTAGAGGTGGAGCAGACAGAGAACTAGAGTGGGGTGTCCAAGAAAAGGAGGAGGGTTGGAGATGGGAGAAGGGGTCATCAGTGTGGGGCCCAGTTCTTGCCCAAGAATTGGGCTTGGAGACGGAGGCGACAGAAGAAGAGCTCGGCTCCGTGGTGGGTGCAAAACTCACTGAGGTGTGGGAGAAGAGGACAAAGGAAAGCCCCATGCTGAGGACAGAACGTTCTGTCTCAGAGAGTGGAAGATCAGAAGGAATGGTGAAGACACAGGAGGGATTAGAGCTGGGATCAGAGAGGGGAGGAGAGTTGGTGACGTCAGAGTAGGGGGAGGGTTGGGGTGCTTTGAGAAGGTCAGGTTTGAGGAAGATGAAGACCCAAGAAATGATAGGGTAGTCTGGGAGACCCATGATTGGAGAGTGCTGGGGGTGGGGAGGGGAGCCTTTGGGCCCAGCAGCAGTGAGGAAGGTCTCAGCCTTTTTTCAAAGGGTAGGTAAGAGGAGGTGCCTGAGTGTTGCTGCCTGGCCTCAGCAAGGTAGAGGTCAGGCCACCACACTGCAAAACCACTCCTTTTGTCTGCAGGTTTAACGGTAAGGTTGAGATTGGTGTGGAGAAAGTTGTGGAAAGAGAGAGACTATAGCAAAAAGAAAGAGCACAGCTGGCACTGCTTGGAAAAGGAAGGGAAAAAATAGTAATCTCGATATTGAGATAAATGGTGTCATTTTTATTCAATGAGCACTGAGGTAGTTTCTTCTGTTTTATGTAGAGCTACAAAAGGAAGACCACTAGGCAGGTTTTGCTGAAGTTTTTATAATGTCGATGTTGTGCAAGCACACTCCAGCCTTGATTATTTATTGAATGGAATTCAGAGCAAAACAATTTGTTGTTGCACAAACCCTGGAGTGGAAGCTTGCTCCCTGCCTCATGACATCCTTCATATCCTGTCCAGGTTCCAGAAGGTCTGGTCCACAAATGGAGTCAATCATTTATATCCAATAGCAATTTTCTCCAAGTTTTAACAATCCTTTTTAATTAAGAACCTGTAGTATGGATTGTTTATGCTCAATAAGACCTAAAATACATACTGTATTTCCATTTAGAAAGTAATTTATTCTGTACAAAAAATCCTTTACAGCTCTAATTGTCATATCATTGTGAATATAATAAAGTGGCCCTAAATTAACATTGGACATGCAGTTAGTTCACTTTGTGTATGCTGTATGTGCTTAAGACTTGCACATTTGTAGACTTGTGTTGCAAGTCTCCGGCAGAAATCAATTATTTGAATGCTGAAACTTGGAATTGTGCATTCTTTGACATGCATTATTGCCTTCCTGACTCCATTTATGGAACAGGTATCCCATATACAACACCAGGAATGGAAAAGTGGATGGAGAAAAAAGAGGTTCAATACGTATCCTTCTTTTACTCTGAATTAATCCAAACATTCTCTTTTTTTCAATGCTGGTATTAATTTATTATAAAAAAAACATGAAAGAAAATTAATATCTACATCCATGCAACTAAAAAGAAAGTCACTTTGAATACAAAAATGTAGAATCTTGTTTATTTTGGGTAGATACATGGAGTTAATTAGCCCCATTGTGTAGGTACTGATCCTTTAAGAGCTTCATCCTTTATGGTTATTAATTCTTACCTGCAATAATTTCTATTCCAGGTTGTGAATTTCTAATTTATTAGTAAGAAATATAGAATAGTATAAACATCTCTTTGAGATGCCAAAAATGCTGCCTTATTATTTCAACAGACAGTCTGCATCCTGGAAAGTGATGAATGATTTAAATTATGCTTCCATTGCCCCCAGCATCTCACCTTGTAGTCTGGTTGATATTTGAAAACATTTATCATAATTGAGGTTGATAGATTAGAATGCCAGGCAGAACTAGAATTTTAATCTGAACTCAGTGAGTTGCAAAACAAGTATTCTTACCCCATAAGGTACACAAACAATTTTAAACACAATTGTGCAAATATTCAGTCACACCTCTACACACAAATGGAAGGGATGGAGTAGGAATGGGCTGGATAACCAATCATTTACTACTTCTATGCAATTGACTTAGATTTTCAAGCCCTTGTCTAACAAAGGAATGAAGCTGAAGTATGGAAAGTGCTCCCTAAAAACTCATTAAACACTACACCTGAAGTGTTCTGCTTCAAACTCTGCTGGCAATTTGTGCCTCATCTCTTATGCAAGCACACAGGCACACAAGTGATCTTGGCTTTACAGTGGTGGTGGGTGATGAAGATTGAATAGTTATCCACTTGTTCTTCAGATTAACCACTACAGCTAGGATATTACAGAATGTAATATCGAATACTGCAGCAAGGAGAGTTGAGGAGTGTGTTGGAAAAATGATGCAGCTTTATTCAACACTGTCTTCACAAGGGTTGGAGCCTTTAGTTATCATTTATTTACTTTTCTTCAGTTAGAATTTTCACGTAGCACATTTAGGATAGTAATAGATTTCTGAGGACCACCAAATTTTGGTAGTGGCATTATTTTAATATTGGGGTGTAATGGTTAGCACAACACTTTACGGTACAGGTGACCCGGATTCATTTACTGCCACTGTCTGTAAGGAGTTTGGACGTTCTCCCCGTGACTGCGTGGATTTCCTTGGGTGCTCCAGTTTCCTCCCACAGTCCAAAGACGTACTGATTAGTAGGGTAATTGGTCATTGTAAATTGCCCCATGATTAAGGTAGTATTAAATCGGGGATTGCTGGACGGTGCAGCTTGAAGGGCTGGAAGGGCCTATTCCATGCTGTATCTCAATAAATGAATGCACTTGAGAAGGGTTGTCCATCATCCCTAATTTAGTTACATCATAAGTTTAAGTGAGCTTGAATAAAGGCATCTTGATCTCCCAATCTACCTTGTTGTGGCCTACTTGCACTCAGTTTGTCCATTGATAGATTGAACGTGCATTAAATTGAGCCTCTCGAGGTCACAGGTTTTCTGCCAAAAAGCCCTCACCACACAACACTACGCGTCAACTGTTAAAGCCCACAAAGAGACCTTTAGAACAGGGGTGTCCAACTTTTTTTATGCCACGGCCCTATACCATTAAGCAAGCGATGCATGGACCCCAGGTTGGGAACCCCACTGTAGAATATGACTGTCTTTCTACACCTGAGGAGCTCCTCTCAGGGAAGACACACATCCATAACAAAATGTATCACTGCCTCCAGCGCACAAGTGCAACCTTTGCCCAAATGACAGAAAAGGTCTTTGAAGACCAACCTCAAGACTAGAACTAAACACATGATCTATTCAGCAGCAATGATCCTGTACACCCACAATGGTCAGATACAATGACAGCTAACACCAGGCATTTAGAAACAGTGAGAGCGTGTAATGAATATTCTCTATGCCCATCCCCTGCAACAAGCAGACTGATCAGTTGTAACCATACCTTTGTCACTCATTTGATTGCTCAAGACAATATGATTGCAAGTTTAATATTCTAGTTACCATCATCTTTTATTTGGCTAACTTGATTCAACATTTAAACAGATGGTTAGTTTAGTAGCTCCCAAAGATGGGTTGATTCAGGCTATTTTAGGAGATAGCCCATATTTTTCAAACTGATTTGTGTTATAAAATGCTTTGTGTACGAATCTCTAAAGCGAGGAAATATTCTATCAAAATATACAGTCTGTTGTGCTATGAACATTCATAATTGTGACTTGTGAGCCATTAAGATTTCTATTCTCATATCTCAGAACAGCACCATAATGCGGTTAAAACTGAGATTGCAAAATACCTGTCTAATATGGTGGTGGTGTGAAAAAAAATCAGGTGTAGAAGATGTTATCAATGGCAGCACTTTCAAATGCAGATCCATCTGAATATAATGCAGATTGTACTAACATGCACTTACTGAGTCCATTGTAAATCATATTTAACCACTTAGCTGTTTTTTTATATTCCTCTGGTGAAAGCTTACACCTCATTTTAGTAAGTACACTGCATCCACTACTTTTAACAGGGAGGAAGTTCTGGCAGGATTTAGAATCCTCCGCACTGTATCACTTAATTAACTAACCAACAAACAATACTAGCTATCTGTTATATCAGGCTTGTTTGTATTGGATCAGATTTAGCTGTTTTGTTCATTTGACGTCACAGTTTTATTACAAAACAGATAAAGGAAAATTAAATGATTACTAAATCATTCTGAAAATAGATTGTGCGGTCCGTGCTATGGGCATTTTCTAGCTAATATGATAAAGTTATTCATATTTTTCTCTGGGCTCACCCAAAAATCAGATTTTGAATATTGTAGATATTAATGATAAATCAAGACTTGAGTTAAAGCTGCTTACAGTGTAGTGTTGGCATGTGTTTGGGGTGCAGGTGGGGGGTGGTTGCCTGTAGGTTGTTTTTCTTGACACAAAATCTTCCCATCAGGGCTGATCCATACAATATGCATGCGGTTATTCACCTCTTTTAATCATTTATGGAATCTATAGAGAAATGAATTTGCAATTCACAACATAAATATTGTGTTTAGTTAGGATTTCTATTAACATGTGTTTAAATCCAAGCCACAATTAACATTTTGCTTACACAAATATCCACTATAATGCTCAGGTGAGAGGAGGGTAATGGGAGGCTTTTGTTAAGGGTGGACCAGGATAGTGAAGTCTTGAAATGATCCTGTGTCGGAGTGTCAGCTACTGTCTGCCTCAGGAAATGATATACCGACATTGTTTCCACGTCAGTAGTCAAAGAGCAATGCATTCATCATCTGCACAATGCTTCTGAGACATTTTAAGTGTTCTTTGTACATGAAGGAATTGCTGTGATTGAGGGCCAGCAATTATTATGTAGACTCTAGTACATGCAGAGTTGTATCCAGATCCCACTAAGTCATAACATTTAATTAGTTAAGTTAAATATAGAGAAGGAAGTCTCTGGTGATTATTAGCATCCTTCCCTCATTCAGTACCTCCATGCAAAATGTCTCTTATTAACACTGACAGAAGCAAGAGTACAGAAAATACAATCTAGAGCAGGGGTTCCCAACCTTTTTGACGCCTTGGACTAATACCATTAAGCAAGGGGTCCGTGGACCCAGGTTGAGAACCCTAGCTGTAGAGGACTTTAATGATTTCGAAGAGTAGCTTCTCATTTCAGGGGGATCTCATGATCATGGATGACTTAATAATGCTGCATTTGACCAAGCTATTCATGTCTTGTAGGTATAATTGGCAATTTGGGATCAAAATATGAAATTCAAAAATTCAAAGTACATTTATTATAAAATTATGCATGCAGTATACAACCCTAAGATTTTTCTTCCCACAGACAGCCATGAAACAAGGAAACACCATGGAATCTGTTCAAAGAAAACATCAAACAGCCAATGCTCAAAAAAACACAAACCACGCAAACAGCAAAAAACACAGAATATGTGAGAGAAACCAATCAAAATCAGAGAGCCCTGATTGATTTCACTGACTCATCTTAATATTGACGACATTGCTTATGTGAAAGCATAAGGACAAATTAAGAACAGGCATAGCAGCGCAGTTCAAGTGATAAATCAGATCAGATTGGGAGTACGGAGGAACACGTCTCAGGTGGACCGAAGATGATGTGCCACTCCCAGCAAAAACATAGGTGTGGAAAGAGTCAAGTAATCATTACAATTGATTGGGCTAAAACTTTGTTCTATGCTAGCCTGTCATGTATAGCATTGGACTAAAAGAGGGAGAAAATTTCATCAGCATCCCCACCGTGAATAACAGTATACACACAAGTGCAAAATTAGATTGAAGCCTTTGTTTGTTGATTTATGTGATCATTCTTTGCAACCTGCTGAGGTTTCCGTTTCAAATATCAATGTGATCAATACTTCTATGCAAAGAAAACTTTCCAGTTATAGTACTGAATTCTAAGCATACAAACTATGTAAATGTTACTCACCACAGCCACAAGAGAATGTTCATTTTTGCAATTTGGGTGTGTTGGCTTGAATGTTGAGGCTGATGAGTTGTATTGGAGTTGCAGTTGACTAGGCAGGTGGAGATTATTCAATTGCACTTCCAGCTTGTGTCTTGAAGATGTGTGTAGAGGATATAGTTAAAGGAGTAACAGATATTAGCATGCAGAATACTGAATGGGCGTGTGTGTGTGTGTGTGTGTGTGTGTGTGTGTGTGTGTGCGCGCGCGTGTGCCACGTGTGCAGGAGATTAGGTGATCCTTTATTGCATGAAAAGTGGATATTTTAGTGAACAGCGTGTTGGGTCTCTCTTAACGATAGGATGAAAAAGGAGAAACTCAGAAGGCATTCAAACTACCCGGAGATGAAGAAGGAAAACTACTCTACTCTGAAGGGATTATCCAACTAGGTCTTAGGCTGAGAAGCAATGTCCACAAAGGCAGACAAGGTAGCCGTCATTGAGATCTTCTATGTGCTACAGGCGGAACTGCAGCCATACTCTAATCAAAGTCACAGAGGTGCTTAATTTTATTGATTTTTTTCCACTTCAGAACTGGAAGGGGAGACACTGGCAATGTTTCCCAATTTGTTTTCCACCAACATCAGGGAGATGTCAAGGACTGTCTATCCTGGTGGAGATGCGTAGCAAGATGGTCACTAAAACTACCCCTTTAAACAGCAAACGGGATGACCCCAGTTTGATAATATATTTACTTTGATTTTGAACAATTTCCTCAGCTTCTCTTTGGCTTGTTGTCATGGTTGGACCACAGGCAGCACTGTGCGCCAACATGTCACCTGCAGTTTACATCCTGCTCTGTCTTTGTAAGAACAGCAGAGATACGTGTTACCTCCAACAATAATTCACTCAGCCCAACACGTGGAGTGTTTCAGTTGTGGTGAGTCTGAATGGGTAGAATTTGTTTATCTTGGAGCAGAGAAAGTTAAAGTGGGGTCTGAGTGACTTCAGTAAATTAGAAAGGGCATTGATAGGATAGATTAAAAAAAAGACAAATACGGTTTAACATATGTGTCTATAACCAGATTTAAATTAAAATGTAGGAGATTCAAATAAAGCTTCACAATGATATTTTTATAACCAGATGATAGTTAAAGTTGGAACACACTGCCTAAGTGGGTGGTGGAGGCAGGTACTCTCACAATATTTAAGTATTAGATGAGGACATGAAATATCTTTGTATTTGGCAGCCACCAACCAAATGATTGACGTTGAGTTTAGTGTAGATAAATAGGACTGACTTTTTGCATTCTATATGGGGTGGCACAGGAGCATAGTGGTTAGTATAATGCTTTACAGTACAGATAACCTGGGTTCAATTCCCGACACTGCCTATAAGGAGTTTGTACATTCTCCTCATGAGCGTGTGTGTTTCCTCAAGGTGCTCTGGTATCCCCTCACCATCCAAAGGTGTACCGATTGGTATGTTAATTCGGCATTGTAAATTCTGTGATTAGGCTTGGGTTAAGTCTGGGATTTGCTGGGCGGCGTGGCTCAAGGGGTCAAAAGGGCCTATTCCACGCTGTATCTCAATAAATAAATAAATCAAAATTAGCTAATCTTTTTCAGTCACCAACAAACATGCAAATCAATCATCATTTCTTTCACTTAGGTTTGGGTTTGTGCTGCTGAACTTCAGACTGCATGTAATTAGTGCATGGTGTTGGAGGATCACGATAGCTCTTTTTGGCAGGGCTATCATCTAATCAACTTTGCCTGGGGATTGACTTTATCAACTGCCCAGCATGCCTTACTTCTACTGTGCTATTTGCCAAGCGGTGTGTGGTTATAATCTACATTTGAATTGGAAGCAAGTTGGCACTCAGAGCCCTGAAGAAAGCAGTGTGTCTCATTTTGTGGTCAACATCTCCTCATTTAGTGGTCAACACCTCCTCAGTTACTGTTCCGATGGCAGATATGTGGCAAATATTTCAGATTACTAATGTGGTGAACATGTTTCACATTTGGAAAGAGAAAAAGACATGCATTTAGACAGCTCCTTTTGTGACCTTAGGATATCCCCAAAGCTTTTCAGCCCTGATATCATTACCATTGTAATGTAGAAAACACAGCAACCGGTTCTCCAGAATAAATTTGCACAAACAGCAATGTGATAATGACCAGATAATTCATTATACAGTAGGTGTTTATTTACAAGAAGTTATATTAAATTGTTATACAGTAATCTAAAAACGCTATTCACAACTAACCTTAAAGCTATACCAGTAAATAAATGAAATGTTATTTAGCAGATAAATCATTGAAACCCTCTGTACAGCAATTGCTGCGTTTTTTTTCATAGCTTAAACTCATTACTGCAGCATAACTCGGTGTTCTTTGTTGTAATGCTCATGCACAATAACATGGTTCATTGAAACTCCATGCATTCCTAAATGTAAACAAACAGTATATATCATTAAGGGTCCGAGTTCAGCTCCCAGGCTAACCTGGCAAGATTGCCCTTTGGAGAGATGTGCTGAGTAGAAGCGAGGCACTTCCCACAGGGAGGAAGAAGTCAGATTGAATTAGCCCATGTTCTTGCCTTCTGCTGCAGCTGCTTCAATATTTTCTGGAACTGGCAGAGATCTGGCTGAATTGTTTTCCCCTTGCTGAGTAACAAGGGAATTAATATATCATATTATTAAAAAAGATCTCTGCACACAGTTAACTGTTCTGTCAGCTAGATTTTTTAAAGAAACTTCTATAATAATTTCAATAAAAATATAAAACTACCATGCATTTATTTTAAAAAAGAGAAGTACACATTTCCAGTTGCTTTAAGGAACTCTGCAAATTTGAAAACTATTCGAAGGCATTCTCCTTCTTACTGAGTAACAGTGCTGTAGAAAAGATTTGCAACTTCCTCTGTGGTGGTCTTCCCACAGTGTCTTTCCATTGGCAAAGGATATATCAAGAGAATCTACTTTGAGCACAACATCATTGGCATTTTAAAGATGTTGGCCAGAAAAAAAACAGCTGTTACTGTTGCGATATCCAACAAAACATATTCCTGGCAATTGTGAGGACGATTTGACACATTATTTATGAAAAAGCACAACTATTAAGCAGCAATCACACTCTGAAGGAAGGATTTTTGAATAAAAAAGCTCATCAAGCATTTTTCTAACCATGGCTACTGTTCTGTCAGCTATCATTATCTATAAGAAAGCTCATTAACTTCATTTCCTAAGGGCCTAGTAAAACTTAGTCAGTATTTTGTTTGTATGTCTGTTGTTGATGAAACAGATATGAACCTGTTTTACTAAAATAATGTGTTAAGCTATATTTCCCATCACGTTGAAACAATGCAGCTGATCAGTACACAATAATCTTTTTGTTGCCTTAAGAGCTTGCTTTGAAAAGGAGGCTACAGGGCATGCTTTGAAAAATAATGAACAGATTAAAATGCTAATAGGAAGTGAGCAGGCTGTGCAGACACACTCTGATTTGCTGTTAAGAGGCCTGGAGTGGCTCTCTGGAGAGATAGCCATCTGCTGTTAATCTGAGGATGGGGTGATGTTATTCTACAGGGACCCTGCATGCAATGAAGCCAGAAACATATCAAGCTTCTCATTTGCCATCGGGTCACTGTGGGAAGACCACCACAGAGAAAGTATTTTTTGACTGAGCTCCTAAAAGTATTGAGCTCCAGTCTTCCAGCTAGAATCAAAGATCTAGCCAGATGTGTCACACCCTTTATAATAATTGGCTTAAATGCAAATATTTTTAGTAATGTGCAATATACAAACAAGGGCTAGAGCGTTCCTACCGTTCAGAATCTTTTTGAAGCCTTGTATTGTTATGCTTGAGAATGTTTCTTTATATTGATGCTGGTCTGTTAAATACCGGAAATATACATCTTTCAGAAGTCATAGCATTTGATGGGCTTCATAATGAAGTTTCGTAAACCACTGCATTTCTAAATTCTGCTTGACACAAGAGACTGCGGCATGTGGTCACTACAAGATTAAGACCCAATTAATTATTGTTTTAGCAATGGATGACATATTAATTTTGACTGTATTACTGATTTAGTCACGTACACAAGGCTTGGTGCAGTGGTTAGTACTGCTACCTCACAGATTTCAAGAACCAGGTTCAATCCTGATTTGGATGCAACTCTGTACGGAGTTTGCACACTCTCCTGATGGCCACCAACAATGATTTCCCTTGGATCCTCCAGTTTCTTACCAGTACAGCAGTGAGTATGTAGGTTGTGATTGTAAGTTGCAGAAGAATTGGTTGGGAGGTATATTGCTGGGGATGCAAGAGAAAAAATGTGAGCAGTACAGATGGGTCAGCAATAATGTGGTGAGCGGAAGGGTCTACATTCATGTGTATGACATTGAAACATTTAGAATTCTGAGGTTGCTGAGGGGTGGTTTGCTAATGCTTAAAGCCTAGAACTAGGAAAATAAACTCCAAATGTCTAGGCAGAGAAGAAATTTCTTTCCTTAAAGGTCTGTTGATGCCCACATCCTATAAAAATGAGTAACTAAGAAACATTGAGAAACAAAATAATTAGGCACTTGGCAAGATCCAATAAAACAAAGTTAGGTATAAGCGGAGTGGGAATTGTGTTAGTGGGCCAGTGTTGGATTGGGGATTTGAGGCTTTGGCTTTTCAAGGCTTTAGCAAGGAAAGGATAGGCCATAGGTTGTTTTTTTTTTTGTTATTTATGTTTCCTTTATTTCTTATTGGACATTTAGAGCAGTGGAGATGCCAGGCTAGATAGTGAAATACTCCTCTTGTGGGATGTGGGAAGGCAAACCTCCAGTGTCCCTGATGAATACACCTGCAAGAATTGCATCCAGGTGCAGCTTCTAACAGACTGTGCTGGAGCTGGAACTGGATGAACTTTGGATCATTCAGGAAGCTGAGGAGTTGATAGACAGGACATACAGGGAGGTAGTTACACCAGGCAGCAGGACACAGGTAACTGGGTGACCATCAAAAGGGGGAATGGGGATGGGCAGCCAGTACAGAGTAGCCCTTTGGCCATTCCTCTCAACAACAGGTATACTGTTGGGGGATGACCTGGCAGCCACAGCGGTAAGGTCTCTGGCACTGAGTCTGGCTCTATGGTTCAGACAGGAAGAGGAGAGAGAAGGTGAGCTGTGTGATAGGGGATTCACTGATCAGCAGAACAGAAAGGAGGTTCTCTGGATAAGAGCAAGATTCACTGATGTTGCATTGCCTCCTGGGTGCCAGGGTAAGGGACGTCTCGGATTGAGTCCACAGCATTCTCACGTGGGAGGGTGAGCAGCCAGAATTGTGGTCCATGTCAGTACCAATAACTTGGTAGGAGGGGTGTCAATGTCCTGCAAGGTGGTTTCAGGGAGTTATGTGCTAAAGTAAAGGACAGGACCTCCAGGGTTTTGATTTTAGGATTGCCACCAGTGTCATGTGATAGTGAGGTAGAAATAGAAGATCATGCAGTTTAACATGTGACTGAGAAGTTGCTGCAGGAGGGAAGGCTTCAGGATTTTGGATCATTGGGCTCTCTTCCAGGGAAGGTGGGACCTGTATAGAAGGGATGGTTTGCACTGGAACTGGAGGGAGAAAGTTTGCTAGTGCTGCACACGGTGGTGGGGTTGGGGGGGGAAGTGGTTTAAACTAGAGTTGCAGAGGGATGGGAATCAGAGCACCAGAACAGATAGTGGAGTGGTTATGGAGAAAGATGTTGTGTTAAACCTACGTACAAAGTCACAGGAATTGAAAGGTTGAACATGGTGGAACTAATGTTTTGAGCTGAGTCACGGCAGTACTCAGTACTCAGGAAGGCCTGGAGAGCTCGTCTAGAGTGGCTTTAGAGCTAGAACTGAGGAATAAGAAAGGTATGTCCATGTTAATGGGATTATATTATATGCCACCCAACAGTCCATGGAATTTAGAGGAACAAATTTATAGAAAGATTGCAGACTTTTGCAAGAAACTATAAGGTTGTGACAGTAGATGATTTTAACTTTCCACATGTTGACTAGGACTCACATACTGTAAAAGGGGTGGATGGGGACGAGTTTGTTAAATGCATTCAGGAAAGTTTTCTTAATCAGTCCCAAATAGAGAGTGTGCAATACTAGATCTCCTATTAGAGAACGAGACAGGGCAGATGACAGAAGATTGTGTAGGGGAACACTTTGCATCTGTTGATCATAATGCCATTAGTTTCAAGGTAATTGTGGCCCTTGGGTTGAGATTTTAAATTGGAGAAAGGACAATTTTGATGGAATCAGAAAGGATCTTTCATTGTGTGGATTGCAACTGGTTGTTTCCTGGCAAAGCTGTATTTGGAAAGCGTGAGGCCTTTGAAAGTGAAATTTTGAGAATACAAAGCTTGTATGGGTCTGTTCAGAATAAAAGGCAAGGATGACAGGGTTAGGGAACCTTGGTTTTTGAGAGATATTGAGGCCCAGGTTAAGGAAAAGAAGGAGGTGCATAGCAGGTATAGGCAGGTAGGAACAAGTGAGGTGCTTATGGAGTATAAGAAATGCAAGAGATGGAAATCAGGAGGGCTAAAAGAAGGCATGAGGTTGCCCTACGAGAGAAGGTGAAGGAGAATGCAAAGGGTTTCTACAGATGTATTAAGAGCAAAAGGATAGTAAGGGACCCAATTGGTCCTCTGGAAAATCAGCGTGGTATTCTATGTGTGGAGTTGAAAGAGATGGGGAGATCTTAAATGAAATTTTTGCATCTGTATTTACTCAGGAGACAAACACAGAGTTTATAGACGTGATGCAATGCAGCAGCAAAGTCATGGATCCTGTACAGATTATAGAGGAGGAGGTGTTTGCTATCTTGAGCCAAATTAGGGTGGTTAAATCCAAGGCCATGACAAGGTATTCCCTCGGACCCTGTGGGAGGCTAGTGAAGAAATTGCAGGGGCCTAGCAGAGATATTTAAAACATCCTTAGTGACAGGTGAGGTACCAGAGGATTGGTGGATATCTAATGTTGTTCCACTGTTTAAGAAAGGCTCTAAGAATAAACCAAGCAATTATAGGCAGGTGAGCCTGACCTCAGGCATGGAGAAGTTATTGCAAGATATTCTAACCCATCATATAGATTTTTTTGAGGAAGTTATCAGAAAAATTGATGGAGGCAAGGCAGTGGATGTTGTCTACATGGACTTGGAGATGGCCAAGAATGCTGAATTGCTTGGCATTCAAGATAAAGTAGTAAATTGGATTAGACATTGGCTTTGTGGGAGAAGCCAGAGAGTGGCAGTAGATGTTTGCCTCTCTGACTCGAGGCCTGTGACTAGTGGAGTGCTTCAGGGATTGGTGCTGGGTCTGTGTTTGTCATCTATATCAATGACCTGGATGATAATGTAGTCAACTGGATCAGCAAATTTGCAGATGACACTAAGATTGGAGATTTAGTGGACGGTGAGGAAGTCTATCAAAGCTTGCAGCAGAATCTGGTAAAATGAAGTGAAAAATGACAGATAGAATTTAATGCAGACATGTGTGAGGTGTTGCACTTTGGGAGGACCAGCCTTGGTAGGTCTTACACGGTGAGCAGTAAGGTACAAAGGAGTGCAGTAGAAGAGGAATCTGTGAATACAGGTACATAATTCCCTGAAAGTGGCATTATAGGTAGATAGGGTCATAAAGAAATTGGCCCTAAATCAATGTATGAAGTATTAGAGTTGGGATATTATGTAGAAATTGTACAAGATGTTGGTGAGGCCAAATTTGGAGAATTGTGTGTAGTTTTCATCACCTACCTGCAGGTAAGATGTAAATAAGATTGAGGAAATGCAGGGAAAATTTACAAGGATGTTGTTGGGACTTGGGGACCTGAGTTTTTAACAAAAGGTTGAATAGGTTAGGACTTCACTCCCTAGGACATAGAAGATTGAGGGGAGATTTGATAGAGGCATTCAAAATTATGAGAGGTATAGATAGGGTAAATGCAAGCAGCCTTTTTTCACTAAGGTTGAGTGAAATTGCAAATAGAGGTCATGTGTTAAAGGTTAAAGGTGAAATATTTAAGGGGAACATGAGGGACAACTTCTTCACTCAGAGGGTGATGAGAGTCTGTAATGAGCTGCCAGCACAAGTGGTGGATGCAATGTCGATTCCAACATTTAGGAGAAATTTGGTTAGGTACATGGATGGGAAAGGTATGGACAGCTATGGTCTGGGTACAGGTTGATAGAGCTAGGCAGATTAATGGTTTGGTATGGACTAGGTGGAACAAAGGGCCTGTTTCTATGCTGTAATGTTCTATGATTCTATGACTCTAAAATCCAGATGCAATGAAAGAGTGATGCAAAGGATTGAGTGTCCTTTAAGAGCTGATTCATGTGCCTCCTTGTTTGCTACAAAATTCTTTAATTCCATATTGGATCACAACTGTTTTCTTAATTATGTTCAAATGACAACAACAGCGCTTTAAAGCATATTGTAAAATGCTACAATTTCATTGCTCATTCCTTATAACCTGAAGCTGCTTATTTAATATTTTACAATGTGCTTTGATTTGTTTTATTCATTTTTCATGATCTAGGTATAGATAAATGATGTTTTTTTTTGAATTGCAGCATTCTTTGTGTCAAAGGTACTCCCACTCTTCTACTGAGGAGGAAATTCCAGGATTTAGAGACAGGAATATTTAAAGAACAGCAGCATATTTTCATGACAAACTGGTGAGCAATTTCCACTTGTCATTCATCAGCTCTTGCATGAGCATTGTCTAGTGCTTCCTACATACTTCATTTTCAGAAGAATTGTGAATAGAGTTGAACAGGTGCAATCATCATCAAGTATCTTCACTTCTGATTTTATGAATGGAAAGCAGGTCATTGATGAAACAGCTGAAGATGTTTGAGCTTAGGACATTACCCTGAGAAACCTATGCAGTAATGTTCTGTGGCTCAATAATTGATCTTCAATAAACGCTACAAGGTATGATTCCAACATTTGGTGTGTGTTCTTCTTGATACCATTGATGTTAATTTTAACACAGTTCCTTGTTGTACATGGCCAAGTGGTTAAGGCGTTCTTCTAGTTATCTCACTAGTTTGAGCCTCAGCTGTGGCAGCGTGTTTGTGCCCTTGAGCAAGGTACTTAATCACACATTGCTCTAGTCTGTACGAGGAGTGGCGCCCCACACAGACTTCCAATCTGCGCCTTGTAAGGCATGAAAATACCCGACGCAGGCCTCTCATGGTCTGAGTCGACGGTCCCTCCCCTCCTTGATGCAACATTTGATTAAATGTTGTCTGAATGTCAAGGGCAGTCCTTCTCTTCTAAATTCTGGATTCCATCTTATTTGTTTGTCTTTGGACCAAGGCTACAATAATATCTGGAGTTGACTGTTTCTGACAAAATTGAAATAAGGCACTGCCGAGTACATTATTGGTGAGAAAGTTCAACTTGACAATGACAATTTCCATCACTGTATTGATCAAGATTGGGGCACAATTAGCCAGATTGGATCTGTCCTGATTTTTGTGAATAAAACCTAACTAGGCTAAGGGTTATAGAGAGGTAATTAAAACAGCAACATTCTGGCAAATGGATTGTAATGTGCAAAATTGGAAAGAAATGCCGAAAATGAAACACATTGTCTAAACTGTGAGAGCTTGAGGAGCTCTGAGATGCAGAGGTATCTGGGTGTCCTACTGCATGATTCACAAAACAGTAAGCAGATACCTCAAGTAACTAGGAAAGCAAAAGAATATTATATTTATTACCAGGGTGTTACGTTTCAGTTATATAAGACATCAATGATATAGTGTTTACCTGACAACAAATCAAAACTGCTGAGAGACTCCTCCCAAGTTTATAATTTTCCACATTGTCCTGTAATGTAACTGTAATGGAATAGTCTGGCTAGAAGGGCAACTGGTTTAGGAACATAGGTCTTCGGTACTGCAGACAGCATGTTATCTCGTCAATAAGCTTTACTGTATCCAGTACTGTCAGATGTTCCTTGATAATATGTGGAGTAACTCATATTGACTTTTGTGATGATGGAGATATCAGGAGAAAGCTGAAATATTTTATTGACTACTAGTTAAACATTCTTGTGAATATGTTAGTCCTGTCTTTAGCTGTCACATTTAGGCCTTGCCAATGGTGTGGATGGGAATGTTCTTGGAGACGTTTCAAGGCTCTTCAGGCAAGAGTATGGAGCCTTCATCTCATCTGTAGAATGTGAGATCATATAGCTCTATCTAATGTGTGTTGGTTATTGTTTGGCATGTAGTTAATCTTTTGTTGCAGTTTCACCAGATATCTTTAGGTATGTCTCGTGTTCCCATAATTTATAAATCCCACAGAGGATGCTTTCTGCTGAAATAGCTTTTGACTGAAATGGATTTCTAATCCCGGAAAGTTCTGTTGTGAGCATCATCAAAACTTTATGGAGAAGTGAAACGGCAATGAAATCCTGTTTCCTTTCATTACATTTTTCTGATTTGGATGTTTATGCCTAGGCTAAAGTTTGTTAGCTATTGTTCTAGAGAAGGTGGCAGTGGGCTGTTTTAACCTTTGGTGAAGATGCTGTCACCATGATGCTGAGTAGCCTATTCAAGAAATTTGACTCAGTGAAGATGAAAATGGGGTTATATTTTAAAATCCTGATTGTGTACAACATGGAGGAAAACTTGCAGGTGGTGATTCCTTGATCTTAGTGGCAGTGTCTCAGGCTCAGAAAGTGTGATTCATTCCCTGTAGTGCTGAGGTAAAGGATCATCCAATATCCTACTACATAACAAAACAAGGGCAAGGGTCCAAATGGCCTTATTCTACTTCTATTCCGAACAGCAAATCCATCTCAATATACTTAGATTCACAAACCATTTTCTCAAATTTTTACTACATGAAATTGCTTTTATAAGGCTTAAAAATGCCCTCTTCAAATGCATTTGTGAATTATTTGTATTGCCATTAAATACATTAATTCAGTTGTTGGTAAATTGTTTTTATTATTGTCACGTACTGAGGTACTGTGAAAACTTGTATTGCATACTGTTTGTGAAGATCAATTCATTACAAAAGTGCATGGATTACAAGGTAACACAATACAGAGTGCAGAAAAAAATGTTACAATTACAGAGAGTGCATTGCAGATAGACAATAAGGAGCAAGGTCATAACGAGTAGATTCTGAGGTCAAAAGTCTGTTCTTATCATTCTAGGGAACCGTTCAATATTCTAAGATAGAAGCTGTCCTTGATCCTGGTGGAATACATACTGTCCAAAAGTCTTAAGCACATGAAAAAAAACTTCTGTAAAGTGAATATACTTCCAAAAATAATTAAGTGAAAAGTTTCTAAATAGCAAAAGAATTACAATGAAGAGCAGTAAACAGTAAAAAAAAATTGAATATTGTCAATATTTGGTGTTGCCACCCTTTGCCTTTAAAACTGCATCTTAGGTACATTGTTGTACAGTTTTATATGAACATCATCTGATAGGTTGTTCCAATCACCTTGGCAAACTTGCCATAGTTCTTCCACAGACTTTGGCTGTCTCGCTTGCTTCTGTCTCTCTTGGTAATCCCAGACAGACTCTCTCCCAGATGAGCTCAATTGCTTTTATGCTCAGTTCAATGTTGCTAACTCTGAGCCTCCGAGGAAAGCCACCACTACAACCAGCAACCTTGTCATCTCAGAGTCTGAGGTATGCAGATATTTCCAATGAGTGGACAGTCGCAAGGCTGCGGGACCAGATGGCATCCCAGGGCAGGTACTCAGGATGTGCACAGCACAACTGGCGGGTGTGTTTACAGACACTTTTAATCTCTCCCTCTCCCAGTGTAGAGTGCCCTCCTGCTTCAAATCATCCACTATTGTCCCTGTACCAAAAAAGACCAAGGTAGCATACCTGAATGAGTCACACTCACCTCAATAATAAGCAAATGCTTTGAGAGGCTGGTCAAGGACTACATCTGCAGCTTGCTACTACTCAAATTGGACCCCCTACAATTCACCTGGCGACACAACCGATTCACAGACGACGCAATAGCCACTGCTCTACATACCGTCCTTACACATCCGGAGAAGAAGGATGCTTGTGTGAGAATGCTGTTCTTGGACTACAGTTCAGCATTCAACACCATAGTTCCGTCCAGGCTCAACAAGAAGCTCAGAGACCTTGGCCTTTACCCTGCCTTGTGCAGCTGGATCCTGTCAGATTGCCGGCGGGTTGTAAGAGTGGGCTCCCTCACCTCCAACCCTCTAACTCACAATACAGGAGCCCCTCAGGGCTGCGTACTGAGTCCCCTCCTTTACTCCCTGTATACCCATGACTATGTCGCCACCCACAGCTCTAATCTGCTAATTAAATTTGCCGAGGACACTATATTGGTTGGCCTGATCTCAAACAATAACGAGGTGGCCTACAGGGAAGAAGTCATCTCTCTGACACAGTGGTGTCAAGAAAGTAACTTCTCCCTGAATGTCGCAAAAACAAAAGTTCTGGTTGTGGATTACAGGAGGAATGGAGATGGGCTAACCCCTATTGACATCAATGGATCTGGGGTTGAGAAGAAAAACAGCTTTAAGTTCCTTGGCATCCACATCACTGATGACCTCACATGGTCTGTACGCATCAGCTTTGTGGTGAAAAAAGCACAAAAGCACCTCTTTCATCTCAGACGGTTGAGGAAGTTCGGTATAGGCCCCCAAATCCTAAGAACTTTCTACAGGGGCACAATTGAGAGCAGCCTGACTGGCTGCATCACTTCCTGGTATGGGAACTGTACCTCCCTTAATTGCAGGATTCTGCAGAGAGTGTGCGGACAACCCAGCACATCTGTAGTTGTGAAATTCCCATGATTCAGGACATTTACAAAGACAGTTGTGAGAAAAGGATCATTGGGGACTCAAGTCACCCCAACCTCAATCTATTCCAGCTGCTACCATCCGGGAAACAGTACCGCAGCATAAAAGCCAGGACCAACAGGCTCTGGGGCAGCTTTTCCACCAGGCCATCAGACTGATTAACTCACGCTGATCTGAGTTTATTTCTATGTTACATTGACTCTGCTATTTATTATAAATTACTATGATTGCACATTGCACATTTAGACAAAGATGTAATGTAAAGATTTTTACTCCTCATGTATGTGAAGGATGTAAGAAATAAAGTCAATTCAAATCAATGATATTGAGATCAGGGCTCTGTGGAAGCTATACCATCTATTGCAGGACTTCTTGCCCTTCATTTCACTGAAGATAGTTCTTTATGACCTTGGCCATGTGTTTGGGGCTATTACCTTGCCACAGAATGAAGTTGGGACTGATCAGAAGCCTCCCTAATGGTACTGCGTGACTTCGAAGGAATGGCTGTTTGGCAGCAACTCTTCTGTGAAGACCACTTCCGACAAGACTTCTCTTGACTGTAGAGGAGTATACTTGGGTTCCAGTGGTTTCTCTGAGTTCAGAGCTGATAGAAGTACGGGACTTTTTTCTGATTTAGAAGGGATGACAGTTTGATGTATCTCTTATCTGCTGCACTCAGTTTAAACTTGGTGGATCAGCACTTGGAGCTATGATGTTGTGGACATTACAGAGACTTGGGACGGTGCAGGGGCAGGAATGGCTACTTCAAGTGCTAGGCTTTAGATGTTTCATAAAGGACAGGGAGGGAGGCAAAAGAGTTGGGGGTATGACACTTGATCAGGGATAGTGTCATGGCTGCAGAAAAGGAGGAAGTCATGGAGGGGTTGTCTACGGAGTCTCTGTGGGTGGAAGTTAGGAATAGGAAGGGGTCAATAACTCTACTGGGTGTTTTTTATAGACCACCCAATAGTAACAGGGACATCGAGGAGCAGATAGGGAGACAGATTCTGGAAAGGAGTAATAATAACAGGGTTGTTGTGGTGGGAGATTTTAATTTCCCAAATATTGATTGGCATCTCCCTAGAATGAGGGGTTTAGATGGACTGGAGTTTGTTAGGTGTGTACACGAAAGTTTCTTGAAACAAATGTAGATAAGCCTACAAGAGGAGACTTGATCTGGTATTGGGAAATGAACCTGGTCAGGTGTCAGGTCTCTCAGTGGGAGAGCATTTTGGAGATAGTGATCACAATTCTATTTCCTTTACCATAGCATTGGAGAGTGATAGGAACAAACACGTTCGGGAAACATTTAATTGGAGTAAGGGGAAATATGAGGCAGGAACTTGGAAGCATAAATTGGAAACAGATGTTCTCAGGGAAACGTATGGAAGAAATGTGGCAAATGTTCAGGGGATATTTGTGTGGAGTTCTGCATAGATATGTTATAATGAGACAAGGAAAGGATGGTAGAGTACAGGAACTGTGGTGTACAAACCCTGTTGTAAATCTAGTCAAGAAGAAAAGGAGAGCTTACAAAAGGTTCAAAAAACTAGGTAATGATAGAGATCTAGAACATTATAAGGCTAGCAGGAAGGAGTTTAAGAATGAAATTAGGAGAGCCAGAAGGGGCCATGAGAAGGCCTTGGCGGACAGGATTAAGGAAAACCCCAAGGCATTCTACAAGTATGTGAAGAGCAACATGATAAGACGTGAAAGAATAGGACAAATCAAGTGTGATGGTGGAAAAGTGTGTATGGAACCAGAGGAGATGGCAGAGGTACTTAATGAATACTTTGCTTAGTATTCACTACGGAAAAGGATCTTGCCGATTGTAGGGATGATTTGCAGTGGACTGAAAAGCTTGAGCATGTAAATATTAAGGAAGAGGATGTGCTGGAGCTTTTGTAAAGCATCAAGTTGGATAAATCACTGGGACTGGATGGGATGTACCCCAGGCCACTGTGGGAAGCGAGGGAGGAGATTGCTGAGCCTCTGGCAATGCATAATATGATTAGGAATAGTCAGCATAGCTTTGTCAAAGGCAGGTTATGCCTTACGAGCCTGATGTAATTTTTTGAGGATGTGACTAAACAGATTGATGAAGGTGGAGCCGCAGAGGTAGATTTTAGCAAGGCATTTGATAAGGTACTCCATGCAAGGCTTTTTGAGAAAGTAAGGAGGCATGGGATCCAAGGAGATGTTGCTTTGTGGATCCAGAACTGGCTTGCCCACAGAAGGCGAGTGGTTGTAGATGAGTCATATTTTGCATGGAGGTCGGTGACCAGTGGTGTGCCTCAGGGGTCTGTTCTGGGACCCCTACTCTTCGTGATTTTTATAAATGACCTGGATGAGGAAGTGGAGGGATGGGTTAGTAAATTTGCAGATGACACAAAGGTTGGGGGTGTTGTGGATAGTGTGGAGGGCTGTCAGAGGTTACAGCGGGACGTTGATAGGATGCAAAACTGGGCTGAGCAGTGGCAGATGGAGCTCAACCCAGATAAGTGTGAGGTGGTTCGTTTTGGTAGGTCAAATATGATGGCAGAATATAGCATTAATGGCAAGACTCTTGGCAGTGTGGAGGATCAGAGGGATCTTGGTTTCCAAGTCCATAGGACACTCAAAGCTGCTACGCAGGTTGACTCTGTGGTTGAGAAGGCATTCGGAGCATTGGCCTTTATCAGTCGTGGGATTGAGTTTAAGAGTCCAGAGGTAATGTTGCAGCTATATAGGACCCTGGTCAGACCCCGCTTGGAGTACTAATGTTGCAGCTATATAGGACCCTGCTCAGACCCCACTTGGGAGTAATGTGCTGAGTTCTGGTCGCCTCACTACAGGAAGGACGTGGAAACCATAGAAAGGGTGCAGAGGAGATTTATAAGGATGTTGCCTGGATTGGAGAGCATGCCTTCTGAGAATAGGTTGAGTGAACTCGGCCTTTTCTCCTTGGAGCGACAGAGGATGAGAGGTGACCTGATAGAGGTGTACAAGACAATGAAAGGCATTGATCGTGTGGATAGTCCGAGGCTTCTTCCCAGGGCTGAAATGGCCAGCACAAGAGGGCATAGTTTTAAGGTGCTTGGAGGTAGGTACAGAGGAGATGTCGGTTAAGTATTTTACGCAAGGAGTGGTGAGTGCATGGAATGGGCTGCCGGCGGCGGAGGCAGAGGTATAGGGTCTTTTAAGAGACTCCTGGATGGATACATGGAGCTTAGAAAAATAGAGGGCTATGGGTAACCCTAGGTAATTTCTAAGGTAGGGACATGTTCTGCACAGCTTTGTGTGCTGTAGGTCTTCTATGTTTCTAAGAACTAATGATTTGAAGATTAAACTGTCACATCTGCCACATCCTCACCTTTTTAGTTTGGTTAACCCTCACCTGGTTTGATTCCTTCTACTTGCATTTTTGTTTCAGTTAATCAGTTTAGTTCATTCAACTCATTATGTCATTGATCATTAGCTCTTTTTTGTTATCTTTGTTTCGTCATGCACTGGGCTATATACCTGCAAAGTAATCAAGTTTTGATTTGAAAAATGATCTATGTTACTTTCTTTAATGAGATTCAAACATTTCTCTGTAACATTTAATTTTTTGAAAAATGTTTGGAAACCTAACATTTGCTTTTTTCTGACATACACATGCTGAAGACAAAAAAAAATCTAAAACAAAATTTATATTAAAAAATCTAGGGTACCTAACTCTTTTGCACAGTACTGTACACTTTCAGGGTTTTGTAACTTCTACTCAAAAGGGAGTGGGGAATATCTGGGATGGGTGGGGTCTTTGATTATGTTGGCTGCTTTACTGAGGTAGCAAGAAATGTAGACAGAGTCTAAGGAAAGGAGGCTGGTTTTCATAAATTTCTAGTTAAATACGGAATTTAGTCAATTTATTGCAGGCACAGGTTTGGAGATGAAAGGAGAAGTTATTATGACCTAAATATTTACTTCATTAAGTAGCCATCTTTTGGTGGAAAGGAAGCGTTTAATTGTTAAAATTTTAATAAAGTCTTACCTATAAATAACTAAATGAAAAATGGTTGTCTATAAATGAATGGTATATTTTTAAGTGGTTGGTTTATAATTTGTTGGATTAAAAACTTTTAGGAATAGATTAACTAAATTAGTAAAATTCAGTGTATCACTATAACCCAAAATATGAAATGGTTGAAATCCTACCGGAGTAAATGGAAATAGATTTCTTGATACCAATTTGCATGTTAATTGTGAAAATTTATCCATTAACAAATTGAAGTTCATCTTAATAGCATTTGAATATAACAATTTGGACGTTATATCTCCAGGAAATTATATATAATAATCTGTTGCCCTGTAGATTAGTCTACAGGGCAACAGATTATTCTTGGAGAAATGGATAAAAGTCTTGTGATCCTGATCTATTTTAATTATTTCAGCACAATGCTATCAACATTAGGTACAGGCTGCAGGTTTGGAGGATACTATTGGAGTAACCTGGGTGAGTAACTGCAGTACATTTTGTAGATGGTTTACACTGCTGCCACTATACATTGGTGGTGGAAAGAACAATATAGCACTGCACTTTCATAATGAATATTTTGCTGAGCAAACCCGAATTGATTCCTTATATGCAGTTATTAAGAGCAGCAACACCCTCAAAAAATCTGATGTCAAAGGGATTATCAGTTTCTGGTACAGTAGATCTACCAGCAACAGTAGGTTGAAAATGGGAAAAGAGTGTCATAGTTAGGAGAATTTAAGTGCAGGCATATAGCTATCTGTCATTCCCTCTACTAGTGTTTAGGCTAGCTTGTTGGGTCGAGCAGCTAATGTGGAGAGTAGGTTGTGCTTGCTGATAGATGCTGGATTGTAGTAAGTGTTTCATCTGCATAGGATATAAACAGGAAGCAAATCAAAATAATGGTATCTTTAATGTGCTTGTGTAAAACTTTTGAGCAGTTACTGGGGTATCTGAATAATGTAGCCACTTCTTAAAAAAGTATCAACTGAAAAAGTTACATTCAAAGATACAAATATGCAAATAAATAATAAAATGATATGGAAGCAGAGAGCAAACATAACATGTGAAGTTTTTCAAATTTATTTTAATATTGACATCTTTTGTGTTGTCAGGAAACTTTTCAATGAAAAGACAACTAGTTAAAATGAAGATGGTGCTCTGTGTTCTTGTGGTTAGACAGCATAAGCCATCGTGGCTGAATCAGTTGCTTAGCTATGTGCAAAATACAGATCCAGACAAATAACTGACTCAAGCCTGTAATTTTAGATCCTTCTATTTAAAAAAAAGTATCCCCTTCATTTTCCAAGACACCTCGGAATTTAGTATGTTTGTTCCCCTCTCATTCTTTAAAACTTTATCTTACATACATCTGAGATGGAGGTAGATAAAGTTTTGATAGATTAGTGTTTGACAACTACCAGGACATAACATAGAGGAGCTGAGGCCTGGGCTACATCAACTACAATCATATTGAATGGCAGAGCAAGCCTGAGCATTGAAGTGACCTTCTCCTACTCCTATTTTCTTCTTGTTGCTTGAGGCCCTTTGTTATAAGGCAGTTCATTCATTCCTAATATTAGTCTGGGAAACCTCTGAACTGCTCTCAACACTTCACCTTCCTTCCTTAAATAAGGCAAACAATACCCAATAATCCAGATGTGGTCTCACCAACATCCTGGATTTTGAAGCGTTTCCCCCATATTTGGATTGAATCTCTCTAACAATCGTATAACATTAATAACATTTTGAATTTCTTGCACTATCTGCACACATCTTTTATAAATTTTGCACTAAATCTCCAAATTCCACAGTATCTCAGTGTTCATCTCGCCATTTAGATGATAAATTTTTAGTTTTTCTTCCAAAATGATTTTACACTTTACCACAGTATACATCATTTCATGGATAATTGCCCAACCACTTAATCTTTATTCATCTCTTTATAGACGCCTTATGTTTTCTTCAACTTACTTTAGAATCTATTATCTTATCATCAGCAAATCTAGATGCCATTCCCTAAGACCCTATATACAAGTCAATTATCATGAATTTTTAAAAAAAGTTGTGGCCTCAGCCACTGATTCCTGTGACATTCTACTTGCTACATTTGCCAACCAGAAAGATTTATGCCTCCTCTGTTTCCTGTTAGCCAGCTGATCTTCAATGCATGTGATTACATTATCTTTTACATGATGAACTTTTACTTTCTCAAAATCTTAGTACGTCTATTAATTGTACTTTATCCACAACACGTTACTTCTTCAACACATTCTAATAAATTGGTCGAAGTTCATTTCCCTTTCAAAAAATCATGTCAACTTTGCCTTATTACCTTGAATTTTTCTATTGCCCTATTATAACATATTTAACATAACCTTTAACATTTTTCATTAGACAGGTGATAAGCCTGTGGTAAATTGTTTTCTAATTCTTATTCGAATAAAGGAAATGTGAAAAATGATTTGCCTCCAACTAGAATAAAATAATAAAATGCTAGTCAATGGCAATGCACTTTATATACTATGTATCTTGGCATTTAAATCGTAGGTTTATTACTGATGTGTCAAATTAATTGATATGTGAATTTTCTTTGGAACTGTTAATGAAGCCGTAACACACATACAAATGATTTTATTCATTATGGTTACTAATCAATTTAATTTATGGTACCAACTTGACTTTTACAAAACCTGGTAGTACAATTCTGAAAGTAAAATTTTCAGAAGAAAAATAATTTTGATCACATTAATGGACTGGAATTTCATAAAATCAGACAATTTACATTGATTTTCCCATTGGAAATTTGCATCATAAAACTTCCAGAGAATCTCATTTCCATCTGCCATTAATTTTAAAAACAGGAATGTAGTAAGGCAGATAAAGGAAAATCCTCATTAATAATTAGGCTAATGGAAGATGCAAAACTTACACCACACTCTCTCTGTTCCTCTCACTTCATGAAAACTGAAGTTAGTGAAACATGCACAGCACATTGTTCATAGCACATCTAGCAAAGGACCAACGTGAAAGTGACTGTCCATTACAGTATATTCTTCTTTGAAAGTTTTGTCACAGTGAAGTGAATGAAACCAAATTTTGGAAGAGCTGTATAACATAGAGCTACTATATTGTGCATTTAGCACAAGGAA
Source organism: Mobula birostris (assembly GCF_030028105.1). Lineage (NCBI taxonomy): Eukaryota > Metazoa > Chordata > Chondrichthyes > Myliobatiformes > Myliobatidae > Mobula > Mobula birostris. The sequence goes on from NC_092378.1 coordinate 110,242,704, forward strand.
GGAAAAAAACAAATTCCAAGCTAATAAACACCAGAAACAGAACTTTGTTGCATTAAATTCTTCAGGTTTTAATTGGTTACTAACAACTGTTAAAAATTCAAGAATTTTGCATGACCTGTGTTTGGCAAATGACTGAAGATTATGGAAGAGCTTTTGCAGAAAAATCCAGGCAAGTATTTCTTACAATATTAAACAACATTTCTGATGTCATTGTTTCAGTATGAGTTTTCAGGAAATCCCAGGCCAATGTAGCTATTCAGATTACAATCTGTTGGGTACATTACAAGATCAAATGACAATGAAGGCTTGTCTACAAAATGTAATGACTGGCCGAGAAATATCGCTTTCATGCAGTTGCCAAGAACATTGTACAGAGAAGCAACAATGCATTTTTGAACAATAAAATAGCAACAGGTTTGTGCCGTAAAATACATTATTAAAATATTGTATATTTCTGAAATATTTTATAGGCATTGTAATTGGTATAGAATGCCTAACATTGAGGCCTTCCTCTGTACATCTGAAAAACCACATTGTAATCAAGGAGGTAAGGAAAATACAAAGCAGTTAAATTGTTCCATTACAGGGCAACACATGGTTATTACATCAAATTAGCAGAAATTTAGTTTTCATTTAAAAAAGTGGAGTTTCTCTTTTAAATTACTCCAAAATGCAAGTATACTATTTTCTCAAGTTAGAGATAATTGCATCAATTTGATGAGATCTTAAGAAAATGGTTCAGAATAATTGGTAAAATGAGCATTTTATAGGGCATTTAAAGTACTAATATGCATGACATACCACGTCACTATATACAGAAAGGAAACACATGTCCTTAATGAATGAAACATGATTTTATCTACAAACAGTGCAATAACATTGCACTTCTATAGCAAACTGAAGTGCATTCTTATAAATTGCAGAATTTGTACCTACCCAGTTAGCGGAAAAGCATACTTGTTCTGATAGAAAAGGCAAAGTGTGAAAATGTACTCTGAGATATGGATACTTCAATATTTTTATATTTCATAACTTAAGAAACTGCAGTATTATGTTAATCTACTGGCAATTTGGCACCATAATTTTGGTAATTGTTAAAATGAATCTGATTTTAAAGTTTTTATTCTTCAACAAATATAGCAATTCAACCTTATTTGAAAGAAAAACTTATAATTTTAAAAACATATAGCAATGCAGGAAATTGGGTATGAACATTAAGACTGCTCCCGCTTAGCGTACATTTACTGAGTCTTGTTTCCAGTTTTGCGTTTCCATGGATAAATCAGTTTCCCAACAAACAGCTTCTTACAAAGCGCTGCCCATGAGTCCTTTGGATAACATCTGTAGGTTGGAAGTCTGTAGCACTTGATTATCATTCCATAGGTCAATGGGTTAATCTGTTGAAAACAGTGTAGGTTTTCACAAATAAAACCGCAGAGGTGTTTCATGTTTCAGAAAAGCCATAGCAACTCATTTATTGAACACCAAAACCTTGAACACAAAAGCACGCTAAAAGCTTTTACGTAATTAGGTCATCACGCCAGACTAGCCTTTTAAAATGAAACCCCAGTTCAATGTTGGTGGTTGTGAATTATGTACATTTCCACCAATTACATTACCCTACAGTAGCAGCCATTACATAACCAAATGCATATGTATTTTTTAACATTTTGTCAGGTCTTCTTGGGTATCATTGAATATTCCTTTCTTAATTTATAGCATTGGAGAAAGCAAACATGAGAGAAAGAATCAATTTCATATTTACTATAAGATCATAGTGCCTGTAATAGGTTAAAAATAAATAAACAATTGATTGTGGAAACCTTCTTGTCTATTATTCCAGAGTTAATGTAACAACCTAATATAGTTGTTTCTTTATCAACTGGCTTGCGAGGTATTAATAAAATAAAACTGCTAGGGTAGCTAGATGACAGTGTTTAAAAGACCATAAGACATAGGAGCAGAATTAGGTCATTCAGCTGATTGAGTTGTCTCTGCTATTCAATCATGATTGATTTATTACTTTCCCTCAATCCCATTCTCCTGCCTTCTCCCTGTAACCTTTGACTACTCAAGAAACTATCAACCTTCACTTTAAATACATCAAATGACTTGGCCTTCATAGCTGTCTGTGGCTATGAAGTTCACACATTCTATCTTTTCAAATCTTTTTATTGTTATATCATACAAAGAAATAACACGAGTACATTGAAGTAACAACACTTACAATGTTTCAAAAAAAGACATTATCTTAAAGATTGAAAAAAAATTTGTGATAACAAAAAAAACCTACAAAGCAGAAAAAGTGGGGGGAAAAAAAACCATTAGGTGTACAACCCCGGAGCCATGCGTCATACAAAAAGCTTCTAAAAATAAACATCAAACCGCCAGCAAGAAAAGAAAATATACCAAAGAATTTACAATTAGATCATGGAAAAAATCTATCAATTAGCTCAAATGATAATGACGAGCAAATGAACTCCATCTTTTCTCAAAATAAGGTTCAAAGGTTCGACTTCTAATTTTCTCCAAACTAAGACATAGCATCACTTGAGAGAACCATTGTGACAAAGTGGGAGCTGATGTATCCTTCCACTTCAACAAAATGGTCCTCCTAGCTATCAATGTAACAAATGCAATAACATGTTGGTCAGACACAGAAATACCATGAATATTTTGAGGAATTATTCCAAAAAGCACAGTTAATTTATTAGGTTGTAGATTAATTTTAAGTGCTTTAGAAATAGTTGAAAAAATAAGTTCACACATTCACCACCCTCTGGTTAAGGTTACTTCAGTCAGTGACAACTGACCTTTCCTGGCAGCTATCATTAGATACATTATGTAAAAAAAACTAGAACTAATAACATAAGCTGCCTTTAATGCTATGAAGTTACCTGGTGTTGTTACAAAGGCAAAAGAAAACACAAAATGATCGGAGAAATATTAGTACCTGTGACAGAAGGTATCATGCAAGTAGTACATTTAATAAGAAGAAGGGTGAGGTAAACTCTACACATACTTGGAGAATTGGAGAATAGAGTGAGGGTAGGATTGATAAGAGATAAAAGAGGAAATGTTCCTTGAGTTAGAGGATAGGGAGGGTCCTTGAATGAATACTTAGCTTCGCTGTTCACCAGTGAGAGGGACCTTGACAAATGTGAGGTTAGTGTAGAACAAGGTAATGTGCAGAGACATGTTGTGTTGAAACTTTTGAAAAACATTAGAATGTACAAGTTCTGGGGCCGGACAGGATATACTCCAGGTTACTACAGGAAGTAAGGGACGAGATTGTTGCACCATTGACGATGATCTTTGAGTCCTCACTGGCCATGGTTTTCTTTTGTTTGAGGAGGGTCGTAGGGATAATCCTGGGAATTATGCTCAGTGGTGAGCAAACTATTGGAGTGTATTCTTAGAGACAAGATTTCTGAGCATTTGGACAAACATAGTCTGATTAGGGATAGTTAGCATGGCTTTGGGAGGGGCAGGTTGTTCCTCATGAGCCTCGTTGACTTTAAGTATGTGATAAAGCAACTGAGGAAGATAGAGCAGGTGTATATGAAGTTAGTAAGTCTTCGACAAGATTCCCCATGGTAGGGGTAGGCTCATTTGGAAAGTCAGGAGGCAGTGGATTTAGGGAAACTTGTCTGTGTGGATTCAGAATTGGCTTGCCCACAGAAGGCAGGGGGTGGTAGGAGATGAAGCATATTCTGCCAAGATGATGGTGATGAGTAGTGTTCCACAGACATCTTTTCTGAAACCGCTGCACTTTGAGATTTTTATAAATGACTTGGATGAGGAAGTGGGGGGAGGGGTTTAGTAAGTTTGCAGATGGTACATAGGTTGGCAGTGTTGTGGATAGTGTTGGAAGTTGTTGTACTTTACAATGGGCATTGACAGGATGCAGCGATGGACTGAGAAGTGGCAGATGGAGTTCAAACCAAAAAATTATGCAATGTTGTACTTTGGAAGGTTGAACTTGATAGCAGAGTACAAAGTTAATGGCAGGATTCATAGCAGTGTGGAGGAACAGAGGGATCTTGCAGTCCAAGTCCATAGATCCCTTAAAGCTCTCACGCATTTGATAAGATGGTTAAGAAGGTGTATAGCATGTTGCCCTTCATTAGTCTGAGCATTGAGGTCAGGAGCTGTGAGGTAATTTTGCAATTCTATAAAACTCTAGTTAGACCTCACTTGAAATATTGTGTTTGTTTCTGGTTGCCTCATTATAGAAAGAATGCAGAAGCTTTAGAGAGAGTGCAGAGGAGATTTACCAGGATGCTGCCTGGACTGGAAAACATGTCTTATGAGAAAAGGTTGAGCAAGCTAGGACTTCCCCTCTTGGAGCAAAGGAAGATGAGAGGTGAGTTGATAGAGGTGTATCAGATGATAAGAGACAAAGAGCCGAGCCAGCTAATGCCTTTGTCCCAGCATGTCAATGGTTAATACGAAAAGACATACTTTTAAGGTGTTTAGAGGGAAGTATGTTGGAGATGTCAGAAAAAGGCTTTTTTTTAAACACAGAGTTGTAAGTATATGGAATACACGGCCAGGAATGGTGGTAGATTCAGATATATTAGGAACATTTAAGAAACTCTTCGATAAACACATGAAACATAGAAAACCTACAGCACAATACAGGCCCTTCGGCCCACAAAGTTGTGCCAAACATGTCCCTACCTTAGAAATTACTAGGCTTACCCGTAACCCTCTATTTTTCTAAGCTCCATGTACCTATCCAAAAGTCTCTTAAAAGACCTTATGGTATCCGCCTCCACCACTGTTGCCGGCTGAAAGAAAAATGAAGGGCTATGTGGATGGAAGGATTAGGTTGATCTTTGGAGTAGGTTAAAAGGTTGGCATAGCACTGTGTACCAAAGAGTCTGTACAGAGCCATAGTATTCCATGTTCTATGTAATATGAACAGGTTGGAATGAGTCCTGGAATGAGAAGTTAAGACATTCGAAACTTCTAATCTGAAAATACTGGGGGGGGGGGTGGGGAATGACGGATTTCTATAAAGTCAGCTTCAGAAGAACAGCAGTAAATCAGCCTAAATGAAGTTGCAGCAGCATAACCAATGACTGAGGGCAGCAACATCTATTATTGCACTGGAGGGGAGGAGATTAACAGTGTTATAAAAGTGGGATGACGCACAATAAGGCAAACATCGGTCAAGTTAAGAGGCGTCAAAAGCAATCCCTTCAGTGTCTGTGGTAAATGAGCCAGAAGAGTTTGCAGAGAGAAATAGGTGAAATCAATTGAATCAAAATGGAAATAAATACAAAATAGATTATCCTTGAATACATTAAATTCACAAACTAAACTTTTTGAAACGAGTATTGTGACATAACTACTTTAAAAGCTTATCTCTACTTACTGGCAAAGCAATAAGGCCATTTAGGATAACTTACCTGCATCAATAAGTGAAGAGGTTTACCAGCAACCTTCTGGAAAACTTGAAACTTAACACCAGCTGTAGATAAAACAAAGAAAAAAACAGTCAGCACTCAACCTCATTTTCGTAAATGGATACATAATTATTTTCATAAAGCAAATTTTAAGCTGTTCCAGACATCAAGGATTAGAAAGATTAGCTTTATTTGTCACGTGTACATTGAAACATACAGTGAAATGTGTCCTTTGCGTCAACAACCAACACAGTCCGAGGATGTGCTGGGGGCTGCCTGCAAGTGTCACTGTGCTTCTGGTGCCAACGTAGCATGCATACAACTTACTAACCCCAACCTTTGGAATGCAGGAGGAAACCAGAGCACCTAGAGGAATCCCATGTGGTCATAGGGCGAATGTACAAACACTTTACAGACAGTAGCAGAAAATGACCCCAAATCACTAGTGCTGTGATGCACCCCTTTTAAATGAAAATCTGAGATTTTCCTGCATACGTTATCAAATGTAGAACTTCCAGACATATTTGGAATTCAAACCTGTTAATGTGCCCAACCTGCTGGACCTCTACTTTGTTTCTTTATGTTAGGGATGGTGGGGGAGGGCTGGGGAATTGTCTTGCTGATCATGCCCGGCTAGACCCAGCACAGGATCTGTAACCACATCGATACCTATCGTGATTGTAGAGCTACAAGTTCTATTTTTGAAAAAAATCATATTAAAACAATTGATTTATTTATCACAGTTCACAAACATTCTTAGATATGTTATTTTTTATAATTATTATAAAATTATAAAATTGGCGCATGGTCAAGTGGTTAAGGCGTTGGTCTAGTGATCTGAAGGTCGCTAGTTCAAGCCTCAGCTGAGGCAGCGTGTTGTGTCCTTGAGCAAGGCACTTAATCACACATTGCTCTGCGACGACACCGGTGCCAAGCTGTATCGGCCCTAGTGCCCTTCCCTTGGACAACATTGGTGGCGTGGAGAGGGGAGACTTGCAGCATGAGAAACTGCCTGTCCTCCATACAACCTTGCCCAGGCCTGTGCCCTGGAAACCTTCCAAGGCGCAAATCCATGGTCTCACGAGACTAATGGATGCCTATATATTATTGAATGTGAGAGACATTTTAAAAAGTTAAATAACCCTCACAGCTTTGACAATGGAAGAAGCAGGAGATGACGCTTCCTCAGCTCATTATTGGAAACAGTGCTGCTCTTCAGGCCTGGTCACTGGAAGGCAGGTTGCTCCAGGCCAGCAGTGTAAATATCTGATCTGGATCTGGTATGGACATTTCAAAAGAGAGAGGTGGCAGGGAAGGTGTGTGAGCAAATCTAAGCCAGTAAAATTTGTTAGCTGAATTAATGAGTATGTACAGATTATCTTAAAGGTTAGCTTGATCTGTCACCATACACATTGAAATATGGAGTGAATTGCATCCTCTGTGTCAATGACAAACACATCTGAGGATATGCTGGAGGCAGCCCGCAAACGTCCCATGCTGCTGGCAACAACATAGCATGCCCACAACTTACTAACCCTAACCCATACTTTGAAATAAAGTCATCGTGGCCATTATGATTTACCAATTACCAATATACATTATGTACCAATTTGATTTAATAAATGGGCAGGGACAACATACAAATATAATTATGAATGAAATTTTAACAGTCCTCTACAGTTGTCAAGCTATAGTAAAATTCCATTACTCCGACAGGCTCAGAAATTTAGTGCTGTCAGGCAAGTGGATTTTCTGGACTGCATGGCATGTGTATATATAATTATATATTTATAAATTTTCAGGTGAACCTGTTAAGTTTGAATACAGAGTGGGAAACTGGGGTCCTGATGTGTGAAAGGATGTGCTGGCTTTGGGACTCTGGTGAGTGAAAGGGAATGAAGGAATCATTAGCCAATGACCCAGTTCCCAAATCATTTGGAATTCTGAATAGTCAGGTAGCAGATTATTGGAATTTTACTTATGCCTGGATAATGTATCAACATATGTTATCACATATCTTACAAACTTTGCTGGTAATTTTCTGATTTTTCTGTATCTGTAGAGATATTTAAGCATGACAACATCTCAAATTTAAAATGGAAACAGCCAATAGTCCGAAATACAGGCTAATCTAATCAACAATGTAAAATAAGTCAGCAGGGGACGTTCAAGGCCTGAAAGCATACACTTCAATATAGAAGTGCACAATTTACAATTGATGTTGCCCTGCTCTCCCTTACAGCAGTAAGTTACATTATAGCACCTCTGAAAATGTTCAGTTGAATCCAATTCTAAACAAATTTATAATGCATGAAATCTTAAATACTGACACTGAAGATTTATATTTACAAGTGATTCATTCTCTCAAAATGTAAATACTTTAGAGTTTAATAAAATTGTTGATTTTATTTATGTTTTTCTTCATATTTTGTTATAGTACAATTTTATAATTAACTAAAAATTCTAAATTACATCTCCTAATTTAGGTGCAGCCTGCGTCAATGAGGAACTGAGCGGAATATTGCTTGCCCTGTTCAAAAACTCCACAGATGCCCTCTTAGGTACACAGTATTGAAAAGGATCATGATCTATTGGAAAAAAAACTATCAGTGGAATAAATGATAAGTGCTGTTCCTTTGACAATAATCAAAATCAATGCCAATGTTCCTCACAGCTTAAAGCATCTAACAATTAATTCAGATTTTACAATACCTGCAAGGACATAAGGCCGGCACAGTCTGAGTCCTAATGCAAATAATGGGAGGGTGTTAATGAAGTCCATGAGCAATTGAATGAGACCCTGAATAACTACCACCACCAATCGTAACTGTTCAAGAAAGACAATAAAAAGACAAGGTCAGTGAGTGAATACAACATTCAAACATAAACTGTTTATGATCCACCTATTCTTTTGGTTGGTGTAAAACCTACCCTTCAGCCTCCTGTTTGCTTCAGGAACATAGGTAGGCTTATCACTGCAAAATCCTCCAAATCCACTAGCAGCATAAGCAATGTTAGTGAACCTGTCTAGTTCTACAACTGGTGACATACCTGACAACCGGCTAACAAGAAGTATTCCAAAGTCTGTCATAGCCTGAGATCAGTAGGAGGATATTAAAAACATTTCAAGAATGTTCTCAAGGACTCCCCAAAATAAATGCAACATTTTCACTCATTCAATGGTCAACTTTATTCGGTCATATACATTTACATCTATTAGGAATTTGATGTGGTATGTTCGTCAGGACATGACATGCAACAAAAAAGCCAAAAATGATAAAGAATAAAGAATTACATAAAATAAAGTTAGAGGTTAAAGGACGGATATGGAATAAAACGTGAATAAATACCAACATATATTTACAATGGAAACAGCATTATAAAAAAGTGGCTTTGTGTCCGCAGTGCAGTGATGAGGGTAAAAGACAGGTTGTGTGTGTGAGTGTATGAAAGTGTGAGTGAGTGTGTGTGTGTGTGTGTGTGTGTGTGTGGGCGCGCGCGCGTCTAACTAGAATGGTTGACTCTGGGGAATCCCTGATCCATGACCAATCAAAATTGAGAAGGCACCATAACCTTAAATCTTTGTCAAAAGCCCTTGGAAATGAAAATGGAAGAACATTTCACCAGGCACTACTCAAGTACTTTCTGTCACCTCACAACCCAAAGAACTGAAATGGACATAAGTCTTTCTCCATCCTGAGAGACTGCCCAAGAAAGAATGTAAAATCTACCCCATAAACACATAAGCAGCATCCTTTTAACCATGGTCTAACCACAGAATTATAGATAATCATACCACAGTTACACATGATATACAGTTACAGATACAGTATGGAAGACAACTTTTCGTAGATCATTCATACTAATCATATTGCAGTATATGCATCTTAATCAGGCTTACTGAAGTACAACCAAAGTTCATTACCAGTGTAAAGACAAGGTAATACAGTGCCGTGGTTGGCAAGAGGAATAGGAGAACGGTGAAGAGCAATGTTCCAATAAACAGCTGTAAACAAAAATAAACGACATGAGTGGCTGTTATGTAAAAACCTGCATTTAATAACCTAAAAAAGATTATGGAACAAATTCTCTACTTTTATGGACCCAGAGCTCCCATCAGGTCCTTGGAGGTTCAAGCTTATGGTGAAAAAGGTTACAGCACCATACACCCCAGTATACTCTAATTCAGATTTAAGGTTCAAGGCTGAGACTGGATTCCAATGAAATATAGGGATTTGGGAAAGTATAGGAAGCACGTTTGAGGATTAGGCTCTGCCGTGATCCAATAGGACAGGAGAAAGAGTTGCTTATCATTTTATTTCCTAATCTAAGCCTAACTATTGAGCATTTGAGGTCAAAACTACACTACAGCAGAGGATGCATTACTCTTGAACACAGCTTTCAATAAAAATGCATACTGCAATGGTTTGGAAAATGGAGTGTGCAGAAAGGTTGGTAAAGCACCATTTACCCAATCTGTAGGACAACCTTTCATCAATAGATAAAGTCTCAAATTTCACAAATGAGACTTCTTGCACTTAGTCTCTTGAAGCAACTTTAAATATCAAACCTCTCCTCCACATTGCCCTTTATAATAATAGATGACAATAATGTTTAAGAAGTAGGAAAAAAAACACCTGGCATCACCCCTTACTGATGGGACTAGGAAGGCAAAACTGTCTGCAATTTCAGCACAGCTTTAGAAGTCAACTTCCAAGTTTAAAAAATAGACCATGTCAATGCAAAGAAACTTCAACTAGTTTTACCAGATATAGACTGAAGATTTTTATTGATATCACTGTACTTTTCCTCTAGAAAAGGCTACGAGGAATTAGTTATCCCTTAAGAATCAACTGTTTGAGTGGCCTGCTACTGTACATGCAGCAATAAGAAATTTTATATTTTGGAATGTTATAACCTTTGTAGATAAGTTCTTTTTGTATTAAATAGGAATTACATGGCTGCATGGACAACTACAAGATAAGACAGTACCAAAATATGTGGTAAATGGTAATACCATTTCTCTCACCATGGATGCACTAAGACCTACTGCACATTTTCACTGTTTTTTGTTGAAAATCTTTGTCATTTAACTACCAAAGTATATATGTAGGTACTCTTTATAGACTCAGTGCAGCCTTCTTTTTTCCCCGGGAACCCTGTCTTCTTCACTTAGCTGTACCCACATATATTGGTGTATAATTTTAAATTTGCCTTTATGGATTTATGAAAGTCATGAGATTTCATATGGCTCATGAATAAGATGCCACAAACTACCTAGGAATGTTTACTCGGTGGGTACATAAACTTTTCAAATTACAATTACAAAAAGATACAAACATACTTCCCCAAAGCTCTATCAACTCAGTAAGTGTAGATATCAGTAAAAACACTCCACCTGATCCAAGTCATAACTGCAGGAGTCCACACGCTGCCTCAGAACATTCCACTTCTTCCCTCTGAACAATCGCCAGAGAGATGACAAGCCATAGATCTTCAAACAATAGATTCTACATACAAAATGTATAAAAATTTCATGTTTTACTGTACATGTGGAAACTTTACAGCACAGAAAAAATATCTTCATGAAGCGAGGGCAGTTTATAAAAGATGTTTAAAAGCATGACATTTTTTTTTAAAAAAAGCAAAATCCTTTGCTGATTATTGATTTCAGGAAGAGGAAACGGGGTCCACAAGTCAGTTCTCACAGTTCTCATTGGGGATCAGAGAAGGAGGGTCAACAACTTCAAATTCCTTGATGATCATCTCAGAGGGCTTTTCCTGGGCCCAGCGCGCAAATGCAATTACGAAGAAAGCATGGCAGTGCCTCTACTTCCTTAGGAGTTTGCGAAGATTTGGCATGATATCTAAAACTTTGTCAAACTTCTATAGATGTGTCGTGGAGAGTATATTGACTGGCTGCAGCATAGATGCTATCGAAATACCAATGCCTTTGAACGGAAAATCTTACAAAAAGTAGTGAATACAGCCCAATCCATCACATATAAAGGCTTTCCAAACATCGAGCACATCTACTTGGAATATTGTTGCAGGAAAGCAGCATACATCATCAGGGACCCCGACCACCCAGGTTATGCTCTTTTCCTGCTATTGCCGTCAGTAAGGTGGTACAGGAGCCTCAGGACTCACACCACCGGGTTCAGGAACAGTTATTACCCCTCAGCCATCAGGCTCCTGAACCAGAGGAGCTAGCTTCAGTTGACCCATCTTTGAACTGTTACCACAGCCTACGGCCTCACTTTCAAGGGCTCTTCATCTCTCTTTTCAATATTTATTGTTTATTTATTACTATTTCTATTTTTCTTTTTTTATTCGCACAATTTGTTGTCTTTTGCACACTGGTTATCTGCCCTGTTGGTGTGGTCTTTCATTGAGTCTACCATGATTACTGCATTTATTGAGTGTGACTGTATTAAAACGAATCTCAGGTTTGTACATGGTGACATATGTACTGTGATAATAAATTTACTTTGAACTATAAAAGTGTATTCCACAATGTTATGAGACAGTAAAATTTGCATTGTGAAAGTTCTATTAAAAGTATTCAAATGTTCAGTTTCCTTTTTGCTTTTCATCACAGGTTACAAAAATTAAAAAACACTGCCAGAAACAGGCTGAAATTTTGACAATTTGTATGTATGCTTTTAACCTCTTGAAAACTTTGCATTATTTAATGTTCAAATCTTTTAATTTTTTTGTTCTGTGATATAATACTTTTTCATTGGACCTATTCACACAACTGCTATCACTTTCACCGAGAACATTATTACACTGTAAAATGTAAGTTTAAATAAAGATTATTGAAGATTATTCTAGCAAGACTCAAAATGCTTCGTGTCTGTGCAGATCAAATACTTATGAATTAAGCATAATTATGTGTCAGTTACTTGCAAACATTTCACAAAACTAGTTGGACTTCAATGGAATTTAATCTGTTACTCAATTGCAATAGAGTCCTATTCAGTACGTACAACATTAAGAGATCTTTACACATCCAACCATTTTGTTTATACATCAAATAATTTCTTAAATTTATTTGAAAAATGATGGTGTTGACCGTGACTTACAATCTGCCTTCTTCTATTGGATCTGCACAATGCTTTATTCGGGGATGTAGAGAGAAATGCAAGAATATAAAGATGTACAGTGGAAGTCCGTGAGGAGGAACTTTAAACTAATTACAGAAAAGTGTGTCAAGAGAGGCAAAGGCAGAAAGGATAAGAAAAAAGAGAACTGAAACAAAGTTCGCAGTAAATTTATTATCAATATACATATATACCACTATATATTACCCTAAAATTCATTTACAAGCATGGATGGTGGGGATCCTTGAAGATGGATGCTGCTTTTCTGCAACAGTACTCCTTGTAGACATGCTCAGTGGTGGGGAGGACTTTACCTGTAACAGACTGTGCTGTATCTACTGTACTACTTCCTGTAGTCTTTTCTATTCATTGTGTCACCAATCCAGGCTGTGATGCAACCAGTCAACATACTCTCCACCACATATCTATAGAAGTTTGTCAAAGTTTTAGATGACATGTGAATCTCCACAAACTTCTAAGAAAGTAGAGGTGCTGCCATGCCTTTTTTGTAATGCCAGTTAGGTGCTGAACCCAGGACAGATCCTCTGAAATGATCTATACTCCTACAATTGACCAATGTAGTCAGAGTCTCAGACTGCAAGTCATGCAGCTAATTTTTGGAACACCGTGAAGCATGAATGACGTTCCTAGCATACAATTTTTTTTACTAATCCATTTAGTTTCTTTTGACTGTACCAAATACTCCTTTAACTCTTTTACCACCGTTTTTTGATTTAGCTACATCAGCAAGCCACCGGAGATTGATAGTTCAGATACAAGTCTTTTGATGTAAATAAAGCATGACTATTAAAATGGATTGCACATCTCAGACAACTGGTTAGGTAATACAATCACAATTTAACTGATATCACAGTGAAGTTTAGATTGGTTCCAACACATTTTATTTTGTGAAGAATAATTACTATGGCTTTTAAAGAGTTAGCACATTTACTCGTAGATCAGTAAGCAGCAGGTTGTTTCTGGCTTTACCAATTCAACCATTTGCAGTCTTGCAGGGTGTAAGATCAATATGCTATAACCTTCATTCCTCTTAAACAAAAAGTTAAAGCTGTCAATTGAAAATACATGGGGCCAACTTTTAAGGGGAATAATATCAACCAAAAGGAGAAACTTAAGTGAACAAATGTATTCTTTCTGGTTTTGCCTAAAGCTACACAGTAGGAGAAAATATTCATACTTATTGTACACTACAATATATCAAAAACTGGATTAAGTTCCAAGTCCATTTCTCACTTTTAGAAAATGAAACAGCAATGATTAAAAAATGATTAATGCCTATGATTGTGGCATTTTAGTTCCTAAATCTATCAGCTTTTCATGTTTGATTATTCCTTCCAGTTCAATTCCCTCATTGACCAAAGAATGTCAGATAACATAACTTGAAAGATGGAAAAAAAGGAATGAAAAAAAAAACAAACACCATTTTAAAAGTTTTACTGTTCGGAAGAATCCCCCAAAGCTAAGTGCTTTAAAGCACTAGAAAACACCCATCTTCTGATTGCAATATTAGCTTTAAATGGATTCCCATCTGTTTTACAAACTGTCAAGTGTCAGGCACACATATAAAAAAAGTTGGATAAAATTTCATTTTAGTAAGCTATTCAGTACAACATTTGCACATCCTCAATGTCTGCACCCGTTGCAATTTCATACTTTATGAGAACTTGAGCAAACAGAATATAAAGTAACAGGAAGCATTTCAATATTCAACATGCACACAGTTTATAACACCACAAAATTTGTCAAACAATGCTTCTTTATAGTATGCAATAATTGCTTGCAAGAATCATATCTTTCTCCTGGAAACTGTGACTGAAAAGTACCTTTGTTTGGGAAATAAAAATTCCAATTGGTACACATTGATTGAACTTTGTACAAATAATAATGGCCTTTTGCTCTCCAGTATAAGCCTTCCAGATCAGGATAAAGAAATGCTGTAACAGTATTCACAAGAAATGTAAATACTGGAAACAAAATTAATAATATTCAGTGGTGCATAATAGCTGATGTTTTCATTAATTTGTAGTCAGAATTACATAAGGTTGTACTGTACAAGCTACAAACGCTGCAGCTGCAATATCCTCACAAACATGTCTGAATTGGGTTGAACATTTTAGCACGTAGAACAGTCCAGCAGAGGAACAGACCCTTCTGCCCACATTGTCGTGCCAAACCAATTAAATTGGTAATATGGGACACGAGATTCTGCAGATGCTGGAAATCATGAGCATCGCACACAAAATGCTGGATGAACTTCAGCAATTCAAGCAGCATCTCTGGAAAGAAATGAGCTGTCAATATTTCGGGCTGAGATGCTTCATTGGGTCTGGTTGGTAGTCAAGATCATGAGGATTGGGAATCAAATGCCCAACTAAACTAATCCCTTCTGCATACACAATGTCCATATCCTTTCATCTCCTGCATATATATGTGCTTATCCAAGAGCTTCTAGAATGCTTCTATTTCCCTGCCCATATCTACAACTGATCTATATCCTGCTGTATCCCTTGGAACTCTTCTATGCTATCTAAAACACCACCAATCTTTGTATCACTTGCAAACTTACAAACCCACCTATCTATATTTTTTTGCTACAAGTTGCATCTACTCTTACACCAACTGCTCCATCCTATGGCATATCACTGTTGCCAACCTCGTTTAAACCCCTAGCCAACAGCTCTAGCCAACCTGCCTGCAAGAATATTGGTATCCCTTGAGTTCTAAGTTCAGGTCATTAACTTCCCCAGAAGAGATCCCCGAACCCCTGCACTAATTCTTCAGCCATACATTCATCTGCCATATTATACTATTCTTACACTCACTGGCACATGGCATTTTCTGCTTTTTAGCTTCTTGCCTAGCTCCCTATAATTGCCCTTCAGGACTTTATCTCCTTTCCTCCCTTGGTACTCTGACTTTTGGCTGCTAACTCTCTCCTCTAAGAATGTTGTGGACCCAATCTTGCAAAGTAATGCTGCTGCAAAACAATAAATTTCACGACATGTGCCGGTGATATTAAACTGATTCTGACTCTGAGACATTCCCAACCCTGGCATCTGGGAGGCAATATACCATATAGGAGTCTTCAACAGATCTGCAGAATCTCCTGTTTTGTTCCCCTAACTACTGAATCCCCTATCACAACTTCTCTCCTCTTCTCCCTCTTTCCCTTCTGAGCCACAGAGCCAAACTCAGTGCTAGAGACCTGGCCGCCGTGGCTTTCCCTTAGTAGGTCATTCCTCCAACAGTACCCATGTGGTGAACTTAATATTGAGGGGAATGGCTACAGGAGTACTCTTTACTGCTTGTCTATTCTCCTTTCCTCTCTTGACAATCACGCAGCTACCTGTCACCTGCAACTTGGGTGTGACTGCCTCCCAGTAGCTCCCAAGTATCAACTCCTCATTCTTCCAAATGAACTGTAGGTCATCCACCTCCAGTTCCAGCTCCCTAACATAGTCTGGAGGGAACTCACCCAGAAGTACTTCTCACAGATATAGCAATCAGGGACACTGGTGGTCTCCCAACTCTAAGAATCTACAAGAGAAGCACACCACTGACCAGAGATCCATTCTCGCTGCTCTAACTACCGGCTAATAAAGAAAGAAATGGACACTTGACAAAAACCTCAACCTAGCCTTGGCATAATAGTCAACCACATTGTTATAATCATATACAAGCAAGCTTAGATTAAGAATGATTTCCTCAGTAGGACATTAGTGAATAAGATGCAGTTAGGTGACTAATTAATTTCAAAAACAAATTCTTCATTTGCTGTGGCAAGAATTGAAACAGGATAATTAGCCCAGGATTCTGGATCATGTATGCCAGTTTATAACAACTCACATTATTAGTGCCTGCATATTTATCTCATGTGTATCTGTACTGAAGGTTTAAAAAAGAAAAAATAAAACAAATTCATTAACATATCATGGCAAATAATTCACAATTTCAAACTCAGCAGCTCTAGTGATGGTGATGGATTTTGAACTATAATTGTGAACTGCTTCTAAGATTTTGTAAAGAAGGTATTTTTCCTGCAGTAACTCAATTTTATTTTCTCTACTTTCAAAAACAATAATATTTCAGTTTAAAAAAACAGAAATGCTGGAAATAAATATACCCAGCAGCATTTGTGTATATATTCGTATATCAGGCTGATTAATTTCCCTCCAAAAATGCAGCTTTGATCTTCTGATATTTCTGGAATTTTGTGATTTTTTTTTCAGATTTATAGTATCAGTTTACTGCTTTTCAAATATTTCAATCATAAGATTTCTCAAGGAGCCGGTGACTTCCATACATCACCTAAGTGTACATTAATCATGTATTTAGGACCCTGAATTTGTGTGGTGCAGGAAAACAATGGCAAGAGTGTGGGGAGGTTAAGTGGGGATAAAAATCAAACTTGTAGCACCTGATCAGTTTACAAGTGGATACTGCACAGCAGTTACTGGAAAGCAGATGGCACAGAAATTCAGGTCTGTATCTCTTGCTAAGGATGCAGGGCTAATTCTAGTAAAGAGTCTGGAAACCAATGACAATTTTAAAACTATGAAGGGAGCCTGCTTAAAACAAAGATTTCAAGTATTCACTGATGAATTTCTTTAACAATAATAATTTAATATTTAAATCATTATGAGAAAAAATAATTTTCCTTTTTATAATGCATCTCCCTTAAACTTTAGCGGTAAGCAGTTTAAATATAAAATAATTTGCTACTTAATTGTGTTTATATTGACATCATCCCAAAAATGTGTTTGAAAAACTTACTGCACAGAACTTTGAAAACAAGCATTCCTCCACAATGATTGTTAAGTATTCTCAGTCAGGTCTGTTAACAAGCCGTGTTAAGACAAGCTATCAGTTTAAAAAGACTCAGTTGCACAGGATAGTTCCTTCTCCCCAATAACAACCTAAGTGAAAGCTTTCCACAGTTTTCTGTGAAAAGTGCACGTTTGTATTTTGGGGAAGGGAAAGCTGTATAAAGCTTAACTGAGATGCATGTTACGATTGATTTAGCATGTTAATATTTATGGTTTTATTTCAGAACTAAATGGTTAAGCCAGTTGAAGGACTGCTGACACTTCTACAACTGCAGCTCAGCAAGAAGTGGCATTTTACGATTAACAAAAAAAAACTAAGTTTAAAATACTCCAGTGGATGGTTATGTGGTTTAAAACGGATACAAGATAAACAAGTATACTACAAACAGTATTTATTTAAGGAGGCATTCATTACAAAAATGTACAAAAGGGATACAGAAAAGCTGGCTTACCAAGTATCCTACAACTTCTATGGTAACTTTTGTTAACTCTAGTGCAGTGGTTTGATTAGTAATCCAGAGTTCTGAATTGGCAATCTAGGGAATGAAGTTCCAATCCCAACATGACAGCTGTGAAATTTAAATTTAGTTTTGTTTACAAAAAAAAGAAATTTAAAACATAAACCACTGGATTGTTTGAAAAAGGCATCTGGTTCACTAATCTCCTTCAGAGAAACAGATCTACCACCACAGCTGATTTGGTCTAAATGTGAATTGGGACCCAGAGAAATATGGTTTACTTTAAACAGCCCCCGAATTGGCCAGGCAAAGCATTTTGTTATAGCATTACTGAGAACAGGAATAAAATCAGTTGGAACATTGTCTGAATTCAGTGGTTAGATCAATGTCAAAGTACCTCTCATCATAAGTAATCCTGCATATTATCTATCTAAAGTGGCTGATATATCTGAGACCACTCAGTGATTAGATCCAGATCAGGTCATAAGCTGAGGATCATCCCTACAGATAGAATGCCAGACTGCTCAATCAGAATCTAAGGGAATATCCTATTCTGCCAGAAGGTAAGCAGGCATTCTGTACAAGATGTAGATGCTGCCCTGGGAGTCCTCAACATAGATTCCAGACCCCATGAAGTATAGTAATAACAGCAAAATATGTTCACCATCTTCTCCCAAATACCATCTACCATCCTCCCTAAGCTGCTGAATTAATGCTTCTCCATACTGAGCAAAATTTAGCCATAGGTACAGTAACAAGAACAGATAATGTATTTTAGATGGAGAACATCAATATCTGTCAGCAGGAAGGGTTAGGTCACACCATCATTGACCAAGCTGGCTAAGCCTTGAAGGACATAGCTGTCAACTAAGGAAACAGAGTGAAGAAACCAACATGAGAGAAAGCCCTCACAACACGCTGGAGGAACTCAGCAGGTCGGGCAGCATCCGTGGAAACGATGAGTCGACGTTTCGGGCTGGAACCCTTCATCAGGACTGAAGAGGGAAGGGGCAGAAGTCCTATAAAGAAGGTGGGGGAGGGTTGGAAGGAGAAGGCTGGTAGGTTCAGTTGAAAAACCAGTAATTTGAAAGACAAAGGGGTGGGGGAGGGGAAGCAGGGAGGTGATAGGCAGGAAAACAATGGGTAGTAGAAGGAGGCAGAACCATGAGGGAGGTGATAGGCAGCTGGGGGAGGGGGCAGAGTGAAATAGGGATAGAGGAAGGGAGGGGGAGGGAATTACCAAAAATTGGAGAATTCTGTGTTCATACCAAGGGGCTGGAGACTACCTAGACAGTATATGACCTCCAACCTGAGTTTAGCTTCATCATGGCAGTAGAGGAGGCCATGTATGGACATATCTGAATGGGAATGGGAAGCAGAGTTGAGAAGCACAGTATAACTGCAACATAATATCCCAACTTCTATAATCAATTGCCTGACTGAAGGCCAGTGTGTCAAAAGCCCTCTTCATCTTCCTGTCTACTAATAACAACCACTTTCAGGAATCTATGTACTTGTATTCCTAGGTCCCTTTGTTCTATAAACACTCCCATGGCCCTACTGTTCATTGTAAAAGTCCAACCCTGATTTGACTTCTCAAAGTGCAACACCTTGAATTTATCTAAACTCAACCCCATTTTCCATTCCTTGCCCAGTTATCCAGCTGATCAAGATCCTGATGTAATTTTTGATAAACATCTTCATCGTCTATGACACCATCTTTTTTTTCTCTATCATCAGCAAATTTACTAATCATGCTTGCCAATGGAGTTACATGGACATCTTCCTCTCACTAATGTTTTAAACAAATGGCATTAGTAGATGTAACAATGAATATTCTAATCTCTTAGCAAATAATTATGTTTTTCAATGAAATAGTTTTGTATTTAACAAATTGTAACATCAAGGAATCCCTGTTGGCTCATGTACAGATTAAAGATAATTAAAGATTTATGACTGAAGAACCAATCAGGAACAATATTCTGAACTAATGCTAAAAATGAGAGACCAGATAAGGAATCATCTCAAGTATAGGTTGAATAGTTTCTTAGTAAAACACATTAATTTTGAAGAAAAATGCACTCCAACCATAGGGGGGGGGGGAGGAGAGAGGGAGGAGAAGAGAGAGAGAGAGAGAGAGAGAGAGAGAGAGAGAGAGAGAGAGAGAGAGAGAGAGAGAGAGAGAGAGAGAGAGAGAGAAAGAAAGAAAGAAAGAAATGAAGACCTTTAGCGCCACCCAGTGATACAATAACTAGTTACACAAGAATTGTTACTTTAAAATTCAGGCCAGAAAGGTTAAAGTCATCTTTGGCCAGAGCATTATTCAAATTAAACATAAATTATGAATACAAAACTGTATTATAGCAGTACTTACTACTTTTAAATTTCCCGTAGAAATAATTGGAATTGCATTTGTGATTTTATTCAAAAACATTAAATTATTTAAAGGAATGTTTATGAATACTTTTAGATAAAGGAAATGCCAAACTAATGCTAAACCCAGTTATTGATATGTAGTGAAGTGACAAATCATTCATAAATTAAATATTAAACCCCCACTGAACCACCAAATGTTGAGTTATGGAGTTAATGTTTCTGAACACACCATTGAAAGATGCTGATATAAGAACACAACACTGTAAAAGGTCAAAAAGATCCCAAGCATTAAATTAGCCTTTTGAGATCAGTTTACACCTGAATCACAACAAAGTGTATATTGCCATGAACACGATCAGAAACTGGAAATTCAAGTAATTTTAAGACAGTTCTTGTAGAATTGTTTTCTCAACCACCATGGGTAGAATAGGCGTGATCACATCTAGTGCCTTTCCCTAGATAGTGGTGATGACAGCAAATCAAACCTTCCTGTGATGAAGATGACATTACAGTCAATCATGTCCACATGGAATGCTTTGGGACATTTATGAGATATGATTGGCCTGTTTATTTGGTAAAATGAAAACTTGGAATGCTATTGCTTCTTGTGCACAAAACAATGCCTGCTGTCTACCTGGGTTTGTAAACAATTTTTTTTTACCATCCCTGAACATAATGAATATTTTTGTTTACTCAATCCAAATTTTCTGATCTTTCATTTTCAATTGTGTGTTTCTAGCTATTAATCTGTTCTAAGCTTTCGGAAAAGATTGATATCTTACCTGGCCCCATATACATAAAAACAGTAGATATGAAATGTCAGGAGAGCAATAATGTCAGAAACAATGGACAAGGCCACAGTCAAGCCAAGACATGCTGATAGTCCAACGTACCACAGGATCATTTCAATAAATGGAGACATCAGATGGATATAACCTATGGAGTAAATATGCACTGAATTGGTATCAGGATCAAAGAAACTCTGGAATACTGAACAAGACCGCACCTTTACCAAAATGTTCTCTGTTTGTTGTACATACTGGTTACTGGTTTGATTTTCCCCTTTTCAACAAGTAAAGTTGTCATTTATCACAACCTTGCTGAAAAAAATTGCTTTGGACAGCCATAAACACATTATTTACTCCCCCTTTACCTCACCAAGGGGTGGCATGGTGGAGGTACATCCCTACCAAAGGAGGTGTAAGGCATTCCTTCCCTCTGCTAGCCTGCAGGTCACCTTTGGGCAAGGTGTAGCATCTGTTGGATCAGGGTCACATGAAGCCATTGGAGCTGGTGGTGGATGGTTGTATGAGCAGCTGGTGCATATCACGGGTCCTGGTTTTGCAACCACTGATATCAGGCAGACAATTTCTGAAGAGTATTGACAATGGCTGGGGTTATCCGTATTGTAAAGGCACTGCCCAGAAGGCAGCAATGGCACAACACTTCTGCAGAAAAATTTGCCAAAAACAATCATGGTCAAGAACCATGTTCAACCACGTCAAATGACACGGCACATAATGATGATGATGATTACCTCACCAAAAAAAGAAATGGTTGGCCCCTTGTCTTCTTGACGTTACCTCTCTTGACCCGAGGCTACTCAAAAGTCATTTTAACCTTCAATACAATGTCTGTTAAGAATAATTAAACAGTTGGATTGTCAACTAACATTTTATTCACAGACCTGTTTCTGGATAACTCAGTGCATACAAGGCCATACAACAGAAGCAGAATGAGGCCATAAGTATAGAAGCAGAATTAGGGTATTTTGCCCATTGAATCTACTCCACCATTCAATCATGGTTGATTAATTTTTTCCCTCTCAACCCCATTCTCCTGCCTTGTCTCTGTAAATATTGACACCCTTACTAATAAAGAGTCGATCTATCTCTGCTTTAAGTATAGCCAATGACTTGACTTCTACCACCATCTATAACTATGAATTCCATAGACTCACCACCCTCTAGCTAAAGAAATTCCCCTCATCCCTACTCTGGTTTTCGATTCTCGTACTACTGTAAATACTCTGTCCATGTCCACTCCATCCAGGCTTTCAATTTTTGGTAGGTTTCATTGAGACTCTTCCCCCCCCCACCCCACCCTTCCCCATTCTTCTAAAGTCTAGAGAACAGACCCAGAGCCTACTTACAAATGTTCCCTGTGATTATTCTTGTTAATCCATTCCAGACCCTTTCCAGGCATATCACTTCAGAAGTGTTGACAGAAAAAGGTGACTTACTTATCCATAGATGAATATGATAAAGAAAGAAATGTCCTAGTACTTCATCTAGCGCTTTGTTCATCTTCAAGCCAGCAGGAGCTCCCATCAGCCACTCCAACAATTTCTCTAACTCTTTGGCAATATGCTGTTGTCACAAAATATCACATCATTATGGATTTTAAGCATTGAAGGTATTCATAAATTCTAGATTTCACATTACAGATAATTTATTTTATAACAAGAACAATGAACTTATTTTCAATGTTTTTGCTGTAAGCATAGCAGCGAAGTCTGCCACTGAGTGTGGTTTATGGCTGCTTATTATGTATCATAGTCCACTAACTGCTTTACATGTCAACATAAATAACATAGTTCACACCACTCATATAATGTAGTTTAAATACGTTTAGCAGATTAATCACAGTTTTAAAATCCTTCACAAATTCCTGTTATTTTGCCCATATAAATGCATTCCCTTACACGTATGATCTCTTTCCCAGTTTAACCTTCATTGTCAAATGTTATCTGAGTATCTTTGAAAGCAAAGCAGCCAAAGGCAACTCACAACAAATGTTTTATTAATGAGATAATAGAAAGGATGGATAACAACATGTTATGTTGGTGCCGGAATGTGTGGTGACACTTCTGGACTGCCCTCAGCACTTCCTTAGATTGTGTTACTGGTTAACACAAATGATGCATTTCACTGTAAGTTTTGATGTACATGTGATAAATGAATCTTAATCCGAATCTGACAGTAGTTACTGTACTGTAGATGGACTTTCAAAAGGTGTTTAATAAAACTGGCAGAACTGAAACAGAAACTTATGGGATAAAGGGGCACTGGCATCACAGATTACTCAACGGATGGAACACAGTGCTAGTGAAAGGTTGCTCATTGTGTTAAAGGGACCATTTTCTCCACAGTTCAGTATAAAAATTACTGCTATTTTTGATATACATTAATGCTTAGACTTGGGGCAATAGGAAAATGGTCAAAAATTACAGATGGCACAGAACATGGAAATGAATACAAAGGAAGATAATAAAATTCAAAAGGACAAAGTCAGGCCGGTGGAATGGCAGATATGACAACTGAAACTAGATGGATTTTGGTGTGAAGCAACAGTTTGTTAGAAAGAATATGGAACAAAACTACAAGTCAATTGGACTCTTTAAAGCACACAATTTCTTGAAAGTGGTTGGAGATGTTACGGAAGCAATTAATAAAGCACATGGGTTCTTGGGCTATATAGAGAGATAAAATACAAACTTCAAGAAGTTATGGTAAACTAATATGAAACACTAATTTGGCTGCATTTGAGGTATTATAGCCAAATCAGGGCATCATCATTCAGGAAGGACGGGAAGACTGGAGAATCAGTACAGCTTCATTTGAATGATTTCAGAGTTGAGGGAAAATGACTTTGAATAAAGAACTGAAGATATTCTTGGAACTGAGAAGAGGACAAGGGTGATTAAAAGGCTTATATCAAATCATTAAGGCTTAAATAGAATAGATGCAGACAACTATTTCCAATGCTAAAGAGTCAAAAACTATAGGGTATAAAAAGATATTGATAAAAGAACTGAAGGCAAGGTGAAAAAGTACATTTTAAAATTAATTAAACACAACATATAGCTGCTTCAATGGCATGCTTCACAATGGAATTAGATAAGTATGTACTTGGAAAGAGAAAAAATTGTGAGAAAATAGAGAAACAGCCAGAATATTCTTGAGAATAACTGGTATAGACTCAGTCTGCTGAATGGCCCTTTTTGGTTCTGCACTATGATTCTATGCTTTGGTTATGAAGTCAAATTTGGTAACGTCAATGGACAAATGACATCAAGTATTTCTATATTCCATTATGAAATAGCAAGCCAGAAATACTCCAACTAAAAATCAATTGAACTCAAATGACAGGATGATGCTAATATAATTATTACAAAATATGAATTGGCTCAATGACAAAATGCAAGTGATATCAAATGTTATAACAATTTTTTGTGTTTCTCTGTCTTCCTCTCCCAACCCAACACAAGAATAAAAGTGGTGTAAGAATTCTCTCAACAGATCACAATTTTCATACCCTTAAAGGATATATCTTACAGCAGCAGCTGGAACGAGAGCATCTGCTAAATGGCCGATATGATTCTGCTGATAAAGCCATGAGATCAGCAACATTCCAAGGCCCACGTCAATTAGAAATGAAACAAAGAGGTTGGCTTTTCTGGAAGTTTAAAAAAAAAGAAATTGATGTTTACTCATAAGTTTGCAAACTTTCTTTTATAAAGCCAAAAAAACATTGACAAATGATTTTTGAGAACAAGATGACTCATAAGTTGATGCAAAAGAGTTCAGACCTTCTGAAACAGATGCCCAGGAACCCTACTAATGTTTTTGAGGGTTTGATAAACCATCTCACAGTAAAGCAGTTTATTAACACAAAGTTAAAATGAAATTGGCCACTCTCTACAGTTTAGCGTTGTACATTTGAAAAGGTGCTACATCAAAACAGTACAGAAAATTAAAATTCATGGCGGAAGAGGTGTGGTTCAGAGGTTTGGCTGATGGACAAGAAACAGAGTAAGCTTAGGAGGGTCTGTTTATGGCTGTCACAATGATCGGACTGGTGCTCCAATACTTTTAAATTTGGTGTTTTTACCAACCATTTACATAAAGTTACTGTTTTCTAAATTTGCTGATGATACAAAGATAGTATGAAAACTATTGTTAAAAAGACATAATAAGGCTACAAAAAGGGTACAAGTACAGTAAGTTAGGTAAGAGGCCAAAGACTGGGCAAATGGTGCATTATGTCATATTTTCCATCTTGAAAGAAAAGTTTAAAAAGTTCTAAATGGAGAGATGGCAGAGCTCTGAGATACAGAGCAATCCAAGTTTATAGTTTGCAAAAGGCTAGTAAGTAAATAAATTACAGCAAGTAAATTGGAAAAGTAAAAGAATTTTGTTGTTTAGTGCTAGGGGAACTAAATACAAAATCAGAGAAATTATACTTCAGTCATAGTGTGTTGCAGTATAGTACAGTGAGACTACGCTTGAGATAATGGTTTTATTTAAGAAGCTTAAGCAACTCAGAATTTTTACTGGACTGATAGCTGAAATGAGAATGCTGCCTAATAAAGAACGGTTAGACTGACTAATGTTTCTATTCACAAGAGTATAAAGCATTGAGGAGGGCCTTTATTGAAACACAAGATCCTGAGGGATCTTGGCAGCGTGGATGTGCTTCCTTTTGTTGAAAAATAAGCGGATATCAATTTAAGGTAGAGATGAGGTAAAATTTATTTTTCCCTTACAGAGGTTTCAGAATATTTGGAATTGCTCGGCTCGCTGTCGTCTAGGGAAACAGCCCTCGGACCCGCCAAACTGTGTAATAGTTTGTGTGGATGCTATGTGATGTACCCCACCCCGCCCAAATAACAGGCAATACACCAGATATGATTAAATGATTTACAGTTTATAGATATTACTGGAACTATATAATTAATAGAGAGTAAAATATAAAAGGAAAATAAAAGGCGCCACACTTATCAAAGTTCAATCTCTTCGTGCACAAACAATTGGAGCTCAGGACCCTTCTTCTTCACCCTGCAACCCCTTGGACCACCTCGACCAGCCGCCTGGGACCAACAATGGTTGTCGACCAGACACTCCCCACGAGTCCGTCTCCATCTCCTCTCCTCGCCGAGCGCCCCACTCGAGGCCCGACCCCGTTAGCGGACTCACAGCACCATCCTCTGTCTCTCTCTCCCGCCTTCTGCCCCAAAATCCAGCGCATACAATATCTTCAGATACACCAAAAACATAACAACCATCCCAATTGGTTCGTAACATCTTCTTATCACAGTCTAACCCAAAACAAGCTGCTAGCGCAAGAACTTTCTCAGCGTTTAACGTAACAAAGAAGCATTCCCAAGTATAACATAACAAAGAAGCCATTTTAATTAGCCTACGCAGTAACATAAAAGACAAAACCCCCTTACGCTCATGATTTCCCTTTCAGGTGCTCAGTTGGACCGCAGCTGTTTACAATATATATTAATAATGTAGATGAGGGAATTAAAAGTAACATTAGCAAATTTGCCGATGACACAAAGCTGGGTGGCAGTGTGAAATGTGAGGAGGATGTTATGAGAATGCAGGGTGACTTGGACAGGCTGGGTGAGTGGGCAGATGCATGGCAGATGCAGTTTAATGTGGATAAATGTGAAGTTATCCACTTTGGTGGTAAGAACAGGAAGGCAGATTATTATCTAAATGGAGCTAGGTGTTGGACTTCCTAACTAATGGACCTTAGATAGTCAGGATACACGACTGCTCCACCGAACCCATCATCTTCAACACAGGTTCCCTCCCAGGGCTGCATGCTAAGCCCATCGTTGTACACTTTGCTCATACGACTGCACAGGCAAACATCCGAGTAATTGTATCGTCGAGTTTGCAGATGACATGACAGTAGTGGGGCTCATCACTAACAATGATGAGATTGCCTACAGAGAGGTGGAACAGTTCAAGTCCTGGTGCCAGGCAAATAACCTCTTCCTCAATGTCAACAAGACAAAGGAAAGGGTTCTCAACTTCAGAAAAACTCTCACCACTCACATCCTCTGTACTTCTGTGGCACAGCAGTGGAAGCTGCGAGCAGTTTCTATTTCTTGGGAGTGCACATCTTGCACACCTTTCATTGTCCCAGAACACACCATACATTATCAGGAAACACATCACTAGCACCAGCCTTCCAAGGACATATATATAGAAAAGTGCTGGCAAAGTCAATAACATCATGAAGGATCCCAGTTCCATCGGGAAGAAGGCCATGTAGCATTGATGTCAGGACCACCAAACTCAAAAAATTATTTTCCCAAGTAGTAAGGCTGATCAACACCTATCTCACCACATCTCCAACCACCACTACTTTATCATTTCCTGTCAGTCACCTTATGTACAGACAATCCTGTGCCTAGCATCACTTTATGGACATACAATCAATGTATATAAACCATCTCATGTATTTATATTCATTGTATTTAAACATTTTAAGAGATACAGTACAACATAGGTCCTTCTGGCCCTCCAAGTTGCGCCACCCAGCAACTCCTGATTCAATCCAAACCCTAGCCTAATCGTGGACAGTTTAAATGACCGATTAACCTACTAATCAGTATGTCTTTAGACTGTGAAAACACATGCTTTACACAGGAAGGTCGTATAAACTCCTTACAAAGGACACTGAGATTGAACTCCAAACATTGACGCACTGAGCTGTAATAGAGTCAAGCTAACCTATTTTTATTATCGCGATCCTTTTCTTATTGTGTTTTTTTTTTCCTGTGCTGCATTGGATCTGGAGTAACAATTATTTCATTCTCCTTTACACTTGTGAACTGGAAATGACATTAAACAAACTTGAATTTTGAAAATAAACCATGATGAAAATAAGACCATCAGGTTTTAATGTAACATCCCCAAAGCTCAATAGCTTACCAATCACCATCTAAAGATATTAATGAGTGGCTAATCCTTAAGGAATGAATAGGAATAAAATATGTGTATCCTAGTTAGTTTCACTAAAATTGTAGTTACCCTATCAAATCCATTATAATTTTATTTTAACATATACTGCTGAGGCTTTCCCAATAGTTGTATTCTCCTGGTTTTGCTTACATTATTGTTATTTTTCACTTTTTATAGTGCCTATAAGTGCCTTTTCTAAAACAGAGAATACAATTCAGCACAGCAGTCCAAATATGGCTAGG
The DNA here is from genome assembly GCF_030028105.1 of Mobula birostris. Classification (NCBI taxonomy): domain Eukaryota; kingdom Metazoa; phylum Chordata; class Chondrichthyes; order Myliobatiformes; family Myliobatidae; genus Mobula; species Mobula birostris. Next base: position 110,270,913 of record NC_092378.1, read on the forward strand.
TATAGGTACAAATGTAATTGTCTTCAAATTTTATTCTCATAAATTGAACCTGTTTTGTTTGCATAACGTGTGTTACTTATACTTTATTTATGTATTTGTCACTAGCTACCTTTGTTCCTCTACCCCATTTCGAGCCCTATTTCTTAAGGTGTCTTCCTTATCCTCACACCAAAACACTCTACTTCACAATAATCCACATTGATCTTAATTTGGCAAATACGGGTTTGTTAAAGAGTGTTTTTATTTTATCGGTTTTTCTCAATATTTGCTATTTCCCAAACTGACATCATCTGCAAATTGACATTGTAGTTTCAAATCCTGACTACAGGATTTTACCAGAACAATCTGGCAAATAATAAGTAATTAAGTTTGCCATCACTGGGTTACCACTTCCCAGTCAGACAGAATATTTCTCAATATGCTTTTCCTGTGACTCCTCATGCTCCTGAATCTAGTAGGTACCACAACTTTATTTAATCACTCAGTAAAGTTTATTTTCATCTAACCTTTTTCATGCTCTTAAGTCACAGAGATGGTAATTCATTCTCTGTTGTTTGTATTAAAAACATGTGTTCCGGCATTCAAATTCCAAAATGTAGCTCCAACTACGTTCAGATAAAGGCAGCAATCAGTGTAATGCTATAGATTTATTACAAGACATTGTAGGTTAATTTTCATCCCCAAATTCTCCCAACTGATGTGAAGGAGTGCCAATTTCTGCCTCGGCTCCTGCCAATATGGGCAACAATTTTCAATGTACTCCAACTTCAACTAAGATTACAATTTAATGGTGCAAGCTGACATTCCATTTACAAACACTTATTTCAAGTAATACATTTCTTTAACTTTTCAAATGGGATAACCACAGGTCAGTTAATTCCAGTAATTCAATTCAGTATAGCTGCAACTATAGCAAACAGGCTGGTTGTGGAAATGCAAGAGCACAGTAAATATCCCTACAGCATTTCTAGATATGGAATGTTCCACATAGTAAAACAATTATATTTCTAACTTAAAATTCAATCAAGTAACAGCAGAAAATAAAACCCAATATGACTTATTTCCTATTCAATATTTTTAAATATAAGTGTGCAAATTGTCATCTATTTATGTAGAAATTAGATATTAGCAGATCTTCTAACTGATAAAAACAAACTTTTAAGCCTGGACATTGACTCACAAGTGGGAGGCTGGTCAAGGAACAAAAAAGAATGAGCTTCTCCTCAGTTTTGGCCAATTTAATTACAGTATTTGATGAGACCATAAGACACAGGAGCAGAATTAGGTAATTTGTCCCATTGAGTCTTCTCTGCCATTTCATCATGGCTGATCCATTTCCCTCTCAACTTATTCTCCTGCCTTCTCTCTTTAACCTTTCACGCCCTGACTAATCAAGAACCTATCAACTTTCACCTCAAATACAACCAATAACCTGGCCTCCACAGCTGCCTGTGGCAATTCCACAGATTCATGAGCATCTGGCTGAAGAAATTCCTCCTCATCTCCATTCTTAAGCAATGTCCTTCTATTCTGGGGCTGTTCACTTTGGTCTTAGACTTCCCCACCAAAGGAAATCCTCTCCACATCCACTCTGTATAGGTCTTTCAACACTTGAAAGGTTTCAACAAGATTCTTCCATCATTCTTCTAAATTCCAATGAGTAAAGGCCAGAGCCATCAATTGCTCCTCATACGATAAGCCTTTCATTCCCAGAATCATTTTCATGAGCCTCCTCTGAACCCTCTCCAATGTCAGCACATCCTTTCTTAAATAAGGGGCCCAAACCTGTTCACAATACTCCAAGTGAGGCCTCAGCATTACATCACTGCTTTTATATTCTAGTCCGCTCGAAATGAATGCTAACATTGCACTTGCCTTCCTCATCACCAACTGAACCTGCAAATGTACCTTTAGGGAATCCTGCACAAGTACTCCCAAGTCCTTTTGCACTTTGGATTTTTAAGTTTTCTCCCCATTTAGAAAATAGTTTATGCTTTTATTCCTTCTACTAAAGTGCACGACCAACATATCCTGACACTCTATTCCATTTGCCACTTCTTTACCCATTCTCTTAATCCTCAACATATAGACTCACTTTCAAGGACTTTTCAATGCATATTCTCAATACTCATGGCTGATTTATTTAATATTATTATTATTACTTTTTTTTCCAGTTTTGCCTTTGCACAATTAGTTATCCTTTGCACATTGGTTGTTTGTCTGTCCTATTGGATGCAGTCTTTCATTGAATCTATCATGTTTCTTGTATTTAATATGTATGCCCACAAAAAATTAATCTCAGGGTTGTATATGGTGACATACATGTACATTGATAATAAATTTATTTTGAACTTATTAAAATAAATCTATTGACTATTATTTTTTCTTTTAAGGTTATTTCTAGTTGAAAAATCATGGCAAAACTACTATACCTCATAAACTCAGCGTGATTTTGTGCTTTTGTAGTACTTGCAATCGTCTGCAAGTGATCCAAACGATGTGCAAGCTGCACACATGTTGAAAGCCTACTCCATAAAATATGCAGAGGCCATATGTGTAATACTCTAGAGCAAAAGAACAAAAATAACATTATTTTTTCTTGGATTCAAAACATGAAGAGTTTATCCATTTCTGTATCTAATTAGTGTGATATGGCTATCGTTAGCAATGCTAGCATTTATTACCCAACCCCGATTTCCCGTGAGACAGTAGTGACCTACCTTCTTAAATTACTAATTTTGGTCAGCATGGTTCAGCAACTGTCAGCAGGCTGAATGGAGAGCGAGGTGTTTCCCAGTGGAGGTTGGTTGTAGGGGATTCGTAGCCCATTCTTTAGTTAGGGCCTTCAGCATTTTGGGCATCGAGGGAGAGCCATCCGCAGCACCACTGATGCAGCAGAGAGGGCCTCAAGATGGCTGTGGCTCAAAAGAGGGGAGCCATGGAGTCATAAGTAGCTAGCCATCTGGACACAAGCTGGGGTCTGATCAGCCCCGGCTGGGTCACCTGGAGGAGGTTGTATGATGTTGAAAGACCCGAAAGACCCGATGATTCCAGGAACATCACTGAAGATGTGTCCAGAAGCATCAATAGATGTATGTACACAGCAACTTGCATGAGACAGATACTTCTCTGGGCATTTAATGATTAACCATATTGTAAAAGGGGTAAGGATGGCTGAATTTGTTCAATAAACAGTATGGAATCGTATTTTTAATAAAAATCGGCTAAATTCATGATAATTAATATTAGCTTCTAATTGAATCAATTAAATACATTTATAAAACAAATCGCTCGGTTACTATGGTGCAGTTATCAACCCATGACTCCAAGTTGTTAGACCAAGGCTGGGGATTACTAGCACTATCACCCTTATAACACCAGAGCAGTAAACTGTTTACATGTCCTTAAAAAGTCAGAAATAGGACTTTATTACAATAATTAGGAATTCTGTAGATACTGTTTTAAAAGAATGAATTTGTGTCACTTAATCATATTGGGCTAAACAATTTCATAATATTCAAAAGTATCAAGTATGTAAATTCCTGCCATACCAAAGTCAAACATTTAATTGGCTTGATTTTAACACTCTGAAAGAGGAAGTGGGGAAAACGCGGCTTGAACAAGACACGCTGAACTCCTAGGCAATAAGCAGATAAAGAATTGAGAAATAAATATAGAAAGGATTGAGGAACACAAATTAGAATGGGAAAATTCAATGTCAAATTAGTTACGGAAAATAAAGGACGAATAGAGAGGAAACAAAACAAAAACTTTGCTTAAAAATAACATTTAAGAAAAGTATTCAACAATTCATAAACAGAAAAGTGAACATCCTGGAAATGTTCACTTAAGGGATATTTACAACTGTTGGTCATTTACAATTCTTACTTCATTAAGAGGTCACACATGTGAATTACATTCGGTCAAGTTTAATGTGCAATTTAGGTTCAAATGCAGCTGCTACATGAAAAACATTATAACTGCATTTCACCCTCAGTTTTTGTTTGTAACATCCAGCAAGTTATAGCATTTTTTTCTCTTTGGAATGTGCTGGTTGGTTTGTGCATTAATGACCAGAGGGACATGGCCTGTTATATCTTTGACACAGTCCAAACAATTATCACAAAATTGATTTCAAACAGAATACATTGAAAATACTTGCGCCAGGCAACTCTATAGAGTGGGTAGAGAAAGTTAATATTTCAGGTCAATGACTTTCCATCAGAAATGGAAAAAAATGAGAAACAGAACATATTTCAAATTGAAAAGGAGGAGGAAGTGGAGAACAAAGGAAATATTTATGAGAGGGTGGAGGCAAGAGAGACTGAAAGACACAAAACCTGATGGTGCTGGCAGAATGTGGTGAAGCCTTGTTAGGCACAGCTGGTTCATCAGGTGAAATAAATAGGGAGAGATGAATGAGTACTGAGAAGAAGAAAAAGAAACTACGTAAACCAGAAATCTGAAACAAAAGGACCTGATTGAAATGTTCAGGAGCCACCTAGTATCTGGAAAGAGAAAATACTGACTTAACACAATCACTGATGATCTTTCATCAAACTCATCAATCCTAATACAAATTGGTTTTCTGAAATTGTTGAATTTAATGTTAAATCCCAAGACCTAATCGAGAGATACTTCTCAAGATAATGTTGGGCTTCACAGGAACAGAGAAAGGGGCATGAGGCAAAAGATTAGAGTGAGAATGAGAGGCATAATTAAAGTGACAGACACCTGGAACCTTTGCCAATTGAAATGTGGTGTTCTACAATATGGTCACTCAATCTGCATCTGGTTTCTCCAATGCAGAGAACACACTGAAAGTTATAAATCCGGTATATTGGAAGTACAAAAGGGTTGCTGCTTCAGGTTTAGGAATGAACTATCTGAAAGGTTGTTTGGCTATCTGCATATTATTTGCATTTTGGAAAGAAGATTTATGAAGGTCATTTGAATAGTTCATCGAGAGACTAATAAAAGGAGAGTTGTTCATTATTGCATATTGTTGGTTTTCCTTTGGAAAGAAGATTTATGCCTCAAGTATGACTGTTTAAATGATCATCTGAACATTCGACTGAGAAAAGAAGATAAGGGGATTTGTTCCTTTAATTTAATACTTGGTTTGATTTTTTTTGGGAGAGTTTAATTACTTATGATATTATTAATTAGTATTTTTGAAAATTCAGCTGGGTCAAATATACTATTAATTTTTTTTCTGTTTTATTATAACATCTTATAATTGAATTTAAAGTTTTTTTTTAGGGAGTTAATGTTAAACTTAAGATGGCGCTATTTTTTCTCTCTAAGAGATAACATTATTTTGTTTCTTTCTTGTTTATTAGATGATGGAATGTAAATGCTTTTCTTTGCTGAGACTTTATTGTCTTTTTTACAAGGTCACTCTACTCTTTTTACTAACTGGGGGGAGGGAAAGAAAATACAGACGGAGTGGTCACTGGCTTTGAGCTCTGTCATAGATTGCTTGCCTTTTTCTTGGGTTTTCGGGAAGTGGGGTGAGATTAGAGTTAGGGGCTTTTTCCCATTGGGTGGTTCAGGAGCATGCGTATTTTCTGTCTGGTTGTATTCTTCATCGCTGCCGTTTTTGATCATCCCGTATTGGTATGTGCTCTGCGCATGTATAAAGTAGAATAAAATTATAGTATGGTATTTAAACAGATTAATATAATAAGTCAGAATGTACATGGTTGGAATCATCCTATTAAACGAAAAAAGACTTTTAAAATTATTAACCGATTCCAACCTGATATAATTTTTGCTCAAGAGACACATATCAGAACGGAAGATCAAAATAGATTTTTTGGATGGTGGAATGGTTTGCAATTCCACTCTACTTCTCAGAGCAAAACAAAAGGCGTGTCTATTTTCATTAAATCTAATATATTTATTCAAGAGGATATTGAATCAGATTCTAATGGTAGATTTTTAATTGTTAAAGGAACGATCTGTAACAGAAAAGTTGTTTTGGTCAATTCGTATGGTCCTAACTTAGATGACCCTTCTTTTTTTAAAAAAAGTATTTGCTTTACTGCCTGATTTAAATGAATATATGCTGATAATGGGCGGGGATTTTAACTGTTGCTTAAATCCTATGATTGATAAGAGCTCAACCAATCAGCGACTTCCAAATCGTTCCACGTCATTTATTAATTCCTTTTTGATTGATTTTGGGTTGATTGATACGAGAATATTCTTTCTTCTCACGTTTATAAAAAATATTCAAGGATCGATTATATTATAATCGATCCCCACTTCTTGCCTAGTGTTAAAAATTGTGGATATGACGCTATTGCTATATCTGATCATGCGCCTCTAAGTTTGTCTCTTGAATGTGATGATGTCATTCTTGCCCGCCCACCATGGCACATGTCTCAGACATTATTGCAAAACTCTGACTTTGTCAGTTTTATTGAAACCCAGATAAAAGATTTTTTTTCTTTTTAATGATATAGGGGTCCAAATTAATTATATGGGATACATTTAAAGAATTTTTACGTGGTCAGATTATTTCTTATTCAGCTAAACTTAAAAAAACAGACTAAAGCAGAATTAGGTAGAATTTCAAAACAAATTGAAGATTTAGATAATATCTATGCAATTTCTCGCAATATTGATTTATTTAAACAAAGGGTGGAACTTCAATCACAATATAACCTGTTATTAACTCATCCCATTGAAGGCTATTTGCTTAAGTTAAAGAGCCAATTTTATATATTTGGAGATAAAAATAATAAACTGCTCGCATCTCAATTAAAAATGGCTGCAGCCAAAAGGCAAATTATGAAAATTCATAGGAAAGATGGTACCTTGGCTCAGGAATATGAAGAAATTAATAAGATTTTTCAAGATTTTTATGCTGAACTTTATAAATCTCAATGTCCATTGGATTCCTCTGAAATGAATGCTTTTTTTTTTACGAAAGATTGCTTTTCCTAAAATCTCGGCTAAGGATCAAAAAACTCTTGATGCTCAAATCACTGAAGCCAAAATTCATAAAGCTATTTTTTCCAATGTAATCTGGTAAGTCCCCCGGGACTTGATGGTTATCCTGTAGAATTTTATAAAAAATTTGGAAAGTTGCTTTCTCCGTATATGTTGGAAAAGTTTAAGGATTCTTTTGTGAAAGGTGACTTACCCTCTACTTTTCATGAGGCTTCTATTTGTTTAATTCTTAAAAAACATAACGATCCCACTGACTGTGCTTCATATAGACCTATTTCATTACTGAGTGTCCACGCTAAGATTCTGTCAAAGATAATGGCCAATCAGTTGGAGAATATTTTGGGTAAAATTATTTTTAAAGATCAAACAGGCTTTATAAAGGGTCGCTCTTCTTTTTCAAATGTTCGGAGACTATTTAACATTATATATTCGTCCACTTTTAAAACTCCACAATGTGTTGTATCTTTGGATGCTGAAAAAGCGTTCAATCGAGCGAATGGAAATATTTATTTAATGTTTTAGAGAAATTTGGCTTTGGTGCTAATTTTAATAATTGGATTAAAATGATATCTAAAGCTCCTATTGCTACTGTTGTCACTAACAATTGTAGGTCTCCTCTTTTTCAGCTTTCATGGGGGATAAGGCAAGGCTGTCCATTAAGTCCTTTGTTATTTAATTTATTATTAGAACCCCTTGCTATTGCTCTTCGTGAGGCTAAAAATATCCATGGGATTTTTGTGAATGAGACCATACATAAAATCTCTCCTTACACTGACGATTTATTGGTTTATATATCTAATCCTGACGAATCTATTCCTGCCTTGCTAAAATTATTTAATGAATTTGGAGATTTTTCAGGATATAAAATAAATTTCAGTAAGAGTGAATTGTTTCCTTTAAATGATTCTGTCTCTATATATGATAATTCTCCTTTTAAAGTCACGGATTCTTTTAGATATTTAGGTATTATAATTACTGAAAATATAAGGATCTTTATAAAGCCAACTTTGTTCCTTTAGTAGACTCTATGAAGTATTTATTTAGTAGATGGAGTCCACTTACATTTTCACTTGTTGGTCATATTCATATAGTTAAAATGATTATTTTACCAAAATTTTTATATTTATTTCAGAATATCCCTGTTTTTTTGACTAGGAAATTTTTTGATCGGATTGATTCTATTATTTTATCTTTTATTTGGAATAATAAAAGACAAGAATTAGTAAATGTCACTTACAAAAATTGAAAAAGGATGGAGGTCTTGCTTTGCCTAATCTAAGAATGTATTAGTGGGCTGTTAATGTGCGATACATGTCCTTTTGGTTATATTGGGTTGATAAGAGTGATCAGCCAATTTGGGTAGACCTGGAACTGAAAGTTGTAAAGCAGTTTTATTTAACCTCATTACTGGGAGCTGCTTTACCTATACAATTAGCTGAAGTTGCTAATTTAAACCTATATTCTGTGATTAAGTATTCTTTTCAAATTTGGCTCCAGTTCCGCAATTTTTTTAATCTTAAAAAATTTAAACTTTGTAGTTTAATTTATCGAAATTACTTTTTTAAGCCTTCTTTGAGTGATCCAGTTTTTTTACTTTGGAAAAATAAAGGTACTAATTCTTTTTTGGATTTATTTAAAGAAGATAGATTGATGTCTTTTGAACAATTAATTGATAAATATTCTCTTTCATACTCACACTTTCTGCAATACCTTCAACTTAAGACATTTTTTACAATAATATTTAAGTAATTTTCCTTACATATTGGAGGCTGACCTGTTAGATATTATTACGAGTATGAACCCTTCGATCAAGGGTTCTATTGGAAGAATTTATAATTTATTATTACAATGGGATAAGCGTCCTTTAGTTAAGATTAAACAAGATTGGGAAAAGGAACTCAATCTGACTTTTATGACGGAGGATTGGACATGGATTTTGAAGTTGGTTAACTCTTCTTCAATTTGTGCTAGCCATTCATTGATCCAATTTAAAATTGTACATTGTTATCATTTGACGAAGGAGAGACTTTCTAAAATGTTTTCTAACGTTGATAGTTATTGCAATAGATGTAAATCTGAGATAGCTACAGTGACACATATGTTTTGGTCTTGTTCTATATTGGAACAGTTCTGGAAGTCAGTTTTTTCAACAACTTCTAAAGCACTTAAAACTAATCTACAACCTAATAAATTAACTGTGCTTTTTGGAGTAATTCCTCAAAACATTCATGGTATTTCTGTGTCTGACCAACATGTTATTGCATTTGTTACATTGATAGCTAGGAGGGCCATTTTGTTGAAGTGGAAGGATACATCAGCTCCCACTTTGTCACAATGGTTCTCTCAAGTGATGCTAGGTCTTAGCCTGGAGAAAATTAGAAGTCCAACCTTTGAACCTTTATTTGATTTTGAGAAAAGATGGGGCTCATTTGCTTGTTTTTATCATTTGAGCTAATTGATAGATTTTTTCCATGATCTAATTGTAAATTTTTTGGTACATTTTCTTTTCTTGCTGGCGGTTTGATGTTTATTTTTAGAAGCTTTTTGTATGACACATGGCTGCGGGGTTGTACACCTAATGGGTTTTTTTTGTTATCACAATTTTTAAAAAATCTTTAAGATAATGTCTTTTTTGAGACAATGTAAGTGTTGTTACTTCAATGTACTCGTGATATTTCTTTTGTATAATATAACAATAAAAAGATTCAAAAAGAGAAAAAGAAAGGAATATTTAGGTCCTGAGTTGATGGGCACAAATGAGCTACGAGGGCATACACCACATGTTCAGTACTTGTATTGGACATTGACAGAAAATAAGAAAGCGATAAAATAGTGGACCAATAGAAAATACTAACATTCTCCTGCTAATGCAGATGCATGGATGACCACAAAGGCTATCAGCTTTTGGGGAACTGAGCTGTGTGCATGCTTTAAGGAGTCATCTAAGTCAAAAACCTGCACATAAACTCTGTTAAATGAATTATTCATTTACAAACTGGATCTGAGTAGCCTAGATCAAATACCTAGGGCTACTGAGAAACTTTTGTTTTATTTCTCCAGGCATTGGTCAATGGCACTCCTCTCCGGAATAATGTTGAATGATGATGTAACTGCTGAAGCTGATTGGTGCCCTTTGTACAGTATGTCATTTTGGACAGCGGTAAAATTGGGACAAACTATTTCAGATCTTGTTCAGACTAATCAACTCTGAGGAATGGAAAGCAATATTCAAGGACAAGTTGCAAATGACTATGGACAGAATGATCACCCACGTAAACAGGAAATGAATTCTTTGAGTAATTGCTGTAGTTCTGTTCAGAATCAAATTTAGAGAGAGATACATATGAGCTGAAGTTATAATTAAGAGTTGAAGTCATATGAGTTTTTAGGGCAGAGAAGACATCAGTGCACGGTATTTAGGATTTTTTTAACCTTGTAATGTTTTTACGCTTTCCTTTAATTTTTATTTTATGCTCATGTTCATATATTATGTATATACAGTGAATGCTGCTTAATTGGGTGATCAGTTAATTGGGGCAGCCACTTACTTGGGACAAGTTTTAAAGAACAAAAACTAATTGAGAAAATAGCCAGAATTCCTTTTGTTTATTTGGAATTCTGCTGAGTAATTGGGACAGGAGACTGTTGTCAAACATTTTCAACCTAGCGTTAGTCATGTGCACTTTTGTGGCTGTTAGACGCTACACTGCATTTAGACGGAAGAATTTTTAAGAGTTGTCCCAAATAAGCTGTCCTGACTAACCAATGGCCCAACTAAAAGAAAATCCAATGTATTTCTAAGCTTTCTTCATTCTAATAAATGATCACTGAGCTGAAACATAAAATCTGCTTTTCTCCCCAGAGACGTTACCAAGGTATTATTTCTAGTATTTTCTATTTGTATTTCAGATTTTCAGAATCTGTAGTTTTTTTTGTTTTAGTCATGAAGCCATATGAACTCTGCATTGTCATCAGTATATAATCACCAATGCAAGTATATCAATAGCAGTCTTCAACACAGGGAGACAGTCACACTGAGGAGAGGCGAAGCAAGTTTGTGCTATCAGACAACAAGCAATAAAGTTTGAGTCTCCACGATCTTCAACATATTCAAACAACCCTATCCAAATCTCATCAGTTCAGCTGGTGTGGTTCTTTTACAAAACCCTTTTTAATCACCAGAGATATTTAAACATTCACAATGAAAAATATTATATTACTAACTCAGTAAATCTATTATGTTCAAAGGCCCACATCTATATTTGTTTAAAACACTGTCAATTTCAAAAATTCATGTTTATATCAAACTTATTAAGGTCTATTTAAAGCATCAGGGTGATGGAATGGTTGACAAATCAAATGGGCTGCTTCATGCAGGATCACATACAACCACAAGTGTTGTTGAAGCTGCACTCATCCAGATAAGTGAGAAAATGCCAGACTCTTGACTTGCACTGCATTGATAGTGGAAAGGCTTTGGGAAAGTCAGAGTCATGTAGCATAGAATTAGCCATTCTGCACACCATGCCTGTGCCTACCAGTGAATATATAATCCTATACCCAATGACAAATATTTTCCAGCACATCTCAATGCCACCCTGTCAAATGTTGCCCTGATATGAAAGTCGATCACTGGTAGCTGCCTCTGCAATTCAGCTCTTTGTATTTGTTTCAATCAAGTCTGTGATGAGCAATGCTCCAGATTGTCTAGTGGATGCCAAGGTTGTGATTGTACTGGAACTCCTTGACAGAGGTGTGGTTTGTTCTGGAGTAAAGGTTTCCATTTCTGGCTGCTTTTTATCATCTGGTCCATTATCTGATATCATGTACGGTGAATTTAATTGGCCAAAAACTGTTCTGTTATGGTTGGGACCATGGAAGGAAGCTGAGATTGGTTGCTAATGCTTTAGTCTTATTTTTAAGACTCAAACGTTCAGCTCTGCTATAATTGAGAATGGGTATATTTTTGCTGACTTCTTCTCCCACTCGCAATTTGAATGCATTATAAATGTTCTCTTTTGGTGTGCACGAAAGCACCAATTTATGCATAACAACTACCAAAATAACATAATGCTAATGACTAGGCAAAACATTTTTTTAATAGTTAAAGATAGATATAGGCAAAGATAACTTCCTAGGTCTTCTTCAAAAAGAGTCAATGAGTGTGTATAATATTCAGTTGAGAAGGTAAATGAATCCCTGGTTTACTCTCTCATCTGAAAGATGACAGCTCCCACAATGCAGCACTCACTGAGCATTACACTGATTCATGAGCTGGGACTTGTATTACTTACACTTTGAGTGGGAGATGAAATGTCAATCTTTTTGAATTGAGGCCAAGAAACACAACCAAGTTATGTAAATTAAAATACAAGATGTAAATATATGATAAAAACCTCCATTGCTTTGCCATAGATTTCTCACTTTCCCCAGTTTTATAATTTGTACCTTGGTACCCTTGTTAAGCACTTAATAAAAAAAGAGGCTGTATTTGTATTTATAGCTATTTTAGACAAAAATTAGTGTGAAAATAACTTAGGGTTTTTACGTTTTGCTAAATTTTCATTCCCTCTATAAACAACAATGCTTAGTCCAGTTTAATTAGCGACATGAAAAAAACAGAAGCTACAATTATACTTAAGGAGCAAATTGCATGCAGGTAATGAACTTTTTACTAGTACAACATACACCTTCAAAGGTTTTTCATAATTAAGCAATTCTATAATAGTTACCTGGCAAAGCCAAGTCCAAAGTGCAAAACTTTAAACAGTCTACTAATTACTCCTGAAAATTTTGCTATATAAACTAATTTAGTTTTGTTTCACATGCAAGATATATTAAAATAGTAACTGTTTTGTTAATCTAGGCTACAAAAACTTTAGTTTTGACTATGTGAGTTTTTTTTTCTAAATCAATTACCTGCTTTTGCAGAAATTCAACACAAAATTCACCAGGAAAGAAAGAACCATACACACAGGTACAGATGCTTGCTTTGTAAGTTCCACAACAACACTAGCCTCTCGTCCTTCAGACTGCCAGTGAGTAAATTTGATTGGAGTTTCATCATATTTATCAATCATAAACAAAAGTTCGCATTTAGCAACAGTATCAAAAATTTCAGCAAAATCTGAGGTACTGACTTCTGACTCCAGTCCAGTGATGTGGTTTTCCTGGAAGATTTTAGTTTCCAGATCATGCAACTTTGACAGCATCACCTTGCGTTGATCATAGTGAATTAAGATAACATCTTCCTTGTTGTTCTTCTTACACTGTTGAACTACATGGCAGTCGAATACTGATTTGTTTTCTTTATCTTGTGTTAACTGGAACCACAGCTCATGAGGAAAGATGGAGCTCAGATCCTGCAGGAATTGATCAAGGTTTTCTTTTGGCTGAGAACTATAGCTGTTCCAGGATCCCAGCACCAAGACATCTACGGTAGTCACATTCTTAATCTGCTCGAGATACTGCTTAACTTGCCCTGGGATGAAAGGGTAGTGAATAATTGCAAGGACAACTGCAGCATTCTGCTCTGGAATCCAACGACCTAGCAGTAAGCCACTTTCTGCTTCTGGACAGCAGCTTGGAAAAAACACCTTGATGACCATGTTACGATTTCACAGATCCTTCGCTTTGTGTCTGTAAAATAATTCAAAGCACAAATATAGAAGTTGTTGAACTTGAAACATGAGTCCTCAATGTGTACACTAGACTTCAATAAACATTTCTGTTAAATGAAGGATATTCTATAATTGCCAAGGTTAAAATGCTGCGTTTGCTCATTGACGTATTTTCCAACACTGTACAAAAAGCCTACATCAATAATGCTGACGTTGAGCTTCAGGTTCCTAGATGTGAACATCACCAATAGCCTGCCATTGTCTAACCAAATGATGTCACTGTTACAAAGCTCACCAACACCTCTACTTCCTAATAAGGCTAAAGAAATTTAGCATATTCCTATTGACCTTCACAAATTTTAATCTAGGTTTACCAACCAAAGGAAGTGCAGTTGGAATTTATCAACCCACCACCTAGGCCATGCTCTTTTCTTGCTGTTGCCATCAGGTAGAAGGTACAAGAGCCTCAGGACTTACACCACCAGGTTCAAGAACAAAAGAGGATAACTACACTCACTTGCCCATCCATTGAGATGCTCCTACAACCAATGATCTCACTTTAAGGAATCTATAACTCGTTATCTCATGATCTCATTATTTATTGCTATTTATTTTTATTTGCATTTGTACAGTACGCTGTCTTCTGCACTCTGGTTGATCTTTCATTAATCCTGTTATAGTAACTATTCTGAGTATGCCCACAGGAAAATGAATCTCAGGGTTGTATATGGTAACATACATGCACTTCACTAATAAAATTGACACCATCTATACTTCTCACTATCTCAATAGAGCAGCCAGCATAATTAAAGATCCCAGACATTGTCTCTTATATTGTAAGACTATTAAATCCTTCCCTAGTATGATAGAGTAGACTCCTGACCTCACAATCTGCATTATGATCTTTCACCTTACTGTCAACCTACATTGCACTTTCTCTGTAGCTGTTACACTTTATTCTGCATTCTGTTATTGTTCTACCTTGTATTCCCTCAATGCACTGGAAAATGTATTGATCTGTATGAACAGTATTCAAGGAAAGCTTTTCACTGTACCTCGCTCGATACATGTGACAATAATAAACCAATTCCAATTTCAAGTTTTTAGATGGTAGAGAACATTTACACAATTACAGGTTTCCCCCGCATTCCGAAGGTAGAGCATTCCTATGAAACGATTCGTAAGCCTGAATGTTGTAAAGCGAAGAAGCAATTACCATTAATTTACATGGGAAAAATTATGTGAGCATTCACAGACCCAAAAATAACCTACCAAATCATGCCAAATAACACATAAAACCTAAAATAACAGTAACATATAGTAAAAGCAGGAATGATATGATGAATACACAGCCTATATAAAGTAGAAATACTTTTCTATAATCAATGCTTGCACTGTTCTCCGTAGCGAAAATCTCATGCAAGCGCCGTCGGTAAAAACACGGCGCAAATGCTCTCGGCAGAAACACTCTCTCCAGTGACTTTTAAGCTATGAAGCTGCCAAATCATATCAAATAACATGTAAAAATACACAGCCGATATAAAGTGTTTGTAGAAATAATATATCTACAGTGTAGTATTACATACGGGAATCGGGAAGACATCGAGCACACTGATGATGGTGTGTTAGGCTGAGTCGTCGGAGGTTGGGGTGGTGCAGTGGCCCCCACCCTCTGGGCAGCGAACCCATACCGATCCGCGAAGAATGCAGTGGTACAGTAGTAGCCGAGACGCACCCAGCACACCTTTAAGAAAAAAGTTGAAATAAACAAGCTAATTAATTAGGTGCCGTCTGGCATGTAAATGTCGGCCCAGATCAGAGGCGATGCAATCCGCAATTGCATCTGATCTGGGCCGACATTTACGTGATGGGTGGCACCTAATTAATTAACTTGTTTATTTTGGCTTTTTTTCTTAAAGATGTGCTGGGTGCGTCCCGGCTACCGCTGCACTCTTTGTGGATCGGTATCGGTTCACGGCCCGGGGGTTGGGGTGGTGGGACACTGGGGTGTCATCTCATCGATCAGGGCAGGCAGGTCATCTTCTTCTATGTCTGCCTGCCTCAATGTCGAAGGTCGAGGTTCGTTGTCTGCTGTGGCTGATGTGGAAGGCTTGCTTGACTGCTTAGCTTCGCGCATTTTTAGATCATACAGTTCTTTGTAAGGACTCAAACCATCCTGCAAATATGCCCTAAACCAACGTACCTTTTCAAAATTAAAGTCAAACTTTATCATTGCAACGAAAATCTCACGCAGTTGCTTCACGTTCAGTTCCTGGACGACTTCACTTTTGGTCCGTTTGCTACTGTATTCGGTTTTGATTGTTATCCTTTCCTCTTCCAATTGCATCAGCTCTTCATCTATCAATTCTTGGTCATGGGATGCCAAAGCCTCTTCAACATCATCTTCGTCAACTTCCACAAGCCAAACTCACGTTGTCTTTACTTCGTTCACCACGATCAAAACACTTAATTATGTCTAGTTTTACGCTAACACCGTTACGAGCTGTTTCAGGCTTTTCCGATACCTTAGAACTCATCTTGCAAACGGCTGCTCACAGGCACGTATTTAAGCAATGCCGGCTAGAATGCCGTTCCGAATCCGGGGGAAAGCGTGCTGCCTTTTTTCGTAACAGTGAAAACACCTTCTGTTAGCGAAAACAGGTAACCAATGTAGGTCTTTCGTAATAGTGAGGTTTCGTAAAGCGAACGTTCGAAAAGTGGGGGACACCTGCACCCTCAATGCCCAGGGAGGGAAAACCAGCCTGGGCAATTTGTTCCTGACAGCTACCTAATGATTCCTATGTACGTATGACAAAAATAACATTGGCTGTGAAGCCATGCCATCCAGCCAATGTCAAATAATCTGACAACTTTAGTCCTACAAGTCTTTCATATGAATTTAGTCCTAAATTCATGCTAGATGGGAAAGATTATTTCCCTGAAGACTTTCTCATTCCTTTTTTAAATGACCTTCCCTAGCCTGTATCCTTCTTATAAAAGGGATAACAAGGAGTTTTAGGGTTTGAAAACTAATACCTCTACTTTTTCAGAACCCTATAGAATTCAGCATGTTTCTGTTGACCATTTCAACTTTTACAGAATCATCATATCTATGCATCAGAACTTGGTATTGCAACTGCTCTAACCATGACTGCACAAATTTGTAGCCATTTGTGAATGTAGCCATGATACATGATGCATCAAGCCACCCAGTCCGGTTTCTAGTCATGAAAACCAGTTTCTCCTCCACTGACTCAATCTGCACTTCCCCCTGCCTCTGGAAGGCATAATCAAGGATCTCCCTGCCCATGTCTTTCAGTCATTCTCTCTTCTCTCCTGTCCAACCAAGCAGTAAATACAAAAGCTTGAAAGCTCATAACACCAGACTCAAGTAGAGCTTCTGTCCTGCTGCTACCATACCCTTGAATGGACCCCTCATAAACTAAAGGTGCACATATTCCGTAGCTACAACACTACATTGTGCATTCCATTGTTTTCACCTCAATATACTTAATTAATTAATTAATTGGCATCCATTAGTCTTGCGAGACCAAGGATCTGCGCCCGGAAAGTCTTCACTCTCCAGGACGCAGGCCTGGGCAAGGTTGTATGGAAGACCAGCAGTTGCCCATGCTGTAAGTCTCCCCTCTCTACGACACCAATGTTGTCCAAGGGAAGGGCATTAGCACCCATACAGCTTGGCACCAGTGTCGTCGCAGAGCAATGTGTGATTAAGTGCCTTTCTCAAGGACACAACACGTTCCCTCGGCTGGGGCTCGAACTCATGACCTTCAGGTAGCTAGTCCAATGCCTTAACCACTTGGCCATGTGCTCACACACAATATACTCACAACATATGTAATTCCATATGTACAGATGACACACAAAAATCTTTTTACTATCTTAGTGCATGTGACAATAGTAACCCAAAAGCACTATCAAATTCATATCTTTCCAGGCACTGCCTGACTTGCTGTGCGTTTCTGATTTTGAGTTTATTAAGCTTTCTTGTTTTAAAAGGTATCATCCACACTCCTGTTTCCTCCTAACCAGGCCAATCAATTCTTTGTACCAAATATTTATTTTTCTAAATCTAGAGATTAAGGTGTATAAGATCCATAGTGACATGTGCATTTGGATCCAAAATTGCCTTGCCTATATACATACATACATACACACACACGCCTTGGATGAAAATGTGTATGGGTGAGTTAGTAAATTTGTAAATGAAGCAATGATTGGTTTATAGATAGTATGACACAGTAAGACTGTCAAAGGGTACAGTGGGTTATGGATCCATTATAACTGGCTGGAGAAACAGCAGATAGAGTTTAACTTGGGCAAGCATGAGCTGATGTACTTTGGGAGATCAAACATAAAGGGAAAGTACACAGTTACTTGTAGTTTTTATGTACAGAGGATTTTTGAAGTCCAAGTCCATAGCTCCCTGGACGTGCCTGCACAAGTTTGTAGTGTGATAAAGGCGGCACTTAGAGTTGAGGCATTGAATTTAACAGTTATTTTTCTGCTTTATAGAACTCTGGTTTGGTTGCATCTGGGGTACTACATTTAATTCTGATGATCCCATGATAGGAAGAATATGGAGACTCTGAACAGGGTACAGAAAAGGTTTACCAGGACGCCGCCTGGATTAGCGAGCATGGACTAGAAGGAAGATTGAATAAAGTTGGGTTGCTTGCTCCATTGTAGCAGAGGCTGAGGGGAAACCAGGGGAGGTGGTGAAGGCAGATAAGATAATCATGCTTAAGAGGCTTTTAGATAGGTACAAAAATATGCAGGAAATGGAAGGACATGGGCTATGTGCAGGATGAAGGGAATAATTAAGTTAACATCCTGGGTAGAAAGACCCGTGTTTGTGCTGTACCATAATGTTCTGTATCTTCTTTCCCTTAACCTCTGACAGATCCACTTTCAGAAAAACTTTACAACTAACTTGTCACTTACTTATCACTCTCCGCTCACTGTTTTTTCTGCTGCAGCACATTCTCCTTGGATGTGTTCTTACTCTATTTGAGGTTCTGATTTACTTGACCTGGGATGAAATAGAAGTGTTGGCAAGCAAAGGTGCTTTCTCAAGGAAACACACAGACCACATCCCATTCATAACATCTGACACAGCATCATTTAGTATGCTGCGTGGATGCTGCAGAGAGTAGTGGACATAGCCCATCATGGGCTCATCCCTAAAAATATACACGTGAAGCACTGCAAAAAGGTAACATTAATTATCAAAGTTCATCTGAGTCACACCATCTTATTGCAGTTACCATCAAGTAGGAGTTTCAGAAACAGAAAGTTCTACACCTCCAGATGCTAGAACAACTACCTTCCTCCAATCGTAAACACGAGGAATTCTGCAGATGCTGGAAATTCAAGCAACACACATCGAAGTTGCTGGTGAAGGCAGCAGGCCAGGCAGCATCTCTAGGAAGAGGTACAGTCGACGTTTCGGGCTGAGACCCTTCGCCAGTCCCGACAAAGGGTCTCGGCCTGAAACGTCGACTGTACCTCTTCCTAGAGATGCTGCCTGGTCTGCTGCATTCACCAGCAACTTTGATGTGTGTTACCTTCCTTCAAGCATTCGGTTCTTGAACCAATTTGCACAACAGTAGCCACCATTTCAGTATAATAACTAATTTGTACTACCACGGACTCTATACTTACATTCTGATTGATATTTATTGGATGATTCTGTTTATGCTTTTTCTTGTGAATGTTGTTTCTTTGATGCAATGTACCTGTGATGCTAATAAAAATAAGTTTTTCACTGCATCTGTGTATACGCGTTCTTGTGCATATGACAATAAACCCGACTTAACTTACAAGATCACTGCACACCAGCCACATTGCCTCTCGTCTCCGTCTGCACCCGTTCCAAATTCAACTCAAGTAGTCTGGCCCTGTCAGACTGAGGGAGCAGCATTCCGCTGCCTTTGAAGGTCGAGTGAACCCGTCGTGTCCTCTCCACCCTTTTGGAGAGAGGTCGGTTGTTATGGAAACGGAGCGGCCCAAGCCGGGCGCTGCGAGACGCGCCGAGACATTAAGGCTGCTCTCAAGTAGATGACCAGCGATGGCGGCGATCAACGCCGGGTGTAGGTGTAGCAACACATCACTACCAGAAAGTCAGCAGCCGATTAGGTCAGACCAACGTCGCTAAAGCAGCCGCCACTAAGCAGTGCAACCCGAAACCAGCCCGGCTGGAACCACATGCCCAATTTTGAGGCCCGGGTAATGTCGAGCACATAGAAGGCGGTAGAGTTGCATCACCACAGTACGACCCGCAGGAACACCCACTGAGCTCTCCGAAGTGTAGTCATTCCGGCAGCGTACGGCAACGATTTACTCTTAGCAAGATCGCAAGAACAGCAAGACGATAATTCATGTTAATATATAACGTAGAAGGCCATTCGGCCCATCGAATAGAAATGAGCCGATGGGAGAATTCCGTGGTAAACTATTCGTCCCAGATTTATACTCATCTAAATGCATGAGACAAATTATAGTGGCAATTAACCTTCTCGTGCCTTTGGTATGTGAGAGGATAACCCACGAGGTTATAGAGAGAATATGGAAACTCATACACAGTGCCAAAGGTCAATATTAAGCCCATACAGTGTACATCATAACTGAGCCTTTCTATCCCAGGCAACTTCTCAGAGAATCTCCTCTGCAGAGGCAATTTCCAGTGGCATCATATCCTTCCTAGGGTGTTGTGACTAGAACTACAGATAATATCCAGCTGTGGCCTAGTCAGCATTTTATAAATTTGAACCAAGACCTTGCTCCTATACTGTATGCTTAGGAATTAAACAAACATTGTGTATACTTTCTTCCTTACCCTATCTACTTGTGCCACCAATTCAAAGGTTTTGTACACTTAAGTTCATTTGTTTTTGGACTGAGTGTGTGGTGTAGCGCTTTGCTATCTCCAAGAATGGTCTGGAAGACATGCATCCTCGGGGTGCAGCCCCGTGGCTGAACCAGTCCCTGGCAGATTTTGCCGATTGAGTCGTGGGAAATCAAAACATTGAGACAGCAGGCAGTGTGTTTGCTAATTGACGGCTGCTGTGGGAAGAAGGACCCTGTACTTGAGTGATTCCCTCCCCCCCCTTTAGGTAGAGAGTGAGAAGCAGTTGGTCCTTGAGATGGGGTGGGGTGGTGCTTGGAAAAGCAACATGGAAGATTGTAACATCTGAACAGTGACCTGCTGGTCTTCTGCTCTCGTTGTTACAGGAGCGACCTCTCCCTTGCTGGAGAGAGAAAGCTTGTCTGAAATACCAAAAGTGCTGGAGTGTGGACTGCAGTTTTGATGGACTCTGGATCAAGGTCTCTTTCAGGGGCTTTTGCTGTGCTAGCATGGTGGGGGGGTTGGTGCTTCAGCTGGCATGAGTTGGGGGGAAGGGGATTGTTGATGTTTTTGCTGCTGCCTCTGTGAAGGGTTGGGGAGGGGGGCTTTGGTGTTCTATCATTCATTCTATGGGGGCTCTTGTTTTGTGGATGTCTGTAAAGAGCACAAATTTCAGGTTGTATACTGTGTACATTCTCTGATATTAAATGAACCTAAATGAAATGAAATGAACTCTCATTCATGATAGATATTCTATCTGTATTATGTTATGGTACACACCCAACCACGCCAGTGTTTACACGCTCAGATTTTTCAGAGTATGGATAACTGACACAGTCCCTATAAAGATTCAGGCCTGCTCTGCTAATTGTGGCCATGTTTTGGTGCCACAATTTGGATAATGTATTTAAAGAGCACCTGAACTCAATTTGAATATTTAAAGAGCTCAATCATCAGCTCAACTTTGGTTCAGTCTGTGATTGCGTTTAGGATTTCTGTCTCACTTGGATTCTTGACCAGTCTCATCAGGTTGTTGTCTAGATTGTAGTCAGGAGCCCTTTACTCAGTTCAGTCTTGAAATCGTGTCTCAATTCCAGACATCCCACCCTGCAAAAACTCATTTCAGGGAGGTAGCACCATCAATTTGTGGAAGACTTCTGGGGGATTGTGGGACGTCTGCAATAGAGTAGCTCCTTAGCAGCTAGCCAGCTAGTTTAAATAACATTAGCTATGCTAATGAATGAATAACTCCTGTTAAACTCACCTCAACGTGTCTTTTACAGTCTTAACCCACCATGGGCAATAGAAAAGTCACTGTTGCAAACAGTGCAGCAAGCAACTCTGTCATTATTTTTGACCCCTATTAGGCAGGGGTACACTTCAGTGTAGTCTGGGGTGACATATGTTTCATATTTTCTTTTTTTGGAACACTCTCGCTCTTGCTCTTGCTCTTGCTCTCTCGCTCGTGGTCGCTCTCTCGTGCTTGCTTTCTCGCTCTTGCTCTTGCTCTCTTGTGGTCACTCACTCGCGCTCGCTCTCTCACGCTTGCTTTCTTGCTCTTGCGCTCACTCTCTCTTTCTCATGCATTCCCTCACGCTCACTCTCAAAAAAATCAATTTCCGGGACATTGTATATAATTTGCGGGCATCAGGGAGCCACTATTAATTTGCGGGAGACTCCCGGGACTTCCGGGAGAGGTGGGATGTCTGCAATTCTAGGCTCGGATTCTCCTGCACTTGGGTTCTTAACCATCCTCGAGGCCTCTCATCACATATTTAGACCCCAAAATGCATCCCCATACATGTATCAGGATTATATTCCATTTATTATTGCCCTGCCCAGCTAATCAATATCATTAGACTACCCTTCTCACTATCAATACCACCAGCTTTCATGCCATTTAGAAACACCCTGATATACCTCTTACATTTACATTTACATTGTTATCATATATAACAAAAGTAACAGTCTGAGTACTGATCTCTTTCACTTTTAACAAATCAATTTTTGAGCCATTTGGCCTTGTTACCTTGTTACTTTGTGTCCCATGGCCTCTAACCTTTGAATCAGCCTTCTGTGAGGGACCTTATCAAAGGTCTTACTGAAATGCATGTAAACTAGTTACTTTCAGTAAGTTATTCTTCAAAAAATAAAGTTAAATTAGCCAAGATTTCCCATCATCCCTGACCAATTCCTGCCTCTCCAAGTGTAGATTAATCCCATTTAACATCATTTTTTCCTATAATTTCCTAACTATTAATATTAGATGAACCGGCCTATAATAACTTGGATTATCCCCATTACCCTTCCTGAATAAAAGTACGACATCTGCTGTCATATGTGTTACTCATTTGAATTAGCACT
The DNA here is from genome assembly GCF_030028105.1 of Mobula birostris. NCBI lineage: Eukaryota > Metazoa > Chordata > Chondrichthyes > Myliobatiformes > Myliobatidae > Mobula > Mobula birostris. Next base: position 110,293,725 of record NC_092378.1, read on the forward strand.
ACCAATCACCATATTGCAATTAAAATGGAAAATGGAAAATGCTGGAAGCAGTCAGCAAGCCAGGTAACATTTGAATTGACTTTATTTCTTACATCCTTCACATACACGAGGAGTAAAAATCTTTACATTATCTCTCCATCTAAATGTGCAACGAGAAACCAAATTAACTTTTTAGGTTGTGGCTGCTTTATCAGAACAATCTCATTGTGCACCTCTTAGATGTAGATGTAGATGTAGAACACATTTAATGATGTAACATTGAGGAAAGCTCCTTCTCCTTCTGAGGATCAGGCACCCTCTTTGATTGCAGCTGAGTTGAGGAGGAACCTAACCAGTAAAAACCCATGCAATGCTGCGGGGCTGGACAACATACCTAGCGCTGATGGATTGTGCAGCTCAGCTAACAAAGGTCTTATCAGGCATCTTTAATATCTTTTTGATCAGTCCACTGTCCTTGTAGCCACCATCATTCTAGTTCCAAGAGAGTGACAGTAATTGGCCTAAACGATTACCGTCCAGAAACACTGACCAACAATCATAAAGTGCTTTGACCGGCTGGTAATGGATCATATAAAATTCCACCTTCCAACCATATTGGACCTTTTCAGTTTGCCTACTGCTCAAACCGGTCCACTGATTATGCCATAGCCTTGACCGTTCACTCTGTCCTGTCCCATCTAGAAAGTGATGCCTTATACCCCAGGATGTTGTTCGTCAACTTCAGCTTGACATTTAACACAATCACCCCTCAGAGGCTGTTGGGTAAACTGACCTCACTGGGATTCAACATCCCTCTCTTTAACTGGATCCTGGACTTCGTGATGGAAAGACCCCACTTGGTCCAAGTTGGCAACAACATCTTAAACGCCACCACACTGAGCACTGGTGCCACTCAGGGTTGTGTACTCAGCCCGCTGCTGTTCCCACTGCTGACTCACACTGCCATATCTGTCTCAATCTGCATCGTTTACTGATGACACAACAGCAGTTGGCCTCATCAGTAACAATGATGAATTGACATACAGAGAGGAGGTAGGGAGACTTGTCAAATGGTGTGGAGAACAACAACCTGAGTCTCATCATAGACAAGACAAAAGAGATGATTATGGGTTTCAGGAAGGCCCAGGTCGACCACTCTCCATTGAATATCAATGGCTCTGCTGTGGAGAGAGTGAAGAGCACAAAGTTCCTTTGTGTGTATATATGATAGACAATCTAACCTACACCCACAATACCTTTTCACTATTCAAGAAGGCACAGCAGCGTCTACAGTTTCTGAGGAGATTGGGGCATGCAAGGCTCCCCACCCCCATTCTAACAACTTTCTACAGGAGCACTACCGTGTGTCCTGTCTAGCTGCATCGTTGTGTGGTAGAGAAGCTGCAAGGCATCGGACCGCAGAACCCCACAGAGGATAGTAAAAGCCTTAGAGAGGATCACCGGGGTCTTCCCCCACCCCCGTCCCCATTTGTGACATTTACCCGGAGTGTTGCGGACAAAAGACCCAAAACATTGTCGAGGATCTCTACCACTCACCTCACAATCTCTTTGACCCACTATTGACAGGAAGCATCAGGACTAAGACTGCCAGACTGGGTCACAGCTTCTTCCCTCAGGCTGTGAGACTAATGAATACCCTGCCACCAGTGAGGTTTCATCACGAGGGGAGCAAACTGCTTACTGTTTATCTGTGCTTCACATTACATGCATTTTGACCAATTTTATTAACTTATTCATGGTAATATTTTGGTTTATGTGCTGTGTGTGATATATATTTTGTGGGTCCAGAGAGATGACAAGAACTTTGAACTTGAACTTGAAATGACAAATACTAAGCACAGCCTCAAGCAGAGATTTCACCTTCTCACACATAATTTCTATCCTACCTATTTCTTCTTCATTAATCTTTTTATGGGTTGAAAAGGCACCAAAAACATCTGAATGTATTGGCTGCCCATTGGTCTCCCAGGCATCAAATCCTGTGGTAACTGGAAATAGAATGAGTGCAGGAGAGCACAACAAATGGCTTATGTTTGAATAGGTGCTAGGTAACATTCAAACACAAGTTTTGTCTCAGATACATTTTACCACCGGGCCACAGGTTCTACATTGCAGCAAAAATCTAAAACAGTCTATGAATGCACATCTTTCGGAAGAAGCATGAGCACAGAATGACCCAGAAAATTCATCCAAGGTCTGTGTTGAGTCATAGTTTTCATAAACTACCAGATGCGCTTGAGAGAATATGAAGAATTCCAAGTTAACAAGTAATCTGTTTAGTGATATTGACCAGGACATTGTCGATAACTCCCTTGATCTTCTTCATTTCTGTACATGATTCAGAACACCACTGATTTGATTAAGCAAACTTCCCTCCGCAGATACTTCGTTTCAAGTGCAAATTATTTTTAAACATCTAGCGTATAAGTATATAAGGCATAAATATACTATCTGAACTGCATTTGTCTGAAATATATTGGACCAAAATGTACAGAAAATCTAATGACTATGCAAATTAATGTTGTAAAACACATATCATGGTGGAAGTTATTGAATTATTTGAACTGTAGTTATAGGATTTATAAATGTATTAGTATTTCCATGAACATCATGAAAAGCCTTTCCATTACTACTTATGAACCCCAGAAAAGAATGTAATAGCACAGGAACCCTATTAATAATACAATTGGAATGAAATAAAACATTTATGGTTCAAAAAGGGACAGTTGAAATTGCCAGGTTTCATTCTTGCAGATAATAAATTGTTCTTCAAGGTATTTAAAAGATAAAATATCACATTTTGTTTAATTTTCCTTAACATTCCTTACCTCCATCTCATTTTCCTTCCCCTCCCTTTCTGTACTTTACTTCATCTGAATTCTCCCTATTTCCATCTCCATCATTGTCCTGATTTCATTTTCTTTTCTCATTGGCTGAGAAATCGATTGTATTGTTGTACATCGAGGTCCTATGTTCACAGTTGCCCCTGTTCTAAGTTCGGATAAAGGCATTTGCAGTACAAGAATTTCTTGGTGAGAGTTTTGAAGGGGGAACTCCATTGAATGAAGTGAAATAATCCAATTCAGTCAAATCTTGGATCATTAGTGAATCGGAGAATTAAGTATCTAAGTCAGATTGACATCCGAGGGTAAGATCACCAACCTAATCCAGTTAGTTTAAACCTTTGACTGCCGGTAACTCGATTTCTTTTTCAGTGTTAACAACAGTCCACTATAACAAGACAAGTGCCACTACAGGCAGTCCCCGGGTTACGAATGTCTGACTTACGGACAACTCGTACTTACGAACGGACTGCCATAAAGCCTATTATATTAAAAATTCGAATTAAATACAATGGTTCGTAATAATGAACGCATGCACTACTTTGTGACGCTCATGAAAACATTGCGTGGCTTCAGCGCTTCGTTGGCTCGAGGAAGAAGAACGCCGTCTGCCATTTTAAGTCAGATCACGTTGCCGTTAACACTGTGTTGAGTGTGTAACTTTGTATTTGGCTTAAATTTTTCTCTTATTCACACTTGTAACCATGCCTCCAAAGCGTAAATCTGATGCAAGTGCTGGTGATGTATCAAATGAAAGGAAAACAATCATGATTGAAAATAATAAAGCGATCGGAAAGAGGTGAAATGCCATTCGTCATTGGAAAAGCGTTAGGCTACAGTCGGTTAACGATCGGAACAATTTTAAAGGATAAAGTAATGATAGCATTTGAGGAAGAAGACTGGGACCTAAAAACTCCAGAACTGAAAAAGTTTTTGACGAAAGAGTTAGCTGAAGCCTTTTGTCTCATTGAAGCAGGGATGGCAAAGTTACAGGAGCAAGATCCTAATACAGAGAGGATTACCAAAGTTTACCGTACAGTTACCGAGGGCCTCAGCCGCTACAAGGCCATTTATGATGAGAAAAAGAAAAGCTCTGCATGGAATGGTAAAATATATACTATATATTAAGACAAACATTTGACTAACTGACGCTAAATAAGAACCATATGTACCTGTTCCGACTTACCTAGAAATTCAACTTAAAGACAGACTTAGGAATGGATCTCGTTCGTAACCTGGGGACTGCCTGTATTGAAATTTTCATCCTCAGAAAGTAATGTGCTGGAAAGTTAACTGACTCTAAATTATATTAACTTAAGGTGTAAGAATATTACTAAGGTGAGATTTAATTTAGTAGTTGGTATGGGCTCATAAATTATCATTGATTATCCACTATAGTTTAATGAAGTAGGGTTTGAGAAATACTTCAAATACTGCATTGATCCTGTTATGTAGCAAAAATATCTCATTACAAAAGGAGACAAGTTTAAGATTATATATCATTCAGAACATTCTTACTGTGTAGATGTTTGTTTTGGACATATTGACTAAAGACGATGATATAAAAATTGGAATGTAAAATTACCTTTAGTGACTGAAGGAAGCTGAGTCTGAAAATGCATCTGAAGTCAACAAGCACGTATCTGGTCAGCAAATTGTCTCCGTATCTCTTTTTAATACAAGGGTTAGTGCTGACAGTAGATAGAAAGGGTGGAATTTTGTGTGTGGAATGGCTAATGAAATTCTACACAAGATAACAAAGTTGTATTACCAGACACTGGGTCTTTATGAATTCTGGATATAATCATTTATATTCTTTTGTGCTTTATGCATGGAGACTCTGTTTTTTGTGCAATCTCTCTAACTATGATGAAAATATTTGCAGATTATTGAGTTTTGAGCTGGTTATTTGGTGCAGCGGTTAATATCATCGTTATGGGTGTGGACAAGGTCAGACTGATGATACTGGTTTTCAGCACCGCCCTTGTTACATAGACACTCAGTGTAAAAACAATATTATTTCAATGTAAATTTTTTACTCAGTAAAAAAACAATATTATTTCAATGTAAACATATTGGTGAAAATGTAGCTAGAAATTAGGAATAATATTCTTGCTAAAATGATATTCAACCTCATCAAAATGCTGAATAATTTTTCTGTTAAGGAATACATTATGTTTAATGTCTGAAAGGAATAATGTGCATTCAATAGGTTCTCTTCCAAATGAGTGAAAATGAAAGGAATGTTACTCCTGTATTGAAATGAAAATTGTACGTCCATTTGTATTTGTAAATCAATACTGCCACCTAATGGAATGTTCATCATACTGTAATGCATTAGCAAGAAGTTCTCCGAAGTACAATGCCTGCTGTTACTATAGAACATAGTGTTCTTGGTGCTGTGGATGTATATGAAGTGCTTTTGAAGTGAAGGCTGTCTCCCTATGTGGGTGAACATGACAGCCAGTTTGTGTACACCATGGTCGTGGAATAGATCATCAGTCAATCTGCCTTTATGGTGTTGGTTGAAAGACATGTTAGTCAGTTTTATGTTTTTCCCCTTCCCTCTTCCTTTCCTGAGAGAGTAGCTACTGGCCTGGGCTGCAAGTCCACAGGTAATAATCACCCCCATTTGAAGCTAAGCTACCGTGTCACTCTGGGGTGGGGGCATGATCGACAGCCCACTCTAGCTTTCCTAATGACCAGCGCTATTTATTGTTCTTGTGTTAAGATGCTTACGTGGGATTATGATGGGATGTTCAAGTTCATTTATTGTAGCATTTTAAGTTGGGTTATGCAGTTATCTGCATGTGTGTTTGTGGGTCACCCTGAATGTTACCGGGGTGTGTGATAATCAGCTCCCTCATCTGTATGTGACTGAGTGGGTTCTCCCCCTGGGTCATAGTGCTCGCCCTGTTTTTGTGCTTGTTGCAATAAAAATGGCTGTTGAATTAAATGAGTTTTTCACGTCTGTCATCATAGTGTCAGGACTGGGATTAGACATTGACGGTGAGAATGAAGAGCTACAATGCCAAATAGAATGCCTTAAGATCGGAGGAATAAGACCATAAGACATAGGAGCAGAATTAGGCCATTTGGCCCATCGAGTCTGCTCCGCCATTCAGTCATGGCTGATCCTTTTTTTTCTCCTCCTCAATCCCATTTCCCCCCTTTCTCCTTGTAACCTGTGATGCCATGTCCAATCAAGAACCTATCAACTTCTGCCTTAAATACACCCAACGACCTGGCCTCCACAGCTGCACGTGGCAACAAATTCCACAAATTCACCACCTTCTGGCTAAAGCAATTTCTCTGCATCTCTGTTTTGAATGGGCACCCCTCTATCCTGAGGCTGTGTCCTCTTGTCCTGGACTCTCCCACCATGGGAAACATCCTTTCCACATCTACTCTGTCTCGGCCTTTCAACATTCGAAAGGTTTCAATGAGATCGCCCCTCATCCTTCTGAATTCTAGAGAGTACAGACCCAGAGCCATCAAGTGTTCTCATATGATAACCCTTTCATTCCTGGAATCATCCTTGTGAACCTCCACTGGGCCCTTTCCAAGGCCAGCACATCCTTTCTGAGGTGAGGAGGTTCACAATACTCAAGGTGAGGCTTCACCAGTGCCTTATAAAGCCTCAGCATCACATCCCTGCTCTTGTATTCTAGACCTCTTGAAATAAATGCTGACATTGCATTTGCCTTCCTCACCACCGACTCAACCTTTTAGGGTGTTCTGCACAAGGACTCCCAAATCCCTTTCATCTTATATTTTTGGATTTTCTCCCTGCTTAGAAAATAGTCTGCACATTTATTTCTACTACCAAAGTGCATGACCATGCATTTTCCAACATTATATTTCATTTGACACTTTCTTGTCCATTTTCCTAATCTTTCTAAGTCATTCTGCATCCTACCTGTTTCCTCAACACTACCTTCCTCTCTACCGATCTTTGTTCTAAATCATTTATATACAGCATAAAAAGAAGTGGTCACTGGCAGCCAACCAGACAAAGATCCTTTTATTCCCACTCATTGCCTTCTTCCAATCAACCAATGCTCTAATCATGTTAGTAACTTTCCTGTAATACCAGGGGCTCTTAACTTGGTAAGCAGCCTCATGGCACCTTGTCAAAGGCCTTCTGAAAGTCCAAATATACAACATCCACTGCATCACCTTTATCTATCCTACTTGCAATCTCCTCAAAGAATTCCAACAGGTTCGTCAGGCAGAATTTTCCCTGAAGGAAACCATGCTGACTTTGTTCTACCTTGTCCTGTGTCACCAAATACTCCATCACTTCATCCTTAAAAATTGACTCTAACATCTTCCCAACCACTGCGGTCAGGCTAACTGGTCTATAATTTTCTTGCTGCTACCTTACTGAGTGACATTTACAGTTTCATAGTCCTCTGGCACTATGCCAGAGTCCAATGAATTTTGAAAGATCATTTCTAATGCTGCCACAATGTCTAATGCTACCTCTTTCAGAACCCTAGGGTGCAGTTCATCTGGCCCGGGTGACTTATGTACTTTATGTCTTTCATCTTTTTGAGCACCTTCTCCTTTCTGCATCCACTTCTCTTCCTTCACACACCACAACATCTGGCACACTGCTAGTGTCTTCCACTGTGAAGACTGATGCAAAATACTCTGTTAGTTCATCTGCCATCTCCTTGTCCCCCATTATTATTTCTCCTGCCTCATTTTCTAGTGGTCCTATATTCACTCTCATCTCTCTTTTATTATTTACATACTTGAAAAAACTTTTACTATCCGCTTTGATATTATTTGCTAGCTTGCTTTCATATTTCATCCTTTCCCTTCTAATGATTCTTTTAGTTGCTGTCTGTAGGTTTTTAAAAACTTCCAAATCCTCTGTCTTCCCACTAATTTTTGCTTTGTCGTATGCCCTCTCTTTTGTTTTTACATTAGCTTTGACTTCCCTTGTCAGCCACAGTTGTACTATATTGCCATTTGAGTATTTCTTCACTTTTGGAATACACATGTCCTGCACCTTCCTCATTTTTCCCAGAAATGCACACCACCGCTGCTCTGCTGACATCCCTGCCAGCAACTCCTTCCAATTTACTTTGGCCAACTCCTCTCTCATACCACTGTAATTTCCCTTACTCCACTGAAATACTGCTATGTCAGACTTCACTTTCTCCCCACCAAGTTTCAAGTTGAACTCAATCATATTGTGATTGGAGGAGGAGAAGATGGCGGCGCGACAGCAGCGCGCGCGGCCTCTCTGGTGAATGATATCTGTAATCTGTCAAGTAGGGGACCATGCACAATTCTGATTTGATGGAGACGGATGTGAGAGTACGGAGGAACATTTGGAAAACTTCTGAAATGCCCGCTTCACTGCTGCTGCTACTGTGTGGTAACTGGAATCTCTGGAGCTGAAGGCCCCGAATTCTCGGCTTTGCTTGTTTCAGCGGCCGGGGTGAGGTCGAAGGCGTTCGGCAGAGGATGGCGCTCGTGAGGCTGTATCGGAGAGGCTGGTCCGAAGCTCGGAGTTTTCGGATGGACGGACTCAGTGTTGGCTGTGGTCGGCTGCTTCCAAGGTATCGGCAAGTTGACGGTGCCTGGAGGTTTGTGGCAGGGAGTTTCTCTCTTTTGCCACCTGCTATCGGGGACTCGGGAGTCGATCGACTGGGGGACTTTGAGACTTTTTTTGACTGTGCCCATGGTTTGTTCTTCATCAAATTATGGTATTGCTTTGCACTGCTGTAATTATATGTTATAATTATGTGGTTCTGTCAGTGTTAGTCTTTGGTTTGTCCTGTTTTCTGTGATATCACTCCGGAGAACCGTTGTATCATTTCTTAATGCATGTATGCATTTCTAAATGACAACAAAAGAGGACTGAGCATTCTCATAATCTAATCTAATCACTGGCTTCTAAGGGTTCTTTTACCTTAAGCTCCCTAATTGCCTCCAGTTCATTACATAACGCCCAATCCAGTATAGCTGATCCCCTAGTAGGTTTAACAACAAACTGCTCTAAAAAGTCATTTCTTAGGCATTCAGCAAACTCACTCTCTTAAGATCCATTGCCAACCTGATTTTTCCAATCAACCTGCATGTTAAAATCTCCCAGGACTATCATAACGATATCGAGAGACGGAGCAGTATGTCTCCCCTGCACCCCCAGGCTGGGCCCTTGAGTGTGGAACTAGGAGGGAGGACCTAGAAACCTGGAGCATCGTGCCTTCCCAGGGAACCCCGACAGGTAAAGCGTACCTGGGCGCTCCAACCTGGGGGAGATGGCGGAGCACATCACCCGCCTCTGTCGCAACCCGCACCAGGGAATCCAAGAAGCCACAGCCATGGGAGGATGGGCAACATGGCAGGCAACACTGAAGCCGCCGGAGCAAGAGGAAAACCAATGGGCCTCAGCAATTCACACCTCAAGGTCCACCTTGCAGCTCCCCAGATACAATGGTCCCGGCCGTCTGAGGCCTTACCTGGCACAAGTCAAACTCTGCATGGCACAGCTGGTGGAGCTCCATTGAGACGGTGGTGCATCTTGCCCTGGCACTGGAGGATGATGCCCTGTGGACATCCTTGACCTAACACCGACTGAGCAGTGTGATTACAGGGCCCTCGTAGTGGTGTTTGAGGGAAGAAATGGGCAGCAGATGGCGCCATGTGGGAGAAAGCCTGGGGGCATTTGTGGCAGATCTTTGCCACTATGCTCAGTATGGCCATCCCCAGTTCCCTCCTGCGGCGCAGGAAGAGCTTGCCCTCCACGCCTTTGTGAAAGCATTGACACCGGAGTGCCTTCGGTAGCATGTTCGCCTGACATCACCATCATCACTGGCCGAGGCGGAGAGGGCAGAAGTAATTTTAGCCCCCCCAAGGTGTTCCAGCATTGCCCCGCACGCTGCAAGCCCGGGCTTGTGTAACCGAGGTGGAGGAGGAAACTGACAGAGAGGAACCCCTGAGACAGGTCCGACCAGTGCCGTGCCAGCCCCGCCGCATACCACAGAGTGATCTCTGCCACTGGTGTGATAGGGCAGGCCATTTGGCCCAGGACTGCCCCACACCAGCACCATGCCAGCACAGCCATAGGGAAACGCCGAGAGGGCGGTGCCTCTGGAGACCTCCAGCAAATCCCTTCCATTCTCGCGTTTGCAGGTGAGCCGTCTGGGTGAAGAGCAAGGCTTGCATGTGGACTGCGTGCTGGAGGGCATCAGATGCCGTGCGTTGGTGGACACGGGGTCAACCATCATCTGTTCGGATGTCCTCCCCAATACGGACCAGCCATCCCTGCCTGGCTGAACAATGATGGCAGTCCAGTTGGCTATGGTCACCAGTGACTGTGCAGCAGTGAGAGGGAAGAGGTGGCTGCATATCACAGTGAAGAAAAACACAGTGGAGCATGAGGTGTGGCTGGCTGACATCTGGGAGTCCTGCATCATTGGGCCTGGGCCTGCTGTCCCACTGGAGGACTGTGTGGATGTGCCAGGGGTAACACTCTACCTCAGCGCTGAAGCTGTGGTTCTCCGGTAGGGCGGCTCCAGGAAGCAGACCAGGTGGGCACAGCAACAACCACCACCGGTCTCACAGTGGCCTGCCACAGTACAGCATCCCCTGCAGCGGGTCAATGTAACACAGCAGAACCAGGGCAAGCACCGCTTCAAGTGGCAGCTGGTGGCGAGGTAGACCTCCCCATCATTGACCAGCAGCTGTGCAGAGAGCAGGCGAGCGATCCTGTTCTGGTCCAGGTGAGAGGATGGCTGAGCATGGGACGGTGACCTGTGTGAGTAGAGGCTCCTGCCCTGGATCCAGAGACCAACACCTTACACTCTCAGTGGGGAACACTGGAAGAGCGCAGCGGATTGCTGTTCCGGCGGTGGTAGTTTTCCAATGGTGACAGACATCTCCCGCAGCTGGCGGTCCCCCGGGGACTCTGTGCCACGATGCCGCGATTGGTGGACAGTCCGGTGGGGGGCCGACCATTTCGGGGTCACAAAGCTATGGGAATGCTTCTGCTGGGCCGGGTACAGGCAGGATGTGAAGCTGTTCATGCACTGCTGCGATGCTTGCCTGTCCCAGAAGATGGCGGGCCAACAGTCCGGGGTGCCAATGCAGCGGTACATGGTGGGGGCCCCAGAATGGGTCTACTGCCCGTCCTGGAAGAAGGGGCTATCCCCCGAGATGAGAAGCCGTGGGAAGGGGGCCTGGAGAGGTGCTGAACCGCATCTCTGACATGGTATACCGGGTGCGGTTGCCTGAGTGGCGGAAGGCAGTCGTGCTTCACCGGGACTGGCTGGCACCGTATCGGCCCCTGGCCACCAACAACCCAGCAAGGCTGAAGGAAGGGAGTGACACTCTGGGAGCCCTGCCTCTTACCTCACCAAACAGTGCTTCCTTTGGGGGTCTCCATTAACTACCCAGTGCCCCAAGTGGCAGCACCTGGACTCTTGGACTTTGCTGTGGACTCTGTAATTGCTGGGGATAGCTGACCCCACAGGTGGGGGCAGTGTGGCATTCTGGTGTGGGGGGGCATGGTTGACAGCCAGCCACAGCTTTCCTAATGACCAGCACTAATTATTGTTCCAGTGTTAAAAGGCTTTTGTGGGATTATGGTGGGATGTTCAAGTTCATTTATCGTTACATTTTAGCTTGGGTTATACAGTTATCTGTATGTGTGTTTGTGGGTCACCCTGACTGTAACCAGGGTGTGTGATAATCAGCTTCCCCATCTGTTTGTGACTGAGACCAGCCCAATTTTTGATTGCCACTTACACTCCCAGCAAGAGAGTGGTTAGACTTCAAATGCTGGTAGATATTCTATTAGGTAAATTGTTTTGATGACAATTGTAGGATAGTTCCTATTGCTTTAAAGCGACACTAAAATGGCAGGCAAAAATATGAAGTGCATATTTATTGGTCGGTTTGCCTTTATACCCACTACTTTAATTAATGTATCAGAAAAGATATTCACATGATTCATTCATAAGCATTACTCTAAAATTGACTATCAGGAATCCCCTTTCCCAAAACTTATTTACTGATGGAGTACTTACTGAGATTGATCCTGTTCATGAAATATTAATCACTGGTTCTTTTGATGTTTAATACCAATGCAGTGAAAAAATATAGTAATTGCAAAGTATATTTTTATTATAATATCACTTTGCATAGAATCGTCGTGGTACAGAAGAAACCCATTCAGTCATCATGGCTATTTTGGCATTTTAAAAAATGTTCATGACACAACATGCAAAATTATGTGTCTAGATGATCGTGCATTGAGAATTAAGTTAACTTACTGATTCAGACCAATGAGGGGAGAGAATTGGGAAGTACAGTGTATTTAAGAGCATTTTAAGTTTGGTTGTTGGAAGTATTACAAGAATTATAAATTGTAATTGGCTATTTGCAAAACCATTACTCATGCAGAGAAAATGATAGAATTGTTGATTGCCAGATTGGCATTGATATTTAGTTTTATGAGATTTAGTTCAGATATTAAAAATTGTGTCTCAATTATGTGTATTTTAATCCCAAATTGGCTTTTAATATGGTTTGCTTGGGATTGGAAAATGGACGTGGACTTGGAAAAAAAGCTTGTGTTTCCCCCAGACATTGCGGCTACAACACTCTGGCCAGACATGGTCCTGCGGTCCACAGCAGCCAAGCTGGCATATGTTGTGGAATTGACAGTACCATGGGAAGATGATGTCGAAGAAGCTTATGAGAGGGAAAAGACCAAGTACTCTGAACTGGCAACTGAAGCTGTCCAGAATGGCTGGAAGACCAAGATTTTCCCTGTAGAAGTGGGATGCTCGGGATCGTTGCTACATCTACGACCAGTCTATTGAAGAAGTTGGGGGTGAGGGGTTACTCCCTCCAACAAACAATTAAGTCCTTGTCAAATGCAGCAGAAGAAAGCAGCAACTGGATTTGGATTAAAAGGAAAGACAACAACTGGGCTGCGAGACGCATACATAAGGCTCCTTTTCATTGACTACAGCTCTGCGTTTAATACCATCATTCCAAATAAACTGATTCCTAAGCTCAGAACCTGGGCCTTAGCACTCAGATCTGCAGCTGGATCTTCAACTTCCTCACAGTCAGGACCCAGGCTGTAAAAATAGGGGACAAGCTCTCCTCTACAATCACTCTGAGCACTGGTGCCCCACAAGGCTGTGTACTCAGCCCCCTGCTGTACTCACTGTATACCTATGATTGTGTAGCCAAGTTTCCATCAAACTCAATATGTAAGTTTGCTGATGACAGGCTGTAATGATGAGTTTGAGTACAGAGAGAAAATTAAGAACCTGGTGGCATGATGCGAAGACAATAACCTATCCCTCAACATCAGGAGAGACGAAGGAATTGGTTGTTGACTTCAGAAGGAGTAGCGGACCGCATGACCTTATTTACATCAGTGGTGTGCAAGTGGAACAGGTCAAAAGCTTTAAGTTCCTCGGGGTCAATATCACAAATGACCTGACTTGGTCCAACTAAGCAGAGGTCACTGCGAAGAAGGCCCACCAGCGCCTTTACCTCCTGAGAAAACTAAAGAAATTTGGCCTGTCCCCTAAAACCCTCACTGATTTTTATAGATGCACCGTAGAAAGCATTCTTCTAGGGTGCATCACAACCTGGTATGGAAGTTGTCCTGTCTTGGAAGGAGCTGCAGAAGATCGTGAACACGGCGCAGCACATCACACAAACCAATCTTCCGTCCGTGGACTCACTTTACACCGTACGCTGTCGGAGCAGTGCTGCCAGGATAATCAAGGACATGACCCACCCAGCCAACAGACTTTTTGTCCCTCTTCCCTCCAGGAGAAGGTTCAGGAGCTTGAAGACTCATATGGCCAGATTTGGGAACAGCTTCTTTCCAACTGTGATAAGACTGCTGAACGGATCCTGACCTGGATCTGGGCCGTACCCTCCAAATATCCAGACCTGCCTCTCAGTTTTCTTGCACTACCTTACTTGCCATTTTTCTATTTTCTATTTATGATTTATAATTTAAGTTTTAATATTTACTAATTTTTACTATTTTTAATATTTTTAATATTTAATATTTGTAATCCAGGGAGTGTGAAGTGCAGAATCAAATATCTCTGTGATGATTGTATGTTCTAGTATCAATTGTTTGGTGACAATAAAGTATGAAGTATAAAGATGAAGACAGAAGGGTGTCGAACTGAGGGGGCTGTATCTGGGACGCCAGGTAGCACTGTTGAGCTCTCTGGAGACGTCGTGGGCTTATCAACGAAACGTTAAAGAAGGAGGGTGCCCACCTGATGACTCCGATGATGTACCTACCCTCCCTCCTTGTCACCACTCCAAGCCCACTGCCAACATCGGGAGTGCCGACTTACCATAGGGATTGAAACATCAAGTCCTAGTAGCTCTACTGAGAAAGTAGCTTTGAATATTTTACTATGTATGATGTATGTTTCTTCAAATTTCCAAGTAGATTATTCTGTTCATTATTTTCTCGCTGTTTTTATGAGAACAGTTAAGTGGTCTAATGTTTTGCTGAACCATAATATGGAGTTACTTTGAATTTGAAGACTTTTATACAGTTGTCTCCAGTATCCACAGCAAACACTTGACCATTGCTCGAGCAGGTCAAAGTTATAGGCTTTTTGAGGCCTTCAGACACAATACATATGTGAGATCCATTCTTTGGAAAAAGCATTACATTTCGTTTCTGCTCATCTGCTACCATGACGTTCCCTTTGATATTGGCGCATATCCCAGCAGGATTACCAAATGACTGAAGATATTTTAGGCCAATTGAATGCGTGGATTTTAAGTTTCTTCCATACACCTTAGCAACATTATACTCTTCACTCACTGCTATTCTCTCATCATATGTTGGACACATGTATCTGGCCTCCCTTAGACCTGTGATAGTTCGTGCTTTCAGCAGCCTGAAGACATGATCAATAGCAAAAATACGAACTTTGCCCACTGTATAATCAGCCACCAAGAGCTTTCCAGAAGGGTCTATATCTATACCTTTAGGACAATCAATTTCCCCAATATTTATCCATTCACCTTCGGAGAAATTTGAATGTGGATTGAAGATTCAAACAGCTCCACCCATCATATCAGTAGCTGCCACCACCACACTCCTACTAAGAGTTATGTCTTCTGGTAGGAAAGGCTTTTTACTTCTTCCCTGGTTCTGAATGCAGTACAGTGATTTTAATACTTGACCAGACTGCGTCAATACATAGACCCATGATGAGCTGATACTAACAATATAAATAGTACCATCCAGATAAAAATGGGTACCACTTAAATCATTAGAATTATCACCATATGGGTTTGCAATTTTATACAGGACCTCATTTTGACAAAATTGAGCAAGATTTCCAGTATTCTTAATACCTTGGCGTATTTGTGATGCTTCCTGTGATAGATGATACAAGTGCTGCACTGTTACCATACCTAATCCTCTGTGACAATTTAGCAGTGGGCCTGTCTTTTGCAGAATGTCCCCCGACTTCACTTGTAGGTTATGCATTATTCTCACTAGTTTTTCTTTGAGTTTTGAGGCTTTGAATGAGTCCATTATTATTGATCTGTTTCATACCTGAAAAATAAAAAAAAGCTGTTTTGGTTTGCTTATATTTAAAAATGTCTGTAGGAACTGACATGATAAACTATTCTATAGCTGTGCAAATTGCTTAATATAACATTTATTAAAATATTTGACTCTGTATTTACTACTTTTTCAAAAGGTATTTTTAGACAATCCAGTACTAGGCTTCTGCTGATCAATATCCTTGATTAGAAACTGAAAATGCCTGAAAAACTCAGCTGGTTAGGCTGTATCTGTAGAAAAAGAAACAGTCAATATTTTGGCTATTTCATCAGAACTGAAAACGCTGTATGACGACACAAAGGACTTCAGACACTGGAACGTGGAGCAAAGTCAGCCATTTGTTTGCGTCCACTGATGTTGTTTGACTTGGTGAGTTCTTCTGGCAGCTTGTTTTTTGTAAACTTTGTAATCTCTCTGGTGTGTCTTGGAAAGGATCACTTCCCTACGTTAGCTTACTCCAATATTTTTAATTTTTTTTCTTTTTTGAGATCTGCATCCTCTCCTCAACATAAAAAAGTGGTTTCCAAAACATATCCAACATATTTTGTTAAGACTACCATTTAAAGTAAATTCAAGTTTTTCACTGACGCAAGGGAGACAAAACAATTAAAATGGCGGCTTGGGAAGTTTTAGAAAGGTGAACAAAGCTCCCCATGAGGGACCCCTTGATGTGCCAAATAACTTTAGATACTATTCTTCTATAGTTGATACGATGTGGAATGGGGGCTATCATGGGAGCATGTCCCCACCCTTCTGCTTCTGCTTATCTGTGGTAGGACGGGCAACATTTGGGATTATAAACTGATGGTGGATATTTTGGTGCCCACTTTCTGGAGGCATTAAGCTCCAACATTTAGATTTATCTTACTATTTGCTCAAATCCAACCAAGCAGGCTTTACCTTCTAACTGAACATATCTGGCGTAACAAAATAGTAACAACACAGCAGATATTACTTACAGAATGGAACTCCAATGTTTCTGAGAGGAATGGACAATATGCAAGTATGCACTTGACATGTTGCAACAAATGTGCACTAAATGAAACAATCAGGGAGAGTGGTTTTGGATTTTTGTTGTTAGCGACAAGAAAACAGTTGCCAAAAAGGTTACATCCTGATTTATAACAGCAATGCCCAGTGTGCACCACTGCATTTCAAAGCAAACAAAACAAATTTTTAAATGGTTTCTTTAGTTACACAGCAATCAATGGAACATTGCAATAATATTTTCACATAGAGAAAAGGCTTGAATTTCTTACTTTGAGCAGGCTGTACTGATCTAATGAAGTAGTTCAGAGAATGATTCTTATTTCTGACTCTGAAATTCTGCAAGGGTACAGCTTTTGTAATGTCACATGGAGACCAAAGAAGTGGTGTAAGATGGACGTTCACCTACCTGCACTGTTCTTTTCCGGTTCCAATAGTCCCCTTGTAGTATTGGAGTCGTGTGGAATTTCAGAGACTAAATGCTTACCAAAATTTCTAAGGAAAAGTGCAGTTTTGGTTTGATGGACTCTTTCTGCTTTCAACATCATTTGAATATTTTAACTCTTATTTATTTTATTTGCATTTCAGTTCTATTGTAGCTTTAGTGTGCACGAGTTTGAACTAGCAATCTTTCCTTGGCTTTGATAGGTGAAATGACTGTGTGAGACAAGAGGGGACAATGGTTGCAGAATATTGCTGCAAGCAGTGACCTTTACTGCAATATGTGAGCACAGGTAAAAACATAACTAAGCTCCTACCTTCTGGGTGATCTTCACCTTTAATTGGATTTACTTGTGTCACAATTTATTCAAAAGATCTTTAAGAATCTGTCATTTTCTTCAAAACAGAAGCCTGTGGTTTAGTTTCATTTCTGAGGAACTTAAGGATTCTTTTATCCATTAGATTTGAAAATTAAAGGAGTTACGAGCATTTCTGTGATGAATTTTAATAAACCTCGAACAAGATATTTTTATTTCTACATCACTTTATTTCAAATACAGTGGTGGATATCGTTGGTGGCACAAATACTTCTTAAACTGATAATATATTTTAAATCCCTGCTTTACAATTTTTAAAGCTGGGAGAATATAATGATTTTCAGATTCTATAGTGCCTAAAAGGCACATTAAATGTATTCTGTGTGGAAGTTTTGTGCCAGTTTGTTTTGGAGTCATACACTGTAACATGGAAACAGATCCTTTGGTCCACTGAGTTCATGCTGATCACCAAACATGCATTTAGACTAATCTCACACTAATTCTTCTCACAATTGTAAAGTTATTTTTTGTAAATATTTTATGGGATACAATAAACCAGCATTGCATGGGAGAGTATACAGAAAGGTCCTTCCTTGTGGCTCCATCATGAATTAGGCTGTCAATTGCAAGGTGACCTGCAGAATAGAGTGGCAATTGGGAAGGTACGCGAGTTCAGACCGAGAGATGGGGGTGTAAGGGATTGAGCACTCAGTGATAGATATCTGAGGGAGTGGCAAAAGGTGTCAGGAGCACATGGGACATGGGGTGCAAAGGGGTGATTGGACAGGAACGAACGCCAGCAAAATTTGTTAAATACCCAACCAAAAACTATGAAAAATGGGAGCAGGGAGAAGCAATTTCCCTAAACTGGGACTAGTTAATGCTTGAGTGCAAAAGCATGACCTGAATATGTTGGAAAACAATAAATGGTTCTTTCTGTTTAGCAGACCATAAGTAGTGGGCTACTACAGGGGTTGGTGACAAAAGTGACAAGAATTGTTGGCAGGATTTCAGAAGGTGATGAGAAGGCATACGGAAGTGAGGTATATCAGCTGGTTGAGTGGTGTCACAGCAACAACCTTGCACTCAACATCGGTAGGACCAAAGAATTGACTGTGGACTTCAGAAGGGGTAAGATGAGGGAACACACACCGTCCTCATTGAGGGATTTCAAGGATCTATCCTGAGCCTAATATATCGATGCAGTTACAAAGAAGGCACAACAGCGGCTATATTTCATTAGGAGTTTAAGGAGATTTGGTATTCCCCAAAGACACTCACAAATTTCTACAGATATACTGTGGAGAGCATTCTAATTGGCTGCATCATTTTCTGGTATGGGGCAGGGGGAGCACTGCACAGGATTGAAATAAATTGCAGAATGTTGTAAACTCAGCTCCATCATGGGCACTAGCCTCCCCAGCATCTTGGACATCTTCAAGGAGGATGCCTGAAAAAAACAGCATCCATATTTAAGGACCCCCATCACCCTGGACATGCCCTCTTCTCATTGCTACCATCAGGAAGGATGTATCTGAAGGCAAGCACTCAATAATTCAGGAATAGCTTCTTCCCTTTTACCATAAGATTTCTGAATAGACATTGAACTCATGAACACTACCTCACTGCATTTTTTCTCTTTTTGCACCACTTATTTAACTTAACTTTTTAAATATATGTACTTACTGTAAT
Source organism: Mobula birostris (assembly GCF_030028105.1). Taxonomy (NCBI): domain Eukaryota; kingdom Metazoa; phylum Chordata; class Chondrichthyes; order Myliobatiformes; family Myliobatidae; genus Mobula; species Mobula birostris. The sequence goes on from NC_092378.1 coordinate 110,312,606, forward strand.
TTATAGTTATTATATGATGTATTGCAATGTACTGCTGCCACATAACAAATTTTACGACATGCCAGTAATATTAAACCTGATTCTGAAAAGTAAGACATGTCTGGAATGGCATATAAAGGGAGCATTAAAACAGCATAGTAGGTCACCCTAAGAGTGACCATTGTGAGTTGCTCTTTTTGAACTAAAAACATGAGACTTCAGTTGCAAAACAAGTTGTTAGGTTCCCTTTGTAATGCTGCCCCAACATGGACATATCATTAAATTGGAAACAGAAAGTTTGGTTGTAGCTCAGCTTTCTCAGGAGGGAACTATTACAATCAATCTGCTTACTCTGCTTTTCCCTGAGAGTTATTTTGCAAAGAGCGTAAACTATGAGGCTTATCTGATCCTTACCTAATGTGTTAGCTTGGAAATCTTAGCCTCTGTTTCTTTCCTCATGGTGAACTTCCAATGCCTGATGGTCAGCAAGTAGAGTGGAAACGGGGTGAGATCTACAAAAGGTAGTTCCATTCCCCACCTAAGCAATAAAACTGAAAACCTACCTTTATGATTGAAACCTATAGCTAGAGATTGCATCCCTCTCCCTATGGATCCAGAATTTTTAAAAAAAATGTGCAGCTTCCAGGAGAAGCTCCCAATTCCTATTGCTGCACTAATCACTGGGAAGGGCTAATCCACCTTAAAGGAACTCTCTTACGACAATTATTGAACAACTGTATAAGGAGAACAAAAGACTAGGAGAGTGGGGACATTGTTACCTCCTAGGAATATACGCAACACTGCATGTGATTGTCTTCTCCAACTAAGTCTTATGTCATGAGTGTCCTCATATCACAGTGTGTTGTTAGGTGACCTGCAGGCAGAGACCATTACATGCTGCTTTGATGTGCATTGAATTAAATAAAAGGCTGCAGTTGGTGAAGGAATAACCAATGATGAGTTATCCATCTAATAACCAGTTCCATTACCCCGAATATTAAAGACAGAGGTTGCCACATGCAAGACAAAAGTGTTACAGTAGAGATGCTTTTATTGGCACCTTTTCCTTGATCTGCATTTAGTATTTGCAAGTATTCACCTGGCTGTACTTCTACTCCCTGAGTATAGGCAGAGACTGAAGACTGCAGCACCAGTAGTGAGGACCAAGAAGGTATGGACAAGGGAAGCACAGAAGCGCTTACAGGACTGCTTTGAATTGGTGGACTGGACTGTATTCAGGGATTCATCTTCGAACCTGGATGAGTGTGCTGCAGTTGTTACCGACTTCATTAAAACCTGTGTGGATGAGTGTGTGCCTACAAAGACTTACTGTATATTCCCAAACCAAAAGCTGTGGATGAACCAGGAGGTATGTCGTCTGCTGAAGGCATCTGTGGCATTCTGTGGCATTCAAGTCTGGTGACTCAGGCCTGTACCAGAAAGCCAGGTATGATTTGCTGAGGGCTATTTCAAGGGTGAAGAGACAATTTCAAATGAGATTGGAGGTGACATCGGATGCACAACAATTCTGGCAGTGTTTGCAAGACATTACTTCCTACAAAGCAAAACCCAATAGCGTGAATGGCAGTGATGCTTCACTACCAGATGAACTCAACACCTTCTATGCACGCTTTGAAAGGGAGAATATAACTACAGCTGTTAAGATCCCTGCTGCACCTGATGACCCTGTGATCTCTGTCTCAGAAGCCGATGTTAGGCTGTCTTTAAAGAGAGTGACCCTTGCAAGGCAGAATATCCCAAATGAGCACCTGGTAAGACTTTGAAAACCTGTGCCAACCAACTGGTGGGAGTATTCAAGGACATTTTCAACCTTTCACTGCTACAGGCGGAAGTTCCCACTTTCTTCAGCAAGGCAACAACAATTATGGTAGTGCCTAAGAAGAATAATGTGAGCTGCCTTAATGACTATCGCCCAGTAGCACGCACATCTACAGTGATGAAATGCTTTGAGAGGTTGGTCATGGCTAGACTGAACCTCTCCCTCAGCAAGGACCTGGACCCATTGCAATTTGCCATTCGCCACAATAGGTCAAGGGCAGATGCAATTTCAATGGCTCTTCACATGGCTTTAGACCACCTGGGCAACACAAACACCTATGTCAGGATGCTGTTCATCGACTATAGCTCACCATTTAATACCATCATCCCCACAATCCTGACTGAGAAGTTGCAGAACCTAGGCCTCTGTACCTCCCTCTGCAATTGGATACTCGACTTCCTAACTGGAAGACCACAATCTGTGCGGATTGGTGATAACATATTCTCCACGCTGACGCTCAACATTGGTGCACCTCAGGGGTGAGTTCTTAGCCCATTGCTCTACTCTCTATATACACCTGACTGTGTGGCTAGGCATAGCTCAAATACCACCTATAAATTTGCTGATGATACAACCATTGTTGGTAGAATCTCAGGTGGTGATGAGAGGGTGTACAGGAGTGAGATATGCCAACTAGTGGAGTGGTGCCGCAGCAACAACCTGGCACTCAACGTCAGTAAGATGAAAGAGCTGACTGTGGACTTCAGGAATGGTAAGACAAAGGAACACATACCAATCCTCATAGAGGGACCAGAAATGGAGAGAGTGAGCAGTTTCAAGTTCTTGGATGTCAAGATCTCTGAAGATCAAACCTGGTCCCAACATATCAATGCAGTTATTAAGAAGGCAAGACAGTGGCTTTACTTCATTAGGAGTTTGAAGAGATTTGGTATGTCAACAAATACACTCAAACACTTCTATAGATGTACCGTGGAGAGCATTCTGACAGGCTGCATCACTGTCTGGTATGGAGGGGGGTGTGCTACTGTACAGGACTGAAAGAAACTGCAGAGGGTTGTAAATCTAGTCAGCTCCAACTTGGGTACTAGCCTGCAAAGTACCCAGGACATCTTCAAGGAGCGGTGCCTCAGAAAGGCAGCATTCTTTATTATGGACCTCCAGCACCCAGGGCATGCCCTTTTCTCACTGTTACCATCAGGTAGGAGCTACAGAATCCTGAAGGCACACACTCAGTGATTCAGGAACAGCTTCTTCCCCTCTGCCATCCGATTCCTAAATGGCCATTGAACCCTTGGACACTACCTCACTTTTTAAAATATATATGCACCATTTTTAATCTATTCAATATATGTATACTGTAACTAATTTATTTATTTATTTATTTATTATGAACTAATTTGTTTTTTTCCTCTATATTATGTATTGCATTGAACTGCTGATGCTAAGTTAACAAATTTCACATCACATGCCAGTGATAATAAACCTGATTCTGTATACTCAGTGAAGATCACAGGTTGCACCAAAAAGTTTCAGCATCTTAGCATCTTGTTGAAGGAAGGAAACAGATAATGTGTGATTTATGAGTCCATGACTGATGATGGGAAAACAAGTATCAGCTGTGCCAAGATAACTTACATGTGGTGGCGCTCTTTCCTGATGGTCACAATTTCACCCGTTAATGATTACCGGTAGGATCTCATTCAAGTAGTATCATTTACATGCCTATGAACATGGACATTAATGGACCCCAGTTTCTTGGCTTTGAAGTTTACCTCAGTCTAGTCCTGTCACAAATAAATTTTCTAACAGTGTACAGGGACTAGATCATGAAGACACATGGATGAGTTGGGCTGATAGCCCTGTTTCTATGCTGTATAACTCTGTGACTAAACGACATAGATATATAGATGCAGTGTATTGGTATGCCACTAGATGTAGCAGTAACCTAATTCAATCTACGCATTGGAACACTGCTCATTGAGCACATTTTGACATCTGATGATTTAATTTCTACATTCCACAGAGGTATAGAGCTAAACAGCTGGAAGTGAATAACTACGTTTTTATATGTTTTCTTTTGCATTAGTTACCAATCAGATCTATTAAATGGTTGCACCATTCTAACATTCAAGCAATTATTCAGATTCTGAACAAATAGATACAATTATCTACCTTGTAATATCCTCATTTCTTAGTGATTAGGGTGACATCTCTCTCTTTGTGATATTGGGTTGCATGATATCTGGAGCTCATCGTTCACAGTAATCCATAGGTCTAATAATTACTGTGGAGTACTGGGTATAGCATGTGAGAATCCGGTTTATATACTGTAGTGGATTATAGGTAATAATAGTGTCGTGATAGTTTGGTATTACTGCTACATCCTTATTTGGCTGTAATGTCGAAGAGGTATATTGCATTGAAACAAACATTTTGGTACTGCTTGTCCATGCAGATCAACTGAAACCAGTCCTGTATGGCTCTGCGTATTTTTTTATCCATGTAGCTGTCTAAATGTCTTTTAAACTTTGTAACTGTGCCTTCCTCTCCCATTTCCTCTGGCAGCTCTTTCCCGTACACAGGCAGATAGGACTGGCAACTCACCATCCTGTATGTGAAATCTTACCCCTGGTCTCCTTTACAAACCTCCCCTCTCACCTGAAACCTCTACTGTCTAGCTTTAGACCCCTCCAGCGTGGGAAAATATTGTGACCATACACCTTATGTGTACCTTTCATGATTTTATAAATCTCTGTAAGGTCACCCCTCAACCTCCTGTGCTCCAGGGTAAAAAGCTCTGGACCATCTAGTCTCTCTTCATAATTCAAGCTCTCCAGTCTCAGTAAAATTCTTATGAACCCTTCCAGCATACTTACCAGTATAATAGCATCCTTCCTATTGTGTGGCAACCTTAAATGCACAAAATCTTGGACAACCAATGGTGGCAAGTGCAAAGGATTAATGTCCTAGAAAGATCTAGCAGATATTTATTTCTCCCATGGTTCTGACTGAGAAGGGTTGAATAGTTTGGGCGGTGGTTGTGGAAGGTGTAGATTCTGCAGATGTTGTAAATTTTGAGCAACAGACACAACATACTGGAGGATCTCAGCAATTCAGGTTGCATTTATGGAGGCAAATCAGGCCTTGGTCTGAAATGTCAACTGTTTATTCTTTTCCATAGATGCTTCCTGATTTGCTGAGTTCCTTTAGCAGATAAATTGGACTTCTGTTTGTGTTATATTTAGGGGTGTTGCTTCAAGGACTAGTTCCTTTCAAAACTGAAGAATAGGGAAAGATATGTGGTGTAGTGTTGGTTGGTGGTGGGTTAATTGCAGGAGCTAATATGTTCTGTTGGTGATAGTAGTAAGTTGAGATTAACAACCAATATATCGTTTATTAGAATAAGTTGAATACATCTTAGTAAAGTTGATGGTTAATGAAGTTGAGAACTAATGCATTAGTGTATTTTCCCTAAATCTCTCAATCACTTAGACATTCATCCTCAGCATGGAATCTGATACATAGAGAATGGCAGATGTTTTGAGAATCCAAATAAAAATATAAGCAGCTGTAACCCATTACAGGCTTTGAAGATATTTCTGAGGTTTCCTTTCAGTGATGAAACCTATTCTTTTTAAATGATGTCTAAAGAGCATCACCATGTGACCATCAATGTATGCTTAGTTAATGTGATTATTCAGTAAAACATAACAATGCACAGGCAAGTTCACATCCGGTACATTTTAAGAGAAAACTTTTGCATTTTATTTATTGATTTTCTTGCAATAGTTTTGTGACTGCCGGGCAACTCTTACAGTCTTCAACAACATTTGCCTCGTCATACACGACATAATGCAGGTTGTGTTTTCCCTTATATCTTATCTCAGCTGCATGAACACCACTTCAGAGTAGCTTGTTTAAAAATAATCAGAACCAGATTTAATATCACTGGCATATGTCGTGAACCTTGTTGCCCTTGTGGCAGCAGTACATTGCAATAGACAATAAGAGAAAAAAAGTGTGTGTGTATATATATGTATAATAGTTAAATTAAACATATAGTGCAAAAATAGAATTAAAAAAGTAGTGAGGTAATGTTCATAGGTTCAATATCCATTCAGAAATCAGATGACAGAGGGGAAGAAGCTGTTCATGAAATGTTCAATGTGTGCCTTCAAGCTTCTGTACCTCCCCTCTGATAGAGCTGACTGAGTTTACAACATTCTGCAGCTTACTTCAATCCTGTGCAGTGCCCCCCCCCATCAAACCAGATGGTGATACAGCCAGTTAGAATGCTCTTCATGATATATCTGTAGAAATCTGTGAGTGTCTTTGGTGACATACCAAATGTCCTCAAACTCTTAATGAAATATATCCGCTGCCGTGCCTTCTTTGTAGCTGCATTGATGTGTTGGGTCCAGTTAGCTCCTCAGAGATATTGACACTTGAAGTTGCTCAGTCTTTCCACTTCTGATGCCTCTGTGAGGACTGGTGTGTGTTCCCTCATCTTATCCTTTTCTGAAGTCCACAAGCAGTTCTTTGGTCTTATTGACGTTGAGTGTGAGGTTGTTGCTGCGATACCACTCAAGTAGCTGATATATTTTGCTCCTGTACGCCCTTTCGTCACCATCTGAAATTCTGCCAACAATAGTTGTGTCATCAGCAAATTTATAGTGGGTGTAGAGAGTAGAACAGTGGGCTAAGCTAGTGCTGATTGTCAGCTAGGTGGAGATGTTATAAGTGCTGAGGCATGGCTAATAAACAGCATCCTGACATAGGTATTTGTATTGTCCATGTGATCCAAGGCTGTGTGAAAATCCAATGAGATCGCATCCACTGTAGACCTATTGTGGCGATAGGTAAATTGCACTGGGTCCAGGTCTTTGCTGAGGAAGGAGCTAATTCTAGCCATTACTAATCTCTCAAAGTGCGTCATCACTGTGGATGTGAGTGGTACTCGACAATAGTCATTAAGGCAGCTCACCCTGCTCTTCTTGGGCACAGGTATAATTGTTGCCCCTTTGAAGCAGGTCGGAACTTAGGGCTGTAACAATGAGAGACTGAAAATGACTTTGAAGACATTCCGCTATTTGGTTTGCACAGGTTTTCAGAGCACAGGTACTCCATCGGGGCCTGTCGTCTTGCGGAGGTTCACCCTCTTGAAAGACATCTTGGTGTTGGCCTCCAAGATAGAAATCATATGGTGCTGCAGGGATCCTCAGTTGTAATTTATTCTCCCTCTCAAAGCATGCATAAAAAGCGTGGAACTCATCTGGAAGTGAAGCATCACTCCATTCAGGATGTTAGGTTTTGCTTTGTAGGAAGTAATGGCCTGCAAACCTTGTCAAAGTTGATGTGCATCTGACTCTGCTGCCAACTTTGTCCGGAATTGTACTTTTGCTCTTGAGATAGCCCTCCATTTGTCGTACCTGGTTTTCTTGTACAGACCTGGATTGCCCGACTTTGAATGGCACAGATATAGTCTCCAGCAGACAATAAAACTCCTGGTTCGTCCACGTAGGTGTTCAGTGAATCGGTCTCCCAGTCTATGTCAGGTCTCACCAATATATAGAAGGCCGCACACCTACGCTCTGTCTGCCAGAAAAAACAGGATTTCCCAGTGGCCACATATTTTAATTCCATGTTCCATTCCTATTCCGATATGTCAATCCTTGACCTCCTCTACTGTCAAGATGAGGCCACACTCAGGTTGGAGGAACAACACCTTATATTCGGTCTGGGTAGCCTCCAACCTGATGGCATGAACATTGACTTCTCTAACTCCCGTTGATGCCCCTCTTCCCATTCTTACTCAACCCTTATTTGCTTATTATTTTTATTTTTTTCTCTCTCTGTCCCTCTCACAATAACTCCTTGCCTGCTCTCCATCTTCCTTTGGAGCTCCCCTCCCCCTTTCTTTCTCCCTAGGCCTCCTGTCCCATGATCCTTTCCCTTCTTCAGCCTTGTATCTCTTTTTCCAATCAACTTTCCAGCTCTTAACTCCATCTCTCCCCCTCCTGTCTTCTCCTATCATTTCAGATCTCCCCCTCCCCCTCCCACTTTCAAATATCTTACTAACTCTTCTTTAAGTTAGTCCTGACGAAGGGTCTCAGCCCGAAACGTCGACTGTACTTCTTCCTATGGATGCTGTCTGGCCTGCTGCGTTCCACCAGCATTTTGTGTGTGCTGCTTCCTTAGATGAACTTTTAAACCAGAGTGGAATCCACTTTTCCACTGTCTGAAAAGGGAACTGAGCCAGCGATCGAGTTCCATCGACTTTAAGTAGCGATCTATTTTTCCAAGATAATCCCCAAAACTTTGCATGTGCAACCAAATTTGTGCAATGTTTTGTTTTCATCTTTATTATTCAGATTTCCTACAGCTGAGTCACATTTAGCAGGTAAAAAGGAGAGGATTTTTTTTTGCATTCATGTAGTTTTGAAGTTTTAAAACAATCCATCCTTCAATGTTGAAAGTTAGCTAGTTCATGTTTCAGAAGAGAGCAATGGTTGGTTTTCAAACTGGAAATTGGATTTGACTGCAATACATTGCAAAAAAGGGAAGTGGGTATTCCTGTTTGTGTCTCTTGTCGAACTGGGTCACCTAACTAAAACAAATCTTGTAAGAGTTTGGAACGTTTGAATGGGAACCTTCCCAATTATCCATCTATTTAAGTTAATAAAAGAGAAAATCAGGTGGATTTATTCTTGGGTTAGCAGCCTTCACCGCTTGAAAGTTTTCCACTTACAGTGCTCACACAGTTCAAATAATCAAGACCCAGGAGCACAATAACCTGCAAATATCTTCTGTTTGAAATTCAGATGTAATGTAATATAAATATATCAAAATTCAGTCAAAATCAGAAGCAATTTTATGTTTTGAATCTTATTTTTGTGGAAGTTCCTGTATGTTTATCTGATTTTGCAGATCTGGATGAAACTAGAGATATATTTGTCAAAAGTGTCATTTCTCAAAATAGAGTTTTGAATGGTGATGTTGAGGTAGAAAAAGCCCTGCCCACAGAACAGTGGAGAGCAAATCTGTAATTTATTTTTTTTTTCTTCCTTCCCCTCTCAATCATCTCCTCTGTCTCTGCCACAGGATATGGACAAATTATATCCAGGGGTTTAAATGTACATATGCTTGAAGTTTTGCAGATTCTTGCAAAAGTTGTAGACTCAGTGGAATAAATCATGTTTCTTTAGCATACAGGATGTAATCCTTACATCTGGGCAGAAAGCTGGTGGGTCACAAAGAAATGACCATCTGGAAAGTGGAGTTGGGCATTTAGGGCCATTTCGAAACCCACTTCTCATTACCATTGAGAATCTTCCAGCTGAGCGCTAGAGATGGACAACCTGTGACACCTCACTACCTTAGAACCTTTAAAATCATGACACCCAGAGGGAGGTAAGCCCGGATTTGCAAGTGGGGATTTGTAGGATATGAGTGAAGAAGTGGAGTATGGTGAACAGGATGATGCTTGGGGTGTGGGGGGTGGGGGTGAGTATGGGGCAAGGAAATATTGTCGTGAGCTTACATAGGACTGGGCTACTGTAAACTTTAACTCCCACCTCCGCTAGCTCTACAAAGGTAAATCTTGACCTTTGCTAATTGGGGTCTAGTATTTTTTTAATGCTGATTTGTTGGTGCTACTAAAGCTGTTATGGTCTAGAAAGTTGCATAAAAACAAGATCTGTCAGGTTCAGTATTAAGGCAGTATAGCGACATAACTAGTATCGTTCAGACTCATACCTCCACTAGACTGGATTCGATCCGGAGCTCATAAGGATATGTGGGTTGATAGGCTAACTGGCCTCTGGAGTGTAGATGGGTGACAGAAATTGCTGTGATTTTAGAACATAGAACACTACATCACAGTATGGGCTCTTTGGTCCACAGTGTTGTGCTAACCTTTTAACCTATTCTAGGAACAATCTAGCCTTTTGCTCCTACAAAGCCCTCCATTTTTGGCCTGTCGACATATTGTGTCGGCAATGCTTCCTGGACACACCTAACAAATACCAGCCCATCTAAAAGTTTTGTACTAAGGAAGTGCCAATCAATATTTGGGAGGTCAAAGTCACCATGACAACAAACCTGTTATTTTTGCACTGTTCCAAAATCTGCCTCACATCTGATCCTCAATGTCTCTGCTGCTATTGGGAGAGAGGGTCAATAGAATAGCCACAGTATAGTGGTTTCTACCTTTCTTTTTCTGACTTTCGTTTGCAATGACTCGGTAGACGATCCCTCTATGATGTCCTCCCTTTTTGTGACACTATCCATAATTAGCAATGTCACTTCCCTTTCTCTTTTACTTCCCCCCCTAACCCTTTTGAAGAATATAAACCTCAGATCATTCAGCATCTATTCCTGACCTTGTGGCAGTCAGGTCTCTGTAATGGCCTTAACGTCTTAGTTCTATGTACTAACCTGTGCTCTAAGTTCACCATCCTTGTTCTTGTTCTTTATTGCATCAAAATAGACACACTTCAACCCTTCTCACTGACTGAAATTTTATCCAGCCAACTGCCTGTCCTTCCTCACAGTCTCATTACATGCTGCATCTACTTGTATACCAACAATACCCCATCCTCTGGTTCCTATTCCTCTGCCAAACTAGTTTAAACTCTCTCCAACAGGCCTAGCAACTTGTTCCAGAAAGAATGTCAATGATTCACTAATTTGAAACTCTGTCCTGCACCAATTCTTCAGCCGCACATTAATCAGCCTAATTATCCTGTTCTTGCCTTAGCTGGCATTTGGCACAGGGAACAATCCAGAAATTACTACCCTGCTTTTCAGCTTCCTTCCTAGCTCCCTATCGTTTCTTTTCAGGACCTCATCCCTTTTCTTACCTATGTCATTGGCCCCAATGTCTATATCAATACCTATGTCATTGGCCCCAATATCTATATCAATACCTATGTCATTGGCCCCAATGTCTATATCAATACCTATGTCATTGGCCCCAATATCTATATCAATACCTATGTCATTGGCCCCAATGTCTATATCAATACCTATGTCATTGGCCCCAATGTCTATATCAATACCTATGTCATTGGCCCCAATATCTATATCAATACCTATGTCATTGGCCCCAATGTCTATATCAATACCTATGTCATTGGCCCCAATATCTATATCAATACCTATGTCATTGGCCCCAATGTCTATATCAATACCTATGTCATTGGCCCCAATGTCTATATCAATACCTATGTCATTGGCCCCAATGTCTATATCAATACCTATGTCATTGGTCCCAATGTCTATATCAAAACCTATGTCATTGGCCCCAATGTCTATATCATTACCTATGTCATTGGCCCCAATGTCTATATCAATACCTATGTCATTGGTCCCAATGTCTATATCAAAACCTATGTCATTGGCCCCAATGTCTATATCAATACCTATGTCATTGGCCCCAATATCTATATCAAAATCTATGTCATTGGCCCCAATGTCTATATCAATACCTGTGTCATTGGTCCCAATATCTACTGCAATTTCTGGCTGCTCATCCCCCACCCCCGCCTTTAGAATGCTGTCGACCCGATCCGAGATGTCCTTGAACATGGCACCTAGGAGGCAATACATCATCCAGTTTTCTCTTTTATGTCCACAGAATCTCCTATCTGCTCCTATAACTATTGAATTCCCTGTCAGTCCTACACCCCTCTTCTCCCCTTTTCCAATCTGAGCCACAAAACCAGACTCTGTGCCAGAAACTTGGTCATTGTTGCTTTACCCTGTTATGTCATTTCCTTCTTCTGCGCGCTCCCCCCCCAACAGTATACAGATTTTGAGGGGACTGGCCACAGGGATAGTCTGTGCTGTCTGTCTATTTCCTGGCTCTCTCCTGTCCGTCTCCCAGCTACCTGAAACCTGTAACAGTGACAATGGGGCGCTGGGAACGGACCCAAATGCAAGACACAGACACTGAAGTACAAGGAACAGGACTTGACTGGAGTAGGGACGTGACAGGATGCAGACAAGGCGCAGGGACAAGAACGCAGACTTGGACTAGGGAAGGCGGGACCAGTATTAGAAACCATGGACTAGGAGACAAGGCTTCTACTCCGAGCCCGAGCTTGGAGACAGGCTGGGGTCTTTGCTGTTGAGGCTCAAGGCTGGGGCCTTAGATCTTGAGCTTGGCTGCAGGCTGGGGCCTTGGGTCTTGAGCTTGGTTTGGGATCTTCGAGGCTTGGGTTCTTGGAACTTGGCTTGGGATCTTCGAGGCTTGGGTTCTTGGAGGAACTCCTGGGAAGGGCGTGGAACTTCACCCCACGGAGGCAAGGGCAGGAAGGGACAGAACCAACCACAGGGTAATGGCAATTATGGCCTGGTTTACCCAATGGTGGCAAGGACAGAAAAGGAGCTCTATCCAGGGTGGCTCTGAGTCTCAGGGCAGCCAGCAACCTTGTCTGGCTACAGAAATGGCCAAATCCATACCACAATGACTGCTCCAACAAGTGACAACAAGGCTCCATGAAGCAGTGGTCCTCCAACAAGGCCTAGAGATCATGAATGGTTTCACTAGCCTTCCATCAGCAGGTTGCTCCAAGGGGTACTGACGAGACAAACCAGCAGCCCACACTCGACCCCAAGGCTACTTATATTCCAAGCCCCAAGATGGGAATCAGGTGCCTATGCTAAACTCAATCAAAACAAGGGACAGCTGGAAGACCTGGAGTCCTGAGTCCACGGACCAGACTGTGAACCAGAATGCGGACAACACGGACCGGACCATGACAGTAACTTAGTGGTGACTATAGCTCCTATCTAATGCCTCCTTATTTTCCTGTATGAGCCGAAAGTTTGTAAGGAGCTGCAGCTGGATGCACTTCATGTAGGTGTAGTTATCAGGTCTCCCAGAACTCCCACATCTGATATGAAGAACACACTACTGACCCTGGACCCATTCTCACTACTCTACTAAGCAGTGATAGACAAAGGAAGAAAGAAATTTACCAGAAACCTGCCTCTCCTTGCTGAAGCCTCTTGAGCCAAAGCCATTCTCATATTGTCCCACTCCAACTATGGCTGCTCTCACAATGGCCACTCTGCTTAAAATTAACTTCTTTTCATTAGCCCTTGCCAAACACCTAATTATCCAATGACCTCATGAGTGCTTAATGATCTGACTGGTCTAATTTTTTTCCAAAACTCGCGCTCAAAGTCCTCAGGCCAATGGCTCTGCTGATGTTGCCAACACTGAATAACCCAACTGGCCCTGCTGCTTCCTTTGATGTAAGCTTTTTTTTTATCAGTGTAATTTGAACAATTTTTAAGCCCTGATTCTCTACTATGGGGTTCTTGGTTGATGCTCTGCTAAAGACACTATTAAAATTGCAGTAATATTCTCATACACCCCTGGTTTACAGAAAGTCCTGAAGCTCCCATCTGTAGAAATTCATGCTACCCTAAAGAGAGTGAGATTAATGACTGGAGGTCGATGGACTAAATCCAGTAATTTAAGTGGTGGATTTAAGTTTGGTAAGCCACTTGGATTTTAGTTCCTGTTCTATTCGGACTCTGTTGAAAAAACAAAGGTAATAGAATTCTTTCTTTAAAGTTATTGCTCGATATAGATTCCAAACATTAATTCAGGAATCTTTCCAATACTTTTGACAAAGACAAATTAGGAACCAGATTTTTTAATACTGTTTGATTAAAGTACTTGATTGGTTAGAGGGAATTCTTTACTTAATCTTAGTGACATTTAGTCCTGCACATATTGCCTATGTAAGAGGTGAGATTTATCCTTTTGCTTTTATCTCTCCCTCTCTGAAAACAGTTTCTTGTACCGGATTACAGTTCTATAAGGTTACTTCCACCCTTCTGACTCTCTTTACATGTGCTCAGATAGCAGTGATGTTGAAAAATGCAGGGTATCTGAGCAGGAATTACTGAACAGCCAAAATGCATTCCGGAATTTGTTGAGGCTGAACCGGGTCAGATCAAAATATCCTGGATACCTTTTCTCATTTTCATCTGGAGAGTGGAAGCTAATGAGAACAGTTGTGCCTCCATCCTTCTTGAGAATGTCCTTCTTGGATGTTGCCATAAAAACTGAAGATAAAAACCCGCCTGATGAAAATCTAAATTAAATATTGAAGGTACTCAGCAAGCCAGACTGCGTCTACGACAACAGAAACTGTCAGTACTTTAGATCCATTTTCTTCCATCAGTCCTTCTCTTCCCCAAAGGTATGGTTTCACTCCACAGCTGCTGCATGCTGAATATGTCCAACATCTTACAATGCCATTTGGACAGGTAGTTAGATGAGAAAGGCATAGAGGGACATGGGACTAATCCAAGCAAATGGAAGTAGCGTACAGTCAGCATTGATGAGGTGGGTTGATAGAGCTTGCTTCTGTACTGTATAGTTGTATGGTTCCATGGTTCTATAGTTCTAAAGTGTTCTGTTTTAAACAAAATTGTCTGGAGACATTAAACTTTATTACAACATTTGAACCTCTATCCCATCAGGGGATAGGGAATTTGGAATATACTTGATTTTTCAAGCAAAAGTGTCCCGAATGATATATGTGGCCCATTACTGTAAAGTATATGTGCACATTGATGAAGTTACTACACCTGGATATTTAAACAAGAATCCACATCAAAAACATGTCTTTGGCTAATTGGCCCCTCATTACGGTATAATGACATCTTTCAAGCTGGGCCTGGGAAGAAAGAACAGTAGGAATACTGTTAGTTAACTTCATTTTGCTTAGTTTATACATATATCAACTAAAAAGAAAATGTACTGCAGGATAAAAATTAAGATCTCCGATTTATAACCAAAGAGTCAGAATAAGAATAAAGTTTATTATCATAGACATATGATGTGAAATTTGTTGTTTTATGGCAGCAGAACAGTGTAAGATGTAAAAAATTACAATAAATTACAATAAAAAATATAAAAACATACATGTATAGTGCAAAAAGAGAGCAAATTAGTGAGGTAGTGTTCATGAGTTCAGACTATTCAGAAGCTTTTCCTAAAACACTGAGTGTTTCATGAAACTATAAAATGATAACAACCATATGATAAACAGTAAAGCAAAGTGCACTGACTTAAATGAAAAGTGAAGCATGCCCTTTTCAAAGGAAATTATCCCAAGCTACTGGAAAGAATGAAAAAAAAAACCTGCAGAATCTATAATCTTACTTTGGAGATGTCAAGATTGGAAAGACTGTCTTTTCAAATCAAAGGTCAAGTTGAAATAAAACAAAACAAAATGTTGGAGATACTCAGCAGGTCAGGCAGTAATTGTGGAGAGAGAAAAACAATCTACGAAGATCAAGCCTAATTACAGGTAACTTATCTGAAATGTTGAAATTAGCTTCTGTTGTCATAGATGCTGAATGACTTGCTGTGTATCTCCACCTCTACTTTAGACTTTTATCTTTCACATTTTAAAAAATTTTGGTCGTTAATAACATTTGCCAATCATGGAAGCAGTTTAAAAAGTCCAAATATTAAACAAGTAATTAATAATATTATGGGAAATGAAGTAAATTGGAGTAAATCACAGGTAATGGTGACGTCTATTTGAAATTTCCACCTATCATCTCCCAGTTTCTCACTTCGTTCTTGCTCCCGCACCCACCTACCCTACTTGGCTTCACCAATCACCTTCCAGCTTATACTCCTTCCCCTTTTCCGCCTTCTTACTCTTGCTCATTCCCTCTTCCTTTCCAGTCCTGATGAAGGGTCTCAGCTTAAAATGTCAACCTTTATTCCTTTCCATAGATGCTGTCTGGACTGCTGAGTCCCTCCACCATTTTGTGTGAGTTTCCCTGGAGTTCTAGCATCTGCAGAATTCCTTGTGTTTGCATTCTGCATTGGAGCTTTAAGTAAGATAAAACTAAATGAAAGCTGCATCCATATAGTTTTCTGTATTTCTCTACAGAACACAAAGGTTTGCACTATGAATGTTGAAAATTGAATGAAACTGTCAAAGCAGAAGAATTGAATTATGATGGTTATGTGCTTAATGCACATTCTGTCTTTCGAAGTTTCATCTCCTGATCTCACAGATATAGGATCTTGAATTTGCTCGATTAACATAAAGAAAAGTTAATTTCTCAACTTAGGCGCTATCTCTTTCTTTTCTCTTTGAGTGATTAAACTTGGGGCATAAGAGTAATGTGTGGGTGAGGAGGTTGATTTTTCCCTTCACATTGAACACAGTGAAGCTGTGGTGGATATTTAATTACTCCTATAATACTGCACAACACTTTGAGTTGTCACTTCACCATATTAGATTATATTTTAAAGCTTGCAATACAATGATGATTTAAAAATACTGTAGTAAGTAAATACTGCCGACTAAATTTGTACAACTAATTGCAAACCATTGCCTTGGATTTGAAATGAGTACACTTCACTGCCTTATTAATAATGTGACTCTGTCTTACAGAGGTCCAACAATTTCTTTGTGTATTTGATGCATGTCTTGATATTGTGATTTATGGATTTAATATTTTTGAAACATTAGGTGTTTGTTGGAAATACTCTTACCTTCTTTATTCTGAACAATCATTTTATATTCTTAATCTGATTTCTGATTTTTTTACTGTAGTTCTTTATGGTTCAGATGAACAAGTTTATGTTATCAAATACTTGGTACACAGCCTCTTTAAATAATAAAGTTACATTGAGGTATATCATCTATAGCTGTAGTTTTAAAGTGAGTAGCATTAGTTTTGCTGACAGACTGGTGAAAATTTGTTAAATATTCTGTTCATTAAAATGTTTTCTGTCATTTCTATATTTCTGTTTAGGTTTTGAGATTCATACTTTAAAGAATCAAATAATGTCTTTTTAATAAATGAGAATGATAGACTGATAAATCTCTCTTTGTACCTTGACCACCATAACCAGCTGAAATTTCTACATTGTAACCATTCACTGCATACATGTTTCAAAAGAATTCTTTATTCATGTCTGTAATATTTATCAATCCCCACTTTTGACTTCACCTAAATCACCTATAGCCTAGAAGTTCATTTGTGCACCATATAAGCATAAGAGACAGGTACAGGAGTTTGCTAGTCAACTCCTTCAATGGGTCTAGCTATCCAATAAGATTTTTACTCAGCTGGTCTTGACTTCAACACTTCTCTCCCACTCTTTCCTCGGATCTCTCAATTCTCTGAAGCTTAAATACCTGGCAATTATTGCCTTGAGTATTTTCAATAACTTCATCTGTATAGCTCTCTGTAGCAGAGAGTTCCTAAAATTCACAACCCTCTGAAAGAAGAAATTCCTCCTTAATTGCCTTAAATGGATCATCTGTATTCTAAAGCTACCATAATTCCAGGTAATCCTATGAGGGGAAGTACTTTTTCAGCCTGCAATCTGAAAATCCTAATCATCATCTTATGTGTTTCTATTAGAAACCTTTCATTTGTCCAATGAGTTTAGTCCCAAACTGATTAAACTTTATTAGTGCAATGCCTTCATCCCATTAATCTGCCAGGTGAGCATTCTTTGTATTACCTTTAAAGCAAGTATATCCTTCCTCACCTGGAGATCAAAACTATATGCAACCCCCTACATGTGGTCTCACCAGGGCCCTGTAAATACCCTTCAAGATTTTTCTTCTTTCATACTCCATACCATTCACATTCCATTAGCTTTCCTAGTTACCTGCTGTGCCTGAATTGTAACTTTTTGGTGCTGTGGTGGATATTCACTGTCCAGAGCCAGAGGGCCTTCTTGCCAACCTCAGCTTTCTAACATCAACTGACACTTCTAGAGATCAAAGGATTGTTTTGAGGAGGTTAAACTTCCAACCAATATTCTTTGTTCAGCTTCTTGGCAGAAATGGGAGCCAGTCTTTAATCCTTAATGTAAATTGCAAGCAATAATCAGTCTGAAGTTAAAAGGACAGCTTTGCAAACAAACAGCACTGTCTAGGGCTGATTGCTCAAGAGATGCAGTATAAGACAATGGGGTATCAAACAAGACAACACTGGCTAAGTTATTAAGCTTGCAGACCGGATTGATAGCACATCAAATAGCTGATCTATCAATAGTTGGAAGATAGGTGTGCTCAGAAAGTCAGCATTCACTGCATTCATTTTTGGTGTTTGGGATATCTGTCCCCAGAAGCTTTTAGACCATCAGTGTGAAAAGTTATCTGAAACATCTTCTCATGTTGTGAAGTCACCCAAGTGGCAAAGAAACCCCAGTATAATTGTAAGAGTGCAGCCAGGCTTGTTTGGAATGGTTGAGGAACATCAAGGAAAGATGGGGGACTACAATCTCTTCCTCTGCCTTTTCTTTCTGTGATTTGTTCACCTGCGACACATTTACATGTCTTTTAGCTTATAGGAATTGTACCTGTGTTTTGGAATTCCTTTGTGTTTTAAAAGTCTTCGTAATTTGGAAATATTTTATAAGATAGAAAACCTCCATGAGTTTTAAATGTGTTTGAATAATTTTATCTAAGTTTAAACGTATGTCACTAAAATTAAATGAACTGTGTTTAAACTACTTTGTTAGCAGGAAGTATCTCCTCTTTGGTAGGGAGGAGGGACCCACTGCTCAAATGTGGGTACCAAGTACCACTATGTGCCCAGGTTCTACCTGTCACCCTGGCTATGAAGGATGGGTCTGGCCCCACTCCCGTGCAACACCCCAGTCAGCTTGTCATTGCCACCATACCTGTCCTTCGTAGAAAACTTCTTCCAGGAGAACGCCATTGACCACAGGGCCATCAGGCAATGGTCGGTATGTAATGTCCTGCAGGCACTGCAGGAGAAGGACATGATGGACACAGTGGGGTGGTTCCCTGAGCAGACTGTCCAGTTCATCTGGCAAAATGCCTCATTGCCAGATCTCACCAACAGGCACCAGGACCTCACCTGGCTGGCGGTGAGAGGGGCCCTCTCAGTCAGATCCCTCCTGTACGCCCGGAACGTCACCTCCACACCTCGCTGCCCACGGGAGGACTGAAGTGAGGAGGAGTCTGTGACCCACCTCTTTGCAAACTGTCAGTTCGCAGAGAGGATGTGGAGGAGGATGGACGGGCTAGTGTCACGTTTCATCCCCAGCAGCTGTGTAACAGAGGACTCTCTGATCTATGGGCTGTTCCCGGGGACGCACATGGAGACCAACATCCGGTGCTGCTGGCAGATCATCAACTCAGTGAAAGACGCTCTTTGGTCGGCCCGAAGCTTGATGATCTTCCAGCACATGGAGATGTCCGTGGCAGAATGCTGCCGACTGGCACATTCTCGGCTGCAGGAGTACGTGCTGAGGGACGCACTGAAACTCGGTGCAGCCACCGCAAGGGCTCAGTGGGGAAGGACCACGGCTTACGGTTCTTCTCCCGTGGGATTGGGAGGGGTCGGGTGGTGGGGAGTATACCCCTCATCAGCAGTGTGTAAAGTTGAAACAACAGAGTGCCACGTGAGTGGCTAAAAGTGTGGAAGTGTATAGAATATAGTGGAAATATCTGTAAAGGATTGAAAGTCATTGAATGGTTTATTGTACATTATTTTTGAATAAAGTATATTTTGTTATATAATAAAAAGTGGGTATTGGCAGCTAAACCACCATGGAGGGTAAACAGGGAAGTGGTCTATCCTTTGAAGAGTAGGTAGCGACAGTATAACCTCCCTTTAGTGAGGGTACCTGTAGCTATCTTGTTCAGATTGGGCTTAAGACCTTCATTTGAGGAAAACATACAAACTCCATGCAGACAGAACCAGAGGTTAGAATCAAACCCAAGTTGCTGAAGTTGTGGGGCAGTGACTCTACTGGCTATGCCAACTGTGCCACCCAAATGCCACATGATTGGTTTTCTGTATAAACAGCACCTCCTGGAGTAGTTAATATATCACAAGGTTTACATGTTGCTGTTTGTGAGATCCATGCAACATCAACAGGAGTACAAAGCACAAAGCTGCTGCTGCAACCTAGTAGCACAACAATGAAGCAGCGTGACCTGGACAAGGAAAGCAGCTCTTTACTGGAGAAAGGTTCACTTGAACAGCAGTACTTACCCACATTATTTGGAAATCTGCTGTACAAGATAGTAATGGATTTTCCACTGATGGACAAAATCTCTCAGCAGTTTTCATGTGAATTCTTCTGCTTTTGTTGTGTTGATAGTCACTGCCCTATTCAGTTCTGACCAAGTCTCAAGGAGGGTTTTGATAACATCAAGACCACACAGGCTGCTGGAGAAACATTTGGGAAGCTTCTGAACACCTGATGTCCTGATTAAGGGTCTAGGACTGATACGCCGACTGTTTGTTCATTTCCATAGATGCTGCCTGATCTGTTGAGTTCCTCTGGCATTTTGCATGTGTTACTCTGCATTTCCAGCACCTGCAGAATCTCTGGTGTTTGTAATATAATCAGGCATTTATTGCATTTCGTGTCTGCTGGATATTTGATATGGAACTTGCTAATCACAGCCTGTTGCCTGGAGCTGCCATCAAGGGGATCTTCCCTGCTTGTGCTTGTTTAGCTTGGATGTAAAAGTCATATCTTGATTCCCCACTGGATCTTCGTTGGGTGTGGAGGGCTCAATGAGAACTTGATCTTGGACAGCATAGTATCGAAGTTTGGCACCCAATACACCCCAAACAGCTTTGGCAGGAAGGTAAAGAAGGCAGTATTTCAGATTCTGTCAAAACTGTTGCATTTTTGTGATGGTAAATGTCTCTGACATTTCACTAAGCTGTAATCAAATAATTCATAGACATTACGCAGACACGAGGAAATCTGCAGATGCTGGAAATTCAAGCAACACACACAAAAAATGCTGGTGAACGCAGCAGGCCAGGCAGCATCTATAGGAAGAGGTACAGTCGACGTTTCGGGCCGGGACCCTTTGTCAGAACTTGCTATTGGTATGCCAAATTTGAAGATTAGAAGATCCTTTTTACCTAAGGATCTCATATCCTCTGCTAGATCTCACCTGGCATGAGCTGATTGGGATAATCCTCCCTCTAAATGTTGGATACTCTCAGCAACACCAGTCCTGCTGTTGCTCTCTATTTAATAGTAATATTGGCAGGTGGGCCTTTGTTAAGCCCAGTAAGTGTGTAGAGGTTTGAGACCGACCAAAGTTTCAATGGCTGATTCCAGTCCAGCAACAATTCAGTAAAACCTGATACTATAGTATGGTTGGAGACAAGCAGTCTGTGTTTTTGCACTCATCGCTTTGAAATCTGATAGTACTGTATATGGTTATAGGATCACAGAGGTGGGTACTTGGCCTATTAATTTGGGCTTCTGAAATGCTACTTCACAAGATCTCAATTCCAAACTCCTGATCCATAACCTTGTAGATAACCATGCATTAAATACTTGTTCCACCACTACCAACTCTCTTAGGCATCGAGTTCTAGATCACATCGTTGCCCTGCCACTATCACTGGCGACATCAGCATTTAGTGCCCATTGTTAATTGCTTTTGAGATGATGATTGTATGTAGCCCATCTGGTTGAGCTATTCTCCACAGTCCTGTTGGAGAAGTGCTTCCAAAGCCTGGACCTGGAGATGATGAAAGTCTTATGATATATTTCCAAGTGAGGATGACGTGTGACATGGAGAGAAACTTGCAGGTGGTGGTGTTCCTTTGTAATTGCTGACTTGTCCTTCTTGGTGGAAGAGCTGATGGAATTGGAATATATTCTTCAAGTAGGCTTGGCAAGCAACTGTGATACATTTTGCTGTTGGTATATAGTAACTGTGAACAGCCACTGTTCAGCTGTTCTGGAGAGAATGAGAGGTTATTGAGGCTCCAGTTAAATGGCTGATTTGCCCTAGATGGTGTTAAACATCTTGAGAATTGTTATCATTCCACTCACGTAGGCAATTGAGGATATTCCATCATGCTCCTTTGTGCATTATGGATGGCAGATAGACTTGCCGTTGTCAGACAGTGATTCCCTCTGCATGAAGCAGAGCAATCCCAGTGTAGTAAACTTCCCCAATGACTCAACTTATTTTAAAATTTCCTCTGATTCATTTTTGGTGCGCTTAAATTGTCCCTGTTAGGATCAGAACTGTGTACAGTTATCCAGTTGTGGCCCAAACAGAAACCTATAGGGCAACAGTTTTTCACAAGGCCAAGAATTAGGGAATGTAATCATGTCAGATGGCACGTAACCTCCTTTCCTAAACTGCTGGCTAAAATGCCATGTTTTTGTCTTGCATTTCCAAACAAGCTCTAAGTGCCTATCAGTCACCAGTGCACAATTCTGAACTGAAAGACAGATTAGGAAAGCTTCCTGACATGCCTTTGGATGACTGGAAGCTACATAAATCAGGCAAGAATTTGTCTTGGCACTCAGTCTCAAGTAAGCTTCATGGAAGTCTTTCAACACCTAACAAACCATCGGTGACTATCACAATGCTTATCACAATAAAAATGCAATGATCTCTCATAGTTTACATTTTGTTAGTTCAGTTAAATCAGTGCTTAACCTGTTGTAAAATTAACTCTCGGTCAGATTGGCTGGGAGAGATAACAAACCTAATTCCAATTTCCATATATTTAATTAAATAGCTAGATAACAACATAAAGACTTTTGAATGTTTACTTTCTTTTAAAGTTTTTACCTTGAAGTTTAATCTGATTGTATATTGGATGACATATTGACTGGAAAGTTTTCAGAAAAAACAAGCTCCATTGTGACATGTGCAAGTTACCTTTACTTTATGAGGGCTGTATTAGGTAAAATGCATTTCATGTCCAAAGCAGTGTGTACAGTCTTGGATATGTCTTAATCAGCCAGTGCCTGGGTCATGCAGATTGTTCAACATGTTGTGCCATATCTCAGGCCTGGTTACTCACTGGGGAACTGAGCAAATAGATTAGCATGCAGTTACAGATAAGAAGTTTAACTTCTACCATGCTCATCTGTTCTATATAGTAAATTGTCTTCTTTGGCCACAAGCTATGCAGTGTTCCTCGAGTGGAATTCTGGTGGTTCTTTGTTTAAGGCCAAAACATAGACAGTGGGGCCCACAAGTTTTACATCAAAATCATTTATCTCCTCTAAGATGAGATCCACGACTGTGCCATAGATGGTCCCAAGCCCGGCTGCGAAAGGAGAAGGGTTGGGCATGGGACTAGCAACCTCTTCCTGTAAATAGAGAGCAGCAGAGATGCCAACAGAAGCTCCAAAGACATAATCCCTGGGACAGAAAGGATCTTTGCCTAGAAGACATATGAAGTTGTGTGATAAAGGCCGCAAGTCCATGACAGCGACAGGAGTGATCATCCTGCTATCATCCAGGACGGCCATCATTGGAGCCTGGAATGTAAAGACCATGCATGAAAGTGGAAAGACAGCAGAAGTGGTGGCCGAAATGAGGAACAGCACTCTGAGCCTGCTCGGCATCAGCTGGACGAGATGGACACAGTCAGCACAGAGGCATCTGATGACAGGGGAACTCCTGCTTTAATCAGGACATGAGGAAGATGATGCCTCACACACACAGGGAGAAGCATTCATGCTATCAAAGGTAGCGCAGAAGGCATTGATAAGATGGGTCGCCACATCATCTAGGCATCCTTTAAGACAAAGAAGAAAAAGATAAAGATGTACGTCATGCAGCGTATTGCACCAAGTAACAGCAGTAATGAAGAAACCAAAGACATTTTCTACGACATACTCCAGAACATCCTAGAAGCATATCCTGAGAGAGTTATTAACATTCTCGTGGAGACTTCCATACAAAAGGAAGGTTAGCAACTGCTCCAACTCCAGAAGCATCACAGTCATATCAGTCCAAGGAATAGTTTACAGGATAATATTAGAGAGGATGAAGGATGTTGCAGATGCTAAACTAAGAGATGAAAAAATGAGAAAATCTGCAGATGCTGGAAATTCAAGCAACACACACAAAATGCTGGAGGAACTCAAATGGCCAGGCAGCATCTATGTAAAAGAGTAAGCAGAGGAAGCCTGAGTCTTGGCTCAAAACATCAACTGTTTATTCTTTTTGAATGATTATTCATTTTGAAGGTTATTCTGGGACTTTGGGTGTTCATTTTCCTGGCCTTGCAGTTCCACTGGTAGTTTGTACTATTGGACATATAGTATCTTGGTTCCTTAAGGTTTTTATACCCGTGGGTGGTAATGGGGACAAGCTCCCGCTACCTATTAAATATTCCCAATTGTGTGAACCTCAAATAGCCTCTGACATGCAAGTCCAGCTCCTGGCCTTCACGTGTAGCTTAACTACTAAGCCCGGCAGAACCGTTTCGACTGACAAGAGAAGGGGAAAAGGCAGGTTACTGGCGTCTTAAAAGCAGCCGCTAAGGGCAGATGGGGCTCATCAGCTGTGGTTGGCAGCTCATCTAGGAGAAGGAAAACTCTGATCTCAAACTTCTGCTGCCTTGCAGCTATACCCAGTCATGGGGAAGGCTTTGTTAGTAAACCCCTAGGGAAAATCCAGAGGTGAAGTCCCTAAGGCAGTCCTACATTGGGTTCAATGTTGACTGTCAACTCCTGCGATGCTGCTGGTACCAAAATGTATTGATCTCTGCCGTTCCTTTGGGTTCATCAGATGTGTGGAGAGGGAGAGCTTACTACATGGGCAACAGCTTGCTCTCCATATCGTACTGCCCTGGCTTGCATATCTAGACAGCTGGGAGAAACTCTGGCCAATGGAGGCCTCAGATTCAGATCTTGGGCATGAGTGCAATGGGGGTACTGTGCCTTGAAACTGTTGTTTCCTGGCCATTGGACATTTAGTGTTCTGGCCATACTGTGCCTTTGCACATCTTCTTCTAACCATCTTGTGCCTTTAATTATTCATGACCAGAGCATGCAGTTACTCAGGTCTGTGAAGCTCTAGCCATGATGTGTCCTGACCATACAGTAACATGGTGTTAGCCATTCACGTCTTAGCCTTGGAGTCCCCCAGTAATTTTGTAACCTGACGAAGCTGTGCCACTGGGCACAAGGAGTCTTGGTAATGCTGTACCACTCAGTATATAATCCCCTGAGCATGCAATACCTAAAGAATTTAATGTTTGGGATGTGGATTGCTCTGGGTATCCAGGTTTTTGGTAACGTTATACCATAAGGCACATAGTGCCCTGGTCAGGTGTTGCCTCAGATTTATAGAGTCCTGGCCATGCAGAGTAATGAGCATTCATTGTCATGACCATTCTGGGACTTTGGGCACTCAGTATCTTGGCTATGCAGAAGCCTTGGGTGTCTGTTGTCCTTGTCTTCCCGTTTTAATAGTGACTTGCATCCTAACCTCGCAGTGCTATTGAGTATGTTTATCATTCATTCTGTTACCTTGAGCATTCGGCATTTGTGCTGCAGTTCTTCAGACATTCAGTGCCTTGCTTGTGTATTGCATGTGATATTGTTCCTTAGATATTTAATATTGTGTTCATGCAGCCGCTTGCACATTCAATGCCCAGGTGATACTGTACTTCAGGCTTAGCATATCCTGGCCAAACAGTGCCTTTCAGCAAATACTGTAATTTCCTGATTTTGCAGTGCCTTAGGACATTTAGTTTGTGGGTAGCAGTGCCTGAGCCATGCTAGAATTCTGACCAACCAGATTGAATGGGACAAAGGAGATGGTTATCAACTTCGGGAGAACTCACATCACTCACACTCCCCTTTACATTATGAAACATCAGTGGAAACTCTGAGCAGTTTCAAACTCCTGGGAGAGCACATCTCTTATACAAGGATTGCCCCTCAATATTAACGAACAGTTACACACACAAAGGATCTCTCTTTACTGACGAGTACCTTTATTGTCTCAGTTCACCAGCACATGAAATTACACGACTGAGTACCTGTGTGCACACCCACTAGGTTTCTCTGACCCTCCATGAACAGTTAAAGAAGAGAAAAGGTAATACCCAAGAAAAGGAGTCTTTGCTGGCCGGGTGTCCTTGATCCCCATTTGGTTATCACGTCTCTGATGAGGGGTCATACACTTCTGCGATAGTTGGGCTCCACATAGTTGTTGCTGCATATGCTCCCAAAATCCTCCATTCATATTCTTTTCCTTGTTGGATCAATCTATGATATTTCAATTTCATTGGCTCAAGGTCATCTGACTGACCTGTGTCAGCTTCTTGTTAGATGTGGCCCAAAGGCACAAGCAGACTTGCTTTATGTCTTTCCCTTCAGACTTATGCCTTAAGTGATTTCTTTTCTTTGTCCAACTCAGACTGGTTCAGATCAGTCAGACTAGGTCAGCTAAAAACTTGACCATTCTGCAAGCCTGCATTTTACACAAAAAAGGCTTCTCATCTGAAAATGGTCTCAGCAGAAAACTCATTATGTCCATGTTCAGTTGTTCCCAGAGCAAGAATCAGATCTCCAAACAGTACACAAAATGACACTTGCAAGGCCAGTCTCACAAAATGGCTGCCTCCATTCCTTTCACCACATGGTAAGAACAAAGACTTTTGTTTTGTCTGTTTCTGCCGCCCTTGCCCCATTTCTGTTTGCTGATATGTCGATTGTGTTCTAACTGGCCAACATCTCGCAGAACCTCTCATAGTCCCAGAACACATTCTACACAATTAAGAAAGCTCACCAATGCCTTTACTTTCTGAGGAGCTGAAGAGAGCTGGACAATGCACATCCATACTCACATCCTTCTACAGATGTGCAGTAGAGAGCATCCTAACATGCTGCATCATTGCATGGTATGGAAACTGCACTGCAGCAGATGGGAAGGCTCGACAATGGGTAGTCAAAGCTGCCCAATGCTACACTATCCTGCCTGTCTTCAATGACATATATACATAAAGTTGCTGGAAAAAGGCCAGTAATATCATGAAGGATCTCACCCACCCTGCTCATGAATTGTTTGTCCCACTGCCATCAGAGGGGAGACTACGTAACATCCATACCAGGTCCTCCAGACTCAAAAACAATTATGTTCCCCAAGCAGCAACACCTCCACCCATGAACTCACTCTACCCTATTCCCCCACCACCACTGCTTTATCATTTCCTGTCAGTCACCTTATGTACAGACACTCTTGTGCTTAGCATCACTTTATGGACAATTATCAAATCAATCTATCTATAATATGATCAAACTATGTATTGTATCAGCTATCTTATGTATTTATATTTATTTATATTAATGTGATCCTTATCTTGTTTTTTTTGGACCTGCGTAGGATCTGGAGTAACAATTATTTTGCTCTGCTTTACACCTGGAGATGATGTCAAAGAATCTTGGATACCTTGAATATCTGGAACAGACAGTATGCAAGACAAATTTTTCACTGTACCTTGGTAAAAGTGACAATAAATGAATTTTCCAATTTAACTTTACACAGCTACACTAGAACCTAAGACCCAAAGCCCATAAGTGTGACCTACCTTGGGTCCCATGGAATGACAGAACTTTGTAGCAGCAGGCAGACCTTGCACGATTGGCTTAATTTGCCTTTTCCAATATAGGAGAATGCCTAAATTAACTCTAGGCCATGTATGACAGGATTCAGGAAATCTTTTCCCAAGTAAACTGGTAAGGCTGGGGGTAGGGTGGAGGATTTGAATTAAAATTTTCTAAACTGAGGTTGATTGACTTTTTGATAAATTAACAAATTAAGGGATTGGAATGAAGATGAGTTAAGACACCGATGGACCATTACCTAAATGATTGGCTAAACAGTATCAAAGGCATGAGTGAACCACTCACATCTCTGTACTGCTTGCTTTGTTCATATTGAAAAATACAAAATAATTCAAATGACCTTAATACATTTATGCAGCAATTTTTCTTTACCTTTTAAACTTGCTTCAACAATACACCCCAGCTCCCTCTTTAGCATGTAAAAAACACAGTCAATTTAAATAGGCACAACCACAGCTTCCTCCTTCCTGCCATTTTAATGTTAAATTAATAAATAGATATACAAAAGGTAATCTCAGTTTGAAGAGAGTTCTCAGTACATTTTGTGTTTAAACCCTGTTAAAGAATAGCCCTCTGTCTAAAATCTTTATGTGTAAGTGACTGAGGTAATTTTGATGTATTGAAGATTGAAGTTTCCTTCTGGAATGAAGAACCCCTGTTACTTTGCCGTATTGTAATACGTAATGATAAATACTTTCACATTACTTTATGTAAAAAAAGCAACCACTTACAAGTTAAATCACACAGTGCCTTTAATAAATCACTTTAATTTCCGCAACATTGACAAGATTGTGGAAAGATGGACAGATATTTCCACTGAATTTGTAATTTTAATTGTTGTCGCTTTTGATTTTGTTGTTAATGCATTCCAGCAAGTCTCCGTATGACAGCTGAAGTCTCAAATATTTGCCTGAAAAACACAATTAATTTCAGATCTAACTGATATGCAGTTTAAGCAGTTAGGAAAGGTGCATAATAGCCCTCTGTAAATAGTTTAGGGGAAATACATTAGAATGAACATTTCTGAATTATTCGAACATTACAGTTTCATTTAGGTTGCATTAGGCTGTCTTGCTGCTCAAGTGAGCTGACTGTATATTTCCACTGGCTAAAAGCAGTCCTTGGGAAACTGAGTTTGTATAGAATGTTGTTTTATTATTTTAATCTCCCATAATCCTTTTTGTTTTCTTCCCTGTTCATCTTTATAATAATTTGTAATTTGCTGCAGCACATGCACACTGCTCCTAACTGCACCCCCCCCAAACACTAATTTAGGCTTTCAGCAATCACAGAACAATAATAGCTTAAAATTAAATCATGCCTTTAAGGCAATAAAACACTGAAGCCATGGAGGGATCGGAACATGGTGCATTTTTGAGACTGGAACCAATAATAATGAGCAAGCAGAGGGTTTTAAGTTTATAGATCTTGATATGAGTCGGAACACATGCAGTAGAGTCTGGGATAAGATTAAGTTTATGGATAATAAGTAACCAGAAGCTGGCTTGGAGAACATAAGAGTAGTTAAAAAAGTTTCAGCCACAAGTTGAGGTAGGGTTCATATTTTAACCATATGATATTATTTAAACTGTTTTCTGAACACTGAGCCATCATTTTCCTCAATCATGTGTTGAGAAAACAGAGCCATTATTTTTGGCTGGCGTCATAAAGTCTCTGCCAGATCTCAGCTATTTTACCATCCTTTTAACCATCTGGCACTCCCAATGCTTGTTACTTGTTACTGTGCCTTTGCTCACTAAAGCTTTAAGCTCTGGCATTCCCTCCTTAAACTTACCTTTCTGATTTTCTTTCCTGCTTTAAGAACTTGTTAAGATCTATCTATTAGATGAAGCTGTCTTTGTGCCTTAGGCTGATTTTGGTGATGGAGAGATATGTAGCTGGAAGCTTGCGTCCAGATCACTTTGGATGCTAATGTAATACTCCAGTTAAATTTCAAAAGTTGGCCAGGGATGGTAAAATTGCTAAGATTTGGCAGCGACTTAATGAAGCCAGCCAAAGATAATGGCTTTGCTTATCTCAACACATGATAGAGGAAAATGATGGCCCTGTGTTGAGAAAGCAGTTTAAATAACATCAGAAAGTTCAAGGGTTGAGAGAGGTGGAGCTAGGTGTTGTCAGTATACTTTTAGAGAATTAAGTTTTAGGAATAGGTGATTTCAATAAAGGGTAACTTATAGTTGAAGAATTAACCAGAAAGCATAGATAGACCATAATGATAGAGTGTGAGAGCACCTAATTAGGAAATTCATCTCACTATAATCATGTTGACTTGCTGAAAGAGCTACTTAACTGGTTCCATGTCTCTGCACGTGTAAAGGTACTTCTAGTCCAGTGAAAGTTCAAACCTACTTATGTCTTTCTGCAGAAAAATGTGCAATGTAATATGATTTTCCCCCCAAAATAAAACTTCCATCTATTTTCAACTTACCAAAGGACTAATGGTCTAAATAATGTGACGTAAGTCACCAGTGATTGCCGTATACGCTGCAACTATGTAGAAGTGCAACGCTACAAGAACATTCACGGGAATGATCAGCTGACATGTGTTTGGATCCAGTTAAGATCTTGGTGTGACTCAGTGACACTTTCTCTTGTAAAGTATAAATTGTAAAGCGCTTGGTAAACAGATGTTCCTGAGTATGAATACTCGAATCCTGGGCCAAATACTAATGGGCGCAATATGTGCAAATTGCAAATACCTCTGCCATTCTTTATCCTGTCTAAATCCTCTGTTTTCAAATTTATTCAATGCTCACTGCAGTATTTGTGGCAAACACTGTGCCAAAACACTAAAAATGTTGATGTTTCTACAAGTAAATGTGGTTACAAATGGTGGTGGGCAGCAAGAGATAGTAACACGAGAAAAATAATATCAAATTTATTATTTTATGGTTCAATTTTGCAAGATAGCAGCATGACAACACATCATTTCTACAGGAATGAAAAAGCCATGAGTGTCTCTGTGTGGAATTAAATATAATACAATGGAATTAAATGTTATGAGAGTGCACTCCATCTGGTAGGACATTTATCGGTCGCAACATAGGGGGCAGTTGGATTCTTTCCCCTAATGCTTTGTGTAGAAAGTATCTTCTCTCTGTTTCTTATGTGAAATTGTCCATGCAAACAATTATTAAATACAATTTTAAAAAGTGGTGGAAGTACAAAGATTAAAAACATTACCATTGCCATCCAATGTTTAGAGCTTTTATCACTTCTCGTATTTATTTACCAGTGTTAAAATCACCAAGTAAGATATAACTATCCATTAAATAAGACATGGAATAACTGTTACTCAACAAAGAAGTAAAAAAAAGTGTTGGAATTCTTATATGTTATAGGTTCAGAGCATGCTTAATCTATCAAAATTAACATACAAAATCAAATTTAATTACACTACATGAATAAATAGTTTTTCAATTAATATTTTAATCATAAAGTGCCTTTTTGGTGTCTACAATGACATACTGTAGTGAAATACATCCTAAGAAGTTGTAGAGTGGGAGCATAATCTATGTTCTTGTAACATGTACAGTTTTGAATATTATATCATAGTGCTTTCTACGTAACAAATGTAATGACAAAATGTTTGTGGAAAGAATAAATAATTTAAATTATAAGACAGTACTTGTGGACAAAGAAAGGATCTTAAAAATGAAATCTTACATACCCCTAGATCTATATTTTCTGAATTAGCAAATTAGTGAATGACATTCAAACGCATTTTAATATACAACATATATTAAAAAGAAGCATCACTCAAACATGAACTTGTTGCCTTATTCCAGTTGAAATTGTTATTATTTGTCCTAATGCTCCCATTCATATCTGAGAGATAGGCAATGTTCTTATAATTGTGTAATTATAATTGGGCATCTGAATAGTTGCTTACAGCCCAAAAGATGACTTGTATCTCAGTTCAAGAAACAAGTTTACTGTTAGCTACATATTCTTAATGTGAATACAACAGCAAACATGTGGTGCCCAAGAACAAAATTATTGTTCCTTAGCCGCTTTGTGATTATAAACACCAATACTTGCTGCCATTGGAGACAAATGGAGTAATCTATTGTGGCTCCCAATGGGTTAAGTAGTCTCCTTCACTGCTGTATCGGCAGCAGAGTGAGTAAGTTACTGCAAGCTCACAGTCTCTTTCTCCACTCGGTTCTTAGTGAAACTGGAGTGAAAGGTATTTATGAAAACTGACCAGCACAAATTAACAGACAGAGAGATTACCAGCATTATTTAGGATGGCTCAGCCACTCAGCTCCCATTGATAAACACTCGCTGCATGCTGTGTATTAAATATATATTAAATACAGGAGGCTGAAAATTACAGAAGAATTATTGGTGTTTCAAAGCCAATATACAGTAGGCATTTTCAAGGACATAAAAGTAGAATTTGGATAGAGTACATTTTCATGCATAGAACAAATATATCACAGTGCACAAAGAGGACTCATTTGTGTAACTTATCAATTAAAGTAAAATATGCAGGCTGCCAGTTGTGTTGTTCCTTTGCTGATGGGGCTAATTTTCATGCAATCCTGGCATTACTTGAAGACAGACGGATAAAGTTACTTTTGCGGACGATGGTAGTTAATAGCCAGTGCAGGAGAAGGTGCAATGCCTCTTCAGAGTTTGGACATTTCACTGGAGGTTTTGATGAAGGTAAGTAGCAGAAAGTGGAACATCCTCAGTCCATCAGGTCACAGGAAGACATGCAAGAAAGTTGCCCGGTCCAACTGAATGGTGGTTTCCAAACTACTGAGCTTACAGAGCTTATAATATAAAAACAGATATAAAATAATACAGAGCTTATGAAATGCATTGCCCATCTGTTGCTCCACCATTCCTACTGTTAAGTATCAGCCCTCTCCTATAAATCATTGTGGCACACTTCAAATCCTTCAGCTTCTATCATTAAATCTGCATCTATTTTCTGGCATCTGTACATTGTTGCCTGCTTTCACAAACTAGAGTGCCATTCTGTCCTAATGGGCAGATCACTTCAAACAACAAGGAGTGGATTGCTGCAGGTTTCTGCATGCTGCCTCTGCTTAAAGAGCAAGTTATTGACATTCTGGGCAAGGGGTGTGTGAGCAGTTGGCATCTGGTGAGAATGCAGACAAGCCCTGCATAATTTCTTGCCATTACCTTAGTAACGAGCAGGATCTCTTTAATTACCACCCCTAAAATTTGTTTCCTGACTACTCACACCATGATTTGCTGGATGAATACATTCACTGATGATGGGAACGAATTCAGATAAAGGGATATGATACTGTCTTGAAATAACATTGCAGGTATCTACCACAGAAAGCTGTTGTGCCGGCATGCATGCTCCATCCATTCGTTGACCCCCTCCTGAATGTGATTTTGTGACACCTATTTCAGATCCTGAAAACATGTAAGATGCCACACAGCCTTTGCCCCATAATTTCCTCAGAAAATGCAAACTTCTATACATGTGCATGAATAAAGGGTAAAATTGAGAAATTATAATGGTTATAAGCTTATCAAATACAGTGGCACGAAAAAATTTGGGCACCCCTGGTCAAAATTTCTAATCTGTCGATAGCTGTCGAGTGAAAGATGAACTGATTTCCAAAAGACATAAAATTAAAGATGACGCATTTCTTCAATATTTTAAGCAAGAAAACTTTTTTATTTCCATCTTTTACAGTTTCAAAATAATGAAAAAGGAAAAGGGCTTGAAGAAAAAGTTTGGGCACCCTGCATGGCAGTACTTCGTAACACCCCTTTGGCAAGTATCACAGCTTGTAAACGCTTTTTGTAGCCAGCTAAGAGTCTTTCAATTCTTGTTTGGGGGATTTTCACCCATTCTTCCTTGCAAAAGGCTTCTAGTTCTGCGAGATTCTTCGGCCGTCTTGCATGACCTGCTCTTTTGAGGTCTATCCACAGATTCTCGATGATGTTTAGGTCGGGGGACTGTGAGGGCCATGGCAAAACCTTCAGCTTGCACCTCTTGAGGTCGTCCATTGTGGATTTTGAGGTGTGCTTAGGATCATTGCCCTGTAGTAAAAGCCATCCTCTTTTCATCTTCGGCTTTTTTACAGACAGTGTGATGTTTGCTTCCAGAATTTGCTTGTATTTAATTGAATTCATTCTTCCTTCTGCCAGTGAAATGTTCCCCGTGCCACTGGCTGAAACACAAGCCCAAAGCATGATCAATCCACCCCTGTGCTTAACAGTTGGAGAGGTGTTCTTCTCATGAAATTCTGCAGCCTTTTTTCTCCAAACTTACCTTTGCTCATTGCAGCCAAAAAATTCTATTTTAACTTCATCAGTCCACAGGACTTGTTTCCAAAATGCATCAGGCCCGTTTAGATGTTCCTTTGAACTTTTTGAATAGAACTTTTTCAAATGGGAGAATGGGTAAAAATCCCTCAAACAAGAATTGAAAGACTCTTAGCTGGCTACAAAAAGCGTTTACAAGCTGTGATACTTGCCAAAGGGGTATTACTAAGTACTGCCATGCAGGGTGCCCAAACTTTTGCTTCAGGCCCTTTTCCTTTTTTGTTATTCTGAAACTGTAAAAGATGGAAATAAAAAAGTTTTCTTGCTTAAAATATTAAAGAAATGTGTCATCTTTAACTTTATGCCTTTTGGAAATCAGGTCATCTTTTACTTGCTTAGCTATTCACAGTAACAGAAGTTTTGACCGGGGTGCCCAAACTTTTGCATGCCACTGTATACCTGTGTTCAGTAATGCAAAAGATTGAAGTAACTGGATGTTTACCCTACAATATAGAACATGTACTGCAGTTGAATTGTGACATATACGATATATAAAATCACAGTTTCTGGAAGCTTGAGTGTTTTACTTTAATTAACAAATAGCACTCTACTATTTCTTGTTTGATATAATTCATATTTTAACATATTTGTAATTCATTTCAGATATTCTACTGATCTGTACTAGTGCTGGGTGTTAATTAGGCTAGCCTCTCTAATTACCAACTTAATCATAATGCTTTCATCTACATCTTGCTGGATTTATATGATCCTATTCTGTTTTATTGATCCTAACCTTTCTGCCACCAAAGGGCTGAGCATGCACAACTTTTCCCCCTCATTCTGATTTTCACCTGCTAGTGGCCCTTTCAAGGTCTCACTCTTGGTGCAGTTCTCTTCGGCTACCGGGAGCAGAAGACTAGGCTGTAAGCTGAATTTCCCGTCAACAGTAAGAGGTACACTGGAGTCCGCTTCACATTTTGTTGCTCTGTTTATAAATGTCGTCTCCATTAAAGTGCTTCTTGGTTGCTGAGGACTGGTCATTTTAATCATCTCTGCCTTGTTAGGTGTACCTGCACTCCTTTCTGAAAAAGTTCTCAGTCCTTCAAACTTGTGCACTTTCACACATAAATCTAATGACCTATTTTCAGTGTTGGCAAAAGAATTTTGTGATGCTGTTACCTTATTGATTGTGTTTTCAATACACTTGCTATCCATTTGCTCCACTCTTTCCAAGTTGTGCTGCATGTCACAATCATCAAATGTATCTTCTGAGTAGTCAATGTTCTTATGATTCTTCACAATCCCATCTAATGACTTTTTGACTGAAAGGTCTAAGGGTCCTTCATGTTGTTTGGATGTCTTTTCCAATGCCTGACGAATTTGGAACAATTCCTTTCTAATCTTAGTTAGTTGTCCTCTCAATTGTTTCTGCCCAGGTGTATCTTCACTATCCACAAAGCAAAGTTGTTCTTCAACATCTTGATATTCATGAATCACTTTACAGAGATCATTTATCAGCACCATCGGACCATTCTTTTCTTTGTAAATCTGAAGGCAGTCTGAGTTTTTACCAGAATTGCCAAGGCTGTTAATTCCAGGGGAAGATGCAGCTGGGGACAATTGTCTAAACTCTGGGCTACTTCTTGGGTTTTCTTTCTTCACTTCCTCAGGTTCTGAGCTCCAATGGGGAAGTATCTTTCGGTAAGATGAAGAAATGCTCTCAATGCAATGGGTTGAACTGGAGAAAAAATTTGAAGTTATATTTATGCAAAAGAAATCAAAGTTTTGAACTAAACAGACCATCTTAACTCTATGTCTTGGTTTTGCTTATTTTCCTTATTTGTCTAATTAGTAAAATATAAAAAAAACAAGCTGCTCTCTAAGACCAGCAAGTAAGTAATTTGGGAGCAGTAAAATCTTCTTTTAAATTCATTGTTACAAATTACCTTGCAAAATTACATTTTAACTAAGCTGAATACTGCAACCCAGAAACCCAAAATTGTTGCTTCATATTTAAAAAAAACGATCAGGTGTAATTCTGTTAGTAGTAATCTTGCTACTGACCTAGTCACTCGTGATGTCAGTTCTCACTTTGGAGACTTAAAACTCAAGTGATAGTGTGTCATTCGGATAATGTATTGAAGTCTCATCAGTTCTTGCAGGTGTGTGTATATAAAATCCCATGGTATAATATTGAAGGAGAGCAGGAGAGCTATCCCAGGTGACCTGACCAATATTTATCCATTAACCAACATCACAGAAGCAAGTTATCTGCTTGAAGTAGTTTGCTTTATCCATCCTGGCAACTGTATC
The DNA here is from genome assembly GCF_030028105.1 of Mobula birostris. NCBI lineage: Eukaryota > Metazoa > Chordata > Chondrichthyes > Myliobatiformes > Myliobatidae > Mobula > Mobula birostris. The sequence goes on from NC_092378.1 coordinate 110,348,395, forward strand.
ACAATAGTTTATTTAGTTTTAAAACACTTTTACATTGTCCTGTATGGGATTTAAGAGGGCTAATACAAGTCAAGTCTTTTTTTAAAGTGACATTTCACATGTAATTCAGGGATATAATTGTCAGCTTTGTTTGTGTGAGTTGGTCAGTATCTGGGTATTTAGAATGGAAACTTTCAACAGACCTTAATTATACTGAATCTTCTTTTGTTGATCTCAAATTGTTGCTGGATGTGAGCATAAATTTGGGAAACAAATCTACATTCCATTATCGACCCTCTCCTCTCAATCCCATTCATTCATTTCATTGCAGTGGATGAGGCAGGACTGGGAGCATTGTTTTTGAGAATGAGATCTTTGTGGCTCCATTCTCATGAGATACCTTGTACTTTGTAGGATATTCTAAGATTGTAAGTATACTGTTGATTCTTTCTAACACTTTACCCATTAAAAAGTTTTCTAAAGAAACTTACGCCAAATTAAGTCGCAATGATTTCAATTGAATTTGAATGAGCACAATTCAATAAATGATATGCAACATATTACAAGCAAGCCCGTGGAGACAGCAATCTACCATTTAGGCTTTTGATCTGTTCTCCTACCTGGAGATACTTGGTGCCCTGCAAGAAAATAAAATAAAAATGCAGAGAGAAAAATTGCCAATGTGTGTTCAGTTTTGGTGCTATATTTACAGATAACGATTATGTTGGTAAGATTCACAGTTCACAAATAAAATTTATATACATTACTTTCATGGATAATGTTAACTTTCACAGTAAAGTGTCATCAAGGTAAGTAGATGGAACATAATCAAGCCTTTATTAAAATTTGTCTGAAATTGCATAGAAATGGTAGGTGCTATGGAGAAATAAGGAAAATCTTGCTGCATAAGTTGTGTCTTCTATCTGGAGCTGCATCATTGCTGAAACAAATATGGCAGCAGGCAGGCTACCATGAAAATTCCTTCCTTTATTTTAATTTTCTTGTAGATTTTCCCCTTTAAATACCTGTTCTTCAAACATGTTGAATAGATAAATGCAAACTCTGTTTTTCTTAAAGCTGTGGTTTATATTGGGAAGTTACTTGCTCAGAAATGCTCATCTTGAAATGCAGCAACCTTTACTGTACGACTACAATCCAGATTATCAAGAGAAGAATAAAAAGTAAGTTCGAGTTGTTAATTATTAATAAGGTTGCAGATCCTTTTATTTACTTCCTTCTTTGGTAAATTTCATGAATTACTCTGCTTTTGCACCTCATTCATTTGTTCTTTTATTGGAGTGTCCATGCTGTATAGAGATCCTTCCCTGCAGCTCAATCTTGTTATCTCATTTTTTTTTGCATTTACTCCCCTTCAAATAAAACCTTTTCTTCTCTATTTCCTTCAATATCTCATTCATACCCTTGTCCTCTGCCTGTTTGAGATATTATTGTACCCGAGGGTTCTTTAGAAATATCACTTGATGTAAATTCCATTTAAAATTTTGTTGTTGACTTTCAAAAGAGAATCTTTATTCCTTGTTGTCTTGAGGGATATTCCACTACCTCCTGCTCCCTCTTATATACTAAATAACAGAAGTAGGAAAGTTATGATACAGCTTTTAAAACATTGGTGTGGCTATATTTGGAATATCAGGCGCAGTTTTGATTGTCACCGTATCAAATTGATGTGCTTGCTCTGGGGAGTGTGCAGAGGAGATTCACTGAGATTTTGTATGGGAGGGAGTGTTTCATTAATGAGGAAAGACTCGATAGGCTGTGTTTGTTGAGGGAAGACATGAAAGAATTGACAAAATTGGACTAGATAGAGTAGAATAAACTTGTTTCCCATTGCAGAAGTATCTGAAACTGGAGGACATGGGTCTAAGAAGAGAGAGGTTTGGAGAAGATGCAAGGAAGAATTTTTTTCAAAGGGTGGTAGTAAATTGGAACGCACTGTCCAATATGGCAGTAGAGGCAGAGACTCTCACAACATCTAGATGAACGGTTGAATCACTAAAGAATAGAAGCCAAAGGGCAAATGACACTGTGCTTCCCACTACTTTGTAACAGCAGATAAGCAGAGACTTAACCCCTTTTGATATATGCTTTGATGACCTGCTGGCTTCTAATTTATTTTAATCCTTTATTGTTGTTTATTTATTAGATTATTTCTTTGTTACCCAAGAAAAGTGAATGTGTAAGAGGGCTGGGAGAGGACATATTTCATCCAGTTAGATCAGTAAATGAAATACATTTTATTTGCCATGAAAATGAACACTTTGTATCAGCTGTGAACTAACCTGTTGTGTGGTTGCTTCAAGCTTTCTGCAGAAAGACAACCTAGCAGTAATGTTGACTTGCTTGGTTTTTCTGGTGACAATTGTGCTTTATTTTCAACAAATCTCACTGAACTTTCACTTGTACTTGAAGAAACGGGCACAGCAGTCTCCTGGTTTTTTATGGCTCGAAGCTTATTGGACATATCTTCAGCATCTTTTGAGTTTACACATATTGGTGACTTGTACATAAATGCATTTTTAGGAGTTATTGTGGTACTTTCCCTACTTTGTGCTGAGTATTTCTGTTCAGCATCATGTAATAAAAAAGACTTGTAATTGGAGTCAGCTAGATTCCCTTCCACCTGACCAGGTTTACTTACACGAGGCCTTAGGATAGGAACCTTATGCAAATATGCTTTATTTGGGATATCTAGCATTCTTGGTGCAAGGATATTGGGAGTAATTGGAGTTGCTGGCTCCTGATCATTGTTGCCAGTTGTTGGTCTATTCTCTGTTGAGTTGAGTGTCTGCTCAAATAGCAGGGGGTAGAAGAATCTGGATGGAACTGGAGATCTTCCTGGAAGATGTGCAGATTGCATATGCCCAGATCGTGGGTGAACTAACTGAGCCGATGAGGTCAGAAAAGGCAGCTGAGCCATTTGTGCAGGTGTTGTTCCACTGGAAGTGATCCCAGGACTCAAATAGGAGAACAGATTGTGGTTCATGGGGTAATTAACCTCCAGCACCGAGAGATTCAGTCCCTGCGGCTCTTGGTAGTCACTATATGCTGGTGGTGGACAGCATGGAATTACATTTGTATCAGTACATGGTGGAGAAATGTCAGCTGTGTTTCTTCTCTGCCCAGATGTGACCAGCCTCCACTGTTCCATGAGAATTCCATTACTGCTGCTCACATAGTTCTTAGGAAGCTTGTACTGTTTCAGCTTGGCTTCCAGTCCTGCAGCTGGTAAAATCTTATTCTTCACGACTGAGTCCTTCAGGGAAAATACATCAGTTATAATGAAATCACTCTCAGACTTTTTGCTCAGTTTTGCCATTTTGCTTCTTGAGGGAGATTGCATGTCAGTGTTAGGTAAACACCTTGGCTCCTGTGCTTTTTTGTAATCCTCTGTTGCTTTCTGTTCAGTGGCAAAGCCCAGCTTCTCTCGCTCTCCAAAAGAACATGTCTGTTTATCAGATCCTTCTAAAATGGTCAGATCCGCACTTAATTCAATGCTGGCTTTGCACGAATCCCATCTGTCGCCTACTTTGATTGAAGTATCACCTGCAATCGAAATACTATCACTACTTTCCAATTCTTCTTTATGTTTTCCAGTTCGACCTCGCTCTGCCGTACTTTGCAGAAAGTGTAGGTCAGGATTGAGAATGTTGTTCTTCTTGTAGGGCCAATCAGTCTCTATTAGCAGCGAAAGGGAATTTTTACACAAGCTGTACTTCATGTGGTTGTAAAGGTGTGATTTCTCCATGCAGGTAAAAGGACATTGAAAGCACTTGTAGTTGTACGGTTTTCCCCATGGTCGGGGAATGTAATGGGGCTTCTTTGGCTTGCGCTCCTTATGCTTACAAACTGCATTAATCTTGCAAGTGATCTCGTCTTTGGACATTTTATTCATGGAATACTGCAGAAATATCTTGCTTTTTTATATGTCAGGAATGTGCTTCAGCTCAGTTGGCTTCCACGTTTAGAAAGGCATTTTATCAGCAATGGAAGACTTGTTATTACCATTGGTCCTTACAAGAATGTATTCCAGAACCTAAAAGATAAATATATAGCTAATATTTAAAATAAAACTCAGTCAACATCAGCTTAGCACATTAACAGAGTTGTGATTATAAAGTACATTGATAAGCAGTTATTTCTAATCATACTGTTCCTTTTTAGTGCATTATTAAATAAGCATGCACATTTTTTTGAAAATTTTCAATTAATATTATAAATACTACCAGTACCATTTATTTGCTTTATTTAAATGCCCTTTTTTCCTGTGTGAAAAAGTACAACCAGATACATTTACTCCTTCTTATACTCCCTCAAGCAAAGTCATTCACGCGAACAGACAAAAGATCCAGAAGAGACCAAAGCAACCATGAACCAGTAATCAAACTTTGAGCTTTACCGGTTTCTGTAACTTCATGTACAGCGTACAAACTCTTTCTAGGTGGCTAGGGAAACAGCATCTACATATTAACAATAAAATTAAGATGTTATTTTTAATATGTAACCATTATAGGGCAAATTCAGTAGCCTGAATTTCTGCCTCTGAGGAAATAACTTCAATGCTAAGATTTGTATTTAAACCACATTTACTCTTAAATTATTCTGCAAATAATGGATTTGGCTTTTAACATAGCGATATACTGTAAACTCATTATACACATTAAGCCAGATGAAAAAACTGTGTAAAATGATTTCGTTAAATAAAACGAGCCAATAGGGTGCAGTTGTGAGTTGGGTGTGGATGGATCAATCACTAGGGTCTTGAACAGTGTTTTGTTCTTTGACAAAAGATGGCAAATATGTTCAGATTTCATGCTTACCTGCCACCATATATTATTTACGCTTGACTACAAGACAAAGTAGGAAATGGAACTATGGCCGTTAGGCATAAAAATGCAGAAGAATAACACCTGTTCCATGGAATACTCACTCCGAAGTATCACCTGCTAATAACTCACAACTGTTTCTCTTAGGAAGCTTAAGTGACGGTAATAATTATAGGCAGCATCATTTAAATGACTTGGTAAAGTTGCATGTATGAAATTGAGAAGTAGGTGATGAGAGATGGTAGAAAAATAATAAATTAATAACATCTAACTATTATGCAAAAAGTGCTTCATCAGTGGACAAATTAAAATTTGAAATTTATTGATTTGTTTTATGATTTATTTTAACTATATGCTGAATTGCATCACATGCAATTTCATACTAAGCAGAACAGCCTCCAAAATCAAAGTAGACACTAATGTAAGAACATGGTATTGTGAAAATATCTAAAATGTCAGAATCAGGTTTAATATACTGGAATATTCTGAAAATCTGTTGTTTTGTGGCTGCAGTACATTGCAATGCACAAAAACTATAAATTACAGTTATATATACTGTATATATAATTGTAATTTATACTTTTTTGTATATTGTACTGTAAAATTAAGTTAAGTAAGTAGTGCAAAATGAGAGCAAAAATAAGAAAAATAGTGGGGTAGTGTACTTCATTATCCATTCAGAAATCTGATCGCGGAAGAGCAGAAGCTGTTTCCAAAACATTAAATGTGTATCTTCAGGCTCCTGCACCTCCTCCTTGGTGGTAGCAATAAGAAGAGGGCATGTCCTGGGTGATGAAGGTCCTTAATTATGGAAGTTGCCTTTTTGAGGCATCACCTTTTTAAGATACCCTCATACTCTTGATGCCGGGGAGGCTAGTATCCATGATGGAGCAGGCTGAGTTAGTGATATTCTGTAGCTTTTTCCAATTTTGTGCAGTGGCCCCTCGGTACCACACAGTGATCTAACCAGTTAGAATGCTCGCTACGATATGTCCTATCCATCAGGTGACAGTTTCTTGGTCTGTCGTATGACATCACGGGATTGGTCGATTTCACGGGTTTGTCCATCTATCAATTAACGTTTGACCTACTAATTCTGTGCCTGTGAACGTGCTCATTGTTTTCTGGATGCCTAGGAGTCAAGCAGATCTATTTGGCTGCACTGGGCACGATAAACATTCGTAAATTGTAACTGTGGCGATGAGGATTAAATCTATGACACTCACTCTTTTGGAGTACATGTGTTCACTTTTGAACAATGAGTATAATTGGAAAAGTGGGGGAATACTGTGATTCACAGTATCCTTGGAACGTTTATGTTGAACATTTGGACTGATTTTTTTTGCGGCAAAAGGCATCACTGAGCCCAATAAAAAGCCAGTATCCTGCTCAGACTATGTGGTCCGAAAACATATGACATCGTCCAAAGTTTGCTGAGCCCCAATTTGCCCTCTTCGAAATCTTATGAGGAACTTGTGAGATTAACTGAGTCCAAATCACCAGTTATTATGCAACGCTTTAGATTCAACACTTGTATTCAGTTAGAAAATGAATCAGTACCAACATTTGTTGCTGAATTAAGAAAATTGATTGAATTTTGTGATTTTGGAGCTGTACAAGAAGATAGAGTATGATACGAGATCGCTTGGTTGTCGGCGTGGGTGATGTTTGCATTCAAGATCTTCGATTGGCAGAATCAGAGCTCACACTTAAGTCAGCCTTTGATATTTCAAATAGCATGGAAGCTGCAGATAGGAATGCAGTCTGGTTGTGACCGTGCAAAGTAAATGAGGGGCGGTTTCCCCATCACCTACAACTGCTGCAGATTATCCCGACGTTAACAATGGCGCTAAGAAAAAAAGGAACTATACTCCGGGTTTCCGATATTACCGTTGCAGCGAATTTCAGCAGAAGCCTACTGACTGACGGCACCAAGGTTCCATCTGTTCTACTTGCCAAAGGAAAGGACACTTGGCAAGAGTTTGCCAATCTCGGCCTCCATTCAAACCGAATGTTCCGCAGCAGCACAGTAGATGGTTACAGAGCCGAAGTTCTTATATCCTAACATGGTTAGAGCATTGGCTGATTAGTGGGCAGCAGCAAGTGGGAATAAATGGATCCTTTAAAAGATCTAGTGGTGTCCCACAGGAGTCGGTTTTGGATTTGCTTCTTTTTATGCTGTGTATCAGTGATTTGGATGATGGAATAGATGGCTTTGTTGCCAAGTTTGCAGATGATACTAAGATTGATGGAGGGACAGGTAGTGTTGAGGAAACAGGTAGGCTGCAGAAGGACTTGAAACAGATTAGAGAACAGGCAAGAAAATTGCAAATGTAATACAATGTTGGAAAATGCATGGTCATGCACTTTCGTAGAAGAAATAAATGTTCAGACTATTTTCTAAAGGGGAGTTGGGGGGATTTTGGGGTTCTAACATTTAACTGTCATTCACCATTTGGGGCACTCCTCTGTTTTCGTAGATGGTTGCGAAGAAAAAGCATTTCAGGATGTACAAATGTATATTGTATACATTTCTCTGTCATTAAATGAACCTTTGAACCTTGCAATGCAAAGGGACTTGGGAATCCTTGTGCAGAACAACCTAAAAGTCAGCTTGCAGGTTGAGTCAGTGGTGAGGAAGACAAATGCAATGTTAGCCTTTATTTCAAGAGGTCTAGAATACAAGAGCAGGGATGTGATGCTGAGCCTTTATAAGGCACTGGTGAGGCCTCACCTTGAGTATTGTAAACAGTTTTGGGCTTCTTATCTAAGAAAAGATGTGCTGTCATTGGAGAGGGTTCAGAGGAAGTTCACAAGGATGATTCTGGGAATGAAAGGATTATCGTATGAGGAATGTTTGATGGCTCTAGGCCTATACTCACTGAAATTTAGAAGGATGGAGGTGGGGGAATCTCATTGAAACCTTTTAAATATTGAAAGGCCTGGACAGAGTTGATGTGGAAATGGTGATGTGCCCATGATGGTGGAGTCTAGGACAAGAGGGCACACTCTCAAGATAGAGGAGTGTCCATTTAAAACAGAGATGCAGAGAAATTTCTTCAGTCAGAGAGTGGTGAATTTGTGGAATTTGTTACCACAGGAGGCTCTGGAGTCCAGGTTGTTGGGTGTATTTAAGGAGGAGGTTGATATGTTCTTGATTGGCCACAGCATTGAAAATTGTGGGGAGAAGGCCAGGGAGTGGGGCTGAGGAGGGGAATAAATAGGATCAGCCATGATTGAATGGTGGAGCTGACTAAATGGGCCAAATGGCCTAAATCTGCTCCTATGTCTTATGGATTTATGGTAATGCAATTAGATGGTCTAGGGCCGGTTCCTCCTGTACAGACGGTTTTGGCCCATTTCTTTTGAACTTGAACTTGACACTGGATGTGCTATTACTACATGCAGTGAAAAGACATGGGTCGACACGTTTGGCCCTGACTCTTTGAAAACACTTGTGCCCCCACATTAGATAGAAGACTCACACAGGGGAGCAGTTACAGATGCTTGGTTGTGGCAGGGTTCTTCTAGAGCATGAAATTCAATCACACCAACTACCAGTGCATATCACTAAAGGAGAAGGTGTGAACTTATTCAGGCATGATTGGCTACAGCAGTGCCTGTCCTAGGTGTGTGTCAGATGAAAACCGACATTCCAATCTAGAGTATAAACTTCTGAAGCAGTTTAAACTTCTTTACAGCAATCCTGATGACGGTAAGCTCAAGGGTACCAAAGTATGTCTTCTAGAATCAGCCACAGACAAACCAAAGTTCTTCAACGACACGTTCCCTGCCACACATGCTTTGCCCCAAAGTTGAAGCGGACCTTACATGATTACAAGAAAATGGGATCATTGAACCTGTGAGGCTTTCATACCTATTGTGCCAGTAATCAAGAGTGATGGGAGCGTGAGAAGATGTGGAGATTACACGGTTGCAGTGAATTAATGCCAAAGATAGAAGGTATCTACACAGCACTAGGAGGCAGAAATTTCTTCACTAACCTTGACCTCGCACATGCATACCAACACTTTGAGCTGGAAGAAAAGTCTAAGAGCCTCACAGCTGTTGCAACGCACAAAGGCCTGTTCCAGTATATGAGGTTCCCATTCACCATAAATTCATATCCAGCAATATTCCAATGTACCATGTAATCTTGCATTAAAGACCTGTCCAATACAATTGCTTACTTAGATGATAGTCTAATTACTGGGTTGACCCTGAAAGAGCATCTGAATAATCTTGATTTAAAAACGTCCCTGAATAGTGCAACTTGGTCTACGACTGAAGTGCGAGAAATGCACCCTGTGACAGGTCATGTAGAATAACTGGTTTTCCACTTGGATTCCAAAGATGTATGTCTTATCAAAGAGAAGCGTCATCTCATTTTTGAAGCCCTGACACCAAGGAGTATCCATGAACTTCACTCTCTTTTGGGCATGTTCAATCATTATGCCAAACTTTTGCTTCACACAGTTACGCTTCCGGCTTTGCTTAACGTTCTGTTGAAGAGAGGTACGAGGTGGTGTTGGGAACCTGGGGTGCCACTAGTTTTGCACTGTGATGTCTCCCTGTATGGTGTTGGTGTGGTGTTAATCCAGAATGATACAGATAGTGATGGACCCTTAAATCAGCTGAATGAAACTATGCACAAATGGACATGGAAGCATTGGCAGTTGTTCTTGGGGTCATGCGTCTTCATCATTACTTGCATGGACAATGATTCAAGATGCATATCGACCACAGGCCATTGGTGGGATTGCTTGGTGAGAGCAATGCTGTGCTGCAGATGGCATCACAAAAGATGCTACAGTGGACCCCATACCTGTCCACTCACCAGTATACGATATCTTATGTTCCTGTTAGAAACAATTAAACTATAGATGCCTTAAGCCTTCTTCTGCTTCATGAATACCCTTGTGAGTCAGAACTACTGGGCGAACTGGTACTACTGATGGACTGGGTCAACGCATCTCCGATCACTGCTTCTCAGTTAAAAGAAGAAACTGAGCAAGATGTTACATTGGCCCAAGTAAAAAGGTAAGTAGAAAATGGATGGCCAACGAATGTGCCTGAGACTGTGCTACCGTATGCCAGGTGTTAAAGTGAGCATAACATCTACAACGGTTGTCTACTCTAGGGAAGTCATATTGTAATTCCTACACAATTACGGTCCCCTATCCTGGAAGAGTTGCACTGCGCGCATCCAGGAATATCACGTATGAAGGCGCTAGCCCGGAGTTATGTTTGGTGATCAAAAATTGATGAAGACATTGAGCACATCGTTTGTGCATGCGATCCATGCCAGCAGTCTTGACCTTTAACTGCTCCCGTTCCTATGGCTTCATGGCACTGGCCTATCAAACCCTGGAGATGTTTACACGTAGACCACACAGGTCCATTGGACGATCACATGCTATTGGTAGTCGTAGATGCACATTCTAAATGGATTGGGGATACAATTGTTGAATGGTGACTTACAAACCAGGATCAACTGGCTTTTGTTCTGGTACCCAATAACCCTACAATTTACCACAGGTTTCTCTCCATCTGAGCTATTGGTAGGCCGCAGGTTTCGTTCCTGGTTGGATTTATCGCGCCAGAGCCGGAAAACCAAGTAAGAGACAGACAACAAACAATTGTTGTCAGCTGAATGAGTCTGTGCACAGTTGGACAAAGAAGCATTGGCAGTTGTTCTTGGGGTCATGCATTTTCACCATTACCTGTATGGTTAATGTTACAATTCAATTAATTACAACACAATTCAAATGCAGAACATCATAACTTTGAGGTGAGAGATCCAGTTTACATTCGCTCAAGCACTGAGAGCTGAAGGTGGTGAAAAGCGAATTTGTGGTGGAAGAGGGCCAACAAGTTACTTCAGCACTTGAGCATGGTAGTATATGCCGCCAACATCAAGACCACACCAAGAAATGGTCAAGTGAATCCCTCATTCCAGAATGAGCTAGTGAACAAGATGGGTTAGCCCCACAACCTATCGAAACAGAGTCCCCCGTTGAAAGCACTGGATCTAGACAAAACTCGATCCTGGGGTTTCTGGATTGCGCTGATCAGAACAGACCAGAAAACCAGTGGAATATCATCAAGCAGGTTTCGCCTAAAAATGTAAGGGTGGAGAGATACCCTATCCACCATATGACTGTTTATCGGTCTGTCATGTGACATCACGGGATTGGTCAATTTTGTGGGTTCGTCCATCTGTCAATTAACATTTGACCTTCTGATTCTCTGTGTGTGAACGTGTTCATTCTTTTCTGGGTGACTACAAGTCAAGCAGCCCTATTCAGCTGCACTGGACGTGATAAACTTTCTTAAATTGTAACATAATACACCTGACAATTTCGCTAGAGTCTTTGGTGACATACTGAATCTCCTCAAACTTGTAATGAAATATAGCTGCTGTTGTGCCTTCTTTGCAATTGCATCAATATGTTGGGCCCAGGATAGATCTTCAGGGATGTTGCCAACCAGGAATGTGTAGCTACTCACCCTTTCCACTGCTGATTCCCTGATGAGGACTGGTGTGTGTTTCCTGAAGTCCACAGTTAAATCCTTGGTCTTATTGATTGAGTGCAATATTGCTGCTGTAACACCACTCAACCAGCTGATCTATCTTGCTAGTGCACGCCTCCTTGTCACCATCTGAGATTCTGCCAACTGCAGTTGTGCCATCAGCAAATTTATAGATGACGTTTGAGCTGTGCCTAGCCACACAGTCATGGGTGTAGGGAGAGTCGAGCAATGGGCTAAGCATGAATCCTTGAGTTGCGCTGGTGTTGATAGTCAGCCAGGAGGAGATGTTATTTCTGATCTGCACTGATGAGGAAGTAAAGGATCTGGTGGTAGAGGGAGGTAGAGGGGCCCAGGTTTTGAAGGTTGGTGATTTGTCACTGAAGCTATGATGGTGTTGAATGCTGAGCTGTAGTTAGTAAACAGCACTCTGATGTAGGTATTGCTGTTGTCCAGATGGCCTAAGGCTGGGTGAAGAGCCAGTGTAATAGCATATGCTGTAGACCTGTTGTGATGATGGGCAAATTCCAGTGGTTCTAGGTCCTTGCTTAGGCAGATGTTGATTCTTCCCGTGACCGACATCTCAAAGCACTTCAACCCAGTAGGTGTCAGTGCAACTGGGTGACAGTCATTGAGGCTGCTCACCCTGCTCTTCTTGGGCACTGGTATGACTGACGCCCTTTTGAAACAGGTGGGAGCCCCTGGCTGCAGCCATGAGAAAGTAAAGATGTTGTTCAACACTCACGCCAGTTGGTTGGCACAGGTTTTCAGTGCCCTGCCAGGTACAGCATTGGGACCTGATGCCTTGCAAAGGTTCATCCTTTTGAAAGTTGTTCTGACATCGTCCTCCAAGACGGGGCTGACAAGGTCACCAGATGCCGCAGGGATTCGCACTGGTGTGGCTTTATATTTATATAGCATTCCGAATGAGTGCCTTAAGTTGATGAGAAGAATCTATTTCTAACATCTTATGTATTTTGTATTTTATGTTTCTGGTGCTCTTGTGTTTTTATTGGACTGATATGCCAGAATAGATATTTAAATGAATTATGGTAATGAAGGCCTTTGGCTCATTGTATCTATGCCAGCTCTCAGATCAATTACAATAAACCTATTTTCTCAATTAGATCCTTGCAACCTATTTACTCTCAGACATCCGTCAACTCCCCTCAAGTCCTTCAATTAGCCAGTATATTTTAGGGAGCAACTGGAAGAATCTCATGCGCTCACAGTAGAAGTTACCAGTGGTTAGGATCGGACCTGGGTCAGTGGAGCTCTGGGACAGTAGCACTACCCATTGTGCTACATAGTTTCAAGAGCTTATTTTGTAAGTATAGTAGGTCACAATAATAAAATCATAACAGTTTGGTTTGTTGGCCAAGTTTGGGAACGTGCATTAAGAATTAGTTTTTAAAATAAAAATTCCATGTGATTTTGAAGATTTTGTTGAAAGAAAATATGAGGAGGATGGCTACACAATGCAAGGTAGGGAAATGGTGGGAATTAGAAGAAGGGGACATAGGAAGAGCTGGTAGCTTTCTTCTTTCTCTCTCTCAATGTGGAGACACAATTGAACAAAATGTTTTGCCATGTTTTTGTATACCATTCAATGAGAAGATAAACATAATGAAAAAGCAGCCACATATTAAGAGTTGATGTCTCCTCCTGAGGTATCAGCCTTCTCAACTTGAACGTTCCTCTCTCCAATTCAAACCTCACTAAAACAAGAGTCCTGATGAAGTGTCTTGTCCCAAAATGTCGACTGTTTATTCCTATTGATGGACGCTGCCTGACCTGCTGAGCTATTCCACTACATTTTGTGTATTGCTCTAGATTTCCAGCATTTGCAGTACCTCTTGTGTCTATATTAGGAGTTTGAAAAATAAGAATGTTTGCAGTTATTGGACTTGCCAGCTCCTGATTGCCATTATCTTTTCTGCTGAGCTGAATGTCTGCTCAAGAAGCAGGGTGTAAGAATTGGAACTTGGAAGATGAGCAGCTTCAAATTGAAATAGCTAGAAAAGGCCGCTGAACCATTTGGGAGTGCAGTGTTGCATTGAAAGTGATCCCAGGAGTCAGGAAAACAGATTGTAGTATATGGGATAATTAACTTGAGCACTGAGTGATTAATTTCTTTCTGAATTCTTCATGATTCACGCATTCTTATATACAGATAACGCTGGACATGCCAAATGACATTCATTGGCATGCAATCTACTGGAACTTGAACAAAAGCACATCTTTGTAGCACTTCTAGGGTCCCTACCTAAACAGGTCCCAGCCCTTTAATAGGAGCTGACCTCAGTTGGACAAACTATATTTAAGGAATGCACTTTCCTGACCGATCTTCAAGTACACACTTTCCCACTAGTTCCTCCACGTTCCACCTCAGCAATAGGTTGTAGAGAAAAATCATCTGTTGGTCAGTCACAAATGGTTTGTGTCTGCAAGCAGTTAGACCGGGAGAAACAAGAAAATATTTTGCTCCCTGAATATTTTTGGGTGTATCTTATGGGTTTTGGGCTGCTGATCATGAAAATCACTGTGAAATCTTATCATGCACCATTTTAAAAAATGCCTACATTTGTTATTTCAATTCTTAATTTGTCAGAATAATTGACGACAAGATTAAGGAAGGCATTTTTGTTGGTCCACAAATCAAACAGGTCATCAATAACAGGCAGTTTGAAGAACTTTAGTGGGACTGGAGAAAATCACATGGAAGCCATTCAAGGATTTTGCTGAAAAATTTCTTGGCAATTACAGAGCAGCAAACTGCACGTAGCTGGGTGACAACATGCTTCAAGCACACAAAACCATGAAGTACAACATATCACTAAAGATTGATTTTCTGCATTCCTACTTAAGACTTCTTCCCCACAAATCTTGGCAGTGTCAGTGACGAGCCTGGTGAAAGGTTTCCCCAGGATATTGCAGTTATGGAGTAACAATATCAGGGCAACGAGTATTCATCAGTGCTGGCTGATTATTGTTGGACACTTAAGTGAGAAGCCTCAGACACTGAGTGCAAATGAAAATCATCAACAAAACATTTTTAGCTTACTTGAACTATTGCTAAGTGTTAGCACCATTATGCAATTAAAAGTATTATATTCAATAAAAGTTAATTTCCTGGTTCTCCAAATTCCTACGTGATACAAGTAGTCTGAAATTATATTTGTGTGCAGCTTCAAGCGGTCTATTATAAGCAAAATAAAATTCTGAGGAATCAACACTTTTGAAAAAAAAATGTTGCCCAGTGTTATTAATAGATTTATTGCTGGTAATAACAGCTAAAGAGACAATAACAATAATAATTATCATAATAATAGGATAGGATATGTGTTCTCTTGCCAGTTTTCAGTACTTTGTGTGCAAAACTGGTCGTGTGCATGTGACAATCTAATAACGGTCACCCCAGCAGGTCTGGAGGTCACTGTCTCCCAGTGGACTGGGAATGTTTCTGAGGAATGATATGAAAACATTTCAGTATAAGCTGAGGTAAAACAGCCTGAACTCACTTAGGATTGTAGTAAATCCAGGCTGAATTTCTACTTCCAACTTTCTGAGTAAAGATAATTGGCATTGCTATAAATATGTTGCTTATTATTACTAAAATCAGTTGCAGCACATGTTTAGTACTGACAATATTGATTGATTAGAGAATTTAATATGCAAATCGACCAAAGTTCAAAATTCAAAGTAAATTTATCATCAAAGTATGTATATGTCACCATATACAACTATGAGATTCATTTTCTTGCAAGCATTCACAGTAGAACAAAGAAATATAACAGAATTGATAAAAAAAAACTACTCACAAAGACTTGCAAACAACTGGTGTGCAGAAGAAGACAAACTGTGCAAATACAACCCAAAAACAAATAATAATAATAATAATAACAATAAAATTATAAACAAATAAGTGAATAAATAATACTGAGAACATAAGTTGGAGAGTCTTTAAAAGTGAGCCCATAGGTTGTGGAGTAGTTCAGTGCTGAGGTGAGTAAGTTATCCGTGCTGGTTCAGGAGTCCGATAGTTGAAGAGTAATAACCTCCAGACCTGGTGTTGTGGGACCTAAGGCTCCTGTGCCTCCTCCCCAATGGCAGCAGCAAGAAGCGAGGATGGCCTGGATGGTGGGAGTCTTTGATGATGCACCTCATAGACATGATCAATGGTGGGGTGCGATTTTCCTGTGTTAACTGGGCTGTATCCACCACTTTTTGTGGGCTTTTCCATTTTGGGGAATTGGTGTTTCCATACCAGGCCATGCTGCAACCAGTCACTGTATATTTATAGAAATTTGTCAAAGTTTTAGATGACTTGCCAAATGTGCAGAAACATCTAAGAGAATAGAATCACTGCTGTGCCTTCTTTGAAATGGGCACTTACGTGCTGGTCCCAGGATAGGTCCTCTGATATGATAATGCAAGCCATTTAAAGTTACCGCAAATAAATAAAATAAATCATTGAAAATTAGCAAAAGCCACAACAGGATAGGGATGGGACTTCTGTAATAAATGAATTATTTCCTTGCTCCCTATCCCGAAGGCCTCTCTAAAACTTATATTGACGGGGATGCTTGAGGAACTCAGCAGGTCAGGTAGCATCTGAGGAGTGAATTGGATTGTCAACATAACCTATAAGTTGTGTTCGGAGAATAATGCAGCATTCTTGGCTTGCTTACAAGGTTTAACCAGAACAAAACTCAGGAAGTCATTGTTAACCTTGATAAAATACTTTTACTTTTTAAAAAATTTTACTTCTTCTCCACTTCATCTCTTATCCTAAATATTAATTTTGTCCACTAGGCTGTAACTATGGTATGGACCATATACAGGACACAGTGAAACCATTTACTGATGTCCTTTCAATAATACCACCTGTGTGGTTCATCATCGAGAAGATTAAAGAAGCGCAGCACAATCTCTTTATATTCCTACACAATCTTTTGACTAAACATACAATATATGATTGCTCCTTCATTGACATTGTGTTAATTCCTCTAGCAACAGTGGGAACATCACCTCCCTGATCAACAAATCCCACTTCCACCTGCAACCCAAGGGCAACTGAACAAGGACTAATTATCATGTTGAGAATTACTAAATCATTTCGCTGAATGATGAGGGTTGTTGTAGGCAATGAAGGAGTCATAGTTAGAGGATTTTAAGGTTACTTTACAGAGAATATATAAAGGTCTTGAAAGCATGTTTAATCATTTGTCCTTAGTTGTTAGTGCAGTAGTCTGAGAGGATGGCAATTTGTATAGTCATGGAACTTTCCACACATCAGATTAGTTTAGATTTTTACTCTGCTGGAAAGTACTTGTGAGGACTGTAATTTTCAGATCAAGATATACAAGACCAATTTTAGCTTAGGGTGATGCTGGAAATCAGGTGGTATTCCATTATTCACCCATTCTGTACCTCAGCAATTTCCTTTTTCCCTCTCTTAAATCATCTCCTATTTAAAATGCCCCAGTCTGTTCCCAGTTGTTATATCCTATGCATGATTGAAGGTCATCTTGATCAGGCATAGGATATAACAATTGAGAGCGAAAAAGTCATCAAGGTGGTACTGGTGAACCATGGCGACATTTTGCAGGCTATGTACAATGCTTCTAAATATACCACTTTTGAATTACTCTCACTGCAATATACAGCATGTAATTTCCCTTTAATTCAAAGCACATTTATTATCAACGAATGATAATTTGTCTGCTTATAGGCATCCATAGAGCAAGAAACCCGAATAACCCAATTTAAAAAAGACCAAAAACCACTGATCCACCGAAAGCAAGACAAAAAATACATACAATAGAAGCAAACCAACAGCATCCTGAACCAGACTGAGTCCCAGATAAGCTTCCAGAGCAGCTGGAATAGGTCGAAAGCCTTGGTCCCCAGTCACCACACCAGTGGGGCAGAAATGCACGGCAGCCAGATCAATTCACAACCTCGATGCCATGGAGAAAGGAATAAACATTCACAAGACAGCAAGCAAAATCAGCCCGACTCTCGCCTCCTTACCCCACACTTGAGCTTCCAGACTATCTGGGCTGACATTTAAATTGTTCAATAGTCGTAGTCATAGTCATACTTTATTGATCCCGGGGGAAATTGGTTTTCGTTACAGTTGCACCGTAAATAATAAATAGTAATAGGACCATAAATAGTTAAATAGTAATATGTAAATTATGCAGTAAATTATGAAATAAGTCCAGGACCAGCCTATTGGCTCAGGGTGTCTGACCCTTCAAGGGAGAAGTTATAAAGTTTGATGGCCACAGGCAGGAATGACTTCCTATGACACTCTGTGTTGCATCTCGGTGGAATGAGTCTCTGGCTGAATGTACTCCTGTGCCCACCCAGTACATTATGTAGTGGATGGGAGACTTGACCAAGATGGCATGCAACTTAGACAGCATCCTCTTTTCAGACACCACCGTGAGAGAGTCCGGTTCCATCCCCACAACATCACTGGCCTTATGAATGAGTTTGTTGATTCTGTTGGTGTCTGCTACCCTCAGCCTGCTGCCCCAGCACACAACAGCAAA
The DNA here is from genome assembly GCF_030028105.1 of Mobula birostris. NCBI lineage: Eukaryota > Metazoa > Chordata > Chondrichthyes > Myliobatiformes > Myliobatidae > Mobula > Mobula birostris. The sequence continues at coordinate 110,366,312 of NC_092378.1, forward strand.
CATGATAGCACTGGCCACCACAGATTCATAGAACATCCTCAGCATCATCCGGTAGATATTAAAGGACCTCAGTCTCCTCAGGAAATAGAGACGGCTCTGTCCCTTCTTGTAGACAGCCTCAGTGTTCTTTGACCAGTCCAGTTTATTGTCAATTTGTATCCCCAGGTATTTGTAATCATCCACCATGTCCACACTGACCCCTCGGATGGAAACAGGGGTCACCGGCTCCTTAGTCTTTTTCACATTAAGCTGCAGATAATTCTGCTCACACCATGTGACAAAGTTTCCTACTGTAGCCCCGTACTCAGCCTCATCTCCCTTGCTGATGCATCCAACAAGCACCGGATAGTGCCATGTTCTAGGACCTGGGTCACGGCACCTTGAAATGCTTGGGCTCGCAGTTAGTTTTTACAATGTCTCCTGAGACAGTGATGTGCCTCTCATGTGAGATGTAGCAGTCTTGGGGGAACTCCCCTCTCCCGCAGAGTCATATCTGCCAGAAGTGCATACGGCTGGGCGATCTGGAAGACCGTGTAAGGAATCTGGAGCAGCAGCTGGATAACTTTCGACTCATAAGGGAGAATGAGGCAGTCATAGATGAGAGTTACAGGGAGGTAGTCACACCTAGGCTGTCGGAAGCAGGTCGTTGGGTGACAGTCAGAGGGGGGAAAGTGAAGGTGAGCAGACAGGTAGTGCAGAGCACCCCTGTAGCCATTCCCCCGAATAATAAGTTTACCGTCCTGGATACCGTCGGCGGGGACGACCGACCAGGTGTGAGCCACGTGGCAGGGCCTCCGGCACTGAGTCTGACCCTGTGGTGCAGAAGGGTGGGACGGAGAAGAGGAGAGCTGTCGTCATTGGAGACTCTATAGTCAGGAGAGCAGACAGGAGATTTTGTGGACGTGAGAAGGACACCCGCATGGTTTGTTGCCTCCCGGGTGCCAGGGTCCGGGATCTCTCTGACCGGGTGCACGACATCCTTGTACGAAAGGGAAAGCAACCAGAAGTCATGATACATGTTGGGACCAATGACATAGGCAGGAAAAGGGCTGAGGTCCTGAAGTGTGAGTTTCGGGAACTAGGCAGAAGGCTGAAGAACAGGACCTCAAGGGTGGCGTTCTCAGGATTGCTGCCAGTGCTACGTGACAGTGATGGTAAGAATTGGAGGAGATGGCAGTTGAATGCGTGGCTGGGGAGTTGGTGCAGGGGGCAGGGTTTTAGATTTTTGGATCATTGGGATCTCTTCTGGGAAAGGTGGGACCTGTACAGATTGGATGGGTTGCACCTGAACTCGAGGGGGAGCAATATCCTTGCAGGTAGGTTTGCTAGCATGGTTCGGGAGGGTTTAAACTAATTTGCGAGGGGGATGGGACCCAGAGCGATAGAACAGTGAAAGAAGTACATGAAGTAAAGCCAGATCTAACATACAGAGAGGCTTTGAGGAAAGAGAAGCAGAATAAACGGGGTAAAGACAGTAAGGTAGAAGGGCTGAAATGTGTGTACCTCAATGCAAGAAGCATCAGGAACAAAGGTGATGAACTGAGAGCTTGGATACATACATGGAATTATGATGTAGCGGCCATTACAGAGACTTGGCTGGCACCAGGGCAGGAATGGATTCTCAATATTCCTGGATTTCAGTGCTTTAAAAGGGATAGAGAGGGCGGATAGAGGGGAGGAGGGGTGGCATTGCTGGTCAGGGATACTATTACAGCTACAGAAAGGGTGGGTAATGTAGCAGGATCCTCTTTTGAGTCAATATGGGTGGAAGTCAGGAACAGGAAGGGAGCAGTTACTCTACTGGGGGTATTCTATAGGTCTCCTGGTAGCAGCAGAGATACAGAGGAGCAGATTGGGAGGCAGATTTTGGAAAGGTGCAAAAGTAACAGGGTTGTTATCATGGGTGACTTTAACTTCCTTAATATTGATTGGCATCTGATTAGTTCCAAGGGTTTAGATGGGGCAGAGTTTGTTAAGTATGTCCAGGATGGATTCCTGTCACAGTATGTGGACAGACTGACCAGGGGAATGTCATACTAGATCTAGTACTAGGTAATGAACCTGGTCAGGTCACAGATCTCTCAGTGGGTGAGCATCTGGGGGACAGTGACCACTGCTCCCTGGCCTTTAGCATTATCATGGAAAAGGATAGAATCAGAGGGGACAGGAAAATTTTTAATTGGGGAAAGGCAAATTATGAGGCTATAAGGCTAGAACTTGTGGGTGTGAATTGGGATGATGTTTTTGCTGGGAAATGTACTATGGACATGTGGTCGATGTTTAGAGATCTCTTGCGGGATGTTAGGGATAAATTTGTCCTGGTGAGGAAGATAAAGAATGGTAGGGTGAAGGAACCATGGGTGACAAGTGAGGTGGAAAATCTAGTCAGGTGGAAGAAGGCAGCATACATGAGGTTTAGGAAGCAAGGATCAGATGGGTCTATTGAGGAATGTAGGGAAGCAAGAAAGGAGCTTAAGAAGGGGCTGAGAAGAGCAAGAAGGGGCATGAGAAGGCCTTGACGAGTAGGGTAAAGGAAAACCCCAAGGCATTCTTCAATTATGTGAAGAACAAAAGGATGACAGGAGTGAAGATAGGACCAATTAGAGATAAAGGTGGGAAGATGTGCCTGGAGGCTGTGGAAGTGAGCAAGGTCCTCAATGAATACTTCTCTTCAGTATTCACCAATGAGAGGGAACTTGATGATGGTGAGGACAATATGAGTGAGGTTGATGTTCTGGAGCATGTTGATATTAAGGGAGAGGAGGTGTTGGAGTTGTTAAAATACATTAGGACGGATAAGTCCCCGGGGCCTGACGGAATATTCCCCAGGCTGCTCCACGAGGCGAGAGAAGAGATTGCTGAGCCTCTGGCTAGGATCTTTTTGTCCTCGTCCACGGGAATGGTACCGGAGGATTGGAGGGAGGCGAATGTGTCCAGTTCTGGTCACCTCACTATAGGAAGGATGTGGAAGCATTGGAAAGGGTACAGAGGAGATTTACCAGGATGCTGCCTGGTTTAGAAAGCATGCATTATGATCAGAGATTAAGGGAGCTAGGGCTTTACTCTTTGGAGAGAAGGAGGATGAGAGGAGACATGATAGAGGTGTACAAGATAATAAGAGGAATAGATAGAGTGGATAGCCAGTGCCTCTTCCCCAGGGCACCACTGCTCAATAGAAGAGGACATGGCTTTAAGGTAAGGGGTGGGAAGTTCAAGGGGGATATTAGAAGAAGGTTTTTTACTCAGAGAGTGGTTGGTGTGTGGAATGCACTGCCTGAGTCAGTGGTGGAGGCAGATACACTAGTGAAGTTTAAGAGACTACTAGACAGGTATATGGAGGAACTTAAGGTGGGAGCTTATATGGGAGGCAGGGTTTGAAGGTTGGCACAACATTGTGGGCCGAAGAAAATCCCATTAAACCTGTAGCACCAACATACTAGATCACTGTTATACAAAGATAAGGAATGCCTACTGTTCCATACTCAGACCACATATCAGTAAACCTGATCACTTGGCTGTCCTGCCTGCATACCTCCAGAGATCAGAACAACACAGAGGAGGTTGTGGGAGGCAGATGAGCAGTTGCAGGTTTGCTTTGAGTCGGTGGACTGGGCCATGTTCAAGAACTCATCTGTGGATCTGAATGAATGTACCTTGGTTGTCATGGATTTTATAAAAACAGTTGTAGACTAGTGTGTCCCCACAAAATCATTCAGAGTCTTCCCCAACCAGAAGACCTGGATGAACCATGAGATCTGCAGTCTGCTGATGGAAGATCAGAGGCATTCAAGTCTGGTGACCAAGAAAGTTACAAGAGGTCTAGGAACGATCTTCTGAAAGCCATCTCATGGTTGAAGTAGTAATTTCAGACTAAACTTGAATCAATGAAGGAATGCTTGACACAACACACAGAAAATGCTAGAGGAACTCAGCAGGCCAGGCAGCATCCATGGAAAAGGGTAAACAGTTGGTCTCGGCTCGAAATGTCAACTGTTTACTCTTTTCCATAGATGCTGTCTGGCCTGCTTTGTGTGTGTTGCTTGGATTTCCAGCATCTGCAGATTTTCTCTTGTTTGAAGAACGTTCAACTGTTGTAGCAGGGCTCGAATGCTATCACTTCTTATAAAGTTAAATCAAATGACATAGGTGACAACAGGCCCTCACTTCCAGATAAGCTCAATGTCTTATATACTTGCTTTAACTGTCAAAACACGGAGGAACCATCATGACTTCCCACATCCCTGATGATCCTTTGACTTCAGTCTCTGAGGACGGCGTGCAAGCACCTGCAGGAGAAGCATTCTGCCCAGATGGGGTGCTTGGCCAAGTACTAAAGACTTGTGCTGATCAACTGGCTGGAGTGTTTACTGAGGTACCCACCTGCTTAGTGAAGGGTTCAATTATACTGGTGCCTAAGAAGAATGTGGTAACCTGCCTAATGATTATTGTCCAGTAGCACTTAGATCCACAATGATGAAGTGTTTGGAGATTTTGGTGATGAAACATATCAACTCTTGCCTGAGAAGTGACTTGGATCTGCCCCAATTTGCCTGCCAGAGCAACAAGTCCACAGCAGATGCCATCTTATTGGCTCTTCACTCAACCCTCAAATATCTGGACAGCAAAGATACATACATCCGGATGCTCTTTATTAACAACAGCTCAGCATTCAAGACCGTCATCTCCTCAAAACTAGTCCATAAGTATGAAGACATTGGCCTCAATACATCCTTGTGTAATTGGAATCTCATTTTCCTCACTTGCAGACCCTAGTCAGTTCGGATTGGCAAGAACCTCTCTTCCACGATATTCATCATCACAGATGCACTGTAAGGCCACAAGACATTCTGCTCTACTTGTTCTATACTAATGACTGTGTGGCTAAGCACAAATCCAATGCCACCTTCAATTTTGCTGACGATACCACTGTCGCAGGTCAAATCAAACGTGGTGATGAATCAGAATACAGGAGGGAGAGTGATGCCATTGCAACAACCGCTTACTTAATGTCAGCAAGACCAAGGAGCTGATTACTGACTTCAGGAGGAGGGAATCAGAGGTCTATGAGCCATTCCTCATTGGAGGATCAGAGGTGGAGAGGGTCAACAACTTTAAATTCCTTAGTGTTACTATTTTGGAGGACCCGTTCTGGCCCAGCACATAAGTGCAGTTACGAAGAAAACACAAAGACACCTGTTCTTCCTTAGGAGTTAATGAAGATTTGACATAACATCTAAAACTTTGAGAAACTTCTGTAGAAATATAGTGGAGAATATATTGACTGGCTGCATCACAGCCTGGCGTGGAACCACCAATGACCTTGAACGGAAAGTCCTATAAGAAGTAATGAATGTGGCCCAGTCCATTATGGGTAGCATATCTACACAAAACTTTGCTGCAGGAAAACCGCATCCATCATCAGGGACCCCCACCATCCAGGACATGCTCTCTTCTCACTGCTGCCATTAGGAGAAAGGTACAGGATCTTCACGACTCACACCACCAGGTTCAGGATCGGTTATTACCCCTCAACCATCAGGCCCTTGAACCAGAGGGGATAACTTCACTCATCTTCACTTGGCCTATCATTGAAATGTTCCCTCAACCTATGGACTCACTTTGAAGGACTTTTCATCTCATGTTCTTGATATTTATCGCTTATTTATTGTTTATTATTTCATTCTCTTTGTACTTGCACAGTTTGTTGTCTTTCGCACACTCCTTGAACGCCCAATTTGGTGCCGTCTTTCACTGATTCTCTTATGGTTATTAATCTATTATGGAATTACTAAATATGCCCACAACAAAATGAATCTCAGGGCTGCATATGGTGACATATATGTACTTTGATAATAAATTTACTTCGAACTTTTTTGAACTTTGAACTTTGAAATTATTTTACTGACTATTACTGACTAAAATCCTTTACAATTGTTTCCAAATATTCTTTTGTAAGGTACATCAGGCATGATATTTGTTAATCCAACATTTTTGGATTGGGATGGATATTCTTCCGACTGAACCGAATCTACCGTGACTTCTGTCTAGTTCCCTGGGTCAAGGATTATTTTGTATTCATCATGATCTCATAGTTGGATACATTGTTAGAGAGCTGTGTCTCACCATAGATCCAAAGATGATGTGACATTTACAGCATATATTTTAAAAACCTATTGAAAATCTAACCATGCAATTAAACCTGTTTTATATTTAAGAATCATTTTGAGCTGTATTCCAATAAAATTACAGTTAGCTTTGGTTTTAAAATTTGGAAGATCTAATGAAATGGGAACCACCACTGCATCATATAGTTCCCTTCAAAAATTTGTTTCAAATCTTTTCTTTGACTGGATATTATTAAGAAGATCCTCACAACAACAGGAAGTCTTAGGGCAATGTTGCCATCACCTTATTCTTTCCTGTCCTTTTACTTTAAGAACATTTCAATTCCAAATCCTACTGATTCTCTTTAATTTTGACCACTGGCAATCAGTATAATTGATTAGTATTCTCAAAACTAAAAATAGAATGTTGTCATTAATAATACAAGTAAATGGATTACATCTCACAGAGAAGCACATGCACGCACACTACAATATTTATTATTTATCTACAATTAAATCCATCATGATTTCATATTGTTACAAATTCAGTATAAATGTGGGTCTTGATTGTATTTTTGCAAACTGCTTGTATTGATGTTCAGCACAATTTCTGTAGCTTGCTATGTATAGACTGTGATCATTGTAGTTTCATTGATTGGGCGCTCAGGAATGTTTATGCAAAAATTGTAAAATAAAATACTTTCTGGCTATTTTCATTATTTTTTTCCACTCTAAAAAATATCACGCTTCATTGGATTAAGGTAATAACAAGCTAACTTTAACAGTCAATACAATATTAAAGCAGATGGCTGATTGCAAATACAGTGGAATAATGTTTTCTTTATCCCATTTCACTTCCCCATAGCAGGGGCTGATTGATTGAGCATTATTGACTAACGGTTTAATGAAAATTTCTGAACTGATTGTGTGTCAGTACACTGCACATTCATAGAAAATTTGTGATCCTGAAACTTTTGACGAACTGTGTCTGAACCTAAATTCTTTTCTTAAAGGCTTGTGTGCCTGATCTCTGCCTGTAAAGGTGGTGGAGTGAGGGCAGGGACAGTGGAAAATGGGAGCGTCATCAAGGATGAATCATGTGTTCGTTGTAGCTAATTAAAGAAGATGGTGCCAGCAAACAATGCTACCAAAAGTGACAACCTCAAGATGGTTCACAAAGCTATTCCTTTCACTTCTTTTTATTTCAGATGTGGTTCTGCTACCGTTACAGCCTGTTATCTACACTTTGGCAGTGTGATTTTGGGCTGATCGGGAAATTTATCCCTTGCTGTCTCCAAGAGTGTTCCAGGAGTCTGCGACCAAAGCGCGTGGCATGAAGGCCAGGAAGCCAGGAGATGCAGCACTGGCCCACAATCAACTCCACCTCTCACCAACCTCGCCAACTAAAGTGCCAAGGAAAACTGAAATCATCGAGGCGAGTGTGGAAGGCAAGCAAGTGTTCAGTGCCATCTACCAGCCTCTTGCTCTCTGCTGCTGGAGAAGGTGTCTGTGTGTGGCGGTCTCTTTCTCCCTCTCGCTCGCTGCTCTTGAGGGAAGGTCCTTAGGTTTGAGTGATCTCTCTGTCCCCCAGTGCTGCTGCTGGATGGGGTTGGAGTAAGATTTAATCGATGTGATTTAATAGATTTGGACTCTAATTCAGGTTTATGATGTGTTGTAGTTTCTAGTTCTAGTTCTGGTTGCTCTTTTGCTGTTACTACTTTTGGGCGATTTTTGAGCCGCAGGAGCCTGCAGATAATCAACACTGAGCTGAACTGAAATACTCCATTTCATTTTGTGTTTTATATTCTGTGTTTTCGCCGTTTTTTGGCTGCCATTTGCACGATTAATTTCCACGTGGGTGGGGAGGTTTGATATTTGATGTTTTCCCTTGAACGAGCTGGTTACATGGTTCTTCTTTGTTTCGTGGCTGTCTGTGAGGCAGATGAATCTCAGGGATGTATACTGCACACATACCTTGATAATAAATATACTTTGAATCTTTGAATATGAAATTATGTGTCTGTTCAATGATTCTCTACATGAACATGCTTAGAGTCTGATGTGTATTTCTATCATCATAAATAAAAACATCCATAGCACTTGTGGAGCAATTAAATTGACCTATTTTGGGATCTTTTGTTAAAGATGTGTGACGTGGTGATGTGTGCATGCAGCCTCCCCAAAATATTTAAGTTTATGTTCTGCCTTCAATAATCAAACCGGTTATCTGCCATTACACCTGCAACACCTCCCGGCACTTCCGATTCCAACACATCATCCTATTCACCGACCTCTGTTGAAAGCAGAAATGAGTATTGGAGTTAGCTTGAGGTCAGGTTTCCATAGATATAGGAGTAGAATTAGGCCATTTGGCCCATCAAGTATGCTCCACTATTTCGTCATGTCTGATCAATTTTCCTTCTTAGCCCCAGACTTCTGCCTTCTCCCCGTAGCCCTTCATGCCCTGAACAATCAAGAATCTATCAACCTCTGCCTTAAATACACCCAATAACCTAGCCTCCATAGCCGCCCATAGCAATAAATTCCACAGATTCACCACTTTCTGGCTAAAGAAATTCCTCTATTTCCCTATTTGTTTTATTTTTAACCAGCCTCCCAACCTCTCTCAACTATTGTAGGAAGCTAAAATTACCTCACATTTTCAATGCTTACTCATTGAAAAGTCTTCTTAATTACAAAAAAAAACTTCCAGTGTGTTGCATCTCAATTTTCTTATTTCTAAAGAAAAGTGTCCTTGCAAATCCGTCCTCTAGTGAGATGTATCACCCATCAGTTTGCCTATTACTCTGGTAAATTTTATTGTAATTACGGAGACCAGAAATGTGTGAGGTTTGATCAGCAAAATGTTACATGATACACAGAGAAAGATTCCGATGACTAGTTGTTGTTTTTTGTGAAGGTGTTAGTTCCTGGACATGGGCTGGTAATATACTCTTTGGATCTCTTCAAATAGTCCTTGAGATCCTCAGCTTCAGCTAGAACTGCCAAAACCAACAAATGAGGCAGTTTAACAATTGTATTTTACTTCTTTATTGCAATCTAATGGTCTAGCATCCAGACATCTGAGTCTGAATATCACCAGTCCACCTGGAATACTTAAAAAAATAATTCTGGAACAAAATGAAATCTGTTAGTAATAACGATGACTGTAAGACTACTAGATCATCTCTTATCCTTCCTGTGATTGGCCTATATGTGACCCAAGACCTCTCAATATGGGTGTCTCTAAAATAGCTGTTCAGTTCAGGGGCAATTAATGATGGACAATGAATACCAGCATTGCCATCGATGCCTACATTCAGAGAATGAAAGATAAGTACAAATAAATCTATGAACTCTGATGCTTTATGGCCAACCCTTTCTACTACCATCTTCAGTCTGCTGAAAGCCTTTCTTGTTGTCTCCTAACCAACCACTAGCTTGCTCCCTTGATCTTCCTTTCTTAAGAAAGTGATCTTATTTTAACTTGTGGTTGTTAAATGCACCTGATTCCATGCTTTACAAAACCAGCCTTGCAGTGAGATCTGGACCAGCTGGAAAAATGGGCTGGAAAATGACAGATGGAATGTAATGCAGACAAGTGTGAGGTTTGCAGGGTAAGACGTACACAGTGTTCTGTAGGATACTGAGGAGTGCAGTAGAGCAAAGGGATCTGGGAATACAGGTTCATAATTCATTGAAAGTAGCATCACAGGTAGAAAGGGTTGTAAAGAAAGTGTTTGGCCCATTGACCTTCATAAATCAAAGTATTAAGTACAGGAGATAAGATGTTATGTTGAGGTTTTATAAGATGTTGGTGAGATCTAATATAGGAGTGCTGTAGAGCAAAGGGATCTGGGAACATAGGTCCATAATTCATTGAAAGTGGCATCACAAGTAGAAAGGGTTGTAAAGAAAGATTTTGGCACATTGGCCTTCATAAATCCAAGTATCAAGTGCAGGAGTTGGGATGTTATGTTGAAGTTGTATAAGACGTTAGTGAGACCTAACAGAGAGTATTGTGTGTAGTTTTCATCACCATCCTACAGGAAGGATATAAATAAACCTGAAAGAGTACAGAGAAAATTTACAAGGATGTTGCCAGGTCTGGAGGATCTAAGTTATAAGGAAAGATTGAATAGTTTAAGACTTTATTCCTTGGAATGTAGAAGGTTGAGAGGAGATTTGATAGAGGTATATAAGATTATGAGGGCTATAGATAGGATGAATGCAAGTAGGCTTTCTCCATGGAAGTTGGTGGCTGGCCCCAGAGGTCATGGGTTATGAGCGAATGGTGAAAAGTTTAAGGAGAATATGAGGGAAAACTTCTTCACTCAGAGGGTTGTGAGAGTGTGGAACGAACTGCCAGCACAAGTGGTGCATGTGAACTCGATTTCAACATTTAAGAGAAGTTTGGATGGTGGGGTATGGGGTTTATGGTTCTAGTGCAGATTGATGGGAGTGGGCAGTTTAAATGGTTTGGCATGGAGTAGATGGGCTGAAGGGCCTAGTTCTGTGCTGTACTTTTCTGTGACTCTATGACTCCCATTGGTGAAGTTACTTAAGTATACTATTACAATTTTGAGTACATTGATCCTTAAATCTAGGATCATATTAGATTAGATTATTAGATTATGAGGACACTCAGTCCTTGTTTATTGGCATTTAGAAATGCATGCATTAAAAAATGATACAATGTTACTCCAGTATGATATCACAGAAACACAAGACAGACCAAGACTAAAACTGACAAAAACCACACAATTATAACATATAGTTACAACAATGCAAAGCAATACTGTAATTTGATAAGAGCAGATCATGGGCATGGTTAAAAAAAAGTCTCAAAGTCCCGATAGCCCCAACATCTCACGCAGACAGTAGAAGGGAGAAACTCTCCCTGCCATGAGCTTCCAGCGTCGCAAACTTGCCAATGCAGCAACCTGGAAGCACCTGACCACAGTCCGACTCTGAGACCGTCCAAAAACTTCAAGCCTCCGACACTGAGGACCGAGCATCATCTCTGCTGAGCGCTTCAACGCCGCCCCAGCTGCTGAGCAACAAGCAAAGACGAGGATTCGGGGCCTTCCCCTTTGGAGATTTTGGATCACACAGTAGCGGCTGCAGTGAACCAGGCATTTCAGAAGTTTCACCAGATGTTCCTCCATGCTTCTCACATCTACCTCCATCAAATCAGAAATGTGCACGGCATCCTACTTGACAGATAACAGATATCATTCACCGGAGAGACCGTGCACGCTGCGTCGTGCCGCCATCTTCTCCTTCTCCTGTTCATATAACTGGAATGCGATTGTTTTGGGGACTCCACTATGTGAATGGTCTGTTCAGACTAAAGGAATCGTAACTCTTTGCTGTTAAGCTTAGTGGCCCATTATTGTTGATGCCTTATTTATTATTTATTCAAAATAATAAAGGGTACCTGGTGACTTTGATCACCATTAATTAAAAATTAATGCAGGGGAACAGGAAAAAATGATGGAAAATTTTCTCTGGATCATCTGGCCAGAGGAAGTGTCACTGGATACTTGATATATAAAGAACTTGTCCAATCAGTCTACTATTAATTTAGGTGGGAATTTAAGTTCCTTTTAGACCACAAGACCATAAGGTATCGGAGCAGAAGTAGGGCATTCAGCCCATTAAGTCTGCTCCACCATTCAATCATGGGCTGATCCAATTCTTCCAGTCATCCCCGCTCCCTTGCTTTCACCTCATACCCTTTGATGCCCTGGCTAATCAAGAACCTTAGACGTGTTCTCAGATCTGTTCAGTTTTTTCAATAATTTCTGCTTTGATCCAAGGGAGAAGTCCCTTGGATTTTATTCTGTTTTTAATGCAATTCCTCTAAGATTTAACTAGAAGGGAAACAAGATTGATTTCCTCATTGTTCTCAAGCAAGAACCTCATATTTCCTAGACTCCAATGGCAAAAAGCCTACTCGCACAAAATTTTCCAAGACAACACATCCTTCTTGAACTCCCTGATAAAGAATCCAGTCAGAGGCTTGGGTTTCCTAAGGAAGTCATCACTGAGATATATGAACTGCTTGAGGAAGACCCTCAGTCATACTGTCATGCATGGACAGCTCTCATCTCGGCAAAGAAGGTCACATTAATTTTCAAAATTCTTGTGACAGAAGCTTTTAAAGTTCCAGCAGATCCTTGCAATGACTCACCATTTGCTGCTCACTAACTGGTTCCCAGAGATCACCCACTGCTTGCAAAGAATTTAATTGATTTACTTTGAACACCATGTGCTTTCTTAGGGATTTCTTGGAGAAGTCATCATGATTATCTTCTCACAAGTACCCATAAGGTTTCCATTGATAAATAAAACCATTGTTCCACCTCTCCTCCAGTGAGGCAGGTTGCTGTGAAACAGCAGGAACCTTTTCTGATGGTGGATGACATATTTCTGAGAAGCATACATTCCTTATCCTCAGGAAATCTGCCAGGTTGGACATTTTCAGCAGTCGGCATTACTCGAAGAAGTGGACCTTGTAGGTTGCTTCACATAAAATTACTGCTCAAACTGAGTAGCTAAACACAGATTCAACAAGAACCATACAACTACTGGAAGAGGCGTGGAAAATGCAATACATCTGCTGAAGTTGAGATGTTGCTAGCTGCATCAATACGTAGATGCCTTACGATATCGGCCAAAGAGATACAGGAACTTCATTGGTCAGGTCGTGCAGCCCCAAGTAGACAACGATCAAAGGCAGGAACCACTGCCAGAGGGAAGACAATAAGGAGAGTCGGAAGACTGAGGACCATAGGGAGGGTGTGGAGAGCAACAGTTGCAAGAGGATCAGGACAAAAACTGCTGGGACACCCTTGTTCAACATTTGCAGCCTCATCACCCGGCTGAATGGAGGATGCAGGCATGGGAAATAAGGGAGATTTTCACTGTGAGTCCACAAATAAAATTTACCAATGCAAATCAAATGACCTCCTCCACACTGCAATCCTTAATACCAGCGTCATCTGCAAAATATGTCTGTACTTCCGGATAGTGATACCTCACTTATAAAGAACCTCCGACCTCCAAAGAATAAATGCCTTCAGTGAGAAACTCCACTCTACAGGTTTAAGCAGGGGTGTTCAGATCACTTTGACATGACTCATGAATTCATGAAATTTCTTCCTGCGTCGTTCTATTGTGTAGGCATTGTTAATCAGAGCAGGAGACCGCCAAGGCTCTTGTTATGGTGGATGAGGTAGGTATTCTGGTCTTTCAGGTGCTCCAGACATTATTTCTGAAGTAGGTCTAGTTGATGAGGACTATAGGTGCAGCTGGGTAAATGTAGTAGCTTCTTCCCCTTACTCTGAGCATTCACCTCCTTCATGACCGCCAGAGTTTGCGCTGCTGCCGTGTGGCAGCCACTGGAGGGAGTCATGTTTAAGGACTGACACCACTTTCCGAATATTGCATGATAGGAAGTTGGGACATACGTGAATTTGAATGAGATCATGTGGGATTTGGATTTTGATCAATTTCATGACTTTGTTTTTTAAATATGAATCCTGATTGGGTATTATCACTAAGAGCAGCTATGCTTTACTGCATGAAAATGGGTTCAATCCAATTTTAAAACTTTAATTTTGAATTCAAGTTATTCCAACTAACTGATGACACTTTGATGTTTGATCGTTCACAATAAACATTGTGCTTGTTTTGTGTCTAGTAATTTAGCTTCTATGATGTGGTCTCCAAAACTCAGACCAACAGAAGAATCCCTGCTTAATATGTCACTGATTTCTATGAGATTGATTGGGAATTCTTTAGTATTTTGAATAAATAATAAGTAAGGCATCAACAATAATGGTTTACAAAGCCTAACAGCAGAGAGTTGTTATTCCTTTCCTCTGAACAGAACATCCACATTATGGACCCCTCAATGCATGCACTCTCCAGTTATGTTGGAGGTTGTGAACCCTGCCAGCCACTGTATTACTCCAACAACTTTACAGATTTTTTTTACTTTATCCTCCAATAATGCACCAGGTGTGCAACTCAGAGCCAACCTTTGCGGAAGTCATTTGGAGGATTGAAACAGATGAGACAACACTTGCCACTAGACCGGCTAAAAACCTGCAGCTGCTTAATGGTCAGTTGATTTTGGAGAGAGATAGGAATAGTGTTTTGTCTCCTCCAGCTTTTGTCAGCATGCTTAATAGCAGTAATTTCTAATCAAAGGCTCCTTCCTGCCTTTTTAAGAGATTTCACCATGATTTCAACCTTGCACTCTATTGACTTGCCTGGGGCACATGGAGGTAGAAGCAGGCAAACTCGACATTTTGCAGTTGTTTTTGCTGACACTTCTCCATCCCCCCAGAACAAAGCTGGGAGGCTGGATTTCCTTCAAGCAAATGCAGTAAGACAACTCCCTACAATTTCCACATTAACTTACAGGATTTATTAAAACTGAAAGCAAAATGGAATCTCTTTTATATATGGGATAACTTTTAACTTTGAGCATGCGGGCAGTTACAGAGGATCCCAGTTGATTGGTGGTGGGAGATTTTAATTTCCCAAATATCAATTGGCATCTCCCTAGAACAAGGGGTTTAGATGAGGTGAAGTTTGTTAGGTGTGTTCAGGAAGGTTTCTTGACACAGTATGTAGTTAAGCCTATAAGAGGAGAGGCTGTACTTGATTTGGTATTGGGAAATGAACCTGGTCAGGTGTCAGATCTCTCAGTGGGAGAGCATTTTGGAAACAGTGATCATAATTCTATCTCCTTTACAATAGCATGGGAGAGAGATAGAAACAGACAAGTTAGAAAAGTGTTTAATTGGAGTAAGGGGAATTATGAGGCTATCAGGCAGGAACTTGGAAGCTTAAATTGGGAACAGTTGTTCTCAGGGAAAGGTACGGAAGAAATGTGGCTAATGTTCAGGGGATATTTGTGTAGAGTTCCGCATAGGTACATTCCAATGAGACAGGGAAGTTATGGTAGGGTACAGGAACCGTGGTGTTCAAAGGCTGTGGTAAATCTAGTCAAGAAGAAAAGAAAAGCTTACAAAAGGTTCAGAGAGCTAGGTAATGTTGGAGATTTAGAAGATTATAAGGCTAACAGGAAGGAGCTTAAGAAGAAAATTAGGAGAGCCAGAAGGGGCCATGAGAAGGCCTTGGCGGGCAGGATTAAGGAAAACCCCAAGGCATTCTACAAGTATGTGAAGAGCAAGAGGATAAGACATGAAAGAATAGGACCTACCAAGTGTGACAGCGGGAAAGTGTGTATGGAACCGGAGGAAATAGCAGAGGTACTCAATGAATACTTCAGTATTCACTATGGAAAAGGATCTTGGTGATTGTAGTGATGACTTGCAGCGGACTGAAAAGCTTGAGCATGTAGATATTAAGAAAGAGGATGTGCTGGAGCTTTTGGAAAACATCAAGTTGGATAAGTCGCTGGGACCGGATGAGATGTACCCCAGGCTACTGTGGGAGGTGAGGGAGGAGATTGCTGAGCCTCTGGCGATGATCTTTGCATCATCAATGTGGACGGGAGAGGTTCCGGAGGATTGATGGGTTGCGGATGTTGTTCCCTTATTCAAGAAAGGGAGTAGAGATAGCCCAAGAAATTATAGACCAGTGAGTCTTACTTCAGTGGTTGGTAAGTTGATGGAGAAGATCCTGAGAGGCAGGACTTATGAACATTTGGAGAGGTATAATATGATTAGGAATAGTCAGCATGACTTTGTCAAGGGCAGGTCGTGCCTTAAGAGCCTGATTGAACTTTTTGAGGACGTGACTAAAAATTGATGAAGGAAGAGCAGTAGATGTAGTGTATATGGATTTCAGCAAGGCATTTGATAAAGTACCCCATGCAAGGCTTATTGAGAAAGTAAGGAGGCATGGGATCCAAGGGGACATTGCTTTGTGGATCCAGAACTGGCTTGCCCACAGAAGGCAAAAGGTGGTTATAGATAGGTCATTTTCTGCATGGAGGTCGGTGACCAGTGGTGTGGCTCAGGGATCTGTTCTGGGACCTTTACTCTTCGTGATTTTTATATGTGGCCTGGATGAGGAAGTGGAGGGATAGGTTAGTAAGTCTGCTGATGACAGAAAGGTTGGGGGTGTTGTGGATAGTGTGGAGGGCTGTCAGAGGTTACAGCGGGACATTGATAGGATGCAAAACTGAGCTGAGAAGTGGCAGATGGAGTTCAACCCAGATAAGTGTGAAGTGGTTCATTTTGGTAGGTCAAATATGATGGCAGAGTATAGTATGAATGGTAAGACTCTTGGCGTGTGGAGGATCAGAGGGATCTTGGCGTCTGAGTCCATAGGACTCTCAAAGCAGCTGCGCAGGTTAACTCTGTGGTTAAGAAGGCATACGGTGTATTGGCCTTCATTAATCGTGGAACTGAATTTAGAAACCGAGATGTAATGTTGCAGCTATATAGGACCCTGGTCAGACCCCACTTGGAGTACTGTGCTCAGTTCTGGTCGTCTCACTACTGGAAAGATGTGAGGAGAAGATGGCAGCGCGCCGCATGTGAGCAGCTCTCCGGTGAAAAATGATGTTGTATCTGTTAAATAGGGGCCGTGGACAATTCTGATTTGATGGAGACAGATATGAGAGTACGGAGGAACATCTGGAGAAATTTCTGAAATGCCCGTCCGCTGCTGTCATTACAGTGTGGTTGGGAATCTTTTGGAGGGTAGGCCTCAAAATCCCCAGCCTTGCCTGCTTCTGGCGACCGAGAAGGAGGTCGAATCATTTGGCAGAGATGCCACTCAGTACTCGGTGTCGGAGTGCTGATCAGAGCTCGAAGTTTTCGGATGACTCAGAGTCGGATTGTGGTCGGCATGGCAGGGAGAGTTTTTCTTCCTTCTCCCGTCTGCGTGAGATGTGGGACATTTGAGAAACTTTGAACTTTACTGTGCTCACAGACTTTCTTCATCAAGTTATGGTATTGTTGCACTGTTGTAACTATATGTTATAATTATGTGGTTTTGTCAGTTTTTTCAGTCTAGGTCTGTCCTGTGTTTTGTGATATCACACCGGAGGAAATAACGTATCATTTCTTAATGCATGCATTAGTAAATCACAATAAAAGGGGACTACGTGTCTTCATAATCTAAAAAAAAACATAGAAAGGGTGCAGAGGAGATTTACAAGGATGTTGCCTGGATTGGGGAGCATGCCTTATGAAAACAGGTTGAGTGAACTCGGCCTTTGCTCCTTGGAGCGACGGAGGATGAGATGTGACCTGATAGAGGTGTATAAGATGATGAGGGGCATTGATTGTGTGGATAGTCAGAGGCTTTTTCCTAGGGCTGAAATGGCTGCCATAAGAGGGCACAGGTTTGAGGTGCTTGGGAGTAGGTACAGAGGAGATGTCAGGGGTAAGTTTTTTACACAGAGAGTGGTGAGTGCGTGGAATGGGCTGCCAGCAATGGTGGTGGAGGTGGATACAATACGGTCTTTTAAGAGACTTTTGGATGGGTACATGGAGCTTAGAAAAATAGAGGGCTATAGGTAACCCTAGTAATTTCTAAGGTAGGGACATGTTCAGCACAACTTTGTGGGCCGAAGGGCCTATATTGTGCTGTAGGTTTTCTATGTTTCTATGATTCTCATTTCATCAACTATTTACCCCATCATCTAAAGTTGCCATCTGTAATACAATTTTACAGATCATTTGTTACCTGAAATCCTCTGCCCAAGATCGTAAGAAAGTGCACTTGCAAACTCAGCCCAGTCCATCACACAAGTTAACCTCCCCTCCCTGACTCTGCCTATGCTTCCCCTTGCCTTGGGGAAGTAGTTAACAAAATCAAGGAGCCCTTCCACACTAGTCATCCTCTTTTCTCATTGGCCAGAACTTAACAAAAGCTTGAAAGCACATGCCATCAGACTCAAGGGTAGCTTCCATCCTGCTGTAATCAGACTTTACAAAGCCAAAGATGAAATCTTGATCTCTCATTTTGCCTCGTTATTGCTCTTGCACTTTATTTGCCTACCTGCACAGAATTTTCTCTGTAACAGTAACATTCTGCATATTGTTTTGTCCTTTTGCACTACCTCAGTGTAATAATGTACGAAATTATCTGTCTGGATGGCACACAAAGAAAAGCTTTTCATTGTCAGAAATATTGCAGCATATTGGCTTGTATCATTTTATGTCGGTGCAAGTGGGAATAATAAGCGATTGACCAAATCTTGTACTTTTGTTTTTATAGCAGCTTTGAAGAATCATCCACTATCTCTTGATGATGTTAATGATGACCTGGTAAATATCGCAAATTTTGGCATCCTGAATGATTTTACATAAGTCCTTGTAAGTATCTGTATAGTGTGCTGTGACTAGCTATGATTATGGACAGAGTTGACACATTAATTTATCAAAGTCACATGTCATTAAGTAAATTGTTGAAATAACTCTTCCAGAGTGGAGGGAAGTCCTGACAATGTGCACTTAGAAATAAATAATCTGCTATAGGAACACACATGCATGTGCATTACTTACTTGCTGTTGCTTATTATAGTGGTTGGGCTTCTATTTTGTTTCTAATGCTATTTCATTTTACTTCTCTCTTTTCTGTTCTCCATTTTAATACAACAAACAGGACGATTCTCTTGAGGAAATTTGTGTGTCTCTGTGACATCCCTTCCTGTAGGGATTGAAAATGTGCCGGAGATCAAAATGATTCCACACACCTGTTCAGTCACTCTCCCCAACAGAAAATAATTTTCTCAAGACAAGTGAGGAAATTGAGTATGGGACAAAGATGATTGCCTAGAATTTCAACTACAGAAAGATATGTTTTTCAGTACTATGCAATTGAAAATCAATTTTTCTGTGTACCAAGATGACAACCATTTCTTCTCGAGCATTTCCTGTTAGAGTCACCATAGCAACCCTGATACAATTTCAACATCAGGGACACGAAGAATGATGTCATTCCCCATGAAGTGTTCCATCTGGAGTATTGCAAAGGAACATGCATCTTACCTGGCATAAAATCTTACTCCTGTTTTAAGTCTCCTGGAAGACTTAAAACATGCAAAAAAAAAAGAATTTGGTTGGAAGTGTTGCATTAGTCATTGCAAAATTGGACTGGTTATCAGAATTCACCCTACTGCCTGTTTCATTTTCTCTGTCATATTTTTTTGGATGTAATGACATGTGCCATTCCACTGTTACTACATCGTACCTTCCCAATATTAAGAACCCTTTCTAAACACTGTACTCTAAAATGACTTCTGGCTCATCACACCTGTGGCACTCAAGCACATCCTACAGCTATTTTTCCTTTAGATATTCATTAAGAACCTCTTAAGTGCTTCCTATCTGGCAGTCGGTTAGAAAGATGGCATTAGTATTTGACATCTGTTACCCTGATCCATAGGGACAAATCTGACAGGAATTTAGACTTCTTATTTGCTTTTCTGTGTCTACGAATGGCATACTTACCAATTAGATCCTCTCATCTGAAACCATGAAAAGAGATAGAAAATTAGGTGCGACATTGTAATAAAATGTGACTCCAAATTGTGTTAATTTGCCACTGTGCTGCCCAATTGTCAAGCAACTATGGATTTTCTGGGCCTATATTTATACAGTATACCTCGGTCATGAAAATCTGTCCTTGTACCTCAGAAAGAGCAGGATAATTTTCCATAGATGCTGCCTAACCTTCTGAGTTCCTCCAGCAACTTGCGTGTGTTGCTCTGGATTTCCAGCGTCTGCAGAATCTCTTCTGTTTATCTGCTTCACCTCCATTCAACAATCTAGTTTGGATATAAGAAGAGGAGAAGATGGCGGCGCGACAGCAGCGCCTGCGGCCTTTCCAGTGATGATATCTGTTATCTATCAAGTAGGGGGCCGTGCACAATCCTGATTTGATGGAGACAGATATGAGAGTACGGAGGAACATCTGGAAAACTTCTGAAATGCCCGCTTCGCTGCCGCTGCTACTGTGTGGTAACCAGAATCTCTGGAGCAGAAGGTCCCAAAATCCTCAGCTTGGCGTGTTTCAGTGGCTGTGGCAAGGTTGAAGGCACTTGGCAGAGGATGGTGTTCGGGCGGATGTATTGGAGAGGCTGGTCGGAGGCTCAAATTTTTGGGACGGATGGACTCAGTGTTGGCTGTGGTTGGGTGCTTCCAAGGCATCGGCAAGTTGACGGTGCCTGGAGGTTTATGGCAGGGGGTTTCTCCCTTTTGCTGCCACTATCGGGGACTCGGGGACTTTTGAGACTTTCTTTTACCGTGCCCATGGTTTGTTCTTCATCAAATTATGGTATTGCTTTGCACTGCTGTAACTATATGTTATAATTATATGGTTCTGTCAGTGTTAGTCTTCGGTTTGTCCTGTTTTCTGTGATATCACTCCGGAGAAACATTGTATCATTTCTTAATGCATGCATGCATTTCTAAATGACAATAAAAGAGGACTGAGTGTTCTCATAATCTAAAGATCTGACACCAGCCCAAACTGCTCCCTCTCCCTAGCACATTTCAAATAGGACTAACACTTTGATCAATAGAAATCCCTTTAAATTCTGCCACAGTTGCCAGTGAGATTACTTGTCAATTGTTGGGCAAACTTCATCTAAGCTGCTAGTCAGGTAATTGTAATTCACCAACAGGAAAAGCACAGGTGAAATGTAATTTACTATACCAAAGAGAAGCAATGGGCTTTCATATAGCTTCTGTAACTGGAAGAAGGAACATTTAACAAGAGTTGAGGCAGAGATGCTGGAAGATGCAAAGAAATGTGCATTCTGCCAGTCTGTTTGATTCTGGTCAATGGCTGGAACTGGAAATCTATGATGTCCTCCATACAAAATATGGAGCAATACAATATGATGCGCAAAATATTTACCAAGTTAGATGTCTGCATTGTAAAGGGGAAAGAAATCTTTAATTAAGTCCGTTGAGGTTTGCAACAGTAATAACAGAATATTTTTAACAAGTCTTGTTGTTGAAGTGGGATAACCTGTGAGGCAGGCAGATAGTTCTTCAATTTGACATGTGATATGATTTTATGAATGGTATCCATCAATAGAGAGAACAGCCCACCTTGTTCACTAATAAATAGTGAGAATATTGTATAGTTATTCTCAGAATATCTAGCAGCATTGCTTAAACCAGAATTCTGAAATAATTGTTTGTCTGAAACTAACAAAAGGGATGGTGTGCTGAAAGAGGCCGCATGTTTGATTACCCAATCTGAGTTCCTTTTGGTGGTCCCTTGGGATCAAGGATAACCTGCTTCTACCATAGCTCTGTTGGTTCTGTGGCAGCTATTGAGCACCTGCTGTCTGAGGCAGGAGGAAGTTTGACAGTGTGGAGAAGGTGTAGTCTGGCAGGTGGGGCACTCCTTCTGTTTTTCATGTTGAACTTCTGAATGCAGTTGATGAGTGAATTCAAGGTTCTCAGTTCCATCCCCAAATGACCCTTCACCAATCTGATGAGTCAGTGGGGATATGCACATTTTCAAGGAAGTTTTAAAAATGTTCTGGCAATTTCTTGCCATGACAGAGCTTGAAACAGAATCAGGAGTCTGGTATTGGGTATGCTTATGGTATGGTCCCTCCATCAGTAACGAGTGCAATTAGGGTCACAGTGGTAAGGTTGTTGCTATAGAGGACCTGCAGCATGAGGCTGTTTGCTTGTGGGGGGGGAGGGAAGGATGGTGACTATGCAGAGTATCTATGCCATTCCTCAGGGTGGCTTAGTGCTCACCACTTTAATTATTCATTTCACTCTGCCCAAGTTGTACATGACCTCCAGCCCTGTTATAATAATGCCCAACATAAGCTTTTCGAAGACAACCTCATCTTTCAACTGGGCACATTGCAGCATTCTGGCCTGATGTCAAGATTGACAACTTCAGGTGACTGGATTTCCCTCTAACAGAACTGGGCATTTTCTACTGTAAGTCATCCACTTTCTTCATTCCATTAGCAGAGCTGGACCTGCTGGGCACATCCAATATGCTTACTATTCACACATTTTCAGATTCTTTTATTTGTATTCTCACTCTCCAAATGCCATTTTATTCCATTTTCCCTTTGTTCTAAACAGGGAAAAGTCTGCAGATGCTGGAAATCCAAAGAAACCCACTCAAAATGTTGGAGAGACGTAGCAGGTCAGGAAGCATCTATGGAAATGAATAATATTGAGTTACTCCAGCATTTTGTATGTGTTCCCTAGGTTCTATCCATGTATCCCCCCATCTTCTCTGCAACTTAAACACAATTTGATTTTTTCTTTCCTACTTCTGGTTAAAAGTCTTCATTAATTTTGTTTCTTGTTTCATAGAATCTGCCAAATATTTCCAACATTTTCTGTTTTATTTTTAATTTAAGACTTACAGCATCCATTGCTTTGTAGATTCATCATATCTTTCTGTTCTCTTGTTTCATTTCTAACCAAGATTCTTCAATCCGAACCATCATTCTATGTTTCTTCCACCTGGTTTATCTCATCTACTATGTGCTTTTAGTATTTCCTTTTTTTTATTTAAGTAGTTAAGCACATGTGGAATAAAATTGCACAGATAATAAGTGATTGCTTCTTAATGACCAGAACTCCTTTCAGCTGCAAAATTAAAGAATTCAATGCTGAACAAAGGTAATTAGTTTGGTTAAACAAGGACTAACAAGGGATCTTATAATAGGCACCACCATTTCCCCTTGTTCACAAGTTAAAGTATGAAATGCTTTACTTTAATAAAGTGATTGTGTGCAAGTTGCCATGCGTACTCTTAGGGAGTTGATCTTCCTTCTGATAAAAGAGTTGAGCGAATTATTTTAAGAACTAGGGGATCATGATAATTGAAAGCAACAATTCATATTATAAGATGATCTTATTGTTGTTGCCTTTGATGAGAAGGCTATTAATTACCCAGTTTCCTTAAAAAATACATGAAACATTTGACAAGTATTTCTCATACTAAACTATTTAACGTTACAGGAAATAGAAATCAACTGTGACAAATATTGAGCAGGTTTTTGACCGTGATTACCATAGATGAAGCAAATATGGGAAAGAGAGTGCCGCTTGCATTTTCTCTGATGGTGGATAATATCTCCCTTTGTTATCCCCCTCTATTCATGATGAAACGTGTATTGTCACAACTGCTATTGAGCTCTCACAGAATGTCCTGTATAAAATCTCACTTTTTTTAGACAGTCAGCAAAAAAATGTATTGCTGTATTGATCCAATGCCAGACAGGTAAACAACCCCGACAAGCTTTGGCATTATTTCTTAACTTTTCAGGTGTCTGCTTGTTACTAAATTCTCCATTTTTCACTGCCTCAGCTGATCTTAGTGTGAGCTGAATCTTTTATATTTTTGATTTGAACTTGTCTTCTTTCAAATAACATGGGAAGCAGGCAAAAAAATATTTAGTGCATGGGGAGCCAGCAGAAAAATTTCAGGAAAGAGGAAAATATGCATGGATTTTGCAGGAGATATGATGCAATAAATCTAATTCCAGATTAACTGGTTTCATTGAAAAATATATGGAATTTTTGCACCAGAGTGATACCTAGAATGGAAGATTTCAATTAAATAGATACAGCACCTGCAATGCAGTGATACTCACTGAAGCCTTGCTCTTTAGGTGGGAAATTACTAAGTAATGAGATTTCTTAATTAGTTGTCAAATTTAACAGTCTGTAACTGACAATTACAAGCATTCATTTATTAACCATGAAATGACCGTGCACAATTCTCAAGCAGACCAACTACAGGGGGGGGGGCAGGGAAATGTAACTTCTGTAAATTTATAC
Organism: Mobula birostris; assembly: GCF_030028105.1. Lineage (NCBI taxonomy): Eukaryota > Metazoa > Chordata > Chondrichthyes > Myliobatiformes > Myliobatidae > Mobula > Mobula birostris. The sequence goes on from NC_092378.1 coordinate 110,390,196, forward strand.
ATTGTAACTTCTGTAAGGGAGATGGCTTGTGCTAACTCAATATAACTGGGCAAAGGTCAAGCACTCTTTTACTTCCTGGTGTTTGGATTTCAGTTAAGATCCTTTCAAAAATTCATTATAAAGAAACAAGAAGTCAGCTCTCACTTCCAGGGAAGGTGCGACCTGTACAGAAGCAATGGATTGCAGCTGAACTAGAGGGAGACTAATACCCCAGCAGGAAGTTTGCTAGTGCTGTGGGGGGAGTTAAACTAGAGTTGCAGGTGTATTGGAACCAGAACAGGTAATGGAGTGTTTTGGAAAAAGATGTTGTCAAGCCTATCTACAAGGTTGGAAATCAAAAGTTTGAGCTTGGTGGGACTAATGTTCTGAGCTGAGTATATTTCAATGCAAGGAGTATTTGAGGAAAGGTGGATGAACTTAGGTGATGGATCAGCATGTGGAATTATTGCATTGTAGCCATTAGTGAGACTTGGGGAGGCTGGACTGGCAGCAAAATATTCCAGGGTTCCATTGTTTTGGATGTGATAGAGCAGGAGGAATTAAAGGGGAAGAGGTGGCATTACTAGTCAGGGAAAATGTTATGGCAGTGTTCAGACAGGACAGACTGGAGAGCTCCTCCAGTGAGGCTTTATGGGTAGGACTGAAGAATAAGAAAGGTATGACCATATTAATATGATTATATAATAAAGCACCCAATTAGATTTAGAGGAACAAATTTGTAGAGAGATAGCAGAATGTTGTAAAAAACATTAGGTTGTGATAATAGGTGATTTTAACTTTCCACATGTTGACTGGGACTCCCATGCTGTAAAAAGGTTGGATGGAATGAGTTTTTAATTCAGGCTAGTGTGAGGTGTTGTACTTAGGGAGGTTCAATTCCAGTAGGTCTTATTTGGTGAGAGGCAGGGAACTGAGGAGTGCAGTACAACAGAGGGATCTGAGAATACAGATTCACAGTTCCTTGGAAGTGTCACAGGTAGATCAATGTACCGAGTACAAGAGTTGGGATGTTATGTTGAGGTTGTATAAGACATTGATGAGGTCTAATTTGGAGTATTGTGCCCAGTTTTTGGTCACCTACCTACAGGAAAGATGTAAATAAGATTTGAAATAATGCTGAGAAAATTTACCTCAGCATGAAGTAGATTAGTGGGAGATTCTACTTCCTCCTCCTACTAGCCTGTGAATCTTGCCTTGTAACTCAGCCCAAGGATGCAGGAATCATTTAGATGATTCATCATAACTAAAGGAGGTGGGGGGGAAGGTGAGATACCAAACATGGAGCATGATGTACCTGAACAGGGACTGTGCAAACGTAAGGTTCTGATCCCAAGAGAGTGGTCATACTAAAACAAAAGTATAGATATGATTAGAACCATGGTCAAGCATTAAAATATTGTAAATTCTGTCCATTGATTCATTGCAACTCACTAAAAGTGATTTCAATGGTTGGATTATCACTAAAAACCAAATAAACTGACTTCATGTTTTTGGTGAGAAAACGTCTACCTCTGAGACTCCAAGTCTACTCAACACGGCTAATTTGTATAACGTCCCGATGCCCACAGCTATCTTGACTATACTTCTTCCCACCCTGACTCCTGTAAAAATGCTATTCCCTTTTGTTTAGTTTCTTTGTCTCCACTGCATCTGTTCTTAAGATGTGGCCTTCCTTACCAGGATGCAGAGATGTCTTCTTTCTTCAAAGAATGGGATTTTCCTTCCTCCACTATTGATGTTGCCCTCATCCATATCTCCTCCATTTCCTGTGCGACTGTACTCACCCCATCTTTTCACCACGTTAACAGTGATAGAGTTCCTTTTGTCCTTACCTCCACCCCATGAGCCTTTGCATCCAACACATCATTGTCTGCAATTTCTGCCATCTTCAAAGGGATCCTACCACCAATCACATCTTTACCTCGCCCACCCCCCATTTTCCACAGGCCTCCTCCCTCACCAATATTTTGTGTGTGTGGCTCTTTGAAATGTTCTCTCAACATTTGGGGTTCAAACATTTAACTGTCATTCATTCTTTGGGGCACTCCTCTGTTTTTGTGGATGTTTGTGAAGAAAAAGAATTTCGCGATGTATATTTTATCCATTTCTCTGATATTAAATGTACCTATTGAAGTTATGAATTGTAACAAACTCACCACTGCCAGCTCAGAGCAACAAAAGCGGGCAATAAATGCCAACCTTCAGAGAGATGCCCACATTCTTAGTTTCAGTTCCAGGAACATCTGCGTACTTTCTTCAGAACACAAATGTTTCCTGACACCAGTGTATGGAAAAAGATTGTTTGCAGCTTTACCACAACCACATGATGGCTGACTATGTGCAGGCATCTGTGGTGCTGTCTTACGAACTTGGGTCCCCTCTTCCTAGATGTGCCTCATTCAATCATATGTCTCATACATCTTAACCAAGGAACCTCCCTGCAAAATGATTTCTGCCAGGATACCTAGGATTGAACTACATAGTCCGCTGTCTATTGTTACACACTAGCTGAATGCTGAGGCAGTGCCGTCTCTTGATATTGTTGTGTGTTAGTATTAACATGTTGTACATATACAGCAATCTGGATGCAGATGATGGTGCACTACATCATGGGAAAGCCTGCAAATCTTGTACTTTTTCCATCTGCTTGTCTTTGGCAAAAGCAAATTCAATTGTTAGCTCCCGTAGCGAGACTGAAACAGCAGATGGCAAACTGCAAGATGTTGTTGATAGCTCCAGAAGTCGCCTGTACAGGGCAAAGGCACGTTGAAGTTACTTTCCTCACCATTACCAAATTTGTAACTGTGGCCACAGTGGATTTACTGTAAGTCAGGCAACACAATTGTCTTACACTGTGTTCATCACCGAACTCCAGCTTTCAGAACTGTTCCACAAACAGTCAGAACAGATTTGGCCCCTTCCTAAGAAGAGTTCTTCCTCTCTGCTTTGTGGGGCCTCTTCACTTTCTGCAGGTCATGTCCAAGGTCAAAAAGAAAGCCTACTATTGCATTTACTGGCAGGTGGTAAAAAATGGAAACAAACCTTGAAAACACCAAAAACACCATGTCTGAAAGAAATGAACATCGACTAACCAGTGTATAACCGGTAACTGTTTCAAGCAGGATTGATTGAAGTAGGATTGGTTCTGAGCAGTGTGGGAAGTCTTTCCTGCTGCTTTATGTGCATTCAACTGTGCAAACCTAAGGAAAAGCATTAGCTGGAGTAATGCTGGCATCAAATCAACATTGCAGGCTAATTGACTTTATAATATGCTCATTCCACCAGACCTATACTTTGCAGTAAGGAGGCATCCATATGGCTTCACATCAGTCATCTATCATTTGCTATAGCCACTACTTAGGAACTACGTCCACTTTTTCCAGCGGTCAGATATTGGGTGCTGCTCAGCCAAATTGCATGTTTCTGGACTGTGGACAAATAGCTGTTAAGAATCTAGAGAGATAGGAACAGATCATTCATGAATTTAATTACAATGTCGTAGTGTGTTCAACTAAACTAGCGACTGATGAGAAACCTGACTCAGATGATCTGTTTATTAAGCAAAATGCAAACGGTAGCTGCTGAATTTCACCTAGAAAGTTACGTTTTGGACAAATGGGTGTGAAGTAGGTCAGCAAGTAGAACGAGCGCTACAAGCATTAATCTAGTTGGAAAATAATAAGGTTAGTCAAACAATGTCATGCAATAAAAATTCACAAGAGGAAAATGCATTTCAGCGGCACCTTAAGTAGAATCAATACAGTGGCTGTCAACTATGAATTTTTCAAATGATTTCAAATTTCACGTACATTACCTATGTAAACATAATGGATGAACCAGAATCTATCTGAAAATGTTAAGCAGTACTCTAAGAAATTATTTAAAATTAAATAAAAACTATCCCAAAAATAACTTTATTTAAATGATTTTCAAAGAGTACCTGAAGGTGCGTGTCCAGATCCTATGGAGGCAACAATTCTTTTTTGTTTTCACTGTTGCATCGAAGCTGCTGAGACGTTGAACTTACGGTCATAGCTGTCGGCTACTGCCTCTCACCTTAACTATTGGCTCCTTCACCAGTGATTTTCTACGAAAATGTTTCTGTTATATTTAATCACCTCAGGGAGGCAGCTTGCGAGCAAACTTGTTGGAGCATCCCAGGAGTCGCATCATTTGAAACCACTGACTGCAGGCTGCTCAGGAGAAACACTGTTTGCTGAGAGCTGTTTGTACCCAAAATGTTTTCTAACCTGTGCAGTCTAAGTAGCCCGGGAGGAAAACACTTAGAGAAAGAGTCAATAGAGGGTGATACAGAGGCAGAGAATAACAGAAAATAATGTAATGGTTGTTAGCAATCATCATTCCTATAGAGTTTTGTGTGAGCTGTTCAAAATCTTAAATATTGAAGTAAAAGCACTAGGAACTTACTATAATAACATGCTCATAGTACTTGTGAAAATTGATTTGAAGTAGTTATAGAATTCTGCGAATGTGGACCTGGCATCCTTTACCATCCCCAACTGCCTTTTGAGGTTGTGGTGAGTTAGCTTGAACCGCTGAATCTGTGTGGTCAATGCAGGTTGGTCGTTGTGTCATGTGTTTGTACAGTGTCACAATTTGCTTGGAAAAATTAAAATGTACATCGTATAAAATGATGTAAATACACAATCCTGATCTTGTGTCTTTCCTGATAGGGTGTTAATGACAGCAGTTTTGCAGCTTGAAAGCAGCAATTGTTGTTTTAACACAAGCTGTTCCTGTAATCCAACTTGAGATAAAAAATGTAGGAAGCTTCAAATATATCGGCACAAGTGATTCCCTAGTTATGTTCCACCTGTCAGATAAATGCAACAGAAACCAACACATGGTACATGCATTAGAGTTGAACTTGCTGCAGTCTGGAATTGAACCACTTTGGGCTTTTAACCACGCATATTGCCTTTATTCCTAACTCCAATTCCAGATGGAGTCTACATATAGCAAATCAAAATTAATTGACACTGAATCAGAATCAGAATTAGAATCAGGGTTAATATCACTGGCATATGCTATAAAATTTGTTGTTTTGTGGCGGCAGTACATTGCAATACATGATAATAACTATAAATTACAGTAAGTACAGTAAGTATAGATTAAATAAGTAGCGCAAAAAGAGAGAAAAAATAGTGAGGTAGTGTTCATGGGTTCATTGTACAATCATTAATCTGATAGCAGAAGGGAAGAAAATGTTTCTGAAACACTGAGTGTGTGTCTTCAGGCTTCTATACCTCCTCCTTGATGGTAAAATGAGAAGTGAGCATGTCCTGGTTGGTGGGAGTTGTCTTGAAGGTGCCCTCGATGCTGGGGAAGCTAGCACCCATAATGGAGCTGACTGAGTTCACAACCTTGTGCGGCTTTTTACGATCCTGTGCAGTGGTTCCCCCCCATCATGGTGACGCAACTCGTTAGAATGCTGTCTACGGTACATCTGTAGGGATTTGCGAGTGTATTTGGTGACGTACCAATTCTCCTCAAACTGCTAATGAAACATAGCTGCTGTCATGCCATTTTATAATAGCATCAATGTGTTGGATCCAGGATAGATTTTCAGAGATATTGACACCCAGGAACTTGAAATTGCTCACCCTTTCCATTCCTGATTCCTCGATGAGGACTAGTGTGTGTTCCCTCAACTTCCCCTTTCTGAAGTCCACAATCAATTCCTCAGTCTTACTAATGTTAAGTGCAAGGTTGTTAATGTGACACCACTTAATCCGCTGATCTATCTAAATTTACAGATGGCACTTAAACAATGCATAGCCACATAATCTTGGATGTAAAGAGAGTAGAGCACCAGTGTTGATTGTCAGCGAGGAGGAGATGTTATTTTTGATCCAGCTGACTATGGTCTCCTGGTGAGAAAGTCAAGCATCCAGTTGCAGAGCAAAGTACAGAAACCCAGGTTTTGGAGCTTGTTGAATAGAACAGTGAGTATGATTGTGTTGTATCAATAAACAGCAGCCTGACATAGGTAAGGCTGATGTTCAGGGGATCCAAGGCCAAGTGGAGAGCCAGTGAGACTGCATCTACAGTAGCCAAATAGCAGCAGTTCCAGGTCCTTGCTTAGGTAGGAGTTGATCCTAGTCATGGCAAACCTCTCAAAGCACTTCATCAGAGTAGACATGAGTGCCATTGGCATTGGGTGATAGTTGTTGCGGCTGCTCATCCTGCTTTTCTTGGGCACTGGTATGATTGTTCCCACCCGAAGCAGGTGGGAACCTCTGACTGCAGCCATGACAGATTGAAGTTGTCCTTGAACACTCCTGCCAGTCGGTTGGCACAGATTTTCAGAGCCCTGCCAGGTACACCATCGGGGTCTGATGCCATGTGAGGGTTTACCCTTGTGAAGTACATTCTGATGCTGGCCTCCAAGGCAGAGATCACAGGGACACCAGATGCTGCAGGGATTTACACAGGCGTACTTTCATTCTTCCTTTCAAAGCAGGAATAAAAGGCATTGAGCTCATCAGGGAGTGAAGCATTATAGCCATTCATGATGTTTGGTTTTGTCTTGTATTTAATATTTCAGTGGTATTTGAGCAATATTGTCAATATATTGTTCGATTAAGTATTCTTTGTTTTTTTTTACATAATTCATAACTGGTTATCTGTATGTATTACATGAATGGCATATGTCATTATGCCACCATGTCATATGTGAGTGGTCTACTAAAAGTAAAACGAAGAAAACACATTATTCTGTACTCCCATGTTTTTCTTTTGATTAGTTTTTGGAGTTACAAAGCATAATAGTGGCGATGAGTAATTTTTAAATTGAAACCCAAGATGACAACCTACCTATCAAAGCACAGCATGTTTTTCTTCTGTAGGGGGAAGGGAAAAGTTGGAGTTTAAAAAAAAGTGTAGCAAGTGCTTCTTTGGAAGGGGGAGAGAGACGGTCTAGTTAAAAAGATGGGAGAAAACGGATGAAATTCACCGGTTCATAAACAGTGAGTTCCGGGTGATAATAATAACTAAAAAAAGCAGATATATTTGGCTGCATTGGAAAAATAGGTGCATTCAACTGAGAACTTGATGCTGTATACTGAATGAATTAAGCAGTATTTTAAAGCAAATGGAACAGCTGATAAGAAATGAGAGTCAGTTTTGCTGAGTGTAATAAATGGAAAAGCATGCAGTTGCTTAGAAATATGACGGCTCTAACCAAACCAGCCAAAAGGAACTTTGCTGATATTGTGAAAGTAATGCAGGAACATTTAGAACTGAAACTATTGTTGATTACAGAATGCTTTAGGTTTAATAAGTGGAATCAAAAGGAAGGGGAGCCCATTTCAGATTATGCGGATGAAATTGTCCAAGCATTATTAGTTCAGTGATAGGCTTAATGATACACTGAGAGATCATTTAGTTTGTGGAATCTTACAAGAATGCATTCAAAAATGGCTCCTAATTGAAGCACAAAAGATTGGTGGAGGAGCAGGTAGTGTTGAGAAAACAGGTAGGCTACAGAAGGACTTAGAAAGATTAGGAGAATGGAAAAGAAAGTGGGAAATAAAATACAATGTTGGAAAATGCATGGTTATGCACTTGGGTAGAAGGAATAAATGTGCAGACTATTTTCTAAGTGAGGAGAAAATCCAAAAATCTGAAATGCAAATGGACTTTGGAGTCCTTGTGCATAATGTTTCTCACCATAAATATTCACAAAGGGCCTTATCACTATAATACGCTTAATTTTGGAGTGGCACCTGCACCTGCACTCTGGCAAAAAGTTATGGAGAAGGTGCTGCAAGGCTGAATACACTTAGTGTTAACTGGAGGACATCACTGTTAACAGTGAGGATGACAAAGAACATCTTCAAAATCTCAAGACAGTGTAAAAAAAAATAGAACATTATGGCCTCAAACTCAGCGCAATAAATGTAAATTCTTTAAACCAAGCATCACTTACTGGGGTCCGACCCGTTCTGCTGAAAGCTCCTCCAGAATTTTAAGTGCATTAGTTACATGGAAATCTGTTTTTGGAGACCTGTGTACGGTCAAGGTGTTTCAACTGATTGTAGTAAAAATACACCTCTATCTGGAAGGTGAGTCAGTACCCTGGCAAAAGCTACACCATGAAGACAAAAGAACACTCCAAGCAACTCCATGAAAAGGTTATTGAAAAACACAAGTCAGGAGATGGATACAAGAGAATTCCCAAGTCACTGAATATCTCTTGGAGTACAGTTAAGTCAATCATCAAGAAATGGAAAGAATATGGCACAGCTGTAAATCTGCCTAGAGCAGGCTGGCCTCAAAAACTGAGTGACATGTAAGAAGGGGACTAGTGAGGGAGGCCACCAAGAGACCTATAACAACTCTAGAGGAGTTACAAGCTTCAGTGGCTGAGATGGGAGAGACTGCGCATGCAACAACTGTTGCCCGGGTGCTTCACCTTCTGCGAGAGTGGCAAAAAGAAAGCCACTGTTGAAAAACACTCACATGAAATCTTGGCTAGAGTTTGCCGAAAGGCATGTGGGCGACTGTGAACTCAGCTGGAAGAAGGTTCCATGGTCTGATGAAACCAAAACTGAGCTTTTTGGCCATCAGGCTAAACTCTATGTTTGGCATAAGCCAAACATTGCACATCATCAAAAAACACACCATCTCTATCGTGAGCCATGGTGGTGGTTGCATCATGCTGTGGGGATGCTTCACTACAGCGGAACCTGGAACGCTTGAGAAGGTAGAGGGTATAATGAATGCAGCAAAATACAGGGAAATCCTGGAGGAAAACCTGATGCAGTCTGCGAGAGAACTGCAACTTGGGAGAAGATTTATTTTCCAGCAAGACAATAACATCAAGCATAAAGCCAAAGCCACATAGGAATGGTTTAGAAATAACAAAGCTAATGTTCTGGAGAGGCCAAATCAGAGTTCAGACCTCAACCCAATTGAGAATTTGTGGCTGGACTTGAAAAGGCTGCTTACGCACGATCCCTATGCAATCTGATAGAGTTTAAGCAGTTTTGTAAAGAAGAATGGGAAAAATTACAGTGTCCAGATGTGACAAGCTGGTAGAGACCTATCCACACAGACTCAAGGCTGTAATTGCTGCTGAAGGTGCAACTTCTAAATACTGACTTGAAGGGGGAGAATACTTACGCAATCAATTATTTTGTGTTTTATATTTGTAGTAAATTTAGAACAATTTGTAGAGATCTATTTTCACTTTGACACAAAACAGTCCTTTTTCTTTTGATCAGTGTAAAAAAAAGCCAAATTAAATCCACTGTGATTCAATGTTGTAAAACAATAAAACATGAAAACTTCCAGGGGGTGTTGGTGAATACTTTTTATAAGCGCTTTTTATATTGAGTTGGAGTTTATAGCTAAGCAGGGAGGAGTGTAGCATATTTAATATTTCAGTAATATTGCAAATATATTGTCTGATTAGGCATAGTAAGCATTTTTTGTTTACATAATTCTTACGGGTTATATGTACAAAGTATGTGAATGACATACGTCATTACATCATATGTAAGCACTTTACTAAAAGTAAAATGAAGTAAACATGTTATCCCAGGCTCCCGTGTTTTTCTTTCAATTAGCTCTTTGAGTTACAAAGCTTAACAGTAACGCTTGCAAACCTTGCTGAGTTGACATGTATCCGATTCAGTCTTTAACTTCCATCGGAATTGGCTTTTGCTCTTAAAATAGCCTTCTGTAGGCTGTACCTGGATTACATAGTCATAGTCATAGTCATACTTTATTGATCCCGAGGGAAATTGGTTTCGTTACAGTTGCACCAACCAAGAATAGAGTATAAATATAGCAATATAAAACCATAAATAATTAAATAATAATATGTAAATTATGCCAGGAAATAAGTCCAGGACCAGCCTATTGGCTCAGGGTCTCTGACCCTCCAAGGGAGGAGTTGTAAAGTTTGATGGCCACAGGCAGGAATGACTTCCTGTGACGCTCAGTGTTGCATCTCGGTGTAGTTCTGGATCAGCAGCCTTGAATATCACAGTTCTAGCCCTCAGTAGACTATGATCATCCACAGTTATTGGTTTGGGTATGTCCGGTCTGTTCCCAAAGGCACACAGGTATTGAAGAAGTCAATGACAACCATGATGTATTCATTCAGACTCGAAGAGAACCCACGGCTCAAAGCAGTCCTGAAAGTAGTTTCTGCCTCCCTTGACTATAAGTTCTAGATCTTCATCACTATTGCTGCAGTCTTTAGAATTGAGCTTATCACTGGTTTACAATTATGATTATAATCATCCATCAAATATGTAAAACATGCTTAATTAAAGAATTTCATCAGCTTTTTCAAAATCAAATCGTTTGATGCAAAAAAAAAGAAATAGCAATTAACTTGCATGTCCTTTGGGTTTTCCATCTTCTTCAAGGAAAAAAAAATATTTTTCTTTTAGGAACGAGTCCTGATGACATCACTTGGGAACTAATTTAATGAGGCTGCTCACCAAACAAATGTAACTGGGATGGCGTGATGACTAATGCATCCTGAATTGATGGATGTGCCCACCGACAGTAATTCAACTCACTGGTACTCACATCAGAGTCAATCTACCTGGAGTATTTTTAGACTGAGGGTGTCAGTCACCAATTAAACACATAAGAATATTCCACAATATCCCAGAAATTAACAGAATTCCTTCCTGTTGAAAATATACAAATTTAAACTGGGTTTGCTTATCTGTCATGTTGAAAGAAAAATCCCAAAAAACTGAAATTTCCCCTTTAAGATAGGTGATGCATGAAAAATCAGAAATGATTACCCTTAGGCATTCTAATGAAGGTGGATAGTGAAATACAAGTAGATCACTAGCTAAAAATAGTGCCTAGCATAAACTATTGCTTCATATTGTTTGGGAAAGTAGTCTCCCATATTCAGATTTTACTGTCACAATAATTGCAGCACGGTTACAACATATATTTTCTTGTTCTGATGTGCTTTGCACCCAAATAAAAGATTACCTGAGGAAATCTTAGTCTAGGCAGCTTCTGAATTGCTCAATTTGTAATTGTAGGTGCCTACATTGATCAGAAATATTATTTAATTTATTAAGGTGACTGACAGAAAAAGGGTTTTGTGCAGAAATCTATGCTGCTGCTGTCATGTTTGAAGCAGTTCAAAAGTAATACATTTTGTTGGTATTCAATTGACTTTTCTTTGCAATTTTCATTTTAGTTTATATCAGCACTTTCATCAATTTGTGTAACTTATTAATCTCTGATCTTCAGTAATACATTGCCTACAGTCACAATTTTACTAACTTTCATTGTTGGTGCAATATAGTTTCAGTGAGTGAGAAACAATAGAGGAAATGTTCTTCCTTGCTGGTGATGAATGCAGAATGAACAAATCCATATCAAAGCAACACACACAAAATGCTGGAGGAACTCAGCAGGCCCGGCAGCATCTATGGAAAAGAGTAAGCAGTAGATGTTTTGGGCCGAGACACTTCTTCAGAAAGTCCTTTTCGAATAAATTATTTTGGAAACAGGGAGCCAGTGAGCTTCCTTTCCAGAAGACCTATGTATTCTTCATCAATTGAATTTTTCAATACAGGTGGAGAGATTTCTGATAGTTAAAGGATCAAGTAATATGACTAGCCATCAAGTTCCTTAATGCTGATACTGAGGTGCTGTTCAGAGCTGATGAAGGGTCTTGGCCCGAAACATAGACTGTTTATTCTTTTCTATAGATGCTGCCTGACCTGCTGAGCTCTGCCAGCATTGTGTTAGCGTTGCTTGGATCTCCAGTAACTACAGATTTTCTTGTGTTTGTAAATGTATCAAATATGGTGGTGATTTTGCAGCAGAACTGTGCTCAACTCTTTCCTATGTCAATATACTGTATAGAATTATTGTGACTTCTCTTGCCTATGACATACAAATTAATATTTTTATATGTTTTACAACTGAGCTTTAAAAGGCAAGCATATTTTTCTTGGTTTCAATGTGCCTGGTTTATGTTCAGGACAAACAACAAAAGGCAAAAATATACTCAAGGCCCTAAGGTGGCTACCATGGAGATATAAAATACGAAGGGCAGCAATAGCTTAATTATAGGAACTAACAAAAGACAATGAAGAAATTAACCCCTTTGTTTATGTCACTTTGTCTATTACTTTTGATTATTATCTTATTCCCAAATATCAGCCAATAGTTAGGGTAAGGAGAAAAGGGATCCCACTTGGTGAAGCACAGAGATGAAGAACTGGAAATGGAAAATAGGAGGAAGATGCTGCTCATTTGCATTGTTTTAGGAGATTGCACAGCTTAACCAAAATAAGTTTCATAGGCCTTAATTTTGTAAGGAAGATATCTGCTAAAGGTGAATCCCATGCACAGGGCAATAAAGGCTATTGAGACAATGTGCTGCAGATAACTGATTATGTGATGGTTTCTATCAGCTGTATTAAGGAAGGCATTGCATGATATCAAGGCTGTGATCGTCTCTGATTCTTCTGTTTGTTCCATGTGACATCAGCTCTGAATGGCACCTCCGTATCAGCATAAAGGAACTTGATGGTTAATCATATTACCTGATCCTTTAACTATCAGGAATCTCTCAACGTGTCTTGAAAAATTCAATTGATGAAGAATACATAAGTCTTTGGGAAAGGAAGCTTCCTGTTTCCAAAACAATTCATCTGAAAAGGATTTCCCTAATTTCATTAGCTTTTATTGGAAGGTTGTATCTCCTAGTTTTGGATTTTCATCATCAGTGTGAAAGAGAAATAGCTTTTTAAAAATCCACCATATTGAATCCTTTGTTATCTTATACTTCTCAGTTAGATCATCTGCTATCCTGCTTAACTCAACCTGTCCTTGTGGTAGTTTGGTGAGTACCACTCTTGGTTGTGAATCAGATGTTGTGAGCTTGAATTTCAATCTAAAGATGTGCGCAAAATAGTCTAGGCTGACTTCCAAAGCAGTTTTGAGGGAGTAGAGCACTGCTCAAAATATTAGCTTTCAGTGATGTTAAACTGATGACCTTCCAAGCTTCATATAGATGCCAATTAGAATTTGATACTTAGAAGAACGGGGAATTATTCATGTAGCTCAGTCAATATTTAACCCTTAAGAATATTGCAAAAAGCAAAATAAAGTTATTATGTGGGAGATTATGTATAAATTGATAGCTCTTGTTATGTTCTGTAACTCCAAAACATAAGACTAATTGAAAGAAAAACACAGGAGACTGGGGATAACGTGTGTACTCTTCGTTTTTACTTTTAGTAAGGTGTGCAAATATAACGCAGCATAGTAAGTTTTAAATTGTCCCATTCACGGCTAAAGATTTAATCACCGTGGAAGAGTTGTTATTCTTGTGGGATACCATCTTTCCTGTCAAGGTGGGTCACTCTCCTTGTCAGGAGAATTTTGGGGCTGTGAAACATTCTCAGGTTCTGAGGTCTCCTTCATGGAGTTATGGTATGCCGCCTGGGCTAAAGGGCGTGAGGTATAGAAGAGGGTGGTTACACTGCATCTTTATTCCCTGGAGTGCAGGAGAATGAGGGGTGACCTCATAAAAGGTACAGGTGATGGCTATAGTCTTTTCCCCAAGGTTGTGGGATCCAAAATTAGGGTGCACAGATACAAGATAAAAGAGGGAGAGATTTCATAGAGACCTGAGAGGTACTTTCTTTACACAGAGGGCAGTGAGTACCTGAAATAAGCTACTAGAGGAAATTGTCATGGCAGGTACAATTGCAACATTTAAGAGGCATTTGGACAGGTATATGGAGGAGAGGAACTTAGAGGGTTATGGACCAAACACAGAAATTGGGACTAGCAGGTGGGCATAGACTAGTTTGGCCAATAGGCCTGTTTCTGTGCTGTGCTACTCAATGGCTCTATAGATATCGTGAATATATACTAGGCCACTCCATGGCCAATAGATTTTTCTTGGGGTTGTGAATACAAAACTAGGTTCAATACACTAGAGGGGATCAGATCAAGATTCCATTTTGAGAATCAGTCTATAAGGTTAAATATTTCTGGTTACTGTTTAATAAACGAGAAGACACGCCACTTGTCAGCAGAACAATTGAGGCATAACTGAGCAGGCGTGTGGACGTCAGCAAGTTAGACCGGCGGGAAGAATTTAAAAGGAGAGCATTTTTTCTTCAGCGGTTTGATCAAGGCTCAACTGCGCAGGTGCATGGATGTCAACGAGTTAGACGGCAGGAAGAATTTAAAAAGAAGACAACTTTATAGAGTGGGCACCAGAGTTGAGGGAGTCAGAGTAGGAGGACTTGGGATCAAAAGGACTTCAGTGATAACAGGTTGAGGCGAGTTAAGTTACTTGGGAAGAATAGAAATAGGAAATATGTCTGTGAGGCCGGTGTTCTGTTCTAGGTGTCGGATGTGGGATGTCCGGAAGTCTCCCAGCCTCCCGGACAGCCACACCTGCGTCAGGTGCATTGAGCTGCAGCTCCTTAGGGACTGGGTTAGGGAACTGGAGATGCAGCTCGATGACCTTCGTCTGGTCAGGGAGAGTGAGGAGGTGATAGAGAGGAGCTATAGGCAAATAGTCACACCGGGGCCTTGGGAGACAGATAAGTGGGTAACAGTCAGGAGAGGGAAGGGCAAGAGGCAGATGCTAGAGAGTACCCCTGTGGCTGTCCCCCTTTACAATAAGTACTCCTGTTTGAGTACTGTAGGGGGGAACGAACAACCTACCTGGGGGAAGCAGCAGTGGCCCTACCTCTGGCACAGAGTCTGGCCCTGTGGCTCAGAAGGGTAGGGAAAGGAAGAGAATGGCAGAAATGATAGGGGAATCTATAGTTAGGGGGTCAGACAGTCGATTCTGTGGATGCAGGAAAGAAACACGGATGGTAGTTTGCCTCCCAGGTGCCAGGGTCTGGGATGTTTCTGATCGTGTCCACAATATCCTGAAGTGGGAAGGTGAACAGCCAGAGATCATGGTACATATTGGTACCAACAACAGGCAGGAAAATGGAGGAGGTCCTGAAAACATACTATAGGGAGTTAGGAAAGAAGCTGAGAAGCAGGACCACAAGGGTAGTAATCTTGGGATTACTGCCTGTGCCATGTGACAGTGAGTATAGGAATAGAGTGAGGTGGAGGATAAATGCATGGCTGAGAGATTGGAGCAGGGGGCAGGGATTCAGATTTCTGGATCATTGGGACCTCCTTTGGGGCAGGCGTGATTTGTACAATAAGGATGTACTTGAATCTGAGCGGGACTAATATCCTGGCAGGGAGGGAAGTTTGCTAAGGCTATTGGGGTGAGTTTAAACTAGAATTGTTAGGGGGTGGGAACTGAACGAAGAAACTGAGGAAGGGGTAGTTGGCTCACAAATTGAGAAAGCTTGGAGACAGTGCGAGAGGGAGGATAGGCAGGTGATAGAGAAGGGATGCGCTCAGACCAATGGTTTGAAATGTGTCTATTTTAATGCAAGGAGTATGATGAACAAAGTGGATGAGCTTAGAGCGTGGATCAGTACTTAGAACTATGATATTGCGGCCATTTCAGATACCTGGATGGCTCAGGGGCAGGAATGGCTATTTAGAGTGCCAGGGTTTAGATGTTCCAGAAAGGACCGGGGGGGGGTGTCCAAAGAGGTGGGGGCATGGCACTGCTGATCAGAGATAGTGTCACGGCTGCAGAAAAGGAGGAAGTCATGGAAGAATTGCCTACTGAGTTTCTGTGGGTGCAAGTTAGAAACAGGGAGGGGTCAATAACTCTACTGGGTGGTTTCTATAGACCACCCAATAGTAACAGGGACATTGAGGAGCAGATAGGGGGACAGATTCTGGAATGATGCAATAATAACAGGGTTGTTGTGGTGGGAGATTTTAATTTCCCCATTATTGATTGGCATCTCCCGAGAGCAAGGGGTTTAGATGGGGTGGAGTTTGTTAGGTGGGTTCAGGAAGGTTTCTTGACACAACATGTAGATAAGCCTACAAGAGGAGAGGCTGTACTTGATCTGGTATTGGGAAATGAACCTGGTCAGGTGTCAGGTCTCCCAATGGGAGAGCATTTTCTAGATAGTGATCACAATAATATCTCCTTTACCATAGCATTGGAGAGGGATAGGAACAGACAAGTTAGGAAAATGTTTAATTGGCGTAAGGGGAAATATGAAGCTATCAGGCAGGAACTTGGAAGTATAAATTGGAAACAGATGTTCTCAGGGAAATCTACAGCAGAAGTGTGGCAAATGTTCTGCATAGGTACGTTACAATGAGACAGGGAAAGGATGGTAAGATACAGGAACCGTGGTGTACAAATGCTGTTGAAAATCTATCAAGAGAAAAGAAAAGCTTATGAAAGGTTCAGAAAACTAGGTAATGATGGAGATCTAGAAAATTATAAGGCGAGCAGGAAGCAGCTTAAGAATGAAATTAGAGAGCCAGAGAGGCCATGAGAAGGCCTTGGCGAGTAGGATTAAAGAAAACCCCAAGGCATTCTATAAGTATGTGAAGAGCAAGAGGATAAGACATGAGAGAATAGGATCAATTAAATGTGACAGTGGAAAAGTGAGTATGGAACCGGAGGAGGTAGTGGAGGTACTCTTTGAATTCTTTGCTTCGGTATTTATTATGGAAAAGGACCTTGGCAATTGTAGGGATTACTTACAGCGGACTGAAAAGCTTGGGCATATAGACATTAAGAAAGAGGATGTGCTGGAGCTTTTGGAAAGCATCAAGTTGGATGAGTCATCGGGACCGAACAAGATATACCCCAGGCTACTGTGGGAGGCGAGGGAGGAGATTGTTGAGCCTCTGGCTATGATCTTTGTATCATCAATGGGGATGGGAGAGGATTGGAGGGTTGCAGATGTTGTTCCCTTATTCAAGAAAGGGAGTAGAGATAGCCCAGGAAATTATAGACCAGCGAGTCTTACTTCAGTGGTTGGTAAGTTGATGGAGAAGATCCTGAGATGTAGGATTTATGAACATTTGGAGAGGCATAGTCAGCATGGCTTTGTCAAAGGAGGATTGTATCTTACGAGCCATTTTTTGAGGATGTGACTAAACACATTGATGAAGGTAGAGCAGTAGATGTAGTGTATATGGATTTCAGCAAGGCATTTGATAAGGTACCCCATGCAAGGCTTATTGAGAAAGTAAGGAGGCATGGGATCCAAGGGGACATTGCTTTGTGGATCCAGAACTGGCTTGCCCACAGAAGGCAAAGAGTAGTTGTAGACAGGTCATATTCTGCATGAAGGTCGGTCACCAGTGGTGTGCCTCAGGGATCTGTTCTGGGACCCCTACTCTTCATGATTTTTATAAATGACCTGGATGAGGAAGTGGAGGGATAGGTTAGTAAATTTGCTGATGACACAAAGGTTGGAGGTGTTGTGGATAGTGTGGAGGGCTGTCAGAGGTTACAGCAGGATATTAATAGGATGCAAAACTGGACTGAGAAGTGGCAGATGGAGTTCAACCCAGATAAGTGTGAGGTTGTTCATTTTCATAGGTCAAATATGATGGCAGAAGATAGTATTAATGGTAAGACTCTTGGCATTGAGGACGATCAGAGGGATATTGGGATCCAAGTCCATAGGACACTGAAAGCTTCTGCGGAGGTTGATTGTGTGGTTAAGAAGGCATATGGTGTATTGGCTTTCATCAGCTGTGAGATTGAGTTCAAGAGCTGAGAGGTAATGTTATAGCTATATAGGACCCTGGTTAGACCCTACTTGGGATACTGTGCTCAGTTTCAGTCACCTCACTACAGGAAGGATGTGGAAACTATAGAGAGGGTGCAGAGGAGATTTACAAGGATGTTGCCTGAATTGCGGAGCATGCCTTTTGGGAATAGGTTGAGTGAACTTGGCCGTTTCTCCTTGGAGCAATGGAAGATGAGAGGTGACCTGATAGAGGTGTTTAAGATAATGAGAGACATTGATCGTGTGGATAGTCAGAGGCTTTTTCCCCGGGGCTGAAATGGTTGACATGACAGGGCCCAGTTTTAGGGTGCTTGGAAGTAGGTAAAGAGGAGATGTCAAGTGCAAGTTTTTTACGCAGAGAGTGGTGAATGTGTGGAATAGGCTGCCGGTGACTGTGGTGGAGGCGGATACAATAGGGTCTTTTAATAGGCTCTTGGATAGGTACATGGAGCTTAGAAAAATAGAGGGCTATGGGTATCCCTAGGTAATTTCTAAAGTAAGTATACGTTCGGCACAGCATTGTGGGTCGAAGGTCCTGTATTGTGCTGTAGGTTTCCTACGTTTCTATGTAACAAATAGCTATAATAATATTCTTATGAAATGTTAAATAAATAGTCCACTTTAATCTTGCCACTTATCCCAAGTTATTTTGTTACATCACTGAACTGTAAAACCCTGGCAATCATGACTAGTAATATTTATGTACAAAGTATTTAATTGAATATTAGGATAATCCTTTCTCTCCTATTTTAACTTTTTAATTTGGATGTTATTTTAAAGAATAAAGATATTGATCATGCATGAATCCATTTAACAGTCAGTTGGTATTGTCTCAAAGTATTGTCCCATAGTTTCAGACCATTCAAAGCACAAAATATGCAGTATGAAAATTATTTTCATTGGGAAAATGCTACAAAGCCATATGATCTTCATCAGAGTTCTACTGCATATATTTCCAATATTTGTGTTGTTTGTGTATTGTTTAACTTCATGCAAATTTGTTCACAGCTAATTTATTCAGGCCCTTTACTTGAATCTTTTCATTTAACAACATTCAATTGAAATTTCTTTTTATCATTTTATTCTGTCGTTAACTTGCAATTCTTTAAATTATTGTTTGGTCAGATGTAAAAACAAATGACAGGAGTAAATCATGTTTGATTAATCTGCTGGAATTCTTTGAGAATGTGACTGGTAGAATAAATAAGGGTGAACCAGTAGATTGAATATATTAGGTTTTCAGTTTTATGATAACAAAATAACAAGCAATTACTTAACAAGGTTACAGCATTCAAGAACTGGCTACTAGACAAAGAACAAAGTATGTGAATACAAGGATTTTAATCTGTTTGGCAGGCTCGGTCCATTAAACTACTGTGGGGATTAGTACTTGGACCCCAGATATTGTTATATGTTTGGTGATGAAACAAAGCCAAGTAGAATTGTGAGTAGGGAGAAGAATGTAAGGAGGCTTCAAGAGGATATAGGTAAGCTGAGTTAGTGAACGAGAACATGGCAGATGCAATACAATACTGAAAAATGTGAATTTATCTACTGCAGTTCGTTATCCCCGCTGCTATCTGTAAGGGGTGACTGTGTGGGTTTCCTATGGGAGCTTCAGTTTCTGCTCACAGTTCAAAGATGTACCAGTTGGCAGGTTAATTGGTCATTGTAAATTATCCTATGATTAGGCTAGGATTAAATTGGGGGTTGCTGGGCTCGAAGGGCTAGTAGGGCCTATTCCGCAAGGTATCTCAATAAATAAGTGAAATAGAAAAATTAAATAGTTTTGAAATTGTAGGGCATTAGGAAATATATTCAAAGGGACTGAGGAACAGAAGGCACTGAAAAGCAACATGTACGTAGGTGTAATAGGTGGTTAGGAAGACAAATGGCATTTGGCCTTTATTAGAAGAAGATGGTGAGGGTGAATCCAGAGCATTTTGTTCAGTTTTGGTCTCCTTACTTAAAAAGGAATGTGTTTGTCAAAGAGAGAGTGCAGTAGAGATTCACCAGATTGGTTAGAAGGGTGACAGAATTTTCCTTTTAAATGAGGAGGGATTGAGTAGACTAAGCTTGATTTCTGGATGAATAAGAGCAGGTATTTATTTATTTTTGCGTGTCGCACCAGACAGTCAGCCATTCTTGTCTGGTGCGTGGTGTCAGGATTGGTCTCCTTTCTGATTAACTGGGTCACGATTTGAACGTTCCTGACTTGACCCTTTTTTTTTACGAGGCCGAGTGGCTAGCTCGACGCTCAACCCGGCACTGATGGAAAGCGTGCTTGGCGGGGGCGGGGGGGGCCCGACTTGGATTTTAACTCAGGAGCCTTTGCTCCGGAGTCCGGTGCTGATGCCACTGCGCCCAGGTATTATTGAAACTAAAATTGTTACAGGCCAGATGCAGGTTAGAGGTTGGTCCTGACTGAGGAGTTGAGAACCAATCACATTTCCAGATTAAATATTAGCCCATTTAGAACTGAAATGAAGAGAAATTTCTTCACACAAAGAGTGGCAAATCCTGAGGATTCTCTACCCAGTTTGACTGTGGAGGCTTGGTAAATTGGGATCATTCAAAAGGAAGGTCGGGAATTTTTCTAGATATTAAGAGTATCGAGTGATACACAAATAGCACAAAAAAATGTTCAGTCATGATTTTGATGAATGGGAAAGCAGACTTGAAAGTCTAAATAACCCAGTTCCATTCCTATTTATTAAGTTATAGTAAGGACCTATTCCACTTACTTGATTACAGGACATGAGCATCGCTGGTAAAGCTAGCATTATGGGTACATTCCAACTTGGTCCCGAATTGAGTGGCTCACTGGGTCATTTCAGGAGGTACAGTTAAAAACCAACCACATTGCCATGGGTTTGGAATCAATTTTAGATCAGCACAAATGTGAATGACAGTTCTCTTTTCCTGAGGTGAAATAAGTAAGCCAATGTCTCCCACTGATCCAGTAAATACAGGATATCCGCTAAATACCTGAACCTCCTCAGCTACTTTAGTCAGCGATCAAATTATGTCTTTAGATCTAGACTAGTTGGCACTAGCTCAGGAACTTGACCACAATGCTTCCACAAAACTGTCCATTGGACTAACATACTCCCTGACCAATGGCATGCAGCTGAATTTGAAAGAAAGATTCAAAATAGCATAAGAGTCTTGCATTCTCAGAGTTGAGTTGATAGGATGGCTGTTGAGATACACCTTAGTAGTTAATAAGAAAAAATCCACAAAAATAAGTATGGTTCACAATGCACTAGGGTATTTATCAGATCATAAAACAGTAGATATATTGTATATATGACACATAGTAAACAATACAGAGGCAGGGAATTATGCCCATGCTATTTATGCTCTGCATAGTGCCTGCTCATGTCTTTTTCTTACCTAATTCTATCAGCACAACTGCTCGTCTTGTTCACCCGCATTTCTTGTATAATCTAACTTTGTAGCATTAATGCCTGTGTTATTGTATGGTTAAAATCCTTGCTAAATAATACCGTCATCCACTTCATTTCTCCTGTCTTTGGGTTTTACTTGTAAGACTATTGAGGGCACTGGGTCTGTAAATGCTAATAGCACCTTATTAGATATTATTATAAATAGATCATGCTAGCAAATACTTCTGAGTACAAATGCACTTGGTGCAAAATTAGACCACACACTTCCATCCCAATCCATGCTGACAGTTCTAACCTTTTCTCAGAATTACGAGACATTGCTTATGCTGTTCAGATTTCTGCTCACACCGGAATAAATTGGGGCTTAAACTGCCACTGTGCTGCCATGTGGAAAAGCCTTGGTTGAACCCGGAGCACGGCGTGCCAGCTAATTACTTTTTTCACTGTTTAATAGAATATAATGCTGTTGTGAGAAGGCTTCACTAGGAGGACATGTTGGCTGCTCAGACACCTCCCAAACTGCCCACAGTGTGTTTCACCTAACACAGAATGCTTTGCCCAGCTGTTAATCACCTCATACTCAGCTTTAGGGAAGCCATGCCTACAAATATATTGTTAATCGGAGAGAGGGTGATAGGAGAGTGAGTGTCATCTGTCGCGGAAGACTCTCAAGGATGAGGCCATTTGCCAATCGTCATATCCTTGCTTGCTTTCCTGAGGATCCCCAGCCTCTCTGAGCGGCCAGACCAGCCATGGGCATAACAAATCTGTCAGATTATGAAGTGTCACTGGTAGTGTCGTCACTGAAATACCCATGGAGCGAGTTTTGTGGAAGTTGCAGCAAGACAAGTGTGAAAATGGTGTGCTGTTAACACTCTGTTCTGTCACAGCGCCATTTTAACCCTTGTCTTGCTGCAGCTTCCACACCTGCCTTTTCTGATTTTGGAAGTTCAGTGAGGCAAGAGCCAAGATGATAAGTTGGCAGCATCAGGTGGCTAACTTTGTTGAGACAGGTGACATCCTGCAGGGAGATGATTGGCTGTGGTCTTGAGGCTTGACTGTTGTTTTCATGGAAGTGGAGATCACAACTCCCTAGTGATGGGATCATTCTGAGTGGCTGCAGCACACATTTCCCATGTCTCTTAACTTGCTGCATCACTCTGCGTCAAAGCAGAGAAATGATTTCATCACTTTGATTTCAAGTAGCATCTCTGTGAACTGACTGCATTCATACTCATAAGGCCCCATGAAAAATCAGGGCCTTTCAACAAATGCAAGAACTTTTCCACTGTATCAGTTTTGCATCATGAGGTGTATATTTTTACAGATCTCCCAAATGGCGCAATCTGGCTTCAAGGCTCCAATTTTTTGCAGTGACTAAACACAGTTCAACAAAGCCCAAGCATGACAATATCATCAGCAAATAGTAGTCAATAGAGCGTGCAGGTGCCCTGTCCTTGTATTCTATTTCAGCAACATGAAGGCTTAAAATTCTGTTACATTGAAAAGTCTGCCTTGAAGCATAGGAAGAGTACATACATTTGTACAACACCAGAATAAAAAGTCTGCAGATTACATCCAGCTCATATTGCTGCTTTATGAATGCATTTGAATTGAATTGAATTTATTTAAATCTTACATCCGTCCCACAACGTGAGGGAGTAAAAATCTTTGTGTTATGACTCTGTTGCAATGTACAGGCATGTGAATTTAAAGAAGCTGTCCCTTAGCCTGTTGGTCCTGGCTTTAATGCTGTGGTACCGTTTGCCAGATGGAAGCAGCTGAAACGGTTTATGGTTGGGGTGACTGGTGTCCCTGATGATCTTCCAGGCCTTCTTTCTGCACCTGCTGCTGTAAGTGTCCTCAGTGGAGGGAAGTTCACATCCACAGATGCTCTGGGCTATCTGTACCACTCTCTGCAGTGCTCAGCGATAGAGGTTGTTGCATTTCCTTTAGCAGGCAGTGACACAGCCAGTCAGGATGCCCTCAAAGGTGCCCCTGTAGAAGGTTTTGAGGATTTGGAGGCTTTACTACAGAGTGGTGCTAAATGATGGAATTTCAAAACTGAAACAATGAAGCTACTTCCAGAAACAAGACGTTGTCTTGCCGTGCATATACAGTAAGGCAACATGTGGAGGCTACTCAGTCACTTCCTCTATGATCTCCAATGCCCAAGATGGCTGGGGAAGAAAGACCTTGACTCTCTTAAGGCTTCACACTAAGTCAACAGGTTATCCCCCCGCCCAGTCTATCCTCCACATCCACTACTCTTCTTGCACGTGCTTTCAGCCAAGTTCCAGACCACCATCGAGCTTTACAACTTACTCTCTTAGCAGCCTAGTCAGTCAATTTTACTGCAGGCTGGACAAGTCCTAAGGGGACCAAAAATTTGGAAAAGTCTGCTAATTGATATGAATGAAAATTAGCAGAAGACTAGAGCAGACAGCAGTTACTGTAGGAAAGACAGGAAGTCATATTTTTTGAAGCAACACGCACAGTGAGAAATTTTTATTTTAACGGACGCTAATTTGAGTACCTCTTCAACATTCATTTTGGCTATATACCAGACACTGTAGTCCCTGGATTAAGTAAAACAGTGCAAATGAATATCAGCCTATTGGAACAATCCTTATCATGTCTCTAAGGACAGCTTTTTTGCCAGAAGTCTCTCCATTTTCTTCCCTGGAGGTAATCTTTTTATGATTTTTTATGATTATGAGGACACACAGTCCCCTTTTATTGTCATTTAGTAATGCATGCTTTTTTGAGAAATGATACAATGTTTTTCCAGAATATCATGGAAACACATGACAAACCGACTTAAAAACTAACAAAAACCACATCTTTATAACATATAGTTACAACAGTGCAAACAATACCGTAATTTGATAAGAACAGACCATGGCACAGTAAAAGTCTCAGAGTCTCTTGAATGTCCCATCATCTCACGCAGATGGTAAACCTCCAGCGCCGCCAACTTGCCGATGCAGCATCCCGGAAGCATCCGACCACAGTCCGACTCCGAGTCCGTCTGAAAACTCCGAGCCTCTGACCACCTATTCGACACCGAGTACCGAGCACCATCTCTGCCGAGCGTTTTGACCCCGGCCCCGGCAACAGACGATATGCAAAGCCGAGGATTTGGGACCTTTGTCTCCGGAGATTCTCGATCGCACAGTAGCAGCAGCAGCGAAGCAGGCATTTCAGAAGTTACTCCAGATGTTCCTCTGTGCTTCTCACGGCTGTCTCCATCAAATTCGGATTGTGCATGGCCCCCTAGCTACACATAATCGATATTCATTTGGAACGGCCGCGCGCGCTGCGTCCCACCGCCATCTTCTCCTCCATTTTTATGATTTTTTTATGATTATGAGTGCTCTAAATTACCTGGTTTCACAGGCAATAGCCATATGTTTCTGGAATATGGGGCTCACTTTTATAAAAGGATCTGATCTCACATATATAAAAGATATAAGGTTAATGACTGGGGAAAAACCAATATTTAATAAGATTAGCTTTATTTGTCACATGTACATCAAAACATCAATACATAGAGTGAAATACATCATTTTGCATCAAATCAAATCAGCGAGAACGGTGCTGGGAGTGCACAAATCGGTCTCCAAATGTTGCCTCACTTCAGGCACCAATATAGCAAGCCTACAGCTTACTCACCCTAACCCTAGCCATATGTATTTGGAAAGTGGGAGGAAATTGGAGCACCCAGAGGAAACCCATGTGGATGAAGGAAAAACATGCAAGCTCCTTACAGACAGTGGTGGGAATCGAACCAGTGATCATTGGTGGTGTAAAGCGATTGTGCTAACTACTATGCTGCTGTGCTGCCCTGTTCATTGTATAGGCAGGCTTCCATTATCTGCCTAATATTCTGATGTCAGACCATCCAGATGCTCTCAAGTCAGTGCCCATCACTATGATTTGGTGGAATGTAACGAGATTTAAACCCTTTGTGTCCATGTCTACTCTAAGAGCATTCTCATCAATCCAGTTGTCCCCACTGATCTTCCTGCAACTTATTCTTTCTCATCTGCTGACCAATTACTCTCTGATTGCAGTACTACCCCCTGAATTATGGGGCGAGTTTCAGAAGCCAGTTAAACGAATCAGACAACTGGGAGGAGAGAGGAAACTGGACCATCCAGGAAAAACAAGGAGAATTTGCAAACACCACGCACAAACAACAACGGGACAGGATCGAACCCTGTTCACTGAAGCTGTGCGGCAGCAACACCTACCTCCTGAACTTTCCTGTTGCCCATTTGCATAAGGAAATTATAATCCAGAGCAACAAGTTTCCTATTAATTTAGGGCTAATGCTTGAATTTCAGCTCAGCAGAGGTAATATAACTCGGCACTGATCACAAATCGGCTGCGGCAGCCTTCTGTGTCTGTGACGCAGTGACTGGCTGTTAACTGGGTTGTAGCAAACCTCTTCAACACCCACTTCTGTGCAGAGAAAGTGTGCCCAAAAACTAGCTGATGGGTTTAATGGTGTTGCATACCTACCTCAAGCTGGCTCATCACAGTAGGTGGCGACAGGTTGTTGTCTGAACGAAAAGTATTTGTAAGTGCTGCTGAAGTGTTTCTTTGCACCCTACATTCACAGGGAGCTGGGATCATGTGAAATGGTTTTGGGGGCTCATAGTCATAACTCAGGCAGTAGCCTCTGTTGCCTAGGCAATTGCAACCCCAAAAACTGCAGATGATGAAAATCTGAAAAAAAAAACCCAGGAAATGCTAGAAGGATTTGGCCATTCAGCCAGCATCTAGGTGGAGAAGAACAGTTAACATTTCATGTCAAAGACTCTTCATCGAAATCGAACAACCATTCTTGTTTATTTGTGGAAGGACAGGAAATTTGCTAATGTCACTGCCTGCAAGGTTTAAAGGTAGGGCTATGCTCTGCTCAAACACGGAGAAAATGGTGACAGCATTTGTTGAATGGGCTACCGGTATCTTCTGCAGTGTTGAGAGGACAAGATTTTAAATGAATTTTGTTTTTCCTCAAGTAATCTTTACTTTTTTAAGATTACTGACATTTCTTTGAATGATTTTCAATTTTTTTTGTCTATTTGAAACACGTAAAAACAATTCAAATCCCTCGGACAATGGTGAGGTGTCAAACATGTCAGGACTTTCTGGAAGTGGGGCCTTGGGCTCCAGTGCTGGAGGCTTTGTGTCAGTACAACACCCTCTCTGTCTCTCAGTAATAGAGTGTCAGCACAGCTGTTCATCCCTTTTCCAAAATAATGCCAGAGGGCAGGCAATGCTGGTGGCAAGTTCAGGCTGATGATTGGATTCAATCCAATCCAGTCCAGGAAAGTATGCAATAGATAATTACAGAGGCCGTTAGGCAACTTGAATGCATCACTCACAGATTCCTGGAAGAGCAGGACAATGATATAAAGCTGGTATATGAGATGCTTCTTGTTTGAAGTTCTGCTCAAGCACACTAGAGAGGTCACCACTTGACAGTGGTAATTGGCATTTGTAACACACTGCCTGAAAGAATGGCAGAGGCTGAGACATTTTACCAAATGGACTGCAGCTACTCACCCAGGCTGTTTCTGACATCAGCTCTCAAACCAGGGACTCCTGTATCTCCAAGGACAACAGCAGCAAGCACGTGTAAACACCACCATCTGCACCATCCTAACTGGGAAATATATCATTGTCTCTTCATTGTCATTAGATATAAATCCAGGATCACCCTACACAAGAGTATCTTCATCCGGAGGAGATACGGTTGAAGGCAATGGCTCACTTTCATCTTATCATAGCATTAAGAATAAGCAATAAATACCTTAAGACATAGCAGAATTAGGCCATTTAGCCCGTCAAATCTGCTCTGCCATTTGATCATTGCTGATTTATTTTCCCTCTCAACTCTACTCTCCTGCCTTCTCCCTGTAATCTTTGATGCCCTTACTAATTAATACCCATCTGCCTCTGCTTTAAATATACCCAATGTGTTATGCAATCAGCTGTACCATGATGCCCAAACCCAAATAAACTGGTAAAATTATTTTTAAAAAATCATATATAGAAAGTACTTGGATAAATCTTGATGTACTGTGACCTACGATGCTATAGATCAAGTGTTCAGTTACCTTTTTGTACAGAGGGTGGTGAGGAGCTGGAATGAACTGCCCGAGGAGTGGTTGAGGCAGGTGTGATTACAACACTTAGGAGGGTGGGGTTTGGAGGGTGATGGACCAAACACAGGCAAGCGGGGCCAGCAGGGAGGATACTGTTGCTGGCATGGACCAGTTGGGCCAAAGGGCCTCTTTCCCTGATGTTTGACTCTATAAGTCTTACTCAGAATGATTTATGACACTTACACGCTGTTGCAATGGATTTATTTGATTTATTTAATTATAACTGATCATGTCTTGCTGCTGATGGATTGCCAAGGGTGGAGGACTAGTAACCATGCACTTGGTTGAAGCTACATCGTGGGATGATGGGATTGTAATGGCTGCAGTACTTGCAATGCGAGAATTGGGTCAGGAGTGCCACTCTTTAATGAGTTATCCTTTTTGAGTGAGGCACTGGTAGCTACTGCTACTCTTGCTCGTCCTCCAACCTCCTGCTCTGCCTTCTCCTGCACTTCCTGCACACCCAGATACTGTTACCCAATCAACTTTATCATGAGGCATGAACTACAGAGTGTGCAACATGGAACTTTTAGTTGGGGTATTGCAATAATCCTAAGTACTCTAGATATGGAAGGGTTGCTACAATCCCATCATCCCATGATGTAGCTTCAACTTAGTGCAATGGATCCCAGTCCTCCGCCCTTGGCAACCCATCAGCAGCAGCACAAAATCAGTTTAAGCATGTCAAAAGGCAGCAGATATCTCTTATAGCTCAACCCTGCAGCTTGCAGGGTTCCTAAGAGAAATGTGGACCACTTCATGTTGCCCAAAGCCCGCCTGCACATTTAAAACTATGCAGTGGAAAGGCGGGACAAACATTGGGGAATCAGAAGTATGGGTGTCCCAATAAAATTGACACAGATCTGCATGATATGTTGCCTGTGGTCGTGATCCTGCTGGGTCACAAGAGAGTGAAGCTTCCCTCACTTAACCAAGAGGCCAAGCATGAGTTAGGAAGCAGGCAACACAAACCGGATCCCAACTATGACCCCTGGGATTGTTGGCAAGTCTGGTTTGCAGCTTGCTCACTACTATCTTACATTATTTTGCACTGCCAAGGAGGATGCTCTGGAGTTATTCCACCTAATATAGAAAGTCTGGGGAATTAACAATCAGCTGTTGCTTGGGACACTCACTGCAGCCTGAAAGAAGCTGAAAGCATAAACACAAGGGCAATAGTAACCTAGGCAGCTCTGATGAAGTAGACAATATGGACTATGCACTGAACTGCAGGTGACCAAACCAAGTAAGGGCCCATTTTGTAATGGACCCTGAGATAAAAGCACCTCATTCCTCATTTGGGCTTTTTGCAGTTTGCAGGACTCCGTATCATATTCTTCTACTTTAGATCACTTGCTCTTTCTATCTGCTTACATTAGAAACTTCCATTAAGATGGCAGCGCGCTCCGATGCAGTGACCTCTCGGCGGCCAACCAAAGGTATGTTTGACTTTTTTAAAATGCTCTTTTTACGAATGCAAGACAATGCAGAACTTGTTGGTGGTGGAGCTGGCCTTGGTGCAGGCTTTTTTGTTGCCTTCTACAGGAAGGCATCGAAGGCATCGGCGTTTAGTACATGAAAACGGCATGCAGTGTAACAGCGGGTGATTGTCTTGGACATCTCTCTTGTGATCACAAGATGCTATTGGACATCGATAATATAAGATGCCACAGACCCAACAACCTTGTATGTTGGCACAACAGGTGGTAGGGGAGTTATTGTAGCAAGGACTAGGTCTAAAGCTACGGTTGTGCCTGCTGCTGCAGCCCAAGCAAAGAGATGCTGGAGGCAGTGTTGCATGGCATCCATGCCTGGCTGGTGTCTGGCTTTTCCCGTCGCTACTACCCTCCAGTGTTTGATCAGTGGAATGACAAACTGAACAGCATGCCTGTGTCCGTGTGTTTGTCTGCAGGCTGCCAGATTAAAGATTAAGGTCTGTCACTTGTGGCCCATCAGGTCGGTGCTTATGCTGGTTTCTGTGGCGTGAAGCGACTGAGAGCACAAAAATCCCCCCACCCCCGGATAGGACGCCAGTCTATCGCGGGGTTAACCCCCAGCATTTTTGCCGGTACCCATTTTCAGCTGGGTAGGCTGGAGCATTGTGTGGTTAAGTGCCTTGCTCCAGGACACACATGCTGCCTCAGCCGAGGCTTGAACCCACGATCTTCAGATCGCTAGTCCAACACCCTAACCACTGGGCCACATGCCACACAGACTGCCAGGATCTGAACTATTATTTTGTGGGATATGTCACTCAGAGATTTAGGCTTTATATGTTTTTATTTTGCATGACTGTATGTTTGCTTTCTGTCTTGAATGTGCTGTGTGTGCCTTGTGCTGTGTTGTGTTGTGTATATTTTGCACCTTGGCCTCAGAGGAACGCTGTTTCATCCGGCTGCATTTGTGTATGGTTGAATGATAACTAAACTTGCACTTGAACTTGACTGGTTATTTTGCCTATCAGCCCTTTCTTTTCTCTCTTCTTAGTTTAATTTGCATAGTCTGGCCTTCATGTCCCAGAAAGCCACACAATGGAACATTACACAGTGTTTACACATTATGCAGACAAAGATGTTTAACTGCCTTTTCATAGCCACATTATTTCACCCTATCATTCTCCCCAGTATCACTTCCCCCAAATCTAGCTTCTTCCTTTCTTTCTCAATTCTAGGACCTGAAACATTAAATAATCTCTTTCCTTGGATACTGCCTGACTTACGGAGTTATTCTTTTGCTTTTCCTGTTATTATCTAAGGCATTGCTCCATTGGGAATCACGTGCTAGAGAAATGTTCCCTGTAAAACCACTCTCAGTGCTTGTGCCCTCCTTCTTCGGTAAGTTGTTCTCTCTCACTCTGCTTGTTGTTCTCTCTTACTCCAACTCCAGACCTAAAGGCAGCCTTACCAGGCTGCCCATGAGTGCAAGACTACCAAAATAACAGACTAACAGCAAGATCTTCTCAGCCCTAAATTAGTGACTGACCTGTGTCTGCTGGATAAGTCCTACAGGTAGCATTGCTGAGGGCCGTTCCTGCTGCAGAGAGTCTTGGATTGTTATCGGAGCGTGTCACATGACAAGTCTGATACTGGGCTCTACAGTATCACGACACTTGACTCATTTGCCTGGAAACTGGATGGCACGTTTAACTCATTAAATTGTCAATGCCTTGTGAGCCAATGAACGTTGTGTCTGCGGGCCCACCTCTGTGAAGTTTCATAGTGCACGTGAAAAGGAGGTCTACTCTACTGAAATAGAAGCCCACATCCCAAAGGTGGTTCCCTTCTATGCTCTTCCATCATGAAGCTTATTAGAGAACACAGTTAAGTCTGTGCTGGACAATAGCTTGTCAGAAATGAAGCGAGGGTCATGGGGAAGAAAGTTTTTTCTTGGCATTGGCTAGGTAGATCCAGAGTTGGAAGGTCAGGCAAGGATTTTGAATGGAATTATAAGGACTGAAGAGGCAGATCATCAGGGGTGCTTAGGGAGAGAGTTACACAGTAGATTGACAGAGGAGTCATGGGAGTGTTGTGGTGGGAGATAGGGGCTTCTGAGCAGGAGAAAGGTTGAGTGTTGGGACGGGGCAGGGGTAGAAAATGTGTTGGGGGAGATGATGGGAATTATGATTCAGTAGCAATGGGGACAAGGAAGAACATCCCAATGGACCCCACAATCAGACCACTTAGACCGCACAAGAGCTGTGGCGGCTTTCTTCCAAAGTAGCCAGTGCCATCTGTTGGCCTTGTATCAAAGGAAATTAAGCTCAGTTGTGGCTGCACATCATTGGATACCACTTATCAGAAGATGCATGGGCTTTCTGGAGTTAGTGTCACATCCTCTTATTGTATCATGTAGAACACAAAAAAAAGCACTTCAAGTTCGGGAGGTGGAGCAAAGTTAAGATGGGCTAAATGGCGACTCCTTTACTTGCATCTTTGGAAACAGCTCTATTTCCATCTTTAATATCTTTATTTTTCACTTTCAGGGTTCTTTTGAAGATCCAGACCTGGAGTTACACGCTGACTTCGGTTCTTTGCGGGAATGGGACCTGTTCTCGGGGTTTCAGGACTGGCCATTGTTCGGCCTGAGAGTCTAGCTAGAATTTGGAAGCCTAAGATCTCGGGGCTCGTCAACTTTGGAGAACAGGCATTTCTCATATTTATCTCATCACTTAACATTACTAATTTCTTAATGAACTATAATATACATTGCAAGTCAATTTTCAGGGAACACTCTAAGATAATACTGCCAGTGAAATAATTATAATAGTAGACATTTCTATAAACACTAATTCCATTAAGTCATTATAGTGACATTACTTACCTCTGTGTGTCTTCATCCAAGTACAGGATAATAATAATAATGCAAACTAACACCAGGAAACTTCACAAAATGGAAAAAAACTAGCAAGCGAGGGTGGTGGGGCAGATACAATTGAGGCATTTAAGAGACTCCTAGTTCTCCAACCATGTCCTACTCCTTCAGTGTCACCAAGAGGATAAGACCACAGTCATCATGAGGAAACGTTGAAGATGGATTGGGCATGCGATGAGAAGAGAGTCCAACTCCATCATAAAGACAGCACCTCATTGGACCCCTGAAGGGTGGAGGAAACATGGGAGACCAAAGGCAACGGTGCCGTTCTACGAAGGCAGGAATGAAGACCCTGAATCACATCTGGGGCACAATGGAGAAGGTGGCCAAGGACAGACAGAGATGAAGGACCTTCATTGCTGCCCTAAACGCCAGCAGCATAACAGGCACTAACTAACTACTAACTAGATAGGTACATGAATAGGCAGAGAATAGAGGGTTATGTACAGGTAAAAGTAATTAGTTTACTTAGGTATCATTAGTTGAATTAGTTTGACATAACATTGTGGGTCCAATAGCCTATTTCTGTGCTATATTCTATATTCCACACAGCATTTTATTTTTTATTGTGGCTTTCACCGCAGAAACGGACTGGCTTTCTGACAAATTCCACACAAAACAATACTGAACTATAAACGCAAGAAGTTCTGCAGATGCTGGAAATCCAGAGCAAGACATACAAAATGCTGAAGGAACTCAGCAGGTCGAGCAGCATCTATGGAACTGAATAAACAGTTGACTTTTTGGGCTGAGACACTTCTTGAAAACTGAACTATACCAAACTGATTGCAATGTCAGATACGTACAGTAAGGCATAATTTTCACCGTGATAGTACAAAATAAGCTGCAAAGAGTCGGTGGCCTATTACTCAAAATGTAGCGAAAATAAGCATATAAATAAAGACAAGAGTATAAAAGTGATTAAATCCATGCCATCATTTTAGTATGTCACCTGAATTCCTCAGATCCTCTTTCATCACCACAGAAAATTAAAAAAAGGCCTTAATGTGCTATGATGAAAGGGTTCTAATGGAAAATTTCAGTCAGTGATGATTAAGCAATGAGAGGAGTTTTGAGCCAATAGATGATGAAATCTATGCATTTGTACGGTCCTCATGTTGTCTTTCTTGTTTTGAATGTTAGCTTATCAGGAACAAGGAGTGCACAATTCTGCACTGAAATAAACATTTGGGGTGGCACAGAAGTGTAGTAATTAGTGTAATGCTACTACAATGCCAGTGACCCGGGTTCAATTCCTGTCACTGCCTGTAAGGAGTTTGAATGTTTTCCCTGTGATTGCCCCCCTCCCCGTGTGGGTTTACTCTGGGTGCTCCGGTTTCCTCCCATATTGTACGGGTCACTAGGTTAATTGGTCTCATGGGTGTAATTGGGTGGCACAGGCTTGTTGGGCCGGAAGAGCCTGCTGACGTGCGGTATCTCAAAATAAGATAAAATCTAAATGAATTTAATGAATGACAGCTAATCGTTAATTTTTTAAACTGGTGTTGATTCCCACCCATTACACACATAAATGGCATTGCTCCATAATAAATCAGCTTCACGCCGTACAAAAATAACTGCACTTTCAAAACATTTCAGTGACTGTAAAGCACTTCCAAATATCTGAAAAGGCATGTTTATAATTGCACCTTTCTTTCTTATTTCATTTTTACTAAGACATGGTAATCATACAAGCTGCGGTGTACCATTGCACCACTAGCTACAACGTAACTGACTTGCACAGAGAAGGATACTTGAAATAAAGTTGTGCTTGATGTATGGATAATTCCATTGTAGGCTGAACTTTCTGATTTATAGTCAATTCGTTCTACATCCACACAGCAGCAGCCCAGCGACTGATCTGCTTTCTGTAGAAGGTACATACTTTTATCATAATGCAGAAATGTCCTTCATCCATTTCTCTAGCTATTGCCACCAATGTGTATGTTCTGACTTTCCGTCGGGAAAATCAGTGAAATCGATTGAGCTCTGACACTTTTGAGATCAGCGCATTTCACAGTTTCACTCAGCATGCAGGTTTGGAACTCTTCCCACAATAACTGCTATACAGTTGAAAGCAAGTCGAAAGCAGATTCACAGTTTTGACTATCCAGACACATTTAAAGATAGACTACGATATGAGTACATTTTTATTTTCTTCCTTCACTTTGCTGAATATATCCACCTTAACCATGAAAATGAAAATTATATTTAATATATCTCATGGGTCGTATAAAATTGTTATTTTGCAGGTGAGTCAAACTTTGTCTGTTGAAAAGCTGCTTGCTTGCATTATACGACAGGTTATCATGCACCATCTATTACAAGATAGGTTCCCAGGAACATAATCAAACAGCTTACCTCAGAAACGCTATTCTCCAGCTCTGTAGTTTATGTTCACTAGCGTGATGTGCTCTGTGGCTTTTCACTTCGATCTCCCCAACTGAAAAGGAAAACAATTAAATTTTGTGTAAGGTATTTATTGTCTGGGAGTTGGGCCCTGGGGCTGTACTGATCGAGCTGATCTTCCCCTTTTCCCTAAATGGTATAGTCATGTGCCTTGTGCCTGGAAGCTATTTCTTTTTCAGCCACAAAACCTTTATAAATACAGCATTCACTCTTTTGATGTAGTTGTTAGAACACGGCATGGACGCACACTTTTCTCATTTTCTTTGGAAAGCTGATCTCCAACTTATGAGAACTTTGTGCTGCTTTTGTTTCTTTTAACAAGGCTGCTGTGCTCAAGAATAAAGAGAAAATGCATATTTTCTCAGGAGAAAAATTAAAACTTTTCTGGAGATTATTGTTCATTATTCTTTCCATTTGACGATTCTTTCATTTTTGGTCAAGCTATATTGCAATGAGAATAAGATTTTACATTAAAAATCATTTCCTGAATAACATACTGAGAAAATAGGATTAATAGCTAGCATTCAATTGGAAAACATGAAGGTCCTCTGCAGAATATAGTTATACACTGAAAATGATTAAAAATTGTAAGGCACAGGCAAGTGAGTGAAGTTATTTTTTTAAACTTTATCAATTTTGGACATATCTTAGAAAGAAAATCAAGCATTTGGTGTTCAGTTTCATTCAGAATATTGGGAAACATGACATTAGGCAAATGTTTATGGACATTATTTTAAAGTCATTAATGCTACTATGTATGTTTAAAATTTTGCAAGGGTACTATAAAATATTTTAATGAATTACTGTAAAGTTTCATACAGATCAAAGTGAATTTTTTATTAGACAGAATGCACTTAAGCAGCAAGTATAGAGTCATTAAAAAGAGTACAATCGTAAACATCTGTCAGTGACTATTGGTGTGTTATTTTGTAAAACGTATCTGCTGTGAAAGATGCTCAAACTATTTTAAAATGTGGATAAACTTTAACTTGAGATTTTTATTTGCATTTTAAGTATTCATAAAACAACAGCCTAGCAAAATTCACCTTTATATTTATAGTGTATCAACCCCCAAAAATAAAATGTAAATTATTATTTTAAAAGGATTTCTGAAGGCAGATTGATTAGAATTCTAAATGTCTTACGTGCCATCTATGTTTTGTCAAGGAGAGGCTTACCGAAATCTCTCAGTTTCCAGAAACACTTCCCCTCGTTGAGTTCAGGTAAGCCGTAATACAAGGGAATACGGCTCTGTCTCCAACTTTAGGTTCAGCAGAGTGAGATGTGAGTGCAGTTGTGTTTCAAGTCCACGGGCGGTGTATCTAGCCTGGCCTTGCAAGCTTTGAGTGCTGCCACTCAGAGCCCCCAGGCAGCTCACGGTGCTCAGTCTTCCCTCTAGTCCACTGTAAGGCTTCTTGAGGGCTCATCACAAAATGTCAGGGTCCATGTGGTCTTCATGAAGGCTTTCAGATACAATCAGCCCTCTTGTCATGTACATGATTGTAAATCAGCCTTGACAGCCTCCTCCACTGTTCCAACCATCTGTACCAAATTTGTCAGCAGGCAAATTTGTGAAAAAAATGCTAGGAAAAAGTGAGACAGAAAATACGTTATTTATTTAAGTTCTTTGTGCTTTTGTAACAACCAATGGCCTCAACGCAAAGGTTTACAATCTACATTTTTACCAATAAAGTATTTTTTAATATTCAAATTGAATTCACATCTGTCTGCCTTGAACAGAATTAAAGGAACCCTTGAGCATTAAGCGCAGGGAAATCAAATGTTGCTTGTCAGTAGCACCAGCTGTCATTTAACAAGGTACATGGGTTTTGAAATCTTTCAAAATCTTAAGCAAAGCAAAGCCAGATAGACAAAAGATTATAGTAGAAAGACTCATAATATAGTATTGAATTTTGTTTATTCAAATAATACATTGTATTTTTAGAAACTATCTGGGCTGATTTAAAGAGGTTTGGCCAGATCTAAATATCCACTTACAATGAACGTATCCTTCATTAGGCCTAAATTGAAATATTTCCCTTCTTGTCTCATCTACAGCTGCACCAACACAGTTGATAGTTTTTATAGAGTAGAGGAGCCAGTAAAAGATCTACTTCTGTCAGATTTATGGAATTTTGCTAGCAGATGAGTAGATGGAGTGAAGGAATTTTTGGCATGATGCTGTGACTGAAACTTGATTGCCTGTATACTCTCTGCCCTTCCCTCCACAACATCTGCCCCAACATCAGACTGGACCAAGTGTGTTCTAAGAAAAATAAAAAAGCAATAACAATTATAAAATTATACAGTTTAATATGGATATTCATTGTGTGTCCGAGCATGTAAATAAACTGGCCACCCATTTGAAAATCCTGGCATTTGTATGAAACATTTCAGTCATTCTGCTCTGTTGTTCATGAAAAATTTCACTTTTCTCTCTTACATTTCATACAGTGTTATTGACAGGACCACCAAACACATAACATAGACACAAATATGCTGGAAGTTTCAAATAAAAGCAGCTAATGGTGGGAATACCCAATGGGTCAAGCAGCGTCTGTGGAGGGAGAAACAGGGTTAAGAGGTATTAGAGTAATGGAAAACTACAGCTTAAATTCATCTTAAATGTTAATATAGAATCCACCATTTCCACTGGCAGCTTGTTCCACACTCTCAACACCCTTTGAGTCAACACCTTTGGGTGAAGGGGTGGAACAATAACTTTTGATGAAAGTGAAAAAGCTAGAAATGAATTGTTTTAAGTCACCTGTTGTTTTAGATTTCATTTCTGTTTTATTTACACCATCTTCTGACATATCATTTTCAACGAGTGTCTTCATCACTGTCTCTTGCCCTATCTGTTCATTCTCTCTGTCCCTCCCACTTCATCTGCAAATTAAAACTTGTTTCATTTCTAACTTTCCTTGGTCCTGATGAAAGATCATTCACCTGAAACATTAACTGTGTCTCTCTCCAGAGATATTGCCAAATAAACTGAGTATTTCCAGACCTTCCTGCTTTATTTTAGAAACTTAATATGTTATGACCTCTCTCTCTCTCCTCCTCTCCTTCTCCCTCTCTTTCTCCCTCTCCCTCTCTCACTCCCTCCCCCCACCTCTCCCCATCTCACCCCCTACCCCCCTCCCCTCCTCTCCCCCTCTCCCCCTCTCTCCCCCTTTCTCCCCCTCTCTCCCCCTCTCTCCCCCTCTCTCCCCCTCTCTCTCCCTCCCGATTTGGATAACAATGTAGGAGGATTGTAAGCCTGCAATTAAGACAAAAAACAGAGGAGCTGTGGAAAATGAAGAAGCTGTCAAAGGATAAAACAGTGTATACAACAGTTGGAAATATCGATTGAGAAATAACAAATTAAGTTTAAGCTAGATGAGGTGTGAAATGTTGCACTTGGAGAGGCAAAGAATTTGCAGATATGGATCATGTGCAGGCAGATGAGATGAGCTGAATTTGACATCGTGGTCAGCATAGGGCACCATGGGTGAGGGGCCTGTACCTATGTTGTGCTGTTCTACGTTCCGTGTCCTATGTAAGTAAATAAACTCTAACAGTATGGAGAAGTTATCTGAGTATTGAAAAAAAATCATATTTTCTGGTATCCTTCAAAAAAGGAAGTTTACTCTGGTTAGCAGGGCAGACCTATATTGTTTCCAAATCCTCAATAATGTGTTAATGTTTAACTATCCCTCTGAAACGTATGACTGGGCACATAATTCAGGTGTCTGAATAGGCCTTAGCAAGCCACACATTCAAAGGACACTTCGGGTCATAACGACCCCCATCTCACCAATTACATGTCTTCTAATGCATAGTCAATGTCGCTATTCCCGTTCTCATTTTTATACTGGCTATCTCCCTCCCCTCTACACAGCCTTGATGCAGAGTGTTGACCCAAAATGTTAACCATCCCTTTGCCTCCGCAGATACTGCATACGAAGCTGTGATGAGATTATTCGCCTCGGGTATTCGGAATGACTGATTGTACCACCGTTTGGTACGGAGGGGCCACTGTGCAGGACAGAAAGCTGCAGACTCTGCCCGCTCCATCATGGGCAGCAGCCTCCTCAGCACTGAGATCTTCCTCAAAAGGCACTGCCTCGAAAAGGTGGCACCTATCACCTATGTCATGTTCTCTTCTCGTTGCTACCATCAAGGAGGAGGTTGAGGAGCCTGAAGCCACATA
The DNA here is from genome assembly GCF_030028105.1 of Mobula birostris. NCBI lineage: Eukaryota > Metazoa > Chordata > Chondrichthyes > Myliobatiformes > Myliobatidae > Mobula > Mobula birostris. The sequence continues at coordinate 110,428,435 of NC_092378.1, forward strand.
CTCTCCGTTTTAGGAACAGCTTCTTCCCCACCACCAATAGATTTCTTAATGGATAATGAACCCATGAAAACTACCTCACTTTTTTAGCTCTCCTTTTACACTACCTATTTATTTGTTTTAATTGTAATTTATAGTTTTTGTTATTATGTATTGTAATGTATTGCTGCTGCAAAACCACATATTTCATAATGTGTGGCAGTGACATTGCTACATGTGCCCCATTGCTACAACCAGATTCTGATTCTGACTAGGATCAGGTTGTAGCAATGGAGCACATCTTGCTGATGTGAGGAATCTCAAAAAATGCCTGATCAACTATTTCCTGCATTGTTCATTTCAAGTTTTTTTTTAATAGAGTACGCAGTGAACTTTCAAGATGGCTTTGGCATAGTGGGAGCAGCAGGGCATCAGGGGTTTTACTGAATGATGTCACCAATGGTTTATTTCCTGGACCAATGAGATTATACAATGGAACAGAGAAATGACAGATAAGCAGGGAGAACGAGAATCAATTTAGCCCCCACCAAAAATATAGGGAAGGATCAGATTAAGAAAAACAGACAGAACTGACATGTAGAGAAAAATAAATCAAAAAGATTGAGAACAATTACAACATTAAAGAGTGAAATTGCACAGATAAATTCAACCATTTCTGGAAGAGGGTGGGTGATTGGCATTGCATTAACAACTACCATGTTATTAAAAAGGTACTTACACAATTATTTGCGAAACTTAACTTTCTGTAGCGAGTTTAATGATCAATTAATATGTAAATCCAGTGAGTTCTTAGAAATAATGGGGAGGCTAAGGGCAAGGTTTACCTTTGTGTGGAATGGTGCAAATCATAAGCTCTGAAGATTCATAACTCACAGTGTTATCTTTTAAACCCTAAACCTGCTACCTAATTTGTTATATTAATATCATGATGCATCTTTAATTTGTCTTTACCTTTCATGCAAGGTTCAATCCATTATCTTTTACATTCTCTGAAAATACTTCATTGAATTAAATTTGTACATTATGTCTCACCTAGCTTTCAACCTGCAATGCATGTATTTTGCAGTTCCAATTAACTCTGCCTTTATATTTCTGCTTAGCACTTTAATTTTGTAATGTAGGAAGAGTCAATTTTACCATGTCCCTAATTTGTTTGATGTTATTGTGATCTCAGAAACGAGTTGCCACAAAGCTTGCAATGTGTGAAGACTCAAAGTAAAATAACTCTTACACACTGTAGGGTGTGTAATCTAGTTGGTGCAAATGGATTTTAGTGAACATTAAGCATTTATGTGTTAAAAAATATATGGAGAAATTGACGTCAAACATTAATGGGGTTGTTTGGGAAATAACTTGTATTGCAATTCCACTCTAATAATTTTAAATATTACTTTAAATTTTTCATCTGTTTTATACAACCAACTGGTTTAAATATTGTATTTATCCATTCAGGTATTCTAGACTATTGTGTACTTAACAACATCACAGGAGCTTTTCCCCATGGTGCATTGGTGCAAAACAATTTTCCACTCAGACAAAAATACTTGCAAAGCATGCTGATGCTGAATTCTGCCCTGTGAGTTTTTCCATCCTTACTGTGCCCGGGAGCCAAATCTTGGCTCTCATTCTTTTCCTCTCTGAATATGTAATAGCGGGCGTGTCACATTTCTCATTCTATAATTTTTGCTTTAGTTCACTGCTGTAATTGGATGCATGTGTCACTACCACATTTCTTTCCTTACTAGGAGCAAACTGGGGCAAAAGGCCCTTAACTCTTTTCTCCAACCTGAACCACACTAGTAGGTTAAACAAAGCAAGAAGGCAAAACTATTGTGTAACCTATGATTTTGAGTAATATTTGTTAAAGCCTTTTTACGGTCTGTCTACAAATATAAGACTAATCTTATTGTTGATCTAGTAAAGTCATAGGCACATTCCTTTTGATCAGAATAATTCTTCTCCTATGATGATGTCATTACACACAGAATTCTACACAGATGTAGAATTAGGCGGGGCCCTTTACACTTTCAATGAACCAGGTCAGAATACTCTGAAAATCTGGCCTAATTTAACTAGTATAATTATTTGTAAGTTTTTGCTGTTCTCTCAGAAGTGCAGTTTGCACACATTGACAAAATCTATGTTCACACTTTGAAGCAACAGATTTTAAGAGAAAGAAAACTATTTCTTTGATCATGGCAATCCATAAATCTAAAAAAATGCACACAATAATGTTACATCTTGTTTCTTTAATACTTCAGTGGATGTCACCATCATTATTTCTTCATGGAATTTCATGCCAAGAACTTCCATGATATTGATCTAATAAATACTGTGCCCTTTATTTTAACTAAAGAATATTGAGCCTTTTGTCATTTTAAACATTATTTTTTGTGTCATTTATATTGATGTTCAGCCTCTCAGGTAACTTCAGTGCACCTATGTACAATTAACAAGAGAGAGCAATTTTCCTGTGTCCTTTGCTATTCCCATCATGTATATCGCTTCAGGTCTCTTCCGAGCCTTCTAGCCAGATACTAATCCTAGCTTGAGCTGAAAATTAGCTCGACATGTCTAGAACTCTAGGGGAGAACTTTCTTGTAATGGGCGCTCTTACATTAAGCCTCGAATTGGAATCCAATTGTTTAGTGATGAAATAATTTGCTAACATCACCACTTTCTGTACTTCTTAGCACTTCAAACAGTACATCATAATTTTTACAAATGAAGACAAATTTAACATGAATCTTGGATTCAAAGTTGTCAAATCATGTTGCACCTGCTTCAGTGCATTGTATCCAAGTAAAGAGCTATGATGTTATGGCCATTACAGAGACTTGGATGGCTCAGGGACAGGAATGGTTACTTAGAGTGTCAGGCTTTAGATGTTTCGGAAAAGACAGGGAGGGACGCAAAAGAAGTGGGGGCGCGGCACTGTTGATCAGTGATAGTGTCACGGCTGCCGAAAAGGAGGAAGTCATGGAGGGATTGGAGGGATTGTCTTCTGAGTCTCTGTGGGTGGAAGTTAGAAACAGGTCAATAAATCTACTGGGTGTTTTTTATATACCACCCAATAGTAACAGGGATATTGAGGAGTAGATAAGGAGACATATTCTGGAAAGGTGTAATAATTTAGATTATTTAGATTATGAAGACATGTAGTCCTCTTTTATTGTCATTTAGTAATGCATGCATTAAGAAATGATACAATATTTCCTCCAGTGTGATATCACAAAACACAGGACAGATGAAGACTGAAAAAACTGACAAAACCACGTAATTATAACATATAGTTACAACAGTGCAACAATACCATAACTTGATGAAGAAGTCCATGAGCACAGTAAGTTCAAAGTCTCTCAAATGTCCCACGTCTCACGCAGACGGGAGAAGGAAGAAAAACTCTCCCTGCCATACCGACCACAATCTGACTCTGAGTCATCCGAAAACTTCAAACTCTGATCAGCTCTCCAACACTGAGTACTGAGCGCCATCTCTGTCCGAACAATTCAACCTCCTTCTTGGTCACCAAATGCAGGCAGGCAAGGCCAGGGATTTTGAGGCCTACCCTCTGAAAGATTCCCGACCACGCAGTAACAGCAGCAGCGAACGAGCGTTTCAGAAATTTCTCCAGATGTTCCTCTGTGCTTTCACGTCCATTCTCCATCAAATCAGAACTGTCCCCGGCCCCTATTTAACAGATACAATATCATTTTTCACCGGAGGGCTGCGCACGCGCAGGCACGCCGCCATCTTCTCCTCCCGCTTTGGGTTGTTGTGATGGGAGATTTAATTTCCCAAATATCAATTGGCATCTCCCTAGAGCAAGGGGTTTACATGGAGTGGAGTTTGTTAGGCGTGTTCACGAAGGTTTCCTAACACAATATATAGATAAGCCTACAAGAGGAAAGGCTCTACTTGATCTGGTATTGGGAAATGAACCTGGTCAGGTGTCAGGTCTCTCAGTGGGAGAGCATTTTGGAGATAGTGATCACAATTCTATCTCCTTTACCATAGCATTGGTGAGGGTTAAGAACAGACAAGTCAGGAAGCGTTTAATTGGAGTATGTAGAAATATGAAGCTATCAGGAAGGAACTTGGAAGCATAAATTGAGAACAGATGTACGGAAACGTGGCAAATGTTCAGGGGATATTTGCATGGCATTCTGCATAGGTGCGTTCCAATGAGACAGGGAAAGGATGGTAGGGTACAGGAACCATGGTGTACAAAGGCTGTTGAAAATCTAGTCAAGAGAAGATAAAAGCTTACGAAAGATTCAAAAACTCGCTAATGATAGAGATTAAGAAAGGAAGGAACTTAAAAATGAAATTAGGAGAGCCAGGCAGACAATCTCTGAAGAGCATTGATAATGGCTGAGGTCATCCGTCTTGTAAAGACACTGCCCAGAAGAAAGCAATGGCAAACCACGTCTATAGAAAAATTTGTCACAAACAGTCAGGATCATGGAAAGACCACAATTGCCTATATCATATGTCATGGCACATAACGAACAAATATGCTAGCATGTGAATGGTGCAGTGAACGTAAATGGTAAAAAGAAAAGGAACAGCATGTTATGGCATGTGCATGGGAGAATGCTGAGCTCAAAAGATATGGACATGATGTCATTATGAGGAGAAGAGGCAACAGAATGGCTTTACTGAAGTGGACGCCTGTGCTACCCAGTGCTCAGGGGGAGGAATCACCCCTTCAATTGAGGAAAGTCATAAGCGCATTAGGGTTGGAAAGGTTCCCGCTGGTTTACTGAGAATCCACCTATCGTGCAAGTCAAATGGTAAAGTTAATAATATAAATATGAGACAATCTGCAGATGCTGGAAATCCTATGCAACACAGACAAAATGCTGGAAGAACTCAGCAGGTCAGACAGCATCGGTGGAAATGAGCAAGTAGTTGATGTTTCGGGCTGAAACCCTTTTCCAGGACTGGAAAGGTAGGAGGAAGGCATCACAATAAAAAGCAGGGGGAGGGGAAGGAGGCTAGCTGGAAGATGAGAGGTGAAGCCAGGTGGGTGGGAAAGTAAAGGGCTGTGGAGGAAGGAATCTGATAGGAGAGGAGAATGGACCATAGCAAAAAGAGAAGGAGGAGGGGCAGGTGAGAAGAGTTAAGAAGTTAGATTGGGGAATAGAAGAAGACGGAGGGGAGGGGGAGGGAAATGTAATAACAGTAGTACTATATGTGCTGATCATCATAGCTAAGTTACTTCATTTACTGTGAAATTAGCATGATCACTGAATGTCTTCCTTCACTCTTCTCAGTGTGAATGACTGCCAACTACTTCCAGAAACTGGTGTTCCTCTGCATCCAATACCCTTGTGGAAGAAGTCATTGTTTTGGAAGGTGCTCTCAGTGCGGTGCACTTTCAGAGGGGACAAATATTTTGCTCAATCTAATTATCCCTCAATAGGGTAATTGGATACTTTCAATAACAGAACCCTGGTTTGACTCCCAGAAAATAAGCTGAAAATTGTTCTAAAATATTTTGCAATGTTCTTACGGAAATTATGACTTTTACAATTCAGAATAGTTCCTGTTGTCACTTAGAGAATGGCAGAAATTAGGCTGGAAGACATGCATGCTGGATATTAGCTTGAGAGGCCTTTTCTGATTCAAGTTAGACAATGGAAATAGGATTTGGGATGAATTAAATTTGGGAGCGGTAATGAGAATGTAATAAAGTGGATGTCAAAAGACCTGATAAAGCATGAGGAGATTTTGGAAAGATGAAAAGTCAGGTATTATTAGATGGGAGAATGAAAGAAATTGTAACTGTTGTCAAATTGCATTTTGTCCAAAGGTCAAACACAGTAGTTTCAGGGTTCCATGAGTAAGTAAAGGGGTTAGAAGCTAATGAAAATTGAAAAAAGGGCCCATAATGATATTAAGAAAAGCTAACTGGAGATCTGGGGAAAAATATTGAAGAGGAAGACATCAGGATAAAACCAAGTGGGAGAAGCAACATCTTAAAAACTCATGAAAATACTGTCAAAGCACCTTACAATGAATATCTGTAAAAAGAACACAGGGTTCATTAGAGAGGGGACTGACAATTTGTAAAGGTTATTCAAAACAAAAATATTGAAGACATTTAATACAATTGTCTATACTAAAGAGGAAACAAAAGAAGAGACAGCTGTCAAGGAGACTGGGAGAAAGCTATGCAGAGTTATGTTAACGAAAATAAAAATGTTGTATAAATTATTTTGTTCAGATGAAGATAAAATGTAAAGGTCAATGGGATATATTCAGAATCCTGAGGGATATGGCTGAAGTTCCCTTTGGGATTCTCTACGAGCAAATAGGGAGGTGTAAATATAGGAAAATGTATGATATGAATTGGCCACCTGTCATATATTCTTCGTGACTTTTATTTTAAGTCAAAGACAAGTTCATTATCATATACATTAGTACATGCATGTACAGATGTAATAAAGAGAGAGAAAAAGAGAACTAATTGTAAACAATTACAAACTTAACCTATCAGGCAGAGTTTTGGAATTTGTAATAAGACTTGCATTTATATGGTTTCTGATGTTCTCCCAGACACTTTGCAAGGAATGAGGACTTTTATAATGTATTTACATCAGTAAATTGCTCATCTTTGCATCACTTATTGAGTTTACAGACAGCAGTGTGATAATGACCCAACAATTTGCATTTATGATGATGACTGAGGAGTAAGTCTTAGCCAGCACAACTTCCCAGCTCCTTTTTGGAATAAGGACACAACATGTTTTACATTTACTCAAGAAAATTGGCCCTCTGGAAGATCAGAGTGGTCATCTATGGAAGAGTAGGGAGACACTTTAAACTGATTTTTATTTTTCCCTTTTAAATCTCTTCCCTCTACTCTTGTATCTGTATCCTGTACTGTTGCATTCCCCAGCCCTGGGGAAAGGACTATGACTCCACCTTACCCATATCCCTCTTTATTTTATACATTTCTTTGGGTTACCCCTCATTCCCCTATTTCCCAGGAATAAAGAACCAGAATGGCCAGCCTCTGCCTATATGTAACTCAGGTCTTTTATTCCAGGTAGAATCCTCGTAAGTCTCTTCTGCACCCTCTCCAACTTTACCATCGCTTTCTTATAACTGTACAGAATACTCCAAATTCCAGCGACCTATATAACTGCAATATAGTGTTCCCGCTCTTAAATTTGATCTCCTGACTGATGAAGGCCAGCATGCTCAACATCTTCTTTACCACACTGTCTGCTTGAGCATCCACCTTCAGTGAACTGTGTGCTTGGATTGCCAGGATTCTGTGCTCCACAACACTCATCAGTGTCCTGCCGTTCACTGTATAATTCGTACCTTGATTTGACTATACAAAATACACCCTAAGACCATAGGAGCAGAATTAGGCCATTTGGCCCGTTGAGTCTACTCCGCCATTTCATCATGGCTGATCCAATTTTCCTCTCAGCCCCAATCTCCTGTCGTCAAGTATCTCTTCATGCCCTGACCAATCAAGAATCTATTAACCTCTGCCTTAAATATACCTAAAGACTTGGCCTCCTCAGCTGCCTGTGGCAATAAATTCCACAGTTTCCAGACATCTCTCCTCTCCCGGAAGTTCCAGGAGTCTCCCGCATATTGATAGTGACTCTCTGACGCCCAGAAATTATATACAATATCACGGAAGTCGATTTTTTGGAGGGGGAGAGGGAGCATCCTGTTCTGTCTCCCTTCGTGCTAAGTAGACCTATCAGTTTTCTCTGTGGGCGGGCTTTACAGTCGACCTCAAAAATAATGACAGTGTTGCTCGCTGCACTGTTTGCAGCAGTGACTTTTCTATTGCCCATGGTGGGTTAAGATGTAAAAGACATGTTGAGGTGAGTTTAACAGGAGTTATTCATTCATTAGTATAGCTAACGTTATTTAAACTAGCTGGCTAGCTGCTAAGGAGCTACGCTATTGATGTTCTACGTGATGAAGCCAAGCTCCCTGTAGACTTGCTGAAAGTTGTAATAGAATAAACATGATAATATAATATAACATAAATACATATTTTAATGTCACATTTCTGCATATACCCAATTTGGTTTACAGATTAGACAAAATCACTGAACAAAGTATTACACACCCCCTTGGAGGTTGATTGGGGGTGCGTGGAATATGGGGTTGCGGGCGGCGGGGGTGTTACCTCCCTGAAATGAGTTTTTGCAGGGTGGGACGTCTGAGTTTCACCACTCTCTGGCTAAAGAAATTCCTCCTCATCTCCATTCTGAGGCTGTGTACACTGGTCTTAGACTCTTTTGCCATAGGAAACATCCTCGCCACAGGAAGCATCCTCGCCACATCTATGCTCTCAAGGCCATTCATCACTCAATCATCTCACTCTTACCCCTGGGGCACCCCACTAGTCACAGGCCTCCAGTTGGAGAATTGACCTTTAACTATCATTCTCTACTTCCTATCTTTGAGCCATTTCTGAATCCGCCTCACTAGCTCTCCTGAAACCCAGGTGACCTAACCTTCCAGGTCAGCAGGTCATGCAAAACCTTGTCAAAGGCCTTACTAAGGTCCACACAGATAATATCTACCACCCTACTTTCATCTATCAAAAAACTCCAAGAGATTCATCAGACAAGACCTCCCATGCATAAAACCATGCTGCCTATTCCTGTTCAATCCTTAACGACCTAAGTGATGGTTGGTGTGTAGCTCCTCACTTGCCTGACGCTACTGCAGAGCAAAATTCCACACATGATCATGAGGCCATGAGAAACCTTTGGTAAGCTATCATTAAGGTACTTAAAGTCAATATTTGTTTCCTGAATCAACCAAGAAGTGTCCTGGGATACACTGCAGAAGTAGTCTGCTCCTCTGTCCTCAGCTTCTGCACCCTCCAATATATTACCATTACCTAGAACAGCCTTAAGTCACTCCAAGCAGCAGCCGGAAGTGGAGGGAGATGAGGAATCGCATGACAGGAAGGTGAGTGAGAGAAGGAGGAAGAAGGCGGCAGATGAGAAAAAAGAGAGACCTTCTTTGAATACAGTGTTAGGATGTAGATAAAGACCTAATGTACTAAATATTGGCTCCATCAGAGTGGTATACAGTGCCTGAATGCAGCAAGATCTGGCTACTCTTGCAATCCGGAATAACAACTGGCAAGTTCATGGTGTCCTATAGCTGAATATGGCAATGACCATCTTCATCTACACAAACTCACAACGTTTGTTTTTGATATTAAATAACATCGCCATTGCCCACTTCACCATCAGCTATTCCCCTGGTGTCACTATTAACTTCAAACCTTCCCAGTAGAGGTACTAAATTACAATTGAAACCTAATAAAATGGCTTTGAGGAAGAGCAGTTCATCATGTCTCCTGTGATCTTTTCTAAAATTGCCCCTGTTTTGAGTACTGTATTATTTACTCATGTTTCTGCTCAAACTCCTTTGGATACCTTTCAATTTGCAATGAACCAGCACACGACTTGGGTTTTTCTTGGATGCATCAGCAAGGGAGATGAGGTTGAGTACAGGGCTACGGTAGGAAACTTTGTCACATGGTGTGAGCAGAATTGTCTGCAGCTTAATGTGAAAAAGACTAAGGAGCTGGTGGTAGACCTGAGGAGAGCTAAGGCACCGGTGACCCCTGTTTCCATCCAGGGGGTCAGTGTGGACATTGTGGAGGATTACAAATACCTGGGAATACGAATTGACAATAAACTGGACTGGTCAAAGAACACTGAGGCTGTCTACAAGAAGGGTCAGAGCCGTCTCTATTTCCTGAGGAGACTGAGGTCCTTTAACATCTGCTGGACGATGCTGAGGATGTTCTACGAGTCTGTGGTGGCCAGTGCTATCATGTTTGCTGTTGTGTGCTGGGACAGCAGGCTGAGGGTAGCAGACACCAACAGAATCAACAAACTCATTCGTAAGGCCAGTGATGTTGTGAGGATGGAACTGGACTCTCTTACGGTGGTGTCTGAAAAGAGGATGCTGTCTAAGTTGCATGCCATCTTGGTCAATGTCTCCCATCCACTACATAGTGTACTGGGTGGGCACAGGAGTACATTCAGCCAGAGACTCATTCCACTGAGATGCAGCACAGAGCGTCATAGGAAGTCATTCCTGCCTGTGGCCATCAAACTTTACAACTCCTCCCTTGGAGGGTCAGGCACCCTGAGCCGATAGGCTGGTCCTGGACTTATTTCATAATTTACATATTACTATTTAACTATTTATGGTTCTATTACTATTTATTATTTCTGGTGCAACTGTAACGAAAACCAATTTCCCCCAGGATCAATAAAGTATGACCATGGCTATGAATATGACTACGATGTACTTTCCTTTACAAACTGCCTTTAAGAAAGATTCCTCAATAAACTTAAGAGAGATATTCTGTTAAAATTTGATTAAATCAGATGAAAATGGATTTAATACCCAAGAAGGCATTTTTAATCAGTCTGTCAATCATGTGTCGATTGAACAAATAAAACCAATAATCATGTTAAAAACACACCAAGCTACTTGTTTTCAATTGGGATCAGTGGTTAACTCAGTAATTAAAAATAAATCAAAACCTTTTAAAACATATCCATTAATATCCTCAGGTTCAGAAGATACAGCTTAATTTTTGGATTCTTTTCAAACGCATACAAATGAGTCCAATTAGCAGAAACTCTCTGTGGTAATTAATTTACCCTGGAGCTGAAACCAGTTTTGTGGGTGGGGATGGCTTCAAGTGTAATATTTTAAAAATTAGTTCAAAGCACCCAGGAAACTCAAATTGCACTGAATGCATTTCGTACTTACAACTGCGCCATAATTTACATCAACTTTGAGCAAAAGACACTGAGAGAAACTGTAGAAAGTCTAACTTCGAGTTCCAATGTCTAGAAGAAACTTCCTGGAACACACATAAAAAATAATCTGCAATAAACAAAGACACTGTACTCAGAGATATAATCTTAATTTGAGGTGAGTCAAGAATCAAAGTGCAACCTTTATATTTATGATCCAAATAAATTACAATTAGATTCATAATTAGTTTAATGCACACTAATAATTGTGATGTAAAATGCTGTATAAGCATTATTGCTCAAGTATAACCATATTTCTATGTAAGGTGGATGTTCTGGGTCCTTGTCCTATGCTTACAAGCAATAGAAATTCACGAAGAGTGATGCAGATTTTTATAATACATATACCTGTATAGGTATCAATGATTCTGTCCTTGGATATGATCGACCTATTCAGCCGCTATCACTTACATAAACAAAACTGGGCAGAATGTCTGAGCTAATTCTTCAATTCTTTCATCTTAACTTTGGTAAGTCAAAGCCAAAGTCAAAATTAATAATCAAAAATATATCATCAAAGGATATATATGTCACCATATACTACTTTGAGATTCATTTTCTTTTGAGCATTTACAGGAACATAAAGTAATAGAATAGAATTTCTGAAAACTATAAATAACAAAGACTGACAAACAGCAATGTACAAAAGAGGATAAATCATGCAAATAATAAGAAAGTAAGTAAATATTACTGAGAACATGCATTGAAGAGACCTTGAAAGAGAGTCTATTGGTTGTACAGTCAGTTCAGAATTGAGGTGTATGAGAGTATCTACACCGGTTCAGGAGCCTGATGGTTTAAGATAATAACAGTTCCTGAACCTGATGGCGTGGGATCACAGTTCCCAAGGAGATAATTAGATTATGTAGCAGGAGAGGGATTTCAAAAGAAATGGATGGGGGCAGTCAGGGCATTCTGCGCACCACAGTTCCTAGGGAGATGTTGGATTGTGTATAATTAGATGGCAAGAAAAATTTTTTTGAAAGTTAGGTTTAAGTGGAGAGGCTATTGTGAGTGTGGGCCAGTGTTAAAGTGAGGTGTTCAGGCTTTGGCTCATAGAGGTGTCAATGAGGAGAGGCGAAAGCTGCAGGTAGATATTTATCCATTTAATTTTTCTTTCTTTCTTTCTTTCTTTCTTATTGCACTATGAGAGCAGTGGGGATGCCTGCAGGATGTGGGAAGGGAGACCTCCAGTGTCCCTGGCAACTACACCTGCAAGAAGTGCATCCAGGTGCAGCTTCTTTCAGATCGTGTTAAGGAATTGGAACTGGAGCTGGAAGAACTCGGGAAGCTGAGGGGTTGATTGACAAGTGATACAGAGAGGTAGTTACACTTGGGTGCAGGACACAGGTAACTGAGTGACCATCAGGAGGGGTAAAGGGGACAGGCAGCTAGTGTAAATTACCCCTGCAGCCTTTTCCCTCAACAACAGGTATACTGCTTTGGCTACTGTTGGTGGGGGGAATTATCTAGCAGAGGAAAGCCATGGTGATCAGGTCCCTGGCATTGTCTGGCACTGGTGGTTCAGAAGGGAAGGAGGCAGAAGAGGCAAAATGTAGTGATTGGTTAGGGAAAGAGACAGGAGTTTCTGTGGACAAGAATGAGATTCTCGGATAGCATGTTGCTTCTTGGGCCCCAAGGTCAGAGGCATCTCGGATCGAGTCCACAGTATACTTCAGTGGAAGGGTGAGCAGCCAGAGGTCATGGTCTATATAGATACCAATAACACGGGTAGGAAGGATGACAAGGTTCTGCAAAGTGAGTTCAGGCAGTTAGGTACTCAGCTAAAGGACAGGAACTCTAGGGTTGAGATCTCAGGATTGCTCCCCATGCCATGTGCTAGTGAGGCCAGAAAAAGGAAGATCATGCTGTTTAACACGTGACTAAGGAGATGGTGCAAGAGGGAGGGCTTCAGATTTTGGATCATTGGCCTCTCTTCCATGGAAGTGGGGACCTGTACAAAAGGGACAGTCTGCACCTGAACTGGAGAGGGACTAATATCCTTGAGGACTGTTTGCTTGTGCTACACGGGGGTTTAAGCTAGAGGTGGAGTGTGGTAGGAACCAAAGCGCAATAGTAGATAGTAGAGTCATCATGGGTAAAGTTTTTGTTATGACTACCTGCAAAGTTAGGAATCAAAATATTTGAGCGTAGTGGGGCTAATGATATGAGTTGTGTCTATTTCAATGCAAGGGGCATTGTAGGAAAGGCGGGTGAGCTCAGGGCATGGATCAACATGTGGAATTGTGACCTTGTAGCCATTAGTGAGACTTGGTTGCAGGAGGGGCAGGACTGGCAGGCCAATGTTCCAGAGTTCTGTTACTTTACATGTGATAGAGTGGGAGAGGTTAAAGGGAGAAGGTTGGCATCATTTGTCAGGGAAAATATCACAGTAGTACTCAGACAGGACAGACTGGACAGCTTGACTACTGAGGCTATATGGGTGGAACTGTAGAGTAAGAAAGGGATGAGCATGTTAATGAGATTATATTATAGACCACCCAACAGTCCGCTGTATTTAGGGGAGCAAATTTGTAGAGAGATCGCAGACTGTTGCAAGAAACATAAGGTTGTGATAATATATAATTTTAACATATTGGCTGGGACTCCCATACGATAAAAGGGCTGGATGTGTTCAGGAAAGTTTCCTTAATCAGTGCATAGAGGTCTCGACCAGAGAGAGTACAATACTAGATCTCCTTTTGGGGAATGAGACAGGGCAAGTGACGGAAGTTTGTGTAGGAGATCATAATGCCATTTATCTTAAGATAATTATGGAAAAGGATATGATATTCTAAATTGGACAAAGGCCAATTTTGTTAGTATTAGAAAGGTTGTTTTCTGCCAACCTGTTTGATAGTATTAGAAAGGTTGTTTTCTGCCCAAGGTGTACCTTGTATGTTGGAAGCCTTCAAAGGTGAAATTTTGGGAGTACAGTGTTTGTACGTACCTGTCAGAATAAAAGGCAAGGATAACGGGTTTAGGAATCCTTGGTTTTTTAGAGACATTGAGGGCTTGGTTAAGAAAAAGAGGGAGGTGCATAGCAGGTATAGGCAGATGGAAACATATTACATACTTGAGGAGTATAAGAAATGCAAGAGAACACTTAAGAACGAAATCAGGGTTGCTAAAAGAAAGCATAATGTTGCTCTCGCAGACAAGGTGAAGAAGAATCCCAACAGCTTCTGCAGATATATTAAGAGCAAAAGGATAGCAAGGAACAAACATGGTCCTCTGAAGATCTGTGTATGCAGCAGCCAAAAGAGTTGGGGGAAATCGTAAATGGATTTTTTTTACATCTGTATTTACTTAGGAGATTGACACAGAGTTGATGAAAGAGAAAAATGGGGTCATGGACCATATACAGATTACAGAGGAGGAGGTGTTTGCTGTCTTGCGGAAAATTAAGGTGGGAGGCTAGTGCTGAAATTTCAGGGGCTCCAGCAGAGATATTTAAAATGTCCATAGGCAATGGTGAAAAGCCGGAGGATTGGAGGATACCTAATATTGTTCCATTGTTTAAAAAATGCTCCAAGATCAAGCCAGGAAATTATAGGCCAGTTAGTCTGTCGTTAGAAGTGGGTAAGTTATTAGAAGTTACTCTAAGGGACTGGATTTGTAAGTATTTGAATAGACAGGGACTGATTAGTTCAAATTTCAAAGTAAATTTACAGTCAATGTTCTTATATGTCTCCATATACCTGAGATTTGATTTCTTGCAAGCATACTGTAATGTGGAGGGCTGTCTGATCAAAAGCTGCTTCTACCATGCTAATTGTTGATTGGCCCATTAATTCTTCATTCCTTTCCCTTCCCAGTTGGCTGGGGAATCAGGAAAAAGTCCTGATGAAGTGTCTCTCCCTGAAACATCGACAGTTTACTCTTTTTCAATAATGCTGCTAGGCCTGCTGAGTTCCTCCAGCAATTTGTGTGCCTTACTTTGGATTTCCAGCATCTGCATATTTTCTCATGTTTTTTAAATCTTTATTGGAAGGGCTTTTTGCATTAATCCTATACTTCAGTGGACGAGATGATATTGAAATATATCACTGCTTGGTGAAGTGGATTACAGGAGTTCTTATCTCGTAAGAACACTGTGCCTTTAAGTGGTTATCTGAATGTGTTTTTGTGTTGCCCCCCCCACCCCCCACAACAGTCATATTTGTTCTTTGGAAAAAGTGCTAGTTTTTCACTGTGGGAATTAACTGTTTATTTTAAGTTTTTCAGTTACTTGTCAGGGTTCTGAAGGAAGAAAATTACAAGCATGGATTTTTGTTTGTCTTATCAGTGTTTTTAGTTTCTTACTTTGTTTTCCATGAAATTGGTTTTAGGGAGAGACCTGGATTCCACACTGGCCATCTTTACTCCGGATATGAGATGTCCACATTTCAAAGGGAAATTAATATTTGGGAAAGACATTCATTGGTGGACAGTTAAATTGGAAATTTAGAATTCATATTTCGGAAGAGTAGAAGATTCAGAAGTGATCCCAAAAGTTTTTGTCCTTGCTAACAATGACTGCTCTATGTCTAAATGCCCAGCAACTAATCAGGAGTGAGTGACCTTGTATCTTCCTACATTACAGTATACCAACGTACCGGATGCTGACATCAGTAGAAAATGTTCCTGCAGATGCCATATAAATATGCAAACAGGGCCAACGTGTCAGATTGCTGGATTTGTATGAAGATTCCTAACCACTCTGCATAAACAATGCCATTAATACTGATCCCTCGCAATGACAAAGGAAAAGACTATTGTGGGAAATTTCCATTTTCTCAGGTTTTGGTATTCTGTTTTTGGGGAAGCCAAGAAGGAGTAGTCCATTCCAGCCAATCTCACCCCAAAGTATGGTAGCAGCCTTAAAGAACATGAGTCTTAGTAACCCCAGTGGAGTAAGTGCTTTAACGGCTGGTATTTCCCTACGTACAATTTGTTTAACCCAAGGGATCGACTCTGAAAGTGATTCCCCAGCCGACAGGGAAGGGAAAGGAATGCTGATGTAGGCAGTATGTTAGGCAGAGGTCCAACCAGTCAATGGGACACAGCAAGTGTGAGCAGGGACAGTACCATGAGATGACTGTGTCTACGCTAAATGGTGCTGTGAGGGTGGCACTCCCTGGAATGTGGAAGGCACTTACTGGATATGTGGCTCCCAGGCATACCCGTGGCTCCTGGCTCCTCTCTGGTGGTATGGTTGCTGCTATTAGATTACCTGTTTGCAAAGAAAGGTGGCACTTCAGAATGCTGCACGTATATTCCTGTCGAATTGGGGAGCATCACTCATTTGGCTGACCACATCCGACAGCTGGTGGATAAGATTAAAACAGTAGGGGGCCATTTCCACAGCTATTACAACCTGAGGAGAGGATGATGGCTGACTGACTATGGTACTACACTGGGAGGTTACTATTGGGTTTATAGTACTGGATATTGTACTTTTGTGTTGAAGTTTAGTGGGGTATTTGCCGGGGTCAAACTAGTTTGAAGACCAAATTGCCACTGTGTTGCATCTTTTGAGGGTTGGCTTATTTGCTGGTCGAAGGCCACTTCCGCCATGTCAGTCGTTGACTGGCCCATTGGAAGGTCGCAGCAGCTCTTTCCCATGGGTTGCCTCACGTACCATGGGCACCAGTTTCTGATTCCAGGCACCTCAGGAGTATGAGATTATCACATGCGAGAGACTCACTCGCTTTCCTTTGTCTCCAGGGATTATCTTTACACTGAAGTCACAGCCAGTGCTCAAAGACCATTGAGGAAGTGCTGCAGATAAAGGCAGGCCCATGTGTGCACATATGGCAAAGTACCTCCATCCCTCGCCCTCCTGTCTTCTCCTATCATTTTGGATCTCCCCCTCCCCCTCCCACTTTCAAATCTCTTACTAGCTCTTCCTTCAGTTAGTCCTGACGAAGGGTCTCGGCCTGAAACGTCGACTGTACCTCTTCGTAGAGATGCTGCCTGGCCTGCTGCAACTTTGATGTGTGTTGCCTGTTTGTTGAATGTTTACTTTTGTAGTTGTGTAACTTAGGGAGACTTAATGAAGTACCTGTTGAGTCTGAAGTGTTACTGAATCTTTAATATCATAGTTTTTGTAACTTAGGTTGGCTTAGATGAGTACTTGTTTGACTTAGATGTTTGATCAAGTACTTGGTTGTGTGTAAATAAGTGGTTAATGTGCTTACACGTAATCCATGTTTTCTGTCCACTTTCCGAACCCAAACCTATTTCCCATAATGCATATCACAGTAAATTCAAAAAACACAAATGAATCAATGAAAGACCACACCCAACTGCATCCAACCAATGTGCAACGTCAACTGTGCAAATATGAAAGATAAATAAATAAATAAACTATAAATATCGAGGCATGACATAAAGTGTCCTTGAAAGAGAATCCATAAGTTGTGAAAACAGTTTTGTGATCCGGTGAGTGAAGTTGAGTAAAGTTATCCCCTTTGGTTCAAGAACTTGTTGTTTAAGGGGTAATAACTGTTCATGAACTTGGTGGTGTGGGTCCTGAGGCTCCTGTACCTCCTTCCTGATGGCAGTAGCAAGAAGAGAGCATGGCCTGGGTGATGGAGGTCCTTGATGATGGTTGCTGCTTTCCAGCAACAAGACTCCCTGTAGGTGTGCTCAATGGTGTAGAGGGCTTTACCCATGATAGACTGGGCCATATCCATTACTTTTTGTAGGATTTTCTGTTCAAGGGCATTGGTGGTTCCATACCAGGCTGGGATGTAACCAGTCAATATACTCTTTACCATACATCTATAGAAGTTCGTTAAAGTTTCAGGTGTCATGCCAAACCTTTGCAAACTTCTCAGGAAGTGGAGGCGCTGTCATGCTTTCATTATAATTACACTTTTGTGCTGGGTCCAGGACAGGTCCTCTGAAATGATAACACTGAGGAATTTAAAGTTGCTGATTCTCTCCACCTCTGATCCCCAATGAAGGCTGGCTCATGAACCTCTGGTTTCCTGCTCTTGCAAGACAATAATCTGCTCTTTGCTGTTGCTGACATTTAGTGATAGGTTGTTGTTGTGACACCACTCAGCCAGATTTTCAATTTTCAATCAATTAGAGTTTGTCAACCTGGCTTTGTTTGTGGTACATCTTGTCTAACCAATCCAACAGAGTCTTTCAAGGAAGTTTCCAGGAAAGTTGATGAAAGCAAGACAGTGGATGTTCTCCATGTGGACATTAGCATGCTCCATGACAAGATGTGATTGTTCAAGAAGGTTCAGTTGCTTGCCATTCAAGATGATGTAGTATATTAGACTAGACATTGGCTTCACAGAAGAAGACAGAGAATGGTAGTAGATGTTTGCCTCTCTGACGAGATCTTGTGACTAATGGAGAGTCTCAGGAATCGGTGTTGAGTCCGTTGTTGTTTGCCATCTTATCAACTATCTCAATGATAATGTGGTTAACTGGATCAGCAAATTTGTGGATGGCACCCAGATTGGGATGAAGTGACCAGCAAGGAAGAATATCAAAGCTTGCAGCGGCTTGGACCAACTGGAACAATGGGCTGATAATGGCAGATGGAATATAATGCAGACAAGTGTGAGGTGTTCCATTTCAGTAGCACCAACTTGGATAGGTCTTACCCAGTGAATAGTAGGGCACTAATTCTGAGAGCATAAGTCAATAATTCATTGAAAGTGTCGTCACAGATAGATATGGTCATAAAGCAAGCTTGTTGTGTATTGGCCTTCATAAGTCAAAGTATTGAGTACAGCAGTTGGAATATTATGCTGAAGTTGTTTAAGATGTTGGTGAGGGCTAATTTGGAGTATTGTGTGCAGTTTTGGTCATCTACCAACAGGAAAGATGTCAATAAGATTGAAGAATGCAGAGAAAATTTACCAGGATGTTGCCAAGACTTGAGGACCTGAGTTATAGGGGAAGGTTTGATAGGTTATGATATTATTCCCTAGAGCATAGAACAAAAGGGGAGATTTGATGGAGGTCTGCAAAATTTTGAAAGGCATAAATAGGGTAAATGCAAGCAGACTTTTTCCAATGAGATTGGGTGAGACTTGAACTAGACGTTTTGGGTTAAAATTGAAAGGTGAAATGTTTAGGAGGACCATGAGGAAGAAATCCTTCACTCAGAGGGTGTTGAGAATGTGGAAGGAGCTGCCAGTGGAGTTGGCGGATGCAGGGTTTATTTCAATATTTAAGAGAGATTTGGATAGGTACATGAGTAGGAGGGGTATGGAGGGCTATGGTCTGTGGCCAGGTTGATGGGACTAGGCAGATTAATAGTTTGGCAGAGAATAGGTGGGCTGAATGGCTTGTTTCTGTGCAATGACTCTGAGGCACCTGTACCTTTCACCTGATGGTAGTAGCGAGAAGACAGGATGACGTTGATGGTGGGGATCCTTAATGATGGATGCTGCTTTCTTGTAGCAGTGCTCCTTGTAAGTGTGTGCAATGATGAGGAGGCCTTTGCCTGTGATGGACTAGGCTGTCTCCACTTTTCATATTCCTGGGTAATCGTGTTTCTATACCAGTCAGGATTCTCTCAACTGTGCACCTATAGAAATCTGTTAAAGTTTTATATGACTTGCTGAATCTATGCAAACTTGTAAGACAACAGAGACTCTATCATGTCTTCTTTGTGATGGCACTTCCGTTTTGGTCCCAGGACAAATCCTCCGATATGGTAATGCCAGTGAATGTAATACTACTAATCATCTCTACCTCCGATCTCCTAATGTGGACTAGCTCATGGACATTTGACTTCATCCTCCTATTGTCAATAATCACTTGTTTAGTTTTGCAGATGTTGAGTGAGAGGTTGTTATTATAGCACCATCCATCCGGACTTTCAGTCTCCTTCCTATATGCCAATTTGTCATCACCTTTAATTCGGCCATCACCAGTGGAGTCATCAATAAACTTAAATATGGCATTGGAGTTGTACTTAGAAAGCAAGTAGTGCAGGGAACTATGCACACAGCCCGGTGGTATACCTGTGCTGAGATGTCATTGCCAAACCGTACTGACTGGGGTGTACAAGAAGAAAAATCAAGGGTCCTGTTGCACAGGGAGGTATCAAGGCCTAAATATAGGAACTTAGTGATTAGTTTTGAGAGGATGATAGTGTTGCATGCTGAGCTGTAGTCAGTGGAGAATATCTTGATGTATATATCCTCATTGTCCAGATGTTCCAGAGCTGAGAGAAGAGCCAATGAAATGGGATCTGCTGTTGACCTGTTGTGACAGTAGGAAAGTTGGGGTAGATCCAAGTCATTCCTCAGGCTGGAGTTGATATGCTTCATGACCAAGCTCTCAAAACACTTCATCACTGTGGATGTAAGTGCTACCTAATGATGATCATCGAGGCAGGTTACCAAATTTTTCTTGGGCACTGGTATGATTGACGCTTACCTCAAGCAAGTATGTACCACAGACAGCCAAAGCGAGAGGTTGAAGATACGTATCAGTGAACACTCCAGCCAGTTGATCATCAGAGATATTCAATTTTTAGCCGGGTACACCTTCTGGGTCAGATACTTTTTGTGAGTTAGCCCTTCTAAAGGATGCTGTCATGTCAGCCTGTCAGATTGAAATCACAGGGTCATCGGGGGCTAAGGGGATTTGTGGAGGTGCCAATACTTTAAATTTCTAGCTGTGCTTCAATCTATTCAATTTATTTGGGATCCGACCTTATTCTCACCATCATTCCCAAGTGCTTCATTGGATAGTAATCAAGGGTGGAATCCCCTCTTGAATCTTCCCTTTCCTAATCCATGACTACTGAAGATACAAAGTAGGATCACACTGTTGGTTAATGGAATGTGAAACTACTCATCTATATTATTCCATTTCTGAGACCATTCACAAAAGGAGGATTTCTATGAATACTTAGTATTTCTTAGATTTTCTATATTGGTAAAACTTGGTGCTATTGAATGATGAATACATGCAGACTGCAGTTTTTTCATTGGTGATTTTGTACTCTTGGTGAAGACGTAGGAAGAAAAATTGTCTGAATCTACATGATATTCAAAAGGAATGGCTGATCTTTTAATTTCCGGGAGGAATGATTGCCAGGTGGCTCCCCCAAGCTAGAAATGCCAACCCAAATGACCATAAACAACACAAAGGGTTAAAGCATCTCAAGGGCAAATGATGGTGGCATTGTAGAGGATGGTGCAGCATTTCAGGATGGAACAGTTAAGTTTCTACAGAGCCAAGGTAAATGTACTTGATGAGGAATTTGCTTTGACAGCTGGATAAACAGATTTTTATTGCTTGTTGGTCCATGTATCATCTTGCCAAATAACATTTTAAGGCATAAATTCCATTGGACCAGTGTTATGGTCATAGAGTCTGTTGCAATTCATATAAAAACAACTGTATTTTTCAGCAGTTTCAGAAAGATTCAACTGCATCTTTGAAACTGAAATTGTACTTAATGCAAAAATTTTACAGATTGTTTAACTGCTGGTATTTTAATTCTAATGTTGTTCTCACAGAGTTTCAGCCTTGTTAAAACCAGCACCTTATTACAGTTGCAAACACGAGGAATTCTGCAGATGCTGGAAATTCAAGCAGCGCACAGTCCTGACGAAGGGTCTCGGCCTGAAACGTTGACTGTACCTCTTCCTAGAGATGCTGCCTGGCCTGCTGTGTTCACCAGCAACTTTGATGTGTGTTACCTTATTACAGTTTCATGATATCTCAAAAAACTCCAGAACTGGCAAATTGCCTGCAAGTATGTTGGCAAATACAGCGGTTCAGTTGTGCAAGTTAATGAATGTTTACTTAAGTTGTTCTTTGGTGGTCAGTAAATACATTCTTGTCTTTCTATGCATGTCCTTAAAGGGCTTATAACAAGTCCTTCCTCCAATGGCACTGAGTAAAATGAAAGTGTTACCTGATGTTGAGATCCAACTCTGACACTTCATCCAAGTGACTATTATTATTCATCTGTAGAACTGGAAGTGACTTAACTCAAGAATGCTTTTCTTTCCCCACCTTCTGAAATAACGTCAGTTAACAACAATGCATCAGTTCTCAGATTTAAAATTAACAATTGACCTAGTAGTGAATTGCTTTGCAAATTGACTGAATAGATTCCTGGAAGCTCCCGTTCTGTAGATGAAGGTAGATTACTTGGATAAGATGACAGAGCAGTACCCTAACACTTCCAGGAGACTGGAGGTTGGGTGGGGGGCGGGGGTGCAATACTTGGATAGAGAATGGATTTTGTTTGGTTATGGACTGTTATTTGCTGACTGTGGTGTAGTGGCATCCGCACTGGACTTCGAGGCGAGTAGTCCCGGGTTCAAATCTGGCCAGCTACTTGTTCGCTTTCCATCCGTGCTGGGTTAAGTATCAAGCTAGCAACTTAGCCTCGTTAAAAAAAATCGGACAAACGCTAAAGAAACACCAAGGTTGCTGCCCGTTGCGCCACAGGGCACGTGGAGGAACAACAACAACAGACTGCTCTGACCAATTGGATTTCTATGCAATTCTTTTCAGGGATTTGATTGGGGAGAAAATAGTGCAGGATATTTTCTAGGAATAGTTATGCAACAAATGTGCATGCACCTCTTCCTGTTTACACTCAGATAGTGAAAGTCAAATCTGGGACTCTGTGAGCCATGATTATTTCTTTATCAACTTTAAACTGTGAGTGATATTCAATTTAACTGTGGAAAGAATGAATATGAAAGTTGTTTTGTTGGGATAATTTCTTTATTGAGAAACATTGGAGAACATACCTTCCAAATCAGTTTTGCAAACAATCTGTTTAAAGATCTCTCTCAGTCTTCTCCACATACATCCTCAAAAGTAAGTATCAACAAATTTGTGACTACTCAATGACATCCCAAATGTACCTTCTCCACACTGAGCTGCTTCTGGCTAGGAATTTCCAGGAGTTGGTGGAAATATTGCAGTTTTTGAACTGACCCTTGACTCTTTTCTTTTGTCTGCCTGGGCAATCTCTGCCATTGTAGAGTATGGAATGAACTGAATCAGTAGTCCAGCGTTAGGCGTGAAAAAATTATGGCCTGCCCACTCGAGTCAACTGGGTATAACAAGGCATAATTGCAGGAGATGTTAGCATGAGAGAAATAATCTATTTTTCTTCAGGAAGTTTAGAATATTTTATGAATAAAGCATTATTGGTAAACCTCCAGTGCTTTGAGAAGCCTGCTCTTGGTAATCCTTGTCTCAAAAGCACATAGGAGGCAAGGATCACCACTGCATTTTGAGTCACATCAGAGTTCTGGATCTTTAAATACATTTTCCTCAAAAGACCATGCACTGTTTTTGGCGGAGGACAGTATGACGCAGCAGGTGCAAGGTGACTGAGCTGCTTTGGATGTTGAGTTTAATGCCTGTCCTCCAAAGATGGCTTGGAGCTCAGATGCAAAATTGTCTCCATAGAATAACTTGGCCACTGAGGTTGTGTTCGCCTTGATTCTAGTCTGTAGGTGAGCATTTCACTCCTGCAAAACTTATTGGAGTTGAGGTGCAACACTGGGAAGGACTGGAAAAAGTGCCAGGGCAAAAGGATCAATGTCTCAAGGACTCCAAAAGGCAACAGCTGCCATTTCATGGTGACTTCATGGACAATGTGTCAAGTCCTAGCCGACAGGAGTCAAAAGGCATTCACATTTCATGAGCTACCCTGGAATCCAGCTTACTGACACGTTTGAAAAGACTCTTGGCTCTTCTACCAAGAACAACCAGACTTGATTTGACGGGAGTGACCAGGATAACAAGAGACTAATTACTTGCAAACAGAAGGATTTTCAAGATTGGAAGCTCCTCCACTCTTCAAGAGAATGAAAACAGCAATGGACCTACCCGAAGAGAGAGGCCCAGCAGTAAAACCATGACCTAGAGAACAGTTAGAGGGACAGAATATAAACGAGGCTTAGTAACCTCAGGGTTGATGTTCTATTAGTGTTCCATTAGATTTTTTGTGCTGGGGAGTGGTTGTATTTTGGGGGTTGATGTTCCTGTTCCATTTTGTGTGAGGTATGCGGGGTTTTGGGGTTGATGGTCAGGATGCAGTTCTTTTTTAATGAGGGATGGGTTTGATGTTTCTTTCTGAATGACTTTCATGTTCTTTCTTTGTTTCGTGGCTATCTGGAGAATACAAATTTCAGAGTTGTAGAGGGATATAAGCTGTGATAATAAATGATCCTTTGAACCTTTGAATTTGCTGATTGCCATGGGCATGCATGGATTCTTCAAAGCTGCCAAGGTCATTTACATCTGAAGCACTCAAAGTTTCACCCAAATGAGACCAAAAGTGAAGATGAACTTACTAATGACAGTCAATGCTAGCTAGACGGACCACTTCAATTACCTCTTTTTCCTTAATGTGAAAAACACTAACAAACCCACCGTACGGTGTTCAGTCCAGAAATGTTGGCACTACTAATTAACACAAAGTTTAAAAATTCTTATTTTAATTTAAAAAAAACAACAAATCCTTGAATGTGGTCCTATCACCACTAAAGATCAGCAGTGAAGAACTTCACTTACAAGTCCACAGTGTCATCAGGAACACCTGTGAAGAGGAGGATACATCAGGGGAGATCAGACATGCTGCAATCGCGACTACTGCCTAGATTCAGCTTCACCTCCATCTCCAAGGCTTAAGATCTGCTCCCTGAATCACATTATCAGTTCTAACCATCTGGAGCAAGGATTCCCAACCTTTATTATGCCATGGACCCCATGTTGGGATCACCTGATTTAGAGAGACAGCACTCATAATTTTCACCACAGTACAACTTGAAGATAAACGCAAGGAGCAGTATCAAGCACTATTCATGGTCTTTCTCAACCTCACTGAAATTTTTGACTCCATCAATTAGGTGATACCAAGGAACAGTCTGCTCAAGTTCATGTTCCCACTGAAATTTGTCCTAGTCTTATATGATCCGAACCAATAAGTTTACAACACAGCTAATCTCAGTGTAATGAAAAGCTTATTTGTAGCAGCATCACCAGCACATAATACAGTTTTAATTGCATACATGTATTTGTGCGTATGACAATAAATTTGACTTTGACTTTGAAGAATGGTGTCAAATGAGGCTACCCTGTTCAATGTGTAAATTACCTGAGGTAGCCAGGCATAAGAAGGCCTTATATATTCTATTCATAAGGACATTACACATTATTAATCTATATACAGTTGGAATGATAGCAAATGATATTTAAACTGGATTCTTCTAGAATAAAAATTATGGCTCTTACAATTAATATAGCACTTGGAATTATCTTAATTCTTTGGTGAGCTAATTGGGAAACAAACATAAGCAATGGGATTTTTATGCAGATACAGTTTTGTCAAATGTAGATTTCAATTCCATTGTGGTAAAAATGTAAATGCACAAAGTTTTATGGCAGTGACATTGCACTCTCTTAGCTCATTAGCAAAGAATTATTTTTCTTATGTGTGTAATTGGTTTATAGCCCTGCAGGTTTAGTCCTTCGGTTTTAATTTCCAGTATTTTGCATAACAGAGTAACAGTTCAGGTTGTATTATATTCAGAGATGAAAATGAGAGAAGGGCTTAAAACTATCAGCTGGAATTTTTGAGGTCTAATTCCACGGTTGGGTTCTCCCAGGCAATGAGTCATTTCAGGGGAAAAGCATGAGTGAGATGTCTGTGAGTTTCCTGCCTTTAATCTCATGAAACCACAGACACAACAGTGCGAATGAATGATAAAGTACTTCCTGCTTCTGACCCTTAAATAATGTGCCCAGAAAGTTCCAGTCTAGTTCTGAATCAAATACATTGGTAAATGTTGTTAACATGGTAAATATGTATTGGTTATTGATTGATAACTGATCCTGGGCAAGTGGCTGAAGTATTAATGGTGGAGCACTTTTGGACCAGTAAGCAGAATTCTATTTGTTTTAAAATAATTGTGGAGAATGCTAGGATTGGTCCATGAATTTAACTCCTAAATTTTGCTGGCATAAGACAGGAACTTGCAAATGTTGATTAGGAGAGGCTGTTAGCAATTAGAGGGACATCTGCCAAGTGGGAGAGTTCAGGGCCAAGATGTCACTGTTAGAATGCATAGCAAGTTGGGCAGGAATAAGGATCCCTGGTTTATGAGAGATATTGAGACTGTGGTTAGGAAAATGGAGGCATATGTCAGGATTAGGCATCTGAGATCAAACGATTCCCTTGAGGACTGTAAGGGATTTAAGAGAACATTTAAGAAGGTCTGCTGAAGAAGATGGCAACAGCTTTGACCGCTGTGAAATTGTAGCTCAGATTTAGTTGTTTTCGAGTTGTTTTTTTAGTTTTGTAGTGATGGGTTTGGGGACAGATGGGGGACAGGGGTCAGGTTAGGGTTAGGGACAGGGATGTGGGGGATTAGAGGTCAGGCTGGAGTCTAAGTCTCTGCTCCATGTTCGAAAGCCAGTGATGTAGATGTGAGACACATGTGGCCAGATGTCGGGCTGGCAGACCAGCGTGGATGAGGACTGGTGCCTTCTCCCACAGAGTCAGCGAGTTGTCGGCTGATTTCAGAGTCAGAGTTCCATGTGGGGAGAGGGAGCGAGTCCAGTGATTCCACTGGGTTCACAAAACGGTGAGATCAGAGTTCAAAGTCTAGTGTTTGGCGTCCAGTCAGTGGTGAGTCTGGAGTTCGAGGTCTAGTGTTCAGTGATCTGAGGGTCCTGCAAATCCACTGGTGAAATCGAAGCCCATTGAGTGTGAGCCTGAATCCGCTGGAGGCTAGTGCCAAAGATGGCCTGGCCTGGAGGGTTAGAAGACTGTGTATGTGTGTTGGTGAGAGGGAGGAATATAGCTTGTTTTTCGTTGTTGTTTTGTTGTGTTGTATGTTTTTCTGCTAAGCATTGTGGGCAGCCTACTGAATGCTGGAACGTTTAGCAATATTTGCCAGTTGCTCCCAGCACATCCTTAGGTTGTGTTGGTTGTTAGTGCAAATATGCATTTCACTTTATGATTCAATGTACGCGTAATTATTAAACTTGAATCTTGAAATCAAAATAGCAAAAGGGGATATGAGATATACGTAAAGGAGAATCCTGGGAGTAAGTTAAAAGCAAAATGGTAACTAGGGAGAGAATAGATCTCCTGTAAAGATCAGTGTGGTGGTCTATGTGTAGAGTGACAGGAGATGGGAGAGGTATTAAATGAATTCTTCTTGACTGTATTTACTATGAAGACAGTCATGGAAGTGATGGAGTTCAGAAAAGAGGCCAGTGATGTCCTAAAACATTGAGATGATAAAAAATCAGGTGTTGCAGTGGATAAGGCTGGATAAATCCCCAGGACTGCCCAAAGCACCATTGGAAGAAAGTGCAGGGATTCTGGTGGAGATATTTGTATTTTCATTAGTTTGGGTAAAGCGCTAGAATAATGAAATGCGGCTAATGTGCCTCTATTTAAGAAAGATAGTCTGAGTCATGGTCTGAGTTGATGTTCCCGCCCCAAGAAGGACTTCAAGGATATGCTAGTGAAGTACAGGCCGCTGAGCTAACATCAGTTCTAGGAAAGTTAATGGAGGGGATTCTTCAAGATTGCAGAGAGACATTGATAGGATGTGGAAGTGGACTGAGAAGTGGCAGATGGAGTTCAACCCAGAGAAGTGTGAGGTGGTACACTTTGGAAGGACAAACTCCAAGGCAGAGTACTAAGTAAATGGCAGGATACTTAGTAGTGTGGAGGAGCAGAGGGATCTGGGGGTACATGTCCATAGATCCCTGAAAGTTTCCTCACAGGTAGATAGGGTAGTTAAGAAAGCTTATGGGGTGTTAGCCTTCATAAGTCGAGGGATAGAGTTTAAAAGTCGCGGGGCAATGATGCAACTTTATAAAACTCTGGTTAGGCCGCACTTGGAGTACTGCATCCAGTTCTGGTTGCCCCACTATAGGAGGGATGTGGAAGCATTGAAAAGGGTACAGAGGAGATTTACCAGGATGCTGCTTGGTTTGGAGAGTATGCGTTATGATCAGACATTAAAGGAGCTATGGCTTTACTCTCTGGAGAGAAGGAGGATGAAAGGAGACATGATAGAGGTATAAAAGGTATAAAGAGGAATAGGTAGAGTGGACAGCCAGCACCTCTTCCCCAGGGCACCACTGTTCAATACAAGAGGACATGGCTTTAAGGTAAGGGGTGGGAAGTTCAAGGGGGATATTAGAGGAAGGTTTTTTACTCAGAGAGTGGTTGGTGCATGGAATGCACTGCCTGAGTAAGTGGTGGAGGCAGATACACTCGTGAAGTTTAAGAGACTACTAGACAGGTATATGGAAGAATTTAAGGTGGGGAGGTTATATGGGAGGCAGGGTTTAAGGGTTGTCACAACATTGAGGGCCGGGGGGGCCTGTACAGTGCTGTACTATTCTGTGTTCTATGTTCTATGATATAGGATTTACTTGTATCTCGAAAGACAGGGGTTGATTAGCAATAGTGAACAAGGCTGTGTGAATGGGATATTGTGTCTCATGAAATTGACTGAGCTTTTTGAAGAGATGTCCAAGAGCATTGATGAGGACAGGTTGATAGACTTCAGCAAGGCCTTTGGTAAGGTATTCTGGTTCCCAGCTTGGATCACATGAGATCCAGCATGAGCTAGCCAGTAGGTACGAAGTTAGCTTGGTGGTCAGTCACAGGGTGTTAGTGGAGGTTTGTTTTTCACATTGGAGGCCAGTGACCAGTGGTGTGCTACAGGGATTGGTGCTTGATCCTCTGTGGATTTTCATGTACAGTATATAAATGATTTGGATGGGAATCTAGCTGGCACTAAAATGACACTAAAATTGATTGTGTGATAACAGTGAAGAATTTGATCTAAGGCTACAACAGGATTCAGATTAACTGGGGAAATGGATCAAGGGATTTAACTTGGCAAATGATAAGTGATGCATTTGGGGAAATTAAACCTGGGTAGAATATACACAGTGAATGGCAGGGACGTGAGGAACATCGTAGAACAGAGGTACCTAGGGACTAAGTACATAGTTCTTTGTAAGTAATAACACAGGAGACAAGGAGGTGAAGAAGACATTTGCCATTCCTCTTTTATCAGATAGGGCATTGAGTACCAACAGTAGATGTGTCATGCTACAGTTGTACAAGATGTTGGTGAGATCACACCCAGAATACAGTTTGCATGCCCCCCGCCCCCGCTCATGATGTTTGAGGGCCACTCTGCAAATACTCTAACTTGGATTACTAGTTCCACCAAGTATGAGGATCTGAGCAGGTGATTTGTAAGCATGAACAAGAAGATGGTTCCATCTCAGATCACGTCACCTTCCCCAAAGACTCAATTTCTTGTGGCTGGTGTAAATCTGAAAAATAAAGAATTATAATCTTGTGTACAAAATTTTAAACATTTGTTCTTCTAATCACTTTCTTATTCTGCAAAGATGGTCAGTCCAGTGTGTATGGTCAGTCCTATGCGTGTTGTGTGAAAGATATTGAGAAGATACAGCACTGAGGCAGATCCTTTCAATCTGAGCTACCATCCAGCACCCATTTATATTGCTCTACACTAAGGCTACTGTCCTCACATTACCTTCAACTCCCCCCCCCCCCAAATTCTACTCACATACAGTCGAGAGGCAATTTATAGTATTCAATGAAACAATGAACCCACATGTCTCTGGGTTGTGGTGGAAGGAAGCACAAGGAGAATATGCCATCTTCAGCTCCATTCCTATGTGAGGATAACTTCATCCCCAAGGACTGAGTTCACTGATGGGGTCAATTGTTTGGGCCTCTGTTCAGGGAAAAAGCAGAGAATCTCAGACCGTACTGATGTGGGATAATGGTGTAAAGAGTTGTATGTCAGTGGATAATGTGATCCATTATGACTGGGAGGTTGCTGAAGTGGAGGAGGAGATCTACAGTGCCACAGAGTGAGAAGGAACTGGACCAGGGAAGAAAAGATGGAGCTAAGGTAGAAAGAAATATGTTCAGTGGAGCAAGAACAGACTGAAACAATAGATCTGCCTGAGCAGTCCTGCTTGTCGATCTCAGATGGAAAGTAGAAGCAGGGTGTGCAGGGTTGGAAGCTGTAGAAGAAATATTACCTGAAGAAATGACTGTATGTAAGACAATGGGCCAATACAGGCTGAAGATATCATGATCTAGAGAGAATTTATTCCAAACTGCCAGGCCTATAGTTTCTTTGACTTTGAGAAATAATCTGGTTAAAGTCTCTATGATTGAAATACGAAGGTAACTTCCTTTCAGTCACTACAGGATTTTATGGATCCCACTAATACACATGCTCCACATTTAACCTCTTTGGTTGGCAATGTGCAATGTCCAATGAACCATGGTGATCTGTTGCTGGTGGGTTCACTAATGTCATCCTGCAATCTATTAAGGCAGCAGAATTGTTACTTCATCATGTCTGAAGCATGCTTACAGTTACCTTTCATAGATACATTAAATTCATTGTACCGCCCTGTTGCGGAAAGATCGTGATCCAAGAGTGTTTCATGTATCTTTGGATGCAACGTCACAATTTTGTAGAGGGTTTATATTAATGACATCTGCTCATCTGCTCAACCTCTCACAGATTCTGTGCCTCCGATTTGAAGTCAATTTTGTCTCGAAATAAAATCACCACAATGCTGACAGGGGACTAAAATCAGCTTGGTTTGTCTGGGGAAAAGAGCATTCATAATTATCCCATGCAGAAGGTCACAGACAGGTTAGGTATTGATTGAGAGGCATCCCTTGTGATTCACATATAAACCATTATAGGGTGCCCATGAAGCACGATAGGCTATGGATGTTCCATCAATTACACCCCCAATGTTGGGCAATTCAACCTTTGGGAAAACCCTAATATGTCTCTGCTGCTGTCAACTCCACCCCCATGGGGAAAGTGATGCAATTGCTTGCTGTTATTGATGTCCCCATTGGCTTTGGAAAAGAATATGGATAAAATAGGCATTGGATTGAAATGACCTTCACAATCAGCATTCTGGTTTGACTGGGAGTTTGGCTGAAGGTTTTTTTTTGGAAGTATAGGCCTGTTAGTGCCTCCCTGGTGAATCCAATACTTTGTACATGATGTTCTTCAATCTGGCACAGATAGCTGTGGTTGGAACAGTAGTGAAATGTTGGAATCAAATTCCTTTCTT
Source organism: Mobula birostris (assembly GCF_030028105.1). NCBI lineage: Eukaryota > Metazoa > Chordata > Chondrichthyes > Myliobatiformes > Myliobatidae > Mobula > Mobula birostris. The sequence continues at coordinate 110,459,409 of NC_092378.1, forward strand.
GTAAACCAGCTTTGCGTTGTTCCTTCCTGATACGGGCACAAAAAATAAAATGAGATTAAAAACAGGACGACCCAAGAGTGCAGGGTGGCTGGTGAGTGGTAAGTGTCAGCATGCCAGAGGAGATCTCATTTCATTTACAGTGTAGTAAAACAAAGTAAAAGTATGTTTATTCTAGGGCAAAGAATGCCATCTCTGAATAAAAGGAAGAAGCAAATAGGGAAGTTCAGGTTAAATAATATAAAACTGTATTATAAAAAGCTTGTAGAATGGAAATAAAAGAACAAAGAAAATTAACCTGAATTTCAGTGTCTAGGAACATAAGGAAAAGGAAGGGACAATATGGAGCTCAGAATGAAGAAAAAAGCAAATACACCGCATCACAGTACCTTAAATAATTTCTGTGTGCAAGACATACTCTGAGTTTATAAAACCATGCGTGCAAGGGCTATTTAATAATTAATAACCCCTAAGAGCTATTTACATTTTGTTAATATGACTTTAAGCAGTGCCTCAATTAAATCTGTATAGCATAAAGCCAAAGTCTGTAGCGACATCAGAGCTAAAAAGAACATTAAAAATTTTTTATAAAATTGTCTAGCTGTCTGGGCATCCATCTATCCGATAAAGCAGTGGCTTTGATCTGTCTGCATTTAGTTTTCTGAGTAAAGTCTGTAGCCCCGGGGGTAAAATTATGCTGTCACTTTGTATGTTAAGGGCGTCCCTGACACTGGGCGCTTGACTTGACGGACTGTTTCAAGGTCTGCAATAAATCAGCAGGATCTGAGGCACTGGACTTGGTGAGCAGTTGAACAGGTAATGACGTGGTGCAACCCAGGGCTGCAAGTTGCAAACTTTTAACAGAATTAAATGAAGCCGTGTGTAGCTATCCTCCCAGTTTGAAACACCACTCCTTGATGGGTACTTCAGAGAGTAGTTTCTCCATGTACAGTGTGGCAATTGTAATTGCATATTCTAAAGAATATGAAAGCTAGAACTGTTAATGTTGCCTGCATCAATGCTCTTTAATATATCTGGGCTGTTGCCTGCACTTATTTTTCCTATGTATTCTTATGTTTGAATTGTTTAAAGAGTTTAATGTAGTTTGCAAGCTATTTTATAATGATCTTACCTGTAGAACTCAATGCTCTAAATCATCCTGAATCCTTGAGTTTGCAAGTGCTGCATTTGGTGACAATATTAGCTCAAGCCAGACCTGAGACGATAAAGACAATTTTCCTATCAATCAAGCTAGGTGACTACAGTGCAACTTTTCTTCATTTGCCGCATTTTCTGCAGCAATTACCTAGTTTTAATAGGAGACCAAGTACTCTGAACTGGCAGCTGTAGCTGCCCAGAATGGCTGGAAGACCAAGATTTTCCCTGTAGGAGTGGGATGCAGGGGATTCGTTGCTACATCTTCGACCAGTCTATTGAAAAAGATGAGGGTGAGGGGACGCTCCCTCTAACAAGCAATCAAGCCCTTGTCAAATGCAGCAGAAGAAAGCAGCAATTGGATTTGGATTAAAAGGAAAGACAACATCTGGGCTGCAAGATGAAGACAGGAGGGTATGGAACTGAGGGGGGTGTATCTGGGACGCCAGGTAGCACCGTTGAGCCCTCTGGAGACGTCATGGGCTTATCAACGAAACGTCAAAGAAGGAGGGTGCCCACCTGATGACTCCGATGACGTATCTACCCTCCTTCCTTGTCACCACTCCAAACCCACTGCCAACATCGAAAGTGCCAACTTACCATAGGGATTGAAACATCAAGTCCTAGTAGCTCTACTCTACTGTTGCTACGCTTTGAGTTTACTGAATAACTAGACTTTACTATACAATGGGCTATTTTGCATGCATTATTCCCTGCCTCAATCCATTGTTGAAGCAGCATGGGCAATATATAGCTTGTCTCACATTCAACGCTATACTCAGTGGCCACTTTATTAGGTACAACTGTGTACATGCTCGCTAATACAAATATCTAATCAGGCAATCGTGTGGCAGAAACTCAATGCATAAAAGCACACAGACATGGGCAAGAGGTTCAATTGTTATACAACAGAATAGGGAAGAAATGTGATCTAAGTGACTGACTGCGGAATGATTGTTGGTGCCAGACAGGGTGGTTTGAGTATTCCAGAAATTGCTGATGTTCTGGGGTTTTCACACACAATAGTCTCCAGAGTTTACAGAGAATGGTGTGAAAAATAAAAAAAGAATCCAGTATGTGGCAGCTCTGTGGGCAAAAAACCCTTGTTAATGAGAGAGGTCGGAGGAGAATGGCGGAATTTGTTCAAGCTGACAGGAAGGCAACAGAAGCTCAAACAATTATGTGCTACAACAGTGGTGTGCAGAAGAGCATCTCTGAATGCACAACAAATAGACCCTTGAAGTGGATGGGTTACAGCAGCAGAAGACTATGAACATACACTCAGAGGCCACTTTATTAGGTATAGGAGTGTATATCTCGCGGTGGCCCTTCCTTCCTTACCCTTTTATATCATAGGTGGACATTGTAGCCTCTACATAACTACACAATAGACAATCTTTCTATCTAGATTTATGGCTTCTTCATGACAATAAAACAGCATCACTTTGTGCTTGGCTCATGGTGACTTTGCCAGGTCTCATTCCTTCTCCAGCTATATTGTCCCTGCTGTTGCTCATTGGCCATCATGGAGAAGCTGTTGTAAAGTAAATTGATTGAAAACACGAATGTTGGACGGCCATATTTCGAGACTGAAAGCTCAAAGAAGAACTACAATAACAATAAAAGAGATGGATGATGTTCTGTCACTGTTATCCACTCAAAGGTAGACAGCAGCAACAACAACAGTATATTTTTACAACATCATAGATACAGTAAAATCCCTCATGGGAGTGTTATTAAACACAATTTGACACACAGGGAGATATTACAATGTGTTATGACAGGGTGATCAAAAGAGGTAGGTTTTATGGAGTATCCTTAAAAAGAGGAATGGGGACATTTAGCGTGGAAAGTCATAGCCTGCAGCTGAAGGCATGACTGTCTTCAAAGGAAGGAGAGCGAGCTTCAGGAAAGTTCACAGCATCAGAACTGAATGTGTCAGGATTGCGGTGTAAACCTGCTGTTGACATTACGTATCAGCTTGTTTACATATGCCAAGGGAGACGATGAATTGATAATCTGACAAGATGATACCCACCAATGAGCAACCCGAGGGGATTGTAGGATTGTTGTAAGTTACAGAGAGAGGGAGGGAAAAGCAAAGAAAGGAGTAGAAAACAAGGATGACAATTTTAAAATTGAGGTACTGAGCTAATATTACTGAATTAATATGGCAGCGTAGTGGTTAGCACTATGCTTTATATTACCAGCGACCCGGGTTCGATTCCCACTGCTGTCTGTAAGGAGTTTGTACACTTTCCTCGTAACCGTGTTGGTTTCCTTCAGGTGCTCCAGTTTCCACCCACAGTCCAAAGACGTACTGGTGGGTAGGTTAATTGGTCATTGTAAATTGTCCTGTGATTAGGATAGGATTAAACCAGGGGCTTGCTGGGCAGCGTGGCTCAAAGAGTTGGAAGGGCCTATTCTGTGCTATATTGCAATAAATAAGTAAAAATAATAATATTGTAGAGCAAACCGATTGATTCAATAGGATCGTCTGTGAATTAGGATGTGGGCGCCAGAATTCAGGTGTGTTTTTAATATTTTTCTTCTGTTATTTTTCTTGCGTTGTAGACCTGAAAACATTACCTACATATTATCCTACATGTGGAGCTTCTGGTCTTAACCTCTCAACTACACTGGTGGTTGTCAGTACATTTAGGTCACCAAGTGTGTGAGCTGATTCACTGCTCCCAGTTGTTAATCTGCTATTTTCCAGCAAAGGAAACAAAGCAGCAGTGGGCAGTTCACTGACGTGCAAAGTTTGAGCAGGTGATGTAAGCATAGCTGCAATCCATTTCTTGAACCTAGGATTCAAGTTTCATTGTAGGACTGAAAAGAAATCAAGTTTCAATGCGAATGCATGAAAATTGTATTTATTTTCAATCCTGATGCTTTGGGTCTGCACTTTTAATATTTTCAAAATATGTGCAGGCACAAGGTTACAGATCAATTAAGTTCGATACTAAACAGAATCCTTAGATTCATATGGAGGCAGCACTTCACACTACATTTACCTTTTCACTCCGTTTGTCAAGTTTGCTCAGATAATCATGTTCCAGCAAAGGAGGAGATGGCAGCAGGTACCACTGCAGGTAAAATTGTACAGAGAGTCTGATGGCTGAATGCTGAGCAATTAATTATTCAGAGAAAGAAGATAAATTGGATATTGAATGGAAACAATGGTGATGATACTATTCTGAATGTGGCTGGTAGGGGAGGGTGAGCTGAGGGGTGGTTAAAAATTAAAAAAAAAACAAACAGTGCTATTGAATCCTAACCCATCACCTTTACTGGCCCAAGTTCTGGGATACTGTATGCATTTGTCTTTTGTCAGTAGGTAGGATGTTTCATGATTACATTTAAATCTGCTCCCACTGGTGTGGCTGGTGTCCTGATTTGAACTTAACTCATCAGTCCGGTTTCCAAAGCCTCGGGAAAGTAGCAGCAAAATACTAAAGGGAACTCCCTCCTCCAGTAAGAAAAAAGGAAAAGATGAAGGTTAGTGTTACTTATCAGATTTGCATCAAAGCGTACTGTGAAACCTATCAACACTACCTCGCTACTTTTCTTACACTACTTATGTAATTTAACATATATATATTTACTGTAATTCACATTTTTCATTATGCATTGTAATGCACTGCTGCCACAAAAACAACAAATTTCATGACAATATATATGCCAATGATATTAAACCTGATTCTGATTCTGAAATGCGTCATTTTGCGTCAAAAGCTACATAGTCTGGGAGCTCTACTGGGGACAATTCGCAAGTGTCGCCGTGCTTCTGGTGCCAGCAAAGCACGCCCACAAATCACTAACCCGAGCCGGGCACCGTTGGAATATGTGATGAAACCGGAGCTCCCAGAGGAAATCCATGCAGTCACAGGGAGAATGTACAAACTCCTTACAGGCAGTGGCGGGAATCAAAGCCCAAACAACAATCGCTGTTGCCATAAAGTGATTTTGTTCACAGCATTTCTTGTAGGCCCGAAGGTCCTGGAATGATTCCTGAGCCCTCAAGCATGCTTGTGCTGTCCTGCAACCTCTTCCTCCACCGCCACTGTTCTTGTTTGATGAACATTCTCCACAACTCCCAGTCATTTCCTCCCTCTCTCCCTCCCAATTGCTATATTATGACTCTACTCCTGTCTTCAACAGTTCACAGCTGTGCTTTTCTGGCGATGGTTTTCCGATCTGGTAGATAACCAGCCTATTAAACTGAAGCGAGGAGAGCGAGCTTCAGGAAGGTGTACAGAATCAAAACTGAATATGCCAGGATAGCAGTGTAAACCTGCTGTTGACATTACAGATCTTATATACCAGCTTGTTTACATATGCCACAGCAGACGATGAACTGATAATTTGACAAGATGGTGCCAGCTTCCTCAAGTTCAAGTTTATGGTCATCTGACCGTACATATATACAAACCAATACAGCGTACCTCTGGTCCATGGTGCACCCACAAAGCATGTATCACTTACAGCACATATGTATACAAAATATTACCACAACTAAGTTAATAAAATATAATTCAAAAAACATGTAATGCACAGCACGGGTAAACAATAAACAGTAAGCAGCTTACTGCCTTAATGACGAGACTTTGGTGGTGCAGGGTAGTCATTAGTCTCACAGTCTGAGGGAAGAAGCTGCTACCTAGCTTGCAAGTGCTAGTCCTAATGCTTCTGTACGTCCTTTCAGATGGTAATTGGTCACAGAGGTCATGTGAACGGTAGTAGGGATCTTCAACAATGCTCCGGGCCCTTTGTATGTAACATTCCTGGTAAAAGTCACAAATAGAGGGGGAGAGAGACTCTTGTGATCCCCCAGTGGTTTTTACACTGCTCTGTAGGGTCTTGAGGTCTGATGCCTTGCAGCTTCTGTACAACACAATGATGCAGCCAGGCAGGATATTCTGGATGGTGCTGCTGTAGAAAACTTAGAATGCGGGTAAGTCGCTTTGCATGCCTCATTTTCCTCAGGAAATGTAGACACTGCTGTGCTTTCTTGACTAGTGAGGAGGTTAGATCTTCAGTTACGTACAGATCAAGGAGCGTTGCGCTCTTTCTCCACGACAGATCCACTGATGTGCAATGGAGAGTGATGGTCTTGCCCCTCTTGAGGTCCCCAGTCATCTGTTTTGTCTTCTCCATGCTGAGACATAGGTTGTTGTTCTCACTCCATTTGACCTCCTCTCTGTATGCTGACTCATCATCGTTGCTGATGAGGCCAACCACTGTCACGTCATCAACGGATGTGATGATATGGTTCGAGCTGGATCTGGCAGTGCAGTCTTGAGTCAGTAGCATGAACAGCTGGGGGCTGAGCACACAGCCCTGGGGGATACCAGTGCTCAACATGATGGAGCTCGAGGTGTTCGCTGCCAGCTTGGACTGACTGGGATCATTCCATCAAGAAGTCCAAGATCCCGTTACAAAGCGGGGTGTTGAGTCTCAGCGAGAACAGTTTACCCACCTGCCTCTGAGGCAGGATGATCGTGTTAAATGCTGAGCTGAAGGTGATGAACAACAAAAGTGTGTATGAGGCATTGTTTTCTTGGTGGACAGTACAGAGTGGGGCACTGAGGCTCTAGCATCATCGATGGACCGGTTTGAGCATTAGTCAAACTGGAAGGTGTCCAATGTAGCTAGAAGGTGGGATTTCTATGATTCATTACCAGCCAGTCAAAGCACTTCAATGCCATAGGGCAGTAATCGTTTAGGCCAGTAACTGTTGCTCTTTTGGGCACTAGAATAATGGTGGCTGCCTTGAAGCCTGCAGGTAAAGCGCACTGTTGCAAAGAGGTATTAAAGATGTCCAGTAGCTGGGCCACACCATCCGTCAGCATACGACCAGATACATTGCTTAGCCCCGCAGCTTTGCGTGAGTTTACGCTGGCTAGGATCCTCCTCACCTTGGCTGTGGCCAGACAGGGTCCCAGTTCCTCTGAGGGTGAGCGAAGTTTCCTCAATGTCACATCATTCATTGCATCAAATCCTGCATAGAATGCTTTCAGCCTATCAGGAAGGGACGTATCACTGTTGTTGACGTGCAGGGTGGACTTGTAATCTGTTATGGCTTGTATACCTTGTCGCATGCACTGTGTGTCCCTAGTGTCAGTATGTGTATATTCTGTGAGCACTCTCACTTTGTTTTCCTGATATCATGGGAGAATGCGTCTTTTCTGACCTTAGAGTCATCTTAATCCCCGATCTGAAGGCAGCGTCCCGATCCCTAAACAGAGCATGAGCCTCTGCAGTCAACCATGGTTTCTGGTTTGCCCTGGCACTGTAGTGCTTAATCATGGTAATGCCCTCAATGCACTTTCCTATGTGGCCAGTCACAGATCCCACTTATTCATCAGTGTTGACCTGATGATCTTTGGTGTGGTCTTTCATTGATTCTATTATGGTTATAATTCCATTATGGACTTATTCAGTATGCCTGCAAGAAAATGGATCTCAAGGTTGAATATCGTGACGTATATATACTTTGATAGTAAACTTACTTTGAACTTAGGTAGTCGCCTTCCTGAATATGCTCCAGTCTGTGCTTTTGAAGCACTCCTGAGGTGAGCTGGTACTGAGATGGTACTTTCTGGCCAGACCTTGAACTCCCTGTAAACTGGTTTGACTCGTTTAACCGGTAATCCGTACACTGGGATTAGCAAAATTGATATGTCGTCTGAGTATCTGAGGTGAGGGCGGGAGGCAGCCTTATAGGCTCCACAGATGTTGTTATAAACCAGGTCTAATATATTCTCTCTCCTGGTAGCAAAGTTGTGGTGAGAAGTGGACCATTACTACTGAGATGTTCACACTTCAGTTCTTATTGACGCACATACCTCCTCCATGGGTGTAACTGGAAGTCATGGCATATCTGTCTGCCTGAAAGGAGGTTAGACCTTCTAGTTGGATGGCTGAGTCTGAAGCTGTGCCCTGGAGTCACATTTCTATCAGGAAGAGTGAGCAGAGGTCTCTCATTTCCTACAGGTTCAGATGCAGGCACAGGTAATCCAGTTTATTTTCTAGTGATTGGATGTAAGCAAGCAGCTTTCTCAGGAGTGCAGTTTAACGTTAATTTTTTATTGTTTGTAGTTTTATGGTGTTAACATGAATTTAATTTGGTCTTCTGCAGCTCTTGCCTGGTATTGCACAGTGACATGCTGTGCAATGTATCAAACGTACCTCATTCACGTTCAGTCTCGGCATTATTTTTACACCTTTACTGCAATAAATGTTGCATACATTTTCCCCCCAAAATAAAGAATGTTTACAAATGTATTAAATTTCATCTGCCATTATTCCATTCAAGTTTATGGTCATTTAACTATACACATGTGTGTATGGTAACGTATATAACCATATAATGTATATGGAAATGAGACAACTTTTCTCTGAACTAGGGTGCAAAGCACAGTAGTACAATAATACGATAACTTATGAAGGTAAGGATAAAATCTACAGATGAATCACACGTAAATAACAAACTAAGGTGTATTAATATTAAATATTGTAAGATACGGAACAGATTAACCAGTGACACTTTGAATATGATGAGGCAGGGAGTTCAGAAGCCTGATGGCCTGAGGGTAGAACTGTTTCTCATCCTGACCATTCTTGTTTTTATGTATCATTGTCTCTTACCTGACGGTAGAAAGTCAAAGAGGATGCTGGATGAATAGGTGGGATCATTAATAATTCTAAAGGCCATGTGTATGCAGCCCTCCTGATAAATACCCCCGATGGATGGTAGGGAGACCTCTATGATCCTCTCAGCTGTTCTCATAGACCTTTGCAGAGATTTCTAGTCTGATGCTCAACTGCTCGAGATGCAGCTTGTCAGGATGCTCTCAATGGTGCTCCTGTAAAATGCAGTTCAGATGGGGGGGTGGGGGAGCCTTGCTTGCCTCGGTCTTCTTAGGAGGTGGAGGCACTGCTGTGCCTTCTTGTTCAGGGAGGTGATGTTAAGGGACCAGGTGAGGTCATCGTGATGTGAACTCAAAGGAACTTGGTTCATTTAACTCTCTCTACTGAGGAGCCATATACTTGCGGGGGGGGGGGCCGATGGTTCATCTCCACCTCCCTGAAGTCCACAATGATTTCCTTTGTCTTCTCCACATTCAGGCTTAGGTTGTTCTTCTCACACCAATCCACCAGCTGTTCTACTTCCTCTCTATACTCTTGTCATCATTCTTGATGAGGCCAATCACTGTTGTGTCTTGATGACATGATTTGAGCTGGATCCTATGACACAGTTGTGCATCAGCAGTGTGAAAATCAGCGGACTGAGCACACAGCCTTTGGGAATGTCAGTGCTCAGTGTAATGGGACTAGAGATGTTGCTGCCCATGTGGACTGACTGTGGCCTTGCTGTTAAGAAGTCCAGTATGCAATTGCAGAGGGCGGTGTTGAGACCTGACGAGGACAGTTTCTCCACCTGTTTCTGGGGTATGATGGTGTTGAATACCGAAATGAAGTCTATCAGCAGTTTGGCATATGAGATGCCATTTTCCAGGTGGGACAGGGCAGAGGCAATGGTTTGATTTGAGCGATAAGCGACTGGAAAGGGTCCAAGTGTAGCTGGAAGAACGGCTTGAAAGTGCTCTATGACCAGCCGCTCAAAGCATTTCATAATGGTTGCTGTTAATGCCATCGAACAATAGTCATTTAGGCAGGTTACTGTCACCTTCTTTGTCACTGGAACAATAGTTGCCGTCTTGAAAACTGAGGGAACAATAGACTGTTCCAGAGAGATGTTGAATATATCTGTCAGTACCTCTGTCAGCTGGACTGCGCAGTTTTTCAGAACCCGACCTAGTACGTTATTGGTCCCTGAAGGTTTGCATGGGTTGACTCTGGCCGGGGTCTTCCTCACCTCAGCTTTGGCCAGATGGAGTGTCTGTCACTATTCCACTCATTTAAATGCATGAGGTGATTTATTTGGTTTCTCCATTTTCTCTAGTTTTATTCCCCCTTAATGTTGTATCTCCATTTTTAAAAAAATTCCAGTCATTTTACTAATGAAGATTAGAGAAACTAGACCTCAAGTAATCCTCAAACAGATTTTCCATCCCCATTTACCAATACTCCATCCTGTCCCTTCAAAATCTAGCAAAAAATATATTATTCTGCTTCTTCGAATGGTTATAGAGGAATGTTTCATGAAGAACAATTTCACTTCCTTTTGCAAGTTAAAATGCATCACATCAAAAGATATTCTGCATATTGTGATATCACTTCATCTGAAAATGATGTGAATTTAGTCATTTGGTTCATCTTTTTGATTCTTCCAGGCTGTTGCATTGATAATTAGAACCCAACATATTGTTCATTTTGTGAAACCATCAATAAGGGGATGGAATAAAAATTGTAGCTGGATGTTGGGAAAATCCTTGCAAATCTAACCCTCACTGCACAGATACTTTATGATGAAATACTCCATTCAGGGGTCCTGACATAATATTGCAACCCAGAGTGAAATAAAACATTAAAGATCGCTTCAGCTTTTAATTTCAGGCTCCCTGTACTGTGTTCATTCACAGTGCAAAGTAATTCTGTCAAATTTTCCCCTTCCTTTCCAGAAATAAATTTGAGACCTACTCCTGATTCACCAGGCAATCAAAATAATCTCAAGACTTCAGTTACTTGGAAACCACCTTTCTTACCGTCTCCCATTCAGCAAGTCCTTGGGAGCTGGTGAGTTTGTGGCAAGGAAATTCTGCAAACTTCAGATTTTAAACAACAAATCTTGAGAAGGATCTGTGGAAGTGCAGTGAACATTGAAATAAGAGCTGGAGCCAGTTGAAGGAAAAATAGAAGGAACCTAAGGAGATGTAACAAAACACATTGATGAAGCTAGAGTAGTGGATGGAGTGTATATGGATTTTGGTAAGGCATTTGATAAGGTTCCCCATGCAAGTCTCCTTCTGAAGGTAAGGGTGCATGGGATGTAAGGAGATCTTCCTTTGTGGATCCGGAATTGGATTGCCTACATAAGGCAAAGAGTAGTTGTTAATGGTTCGTATTCTGCATGGAGGTCAGTGACCAGTGGTATTCCGCAGGGATCTGTTTTGGGACCCTCCTCTTTGTGATTTTTATAAATGACCTGGGATGAAGAAGTAGAAGGGTGGGTTAGGAAGTCTGCTGATGACACAAAGGTTGGGGTGTTGTGGATAACATGGAGGGCTGTCAGAGTTTACAGCGAGACATCGATAAGATGCAGAACTTGGCTGAGTAGTGGCAGCAAGACTTCAACTCAGTTAAATGTGAAGTGGTTCATTTTGGTAGGTCCAATTTGAAGACAGAAAATAATATAAATGGTAGACTCTTGGCAATGTGGAGGATCTGAGAGATCTTGGGGTCCGTGTTGATAGGGTACTCAAAGCTGCTGTACAGGTTGACAGTATTTTTAAGAAGGCGTATGCTGTGTTGGCATTCATCAATCATGAGATTGAGTTCAAGATCCGTGAAGTAACATTACAGCTATCTAAGAACTTGGTCAAACCCCACTTAGTTCTGCTCACCTCACTACAGGAAGGATGTGGATACTATAGAGTTATAGAGAGAGTGCAGAGGAGTTTTACAAGAATGTTGGCTGGATTGGAGGGCGTACTTTATGAGAATAAGTTGTGTGTACTTGGCCTTTTCTCCTCGGAGTGACGGAGGATGAGAGGTGACCTGATAGAGGTGTATAAGATGATGAGGGGCATTGATTGCGTGGATAGTCAGAGGCTTTTTCCTAGAACTGAAATGGCTAACATAAGGGGGCATAGTTTTAAGGTGATTTGAAATAGGTACTGAGGGGATGTCAGAGGTGAATTTTTCACACAGGGAGTGGTGGGTGTGGAATGGGCTGCCAGTGGCAGTGGTGGAAGCAGATACAATAGGGTCTTTTCAGAGCCTCTTAGATAGGTACATGGAGCTTAGAAAAATAGAGGGCTATGCTAGGGAAATCCTAGGTAGTTTCTAGAGTAGGTTACATGGTCGGCACAACATTGTGGGCCAAAGGGCCTGTAATGTGCAGTAAATTTCTATGTTCCATGTTCCATGTTCCATGTTGTTCCCAAAATCCAAATGACTGCTTCAGATCTAACAAAACATATGAGCTGGTTATCTAAATATTCAACTGAAAGAAGTCAGGGTATCTTCTCAGCCAGAAGAGATTTCATTTACCATTGTAGTTACAACACAGAAGCAGCCATTCAACTGAAATCTCTCTCAAAGACTTTATATTCTATATTATCCTCCTTCCATCTTACTTTATCCCACTTTATTAGCAAATGTTTGTATTACATTTTCATTCATAGCCAGCTGACCCGTAATTACAACCATTCTATCTGCAAATATGGTTAAGCTATAGAATCCTCATTGAAAATGTGAACAATGAAGAAAGTTTCAGAAAGAATGTGATGACATATTTTTAAAAAATTGTAGGCGAGATGTGAGACCTTGGTACACAGATACAAAAGCTTTACCAAAGGTTTTGTTGATCAGGTGCTTAAAAAAACCCATTATATTTATTTGGGATTCAGATAGATGAACTGAATGTAAGGCAATTCATAATTTACTGAGTAGGACATAGTCAATGATTCTGAGCACCAAACCAAGTAGGATATAAATATCTCTCTCTCCCATGGATTTGACCTCACAGCATCATTACAGCTCAATGGCATTGCCTCAGCTTTGTGGAAGAGCTCACACTCTCATAGAGTCAAAATCATAGGCAGATACACCATTGAAACAGGCCTTTTGGTTTACTGCTACCCCCAACCTCTGTACCTTATGTTACACAGTAGATAATGAGCAGGGATTGGAGAACCAAATCATGTTGCCTCAAAGACCCGGCACAGACACTAGGGACCAGTTGCCTCTTTCTGTATTGGAAATTGCTTTATTCCAAGGAAAATAGTTTGACACAAAGCAATAAAAACACTAACGTTTTGATTCCTGTCTTGAATGACCTTTACACCTGGTTTCCTCCTGCTACATTTGTTTTGGTGTTTCCGAGATGGGTCTCATGGGAGCATAAAGGGGAAAGTGCCTGGAGAAGTTATTTTAAACTTTGTAGAACCTTGCTTTGACCACACATAAAGCTCTGGTCTCCATATTACATAAAAATAACAAACACATTGCCAATTATGAAACAGAAAGCTAATGCAAAAATTAAGAGATCTTATGATTCAGTAAAGGATGAAAGATATTTTAATGGAGGCCTCAAAGTCATAGAAGAACTTGATAGTGCAGAAAGCAGTTTGAAATTGGGTGCCTTTATATTGTTAATTGCTTATTAATTTAGATTAATTTCCTTGTATAAAGAACAGGCGCATATTAATAGCGTGATTCGGGATGATCACATTTGAAATGTTTGCACATGCCTAAAGTCCACATAATGAGTTCAGTTTTTATACACTGCTGATTTTAAGCCAGTGTTTTGATGTGAGCTTTACTAACACAAACAATTTGCATGGAGAACCCAGATGTTTTAAGGGACTCTCAGTTATTTGCAGGTTGTATTGATGATTGTTTGGGAGGAGTCTTCAGTGTACAGATTTGTTCATTTTGATTCATGGAGTTTGAGGCATCATGACTGTGTGGTGTGAGTAAAGATTTATTTTAATTCTGATATAGTCCAGATGTGGTGATGTTGTTTCTGGGTACAATACCTGGGGAAACAACAGAGCAGGGCTACCTGCCAAATGATGGACGAGGAAGGATGGGAGATTGGATTCTCAGCAACTGTGCATGTCCAGAAGAAGTTTTCCACGAGAAGTTCTAATGTGTCAACTTGACTAAGTAGCAATGTTTGAAGAGAGAGCTGCATCTGTGCAGATGGGGACCTACTCATGTATTCATTGCCAGTTGAAGTCAACGCTTCCTTGGGATCACTACAGGGTCTCCATAATAGTCATTAACCTACCATGGTCCCAGAAGTAGTGACTACCCGACTCAACAGCCCTACCGATCTCACCTCTTCCATTCCCCTTCAGCTGACTATCACCCCTCCCCTCCTCTATTTATATTTATTAGGCAATCCTCATTCCAACATTTACCTACCTTCCCCATCGGTGCACCCTCACTGCAACTCCTACTGATCCCCATCAGCTAACTTACACTCCAGCAACTCCTACCATTCCTCAGTTACCTATCCCACTGCAATGCTTCCTACCAATCTCCTCCAGCAGATCCTCCCACTTACCTTCATCAGCTGACTCTTACCCTCTCTTCTCCACCGCACCCCACAGCTGATTCTACCCCAATTTCCCCGTCCACTGATTCCGAGACTCATTCTGATCCATCTCCACTGATCCCCCCCACCTTAGCCACCCCATACCATGACGCTCCCCACTCACCCCATCAGCTGAATTGCCCACTGCTCCATTGACACTTCAGCAGTAAATGTGGAGCTTTGATCCAATATGCCAGTTGTGGGCTCACTTTGCTCTGTCTGTTGCTTTTTAAAATGTGAGAAGTCACGTGTTACAGATTCAACAGTTTATCTCATTATTATGTATGCTGGTACTGGTCCTACCAAACTCTTCTTCACTTTGTTTGAGCTAGAGTTAATCCCATTACCTGATGGTGCTAGCTGACGTGCAAACCATGAGGTTACAGGCTGTGCGGCTGTACACCTCTGCTGCTGATGGTTCAGAGCACCTCGTGTTTGCCCAGTTTGATGCAAGCAGATCTGTTCTTCATCCGTTTCATTGCATGAAGCTGTGCTGTCTCACAGCAGGACACAGGATGACCTCAGATTGAAGATTGGCCTGAGGCTCCACAAGGGTTATCTGGTGTTCACATCCAGCTCTGCATGCACGGACAGACACCTCCGCATGCATGGACAGACACCTCTGCATGCACAGACAGACACCTCTGCATGCACGGACAGACACCTCCGCATGCGTGGACAAACACCTCTGCATTCACGGACAGGCACCTCTGCATGCATGGACAGACACCTCTGCATTCACAGAGAGGCACCTCTGCATGCATGGACAGACACCTCTGCATTCACAGAGAGGCACCTCTGCATGCATGGACAGACACCTCTGCATGCATGGACAGACACCTCTGAATTCACGGACAGGCACCTCTGCATGCATGGACAGACACCTCTGCAACAACTACTGTACATTGGTATGGACAAGTCCACTCATTTACTCCTTAGTGCTGCAGAACGAAACTGAGAGTTGTGTCCTTCAGGAGCTAGGCCAGCTTGAAAAACGATGGGGCTACCAAGTTATTCTTTGTGATAGATATTGAAGACCTGACCCAGGCTGCATTCTGTGCCCTAGCTACTTCTAGTGCCTCTTCCTAGTGTTATTCAATTTGGATGAGTACTGATTCATCCAGCCAAAGAAGCCAAAATGCAGAGGAAGTATCCTTGCCCATTTTGATCTCATCCTAGGAGATGTCAAGATTTCTGGCATCATTGCTGTGGATACACCTCCTGCCAATATATCTCTGGCGGGGCTGCTTTGCTGCTGGAACAGATTATTGAGGAGTGCAGCATATTGTCCATGGCTTTTATTTTACAAATATGACAATATCATGCTGTTGCATCACTTGTTTGTGGGGCTGGTCTCCCGTGTTAGAAAGCAACCCCTAGAGGCTTGTGTAGAAGAGGCTTGACAGGGCTGGGAGCAACTTTGGCATGCCTGGATTCAGTACCTGGGTCAGTGTTGGGCATTCAGATGGAACTTATTAGATTTTTATTTCAATTGAGTTGCTGTGATACCAGCTGGATTCCTTACTGTGCCATTTCAGAAGACAATTAAAAGTCAACCACATTGTTCTGGGTCTGGGGTCACATTGAGGACAATCTGGTTAAGGATGGTAGATATCCTCTCCTGAGTTGAGTTACTTTTGTACTAAAACAAAGCAAGTGATATGGGGTTGGGATGAGAGAGTCCAATTGATAAATTTTGATTTTACTGACCAACAGAGAAAGCTTGATGGACCATGTAGACTACATCAGCTTCTACTTTTTATTGATTTTAATGCTTATAGACACTAAAGTAAAACACAGTCAATGCCTGGTTTTTCCTATGAATAAGGGGTGACAGTTTTTCAGACTGCATGAATGTTAATGATGTAGCAGAAGTCTTTTAATGAATTTAAGATCACAATAATGAAGGACGAACGAAGAAGTTTAATTATGCAATTAATGAAAGTATTAGGCTACAGGACCGTAAGACATAGGAGCAGAATTAGGCCATTCAACCCTTTGAGTCTGCTCTGCCATTCCATCATGGCTGATCCTGGGTCCTACTCAACCCCATTTGCCTGCCTTCTCACCATGTCCTTTGATGTCCTGATCGATCAGGAAACGATCAACTTCCGCCTAAAGTATACCCATGGACTTAGCCTTCACCACAGTCTGTGGCAGAGCAGTCCACAAATTCACTACTCTGGCTAAAATATTCCTCTTTACCTCAATTTTGAGGCTGTGTCCTCTACTTCTGGATACCCCCACCATGGGAAACATCTTCTCCACATCTACCCTATCTACTCCTTTCAACATTCGGTAGGTTTCAATGAGATCCCCCTCACATTCTTCTAAATTCCAGTGAGTACAGGCCCAAAGCTATCAAATGCTCCTCATATGTTACCTCCTTCATTCCCAGAATCGTCCCTGTGAACCTCCTCTGCACCCTCTCCAATGTCAACACATCCTTTCTGAGATATGGAGCCCAAAACTGTCGACAATACTCCAAGTACTAGTGTCTTATAAAACCTCAGCATTATCTGTTGTTTTTATATTCTATTCCCCTTGAAATCAATGCCAACATATTTGCCTTCTTTACCACAGACTCAACCTGTAAAGTAATCTTCTGGGAGTCTTGCACAAGGACTCCAAAGTCCCTCTGCATTTCTGATGTTTGAACCTTCTCTTCATTTAGATAATAATCCGCACTATTGTTCCTTTTACCAAAATGTGTTGTCATATATTTCCCAACACTCTATTCCATCTGCCACTTTTAGTCCATTCTTCCGATTTGTCTAAGTCCTGTTGCAATCGCATTGCTTCCTCAGCACTACCTACCCCTCCACTTATCTCTGCAAACTTTGCTACGAAGCTACTAATTCTATTATTTAAATCATTGACAAATAATGTGAAAAGTATTGGTCCCAACACCGACCCCTGAGGAACACCATGAGTCACTGGCAGCCAACCAGAAAAGGCCCCCTTTATTCCCACTTGCTGCCTCCTGCCCGTCAGACATTCCTCTATCCATGCAAGTATCTTTCCTGTAATTTCATAGGATTTTATCTTGTTGAGCACCCTCATGTGTGGCGCCTTATCAAATGCTTTCTAAAAGTCCAAGTAAATGACATCCACTGCCTCTCCTTTGTCCACTCTGCTTGTTACTTCCTCAAAGAACAGATTTGTCAGGCAAGGTTTCCCTAAACAGAAACCATGTTGACTTTGACTAATTTTATCATTAGTCTCCAAATATCCTGAAACCTCATCCTTAATAATAGTCTCCAACACTTTCCCAACCACTGACGTTAGGCTAACTGGCCTATAATTTCCTTTCTTTTGCCTTCCTCCCTTCTTAAAGAATGGAGTGACATTTGCAATCTTGCTGTCCTTCAGGACCATGCCAGAATCAAGTGATTCTTGAACGATTATGACCAATGCATCAGTTATCTCTTCAGCAACGTCTTTCAGAACTCTGCGATGTAGTCCATCTGGTCCAGATGACCTATTCTCCTTAAGAACTTTGAGGCTGCCTAGCATTGTTTCCTTTGTAATAGCAATGGCACTCACTCCTGCTCCCTGACACTCACGGACCTCTGGCACATTGCTAATGTCTTCCTCAGTGAAGACTGATGCAAAGTACCCATTAAGTTCATCTACCATTTCTTTGTCCCCCATTACTGCCTCACCAGCATCAGTTTTCAGTGGTCCAATGTCAACTCTCACCTCCCTTTTACTCTTTATGTATGTAACTGAAAAAGCTTTTAGTATTCTGTTTTATATTATTGGCTTGTTTTCCTTCATATTTAATCTTTTTCCTTCTATTAGCTTTTTTAATTGCCTTTTGTTGTATTTTAAAGTCTCCCAATCATCCAACTTCCCACTCACTTTTGCTACCTTATATGCCCTTTCCTTGGCTTTTATGCAGTCCTTAACTTCACTTGTCAGCCATGGTTGCCTACCCCTGCCATTTGAGAACTTCTTTAGTGGGACATGGCTATCCTATGTCTTGTGAACTATTCCCAGAAGCTTCAGCCATCTCTGCTCTACCATCATCCCTGCTAGTATTCTCCTTCAATCCACCTGGGAAAGCTCCTCTCTCATGCATCTGTAATTCCCTTTATTCCATTGCAATACCAATACATGAGACTTGTGCTTCTGCCTCTCAAATTATAGATTGAATTCAATCATATTATGATCATTGCCTCCGAAGGCTTCCTTTACCTTAAGCTTCCTAATAATATCTGGGTTATTACACTATACCCAATCTAAGATAACCTTTCCCTGAGTAGGCTGAAGCTCAAACTGCTCTAAAAAGCCACTTCATAGGCATTCAGCAAATTCTCTGTCTTGCGATTTGACACCAGCCTGATTTTCACAATCCCCTTGCATATTGAAGTCCCCCATTACAATTGTGTCATTAGCCTTATTACATGCCTTTCCCACTCCCTTTGCAATCTCAACCGCACGTCTTGGCTACTATTTGGAGGCCTATATATGATTCCCATAATGGTTTTTTCATCTTTGCAGTTTCTTATCTCTACCCACAATGATTCAGCATTCTCTGACCCTATGTCACCTCTTTCTAAAGATGTAATTCTATCTCTTACCAACAGAGCCACACCACTGCCTATACTTTCCTGCTGGTCTTTTCAATAGAGAGTATATCCTTTGATATTAAGCTCCTAACTATGGCCTTCTATCAGCCACGATGCCCACAACGTCATACCGCCCAATCTCTAATTGCACCACAAGTTCATCCACCTTATTCTGAATGCCACACTCATTTAAATACAGCATCTTCAGTCCAGTATTCTTTGCTCTTCTGAATTTTGTCTCTGTGGTACAATTTAACTCTTTCTCTGTCTGCATTTGTACCCAGTCATTGGCTTGTCCTTCCTTACGTTCATGTCACACCTGTCATCTATCTGTAAACCTGCTGGCTCATCCTCAGCTCTATCACACTGCTTTCTGTCCCTCTGTCATATTAGTTTAAACCGCACCCAACAGCTCTAGTAAATCCGCCTGCAAGAATGTTGGTCCCCCTCAGACTCAAGTGCAACCCATTCCTTTTTTACAGGTCCCACCTGCCCCAGAAGAGGTCCGAATTATTGAGAAATCTAATTCCCTGCCCTCTGCTCCAAATCTTCAGCCAAGCATTCATCTGCCTCCTCATTCTATTTGCATCCTCACTGTCCTGTGGCACAAGGCAGCAATCCCGAAATTACTACCCTTGAGGTCCTGCTTCTCACCTTCCTTCCTAACTCCCTGTATTCTGCTTTCAGGACCTCCTTCTTTTTTCTACCCATGTCTTTGGTATCAATACGTACCACAACCTCTGACTGTTCACCCTCCCTTTTCAGGATATTGTGGACGCATTCAGAAACATCGTGGACCGTGGCACCTGGGAGGCAAACTCCCATCCGTGTTTCTTTCCCGCATCTGCAGAATTGCCTGTTTCCCTAACTATCGAGTCCCCTATTACTGCTGCCATCCTCTTCATTTTCCTACCCTTCTGAGCCACAGGGCCAGACTCAGTGCCAGAGGCATGGCCACTGTTGCTTCCCCCAGGTGTGTCCCCCCCCACCCCAACAGTATTCAAAATGAAGGTCTTGTTGTTGAAGGGGACGGTCACCGGGGTGCTCTCCACTATCCCGCTCCTGACAGTCACCCATAGCCTTGGGGTGTGTACCTCCCTGCAGCTCCTGTCTATCACCTCTACGCTTTCCCTAACAAGCTGACGGTCATTGATCTGCAGCTCCAGTTCCTTAACACGGTCTCTCAGGAGCTGCATCTCGAGGCACCTGGTGCAGGTGTGATCATCAGGGAGGCTGGTAGTCTCCTGGAAATCCCACATCTGACACTGGCCCTATTCTCTCAAGAGTTAAAGAAGAATGAATAAATAGTCTTGAATTACCAATCTGAAAACTGTTAAGTTTTACCAAAAATGTATCAAATAATTGACAGTGCGATGAGATTTTGGATTTAAGATTTCACAGGGATGATTTTACCCTATTTGGCTCATCTGCTAGCTTCTGAGACAGGGACAAATGAAGGGAGATGTGGAGGCTTCTGACAGAAGTAATTGCAAGAATTTCTGTCTTTAATGTGCAATCACCAAACCTGGGAAACATTTTCTTCTGAAATCGGGATTGCTGATGATAAACTGATACATGTTGCTGTTCTAGGTATAAAAGAACAGAAACCTTAGTAAAGAGAATAATTACATTTTGAAGAAAGACTGAAGGTGGATTGATTCCTGCCCTATGGTGATATAAATTTGAATACTGCCCAAACACTCCAATTCTTTGAATTTAGGATAATATTGAAACAATAATAAGTGTATATGCAATGCAATTGGTTATTTCAGGGAATAAAAGAAATGTTCCCAAAAATAGATAATCAAAATGTGCCTGTAACTGGGACTAGATGGGAATGTTTAATCCATGTTTTCAATCCTTACTATTTTGTTGGGCAGAGAAGATACTTGGGGATAAAGAACATTATAAATGTGTACCAATAGGATTGGTAATTTTGAAAGTGAGTGAAGTGCAGCTGAGAACAGTTAAGTGATAACTATCTCATAGAAAGGACTCTGCCATTCCCGTGAACAGGACGATAACTGCACGATAGTTTGGCTGTTAGCTGAGACATTGGATCCAAGACGATGGAGATGATTCACTGTCACATCAACTCCAAGCAGTCAATTTTTGATAAAATGATCTGAAGATCCAAGAATAGTTGCATTGAGTATCATGTGCATCATGATATCAGGAGGTGCATGTGTACTAATGGCATACAGGAAGGCATGTAGAGGACAGTAACCACCTATTCTTACCACCCCTACTATAAGAACTTGACAATATGACATGGAATGATAATATGGCACAACCTTTTAAGGCATCAAGTGCTGAGACATGCTTCATTTAGAAATATTCCTCTGGGTAGTAGCCTATGGACCCCTGACAGTGGTTGTATTGTAGGATAGAGCATCAAGCATGAAATAGTGTGTGCTTGTAAGTGAAATAAGGCAATTACCATGGGAGATTTTAATTATCATAGAGATCAGACAACTCAGAATAGCAAAGGACAAGTAGATTGACTGTATTTGCACGGTTCCTGAGAGCAATATATTCAGAAACCAACAGGGAGCAGGCTTTTTAGGTGTAATGGGACCTGATTAATTAATGATCTAATTGCAAATTATCCTCTAAGAAAGACTGATTATACTATTATAGCATTTCACTTTAAGAATGAAAAACTTGTGTTTGAAATTAGTGTCCTAAATTTAGAATGGTATGAGGACAGAGTTGGCTATAGTTGCCTGGGAAAACAGTAAGGCAGTAGTTCAGCAGGGGCAAACACTCAAGGAGGTATTTTCATAAATCTCAGAGGAGGTTTATTCCAGTGAGGAAGAAAAGATCTACAAGAAAGATTCAAATTCAGATTTATTCATCACTTGTACATCAAAATATTCAGTGAAATGTGCTGTTTGCAAAAACAACCAACTCACCCAAGAATGTGCTGGGGCAGCCTGCAAGTGCGGCTACATATTCCAGTGCCAACACAGCGTGTCCACAATTCCGCAGAACAACATAAGCAGAAGCAAGAACAACAATAAAACAACAGCAGCAACACTAGCTCCTTTCCCACACTCTTATCATCCACAACAAGAGGGACAGGTAGGGCCTTAGCATATGGTGACACCTGGTGCCCACATACCTTGGGCACACGTGCTGCCTGATACAGTCACACAGGAAGGTGGTCCTCGGGATGAGGGCAACATTGGACACACTTTTGCCACCATTCTCAGGGGATTTATGCATCATGATCCAGTGGACTCACTCCACCTTGGACCCCTAAATAAACTGGAAGACGTCCCAGGTGATTACAGAGGCAGAGGAACAGGGAATGGGCCGCGGATGCACCAAATGCGTATCACTCCTGATAACCAGGTGTTTCCCAGTTATTGACAGAGAATGCTCTATCGACCTCCCCAATTTTCACTTGACTTTCTGAATCTCCTCAGGCCAGTTCCTGTTACTCACCTCAGCCCCTCTGATCCACATCCCCAGCACATTCAAGTAGCCAGTTACTGAAGAGTATAGCCTCACTCCTCCTGCAGTTGACTCTGGTCCCCGAGGCAAACTCAGCTTGTTGCAGAAGCCTGTCAATTTACAAACTGACTGTGGGACCAGGCAGAAGATGGCAACATCGTCCATGTACAGGGAGGATTGACTTGTGTGTCTCCTCTGCCTGGCAGTGTCACCTCTCTTATGCTCATGTTCTTCTTGATGGATTCGGCAAACGGTCTTATCCAGCGCATAAACATAACAGGGAAGAGTGAGCAACCCTGTCTGACCCCAGAATCTGCCTGTCTCCCACCATCTTTTAATTTCGTAAATAGACTTTATTCATGATAAAAATACATGAAAGGGGAGGAAACAGTGCAAAAATAAAACTCTTATATTTGTGATTGGTACGTTCAGTAATGAAAATCTTAAAGAGAAAAAGACACAAACAAGCAGAACGCCATTGCCACTCATGTGGCTCCTTGGTTGTTTGAGGGGTTTCCCCAACCAGTGGCCCCTTCATGTGCAGTGGTGGTAGGAGCCTAGACTTTGATCCCTCCCCTCAGAGCCGTAGTACTGGCTGCATCAGGCCTCGTTGCATCCCTCAGCAGGTATTCCTGCAGCTGGACTGAGCCAGTCCACAGACATCTCACTGTGCTGGAAGACAGACCATAGGGTGTCCTTCACTGAACTGATGACCTTCCGGCACCCTGCAGTTTCACTCTGGAATTTAAATGCAGAATCTAGACCGGGGTTTCTCAACCGGGGTTCCGTGAGAGGACACTAGGGGTTCCGCGAGAGATTGTGATTAAAAAAATAAACATCTTTTTTTGAAATTCACGAAATGCGTGATGCTACTGCGCTGAATGGTGGGCAGTGACTGAGAAACCCCGTTAGCAATCTCATTAGAGGTCTCTCAGCCCAGTATAGAAGTGTACAGTACAACTGTGTTTATTTGAGTCCATTCTCAGTTTTTGACGTGGGATAGGGAAGCCATTGATAAGTAGTGAGCGCTGTATTTCACAGAGGGGTGGACAGTCGGCTGATGAGTGTGAAGTGCCTTCCCTGGGCATTGAATGAACTTGCCCAACTTGAGCTGTGACACCAGCCTCTCCCTCCCGAATTACCTCCCCCAATCCCCTTGTGCGCCATCAACTGACTTATGGGATTGAACAAACTCTACTGGTGTTATAGAAAATTGGAGGGAGATTTTCATTCTAAAGAAGGAACCTTTACGTGCAGTGGCTCAGCTGCTGGCTTGCTGCTTTGCTGTTATTGTAAACGTTCCAAAAGGCGGATTGTGTAGTTTAGAGGTGAATTGTATTGTGAAATTTTCGTATTTTTTGTGATAGAACTTTATTATGTTTGTCTTATGAGTTTTTAGAATATATGAAAAGGAAAGAAAGAGATTAATTTCAAGAAAAGTAAGCTAAGCTTAACTACCTGTTTTTTATCCAAGAAAGGTTGGCTAAAAGTTCATTCTCTACTCAAAAGAGCATTGACAATGATTTTTGGATTAACATATCTACAACTTACTGATCATGCTACCATGAGCTGTAGATATAATAATTTTTATGCTGGGTTTCCCTGAGAGCTAAAAATTATTTCAAGAGTTCCTCCAGGGCAAAAAGATTGAGAAAGGCGAACCTAGACTGATGTTGTTGGTCGTATCATCTTTCAGTTGAGATGCCTTTCTTCAACTAATGTAAACAATACTGTGGTTCTGTGTAATCATTCTGTTCCTGGCATTCATCCTTTCTTAATCAACATGAATGCACACCACCAGCTGTTTAATTCATTTCACCATGTGGTTGGTACTTTGTTTCATGCAAATGAGTAATGCATTTTCAGCTTTACAATGTCACCACACTTTCTTGGTGGAGAAGTATACTGCTGGATCGTGAGAATGGGAATAGTACTCTGTTAAAGTGAGTTGTTTTATTTCATCATTTCTACCCAGCTGTGATCATGATGAAAACTAAAGGAGGTTATAATGGCTTGACTAATGGACACAGCAAAAATTATCTTGCACTTGTTCTTTGAAAACATATTTTCATATGGTCTTGGGAATGGAAGGCATTATCTTAAATTAAGGTAATAATACACTTCCACTTGTGCTAAAGTTAAACATGACCACAGGAAGACAAGAGGTATTGTGCATAAGCTACGGTCAAGAGTCCGAGTGCAGGTAGCTGCGCTTTCCAAGAGTTATCAATAGATGATACAGAGAAAGAAAGGTCAGGTCAAGTTACTTCCCACATCTGTGTGTTCTGGAACAGTGTCAGTCAGAACTTGTGCGAACATGGAATGGGAGCTGACATGCTCAGTGTTCCAGAAATGAATACTTTTGTAAATGCATCCAAAGGCTGCTTTATTCAGTATCTCCTGTACCAAATATAGTGGCTACTGAGTTATGTTTGTACTCTTCTGCCGCTGTAGCCCATCCACTTTCAAGCTTCAATGTGTGGTGCATTCAGCGATGCTCTTTTGCATATGGCTGTCGTAATGTGTGGTTATTTGAGTTACTGATGCTTTCCTGTCAACTTGAGCCTGTCTGGCCATGCTTCTCTGACTTCTCTCATTAGCAAGGCATTTTCGCCCACAGGCTTGTGCCGCTCACTGCATTTCTTTTTTTTACTTTTTATACAAAAAAAACACTCTAGAATTGGCACTCTAGAGACTGTTGTGTGTGAAAATCCCAGGAGATCCACACTTTCTGAGATACTCAAACCACCCCATCTGGCACCAACAATCATTTGATGGTCAAAGCCATTTAGATCACATATCTTCCCCAATTTGATATTTGGTCTGAACCTCTTGACCATGTCTGCCTGCTTTTATGCATTGAGTTGCTGCCACATGGTTGGCTGATTAGATATTTGCATTAATGAGCATGTGCACAGGTGTGCCTAATAAAGTGGTCACTGAGTGTATCTTTGCCGAGAAATTCAAACACAGCCAGTGATCATAAACATGCAATATTTCAGCACCTACATATATTCGACTCTCTGTTATTTTGTTGGTGGTGGAGTAGCTACTACATCAAGTGCTTGACTGCATATACATTACTGATGGTATGTTTCGACTTGTAAAACAATCTGGGTAAACCTTCATGTTGGAAATTATGAGAGAATACATGTAGCAAATGTACAGACACACAAAAAGCAAAGGAGATAACAGACTCTTGGGCCCATTAGCTCACCAGATCCAGTCTACAGGGTGGGTATCTTGGACTCAAGTGATTCATTCTCACAAATGACGAGGAATAGAAAGAATGACTTGAAGATAATTCAAGAAAAAACTGTGAGAAATTTCTCTGCAAATCTCCAAGGCAATCACTCGTACTTGAAGAGATCACAGTTGCCTTAAGTAGAATGAAGAATTACAATGACAGGCCAGTGGATGTTCAGGGTCGCTCTTGTTGACTGAACAAAGGTGTTCTGTAAAGTGATCAAGAAAAGAGAGCACATATCTCAAAATCGGAGCATGTAGCATTTGTTGTTAGCGCTGAAATTATACATAAAATCCATAAAATGCATTTTCCAGTGTGGCTGTGTTCACTTTTGGAGGAAACACCCCCCTCCCCACCACCAATTGCCCTCTTCATTGTAATACTGAATTGGAATAGTTCCAGCTGTGGTTCACCCCAGTGTGGAAGACAGTTTTCCTATGTCACTAGCAGGCTTCATGATGTCATCAATATGTGTGACATTCATCATTGCCCAAATGTCAGAAATTAGGTTCATAATTTGTAACTAACAATACATATTTTTCATGTACAGTAAAACTAAAAGCGTAGCGCAGATGTGATTCAAGTTGATTTGATGGGGCATCAATGTTTTGCTCTCTGCATATGTTGGACGATTGCTTTTCACACTGCAGACATCACAGTGCATAATGGAAAACCATAGCACACTTTCACACTGTGACTTTTGTGGCTTAAAGCAGCATTAAGTGATTTCTATTTGATGGTAGTAGTAGGTGGAGGGTACATGCTATCCTTCCCTTTACTTGCCCTCACTTTCTATAAGGTTACATAGTAGCTGCCACAGAGTACGTGCCTTAAGGCACTGATCTGCCTCCCAGTGATCATCGGAGGAATGATGCAGCAACTGCAAGTACTGCAATCTATTGCAGTTGGGAATCAGGCAGGTCACTGCTGATCATGGTAAACACACATAATTAACAATATTCCTTGTGGGTTTGCTGAGTGTGCATTATGGCTAAAAGCATAACCCATTTGGTGCATCAAAGTGATTGGAATTCAATTTCTACGCAACTGTTTCTTGTTTTTATTAATTTTTCGTCCAGGTTTCCTGGACACAAGACTTAAAATTCATGGCACTGATTTGTGTTTGATATTGAATGCATCCATTATAAAGAAATATTTCCCTAATTGCATCCACATGTAATAGCTGAGGTTCGATTCAGGAGCAGAGAAACCAAATGCTTCAACTTCACATCAGCTTGTTGCATGATTTTCTTGCCTTCAAAAATTAAAACCTTCAAACTCAGAGACTTTGCCCGGAATATCGATTGCATGTAATAGAGTAAATCTCATACGGATAGTCCATAATTTGGCAGCCCATTGTATTGGTAGGTCTCCATATTTTTTTTTATCAACAAAGAGAATCAAGCCAAGCAAGAAAAATGGAGGTGGACAAGGGAGAAGCAGTCTTACCCTAAGGCTACATCACACAGGGGTTTCGTTTCTGTTCACCATATGTTGTTTCCAGAAAAAATGCTTTGTACTAAGGCAAAATAATGATTATCATTATCAACGAAGTGGTGCTTTACAGCATCTCAGAATATTTCTGTTCCTCCACAAATTGTAAAATGCAAATACCATTGCAAAAATCTAGACAGCATAATAATACTGAATTCATCTTAAGAAGTGCTGCTTTTGCAAAAGAAAGCAATCACTGAAACAAATTTTGCTTGGATCTACTGTAAGAATTCTTTTGCATCAGTGTCACCATGTCAAAGCCGGCTGCACTTTGACGGTGTCCTAGTGTTGGTCTCCCCATGGAGTGCAGTGACAAAATGAAAGCTTATAGTAATTCCCCGACACTTGCTTGGGAGATACAACTAAATGTGAAGCAGGTTATACTTGGTGCTGTAGGAGGGAGTCCATTAATTTGAATAGAAAGCAAAATCTGAAAGCAGGATAAATATTGAGCCATTGTAGAAGAGTTATTCAAATCTAACATCATGCTTTTAAATATAGAAATATCTAGACCAATATTTCTACACATATACTGGATACACAGTTCTAGCATTCACACATCAACTAGATGCCAGGTTGCGCATTTTACAGTCTCGTAAATTCATAGTTTGATAATTTATTCCTAAATCTCTAAGCAGCTACTACATGTTGAGCTTTTGCTGGGCAAGAGGAATCATGGCAAGCCCTGTAAGAGGTTCAAAGACTAACAATGCTGGGATTGTACCAAAATAGCTGGAACAGAGTGCTCAAGACCGGAGTGGCTGGCGAGTCTTGGTTAGAACCACTCACAACAATGTGGCGGAGAGATGCTGATCAGTACTAATCACTGCCTGACAAAGAAGGAAAGCAATAGCAGTGGCTGCACTTCCACACATCCAGCACAGTCTTCATGTCCACGTTGCTTGCAATGTGGGCCCAGCAGCCAGCTACGAACATACAACAGAATCGTATAAATCTGGCTGTCGTTGTCGGATACGATGGACAACCAATCGATTTATTTACATAGAGGTTTGTAGCTGAAGGGTGCTGGATAAACCAATAAGGTGGCATAGTCATATGGAGGTTAGCGCAGTGCTTTACAGCACCACCAATCACTGATCGGGATTCAGTTCCCACCGGTGTCTGCCGAGGAGTTTGTACATTCTCCCTATAACAATGTGGGTTTCCTCCCACATTCCAAAGACATATGGATTAGTTAGGGTTAGTAGGTTGTGGGTAGGTTATGTTAGTCAGAAGCATGGCAACAATTGTGAGCTGTCCCCAGAACATCCTCGGACTGTGTTGGTCGTTGACACAGAACCACACATTTCACTGTATGTTTCAATATACGTGCGACAAATAAAGCTAATCTTTAAATCTTTATCTTTGATGAATACTTGATACGTTAACTGTATCTCCTTCTGTCTGACTAGCATGTTTGTCAATTTCAAAACTACCATATCCTCTTTAAGAGGATGACTATCAGTCTGGTCCCTAAGGAAAATAAAGTAATGTGCCTTAATATCTACTGCCCAGTGACCCTGATATCCACCATCAAAGCTGGTCACTGCACACATTAAATCCAGCCTCTCAGACAACCTACTGCAATTTGCCTATGACTGAAACAGCTTTATGGCAGATGCTATCTCCCTGGTTCTACACTCATCTCGGGAGCATCTGGACAGTAAAGGTACCTGCATTGTATATTGACTATAGCTCCACCTTTAATGCTATAATTCAAAATAACTCATTACTGAGCTTCTAGTCCTGGGACTCAACACCTCCTGTGTAACTGGATCCTTGACTTCCTGACCAACAGACTGCAATCAGTCAGGAGAGGCAGAAAAGCTTCTGTCACATTTATCCTCAAACCTGGTGCTCCACTCTGCGGTGTGCTCAGACCCCCTACTGTACTCCCTGTATTCACAACTACGTGGCCAGATCCTGCTCCACCCGCTGTAGTGGGCCGTGTCTCAAATAATGATGGGTCAGTGCAGAGAAAGAAAATAAAGAGCTTCATGGCATGGTGTCATGACAACAGCCTTTCCCTCAATGTCAGCAAAACAAAAGAGCTGCTGATTGACTTCAGGAAGAGAATGGGATGTGCGATGCACATGATCCGGTTTATATCAAAGGCGCTGGGTGTGAGAAGGATGTGAGTTTCAAATTGCTTGGAGTGAACATCACCTGGTCCATCCATGTAGATGTCACAGCCAAGAAAGCGCTCCAGTGCCTCTACTTCATCAAGAGGCTAAAGAAATTTTACATGTCTGTTTTGACAATAGCCAATTTTTATCAATGCAGCATAGAAACCACCCTACATAGAGGCATGGCACTCAGTAGGTCATCTGCTGTGCCCAAGACTACAAGAAACTGCAGAGAGTTCTGGACAACTCAGCACATCATCTTTCTTCCATGGACTCTGTCTGTACTTCTTGCTGCCTTAGTAAAGGAGCCAGCATAATCAAAGGCTCCACCTATCATGGACAATCTAACTTCTTGCCTCTCTCATTGGTCTGAAGATATAAAAGTCTGAAAAGACATAGGACATTGAAGCTCAAAACAGCTTCTATACCACTGTTATAAATCTATTGAATGGTCCCCTAATATGATAAGATTGACTCTTGACCTTGCAAACTATTTTGTTATAACTTTGCACCTTATTGTCTACACTGCACCTTGTCTGTAACTGTAACACTCTATTCTGCATTTTGTTACCGTTTTTCTTTGTACTACCTCAGTGCAATGTTATAATGAAATGATCTGAGTGGATGGCATGCAAACAAAGATTTTCACTGAACCTTAGTACATATGACAATGATAAACCATTCATGGGATGCTCTGTTACAGTATAAGATATTCGTAAAATCCAGGTATTCAAAAATCCACAAATGAAATGTTTGCCAAGAGGAGACCACTTCTAGCAAAACTACACTTAAAATTGAAGTGTAACTCATGCTCAGTTTTTAAAAAATGATGCCCCTTAAAATTAACTATGTTACAAAATTTAAGGCACATATTCTGTTGCCTCATTCATTTCTTACCTGCTTTCTTGCCCCCCCCGCCACACCCCATCCTAAGTTGGTAAACCACATAAATCAGTTACTTTATTAGGACTTGGCCTATTTGGTTTCTCCTGGTAAGTGTGAATTGGCAAAATACAGCAAGTACCAGAAGCTGTAATGATGACTGCAAAAAAAAACCAATGTTGATGCTTATAATTATGGCCCACACTAAGTGGTGTACTATTTGGCAGACATAACAATATTTGCTCCGTGCACTTACAAAGCCTCTACATGCTAAGTATCCTCAGACCATGTAGACAGAACTCAGGAGCCAGAGGGAATCAAGGTGAAATAACGTATTGAACTTTGAAGCTATTTGTGGTTTTCAATGAAGCTAGTTATTGTAGGAGGCTCACACTGGTTTACCAGGATCTTGGGAAATTCCACCTACAGCATGCTTTCTTACATATTAACAGAACACCTGTTTTTTAATTGTCAGCACATTCAATGCAACTATGATCTCTGAGTCAGGAATTGTTATACATGGTAGTGATCTTTTGGAACCAAGAAAACAAAAGAAATTACAGTTAAAAAGTGGTTTCTTGATGCTGCAATGCAACCTAATTTCTCTGAGCTAGCAAGCTTTTCAGAAACATGTGACTTAACCTGCTCAGTAAATGAAATGGCTGATTCTTTGAACAATAACTTGACAATATATTAAACACAGTGGCCCCACTTAGGGTTAAAAAGAAATTACCTACTAAAATGTTACCCTGGTTGAACAATTCTGTCTGCCAGTTCATGAGATCATGTAGAGTAGTTGAGAAAAAATGGAGGAAAACTGGATTAGAAGCCCACAGTAATAGTTTCAAGGAATAATTAGGCTCCTTTAATGAGGCTATATGCTCAGCAAGACGAACCCATTTTCCCAAGGTTATTCCAGAGAATAGTGGAGATTCAAGAACATTGTTCTCAACTATAAACCAACTGCCGAACTCTGCCCCAACCTGTGTTGTCTTCAGTCAAACATCTGCCACAAAATGTGAGAACCTGCAATATTTTTTTATCAGCAAAATTACTTCCACTGGGGAGAGTATAGCTACAGATATAGGTAACCTCTACAGCCCACCTCTTATTAGGACAGCAACTATGTCAAATTTAACAAGTATTTCCGATTCAGAGCTCTACAAGATTGTAATAAAAGAGTAAATCGTACACTTGCTGCCCCAACCCTGTCCCTACTACACTTTTTAAGGACTCCTTTAATAGTATTTTCAATTCTGTTAGGAAAATTATCAACACATACCTTGAAACTGGAGTTTTTCCAGGTGCCTTCAAATGCCTAGTTAAAAAGCCAAACCTTGATAGTGAGGTACTAGCTAACTACAGGCCTATATCAAATCTTCCTTTCCTGGCCAAAATTCTTAAGAAAGTCATTCTCAACCAACTCAACAACTTTCTGAATGAGAACAATATTCTAAAAAAGTTTTAGTCAGGTTTTAGAGCAAACCACAGCAAGCAGACTGGTCATTACCAAAATTGTCAGTGACCTTAGGCCCAGCACTAATGCCAGCAGAGTCTCAGTCCTAATTCTTCTAGACCTAAATGCTGCCTTTGACACAAATGACCATTATATTCACCTAGATTGCCTTGAGAACTGGGTTTACCTCTCTGGTAGTGCCCTTAAATGGTTTCGTTCATGTATCTTAACAGAGAAATTTTATTGTCTGTCTTGGAGACCAATTTTGTAAGAGATATAATGTACCTTTTGGTTTTGCTCAGTAAAGCTGTCTTGGTCCCCTACTCTTCTCCTTATACATGCTCTCCTTAGGAGACATCATTAGAGAGCATAAACTTTATTTCCACAGTTATATAGATGACACATAATTGTATATCTTGGTTGAGCCCAATGATAACACTCTATCTTCTCTGACTTCTGGAATGGCTGCAATAAATAGATGGAAAATAATTTCCTAAAACTAAATGAAGAAAAAAGTCGAAATATCTTTGATTGGTCCCAAAGTCAAAGCCAAAAGATTTAAACTTCTTGATAAACTCGGGAACTTTGCTGCCCTTGTAAAATCAGAAGTAACTAGCCTGGGTGTTATCCTTGATTCAGATTAGCATTTTAATTCCTACATAAAGTAAATGACTAGATCACTCCCACACTAGCTACTCTGCATTGGCTTTCTGTTTCTTTTAGAATTGATTTTAAGGTTTTCTTACTTGTCTTTAAAGCTGTCGGTGATCTGGGGCTGGAGTACATCACAGGATCACTTTCATTCTATAATCGTGCTTGAGCCCTCTGGTCTTCTTCCTATTAAATTTAAACAAATGCCCTCAAAATGGGTGCCATGGTAGTGCTGCGGTTAGCACAACACTATTAAGCCTCGGGGCATCAGAGTTCAGAATTCGATTCCTGCACCATCCGTAAGGAATCTCTGAACATCCCTGTGGAATGTGTGGGTTTCCTCTGGGAGCTCTGGTTTCCTCCCACAGTCCAAAGACTTCCCGTATAGGTTAGCTGGTCATTGTAAATTGTCCCATGATTGGGTTAATGTTAAATAAGGGTTGTTGAGGTGGAGTGGTTCGAGGGGCCAGAGGGGCCTATTCTGCACTGTATCACTAAATAAATGAATAATTGGCACGTCAGCTTTTTTGAACTACACTCTTAACCTATGGAATTCAATACCTAAAATTCTATGGAATGCAGACTCAACTGACACTTTTAAATGCCAGCTCAAAGCTTATTTTTTAACCTTGCTTTTAACTAACACCTTTTTGTCTTTTATTTTCATGTTTGCACTTTATCTCATTGTAAAGCACTTTGAACAACATCATCTGTATGAAAAGTGCTCTATAAATAAAGTTATTATTATTACATTTTTAATTTTTCTCAGCTCAAACTGGTAAAACCTGAGGTATAGGCACAGCCAAACACACTCCTTTCTCAATTGCTAGGAACTTTGGACTATTCTAGCAGCATTTGGTATTGTGACTCTTTCTGGAGATTTACATAAATATTGCTGTGTAGGTCTAATTGTTTATTGCTATTGTGTAATGATTTTGGGATGATACCAGCTGTAGATATTACTGCTGGGACAATGTATACCCTGTTCATGTTCCATAGTCTTTCAATTTCCTTTTAATTCAGCATATTTCTGGTGTTTTTAACTTATTGATTTTTGTATATTATGTGTTTTAGAAAGGTTATATCTATTAGGTAAGTTGTTCTTGTTTGTTTATCCTTTAATATTATATCAGGATGATTATTATGGATTGCTCTATCTGTAATAATGAGTCTGTCATAATATAATCTGTAGGACTCCAACTCTAAAACTGGACATGCTTGCATTTGTAGTAAGATATGTAGTCTTTATGAGTTTGTATTTTAAAGCATAGTTTTGTTGAATTATCCTTGCCACTTGATTATGCCTGTGTAAGTAATCAGATTGAGTTAAACTGCTGCAGGATCCTGTAATGTATTGATTGTTTCTGGTTGCTCTTGGCATTTCTGCACTTATCAACTTGAATTGGTTGGTATTTTATTATGTACTTCTGATAATTTTTTGTGTGTTAATCACCTGGTCCTGTATTGTCACACGGACACCCCTCTGTTTCTGGGAAGAGGTCTCCAACTCTGAGCTAGGCATTCGATGCTTCCTTGTCAACATCTAGTCTGCTCAGATTGTGGGGATGTCTTCCATGGAGTATCATGCTCTTCCATTGGTTAACATTTTCTTCTGTAGTGATAATTTCCTAATTTTTCTGGGTTGTGCTTTCATTTAAGTTTAGTGGTGTATACTTAATATCAGAATTGCATATGCTCAGGTGGAGTGCCGAATCCTATTCTCTTTGATGAAAATATATCCTTAGAAGTTTTATCTAACTGTTGTGTAAATTCTTTATGTCTATTATTCCTCTTTCTCCTTCTTTCCTAGGTAATGTTAATCTAAATGAGTATACATAATGTTTTCTAAAATTTGTCATTTTAGTTCTTATTTTTCTTTGTAAATTTTTCAGATCAGTTTCAGACCAAGATATTATGCCAAAATACATTAATATAGGTACATCAAAAGTGTTTATTGCATTTATTATATTTTTACTATTGAGCTCTATTTGACAGATATTTTTAAACCTTGAAGTAAATTCTGTCAAAAGTTTTCTCTTTATGGCACTATTATCTACTTTCTTTGCTTGTTGATACCCCAGATGATATCCATTAGTGGTATTGTATCCTGCTGCTCTGCTTTATATTTGACTAGCTCTGCTGCACCTTTCTTTATGTTTAATGTTCGGCACTTATCTAGTCCAAAGCTCATATTAGTTCCACTATTTGAAATAATTGCTTTGGCTTTACTGATGAAGGAGCATATAATTTCAAATTGTCCAAGTATAGAAGGTGTGCAAAAGTATAATTCATTTGGTTCTCTTTGATCTGATACCCTAATTTCATACGATGTAGTAAATTCACAAGCGGGTTTAGAGCTAGATAAAACCATAGTGGGTATCATTTTATTTTGATAATTAATGTTGGTTGTTCTTTTTTTGGTTGTTAATAGATGGAGTGATTATAGTATGCCAATGCTAAATCAGATCTTGTAGGAATTTCACAAGTATTAGGAGTAGTTTATATATATTAAGAGCTTCTATTAACCATGAGTATGGGATGGTATCAAATGCCTTTTGGTAGTCAATATAACAACATGAAAGATTTCTGCTTTTCTGCTGGGCTTGATTTAGAATTACAGAATCTATTATCAGTTGCTCTTTACATCCTTTCATACCCTTGCGGCATCTTTTCTGCTCTTCTGTACATATATTGTGCTAATCTAAGTCGGTGGTGATTAGTTGTGAGATGCATGATGTTACAATTTTATATATAAAAACAAGTAATAGAACGATATTTTAATGAGTCATTTGTGATTTCTCCTTTAGGTAAGAGGTATGTTTTACATTCTGTCAAAAATTCAAGCACTTTGTCAGGATTTTTAAGAGGATTGTTGATATGTATCAACAGGTACAGATGAAGGTAAGTACATCAGGTGTTTGCATGTCGTCAATTGTGTGTGTGCGTTCTTTTCCCTCCTTAATCCAACTTCTTGATTGTACGCCACCCTTTTTGACCAGATATTAGACCAAAAGTTTATTATCTCTGTGTTTGTTGGTAATTTTGTTCTAGGATTATTATTATTATTATTATTATTATTATTATTATAACAATTTAAAAACATTTGTTCGCAGCTCAAGCTGGTAAAACCTGAGGTGTGGGCATTGACAAGTATGCTCATTTCTCAATTGCTAGGAACTTTTGGACTATTCTAGTGGTGTTTAGTATTGTGGCTTTTTCTGAAGATTTAGAGATAATGCTTTGTAGGCCTGATTGGTTAATGCTATTGTGAAGTGCCTTTAGGATGATACAAGTTGTCGATATTACTGTTGGGAATGGAAATACCTTGTTCATGTTCCAAATTCTTTCAATTTCCTCTTTTAATTCAGCAGAATTCTGGTGTTTTTCACTTATTTATTTCTGTAAGTTATGTGTGTTTGAAGTAGCTATATCTATTAAGTATGTTATTCTTGCTTGTTTTTCATGTATTATTATATCCGGATAATTATTATGGATTGTTCTATCTGTAATAGTGACTCTAAAATTCTGACTCTAAAACTGGATCAGACTTATACCTACAGTCAGGTATAATTTTTTTAATGAATTTTGTATTTTAAAGCAAGATTTTGGGGAATGATGTTTGCCACTTGATTGTGCCTGTTATTTGCATGGAAATGGAGACCAAACTGACTAATCTAACAATGTGTCTATCTATTCTCAAAGGTTCAGCCTGTTGCTATACTTTTTACCTTTTTATTGGGTCACCCAAAGCAGGGTTTGGACACTTTCCATCAGCTTAATAGCCAAGGAATACACTTGCAACTAGATATTCCTCTGTTGAGTTGTGGGAATTATATTTTTCAGCAGTCCCTCAGTTACATTGGGAAAATACTCATCATGCCTGTTATTTACTTCTGTCTTCAACAGCATTGAGTTTCAGGAATAGTACAAGTGCCACTTTATCCCTCCCTTGTTTCCATGTAGTTAGATTAATCTCCTGATTGAAGCCCTTAGCTATTACTGCTTACCCAGGGCAGTGATTGTAGGTGAGGAATTGGTTCATCATATTCCAGCCAGGCTGGACAATCCTCCTGTTAAAGGACCAGCAACTCACATAGAAAATCGTACTGAGACCTGAAGAACAAATTAGGGTGGACCAGAGGATATCTCATTTCAGGAGTTCACTTTCTCCACAGTGCCAAATTCATACTCTGAAATGGGCAAAAGTGAAATTCAAGTCCTTGTTTTTTTAAATAAATGTTGTAGTTTTATCCAAAAATATTCAAAGTTCAAAGTAAATTTGTTATCAAATACATATATGTCACCATATACAACCCTGAGATTCGTTTTCTTGTAGGCACACTCTGTAAATCCAAGAATCAATGAAAGACCACACCCAACTGGATGGACAAACAACCAATGTGCAAAAGACAACAAGTTGTTTAAATACAAAAGAGAATAATAAATAAATAAGCAATAAACATTGGAGAAGATGAAATGAAGAGGCATTGAAAGTAAATCCTTAGGTTGTGGGAACAGCTCAGTGATGGGGCAAGTGAAGCTGAATGAAGTTATCCCCATCGATTCAAGAGCCTGATGGTTGAGGAGTAATAACTGTTCCTGAACCAGGTAGTGTTAGTCCTGAGGCTCTAGTACGTTCTTCCTGATGGCAGCAGTCAAAGGGGAGCATGACCTGGATGGTAGGGGTCCCTATTGACAGATGCTGCTTTCCTGCCACAGTGCTCTGTGTAGATGTGCTTGATAGAGGAGAGGGCTTTATCTGTGGTGGACTGGCCTGTAACCACTACATTTTGTAAGGTTTTCTGTTCAAGCGATTTGCTGTTTCCATACCAGGTGTCGTGGTCCGGTTCGTTGACTCCTCATTTCCTTTTAATTCCCATTCCCCCATGTTCTACTGGGCTCCTTGATTAAGGCATCAGATTCTCATCCGAACCGGCAGCATAAAAACTCTGGCTTACATCTCCTCAGGGCGGGACCGTCACCTCAGCGAGTGTGGCAATGCATGCTCCGGGCCGCTGAGAACGGTGGATTCTAAGTTGCTTCAGTGCCTGGGGTTGCTTCGGGAATTCTGTCTCTTTGTGTCCAGCTAAGTGATTGCCTGCCATTTGCCGCTTCATATGTTACTCTGTGTCAAGATACAAAGTGTCTGTCGTTGTTTGATTTTGTCATTTTCGTGTCCAGCTGAGTATTGCTGGCCGTTTGCTGCTACTCCAAGTCAAGATACGAATTGTCTGCCGTTGTTTGGTTTTGTCGTTTTGTGTTCAGCTAAGTATTGCCAGCCGTTTGCCTCTTCAGGTGCTACTTCATGTCAAGATACGAATTGCCTGCTGTTTGTCTGCGCTATTCTGTGTTGAGATAAGGATTGCCAGCCATTTACCTTTCCAGTTAATGATCCATGGCAGGAGGAGTGTTGCCTGCCGCCTGTCCCCAGTTAGATGTCCAGCTCCATCAATGCCCAGGGTCAAGAAAAGTTTGGCCTGCCTACTGCTCCTCTGTCCACCCGCACTGTTTGCCTGTGTTTACGCTCTCTCTCGACCGCTGAATGTTCTATACTCTAGGTTCTGTTCCCAGACTGGTTGCCTGTGTTAATTTCCCCCCTGTGTTAATAGGAGTAGGGCAATCTGCCCTCTGTTCTTTCCCGGCCACATTCACCCCCTGGTCCACATCCCTGCTCTGCCTAAGTCCCGCCGCTAAATGCCAGAGTCTTGCTGTAGTGACCTGGCTTCGATCCCCGGTCCAGCTTCGCTCACCCCTTGGCTCCTCTCGGCCTGTTCCTCGCTCCCCGGCCTTCCTTGTAACTATTAATAAACACACTTCTGTTAATGCTGCCTACATGTCGGTGTCCTGCACCTGGGTTCCCTTCCAACACCCTTGTAACACCAGGTTGTGATGCAACCAGTCAATTTACATCTGTAGAAGTTTGTCAAAGTATTAGATGTCATGCCAAACCTTTGCAACTTCTCAGGAAGTGGAGGCGCTGTCATGCTTTCTTTGTAAATACACTTATATGCTGGGCCCAGGACAGGTCCTCTGAAATGATAACACTGAGGAATTTAAAGTTGCTGACCCTCTCCAACTTTCACAAGATCACAAGACAAAGGAGCAGAAGTAGGCCATTTGGCCCATCAAGTCTGTTCCACCATCCCACCATGAGCTAAACTATTCTCCCATCTAGTTCCAATTTCCGGCTTTTTCCCCATATCCCTTGATACCCTGACTAATTAGATACCTGTCAATCTCCTCCTTAAACACCCTCAATGATCAGGCCTCCACAGCTGTATGTGACAATGAATTCCATAAATCCACGACCCTCTGGCTAAAAAATTTCTCCTCACCTCTATTTTATATGGGTACCCTCTAATTCTAAGACTGTGGCCTTTTGTCCTGGACTCACCCACCAAGGGAAACAGCCTTTCCACATCTACTGTGTCCAATCCTTTCAACATTCGAAATGTTTTTATGAGATCCCCTCTCATTCTTCTATACTCTAATGAATATAGTCTAAGAGCCAACAAACGCTCCTCATATGTTAGCCCCTGCGTTCCAGGAATTATCCTCGTAAATCTTCTCTGAACTCTCTCCAAGATCAGTTCATCCCTTCTAAGATAGGGGGCATAAAATTGCATACAGTATTCCAAATGAGGTCTCACCAGTGCCCCATAGTCATAGTCATACTTTATTGATCCTGAGGGAAATTACAGTTGCACCATAAATAATTAAATAGTAATAAAACCATAATAATTAAATAATAATATGTGAATTATGCTAGGAAATAAGTCCAGGACCAGCCTATTGGCTCAGAGTGTCTGACCCTCCAAGGGAGGGGTTGTAACGTTTGATGGCCATAGGCAGGAATGACTTCCTATGATGCTCTGTGTTGCATCTCGGTGGAATGAGTCTCTGGCTGAATGTACTCCTGTGCCCACCCAGTACATTATGTAACTTAGACAGCATCCTCTTTTCAGACACCACCGTGAGAGAGTCCAGTTCCATCCCCACAACATCACTGGCCTTACGAATGAGTTTGTTGATTCTGTTGGTGTCTGCTACCCTCAGCCTGCTGCCCCAGCACACAACAGCAAACATGTTCGCACTGGCCACCTCAGATTCGTAGAACATCCTCAGCATCGTCCGACAGATGTTAAAGGACCTCAGTCTCCTCAGGAAATAGAGACGGCTCTGACCCTTCTTGTAGACGGCCTCAGTGTTCTTTGACCAGTCCAGTTTATTGTGAATTCGTATCCCCAGGTATTTGTAATCCTCCACAATGTCCACACTGACCCCCTGGATGGAAACAGGGGTCACCGGTGCCTTAGCTCTCCTCAGGTCTACTACCAGCTCCTTAGCCTTTTTCACATTAAACTGCAGATAGTTCTGCTCACACCATGTGACAAAGTTTCCTACCGTAGCCCTGTACTCAGCCTCATCTCCCTTGCTGATGCATCCAACTATGGCAGAGTCATCAGAAAACTTCTGAAGATGACAGGACTCTGTGCAGTAGTTGAAGCCCGAGGTGTAAATGGTGAAGAGAAAGGGAGACAAGACAGTCCCCTGTGGAGCCCCAGTGCTGCTGATCACTCTGTCGGACACACAGTGTTGCAAGCACACGTACTGTGGTCTGCCAGTCAGGTAATCAAGAATCCATGACACCAGAAAAGCATCCACCTGCATCGCTGTCAGCTTCTCCCCCAGCAGAGCAGGGCGGATGGTGTTGAACGCACTGGAGAAGTCAAAAAACATGCCCCTCACAGTGCTCGCTGGCTTGTCCAGGTGGACGTAGACACGGTTCAGCAGGTAGACGATGGCATCCTCAACTCCTAGTCGGGGCTGGTAGGCAAACTAGAGGGAATCTAAGTGTGGCCTGACCATAGGCCGGAGCAGCTCCAGAACAAGTCCCTCCAGGGTCTTCATGATGTGGGAGGTCAGTGCCACCAGTCTGTAGTCATCGAGGCCGCTGGGGCGCGGCGTCTTCGGCACAGGGACGAGACAGGACGTCTTCCACAGCACAGGAACCCTCCAGAGCCTCAGGCTCAGGTTGAAGATATGGCAAAGTACTCCATATAGCTGAGGAGCACAGGCTTTGAGCACCCTGGTGCTGACACCATCCGGTCCTGCAGCCTTGCTTGGATTGAGATGTTTCAGCTGTCTTCTCACCTGTCTGTTCAGCCGTGAAGCCCACCGTGGTGGTTTCGTGTGGGGAAGGGATATAGTCATGAGAGCAGGGTGGGGGACTGTGAGGAGGGGTAGGAGGGGAGAATGGAATATGTGTTGGTTGGGGGCCGACAACAGATGGCTCATGTGGGGGATGGGCAGGGGTCACAATGTCAAATCTGTTAAAGAACAGGTTAAGTTCGTTGGCCCTGTCCACACTGCCTTCAGCTCCTCTGTTGCTAGTTTACCGGAACACAGTGATGGTCCTCATCCCACTCCAGACCTCTCTCATGTTGTTCTGCTGGAGTTTCCACTCAAGCTTCCTCCTATACCTGTCTTTAGCCTCCCTGATCCTGACTTTCAGGTCCCTCTGTATTGCCCTCAGCTCCTCCTTATTTCCATCTCTAAACGCCCTCTTTTTAGCCTTCAGGATGTCCTTAATGTCCTTTGTTACCCATGGCTTGTTATTTGAATAACAAAGGACAGTTCTTGTCGGAACATTGCAGTCCACACAGAAGTTGATGTAATCAGTGATGCACTCTGTGAGCCCATCAATATCCTCTCCATGTGGCTCACAGAATACCTGCCAGTCTGTCACCTCAAAACAACCCTGGAGCGCCTCATAAGCCTCCTCCGATCATTTCCTCACTGTCCTCGAGGTTGCAGGTTTACTCTTCACCAGAGGCACGTAGCAGGGTTTTAGATGCACCAGGTTGTGATTTGACCTTCCCAGTGGGGGGAGGGGAGAGGAGCTGTATGCATACATCAAATCCAGAGTCCTCTCCCCTCTGGTTGTACAGCTCACATACTGCGTGAAGTTGGGCAGTGTTCTAGCCATGGTAACCTGATTGAAGTCACCCAAGATGGTGATGAGGGCACTCGGGTGCTGGGTTTGTAATCTGGCTATGACGGTGTAAATGATGTTACATGCCGACGTCAGGTTGGCAGAGGGAGGGATGTACACAACAACCACAATTGAATGTGAGATTTCCCT
Organism: Mobula birostris; assembly: GCF_030028105.1. Taxonomy (NCBI): domain Eukaryota; kingdom Metazoa; phylum Chordata; class Chondrichthyes; order Myliobatiformes; family Myliobatidae; genus Mobula; species Mobula birostris. The sequence goes on from NC_092378.1 coordinate 110,500,829, forward strand.
TGGCAAATAATATGGCCGGAGCCCAACAGCAAAAAGTTCAATATTCGGGCTACAAACACGTTCCTTGATCATAATATGCCCAGGATTGCACCATCTGTTGTTAACCAGAACAGCAAGCCCCCCTCCTTTATGCTTACCACTCTCAGTGAAATGCCGGTCAGCCCAAACGGTCTGGAAGCCCTCTATGGAAACGTTTTGATCGGGTGTGTCCTCGTGCAGTCATGCTTCCGCAAAACACATGACACTGCTCTCCCGAAATGTTCTCTGACTCCTGACAAGCGCTGTCAACTCATCCATTTTATTACCCAGCGATCTCACATTGCCCATAATGAGAGAGGGGAGACACGGCTTATAACTTCTCTTCTCCATAAGCCTCTGTTGTCTCGACCCGGTCCTCTTCCCTCGCCTTTTTGATCCCCCTCTGCATCCTCTGTGTGTTTTCCTCCAGATTTCAGCCGGGGTGTCCGCTGCTCTGTTCGCTAAACTGACCGGCATAAGTGCAATCAGCTACTCCCTGGAATAAACAATGCAACCATACTGCTGCCATGCTAATGAGACGTGTCCGAACGTAACTACTTCCAGCGCTAAAAACCCAAGTAAAACTCTCTCCACCAGCATGTTAGAGAGGGTGCAGCTTCAACGTGTTACTGTGAAAAAAAATACAACGAATAACCTAGAGCCTCATCAACACCTCCTTACTCTTATATACTATTCCTCTTGAAATGAATGCCAACGTAGCATTCGCTTTCCTTACTGCCGATCCAACATGGTGGTTAACCTTTAGGGTATCCTGCACGAGGACCCCCATGTCCCTTTGCACTTGCGATTTTTGAATTTCCTCCCCATCTAAATAAAAATCTGCCTGCTTATTTCTTCTTCCAAAATGTACAACCATACATTTCTCAACATTGTATCTCATCTGCCATTTCTTTGCCCTCTCTCCTAATCTGACCAAGTCTCTCTGCAACCTTTCTATTTCTTCAACACTTCTTGCTCCTCCACCTATCTTGGTGTCATCCGCAAACTTAACCACAAAACCATTTAATCCATAATCTAAATCATCGATATACATTGTAAAAAGAAGCGGCCCCAACACCGATCCCTGCAGAAGACCACTAGTAACCATCAACCAATCAGAATAGGATCCCTTTATTCCCACCCTTTGCTTTCTGCCTATCAGCCAATGATCCACCAATTCCAATATCTTTCCTGTAATTCCATGGGCTGTCATCTTATTAAGCAGCCTCTTATGCGGCACCTTATCAAATGCCTTTTGAAAATCCAAATACACAACATCCACAGCCTCTCCCTTATTAATCTTATTTGAGATTACCTCAAAAAATTCCAATAGGTTAGTGAGACAAGATCTTCCCTTCATGAAACCATGCTGGCTTGGGCCTATCTTGTCATGCACCTCGAGGTATTTCATAACCTCATCCTTGAGGATCGACTCCAATAACTTTTCAGCTACCGATGTCAGACTAATAGGTCTGTAATTTTCTTTTTGCTGCCTCCCTTCTTTCTTAAACAGTGGAACCACATTTGCAACCTTCCAGTCCTCCGGAACCATGCCAGAGACTATTGATTCCTGGAAGATCATTTCCAATGCCTCCACAATCTCCAAAGCCACCTCCTTCAGAACCCGTGGGTGCATCTCATCCAGTCCGGGAGACTTATCTATTCTTACTCCATTTAACTTCCCAAGCACTTTCTCTCTAGTAATCTTGACTGTACCTAATTCTATTCCCTGAGACCTCAGGCTGTCAGGTATGTTGCTAATGGCATCCACTGTGAAGCCTTTGATTCCTCTTGTGGCTCATGACCTCTGGTTTCCCCTCTCTGAAGTCTATAATCAGCACTTGTTGTCATTGAGTGAGAAGGAGGTTGTTGTTGTGACACTATTCAGTCAGATTTTCAATCTCCCTTCTATATGCTGATATGAGGGTTTTTTCACCTTTGTGACTTGGCTGATAGACCACCAGGGCTGATTGCTCTGCTGTTATGGAAATCAACCGATCTTCCACTGAAATGACCATGTCTGTCATATCTGTGCATAAGAGCTGGCTACCTTTCTTCAAATCAGTCAAGGCATTTTTGTGCTGGTTTGGAGTTGAGGCAAGTTTTACTCCTTGGAAACATTCAATTCCATGAACTTGGGTCTGACAGCTAGTCTCACAGAAGGAACTTGCTCAAAATGCATTGAACTGGAAGCAAACTAACCTGTTACCAAACTGGTCCACCATTTCATAAAAGCTTCATATTGACAGAAAGCTAGCATTCAGTCACCTGCTTCTGACTAGGTTTGGCTAGTGTGTATCATCATGTTAGATTTATTTCTGCAATTTTGCCCCTTTGTCCTTATGGATCAAGGAGAACTTCTTAGTTTGTTCCACTTAGAAATTCTACCTGGTTATTCCCCTTTCTCTGTAGATTACTTTAGGGTAATTGGTGGTGGTGGAAATTGTACATGATTGGGAAAAATATGTCAGGTTTGTTAAATTAATTTTTCTCATTCAGTATTTTGCTGTTTGCATGAATCTTTGAAGACCAGGGATCAGAAATGAACAGTAGGGTAGGAATGTGTCCCTGTAGCATGTGTTATATGTTTGATATGGTAATATATGTACATTATACTGCCCATTCTGAATTCATTTCCATTGACTTCAATGAAATCGAAGTTTACAAGTGGAGTGCAAACTGTATGTGCTCATAGTGGATATAATTAGTACATCTACTGAAGACTAATTTCTAACCTTGTGTATTTTAATAATACACATATCTAGGACTAGGAGGAACAGGACGTGAAATTCTGCTCTCCATCTTTCTCCACCAAACCCACTGCCTCCAAATACCTGTTCTTCTTGCAAGCAATTTCCATTAAGTTCCTGATCTCCTGACGTTTCTTCCTGGCAGCAACACAGAGAACATTAGCATTTTAAATGGTTTTGTACCTCAGGCACAGTCCCTCTTTTCAGATCTTCTGTCAACATTCCTTTTCTTGAAAGACTACCTGCCGTCCTGGTCTCCTCACTAATTACTATTCCATTCAAACTGATTTTCTTCTTCAAGATCTTTAAATGAAATTGTTATTTTAATGGTCTGCTCTCTCATAGACCCCTGCTTACTCTAAAATGGCTTCTATCCTTTGTATCACTGAAATAGATCTAAAACAATGAGAAACATTCTCAGTGGTGGTAATTGTGGCCCGGGGCTTAATTTTCCCCATTGTCCTTAAACTTTCCCTGCCTCAATGTAGTCAACCATTCTAATCCTTTCATCTGGTTTTCAACTCTGAGGAACCTTTCTTGATCTTATTCAGAGGATCTCCAGTAATAACTTCTTTTCCTACTCTCCATCGTCAATTCCAGAGTTCCTCAAATTTTGGCCACTTCTTTTTCCTTCTTGAGATTATGCCCTATAGCAACGTTGTCCTCAGGGATGAGATCACACCCGTAAGAAAGCAAATAAAACCAGTTCCATCTCTCCGATACCCGTTTCAGCCATGTTTGAGCTCCGCCCAAATAGGCTGCTTGTCTGGGTCTTTAATCTTGGAGCAATACTAATCTAGCTGCCTCAGTGTCTGATTTGATTCTGTCATGATGCATCACCTTGAGACGTCTCTTGGCTGCATTAAAGACATGATGTAAATTCTGAAATTGAGAATTTCTCACCCTGACATATGAGTATATGAGGAAAGAGTTAATAAATTTCATTCATCTTCCATCTGAATAAAGTCAGTGTTGTGTCAAGCAGGTTACCAACTCTGTTAATCACATTTGTGTGGTATTTACTTATTAAATTATTGAGATACAGTGTGGTATAGACCCTTCTGGTTCTTTGAGCCACACCGCCTAGCGATCCTCCAATTTAATCCTAGACTGATCATGGGACAATTTACAATGGCCAATTAACCTACCAACAGGTCCGTCTTTGGACTGTGGGAGGAAAGCAGAGCACCTGGAGGAAATACACGCGGTCACAGGGAGAGTGTACTCTTTACAGGCCGTGGTGGGAAATGAACCCGGGTCGTTTGTACTGTAAAGTGTTGTGCTAACCACAATGCTACTGTGCTGCATCCTAATTCTTGGCTGTAATTAGATCCTGCATTTTCCACAACTTGGAGAACACATCCAAATTTTCTCCATCTAATTAAAGAATAACATGGCTCAGAGATTAAAATAACTGAAATATGATGCAAGGGCAAAACAAAAGTAATATGCAAAAGAGTATCTTTCATCTTTGTAAAATATTGTAGAGAAGTGTAGAGCCAACCAGACAATTTGTGAAGTGTAGGCACTATAGAAAGGAATGAGGGAGACTATTTCTTTGCCTGTGGCAATAACTAGTAATTGGAATTGGATTAGTTTATGAGAATTGGTGTATTATTGTCGCATGTACTGGGAAACAGTGAAAAGATTGTCTTGCATACTGTTCATGCAGATCAACTCCTTACACAGTGCATCGAGCAGTACAACATAAAGCTGTCCTGATTCCTTCAAATCTAGGAGATTCCTACTTGTACATATTTCCTCAAATTGGGCTCAGTTCCTGCTGCCCCGATGAATCTTTTTCACCCATGGCCAACTCGAAGTGCTTCAAGGTCACTGACGTGTAGTTGCTGTTGTGATGTAGAAAACAGATGCCGATATAATACCCAAATATCCAAAACCAGCAATACGTCAATGACCAGGTAATCTGTTTTGATATTACCAAATGGGGAATAAACATTGGTCAGAATATTAGAGGCAACTGCCTATTTTCCTCCAAACAAAAGTGCAATAAGTTCCTGAGTGGGTGCAGCAACAGGAGAACATCCTTACCCAGTTGCCATTCAGCATGGTACCCCAAAGTCCATGCCATCAGCAATTACTTGATGTGCAAACCCATTTTCATCACGATTGCAACAAGTGTTTACAACATCTACAAAATTACCAAACATTTAATTTCTGCCATCTAATGTTATAGTTGCTAATATCAGAACAAAATCTTTAGAGTCACACCTGGTTCTAGTTCTCTGTTTGTGACTGTGATTTCCTCTGTCTGTGTCTCTCTTTGCTTGCTCTTGACGATTAATAAGACTAAAGGACATGTGAATATCATCTGAATCAGTGGAAGGCACAGGGCTGTGGGAATAGAAAAGGGCAATTGTTTTGGACTGCTCTATAGAATACTTACTTACATTATCTCTGGTTTCTATAAGTGATTTACTGCCTAGTGGAGTAAACGTCACATATATTTAGTTGTTGAAGGGAGTGTGGTCTGCTAAATAGCCATTCCCTGACTTCTAGCACATCAACAACAGCATAGCTGTGTGGGATTGCTCACATACTTGCAATCATCACACTGAAAAGTTGGAAGGCTGTGGATGCATCCAGAAACATGGCATCATTGGCCAAGCCGCACTTGAAATTGGTTTTCTGTGACTTGTGCACAAACCTGTCTGGGTCCCAATCTCCCACCATTTAACAAATACTCTGTTTTTCGTGTTCCGGTCATCAAAGTAGATGACTTCACATCTTTCCACATTACACCTCACCTATCATGTTTTTACCCACTCACTCAGCTTACCTATATCCCTTTGAAGCCTCTGCAGCCACAATCCTACCTTGCTTAGTCTTGTCAGCAAACATGGAAATATGATATCTTGATCCTATCCATCAAATCATTGATAGGAATTATGAAAAGCTGTGGCTCAAGTCTGATCCCTGTAGCACCCCACTAGTTGTAGCTTGCTGAAGTGAAAATGATCTGTTTCATCCCACTCTTTCTGTCTGATAACCAACTCTCGATCCATGTCAGTATAGATACTTCAGACTATGTAAACAAATTGAAATGAAGATAAATTATGATTTAATTTCATGCAGGCAGAGGAATAGAGATTGATGTTCCAGAAACATGTTACTCACCAGTCAGCTATACAGGTTTCCCCTGCCATCCGAAGGTAGAGCGTTCCTATGAAACGGTTCGTAAGCCGAAATGTCATAAAGCGAGAAGCAATTACCATTTATTTATATGGGAAAATTTTGTGAGCGTTCTCAGACCCAATAATAATCTACCAAATCATGCCAAATAACACATAAAACCTAAAATAACAGTAACATATAGTAAAAGCAGGAATGATATGATAAATACACAGCCTATACAAAGTAGAAATACTTTTCCACAATCACTACTGCACTGTTCTCCGTAGCAAAAATCTCACGCAAGCGCCGTTGGCAGAAAATCTCACGCAAGCGCTGTTGGCCAAAACACAGCACAAGCGCTCTCCAGTAACCTTTGAGCTATGAAGCTGCCAAATCATACCAAATAACACGTAAAAATACACAGCCGATATAAAGTAGAAATAATGTATGTAAAGTGTAGTATCACTTACTGGAATTGGTTCAGCGCCGAGCACACTGATGATGGTGTGTAAGGCTGAATTTCCGATTGTGTCATCTCTGATCTGGGCCGACAATTACGTGTCGGGCGGCACCTAATTAATTAGCTTGTTTATTTCGGCTTTTCTCTTAAAGATGTGCTGGGTGCCTCCCGGCTACCACTGCATTCTCCATGAATCGGTGTCTGTCCGTGACCCGGAAGTTGGGGTCGTGGGACACTGGGTGTCATCTCGTCGTCTGTCTCCATTAGAGCAAGCAGCTCATCTTCTCCTATGACTGCCTGCCTCAATGTCGAAGGTCGAGGTTCGTCATCTGCTGTGGCTGATGTGGAAGGCTTGCTTGACTGCTGAGCCTCGCGCATTTTTCTATCATACAGTTCTTTGTAAGCACTCAAACCATCCTGCAAATATTCCCTAAACCTATGTACCCTTTCAAAATTAAAGTCGTACTTTATCATTGCTGTGAAAATCTCACGCAGTTGCTTCACATTCATTTCGCTAATGAATTTGGTTTCGATTGTTATCCTTTCTTCTTCCAATTGCATCAGCTCTTCATCTATCAGTTCTTGGTCATGGGATGCCAAGATCTCTTCAACATCATCTTTGTCAGCTTCCACAAGCCAAACTCATTTTGTCCTTACTTCGTTCACCACAATCAAAACGCTTAATTATGTCTAGTTTTACGCTAAGTGTAACACACTTACGAGCTCTTTCAGGCTTTTCCGATACCTTAGAACTCATCTTGCAAATGGCTGCTCACAGGCACGTGTTTAAGCAATGTCTGCGAAAATGCAGTTCCGAATCCGGGGGAGAGAGGCTGCTTGGGGCGCACGCTGCCTTTTATCACGTGCTGCTTTTTATCGCGCGCTGATTTTTTTGCGCACTGAATTTTTTTTGTAATAGTGAAAACACCTTCTGAAAGTGAAAACAGGGTACTAATGTAGGTCTTTTGTAACAGTGAGGTTTCGTAAAGCGAACGTTCGTAAAGCGGGGGACACCTGTACAAACTGCTGCCTGTCACCAATGGGAATCACAAGCAGACAGGGTAAGTACTAGTACAAGCATTTACGTCTGACTACCTTTGCAGGAGGTTGTATGGTGAGAATAGAAGGATATCGATATATTCAATATGCTTTGAGCTTCATGACATGGCTAGCACTTGTATTTCTTGCCATCCTTGGTAAATGCACTGTTACTCAGGGAGTGTGACTCAATTTTCCCCAGACTGGTCCTTTGCCTCGCAGTACACACTCATGCAATCATCTGTTTGAACTTCTTCCAGACGTTATAAGATTTTCTATGCCCGCACTTCCAGACTGAAAAATAGCTTTTTCCCCAGAGCTATATTTGCTCTGAACCAATCGATCAAGCATCATCCGTAAATTTGTTATACTGCTACTTTAATACTGGTTTTATGGCTGTCATGTATCTGAGTTGTGCTTTGTACGGCTGGACATTGCTTGTACTGGCTGGTTACTTGATTTTATTTATTATTTATTTATTTTATTTGTTGTTTTATAGCATTGAGTACGAGAGTTGCAAACTCATTTTCGCTGTATTGGTGCATGACAAATTGTACTATGCAATGACAATAAAGATATTTCAATTTCAGTACTTCACAAACAGTAACACCTCATCTTCACCAATGCTGTGCTTATTGTTTTCTCTGGTGTTTCAGCAGATACTACTACTCTGGATAGGCAGAGCAAAGATCAAAAACATCCTGCAACAGTCTCGAACTGAATCATCAACAATTCCTCTCCCTCCACAGATATTTCGAGGCTTGCTGATTCCCTCCAGCAGATTGCTTTTGCTCCAGATTCCAGCATCTGCAGTCTCTTGTGTCAGCTAAGCATCTTTTGTGGAAGACAATCATTCTTTAACCAAACTGCAGTGTTTGGTGGAACAATGCATCAAAGCATATTCAATTCTTGAAGATAGACACTTATATGTGCTCCAACAAACAAACCACAGATTTGTCTTTCTGACTCCTGTAACCGTCAGTATGGTAAGGGCTTATGCTTTCCATTTATTTATTATTGACATACAGCGTGGAATAGCCCATTCTGGCCTTTCGAGTCATGCTGCCCAGCAATCCCCCAATTCAATCTTAGCTTGATCAGGGCACAATTCACAATGATGAATTAACCTACCAACCAGTACGTCTTTGGACTGTGGGAGGAAACCAGAGCACCCAGAGGAAACCCAAGCAGTCACAGGGAGAATGTACAAACTCCTTACATGCAGTGGTGGGAATTGAACATGGTTCACTGCTACTGTAGAGCATTGAGCCAACCACTACGCTATCATGCTGCAACATATTGTAACGACAAATAAAAGTTTTGCAATTAATGTGGGTAAAATGATGAAATGCAGCCAGTCGTGAGGAAATCTGCGGATGCTGGAAATTCAAGCAACACACACAAAAAATGCTGGTGAACGCAGCAGGCCAGGCAGCATCTATAGGAAGAGGTACAGTCGGCATTTCTGGCTGAGACCCTTCGTCAGGACTAACTGAAAGAAGAGATAGTAAGAGATTTGAAAGTGGGAGGGGGAGAGGGAGATCCGAAATGATAGGAGAAGACAGGAGGGGGAGGGATGGAGCCAAGAGCTGGAAAGTTGATTGGCAGAAGGGATAAAAGGCTGGAGAAGGGAGAGGATCATGGGACGGGAGGCCTTAGGGAGAAATAAAGGGGGAGGGGGGGAAGCCCAGAGGATGGGCGAGGAGTTATAGTGAGAGGAACAGAGGGAGAAAAAAGAGAGGGAAAAAAGGGAAAAGGAAAAATAAATAAACAAACAAACAAACAAATAAATAAGGGATGGGGTATGAAGGGGATGTGGGGCATTAATGGAAGTTAGAGAAGTCAATGTCCATGCCATCAGGTTGGAGGCTACCCAGACGGAATATAAGGTGTTTTGAACTAGAGGTTTTAAATGGAACTGTTTGTATTTTCTGAATTTTAATGAAACTTCCAATAAATGTAATCTCAGGCAAGGAATGAACAGGATCAATCTAAGCCCTCGACAACACTCTTCTGCTTAGACAACATAATCGTTTTCATTTTGACACTCATTCAAGTGGAACATTGGTATTGATTTTGTACCTGGAGTTTGATTCATAACCTCAGTGCTTATTCTGACAATGCAAACAGTGGAACACTGTTCATTGTAGCCAAGTAAATCTCTCACTTTCAACTCTAACATTTATACAGTACACTCAAACAGCAATTTATTCTCAGCTACTGACCTAATTTTAGCATTCATTCTGACAGTCCACAGCAAATTACTTATTTTAGATGTAAACATAGCCGTATTCCAGGGCAAAGATAAATCAAGAGATCAACTAAAAAAGCAGATGACATTACATTTCATTTTGATCTGTTATTAATTAGATATGCTATTTTTAAATGCAGAAATGTTGATATTGTTAGGAAATAAAAATATGGAGACACTAGTACTCTTTGGATGGGACCAGTAATATTTCATAAGAACCAAATATTGATGTTAAATTAGTTTGGGAAAAAAGTCATCTTAAAGTACGGTGATGTCATATGCATCCATATCCAATTAATCACTCATGCACTGAGCTCAAGTGGATTGTGAAATTAAAAACTGGAAAGCATGATATTTCTGTGGCTTGCTTGTTTAACACCATGTTTTGGAAATATAGGAGTGTCTCAGGGTAGCACTCACACCCTTAAAGGTAGACAGAATTTTGTGAGTAGCATTAGTTAACAATAATCAGAGTGGGGGAAGTGAATGACAGGATTACTCATTTCATTTAGTTAGCATTCAGTTTCAGGTTGTGTTGATGGCTTTCAGTGTTTCTCTTTGGCTAGATTTGTGGATGAGGTGGACAAAGAAGGATGCCTAATATGACTATAAAGAACTCCCATTGATTTGTTACAACTTGCTATTGAATGGTTACCTTAAAATCACTATTACTCTGACAGAAGGGGCTGAAACGAGACACCCATTCATGCTGTGATGCTTTTTGCAATCCAGTTCTCAAATTTCAGATTTCAGGTTAATTTATTTACCACATGTACATTGGAACCTACGGTGAAATGTGTCGTATGCTTTACATTCATCACATTCTAAGGACGTGCTGCGGGCACCCCACAAGTGTCACGACACCTTCTGGCGCCAATATAACGTGCAGAACAACACTGGCAACAACAACCCAACAACAGCAGCAATTCAAAACAATGACAGCAAACACTAGCCCCTTTCTCCCTCCCACCCGCTCTCTCACACACACACACAAACAAACAGGTCTTCAACCCCCACGATAGACCACCAGTCCAATCTCCAGTCCCTGGCCCGGACTTGCAGATATTGGGCCTCCAATGTTCAGTCCTGAAATCTATATGAAGAGCAGACGTCGGGACTTTGTGCACAGTTCTGGTCACTCACCTTCACTGCAGGCAGCTGAGATCATCTATCTGCAGGAAAGGTATCAATAAGGTTGAAAAAATGCAGAGATAAAATGACAAAGATGTTGTCAGGACTTGAGGACATGAGTTATAGGGAAAGGTTGATTAAGTTAGGACTTTATTCCTTAGACTGCCAAAGAATGAAGGGAGATAGGATAGAGGTATACAAAATTATGAGGGGTATCGATAGGGTAAATGCAAAAGAGACTTTTTCCTCTGAGGTTAGGTGAGACTAACACTAGAGGTTATGGGTTAAGAGTAAAAGGGGAAATGTTTAAGAGGAACATGAGTAGGGACTTCTGGCTGAAAGGGAAGATGGATCATCCATGATGAAATTGCAGAGCAGATCCAATGGGCCAAATGGTCTAATTTTGCTCCTATGTCTTATGGTCTTATGGTCCAACTTCTTCATTCGAAGGCTGGAGAGAGTGTGGAATGAGCTGCCAGTGGAAGGAGTGCATGCAGGTTTGATTTCAACATTTAAGAGAAATTTGGATAAATATGTGTAAGGGAGGGTTCTGGAGGGATATGGTCTGGGTGCAGGTGATGGAACTAAGTAAAATAATAGTTCAGCACAGAATAATTGTGCCAAAGGGCCTGTTTCTGTACTGTAGTGTTTCATGGTGCCATGTCTCTAATATTATCTGATGCACAGGAAACAAAAGTATGTGAAGGGTCAAAGCTGAAATGTGCACTCATTATATTTTTAAGGATATAGAAGTATGTGATGTTAATTGCAGCAAATATTATCCATTTTGCATTCATGAAAATGTAAAGTTAAAGATTTTGGCAGGCATGGCAACTATGTCAGTGCTAATAGTTCTCTATTGCTATAGATGTCTATTGAACTGTCTGTGAAAATCTCACGGAATTGTGGAGATTGTGGAATATTAATACTTAATACACCACAATCCCCAGGATCAATCTTAACTCTGTGTTGGTGATGGCTTTAATTATTTACTGGTTCTAGGCCATTGGAATCAATCTTAAAACCAAAGTATAATATTCCTTCTGGAAAGAATGCATTCCCTTTGTGTCACTTTCACTCTGCAGTCATCAAGCTTCTGAGTATTTCCACCAAAATCTGAACATTTTGTTTCGCTTCAACAGACAGCCCAGGTTACACATACAATAATCCATTCCTTGCAAGATTTTATCTATCATGATATGGAAAACTTTGGTGAAGCATTGATTCCATGGAGTATCTGAGTATAATGAATAACACCTTTTGTACTGCTGGCTATCCTTGTTGTCATTCACTTGTGCACAGATGTGATTTTGCTTCAAATTTGATGAATACCTCTGAGTTTGCCAACTTTGTATGAACAGCATGCAAGACAAGCTTTTCACTGTCTCTTGGTACATGTGACAAGAATAAGCCAATTCCAATTCCATGGACCATTCATTATGGTCAGCATCTGGCACTCCTGAATGTCATTTCCTGTGGTACAACTATTTTATCTGCTGAATGTAAATGTCAGGCTCAGCAACTTTGACTGATTTTGTCTGTCTACAAATGATGTGCAAGGCATAATCAGAAAAGAAGTGAAATTTTTTTCACCCTACTTCTGGCTTCTTGTACCAAACTTGTAGAGCATTTTGCTAACACAGCCAACCTCTGCTTTCTTGCACTATTATATTACATTGGTTTGGGTTCTCATGATATCACCTTCTTTATACTCCACATTTTTTGCTTTAAAGCCTGTACCCATACATAGTTCTTATGCTCAGTCATGCTGAGGCTGTTATAGTCATCTGGGGACAGCTAACCTGAATCCTATTCAACAGTGACATGGCTTGATTTGGTGCCTATGATGCTCCATTCAAAAGTTAATATTGGTGCAAATAGCCATTGCAGTTTTCCGTAAAATACACATAGAAATGTAACCCTCAGGCTCGGGCAGCATATGTTCATCTAGGGAAAGCAACTTCTGTCCCCACCAAACTGAGAAATCTCGTTTGTGTGGAAGCTGCGTGATGTGTTGCCCGGTTACAAATCCAAACCACAAAATATCAAACAGTACACAATATGCAATTAAATGATTGAACTTGATAAATCTTAATCTCAGTAAAGGGTTAGTAGAGAAAATAAAAAAGGAAAAGGGCCCATTTTAAGGAAAAAAGTCTATCACGCATCGTTGGAGCTCACAGGTACGGCTATTCATCAACCGTCGACCTCCTCCGAGCGTTGCCGACTTTTGGATCCTCGCTCTTCAGTCCACTCCGTCCGGTGGGCTTCCGACTCTCTCCATTCTTGTCCTCTCTCTCCATCTCCGACGAAAGACCGTGAAAAACCTGGCTTTCAGACACACAAGAAAGAACAACATTTCCTCATTGGCTGACCCCTGCATTCCAAAGCCCTGTTACCTCTAGCCATAACCCAAACATTGCTGCTACTGAGAAACCATTACCTTAACAGCGGAACTTAGAAGCCATTACAATAACCTTAACAGTGAAACCTTACAGCATGTTACACAAACGACATAGATTATTACAATTCTACACAGGTGGTTGTAGGAAAACAATGCAAAAAATCAGTTTTGATGCTGCGAACTCACGTCTTACTTGCCAAGCAAGTGCCGCTGATGTCCTTCAGTTTCAGAAAAAGTTACCCAAGATCTCATCCTTGTTACCAAATATTACCTTACATACATTCAAGGCACAGTACAAAGATGTCAAAATTCATAGTGACTAGTTTGCAAGGCAAACTCCTTAAAGTTTACATGCCATGAATTGAAGTTAGTATCATTGTTATAAGCTAGGCACATCATGATGCACTTTAGGATCACAGCATCTCTATGCATATAAATATACAGAGTACAATATGTCCATACATACAAATACATTGCAGCCAACAACTTTGTACAAAATTCCTGCAATGGTTTCAGAAATTTCATTCTGGTATCAATTAAAGGCTGTCCCTGAGTGAAATAGCTCTGAGAAGATAAAATGTGAAGCTAGTTCCTTGAAACAAGTGTCCAGTGTATAGGTATATGAGTTTCTGAAAAACAGACACTAAACTTGCAGGACACAACAGAAAGAACTTCATAATATAGGATCTATCAAGACCAAGTCTGGAAAGACGTAACCTATTTTTGTGGGAGATTTATTTTCCTCTGTTAATATTTAATGCCTGAAGTTCACTAAAGAGGAGGAATTTGCCATTAGTACGTATACCTGCAGGTTGAGCCACAGGCAGTAGCTTCTGGACATGTGTTGAGAATTTAATAGTTTCTGTAGTTCCCAGCAAATGCAAAGAGTGGGAGCTATGTACAGTTTTCATATGTCAGTGTTTTTACATATTTTGGGTGAAGTAGTGGGCCAGTATATATTCCAAACTCCATAGATTTTGTTCCTCTAGGCCAGCCTAAGCTATAGCTCACAATCATACAACTGAAGAAATGTGTAGCAGATGAGCCTGTTCAGTTCATTAAGACTGTTTGTTCATTATGTGCCATGTTGTAAGACGTGGGTGATCGTGGTCTTTCCATGACCATGATTGTTCGTCAAGACCATGCTGGCTAAAACAGTACTGTTCAAGCTATTTCTTTTCCCCTAACTCTTGTTCTGTACCTTGTAGCTTTGGGGATAAAAAATGTTCTGAGAATTGTTTTTAAATGTGCTTTACCTCCCTGTGAGAAAAGGGTATGTGTAAGACATTATACTTGCTAGTTTTCTGAGAGCTACACTCATAGTCCCTTAATACTGGAGGGCTAACACATACATGAGTGCTAATTATACCATGTATTTTTTTTCCATGATGATGGTTAATTTCTAAGGCAAATAATATGCTTAGAATTGTCCATTCTCTTTGCCTTCATTCAGTTGGTTCCTATTCCTCATATCAAGCACCAAGTTCCAGAATGGCATCATTATCTGTGTGAAAACAGTTTCCTCTAATAATTCTACCATTACCTTAAATACCAAGTAAGCTACTTCCCCTGGCTCAATTTCTCCTTTTCCATGCTGTTTAAGTCCCTGTCATTTTATACAGATTAATCTGGCCATTCCTCAGTTTCAGTTTTTTCAAGGCCAGGCATCCTGATCATTAAAAATTTCCAGCCCTGGCAACATGCTCATAAGTTCAGGTGAATTGCTCTCCAACCTTGGCAATTTACTTGTAAGCATTTTGTCTCCATGCAAGGAGACACTGTCAGTCGCTGTTGATTGTGGTGTGTCTTCCGAATGCTTGGCCTTTATATACTTTACAGTCAGCTGATTGGACATCATTTTGGAAACTCATTTGTGATATGGGGAGGAAATCCCATTGGTGATTGGCTGTGTGGCAAACTTCGTAGTTCTGGTCTGGAATTTTGCCCACATCAGCTCATAAGTAGGATCGAGGTCAATGTGTATGTTTACAGAATTGTTCGCGGAAAACCACACCTCTAGGAATTCTTGTGCTCGCTTACGCCACGGCTTTCACTGTTGCCCTGCTGACTCTATGCCCTTCTGCCCCTCTCAATCTTCATGGGCAGAGGCTGGAGAGAGTTGCTCATGCTGTTTTACAGCCAGTTGATGTTCACGGATCCTTGTGGCTAGATATTCCCCCATTTTGGCCGACATAGTATTTGCTGCAGTCCACGCACTGGATTTCCAACATCCTCATAAGTCTCTCTCTCTCTATCACTGTCACAGACTTCTTATACTATAATTGGTACTATATGCAGTACAGTAGCTGTGATCAAATCAATGTATAAAATCCTGGCATGACCTTCATATTTTTACATTGGGTGCTTCAGCATATAGGGAAGTATCTTATATACCTCCTTAATTAGCTTATTTTCAGGGATCTGCAGTATAGGCATGCACACCAAGTTTCTTTGTTTATGTTTTCATTTTTTTGTTTATTCTTCTGCTTTTGTCCTTTTCTCAAATGCATCACCTCACAGTTCTTTCAAATTAAATTCATTTTCAATTAAAAACAATATTGCAGTCATCCTAAGATGTCCATCGTAAAAACACAAAATACTCTGCAGATGCTGGGGCAAAGCAACACTCACAACACACTGGAGGAACTCAGCAGGTCAGGCAGCATCCGTGCAAACGATCAGTCGACGTTTCGGGCTGGAACCCTTTGTCAGGACTGTAGAGGGAAGGGGCAGAGGCCCTATAAAGAAGGTTGGGGGAGGGTGGGAAGGAGAAGGCTGGTAGGTTCCAGGTGAAAAACCAATAAGGAGAAAGATAAAGGGGTGGGGAAGGTGATAGGCAGGAAAGGTGAAGAAGGAATGGGGGAAAACACAACGGGTGGTAGAAGGAGACGGAACCATGAGGGAGGTGATAGGCAGCTGGGGGAGGGCGCAGAGTGAAATAGGGATAGGGGAAGGGAGGGGGAGGGAATTACCGGAAGTTGGAGAATTCTATGTTCATACCAAGGGGCTGGAGAATACCTAGACAGTATATGAGGTGTTGCTGCTCCCACCTGAGTTTAGCCTCACCATGGCAGTAGAGGAGGCCATGTATGGACATATCCCAATGGGAATGTGAAGCAGAGTTGAAGTGGGTGGCAATCGGGAGATCCTGTCTGTTGTGGCGGACGGAGTGGAGGTGCTCGACGAAGCGGTCCCCCAATCTGCGTCGGGTTTCCCTGATGTAGAGGAGGCTGCACGGGGAGCACCGAATGCAATAGATGACCCCAACAGACTCACAAGTGAAGTGTTGCCTCACCTGGAAGGACTGTTTGGGGCCCTGAATGATGGCAAGAGAGGAGGAGTAGGGACAGGTGTAGCACTTATGCTTACAGGGATAAGTGCCAGGTGGGAGATCCGTGGTGGGGGGACGTGTGGATCAGGGAGTCGCGGAGGGACCGATTCCTGCGGAAAGCAGAGGGGGGTGGAGAGGGAAAGATGTGCTTAGTGGTGGGGTCCTGTTGAAGGTGGTGGAAGTTGCGGAGGATAATGTGCTGGATCCGGAGGCTGGTGGGGTGGTAGGAGAGGACAAGGGGAACTCTGTCCCTGTTGTGTTGGTGGGAGGATGGGGTGAGGGCCGAAGTGCAGGAAATGGAGGAGATGCGGGTGAGAGCATCATTGATGACAGCAGAAGGGAAACCACTATCAAGTAAAGAGGAACCTTTGAACCTTTATTTGAATTTGAAAAAAGATGGGCTTATTTGCTCGTTATTATCATTTGAGCTAATTGATATAATTTTTCCACGATCTAATTGTAAATGTCTTAGAATATTTTCTTTTCTTGCTGGCGGGTTGATGTTTATTTTTAGAAGCTTTTTGTACGACGCATGACTCCGGGGTTGTACACCTAATGGGTTCTTTTTTTTTCTCACTTTTCTGCTTTGTAGGTTTTTTTCGTCATCACAAAAATGTTTTTTCAATCTTTAAGATAATGTCTTTTTTGAGACATTGTACGTGTTGTTACTTCACGGTACTCGTGTTATTTTTTCTGTATAATATAACAATAAAAAGATTTGAAAAGAAAGAAAGAGGACATTTGAGATGTCCTGGAATGGAAAGCCTCATCCTGGGAGCAGATGCAGCAGAGACGGAGGAACTGGGATTAAGGAATGGCATTTTTGCATGTGGCAGGGTGGGAAGAGGTATAGTCGAGGTAGTTATGAGAGTCAGTGGGCTTGTAGAAGATGTCAGTGGGCAGTCTGTCTCCAGAGATGGAGACCGAGAGATCGAGAAAGAGGAAAGAAGTGTCCGAGATAGACCAAGTGAATTTGAGGGCTGGGTGGAAGTTTGAAGTAAAGTTGATGAAATTGACGAGCTCAGCATGGGTGCAGGAAGCAGCACCAATGTAGTCGTCAATGCAGCGAAGGAAAAGTTGGGGAGCAGTAGCAGAATAGGTTTGGAGCACAGACTGTTCCATATAACCAATGAAGAGGCAGGCATAGCTTGGGCCTATGCGAGTGCTCACATCTATTGCATCCAGTCTCCTGGTGCGGCCTCCTCCACATCGGTGAAACCTGATGCAGATTGGGGGACCACTTTGTTGAGCACCTCCGCTCCATCCGCCACAACAGACAGGATCTCCCAGTTGCCACCCACTTCAACTCTGCTTCACATTCCCATTCGGATATGTCCATACATGGCCTCCTCTACTGCCATAATGAGGCTAAACTCAGGTTGGAGGAGCAACACCTCATATACCGTCTAGGTAGTCTCTGGCCTCTTGGTATGAACATAGAATTCCCCAACTTCCGGTAATTCTCTCCCCCCCCCTTCCCCTATCCCTATGTCACTCTGCCCCCTCCCCAGCTGTCTATCACCTCCCTCATGGTTCTGCTTCCTTCTACAACCCATGGTGTTTTCCCCTATTCTTTCTTCACCTTTCCTGCCTATCAACTCCCTGCTTCCCCTCCCCTACCCCTTTATCTTTCCCCTTACTGGTTTTTCACCTGGAACCTACCAGCCTTTCCCTTCCCACCCTCCTCCCACCTTCTTTATAGGGCCTCTGCCCCTTCCCTCTTCAGTCCTGATGAAGTGTTCTGGCTCGAAACATTGACTGATCAATTCCACGGATGCTGCCCGACTGCTGAGTTCCTCCAGCATGTTGTGAGTGTTGCTAAGATGTCCATTTTCCTCTTGATCAACCACACAGCCAATTTTTCTATTGTCTCCTAATGGCAACAAAATGTAAATCTAAATAGTTGTTACATTGCATGGAAGCAGAGCATCTAACATAGAGGTTTGTGGAGCCCCATTGCAAATATTTAAGTACCTGTTGACCACAGGCCTTTGCGTCTTGCTGTAAAGCCAGTCTTGAATGCAACTTGTTACTTTCTCTTTGAACTGCCTGAGGTTTTACTTTTCCGAACAGACGACCTTGTGAGATCTTGTCAACAGCCTTGTTCAAACCCTCATCGTCTATAATTAACATGTTAGCCTCACTGAGCCTCCTTGTTATCTCGTCAAAAAAAAATCTGCTCAGTCAAATGTAACAAATGAATACTACTGTTATTTGGATGGATCTTAAACCAAATAAACTTTACCTCATCACTTCTGGAGTGCCATTATACTGAAAAGGAAGACTTATAAAGCATTTCAAAGATTCCAAAGAGCTTTACAGACAACCACTTATTTGGAGTATAGTTGCAGTCAGAGATAACACAATGTGATCATTACCATGAAGTCTTTCAATATCCACCTGTGAGAGCAGGTGAGACCTTGTTGTCTCATTCACCAACCCTCTGCAGCATTCACAGGTTAGTAGAGAATTTTCGTACATATGTCCTTTGAGTGCCTTAACCCTAGATTTTTGTCTCAAATAAACTAATGTGAAACTCTGTGTCGTGACCAGCAGTTAATTTGGAAACATCTGAGTTTCTTTATTAAGTAGGTTATAGGCATATTACTTGCATGTATTTATCAAGAGTGTCTACTGAGTATAATTTATGAAAAGATGATTACAATTTTTTATCGTGTCTTTGGAATTTGAGTAGAAACAACCATTAAAAAGAAGATTGTGCTTCATCATTGACCTGCAGTCTGATTGGTCCTGCCAGGCAATTGACAGAATCAGTGATCTTTAAACTAGCTCTACAGCAAAGACTTAATGAAGTAACTGTGGTGGTATTCTGATAGTGATGTGAGCTGACTGTTTGACTACGCTGTAGGCTATGACCAGCTCTGCTGTCGAGATCTGAGGAACTCTGTGAGCTGATCATTCA
The DNA here is from genome assembly GCF_030028105.1 of Mobula birostris. Classification (NCBI taxonomy): domain Eukaryota; kingdom Metazoa; phylum Chordata; class Chondrichthyes; order Myliobatiformes; family Myliobatidae; genus Mobula; species Mobula birostris. The sequence continues at coordinate 110,520,270 of NC_092378.1, forward strand.
GGCGAACGGTACTGTCAAGTTCAAGTTTGTTATCTGCATGATGGTGAGATGTCCTGTTGGCTCTTGGTAAGTGGTGATGTGACCTATGACATTAATAGAGCACAGTTTAACTTCTGTCACATGAATCAAAATTGAGACTTGCTTTTTCAAAATGTAACTGACAGGCTTTTACGTTAGAAATAGATTATAGTTTAGAATTTCAATAAAAAAGAAATCCCTTATATTTGAGGATATTAACTTGCTTGAAAAATCAGTAACAATAAATACTGTTTATTTTACAAGCTTTGCAAGCCTTTCAGCAATGTGTCTTATTGCACTGAGAAGTATAACATCAATCTACTTTTAATCAATTGAATGCTAATATTTTATCATGAGCTTTTATTTTCCACAAATACTATTGTTAAAGCCATTGGGTTATGGGGGATCATACACACCTTGCATGAAGCGGAATTCTTTCCGTGTAAGCTGGTTAATGCTCTTGATATTACATTGGCGACTATATGAGGGATTGTTAAGGAGTCGGCATCACATCAAAATGCAAGTGCAACCACATATACGTAGCACATAAAGTGTGAATATACATATTGCACCGTGAATATTTCAGCCAGTCAAATAACTGGGACTTGGAGGTTATTTATTGTGTCATGTTACTTGTTCCTTGCTCAATTAGATCTATCTTAAAATACTCTGTCGAAACTCGCCTTTTCTGTTTACTATAGGAATCCAAAGTATAAATGTCAAATGTTCACTCTTTTCCATAGATGCTGCCTGGCCTGCTGAGTTCCTCCAGCATTTTGTGGGTGTGGCTTGGATTTCCAGCGTCTGCAGATTTTCTCTTGTTCATGAATGCTCTTATTATCTGGGCACCTAGTCTGCCTCTTCCCTCTGCCACTCTCCACTGCTTCTTTACATAGCCAAACTTGGCTCTACAACAACCACGAGTGCAGTAACCCATCGTATCTCATTATGCAGAGGGAAATAAGCTGGGGAGAATTGTGAAATACATTTGGTCATGAGCCTGTTACAATTGAATAAGTGTAGTGTTCCATATAAGGTATTGTTTAAGCTTAAAGCTGTGGTTATGACTCATAGCACTGTGTGGGAGCTGAAGGACAGGAATGTTGTGTGTGAGTTCTTACAGTTAGAGATAATTCATAACTGAGTGATATAGTTATGGGCATTGAGGAGTGTGAGAAGGTATTGATGCAGTGTGTGTGATATGACACTTGCAAGTGCATTGATTGACCTTGAGGTCAAAGAACGTTTTACAACACTGTATCCAGCTGCTTGGAGCTTAACTCCTGGCATTGATTACTTATCTTCCCAAGTCCACAGTTTTCAGAGAGTTCGACTGGAGAGCCTTCTGATTCCTTGCTGGTAGATCGCATCTTCCCATCTTCCTCAACTAGGCCTCTAAAGCAACATAGGAAAATATTGAACCTCCTTCTCTCCCATGTAGTGCCATTGTTGAAATGAATCACAGTGCAGAATGGCATTTGACGTTAAAAAAGAGACAGAGTTTCTTAAACTGCAATTCGCTACCCCTTTAAGGGGTGCAGGGTTACTGTAAATTATGCCACCCGGTCCTAATGATGCTCCCCTGCTGAGGATGTAAGCAAGGCACAATGCAGTTAATGCCAGATGGGTGTTGCAGATGGGTGCACAGCATGAAGTTGGCAACAGGACTAAAATTGGTGGAGAAATGCAAGAGAAGATGTCAAGCAATGAGCTTCCAGTGGTATGCTCAAAGATTAGCACACGAAAGATGGAAGTTGCTGGGGTAAGTAAAACAGTATCCCTGGCTCTTCCACCATTTCAACAGCAAATCTGGGCATGAGTGAATTTGTATTTTGTTGTGATATAATATTTGAACTTCTACATGTAGTTTTGTATAAGTGATGTTTTCAGATCTGAAATTTGCACAATACAATGAATTGCAAATAAGAAGCCATCTTAAGAGAGAGAGACAAACTAACTCATTCCCTGCTTGACGTTGGATAAAATAGAAATGCTTCTGAGCTGAGGAAGTGTGGATTCATGTTGGTAGCAAAGTAAAGAAGCTTCTGAGATTTTCGGATCTATTTGATCATTTCTCAGATGCTAATATGCCAGATTAGCAGTGAACTGACATGACCTACTTAAAGGAATCCAAACTTCCAATTCAAAGTCAGTGAGATTTTTCCTTTTTTTTAAAAAAGGAGTAAGTTTACAAAAATATTTTCCAATTGATTTTAATTATTCATTAATTATTTCCTGTGGGGGTAAAACTAATGGTTTAGTTTTACTTTTTAATTCATGCAATGCATTTCTAAGTTTATAAGAATGATTTTACATGACCTTTTTCCTGGTCACCTACCTTAATTTAGGTGCAAAGGCTTTGAAAACCCTGAGAAAGTTATTTTCTTAGGGTTTTCAACGTTTCTGCATCAGCCTTAAGATGTGAAAAAGTGGGGAAAAATCCTGCAAAATTTCACCTTCTGTTTTTTTTTGGACTAAAAGTTTATCATGAATGAAGGATCAGAATTCAGCCCTAATGTTGGGTTCCACATAAACCAGCATGATTAAATAGGGTAATACATGTACTAGCCCCTGAGATTACTGCCTTGCCATGGAAAGTACTCTAGATTCTGTGTTCTACATTAGTACTAGTTTCTTAACATCACTGAATTGCATGACGTAATATATTCCTCTGTTAATTTGTGTCTCAAAGACCAATAACAGACTTCTGTGCATTCACATGTAATTAGAATTCACTTTCTTTTAATATATACAATGCACATATTGTAAAGGCAACTGTTATGAAGACAATGTCTAATTTCAAAACTGTTAAGGCTAAACCTAACCTATGCTTCTTGGTCCTTGAGATTTCTGCCTCCGTTTGTAACTTGATGGTAATAGTGTTTCTACTGTCAGGCATTATCACTTAACACCTATTGCAATTTTATGAATGTCCTTTTCACATTCTGTATATGTTCATACATAATTTTTTCTTACAGTAATAAAAATAAGATGAAAGAACAGTGAATTATACCTGTATTATCATTGGCCAACAATGGTTTTAAATAAAAGGCTTGTCCATGTGAGCAGAGATGAGTCTTTGCAAATTTGTTTGCCAAAGGGTGATGGAAGCAGAGACTTTGAATACTTTCAAGGAGGAGGTGGATAGGTTCTTGATAAGCTTACTGCAGATATACAGGAACATAGAGTTGAGGTTACAGTCATAGTGTTGTGGAGGGGGTGGCATTTAATGATGGCATAAGGGTATTTGATCATGTAGCTGATTTTCCCATCCTGCCATCAGTTAGAATAAGAGGGTCAGCTCTCTTCTCTTCCTAAAGACATGAAACTTCTAAGCACCTTTGAGTCTAATATAAAATGGAGCCAAACTGAAACATTCTTTCAAAAAACTTCTCATAATCTAATGGACACTCTGCCAAACCTGGAAGCAAAACGTTCTTTTATGGGTTGGCACGCTTTGGCTGGAGGTGAGGAAATTTACAGCATAGCTAGACCTCCACCCTCCCTTAATGGCTTTAACCACAACCTCTCCACATTATTTGCTGTTTATGAGGGACACGTGTCAGTGATATTAACTTTCCAGCACTTGGGAGGCTTATTGCTCAATTCAGCTTTCTAGCACAGCTGCAAGATCCTTGCAAAGAGGTCAGAGTTGCTGGTGATAAAGTTTTTAGATTATGAAGACACGTAGTCCTCTTTTATTGTCATTTAGTAATGCATGCATTGAGAAATGATACATTATTTCCTCCGGTGTGATATCACAAAACACAGGACAGACCAAGACTGAAAAAACTGACAAAACCACATAATTATAACATATAGTTACAAACAGTGCAACAATACCACAACTTGATGAAGAAGTCCATGAGCACAGTAAAGTTCAAAGTTTCTCAAATGTCCCACATCTCACGCAGACGGGAGAAGGAAGAAAAACTCTCCCTGCCATGCCGACCACAATCCGACTCTGAGTCATCTGAAAACTTCAAACTCTGATCAGCTCTCTGACACCAAGTACTGAGCGCCACCTCTGCCCGAACGATTTGACCTCCTTCTTTGTCGCCAAAAGCAGGCAAGGCCAGGGATTTTGAGGCCTACCCTCCGAAAGATTCCCGACCACACAGTAACAGCAGTGAACGGGTGTTTCAGAAATTTCTCCAGATGTCCTCTGTGCTTTCACGTCCATTCTCCATCAAGTCAGAATATTCCACGGCCCCGATTTAACAGATACAATATAATTTTTCGCTGGAGGGCTGCGCACACGCAGGCGCGCTGCCATCTTCTCCTCCTGCTTTTGAAACTTTTAACTAATATTCTTTGTTCAGCTTTTTGTAGTAAAAGAGAACCAATCTCATGGTCTTAATATAAGTTGCAAGCAGCAATCAATTTGAAATTGAAGACACTACATTGCAAAGTAAAGTGACCAGGAGATGTATATTCATTAGCCAAATACAAGACAATGGGGTTATGTCACTTAGCACATCAAAAACTTTTACAAGTTGGAATGTTTGTGTGTTCAGGAACTCAGCCCTCATAGTACTAATTGTGGATGTTTGAGATATCTGTATTCAGGAGGCTTTTAAGACCATCTGTGTGAATTACTTTGTCCCAGCAAAGGTATCTGGGAAACATCACATGCAGATTATATAATCTAGTCGGTCAGTCAGTCAGTGGGAGCCATCCCAAATCCGGAGTTGGCGGCTATGCACCTCCATCTTCTTTGATCTTGCGACAACACCGAGTACAGCCTCTCCTCCACTTTGTTCTCGCTGGCCGCCTTGGCACCACCCGCCTCCGCCCCCGCCAAACTCGAGTCCGAGGCCTTGAGCTCTATGATATAATCAAGTAGAAAATAGCACAGGGACCATAATTTAAATGTATATCATTAACAATAAAATACCTGTGTTTAAACTACTCCATTAGCTGGAAGTATCTCTTCCTTGGTAGGGAGGAGGGACCCAACACTCAAGCAGTGGCCATTGGCAGTGAAACCTCAGCAAAGAGACTAGATGGGGATGTAAGCTAATCCTTGAAGAGTGGGTGGATGCTGTATAACCTTCCTAGAGTGAGAGTACCCATAGATAACATTACTTTATACTTTGTACTTTATTGTCGCCAAACAATTGATACTAGAACGTACAATCATCACAGCGATATTTGATTCTGCGCTTCCTGCTCCCTGGAGTACAGATCGATAGTAAACATTAAAAATTTAAATTATAATCATAATTAGAAAATAGAAAATGGAAAGTAAGGTAGTGCAAAAAAAACCGAGAGGCAGGTCTGGATATTTGGAAGGTACAGCCCAGATCCGGGTCAGGATCCATTCAGCAGTCTTATCACAGTTGGAAAGAAGCCGTTCCCAAATCTGGCCGTATGGGTCTTCAAGCTCCTGACCCTTCTCCCGGAGGGAAGGGGATGAAAGGTGTGTTGGCTGGGTGGGTCGTGTCCTTGATTATCCTGGCAGCACTGCTCTGACAGCGTGCAGTGTAAAGTGAGTCCAAGGATGGAAGACTGGTTTGAGTGATGTGCTGCGCCATGTTTGGATATGGCTTAAAATCTTCTTTTGAGTTTAGGACTTTGTGGACATGGAATGCAATACCATGACAGACGGAGCCTTTGCTGCTTAACCCTACTATCTGATTCTGAGTTACATCGAGTGATAGCTGGAATAGCTAAGGAATGTCCTTCCTTACTTCTTAAGTCTTCAGGGCAAATTTCTGGAGATGGAACATCTGTTGTTAGATACCTCTCACTAAAGAGAATGACTAGCTCTAATGATTAGAGATGAGAAACTGAATGATTCATCTGCTATTATAGTTTTGCATTCATCAACAGAGAGGCTGCTTGGAAGCTAACTAAACAAGTGTGTGCATTTGGTCAATGTTACTGATTCAGTTGCACTGGCCTGGAGAGATTTATATCTAGCTTGGGTTAATGACCTGCTATGCGCCTGTCAGGAGATTTGTTACTGACAAAACAGCCTTGTCAAGCTAGTGACTCAGAAAAGAAGGAATGATCACAGAAGCTAATTTGTACATTAAACAGTTCTGACAGAAATATTTTATAATTGGAAAATTGCAGAGGAAGTGCTGTGAAAATTTGTTTTTAACCATTACAAGCCTGTAGTAGCATTTTTCCATTGCATTCATTCAGACATCATGTAGCCAAGTCAATGAGCATCTGATTAGTGAAATAAAATCTCGATGGATTTTCAGTACTGTCTATTTTCCCTGCTGCATTAATACCATTCAGAAATATTGATTAAATGCTCATCAGAAGTATAATTTGCACACTTTGTGTCCTTTGAATTGAATAATGCAATTGTTATGAATTGAAAGTGTTGTACTTCAAAAACCCCAATGTCAATATCAGGCTTATTAAAATTATAATTAGATATGATGAACAGCTACAAACAACAGGAATTCTGCAGATGCTGGAATTTCAAGCAACACACATCAAAGTTGCTGGTGAACGCAGCAGGCCAGGCAGCATCTCTAGAAAGAGGTACAGTCGACGTTTCAGGCCGCGACCCTTGCAGCCTGAAACGTTGACTGTACCTCTTCCTAGAGATGCTGCCTGGCCTGCTATGTTCACCAGCAACTTTGATGATGAACAGCTGCCTCTTTTTAGGCCCAGACTGTGCTTGGGTATACTTAACACAATGTGGTTAACGTTGTAACTGGAAATGGCAGATTCTACAATGGGAAGTCAACCAACAGTGGTAGTCTTTAGGATGGAATCCATGTGTGATATAATGGGGCCTTCGTATTCTTCAAATGTACATAAGGCCAAAAAACATAGGAGCAGAAGTAGGCCATTTGGCCCATCTAGTCTGCTCTGCCATTCAGTCATGGGCTGATCCAATTCTTCCAGTCATTCCCACTCCCCTGCCTTCTCCCCATACCCTTTGATGCCCTGGCTAATCAAAAACCTGTCTTTCTCTGCCTTAAGTGCACCCATTGACTTGGCCTCCACAGCTGCTCATGGCAACAAATTCCACAGATTTACCACCCTCTGACTAAAGTAATTTCTCTGCATCCCTGCTCTAAATGGATGGCCTCCAATCCTGACATTGGTCCCTCTTGTCCTAGACTCCCCTACCATGGGAAATAACTTTGCCATATCTAATCTGTTCAGACCTTTTAACATTCAGAATGTTTCTATGAGATCCCCCCCCCCCCCCACCACCTCATTCTCCTGAACTCCAAGGAATACAACCCAAGAGCTGCCAGACATTCCTCATACGCTAACCTTTCATTCCTGGAATAATTCTCGTGCAGGTGAATGGGGTGTCCAGGAAGGGGTAGCACCTATGGTGAAAAGGGTGGTCGTGTCTACTGAAGGGCAGCTCTTTCACCTTTGGTCCTCCACTGGGCACTCCACAAGACCATAACACATAGGTGCAGAATTAGGCTATTTGGCCCATTGAGTCTGCTCTGTCATTTCAGTATGGCTGATCCAATTTTCCTCTCAGCCCCTATCTCCCGCCTTCTCCCCATATTCCTTCCTGCCAAGACCAATCAAAAATCTATCAAACTCTGCTTTAAATACACATATAGATGGGCTCCACAGCTACCTGTGACAAAGAATTCCACAGATTCACCACTCTCTAGAAAAAGAAATTGCTCTTCATCTCTGTTCTAAAAGGATGCCCCTCTATTCTGAGGCTGTGTCCTCTGGTCTTAGACTCTCCCACCAAAGGAAACATTCAGTCCCATATCCACTCTATCACATGCTTTCACCGTTCGATAGGTTTCAATGAGGTCACCCCTCATTCTTCTGAATTCTCGTGAATACAGGCCCAGAGCCATCAAACATTTTTCATATGACAAGCCATTCAATCCTGGAATCATTTTTGTGAACCTCCTTTGAACCTTCTTCAGTTGCAGCACATCCTTTTCAAGATAAGCAGCACAAAACTGCTCACAAATCTCCAAACAACAGGAATTCTGCAGATGCTGGAAATTCAAGCAACACACAGCAAAGTTGCTGGTGAACGCAGCAGGCCAGGCAGCATCTCTAGGAAGAGTTAAGTCGACGTTTCAGGCCAAGACCCTTCGTCCTGACTAATGAATCCCCTATCACCACAGTATGCCTCTTCTTCCCCCACCCTTCCTTTCTGAGTCACAGAAGTAGACTGAGTGCCAGAGACCCAACCACTGTGATTTTCCACCCCCCAACAATATCCAAGGTGACATACCTGTTGTTGTGTAGAATGGCCTGAGGAGTACTCTACACTGGATCCTTAAACCCTTTCCCCTTCCTGGCTGCCACCCAGTTTCCTGTGTCCTGCACCTTGGATGTAACTACCTCTCTACATGTTCTATCTATAACCCCCTCAGCCTCCCGAATGATCTGGAGTTCATCCAGTTCCAGCTCCAACTCCTTAACATGGTTTGTTTGAAGCTACAGCTACAGCTGCTCTCGCAGTTCTCACACTGGACGTCTCCCTGCCTCCTCGCATCCCGCAGGAGGAGTATTTCACTATCCTGCCTGGCATCTCTACTGTCCTAACTGAGCAGATGCAAAGAAGAGAAGGAAAATACTTGAGCTTTTCTTTCCTTTGTTTTCTCTCAGTGAATCATTAAAGAGCTAAATCCACAAGATCACCACTCAATACCCACTCAGACTTCGGCCGTTGTGATGATGGTTGCTGTGCTGGCCCCGCCTTCCTTTGATTTGCACCGACTAATCAATCAGAAACACCGATTGGTCACTGGTCAAAGCTCTTCTTCACAGCCATGACCTCTGCTGCCTATTATCTTCGGGCAGTGAACCCTATTGAAGTTCCGTCCTCTCCAAACTTCCGAGGTCCTGACTGGCTGCTTTGGCTGGCTGGCCAAAACTCTTTCTTACTGCCACGACCCACTGCTGCCTTTTATCCTCGGGCAGTGGACATGATTGACATGTCCTCCTCTGAAAATTCAGATGTCTGGATTGGACGCTGGTCAAAGCTGATCACTCAGTTCTCACCTGTGGCTCCAAATTAGATTATGAGGACACTCAGTCCTCTTTTATTGTCATTTAGAAATGCATGCATTAAAACATGATATAACGTTCCTCCAGAATGATATCACAAGAAAACACAGGACAAAGCAAGACTAAAACTGACAAGACCACGTAATTATAACATATAGTTACAACAGTGCAAAGCAATATCATAATTTGATAAAGAGCAGAACATGGGCATGGCAAAAAAAAAGTCTTAGAGTCCCAATAGACTCATCGTCTCATGCAGGTGGCAGTAGGGAGGAGCTCTCCCTGCCATGACCTCCAAGCGCCACCAACTTGCCAATGCAACACCTTTGGAAGCACCCGACCGCAGCAGACTCTGAGTCCATCCGAAAACTTTGTGCCTCCGACTAGCCCCTCCGACAAGCCCCTCCGACACAGCCTCTCTGAGCACCATCCTCTGCTGCCCCGGCTGCCGAGCAACAAGCAAAGTCAAGACCTTTTTCTGGACCACACAGTAGCAGCAGCAGCGAAGCAGGCGTTTCAGAAGTTTCACCAGATGTTCCTCCGTGCTCTCATGTCCGTCTCCATCAAATCAGGATTGTGCATGGCACCCTACTTGACAAATAACAGACATCACCACTGGAGTGGCAGCTGCGAGCTGTGTTGCGCTGCCATCTTCTCCTCCCTCCGCAAAAATAGCTGTTTGCATGTGACAGCAGCCACAGCCCAGTATACTGCTTCGACAGGAGGGCCAAACCACGTGAGGGTAGCCGGCAGCTTCATACCCTGTGAGATAGGGACATGTCTGCCCTAGCATGTAAAGACAGCTCCAGCAGACTGGGCAGATGAGATCAACAGTGAGATCCAGTGGCCCAGAAGGCAGTACTGCCACACTCCGTGGAGAGCAAAAGGATGGTTCCTCTCTGTAGAAAGAATGGAAGATGTCATGGTCATCCACTGCAAACAAGGAAGACCCCAGTTTGTGACGCTTGTTCATCCCACTGGACTCGGACTTCTCAGGTTGAGGGACTGGAACCGCCCCAGTGCAACGGCTTTTCCACTTTAAAAACTCTCCCGCACAGGTCTCCTGTCATCATCGGACATGAAGGACACAGTTTTTCCATTCTCTCCAATTTGTCCCCTTGTCTTGGACTGTTCTGGAACCAAGTAGCATAATGTGCAACGACAGGGCCTTGGGCCTCAACATGAAGTGACATGTGGAGGCCAGACTAAATCCTGCCCGTCGTACTCCCTGGAAGTTAGCAGAGTCTGACTCGGGCATGGTGGTGGCATAGCAGTTAAATTATGGGACTAGTAATGCAGAGGCCCTGAACTAACTATCCAGAGGACATTGTTCTATTCCCATTGTGGCAGGTGTTGAATTGAAGTTTGTTAATAATCCGGAATTTTGAAAGGTAAACTAATTATTAGTAATACGGATGAAAAGAGCATGCTTTTGGGAGTGGAGGGAGGAGGCATCTACTATTCATATTTGGTCTGGTCTACATTTGACTCAAGACCTACCAAAGCCATTGACTTTGAAATTATTTAGCTGAAGAGGAATTATTGTTGGTTTATCAATGCTGTGTTTAGCAGTGATGCTCAGATTCTTGAAAATACATTTTAAAAGCTGTGATTTTATATGAACAATTAAAAAAAAAGTAGCCTATTGAAATTTCTCCTTTCTTTCTCGGGTCCTCTGAATCACCGTTCAAATGATTAAGCACCCTAATGGTGGACACTGGGAACCTTGTCAAGAATCTGCTTTACTTCTAAACACTATGAGAAGATCAGCCACTGAGCACAGCTGAGAAACTGCCTGTGTGATTCATTTCCAGGACCTCTGCAAGTCATGCCAATAGTTGCCATATGGAACTGCTGGCAAAACACAGCAAAAGCTGGACCAAATGTTTTAATCCCACCTTCAGAAGCATGGTATTCCCTCATGTTGTGAAACTTTATATTTCAATTCAATTTGTTCTCAAGGGACTGAAAGTCCAAATCCTTAACTTTGCTTTTGGACAGGTTGTTGAACTTTACGGTCAGTTACAAAGCAGGGGAAGGGACTGAAATATGGTTGACATTACATTGAGGAACTCAGTAGGTTAGTCACATCAGTGAGGGGAATAAGAATTGTTGAAATTTCATTCCAATAATTATTTTCTGCTAACAGTTGCTTCTCAACTTACTGAGTTCCTCCAGCTGGATGTTTGTTGCTCCAGATTCCAGCAGCTGCAGTTTCCTGGGTCTCCATATTGAGCAGTTGTTCATTGATGCAGCTTTGGGGGCTCTTAGTCTGGCACAGCTACAGTTAGTTTGAATGATGGTGAGTGGTGTGCATTGGGTGGTGGCATCTTCTGCCCACTGCTGGCAGTGCCCCTGACTATGTACTGCAATGGTAAACTGCCTATGGATTCCGATGGGGTGATGTTCCTCATGAGACCAGTGGAAGCTATCAGCTGCCAGAAAAACATAGACCATAGAGCCGAATACAGCACAGCTTAGGGAAAGGCTTCGTCCCATGACATCAGTGCTGAACTATTAATGCCTAATTAAGCTAAATCTCTTATGCCTGCTCACCTATATCCCACAATTTCATACATATTCATGCATTTATCTAAAAGCCTCTTAAACGCCACCTTTTTATCTGCATTTTGAAAGATTTTATTTGATTTTTAATTTGCCTGTTTGAGAGACACAAGAGAGGAGATTGCTGTGTCATTGGTAGAAATCCTCTTTAGTCACAAACAAGGTTCCACAAAACTGGGGAATAGCCAAAGCTGTTCCTTCACTTCAGAAAGGAACAGAGACAAACGTGGGAAGTATAGGCTGTGAGCCTCACCTCAGTGGTATGGAAATTATTGGAATAGAATCTTAAGGGGTAGGATCAGATTTATTTGTATCTTGAAAAGCATAAACTTATTATAGTCAGCATGACTTTGTGCAGAGGATAGAGTATATGAAAAAAATTGACTGAGTTTTTTGAAGAGGTGATGAAGATAATTAATGAGGTTAGGTAGTGGATGTTGTCTGTATGTAAAACTTTCATCAAAGTACCTCGTGCAGGTTAATCCAGATTATTGAAGCACATGGGATTTCTGGAGACTAAAGAGATTAGATTAAAAATTGGATTGTTCATAGAAAACTGAGGGGGGTGGTGCCATTATTCTGATCAGAGGTCTGTGACCAGTGGTGTTCTGCAGTGATTAGTGCTGGGAAAACTGTTGTTTGTGATATAAAACGATTTTGACAAAAATGTAGGAAGGCGGATAATTTAAGTTTGCAGGCAAAACAAGTTAACAGAGTTGTGCATAGTGTGGAAGTTTGTCATAGGATTCCACATGTTGAAGATCTGAAGGAATTTTGGGCAGAGAAATTGCAGATGAAGTTGAATCAGGACAAGTGTGAAGTGTTGCAAGAGGAATATGTTAAATAACAGAACCCTAAGGAGCGCTGGTGTACAATGGAATCTTGGGTTGCAAGTCCATAGCTCCTTGAAAGCAGTTCGGTGGTAAAGAAAATTTACACCATACAGAATGTTGAATATAAAAGTTGGGAAGGCAGGTTGCAGCTGTATAAATCTTTAGTTACACCACATTTGGTGTATTGTGTGCAATTCTGGCCATAGCATTATAGGAAGGATGTGCAGGATTTGGAGAGGGTGAAGAAGGAGCTCATTTGGATTAGAGAACATTAACAATAAGGAGAGATTGGACAAACTTGGATAGTTTTCTCTAAATTGGTGGAGACTGGTGGTGGTGGTGGGAGGCAACTGGATAGAAGTGTGCAAAATCATGACAGGCATAAATAGCGTGGAGAGTCAGAGTATATTCCCATGATGGAAATGTCAAATCCTAGAGGGCATAGCTTTAAGGTGAGGGTAGGAGTTTAAAAAAAAAGATTTACAAGGCAGGTTGTTTTGCTCAGAGTGATTGGCATGTGCCTGGAAAGTGGTGGAGTGGCAATGTCTAAGAGACATTTAGACAAGCTCATGAACCAGCAGGGAATGGAGGGATGGAGAACACGCAGTATTGATCATCTCTGGGACAGGAGTTCCTTGGGATTTATTTTAAACTGAACTTCTTTCCTACAATTTCCTCATTTCACTTCTTCAGGTCATCTCAGACCTACCTTCTAAAGTAACTCAAATTGGATATCCATTCTTTATGCAAATTTGATTTTCACCTAGATCATCTGTTGGAGATAAAAGTTTTTTCAAGTCTCTTACTTACAAGATCCCCTATCTTGACAAGGAAACAAAAATGAGTAAAATTACGATATTAAAAAATATTAAAGATGAGACATTCTGCAGATGCTGGAAATCCAAAGCAACACACAGACAAAATGCTGGAGTCAGGCAGAATCCATGGAAATGAATAAACAGTCAATATTTCAAGCTGAGACCCTTCATCAGGACTAGACAGGAAGGGGGAAGATACTAGAATAAAAAAAAAATGGGTGGAGGGGAAGGAGGCTAGCTGGAAGGTGACAGCTGAAGCCAGGTGGGCAAAAAAGGTCAAGGGCTGGAGAGGAAAGAATCTGATCGGAGAGGAGAGTAGACCATAGGAGAAAGGGGGAGGTGATCGGCAGGTGAGAAGAGGTGAGAGGCCAGAGTGGGGAATAGAAGAGGTGAGGAGGAGGGATTTTTTTTACTGGAACAAGAAATTGATATTCATGCCTTCAGACTGGAGGCTACCCAGATGGATAAGTTGTTGCTCCTCCACCCTAAGGGTGGCCTCTTCATGGCACAAGAGGCGACCATGGACTGACATGTCAGATCAGGAATGGGAATGGTAATTAAGATGTTTGGCCGATGGAGCAGAGGTGCTCGACGAAGTGGTTCCCCTTTTTATGTGTCTCACCAATGTAGAGGAGGCTGCATTTGGAGCACCAGACACAGTAGATGAACCCAGTGGATTCGCAGGTGAAGTGTTACCTCACCTGGAAGGATGGTTTGGGGCCCTGAATAGAGGTGAGGAAGGAGGTGAATGGGCAGGTGTAGCGTTTTGGCCGCTTGGAGGGATAAATACCAGGAGGAATGAATGGACAATGGAATCATGGAGGGAGAAATCCCTGCAGAAAGTGGGGGTTGGGTGTGCATAGGTAATGAAATGTTTGGTGATAGGATCTCTTTGGATATGGTGGAAGTTGTGGAGAAGGATGTAATGGATGCGGGGGCTTGTCGGGTGGTAGGTAAGGACAAGAGGAAGTCTATTGCTGTTAAGGCAGCGGGAAGATCTGGTGAGTGCAGTTGTTTTGGAAATGGAGGAGATGCAGGTGAAGGCAGCAATAATGTTGGAGGAAGGGAAATTCTGTTCTTTGAAGAAGGAGGATACCTCTGATATCCTGGAAAAGAAGGCCACATCCTGAGAACAGATGCAGTGGAGACAAAGGAACTAAGGAAAGGGAATAGCGTTTTTACAGGAGACAGGATGGGAAGAGGTATAGTCAATATCACTGTAGGAATCGGTATTTATAAAAGATGCCTGTTGACAGTTTGCCTCCAGAAATGGGGACAGAGAAATCAAGAAAGGGGACGGACCAGAAATGGACCAAATGAATTTAAGGGCAGGGTGGAAGTTAGAGGCAAAGTTGATGAAATTGACGAGCTCAGCATGGGTATTACGTGAAGCAGCACGAGTGCAGTCATCAATATAGTGGAGATAGATTTGGGGAGCATTATCAGGGAAGGATTGGGATAGGGACTGTTATACGTAGCCAATGAAAAGGCAGGCAGGCATTGCTGGGGCTCATACGAGTGCTTATGGCTACCCCTTGAGTCTTGAAAAAGTTGGAGGAGCTGAAAGAAAAATTGTTGAGAGTGAGAACCAGTTCTGCCAGATGGTGGTGGAGTAGAAGTTATGGCTTGTTTAATTGAGAAAGAAATGGATTATTTCCAGCAACAACATATCCTTTCCCCTTCACACCTGAACAAAATCTCAAATATTCCATTTGCTGACATTAATTATTATATAAAAGTTGTTATCTATTGCTATAATCAGCAACTCTGTCATCAAGCCTTACCATAACACTGAACTTCTTACAAAGTCCTACCTGTCCACTAGTCTAAAACTAATAATTTATTCTTGGCTGGCGTTATCTGATTTGCACTGTCAATCACTTAAAGTCAATTTATGCACAACTTCTGTAACCAGAATTGAGTATTGAGCAGTGGAATATTTAGTATATCAAAGGAAGGTGACAGTGGGTTACTTCACTTATCAAGAATTGCAAATGGGTACAAGAACCATTGCAACTGATGAGTGTTTCACACCTGCCGTTGAAACGATTTAGAATTCTCCCTGACTTTGAATAAGTTGGAGATTCACTCATATTTAGGATTTATGACTTGTGTTTTATGGATCTATTTTATACAAATATAATTAAATGAAAATAACAGCCTCATAGCAAGATAACCAATTCAGAATTGGCAGGATGACAGTCTGTTGACCAAATGAATTTAAGGGCAGGGTGGAAGTTAGAGGCAAAGTTGATGAAATTGACAATACCATTGGACCACAATATTATTGTGGTCCAATGGTTACATTTATTACCTTTTGCCTTGAAGATGTCTAACCTCATGATACTTATGCAATGATAGCAATGATTTTTCAAGCGATATGACTAATCAGCTGTGAGATTTGCCAAAAACAATTTGTCACTGGGCATCACATTAGTTGAAAACTGAGCATTCGTTACTTGCACTATTCTCTCTTTTTGAAAGAAGTTCAGTGATGGAGTAAGATTTTGATGACACAGTTGCTGATGATAACAGATGACAACTTCATAATAATAATTACGTCAGCAATTGGAATATGTGAGATTTTGTTCTGGTGTGTTAATATAAAAATATAGGGAAAAGGATATATTGTTGCTAGAAACAATCTAGCGTTTTTTAACATTGTGATTTTACTCATTTTGTTTCCTTGTCAAGACAGAGGTTCTCATAAGTAAGAGACTTGGGAAAAAAACCTTTCATCTCCAACAGATGAACATGGAGATAACCAAAATGATATAAAGGATGGATATCCGACTTGGGGAACAAGCATAAGTCCATTTTCCAGCACTTCCTGTCTCCTGTGTCTGTTTATGCTAGCATGTAATGTGAACTATAATGGAAGTAACCCTAAGAGCAGCTTGTAATTTATATCATAGCAATGCTGGACATCAGTATACGGTACCCAGTATGGTTTTGGGCAGCAGGTACCACGAAGGGTTTTATTATAGCAGAAGCAAGTCACCTCTTTCTGCACGTTTGCTACCCTAACGGTGTGCCTGTACGATATAGCTGTGTGTTTGGATGCTCCAGAGTTAGTTTTCATGATTAGAAATTATGGAAATAACTAAGTAAGGCTGTCTCTAAGTTTAATGGAGACACTCTTCATCTTGACTCCCTAACCAATCCTCTTTTATGAGCTTGCTGTTAGTCTCATTGTCAGGAAGATCTATATCTTTTTATAATACACCTGCCCCATTGCCAGCTCTCTCTAACACTGACTTTGAAGTAGGAGACTGCAGACAAGCAAATGGTGTCCACGACGGCAAAATAATTTGTCACTCCACAAAAGCTCATTGCAATATAACAGTAATTGAGTTTGTTGTCAACTTTTACCAGTGTAAGCCATGATTTTGAACAAAATATTATATTTGAGTCACATTTTTGATTGTGTAGTATAGCTTCATCCATATTACCTCAACACCAACCCCTGAAGATTATTTTGTAATTAAATCCAGGCTTGATCTGTTCCAGGATAGGTTTGATTCCATGTCAGTGGAATCTAAACAGGAGAGAAAATTCAAATGGGAAAAAAAAACACTGGATTTATTTTATCCACTCAAGTGATAAATGTGCAGCCGTCAGCAATGATGGAAGCAGCAGTTTGTAAAGCGCTATTGATGGCCTGATTATACAGTAACGTTAACAGGCCCATTTCGCTTACATTTATTGACAATTCCTATCAGCAGGAAAGATCAATACTTGAGCTGAGCCATGGCCGTAGGTTAAGAGAGGAGAATTTTATGTGTTGTGTCAGCTTCCAACTGAGCCTAAAACCAGCCTGCAGCTAACTTTGCTGATAGGTTTAATTGCTTTCAATTTCATCAGCCAGCCAGCAGGATGGACGGGGCACTGGTATCCATTCAGCTGTTTTAAGTGACATGGAGAAAAGCTCGAAAGGAAGTAAGACCCAGTGAGGAGATGCAGTGAAGACACTTGCTTTCTCCAACCAATCCAATCTCTCATTTTTTAATTTGCCACGGCAAGGCTCAACATCTAGGTGATGATATAAAATGAGCGAATTTCCACCTAACTTTGCAGAAAATCATGTACCGTTGTTAAAATGGTGTTTGAGATGCTGTATCTTGTGAACTGAGCCTTCCGTGCAAGGTGTTGTTGCAACCATTCAACTCTCTCACTCTTATATACCTTCTCAGTTGATCAGCATATTCACACAACTGGTTTATAAAACTATGAGAGGCATAGTTAGGGCAGACAGTCAGAATCTCTTTCTTCCAGGGCAGGAATTGAGGATATGCATCTGAGGAGAGCAGGGGAAAGTTTAAGGGAGATGTGCGGGGCAAGTTTTTGACACAGAGGAAGTTAGGTGCCCGGAATGGACTGCCAGGGACAGTGGAGAAAGCAGATACAGTGGTGACATTGAAGAGACTGTTAGCTAGACATACTGTACGAAGAGGCAAGAAATGGAGGAATATGGATTATGCACAAGCAGAAGAGATTTAGCTTAGTTCAGGCAATGTCGGCTGGAGGGCCTGTTCCTCTGCTGTTCTGTTCTAGGTTCTAATAGATGTTTAGATATTAAGAGCATCAAAGGATCTGGGTTCATTGCAGGTAAGTGGCACTAAATTAGAAGTATCAGATGCCTTTATTGAATGGTAGAACAAAAATGAACGGCCAAATGGCCAATTATTTTTTGTCATGTTTTATTTTAAATCGCAAATGGCATCCTATTTCACTATTTAAACTTCAGAATGCTATCATATTTCAACAGTATTGTGTATAATATTCTCTCCATGTCAGTGAAATTATTCTCAGTATTCTCATTCTTCTTGGTCAATGTTACTGAGTTATTCTGAATCAAAAGAATCAAAGTTGAATTTCCAATTAGTTTTGTTTGGTTATTTTGGGACCATCAATGGTTGGATATTACCTTTGATTGCAGCTAGCCACACTCTTTCAGCCAGGTAGTTAAATCCATACTTCTATTAACATAATTTTTGTTCTCATTATTTCTGCTTTTCTTTGAGCTGATCTGCTCAACCTTACGAACAAGTCAGTTGACCATCCCAAAGACTTAGAATGAGTTTCCTACCGTGATTCTCATTCTGAGAGGGATCCAGAACCACAATGCAGTTGAAGGTGATTAATAACTTTTCTCCTTCCTGAGACCTTCACTGTATAAAATGGATCTTTGAACAGATGACTCACATTAAAAATTGAAAAACTTCCACAATTACTTTTTCTTAAAATGTAATACCTAATGCCTGAAGGGATAATGTGAAGGCTTCAGATCTTCATTTTTATACATAAAAGAAGTTTTGTGCTTTCCTTTGGCCCCAGTTGTTTAAGTTGATTTCACAAAGGATTTTACATTTACATGCCGATCAGATTTTCAGCATATTCGGACAGAACTTTGCCAGTGGCAAGGTTGGCATGAATTTTGGCAGAATGTGTCAGTTACATCATATGAACAAAATCCTTAAATGTTGGCGGTCTCTTGTTACGAGTGTCCCTGTGAAGGAAAATCAAGGCAGCACTGCAAATAATACTAATTGTTTGCAACCCCTCCTGGTCTGCAGGCCATTCTTCAAACTTCAAAATGTCATCAGCAATTCATTTCTAAATAGTTTGTTTTAGGATGGGAATTCTGAACCCAATGCAGTTTGGTAATGAAATGTTTTGAATTAATGATTCATTTGTGGTTATCCATCTCAAGATAAGACAAATAGAAATATGAATTTCTCGTGTCACTACAACGTGCAAAGCTTCTTTTAAAGTGCAAAAGTCATGAATATGACTAATAATAATGGCAGCTTGCAGATTACAGAGTATGTAATGAAAACTTACACGAAACTTATGGCAGTAAGATGTCCCAGGGCAGATACAATAGCAAGCAGAAATTCTTGCCAGAAGGCAGACAAGAAAGAAAGATTAGAGGTGGAGGAGTTACCCAATTTAAATTTGATTCCCATTCCATGATGTGCTTTGCCTACTCTAAGTACTTTTGTCACTTTGGTTCTCTTATTCTGGCAGCCGGATCTCAATGCTGTGGTTAATGGCATGTTAGAAGACATTAAGCTGTTTCTTCATGAGAGGCGAGGATGCACTGTCAAAGTTCAAAGTAAATTTTATTTTATCAAAGTACATACATGTCATCATATACAGCCCTGAGATTCATTTTCTTGTGGGCATACTCAGCAAATCTATAGAATAGTAACTATAACAGGATCAATGAAAGATCAACTGGAGTGCAGAAGACAACAAACTGTGCAAATGCAAGTATAAATAAATAGCAATAAATAACGAGAACATGAAATACTGAGATGAAAAGTCCTTGAAAGTGAGCTCATGGTTGTGGGAACATTTCAATGATGAGGCAAATGAAGTTGAGTGTAGTTATTTCCTTTTATTCAAGAGCCTGATGGTTGAGGGGTAATAACTGTTCTTGAACCTGGTGGTGCAAGTCCTGGTGCTGTTATACCTTCTACGCGATGGCAGCAGTGAGAAGAGAACATCAGCAGGAAGTTGGGGATCTCTGAAGATGGACGCTGGTTTCCTACAACAGCTTTACCTATAGAAGAGCTCAATGGTTGGGAGGGCTTTATCCCTAATGTACAGGGCTGAATCCACTACTTTTTGTAGGATTTTCCATTCATAGGCATTAATGGTTCCATGCGAGGCTGTGATGCAGTCAATCGATATATACTCTGCTACACACCTATAGAAGTTAGTGGAAGTTTTAGATATCCTGCTGAATCTCCACAAACTCCTAAGGAAGTTCAGCCACTGTTATGCTTTCTTTGCAATTGCACTTTCGTGCTGGGCATAGAACAAGTCCTCTGAAATAGTAACACCCAGGAATTTAAAGCTGTTGACTCTCTCCTCCAATGAGGGCTCTAGTGCGTGCAATGAAAATTTACATCAAAAATTGTGATAGTAAGATGTAGCAATCAGAACTCCTTGTGCTAGAAGGGAGACTAGGAAGAACAATCAGAGATGGAGGAGTTTACCCAATTTAAATTTGATTCACATTCGATTATGTGCTTTTGTCTACTCTAATCAGTAGCTTTGCTACTTCAGTTCTCCCATTCCTGCTTGGAGTTGGCACTGCCTGATTTCAATGGTGTGATCAATGTAAGAGGACATTAAGCCATTTCTTGACAGGAGGCAAGGATGCAGGTGGCTCTTGTACATGCAGATCAATGTGACCATCTATTACTCATGATGATGGAGAACTCCTTGTCTTATTGATTTGGAAGAGGTTGGACTTGGGGAGCCTATTCTGATTCTACAATGGTATTTTGTATACTGCAGCTTAAGTGTCCTCTTAAAGCAGGCACCATCAGCAGGGAAGAGGAAGGATGCCCTGAGCATTTGGGATTAATGAGTTTTTGCAACATTATATTTTGCATGTGGACCTTGGCTCCGCTACTTCTTACATGCTCTTTGTAATCAACTATGCAACCTAGTGTTAATGCTAATTACACCAAATATTTCTGGTGTTCAAACCTTTAGGAATGTCCATAAGACCATAAGATATAGGAGCAGAATTAGGACATTTGGCCCATTGAGTCTGCTCTGCCATTTCATCATGGATGATCCATTTTTCCTATCAGCCTCAATCTCCTGCTTTCTCCCGATATTCCTTCATGCCCTGACCAACCAAGAATCTATCAGACTCTAACATAAATATGCATAAAGACTTGGCCTCCACAGCTGCCTGTGGCAAAGAAATCCACAGATTCACCACTCAAGAAATTTCTCCTCATCTCTGTTCTAAACGGACACTCCACTTTTCTGAGGACGTGTCCTCTGGTCTTAGACTCTCCCATCAAAGGAAACATCCTCCCCACATCCATTCTTTCAAGCCCTTTCACTATTCGATAGTTTTCAAAGAGGTCACCCCCTCATTGTTCTGAATTCTAGTGAATACAGGCCCAGAGCTATCAAGCGCTTTTCATATGATAAACTAATCAATCCTAGAATCATTTTTGTAAACCGCCTTTGAAGCCTCTCCAGTTTCAGCACATCCCTTCTAAGATATGGGGCCCAAAACTGCTCACAATATTCCAAGCGAGGCCTCAGCAGTGCTTTATAAAATCTCAATATTACAGTCTTGTTTTTATATTCTTGACCTCTTGAAAAGAATGCTAACATCACATTTGCCTTCCTCACTGAAGACTTAATCTACAAATTAGGGAATCCCTCATAAGGCCTCCCAAATCCCTACGCACCTCAGTGACACCTAGGTATCTCTCTGCATCTTGGTTTCTTAGATACAAGCCACAGGATTTGGTTTTACTAAAGTTAGTTTGAATGGCTACTTAAATATCATTCCAACATTTCAGGAGCATCTTCATATTTCATCAAAATTCATCTGTGTTATGGTGACTGTCTGCATGAACGGAACACTAACATTTGGCAGAGTGACCGATTGCTGAGTTTAATGATGAACAAAAGAAAGGGAAAAGCATTGGGTTGTTGTAAGCTATTCTTCTGTGAGCGTCATCAACCTTATTAACCATTTAATTCCAGTTGGAAACATCCGTTCACCAAGATTCTACAAATGTTCTGGCGAAGTATCAAGCTACCAATTGTCAGGTAGTTTGTTGACCAGGGTGCAGTGCTATGTTTCAATAGGTCAACAGACTTCTTTGGAATCCACCTTGGATGCTCTGAGTGAGACTTGTGCAGGATGAGACTGCTGAGAAACTGTTTGGTTTTGTGTGAGCGTAATCTGACAATGGTAAAAACTTCTTGCAGGACGTGATTGTGTATAATTTGAATGTACAATGAAATGTTCTGCTTGCGATATGGCTATCACTCCTGGCTTCCACTGTACTGATGGAACTTGCTTATCATCAGTAAATCAAAGACAACTGCCGGCCCAGAAACACTGGGTAACTGAAATGAATGCAAGGTTTGTAAGGGAATTGTTTAGCAAATGACAGCCAAACCCATTAACAAATAACATACAGGCACTGTGAATTAATATACTTACCTGGTATCTACAGACAGAAAAGAAAAAATAATTTTTGAGAATAATCTTTAATTTAGTATATGAGCATTTTATTGAGAATCTATTTTCAACTTGACTATGGACGAATGGATTTAAATAATGAGATAAGCATATTCACAAAGTATTTTCCTGAAGTACTGTGAGTCACTCACATAATGTTATGTCTCTGTCAGATGAATCTAGCACCCATTTCACATTGTTTTGTCTTTGTTAGAAAAGCCTGAAGAATTATATTAATATAAAACATTCCAAGCTCCTATTGATAACACATGTTATCCAGTTTTCAGAAATAATTGTCAGCCTCTCAAAATGGAATGGTATCTGTGAACTTTGCAAACCCAGACAAAATTATACGCTTCTATAAAATAACCTAGATTGTTCCCTGATACAGATTATGAAGATCATTTTGTTCAGCTTTAAATGATTTACACTCTCTGTATTCTCTTTAAGCCAATAGAATCTCTCAGCACAGTGAAACAAGTGGGTAACAGATTTTGGCTAATGGTGGACATTTTAACTTCAATGCAGATGTTATTTGTCGTAAATGCGATGTTTAGCTTTTCCTAACTCCTCCAGAAGGAGTTGTCTTTGGTTTCATATTGGGCCTTGATGCTTAATTTAGGTTGGGTTTTGTTATAACTAGTGAAAGTCCTATATCTAATCCCCATTTAGGCCGTCATTATAACACTTGTAGAGAAAAATTTGTTTTACAATATGACATTTTGTAATCTACTTTATTTGACAGAGTGTGCAGAATTATTTTTGTCAAGCATAGGTTGACTACCACCCAGGCATATATCTACTCACCTTGAGGCTTGTTCCTTAAGGAAAACAATTTAGGGAAATACAAAAAATGCAAAGAAAACCAGCAAAACTTCATGTTGACTGAAAGTGAGCTGCCAGTTTCTACTTCGCTGTCACCTTTACACGGTCCAGCATTGACTATTCCCTTTTCCATCTGGATCACTCTGTCTCCATCCCATTGGATAGTCATAAATGTCAATTACAAGATTACAGACTCTCATAGCTACCGGACTATACTTCTTATCACACTGCGTTCCATAAGGATTTCATCCCGTTCTCTGAGTTTCTCCACCTCTGGGGTAATTGCTCTGATGATGAAACAAGTGATCTTGCGATGCTCTGTTGGACAAAGTAAGTTGTGGTTTCCCTGGTTCTTACTTTCTATTCCCACCAGCTTTTGCGCTCAGTCTTTGTTTGGAATTTCTGCCTTGTTCAACAAGATTCTAATACCGGATGTATCCTCTCCTTCCGCCACCCTTCTGCATTTTGAAAGGATCACTTATTTTGTGACTCCCTGGTCTGCACTTTCATCTAAACTGAACTCTCCCCGCCTTACAATTTTACAATACAACCACAGTAGGTGTAACACCTGTTCTTTTATTTCTTCCCTTTTAACCATCCAGGGACCTGAACCAGCTGGAGCAATGATTCACTCACATTCATCCAAACTGATGTACCATATTCAATATCTTCAGTGTATACTTTAAGTTAGATTTCTAGTATTAACTTTTTTAAATTATAATTTTACCTGAGGAATAATTGACCACAATGGAAACAGCATTACAATTCTTTTTAAAAACTTCTCTTCAGTTTGAAAGATCTATTTATATTATCAGACACTACAAAGAAATACAAGACATTTCCTATCTGCAGAGAGTATTGTCGTCCATCTAGCTGATCTACCGTATCCTCTCCTATATCATGTTTGCGAATCACTGCTTTGAGCAATAGCTTGGAGCCAAGCAGCAATGTTCCCTCTAATTTTTAGTAGTCAGTGTGCGTTAAAATCTTACATTGTTCAAATTTTTTTCCTGTGACAAAAGTATGTGTGCACTGAATGCACACATGGGACAGTTTATGTTGGTTTATAAAATATTTGACATAAAACTGCACAGAACAACAAAATAACATACATATTTAAGTCACACGCACAAAAATTGCTGGTGAACACAGCAGGCCAGGCAGCATCTCTAGGAAGAGGTACAGTCGACGTTTCGGGCCGAGACCCTTTGTCAGGACTAACTGAAGGAAGAGTTAGTAAGAAATTTGAAAGTGGGAGGGGGAGGGGGAGATCCAAAATGATAGGAGAAGACAGGAGAGGGAGGGATGGAGCCAAGAGCTGGACAGTTGATTCGCAAAAAGGATACGAAGCTGGAGAAGGGAGAGGATCATGGGACAGGAGGCCTCGGGAGAAAGGGGGGGGCCCAGAGGATGGGCAAGAAGTTATAGTGAGAGGGACAGAGGGAGAAAAAAGAGAGAGAAAAAAGGAGAAAGAAAAAAAAATAATAATAATGAATAAATAAATAAGTCAACATTTATGCCATCAGGTTGGAGATATTTAATTTTTATCATATTTAAATTACTGAGTTATTTTTTCTCTCTCCTGTCTTCGGCATTTACCCATTCTTTGTAAACTCTATCTAGACTAATAGAACTTCCATCCCATTGATAGCTTTTGATTCTTATTAACATATCCAAATGATATTCACCTAAACAGTTTCTCAGCTTGTCTTTGAGTTGATTCATTAGGCTAAAACCTTGCTCACAGTCAGCACTAGACGCATGAAAGATTCCCCCAATGTCCATCAACTGTGCAAGGTCACAAAACTGTTCATTTTGAAGTACAAATACCACCATTTGAGTAAAGTTTGAAATCGGTTTAGATTTAATTTTTTCTTGCATGGAAAATTTGAAATCATTAAACTGTCTAACTATTACAATATTTTCAGCTAGAAAATCATGATATTTTAGACATAAGGCATTAACTTGTTCATCGCCAAATGTGAAGTCACAATCTGCAATTGTAGAGATATCAAAAGCTGACAGACCATTCTTGTAACTCAACTTTGATCTCTTCTGGGTTTGATTGTTTTTGCTGTCGTTCATCTGCACTCAACCATAACATGCGTAGCACTCCTGTAACGGATAATGACGGGTTCTGTTGCCTGAGCTTTTGCACACCGTCCAAATGCGATTTACTTGCCAAATGACACTTCAAAAAGTCAAGTTTCCAAATAACATCCCACTTCTTTCAACTAGCAAATTCTCCAGCAACTTTTGCATCACGACAATACAAACAGATAACTCCAGTTTCCGAATCATACATAAATATTTCTTGTAGCTAAACATTCATGACCTCATGAGCTTTCAGCGTAACAGTTTCTACTATTTTGTTAAGCCATTCAACTTCAAACAAATTTGCAGTTCTTTTGCGCTTCACGCCCTTCGCTTCTTTTGAATTCGACATAGTGAATCAATATTTTTTTCCAATAAAAACTTAGTAAGCTATCTACAGGATTTGAAACATATAAAACGTTACAATATGAACACTGTCCACCAAACATGGCAGCTGCCGTGATACAGTTGTACAAACCAGAACAGGATAGGGGAGGTGACGTAAATTAGTGACGTGCATTGTGATATGTGAAGAACCAACTAACTCGTTAACAGAAACAGTCAGTTAAAAGATTATTTTCAATAAGTATAAGTATTGACTACCACATTATTTTAGGTAACTAACCTTTTGTGCGCACATTAATTTCCTTTTTGCGCTGGTTGAAAAACGTGTGCGCGCGCACATGCGCACAGCTTACAGGGAACTATGCCAAGCAGCTATTCCTGCCTCTGACTCATATGCCCGATCTGTTGGGACTCCCTTGCTCCATTTCTTCATATGCAGGATTAAAAATTTCTTTAAAGTTGTTGATACTTGCTGGAATAATAAAGTGATTACTGTTCAAAAAAATAGCCATAACCTGTATATTCCTCTCTTTAATTGCCCCAACACACTTCCTTCTCCCATTGGTTATATAGCTTTGCTGTGTCCAACACTCTATTTCTCTCCAACATTCTTTTCCTTTATCTACATTTAGTCCTTTTCATGTATCAGTACCTTTCCTTTAAATTTCACAATGCATACAGTATTTCTCAGATTGTTCATCAGTTCTGGCAGTAGTTTGGCTATACGTGACAATCTTATAATTCAAGCACAAGTGCATACACTTAAGCCAAACTAAGTATGCACAATAAATATAAGTTAGAAAGGATTCCTAAAATTATGTATACTAGAATTTAACTTGTAATTTTGGGCAACTCTTTTTTTTAATATATTAGCTTAAATGCTGTGGCTAAATGGCACGTTTTTCCAATATTGAAGATCTTGACCTGTATGTTATGTCATCATTCCAGAGTTTAAAATTCGATTGGATTGCTTGTTTCTGTATTTTATCCCAGTATTCCATGGGCGTACTTGTCTCTGAAACAGTAGGTTCTCAGTCAAGTGACGCAAAAATCTAGATAGCTAATTCAATAAGTGAGGGAATGTTAGTCTGATGCAAGCGTGGTTGTCAGCCTTGTGTTCCAAGTTTAAAGAGCAGGTTCTGTTTGCTGCTTGTTGTGGGCAGAATCTGTAGCTGGGACTTACTATGGGAAGGATTTGTGGGTGGATCACTTTTAGTACAGGACCCACAACAAATCTCACTGCAGGACAGTAGGGTAAAGTACGAAAAGCTATTAAATAGGAAGAAGAAGAAGAAGAAAGCCCTTAACTCCGAGTGGAGTCATTGGGATGCTGTCATGGCGGTGTTTTTTTAGCAGGCTTTCTTATTTTTACAAGGCCAAGTTGACGCTTAACCCAGCATGGAGGGAAAGTGTGCAAGGGAGCCAGCTGAATTCGAACTCGGGAGCCTTCGCTCTGAAGTCCGGCGCTGATGCCACTACGCCACCAGCTGGCTCTATTAAATAAGGGTGAGGGGAAAAATACCTGCCAATGACACATTCCTAAACTGACCAATAAAGGCAATACTTAAGGGCATTTGATTTTAAAAATGTCTTTTTTTTGAAAAGCTAGCTATTCACACTTTATGCTCAAAGGTTAAATATTCTCTAGCTTTTTTTTGGTTCAGGAAGCTGGGCACTTTTTCTATCTTTAAAGGTCATTATCCTTCAGGACATCAGCTTTGTCTGGGAATCCTTCAAGTTCATGTAAATTTGTCTTTCTCTAACAAGTTAGAGTAAAATCTTGAAGGAATATTAAGGCAGGGATGGTAATTCAAAAAGTCTTGTGGCCCATGGTGTCTGTTACAACTGAGACAAGTTACTTCTTAGAGTTTTTTAGAAACATTTCTGAAATGGGCGGCGTAGCATAGCAGCTAGTGCAATTGTTTTACAATACCAAAAATCACCACTGATGTCTGTAAGGAGTGTGCACGTTCTCCCTTAGACCGCAAGGTTTTCCTCCCACATTCCGAAGATGTATGGTTAGGAGTAAATTGGGGGTATTCTATGTGGGTGCCAGAAATGTGGCAGGCTGCCCCTAGTTGATCCTCACTAATTTGATTTGATGCAAAGGTGATGCATTTCACTGTATATTTCGATGTTTCAATGTACATGTGACAAATAACGCTAACCTGAATCTGAAAGATGACCTCTTAATAAGTATGATGGCATTTTAGTGATTCATGCTTATTGAAGTATCCCTTCTAAAGAAAATAATGATAAAGTAATGTAATGACTTTTATATAGTGCACCTGAACCAATGTGTTTCACTGCTGTTGATTTTTTTAAAATTAAATCCAAACTTGCATACAGAGATGAGAATTAAGATAAATCATCATTCAAAGTGTCAGATAAAATTGAAAAATTGGCTTATTGACTTTATTATGAATGCAAGATACATGGGGAGAAAAACATACAGTAACTATGAATTACAATTCATTGTACATTGTAAACTAGTGTTTTTAGAAAACTTGTTTTTTCTAGAAAAAACCATCACCTTTAAACTCTATGTGGTTTTCTGATCCTTCTCTAGTAATTCTCTGTTAAGATGTCTACAGGTAAATGTAATAGTTAATGAATTAGGTATCATTCTACTTCATGATTGGCAACCAGCAAGCAGTTTTATTCTTATTTTCTCTCTCTCTCTCTCTCTCTCTCGTTGAATTCACTCACTTTAAATTGTCCTCCTTCTCACTTTTAGCTTAGTTTATTTCTATGGCATTAAATCACTTTGATTCTGGATTTGCACCGTTTGTCCCAATACTAATCAAATACCTTTTTTGATTAGCGACATAGGAAGTCATTCCTGCCTGTGGCCATCAAACTTTACAACTCCTCCCTTGGAGGGTCAGACACCCTGAGCCAATAGGCTGGTCCTGGACTTATTTCCTGGCATAATTTACATATTACTATTGAATTATTTATGGTTTTATATTGCTATATTTTTACTCTATTCTTGGTTGGTGCAACTGTAATGAAAACCAATTTCCCTCGGGATCAATAAAGTATGACTATGACTTTGCTATGTCTCCCGATCCTCACTTCTCGACACTCCTCACCTATCAGATTCCTCCTTCTTCACTCCTTTACCTCTTCCACCTATCAACTCACAGCTTCTCACTTCATACCCCATGCCCCCCTCCTCCACCCAGCTACCTTCCCCTCACCTGGTTTCACCTATCACTTTATAGCTTTTACTTCTTTCTCTCCTCCCCCACCCCCCACCTTATTCCAGCTTTTTCTCCCTTCCTTTCCATTCCTGATGAAGGGTGTCAGCCTGAAATATCAGCTCTTTATTCCTCTCCATAGGTGCTACCTGAACCGCTGAATTCCTTCAGCATTTTGTAAGTATTACTGTGAATTTCCAGCCTCTGCAGAATATCTTGTGTTTATGACTTGCTATGACTCTGCTCAGTTATTGTCTCTAGTAACAATATTAAAACCTAACTGCACAATGATCTCTATAAACGTCCTCACAACTTACAACAGGGTCAGCGTTAGAATATTATTTGAAGATAATTGAGAATATTGAAATAACCCTGCCACTCATCCTCAAACAGTAACAGGATGCTTTATAAAATATCAAGGAAACAAATAGAGACAAAAACTTTTCTCCATAAAGAAAAAGTGTTTCCTATATAATATTCCATTAGAAATGTATTCAAATGTTGGTTTAGATTCTGCTCTCCATTACCTGGATTAGGATCTGAACCCTGTAAATGGCTGGCTTGGAGACAGAACTATCGTCATTGGAGCAAGCTGAACCTTCAAGTGACTAAGCTACTTGTGAGCAACACACATCTAAGTTGCTGGTGAACGCAGCAGGCCAGGCAGCATCTGTAGGAAGAGGTACAGTCGACGTTTCAGACCGAGACCCTTTGTCGGGACTAACTGAAGGAAGAGTGAGTAAGAGATTCTCTTCCTTCAGTTAGTCCTGACGAAGGGTCTCAGCCTGAAACGTCGACTGTACCTCTTCCTAGAGATGCTGCCTGGCCTGCTGCGTTCACCAGCAACTTTGATGTGTGTTGCTTGGATTTCCAGCATCTGCAGAATTCCTGTAAGTTACTTGTAACTTATCTTAACATTGAAATATTTACCTGCTTCAGCAAGAGTAAAAGTTTGGTATTGATTGTAGTCGTGGCTCTTTTCACAATGTATCAGGACTAATTGCATGTTGTGGATTCCATTAACTAACACTGCATAAGGCTCTGGTTAAAATTAAAGATGACCATAGGGACTATTTAACATGAAAAATGTTCTAGGTAGTTAAAGGCTGGGATCTCCTTTGAAGCCTGCTAAGTGTCTCACATGCGTGTGATTATTCCATGCACCAGATCAATTTGTCCATGTGGGAGTAGTTTATGTAAGGTTATTCCATATGAGTAAAATTGTTAACGGGATCTAAAGGTTATCAACTAAATGTGATTGCTTGTGCATTTGACAGAGTAATTCATACAACATTTTCCATGAATCCTTATGCAGACACCAGTGAATTAATTTTTTTAACAGGAGTTATGCACACAGTTCAGGTTTTCAAAACCTTGATCTGCAGTACTTAGTAATATATTTGTAAATTCGACAGTATAAAAAATGTGGTTGGATAACTAGGTTCAATTGATAATCAGAATCTATTTGCTGTTTTACAATGGAAAGTATTTAGTGCCGCTACCAGTTTTAGTAACAATTGAGGCTTTTATCTACACCTCAGTTTTTAATTTTAAAATCCTTGATCTTTTTTCTATAACCATGCCTCTCCTTATCTCTGAGATTTTCTTTGACCTAGGAGCTTCTGGAGTCCTTCATCTCTCTCAGTTTTGACTTCTTGCGCACCTTTTGGTTTTAATCTCTGCACCATTGCCTTCTAAGCCTTCAAGTGACTAGATCTTAAGCTCTCAACTACCCTTCCTCAGCTTCTACACCACTTCCAGTTTCATTCCTATATACAGTATTTTAAAGTTGCTGGTGAACACAGCAGGCCAGGCAGCATCACTAGGAAGAGGTACAGTCGACGTTTCAGGCCGAGACCCTTCGTCAGGACTAACTGAAGGAAGAGTGAGTAAGGGATTTGAAAGTTGGAGGGGGAGGGGGAGATCCAAAAAGATAGGAGAAGACAGGAGGGGGAGGGATGGAGCCAAGAGCTGGACAGGTGATTGGCAAAAGGGATATGAGAGGATCATGGGACAGGAGGTCCAGGAAGAAAGACGGGGGGGGGGGGGACCCAGAGGATGGGCAAGGGGTATATTCAGAACTACAGAGGGAGAAAAAGGAGAGTGAGAGAAAGAACGTGTGTATAAAAATAAGTAACAGATGGGGTACGAGGGGGAGGTGGGGCATTAGCGGAAGTTAGAGAAGTCGATGTTCATGCCATCAGGTTGGAGGCTACCCAGACGGAATATAAGGTGTTGTTCCTCCAACCTGAGTGTGGCTTCATCTTTACAGTAGAGGAGACTGTGGATAGACATGTCAGAATGGGAATGGGATGTGGAATTAAAATGTGTGGCCACTGGGAGATCCTGCTTTCTCTGGCGGACAGAGCGTAGGTGTTCAGCAAAGCGGTCTCCCAGTCTGCGTCGTGAGGATCCCAGGTACTCACATTTTATTGATTCTGCCTCTCGCCGCTTCTCCCGTCAAGCTCTGAAGGCGACTCTCTCCGCCATGAGGAGGTACTTGGTGTCCCTATCCCAGACCCTTCCACACCTTCAGGACACTTTCTTCGCCGTCTGTAATGGTCCTACCCGTTATTTCATCCTCTGTCGGATTCACGCCTGCAATCGCCGTTTTTTTGACTTTGTTATGTTAGGCAAAGATCGCAAGATCCTACATCTACAGACTCCAGAGCCTGCTGGCCATGAAACTAGCAGGCATGAACTTCAGATTGTCTCTGCCATTGATCTCGCCGGCTCCAACACCTCAGGGCATATTCAGAACCCGGACTCCAGCAACGACCATGGACACATTCAAAATGATTGTGCAACCACCAACTGCGACTCCAGCCTTGAACTCCAGGCCGGGTCTTTATGTGCTGCTGTTGTGACTCCCGTCTCCCCTTCCCCCACCAATACTCTGCAACTCCGTCTCCCTCAGATCCCACCGTTAGCTCCTGGGCCCTCAGAGGCTCCATCTTCCTCTCACCCCAACCATCCCCTCTCCACTGACACCCCCAGCCTCCCCCCTCCCCCCTCTGATCCGAGCTCTCAAGATTCCAGCCTTGAGCTCCAGGCCGGGTCTTTATGTGCTGCTATTGTGACTCCCGTCTCCCCTTCCCCCACCAATACTCTGCACTCCCATCTCCTTCAGATCCCATCGTCAGCTCCTGGGTCCTCAGAGGCTCCATCTTCCTCTCACCCCAACCCTCACCTCTCCACTGACACCCCTAGCCTCCCCCCTCCCCCCTCTGATCCCAGCTCTCATCCGTGCCGGGTCTTTACCATCCTCTCCGACCTTCAACTGTCGGAGACAGAGCGCTTTGTCCTCAGTAAGGGCCTCACCTTTGTCCCCCTTCGCCCACACCTCAGCAAGTTCCGTGTTCACCATGCGGAACTTTTCTTCTGCCATCTCCGTCTCCGAGCCTACTTCTTCAGCAAGGACTCTTCCACCCCCACTGATGACCCCTTCTCCCGTCTTCAACCCTCCTCCTCTTCATGGACACCCCGCTCTGGTCTTCTGCCTGCTCTGGATCTCTTTATCGCTAACTGCTGACGGGACATCAACCATCTCGACTTCACCGCACCTTGTCCCCATTCCAGCCTCACTCCTTCTGAACGCTCTGCTCTCCACTCCCTCCGCACTAATCCTAACCTTATTATTAAACCCGCCGATAATGGGGGTGCTGTTGTAGTCTGGCGTACTGACCTCTACCTTGCCGAGGCATAGCGACAACTCGCGGATACCTCCTCTTATTTACCCCTCGATCGTGACTCCACTAAGGAGCACCAGGCCATTGTCTCCCACACCATCACCTACTTTATCTGCTCAGGGGATCTCCCATCCACTGCTACCAACCTCATAGTTCCCACACCTCGCACTTCCCGTTTCTACCTCCTACCCAAGATCCACAAACCAGCCTGTCCTGGCAGACCTATTGTCTCAGCTTGCTCCTGCCCCACCGAACTCGTTTCTGCATACCTCGACACAGTTTTATCCCCCCTTGTTCAATCCCTTCCTACCTATGTTCGTGACACTTCTCACACTCTTAATCTTTTTGATGATTTTAAGTTCCCTGGCCCCCACCACTTTATTTTCACCATGGATGTCCAGTCCCTATATACTTCCATCCCCCATCAGGAAGGTCTCAAAGCTCTACGCTTCTTTTTGGATTCCAGACCTAATCAGTTCCCCTCTACCACCACTCTGCTCCGTCTAGCTGAATTAGTCTTATTAATTTCTCCTTTGGTTCCTCCCACTTCCTCCAAACTAAAGGTGTAGCTATGGGCACCCATATGGGTCCTAGCTATGCCTGCCTTTTTGTTGGCTTTGTGGAACAATCTATGTTCCGTGCCTATCCTGGTATCTGTCCCCCACTTTTCCTTCGCTACATCAGCGACTGCATTGCCACTGCTTCCTGCACACATGCAGAGCTCGTTGACTTTATTAACTTTGCCTCCAACTTTCACCCTGCCCTCAAGTTTACCTGGTCCATTTCTGACACCTCCCTCCCCTTTCTAGATCTTT
The DNA here is from genome assembly GCF_030028105.1 of Mobula birostris. Classification (NCBI taxonomy): domain Eukaryota; kingdom Metazoa; phylum Chordata; class Chondrichthyes; order Myliobatiformes; family Myliobatidae; genus Mobula; species Mobula birostris. The sequence goes on from NC_092378.1 coordinate 110,553,470, forward strand.
CTGTCTCTGTCTCTGGAGACAGCTTATCCACTGATGTCTACTATAAGCCTACTGACTCTCACAGCTATCTGGACTATTCCTCTTCTCACCCTGTCTCTTGCAAAAACGCCATCCCCTTCTCGCAATTCCTCCGTCTCCGCCGCATCTGCTCTCAGGATGAGGCTTTTCATTCTAGGACGAAGGAGATGTCTTCCTTTTTTAAAGAAAGGGGCTTCCCTTCCTCCACTATCAACTCTGCTCTTAAACGCATCTCCCCCATTTCACGTACATCTGCTCTCACTCCATCCTCCCGCCACCCCACTAGGAATAGGGTTCGCCTGGTCCTAACCTACCACCCCACCAGCCTCCGGGTCCAACATATTATTCTCCATAACTTCCGCCACCTCTAACGGGATCCCACCACTAAGCACATCTTTCCCTCCCCCCCCCCGCATTCCGCAGGGATCGCTCCCTATGCGACTCCCTTGTCCATTCGTCCCCCCCATCCCTCCCCACTGATCTCCCTCCTGGCACTTATCCGTGTAAGCGGAACAAGTGCTACACATGCCCTTACACTTCCTCCCTTACCACCATTCAGGGCCCCAAACAGTCCTTCCAGATGAGGCAACACTTCACCTGTGAGTCGGCTGGGGTGATATACGGCGTACAGTGCTCCCGATGTGGCCTTTTATATATTGGCGAGACCCGACGCAGACTGGGAGACCGCTTTGCTGAACACCTACGCTCTGTCCGCCAGAGAAAGCAGGATCTCCCAGTGGCCACACATTTTAATTCCACATCCCATTCCCATTCTGACATGTCTATCCACGGCCTCCTCTACTGTAAGGATGAAGCCACACTCAGGTTGGAGGAACAACACCTTATATTCCGTCTGGGTAGCCTCCAACCTGATGGCATGAACATCGACTTCTCTAACTTCCGCTAATGCCCCACCTCCCCCCCGTACCCCATCTGTTACTTATTTTTATACACACATTCTTTCTCTCACTCTCCTTTTTCTCCCTCTGTAGTTCTGAATATACCCCTTGCCCATCCTCTGGGTCCCCCCCCCCCCGTCTTTCTTCCTGGACCTCCTGTCCCACGATCCTCTCATATCCCCTTTGCCAATCACCTGTCCAGCTGTTGGCTCCATCCCTCCCCCTCCTGTCTTCTCCTATCTTTTTGGATCTCCCCCTCCCCCTCCAACTTTCAAATCCCTTACTCACTCTTCCTGACGAAGGGTCTCGGCCTGAAACGTCGATTGCACCTCTTCCTAGAGATGCTGCCTGGCCTGCTGCGTTCACCAGCAACTTTGATGTGTGCTGCTTGAATTTCCAGCATCTGCAGAATTCCTGTTGTTTACAGTATTTTAAGTTTGAATAAAAGTAATGCAGGAGGTGAGAATTAGATTTTTTTTAGCTTTCTCTTCAGGGACGGGGTGAATGAGTTGCATATTGGAGATCTTCAAAGGAAGGAAGGAAAAGACTGAAAATACTTATAACATTGACGTCAGAGAGAAGGAAAACAGAAAGTAAAGAGTAAAGAGAGCATCTTTGGAGTAGCAGGAAGGTGTCAGTCCCTGAAAATTAATTATGTGGCAGCCAGAGAATTAATTAAGGGGAATAGCTCATTTAAAATTGTTATAGACATATATTTTGTCCACACATTGCTAAATCAAAATGATCTAATCTTTCTTCTGGATGTAGTTTTTGTAGGTATGCAGTTCTTCTGGGAATCAGCCAGAGACCTGCTTAGTTACTTCTCATGGCTTTCAGCTGTTCCTACATATCTTTAAATGTAATATTTCTTTTCTCTGTACCTGTTCTCTCCAGCCTAAGTAGCAACCTACTGCTCCCTGCAACTCTAAACTCCCATCTCCATTTTCTCTCCCTCAGCTTGAAGCTTGATGCCCAGAGAGCGAAGATAGACTGGGAAGCTTGTTTGATGCCAACTTGTATCTTGAGTCTGGGAAAGAATAATATAAGGTGACAATATCTTGTAAACAGTGCCAATTCATTTATCACAATGGAAGAGGGGAACTGATACTGGTGAATAGACTGGTGGAGCTATGAGCAGGAGAAATGAAATTTACAAACATTAGATTTATCACATGTGATAAATTCTGTTACCAGAGTCCATCTAGATTCAATCTATTATATATCCTATTTTTTCAGATCATTCCATGATTTTATTTAAAGACACAAGTTTATCTACTTGGATTATAACTTGGACTCTTCATTTCAGGTATCATCCGAGATGTTTTCTGTGCTAAGGTAAGGAGCCCACAACTAAGCATACAGGAAGTAATTTTGCAATGTATAAAGATCCCCTCTGCAATGTGCTGGCTATAGTGTCACAATACTAGCTGATGGTTACATCCTACTAGAGCTAGTTTGACAATCTAAAATAAGGTGTCTTTAGCATTATGTACGACTGTAGAAGTAGTCCCCTACTGTTATACGCTAAGCCTCTTCCCATTATATGCATTTTCTCCCATCCTGACCCTGATAGCTAAATGGCTTGCATTTTTTCAATACACTTGGGCTCAAGTCTATTTATCTAATATTTCCCCAACCTCCTTCAGAATTTCAATAGCTAATTTTGTATTATCTACCAATGTGGATTTGCTTTATTTCCAAGCCAAGATAATATGTTTTATATATATTGTAAAAAGCTGAGATCTAAGCTCCAAATCCTTTTGGTCACTGACCAGCAAATCAAGATTTCTTTGCTGCTGTAGGTCGCTGGATACAAGAAAGCTTCCCAGAAATTGACTTAAAGATTACAGCCTCAGTCCGTGTTCTATTCTCTCTCACATCTCATCTGTATCTACTACAGGCACGAACCTAATCTCAACAAATCTATGAAAAGTGCCTCGGGCAAGCTACAGTTTCTTTTTACTAAAAATACAAAGTGAACATTCAGGTGTTCAACATAATTTTGAATATTCTCCGCAGACTAATAAAAACTGGTACATAACCACAGATCCACTGAAGTGGACAGATCGCTGAGCTTTTATATTTAGAATTTTTTTCAATCCACCAAAAGATATGGAGTGATATTTAATGCAAGTGATCCAAAAACAGTGGTTTACTTTGGGGAGATTTCTGGTGGAAAAGTCTATTAGGATTTGGGAAAAATACCCGCCTACTCCACAATCCGATGATAAACCTTGCAATTCCGTCTCAGTTTCTTTTCAAGTCTTTTACTGTGATCTTCAATGTGAAAACTAAGCATAAAATTAGAATGGAATACCAGAGTGAAAAAGTGCATGCAATTCATCAGTATCAGAGATAAGATCCTCTCTCTGACTGAGTAGAGATGATGAAGCAGCAATACAGGGCAACCCTGTTTAGTCAAGAGATGGGAAAGCAGGATGTAAGCCCTGTTGCTATCTCAAGCTTTCTCCTTCAGTCAATGGAAACTTTTTTGTTCAGAATCACTATGTTTGTAGTCCCACATCATAGACTTGAGCACAAAAGGTAAGTTGAAACTTGAGAAGGAAATGAAGAAACATTGCATTCCTGGGTGCAGTCATGTTGGATACAATGTTTTTAAGGATACCAAAGTCCAGTTTAAAGAGGGATTGGCAAGTTCTCTCAGGTGTCCTGCTAGTATATATTTCACGGTCTGCATCACTATACTAGCAGATCTGATCATTAACTGTTGTCTAAGATCTCACTTTGAGTGATGAGAGTCCTTGATGAGGAAGGTTTGAACCCAAATACTGGGGTATCCAAAGCAAGGCTTGAGACACAGTATCAAACTGGATCTGAGCACCAAACAAATGCTAGACGATATCACTAGTAGGCTTGTGATTGAGCACTGAACCAAATACTCAATTCTTGGCACTCGAAACATGGTTACCAGTTAGTGAGACCATCCTGAACTCTTAAAGGGGCCACGTCAGCTGTCTGTACTCCAGGGAGTTTGAGTGTCTAAATCCAGGAAGCTGGTAGTGTTGGGGGCATCTCTTAACAGGACCACCTCTCCAATGGCCAACTCCTGATGGCTCCGGCTGCAGGGAAATTCGGTGATGGTAATCGTGGATGAGGGCTGGATCCAAGATATCTCTTTCAGGTCACCAGCACCTCTCCTTGGGTCCAAGTCCTTCCCAGCCCACAAGTTAGTGCCAAAAGCCTCGAAGAGTACGTGAATCCAAAAGTCTTTTCACTGTGAAGACCTCAATAAACCTGAGTGGTGGTGGGGCTAAGGAGCTGGTGCAAATAGGTTTTAATTCAGAAATGTGGAAGGTAGGATTGATCTTTAGGGTCTGGGGAAGCTTCAAGGTGTAAGCCACTGGGTTTACTTTCCTCAGATTTCAATGGGTCCAATGAACTTGAGCGCCAACTTTCTAGATTCCTCTTGGAAAGGCAAATCAGGAGTGGAGAGCCAGACTTGTTGCTCAGACTGTAAAGCAGGTCCCCGACTTATCTTTGTGTTTGCTTTGGTCTCCACTTTCTGGGTAGAGTCCAGAAAAACGTCTCTTGCCCTAATCCATCTTTGTTTGGAGTGTTGGATGAGATCTTTGGCCACAGGGATCCCAACCTTGGCCTCTTGTTCCGGAAAGAGAGGCGGAGGATAACGAAACTGGCGCTCGAATGGTGACATCCCGTGTGCCAAATGCTGTAAGGTATGGTGGCTGACCTCTGCCCACATCAGATGATCACAACACTTGTCCTATCTTTCCAAGGTTAGGCATCTTAGGGCACGTTCTAAATCCTGGTTGGTCCGTTCCGTCTGGCCATTGGACTGCAGGCGAAATCCGGAGGAAAGGCTTGCTGTTGCCCCCATTAGTTGCAGAACGCCCTCCAAAAATGTGATGTGAATTGTAGACCACAATCTGAGACAATATGCAACTGGTATCTGTGGATTCTGAGGACCTGGTCCTGGACAATCTCAGTTTACTCTGCCATCTTCGGTAGCTTCTCCAAGGCGATGAACTAGCAGGCATTTGAAAACTGAACAACAACTACCAAGGTAACCAACTTCCCCTTGGATGGAGGGAGACCCATGACAAAGTCCATGGAGATGTGTACCCAAAGTGTTTCTGGAACAGGTAGGGAGTGGAGAAGCCCTTGAGGTCAGCTACACTGTTCCTTGTTCCGGGCAGACACCTTGCATGACTGCACGTACTGCCAAACCTAATTTGTCATTCTGAGCCACCAATTCCAACTCTTGATAAATTCAAGGGTCCTGGCATTCCCTAGGTGTGCAGTCATTCTATACGAATGTCTCCATCAGAGTAGCTGGGACTGGACAGAACTTGGGATGAACAGCCTACCCAGAGGAGCATTCCTAGGAATCTCCCCTTATGCTTGGGTCTTGTGAACAAAAATGTAAATACCCCAACGAATTGGCACTACCACATTGGCCTGGGGCAAAATGGTCGTAGGCTGCTACTCATTCTGGTTCAAGCTGATGACACAGGGCAGCTGGCTTCTGGGGTTTTGACCCCGGCCGGTGGGCTAGGATGAATTCAAAGTGGTTAAAGAACAAATCCCACCTGGCCTGCCTGGAATTCAGCCTCTTTTGTCTCATGAATGTAAGCCAGGTTCTTGTGGTTGGTCAAAACAATAAAAAGGGTTCTTGGCCCCCTCCGGCCAGTGATGCCATTCCTCCAAGGCTAACTTAATCACAAGAAGCTCCTAATTCCGAATGTCATAGTTCCACTCTGCTGGGGATAGCTGCCTGGAGAAGAATGCACACGGGTGCATTTTTCCATTCGAAGGTGGTTGTTGGGACTAGACAGCACGCATTCTGATATCTGAGGCATCCACTTCCATGATGAAGGGCAGGTCCAGGATAGGAGAAGCCAGGATGGGAGCTGTTGTGAACTACCGCTTAACCTCTGCAAAAACAGCCTCTGCTTCAATCATCTAGACGAAAGGGCCCATGGATTTCTTAGCTGGCACCGTGAGCAGAGATGCCACTGATCAACTTCTGGTAGAAGTGAGTAAACCCCATGAATCGTTGGATTTGTCTGATACTAGATGGTGATGGCCAATCTCTGACTGCCTCAATCTTGGTAAGGTCATTCTTGAAGTTGCCATTGGAGATGATGAAACCCAAAAATGACACTGTTATCACGTGAAACTCTGACTTCTCCAACTTGACGCAAAGTCCATGGTCTAGAAGCTTTTTTAAAATGTCCCTGATGTGAGTGATGTTCTCCTGCATGGACTTTGAGAAGATTAGGATATCATCTAGGCAGACAAAGCCATACTTATGGAAAGTATCCTATTACACATTGTTTACGAAGGCTTGGAGAACAGTTGGAGCTATTGCAAGGCTGAAGGGCTTAACTAGGTACTCATTGTGCCCTGTCAGTTTATTGAATGCAGTCTTCCACACATCGCCTGCCCAAATATGGACCAGATTATCTGCACTTTGTAGGTCTAGTTTTGTGAATACCCTCACTCCTTGGAGCATCTGGAAATCCATATTCATGAGTGGAAGGGCACAGCGATTCTTGGCCATTGTGCGGTTTAATCCCTTATAATCAATGCAAGAGCACAGGCTCCCACCTTTCTTTTGTACGAAGAAGCCTGTGCCAGCAGGTGAGGTGGATAGCTGACTGAAGGCCATTACAAGAGCTTCCTTTATATACTCCTCCATTGTGCTTTTCTCTGGGCCTGAGAGTGCGTACAATCGGCCCCGTGGGGCAGCAGGTCTATAGCACAGTTGTAAGGTCGGTGCGGTGGAAGAGTTGAGGCCTTGCCCCTGCTGAGGACCCCTTCCAAGTCCTTGTAAACAGAAGGGATTTTGACCAGTCTGGGTGTTTGCATCTCCTCTGGATCTCCCTTCGAGGACAACTCCTGAGGTTTCTTAGGTGACTGGGGTGATTTAACACACCTGTGAGTCCTTTTCCTATGTTCACAAAATTCCTTTGCAGAAACAGTGGCCAAACCAGAGTCTGAAGCCCTGTCTATATCCTCAGGTGACGGCAGCGAGGCATTACAGAGAGTCCTTAGCCCCCCCACCGCCCCCAAGAACAGACTTCAAGGATCGGTGCTCATGAGTCTCTCCCGTCCTTGAGACCTGGCAGCTGGATTCCTAAGCAAAAAATAATCTGCAGATGTTGGGGTCAAAGCAACACTCACAACATGCTGGAGGAACTCAGCAGGTTGGGCAGCATCAGTGGAAAAGATTGGTCGACGTTTCGGGCCGGAACCCTTCAGGACTAAGGGTTCCGGCCCGAAACGTCGACTGATCTTTTCCACTGATGCTGCCCGACCTGCTGAGTTCCTCCAGCTGGATTCCTTAAGCATAGCAGCAAGTTTCCCGAATTGCTCCGGCATCTCCTTAGACCAGGGGTCCCCAACCATTTTTTGCACTGCGGACCAGTTTCATATTGACAATATTCTTGCGGATCGGCCGACCCGGGGGGGGGGGGGGTGTGCGGGTAGGGTTGCCAACGGACAAGAGTAGCAGTCAAATATGTTATTTACCCCTAGAGACTACAATGACCATGAAGCCTTGCGCGGGCACCAGTGCACATGCGTGATTTGCGCATGCGTGTACGTGCCGATTTTTTCTACAAATCGTTTTTGGCGATTCTGTTCGGGGGAGGGTGTTAATCACGACCGGAATATAGGTGATAAGTGGCTAATACACTCAATTTCGTTCCTAAAAGGGGTTGTCTAACAAATTTAATATTAAACACACAGTGCATATTTTCCTCGCATGAATATAGTGATAAGTCAATTATCAGGGGAGGACAGGGGAGCTTGAAGTAAGTGTTGAACGAACTTCCAGTAGAAGTGGTAGAAGCAGGTTCGATATTATCATTTAAAGAAAAATTGGACAGCTATATGGACAGGAAAGGAATAGAGGGTTATGGGCTGAGTGCAGGTCGGTGGGACTAGGTGAGAGTAGCATTCGGCACGGACTAGAAGGGCAGAGGTGGCCTGTTTCCGTGCTGTAATTGTTATATGGTTATATAAGTAAGTCAATAGCATCATAACATTTTAAGTAACATTTGGATATTAAACACACAGCACATATTTTCCCCGTATGAACATATAAAATCATTGCAACACACCAATATCGCTGAATCAGTGGGAGCCCTGGGCTTGTTTTCCTGCAACAAGACGGTCCCATCGAGGGGTGATGGGAGACAGCGATACTCGAACGGGGTTCCTTATGTCCAGTCTATTCCGCAATTTAGTTTTCGTTGCATTCATTGCAGAGGTGTATTGGAAATGGAAGCAATGATTTCAGTGCTTTCGTGGCTACCTCAGAATATTTAACCTTGACTTTGATCCAGAATGCCAGCAGAGATGTTATGTCAAACATACTTTTCTACCAGCCGTCATTTGCAAGCTTGAGGAGTTGATCTTCTTCCCGTGCTGACATGGATAATGCGCGGGTAATGACCTCACGTGTGTAATGGCTCAACAGTGGGCGTGACAGGGAATGAGGAAAGGTGCAGCTGATTCCTATCGCCAAATCATATCATTTCCTTGCGCCCCGGCAGCGCATGCTTTGCGGCCCAGTGGTTGGGGACCACTGCCTTAGGCCATTCCTGAACTGGACAGTATCGGGCCTCACACAGTCCCGTTGGCCGGAGCTGGTTTCTCCGTTCTTGAGAACAGGACTAGGTCTCCAGAAGGTCGTAGGTTCCCTCGCACTGATGGCTGCCTCTCTGTTGGTTGTGGGTTGTGGGGGAATCTGGGTGTCAGAACACCAGGCTGCAAACAAACTCCTTACAATGACTGGACCAAGCACGGATAGGTTCAGCTGAGACAACTAAGGGTACCTGAGGATTGTGAGTGGAGAGTCAATAATGTAGAAACTACTGTCTTCCACATGATCCCCTGTCCTCATCTGCAACACCGGGTGCTGGGTCCGTCTGGAGCCTAGTGGGCAGTGTCCGGGACAGTCTGCTGGATCTGCCTGGAGCCTAGTGGGCGGTGTCCGGGACAGTCAGGCGCTGGATCTGCCTGGAGCCTAGCGGGCAGTGTCCGGGACAGTCTGCTGGATCTGCCTGGAGCCTAGCGGGCAGTGTCCGGGACAGTCTGCTGGATCTGCCTGGAGCCTAGCGGGCGGCGTCCGGGACAGTCGGGCGCTGGGTCTGCCTGGAGCCTAGCGGGCGGTGTCCAGGACAGTGGCAGGCATGAGCTGGCTCAGCTCTCGCAGTGGTATGTCGAGCTGACAGGTGGTTCTTAAATCCAAAAAATTATCTGCTGCCCCTCAGTCCACTGAAGCCTCTACCTGCCTCAAATTCTTACCCCAGGTGAGTTCTGCCTTCAGCACAAAACCAGAATCCGTGGGTTTGGATGTAGTGGCTGCTACCATCACAGTCCCCTCGATATTGGACAGTCTTAGCTGTTCTCCAGGTGGCCGCAGCTTCAGCCCGCCGGTGGCCTGCTTCCTCATAGTTACTGCAGTGACCTTGACTCCAGCGCTGGGACCGCTCATCGCCGGACAGTCCAGTGCCACTGACCTGCATGGATTTGACTGGATTTTGAGCAGGTGATGGGCTGGTCATGGTCTGAGGTTGGGGAGCGGAACTGCAATGCCTAGGGACCAGGTTCAGGCCAGCTCTCTTCGAACTCATGACACGGTCCCACTTTCGCTCTGCCAGACGATTATCAAGACTGATGGACTGGTCAGTCAGAGTCTCTAAGTTCTCTGCTGGCTCTCCCAAGGCAAGGCCATCCTTCAGTTCAACTTGGAGTCCATGGCGATATAATGTGCCCAAGGCCTCCCCGTTCCAAACACCCTCCTGGGCCAAGATCCAGAATTCGATCACTTTTTAGCCGCTGACCGTCCTCTTGTTGAAACTTCATCAGTCGGTCCAAGGCTTGTCTAGTTGCGGCGGGGTAATGAAACACCTTCCTCATGGTGGCTCTGAATTCCTCCAAATCCGGCAAATCTCTGACCTACGTTCCCAATGCGCGGTGTCCCAGGGCAGGGCTCTCGCAGTCAGAAGAGAGATAATGAAGGACACCTTGTCGCACTCCGAAGGGAACTGGGATGGCTGGAGTTCAAACACTAATGAGCATTGGACAAAGAAAATGTGGTAAGAACTTGGGTTACCATTGAATCTCTCGGGGGCTGGAAGATGGACTGGCTTCACAGAGTGACCGACAGCCTCAACTGGACGACTTTGGCTTCTTCCCTGAAATAGTTGGCACATGGCTACCTGGAGGTCACATATTTCCAGGCTCTGCCTGGAAATTTTCTCACTGTGCCTGGCTACAGTGGATGAAAGGCTCTGATATCCCATTGGTTCCATGTTGGCTCAATCGTACTGTGACGAGAGTTCATGACGAGGATGGTTTGGACCTAAATGCCAGGGTATCCGAAGCAAGGTTCGAGACACGGTGTCAAACTGGATCTGAGCATGAAACAAACGCGGGGCAATATTACTAGTAGGCTTACAATTGAGCACCGAACCACAATTCAGGTGTTCCTTAAATACTCAATTCTTGGTGCTCGAAACATAATTACCAATTAGTGGGACTGTCCTGAACCCTTAACGGGGTTGCGACATTTATCCGTACCCTGGGCAGTTTGTGCGTCAAAATCCTGGAATCTGCCACAGTTGGCGGCGTCTTGTAACAGTTTGATTAAATTTTTTGTCAAAGATCACACAGCAATATCCTGAGTTAGGTAAGCAACAGGAATTCTGCAGATCCTGGAAGTTCAAGCAACACACATCAAAGTTGCTGGTGAATGCAGCAGGCCAGGCAGCATCTCTAGGAAGAGGTGCAGTCGACGTTTCAGGCCGAGACCCTTCGTCAGGACTAACTGAAGGAAGAGTTAGTAAGAGATTTGAAAATGGGAGGGGGAGGGGGAGATCCAAAATGACAGGAGAAGACTGGAGGGGGAGGGATGGAGCCAAGAGCTGGACGGGTGATTGGCAAAGGCGATATGAGAGGATCATGGGACAGGAGGCCCAGGGAGAAAGACGGAAGGGGTGGAGGGAGAACCCAGAGGATGGGCAAAGGGTATAGTCAGAGGGACATAGGGAGAAAAAGGAGAGTGAGAGAAAGAATGTGTGTATAAAAGTAAATAACGGATGGGGTACGATGGAGAGGTGGAGCATTAGCGGAAGTTAGAGAAGTCAATGTTCATGCCATCAGGTTGGAGGCTACCCAGACGGAATATAAGGTGTTGTTCCTCCAACCTGAGTGTGGCTTCATTTTTACAGTAGAGGAAGCCATGGACAGACATGTCAGAATGGGAATGGGATGTGGAATTAAAATGTGTGGCCACTGGGAGATCCTGCTTTCTCTGGCGGACAGAGCATAGGTGTTCAGCAAAGCGGTCTCCCAGTCTGCGTCGGGTATTGCCAATATATAGACGACCACATTGGGAGCACTGGACGCAGAGTTAGGTATGATGCTTTGTAATTCCAAGTTTCTTTTCTTTCAGATGATTAAACTCAATTAAATAAATGCACCAGGATACCTAGAAAGGGAATGGTGCTCATGTTGTTATAATAAGCAGGTACAGGTGAGGGATCATTGAGGGGGAATTGGGTGAAAAATCACTGGCGAGTTTTGTGTGATCGGGGAAAAGGTTAGGGATGGTAAATTAATCCAGGATAGATTTTTGGAGAGCTCAAGTGAGGTTCACAGTCTTTGTGGTGATGATCCAAAAGGAATTTAAAAGGAGTGGAGAGAGGGCCATGGAAGAAAAGGAAGGAGTAGGGGAACCAGGGGGAGGTGTTGGGCAAGAGATGGGATGAGTGGGTAACCAGAATGGGGAATAGAAAATTCGAGCCCTTCTTCTTCAGCCCTTTACTTCTTCCTCCTATCCCTTCTCAGCTTCTGTATCCATCTCCCCTACCTTCCCTCCTTCTTCCTCACCAGGTGCCAGCTTGTACTCATTCCCCTCGCCCCAGCTTTCTTATTCTGGCTTTTGCCCTGCTCCTTTCCAGTAATGGTGAAGGATCTGGGCCTAAAACATCGACTGTTTATTCTCCTCCATGGATGTTGCCTGACTTGCCGAGATCCTCCAGCATTTTGTGCCCGTCACTCAAGATTTCCAGCACCTGCAGAATCTCTTGTGTTTATAGTTTTGGGACCCCCTTGTATGTTCTCCTCTTGGCAGAGTTAAGCAGGTGGTTGTGGATTTATGACTGAGGCTCCTCGCTGCTGACTTTCAGAGCCACAGCAGGAGTGCCATTTGGACAGATGCCTTGCTTTTTAGTTGACATGTGACCATTTCAACTCTTTGTAGTTCTGCAAAGAAAGAGACCTTTCGGACCGTCAAGCCTCTGCGAGCACTTAAGAAGAATTACCTACTTAGCGTCATGCTCCTCCTTTCCTCCGTAGCTCCGTGCTTTATTCCCTTGAAGTATTTATCCAATTCTTTTTTGAATGTTAATATTGAATCCATTCCAACAACTTTACTAGCATTTTATTCCAGACCATAGCTCACCACTTAACATAAATGTTTCCACATTTTGCTTCTGCTCATTTCATCAATTGCCTAAATTCTAGGATCTCTGTGAACTGATCTTTCTTCTACTGGAAACGGTTTTCCCTCATTTATTTTATCAAAAACATCCACTTCTGAACACTTGTATCTAATCTAGCTTTCCCTGACCTTAGGAGAAAGGTTCAGCTCTTCCAGACATGTGATGCATAGAAAATAATAACAGATCAATTGTATAAACGTTCCCTTCAACGCTAGTGCAAGGTGGCTGAAGGGTGACATTTACAACAGTTACTTACCCGCACTTTCCCAACAGCACCTTGCAGGTGCATAGGGTTTACCATCAATAAGGTTAAATGCAGGAACACCACTGCTTACAGGTTCCCTAACAAATCATATGTCAGAATCAAAATCAGGTTTATTATCATCGGCATGTGTTGTGAAATTTTTTATAACTTAGCAGCAGCAGTTCAATGCAATACATAATATAGAAGAAGAAGAGGAAAAAATCAGTCAATCAATCAATTAATTACAGTGTATGTATGTTGAATAGTTAAAAAATCATGCAAAAACAGAAATAGTATGTTAAAAATGTGAGGTAGTATTCATGGATTCCAAGTCCATTTAGGAATCAGATGGCAGAGGGGAAGAAACAGTTCCTGAATTGCTGAGTTTGTGCCTTCAGGCTTCTGTACCTCCTACCTGATGGTAACAGTGAGAAAAGGGCATGCCCGGGGTTCTGGGGGTCCTTAATAATGGATGCTGTCTTTCTGAGACGCTGCTCCTTGAAGATGTCCTGGGTGCTTTGTAGGCTAGTACCCAAGATAGAGACAACTAAATTTACAACCCTCTGCAGCTTCTTTTTGCCCCGTGCAGTAGCTCCACCCCCCATACCAGACAGCCTGTCAGAATGCTCTCCACAGTACATCTATAGATGTTTTTGAATGTCTTTGTTGACATACCCAATCTCTTCAAACTCTTTATGAAGTATAGTCGCTGTCTTGCCTTCTTTATAGCTGCATTGATATGTTGGGACCAGAGATCTTGACACCCAGGAACTTGAAACTACTCACTCTCTCCACTTCTGATCCCTCTTTGAGGATTGGTATGTGTTCCCTTGTCTTACCCCTCCTGAAGTCCACAATCAGCTCTTTTATTTTACTGACATTGAGTGCCAGGTTGTTGCTGTGACACCACTCCACTAGTTGGCATATCTCATTCCTGTATGATCTCTTGTCTTCATACCAACAATGGTTGTTGTGGTGATGTCACGCGCAATGATGTGCCAGTACATGATTAGACAGAGCACCGAGCATGTGTGGGATTTCCAGAATGTTCCAGCACGTGGCTGGGTTAAGACGTGTTTGTTTATTACTGTAAATAAAAGTTCTCTAATTCTTCCAGAATATGATTCTATACTGTTAACCCATGGTACGTCTAAACAGAAGTAACATAACATGGTGTCAGGAGTGGTTCTGGAAGAATAATACGGGAGAATCAAGAATCAAAGATAATCAAAAAAAAAATAAGAAGAAAAAAGTTCAAACTGTAAACAGTAAAATGGAAGGTTTACAACCCCCACCAAAACTCCAGCTGACTGGGAATGTAGCTGAGAATTGGAGGATATTCAAGCAACAGTCTGAAATATGTTTATTGGCAATCAGTGCTGATAGAAAAGTGGACAAAACTAAAGCTGCAGTCCTGCTCCATGTAATTGGGAATGACAAGGTAGAGGTATATAATAATTTTGTCTTTGAGGATGGAGATAATTTCAATTTGAAGTCGATAATGGACAGATTTGAAGTATTGCTACAACTGCGGTAAGATTAATCATTTTTTGTGCTGTTGTAGAAGTAGAAAGAAGGAAAATAAAATGAAACATGTAAATGCAGTGATTAAAGAAGAACATGAGGAATTTTATATTGAAGCGCTTTGTGAAAATGCTGACATGGAGAATATAAAAGCAGTAACTGCAGTGTGTGAGATGACCAAATTGCTTCAATTGGTGATGTGAAAAAGCAATGGGAAGAGGAGGCTGCTTCAATGTAAGCGATAATGAGAGAGATGCGGAGAGAATATGAGATTCAGTCTAATCACCGTCTAGAGCACGAACGCTCACAGTGGGCACAGTATGAGGAAGAAGTGAAAGCACAAGTAAGAGAATGATAAGTTTTATTGAAATGATGAAGTCTCAGCATAAAAAAGAGATTACACAGTTAATGAATGAATTAGATGAAGAAAAGAAGATCCGTATTTCATTACAAATGGAAGTGGAAGGAATTAAGAAAGCTACAGCACTTGAAGAAGTACAACCCAGATCATACACGGTGCAAACAGAGGAAGGAGCAGTGTTAAAAAGAAATTAAAAGAAAAGAAGAAGAAGCCAACTTCAAAGTTTCAGTTATCTGACGCAGATTGTGCTTTGTGGTTAAATAATGTATTTGCTTTGATTAACGTTGTTAATTGATTTTCTTTTTAAGGAAAGGAAGATGTGGTGATATCATATGCAATGATGTGCCAGTACATGATTAGACAGAGCACCGAGCATGCGTGGGATTTCCAGAATGTTCCAGCACGTGGCTGGGTTAAGACGTGTTTGTTTATTACTGTAAATCAAAGTTCTCTAATTCTTCCAGAATATGATTCTTTACTGTTAACCCACGGTATGTTTAAATAGAAGTAAAATAACAGTTGTATCATCAGCAAATTTATAGATTTGGAAATATGTCATTGTTGCTGGGTCTATCTAGATCCTGGTATGCTCTCCATATCAGCGCTTTAAGGAAAGCAGCGGTTCAAGAAGACGGTTCACAGCACCTCCTCAGTGGCAAGTAGTGATGGGCAACGATGCTAACCTCGTTGGTGTTACCCAACCTGAAAAACTATTTTTTCCAGTGTCAAACTGAAAAGATGAGATAAGAACATAAAGTTCTTGAAAAAGTTAGCAGGTCAGTCAGGATCTGTGGAGGGAGGAGAGAAGCATATGTATATTATAAACACGCAAAAGTCTGCAGATGCCGGAAATCCAAAGGAACACACACAAAATGCTGGAGGAAATCAGCAGGTCAGGCAGCATCTATGGAAGTGAATAAACGGTTGACATTTTGAGCTGAGGCACATTTTGTGTGTGCTGCTGAGAAGAGAAACATGTTCAGGTGATTCCATCATAGGAGTTCTTACTGTTAAAGTCTATTAAAAGCTATGGATCTCAGATTCACTCAGTCTTGTATCATTTATTCCTACAAAGTTAGTTAACCTTATGAAGGGCAACAGTAAGTTTGGTTTACTTCCTTCTAAATGGGGTAAGTCACATCAGACAAAATGCTGGAGGAACTCACCAGGCCAAACAGCATCTATGGAAAAGAGTACAGGAGACGTCTCGCCCTGAAATGTCGACCGTACTCTTTTCCATGGATGCTGCCTAGCCTGCTGAGTTCCTCCAGCATTTTGTGTGTGTCACTTGGATTTCCAGCATCTGCAGATTTTCTCTTGTTTGTCAGTCACGCCAGGTTACAATTCATCAGGAACAAGCTGTTCTTTTATAGTGGTCAGCAAGGTACATTATAAACAGGATAAAGACTTTCAGCCCATCAGAGGCGATTCCAGAAGCACAGTAAGAAGACTTACAGCACATTTCACAGACGTAGAAATTAGGAGTCCATAGCTCCCCTCCAAGGAATGATATATATAAACAATGGGGTCTCTAATAAACTGTAACCAATGGTAATGGCAATCCTGTTTACACAATGGATGATAGGAAACACTTCTCCAGACTAAACAGCAATAAATTTCTGGAAGTCTCTCTTCACACGATAATCTGCTGTCTTTACCATGAAATGGGAACTATCGATATATAATACAGAACAATCCAGCAAAGGAACAGGACTTTTATCACACTATGTTGTGCTGAGCTAATTAAGCAAATGCTATTTAATCCCTTCTGCCTGCACATGGTCCATATTGTGCATCTCTGCACAGTCATATGCCTATGTAAGGGCCTCTTAAAGGCCTCTATTATATCTATTTCCAACACCACTCTGGCACCTACCACTTTGTATTGAAAAAGACACCCTGCTCGTCTCCTTCAAACTTCCCCCCCTCACCTGAAATGCACACCCTTTCATATTTTACAGTTTGACACTGGGGAAAAGATACCTGCTGTCTACTTATCACTGTTTTTTTAAAAAACAGTTTTATAAATCCTATCAGGTCTCCATCAATACAGAGAAAACAACCCTATTTTTTCCAAACTCTCCTTCTAGCACATGCACTCTAGCCCAGGCAGCATCCTAGTAAACGTCTTCTGAACCCTCTCCAAATCTCCACATCCTTTCGATAAAGGGATGACTAGAACTGAATGCAACATTCCAGAGGCCCAACCAGAGTTTTGTAAAGCTGCAAAATAATCGGGGCAGAATGAAGACAGTTCAGGAGTTTCGTTCAATATACAATAGGTAAGTGGGGATAAAGTCCAGAACTGCCAAAACCCAGAATGATGGGCTGAATGGCTTTATCCTGTTCTTAATGTCCCTTTATGGCCACCGTAAAAGTACGGCCTTATTCCTGAGAAATTCTAACCTGATGTGACTCATGCCCTTCAGAGAGAAGGGAAAAATACCAAAGGGGATGAAGGAACTGGAATTTAATATTGCTAAAGCTCAGTAGATTTGAAAATACATTTTTGAGCCATATGGTTGGTATGGCTATTTTCTTGTCAAAAATAACTAACAAGCTCCAATCATCCCTTTAGATTATTTAAAGTTACCCAGTCAGGCTCAAACTTTCACCCATCATGATTGTACATTCATATTTCTTTAGGCGAAGTGTTCTGGCGTAAAATTTACAATATGCTCCATCTAGCCTACGGGAGCTGTAAAATATTCACCACAAGCGGCCATTAGAGTCAATCTGAATCAAGAGTTACAGAAGCAATGTGTGTTTCCTCTTTTGACATTTTAGTCACTTTTTACTTAACACTGTAAACAACAAATTAAAAAAGTCCCTTTCATATACAGCATGTTGAAGGGAATACAGACAAATCAAAAGACTAACTATATTGTTTCTTAACATCTTTTTCTCCTTAGACAGTAACAATACATATTAAAGAGCAGGTCAGAATTTAAAGCTAATTTTATCATACATTTGGATACTGTTCAATATCAAGATCTTAAGAATTATTCCTTTGTGAGCCAATAAATTATATTTACAAATTGCAAAATATATGGAATTGAAATGTATTACTCTGGGCACAATTTTATCTAAGCAATCCCTATCTGCATGATCATAACTGACCTCTTTTTATCCCTGAAAGCAGCTTCCAACAGCTGTTAGATTTTCAGTGTATGATCGCTTTCATTCTTGATCATAGATCCAGATATCTTATCTCAAGATACTTTACAAATTGTTAGGTGCGCTATACCACAGAGCAAAGAAGCAAGTGGCCTGCGCTGTTACTTACCCTCCATTCAAACCTGCCCCTTTCCTGCTTTCCATTTTTCATTCATATACCTCTTTTCCCTTTTACCTTCCATCAACATGAGGCTGTCCCTTATCCATTTCAATGCAGGCTGTGCTATCTATTTTGTGACAGCAAGTTCCTTATTCTTACTGTACTCTTTTAAAGAAATTCCTACTGAATACTTCATTTGATCTGTTCAGCATATCTTCTATTTATGCCCCTTATTCTCATCTCAGTCACTGCCCTTTTATCCAAAACTTTCACAAGTTTAAAATTCTCTCTCTGGTCTCTTCTTAATCTTCTCTTTACAGAGGCCAGAACTTTGAGAGTTTGCAAACGAGATGGAAGCAACCCGAATAGGTTGCCTTTACCTTGCAGTTGACTTGGTGTCTGGAATGTTTACAAAGTGGTGGGTTTATTGTGGCATCATAAAATAAACAAGACTAAACAGAATTTACTGCCTTAAAGTACATCCAATTTCTGAAAACTGGTGAGAATGTCATCAGTAAGAATTAGCCAAGCACTGTCAGATTCCCAAGGGGCATGGCTTCTGCCCTGTGCTAAGTCTGGCTGGCAGAAGCATCCTTTGAGAATATAATGACCGAGTGGAAAAGCAGGTCACGGGAGACTCAACAGATCCCAAAGAACACTTCTAGCCCAGAAGGGGAAAATAAGTTAAAATTTAGAATGTATATGGTATAATATGAGGCGAGTTTTACTCAAAAAAAATGTAGGGTAAAACAAGGTTAAGCAGCAAATACAGTAAAGGCCATTCATGGAGTTGCTCATAGCTCCACAACAAAAAGGAAGTGTCAAGAACTGACTTACACATGCACTTTTTATGAAGTTCATGAAAGCAACAAGCTTACTGTACAAACTTCTCTTTGGATAGATTTCTGACAAATCAGACAAAGATTTTTAAGCATAATCTGCCTCAACATACTGCTTTGATAAATCCTTAATTTTCTAAATTGATAAATGTGTCATAAAATTTCAGCCTATATTCCATGCAGGTGCATAACATCAAAATAAATCAGCAGTAAAGGATGCTTTAAATGGTTATAAACTTGGTAATGAAGATATTAATACAATTATAACTATCTGAGGCAATCTTTTTGCAATAAAGTTGAACAAGATTTGTATTTAAAATGAGAAAACATTTATTCATGCCCGAGTCTTGGAAAGTATTGGAAAGAAGTATTTCAAACTTTCTCGATACTTCTCAAAGTAAACTTTAAGCCTAATCCTTTGACTACTTTACTTGGTATTGTTGGAGGAAAGGATGTTAGTTTGGAGTCACCTGACATGCACATTTTGGCTTTTATTTTTCTTATGGCCAGAAGGACGCTCATGCTTAAATGGAAAGATGCGGTCCCTCCTATTCACGCTCAATGGTTATGTGATATGATGTCATGTTTAAATTTAGAGAAGATTTGATGTTCAATCTCTGAATCTAGCCAAGACTTTCAAACATTGCAGGGAACTTTTGTGAATTACTTTCAAAACCTTTGATTTGCTGTTAAAGCACAGATGATGACTAATTTTTTTTTCCTTTTTTTCTTTACTAATCAGCTTCGGTCTTGGTAGTGGGTTAGATTTTTTTATATAATAAAATTACTATATTTCAATGTTACAAATTAATTAATCTGTATGAATATAGGGTAAGGAGCCTTTATATGCCATTTAGTATAATGTATTGATATATATTTTTTTTTGTACTCTGTATTCTTATATGTAGAATTAATAATAAAAATATTGGAAGGAGAAAACATTTATTTAGATCTTTAATTCATTACAGCCACGTGGAGGGGGGGAGTCTGAATAAAAGCTTGTGAGGGCATAGGTGCACAGTACTCTGTTTTGCTTCTCCAAGTTATCTTCTGTCTTAATATCTGCTTCTATAGTCAAATCAAAGTTCCATGTTTAATACATTTAAACAGATGTTACACTTATGACAATGCCTGACCCTGCCAACTGTACTGCCAAGACTCTACTACAGCTCGGAGAGTTGGATTTCAGAGCACATGTGGGCTTTCTCTGGGTGCTGCAGTTTCCTCCCACATGCTGAAGATGTACCAAGTAATTGGTCATGGTAAATTGTCCCATGATTAGGTTAGGGTTAAATTGGGGTTGTTGGCGATTGTTAGATGGTTCAGCTCGAAGGGCTGCAAAGGCCTTTTCCATGCGCTATCTCTAAAGAAACAAATAAATTAGAAAGGCAAGGGTAATGCGTAAATGGGAATACCACCACCCCCATGTTCTCCTCCAGTTGTGCACCATCCTGACGGAAATACTTGCTGTCCCTTGTTCATTGCCAAGTCTCATTCTTGGAATTCCCTACCTAATGGCACAGTGGGAATGCCTTCATGACCACTACTGTAATGAATCAAGAAGGTCTCTTACTACCAGTCCCTCAATGTGCAATAGATGTTGGCTCTGTCAGCATAAAATGAATGAATAAATTTATTCTAGTCTGTATGCCAGACCAAATGGAAGAAACGGGAATTTTGCATACTCTTTCAGTGGACTGGCAGTGGTACAGTGATCTAAATGGCCTCCTTGAGATTGCAACTAATCAACTCTTGTTGCTGACTTGCCCTTACCAATCTGGAAAGCAATTGGGATGTTCTACCACATGCTTTGATATCAGCAGAATAATATGATTGTCTACAACCCTGGATGCAGATGTTCAGACACACTTGGAGGTTCATTTTAAAGTCAGGTACATTCCCACACCAACATGTCTGTCCATGGCCTCTTCTGCTGCCATGATATGGCCAATGCAGGTTGGAGGAGCAACACCTCATGTTCCATCTGGGTAGTCTCTAACCTGAGTGGAATGAATATTGATTTTTCTAACCACTCCCCTCTGTGGCACCCCCTTCATTTTTTTTGTTTTCCCCATTCTGGTGGCCCTCTCACCCTTTCTCTTCTCCTCCCCTGCCCTCTTGACCAGAGTACCAGAGAAAGTGGAGGGATCTGAATCAGGTTCAACAGAGATGTTGACACCCAGGAACTTGAAACTGCTCAATCTTTTCACTTTTGATCAATTGAGGAGGACTAGTGTGTGTTCCCCTGACTTCTCCTTCCTGAAGTCCACAATCAATTCCTTGGTCTTACTGATGTTGAGTGCCAGGTTATTGCTACAAGACCACTGAACCAGCTGATCTATCTCCCTCCTGTATGTCTCCTCGTCAGCATTTGAAATTCTGCAAATATCAGCACATTTATGGGTGGCATTTGAGCTGCACCTAACCACACATTTGTTAGTGCAGAGGGAGTAGGGCAGTGGGCTAAGCATGTATCCTTGAGGTGCACCACTGTTTATTGAAAATGAGGAGGAGATGCTATTTCTGTTCTGTACATATTCTGATCTACCAGTGAGGAAGTCAAGGATCCAGTTGTAGAAGTCTAGATTTTGGAGTTTTTTGATTAATACTTTTTCTTTATTTATTCATATTTAGGATGTGGATGTCGCCAGCTAAGCCAGCATTTATTGCCCATCCCTAGTTGCCCTTGAGAAGGTGGTGCTGAGCTGCCTTCTTGAACCGTTGCAGTTCCTGAGGTGTAGGTATGCCCACAGTGCTACTAGGAACGGCGATACGTTTCCAAGTCGGGATGGTGAGTGACTTGGAGGGGGATTTCCACGTGTCGGTGTTCCCAGGTATCTGCTGTTCTCATCCTTCTAGATGGTAGTTGTCATGGGCCCAGAAGGTGCTGCCTCAGGAACGTTGGTGCATTGTTGCAGTGCATCTTGTAGATAGTACTCACTGCTGCAACTGTTTATCTAGTCAGGTGGAAGAAGGCAGCATACATGAGGTTTAGAAAGCAAGAATCAACTGTGTCTATTGAGGAATATAGGGTAGCAAGAAAGGAGCTTAAGAAGGGGCTGAGAAGAGCAGGAAGGGGGCATGAGAAGGCCTTGGCGAGTAGGGTAAAGGAAAACCCCAAGGCATTCTTCAATTATGTGAAGAACAAAAGGATGACAGGAGTGAAGGTAGGACCGATTAGAGATAAAGGTGGGAAGATGTGCCTGGTGGCTGTGGAAGTGAGCGAGGTCCTCAATGAATACTTCTCTTCGGTATTCACCAATGAGAGGGAACTTGATGATAATGAGGACAACATGAGTGAGGTTGATGTTCTGGAGCATGTTGATATTAAGGGAGAGGAGGTGTTGGAGTTATTAAAATACATTAGGACAGATAAGTCTCCGGGGCCTGACAGAATATTCCCCAGGCTGCTCCACGAGGCGAGAGAAGAGATGGCTGACCCTCTGGCTAGGATCTTTATGTCCTCGTTGTCTACGGGAATGGTACTGGAGGACTGGAGGGAGGCGAATGTTGTCCCCTTGTTCAAATAAGGTAGAAGGGATAGTCCAGGTAATTATAGACCAGTGAGCCTTACGTCTGTGGTGGGAAAGCTGTTGGAAAAAATTCTTAGAGATAGGATCTATGGACATTTAGAGAATCATGGTCTGATCAGGAACAGTTAGCATGGCTTTGTGAAGGGCAGATCGTGTCTAACAAGCCTGATAGAGTTCTTTGAGGAGGTGACCAGGCATATAGAGGAGGGTAGTGCAGTGGATGTGATCTATATGGATTTTAGTAAGGCATTTGACAAGGTTCCACATGGTAGGCTTATTCAGAAAGTCAGAAGGCATGGGATCCAGGGAAGTTTGGCCAGGTGGATTCAGAATTGGCTTTCCTGCAGAAGGCAGAGGGTGGTGGTGGAGGGAGTACATTCAGCTTGGAGGATTGTGACTAGTGGTATCCCACAAGGATTGGTTCTGGGACCTCTATTTTTTATGATTTTTATTAATGACCTGGATGTGTGGGTAGAAGGATGGGTTGGAAAGTTTGCAGATGACACAAAGGTTGGTGGTGTTGTAGGTACTGTAGAGGACGGTCGAAGATTGCAGAGAGACATTGATAAGTTGCAGAAGGAGGCTGAGAAATGGCAGATGGAGTGAGGTGGTACACTTTGGAAGGACAAACTCCAAGGCAGAGTACAAAGTAAATGGCAGGATACTTGGTGGTGTGAAGGAGCAGAGAGATCTGGGGGTACATGTCCACAGATCCCTGAAAGTTGCCTCAGAGGTAGATAGGGTAGTTAAGAAAGCTTATGGGGTGTTAGCTTTCATAAGTCGAGGGATAGAGTTTAAGAGTTGTGAGGTAGTGATGCAACTCTATAAAACTCTGGTTAGGCCGCACTTGGAGTACTGTGTCCAGTTCTGGTCGCCTCACTATAGGAAGGATATGGAAGCATTGGAAAGGGTACAGAGGAGATTTACCAGGATGCTGCCTGGTTTAGAGAGTATGGATTATGATCAGAGATTAAGGGAGCCTGGACTTTACTCTTTGAAGCGAAGGAAGATGAGAGGAGACATGATAGAGGTATTCAAGATATTAAGAGGAATAGATAGAGTGGACAGCCAGCGCCTCTTCCCCAGGGCACCACTGCTCAATACAAGGGAACGTAGCTTTAAGGTAAGGGGTGGGAAGTTCAAGGGGGATATTAGAGGAAGGTTTTTTACTCAGAGAGTGCTTGGTGCATGGAATGCACTGCCTGAGTCAGTGGTGGAGGAAGATACACTCGTGAAATTTAAGACACTGCTAGACAGGTATATGGAGGAATTTAAGGTGGGGGGTTATATGGGAGGCAGGGTTTGAGGGTCAGCACAACAATGTGGGGTGAAGGGCCTGTACTGTGCTGTACTATTCTATGTTCTGTGTTCTATGTACTCTCCTGGACATGCACCAGGAACATAGCTCCCAATGTCCCTACCATCCATGTACCTATCCAAACTTCTCTTTAACATTGAAATTGAGCTTGCATGCACCACTTGCATTGGCAGCTCATTCCACACTCTCACGACTCTGAGTGAAACTGAAGTTTCCCCTCATGTTCCTCTTAAACTTTTCACTTTTCACCCTTAACCCATGCCCAATGGTTGTAGTCCCACCGAACTTCAGTGGAAAAAAGCTATTTGTATTTACCCTGTCTATGCCCTTCAAAATTTTGTATACCTCTATCAAACCTCCTCTTGATCTTCTACATTCCAAGGAATATGGTCCTAACCTATTCAATATTTCCTCCAGACCCACCAACATCCTTATATTTTTTTTCTATACTCTTTCAACATTTATGTCTTTCCTGTAGGTAGGTGACCAAAACTTCACACAATACTCCAAATCAGGCCTCGCCAGCATCTTATACAACTTCGATATAACATCCATCTCCTGTACACAATGCTTTGATTTATGAAGGCCAATATGCCAAAAGTTTTCTTTATGACCCCCCTCTACCTGTGATGTCACTTTCAACAAATTATGGACCTGTGTTCCCAGATCCCTTTGTTCTAGCACAATCCTCAGCGTCCTACCATTCACAGTGTAAGATCTACCCTGATGGTCCTCATGGGACTAAGGTTCCTCATGGGAGGCTCATTCAGAAGAATAAGATCCACGGGAACCACAATGAAATGGTCATTTGGGTTCAGAATTGTTCTGCCCTTGAAAGACAGAGGGTAGTACTTGATGGTACTTGTCTTGGGTGGAGGTCTATGACATGAGTGTTCTGCAAGGATCTGTACTGGGACCTCAGCTGTTGGTGATATATATAAATGACCTGGATGAAAACATAGATGGGTGGGTTAGTAAGTTTGCAGATAACACAAAGATCAATAATGTTGTGGATAACATAGAAAACTATTGAAAGGAAACAGTGGGATATAGCTCATTTGCAGATGTGGGCAGAGAAATGGCAGATGGAGTTTAACCCAGCCAAATGTGAAGTTTTGCACCTTGGGAGATCAAGTGTTAAAAAATGAGTGCACTGTTAATGGCAAGACCTTTAGATATACAGATATCTTGGGGTCTACATCTATAGCTTCCTGAGAGTGGCTACGCAGGTTGATAAAGTGGTAGAGAAGGCATATGCCATGCTTCCCTTTATTAGTCAAGGAACTGTATTCAAGAGTTGGGAAGTTACACTGCAGCTTCACAAACTCTAGTTTGGCTGCATCTGGAGTGCTGCATTGAGTTCTTGTCATCTCATTTTGGAAGGATGTGGAGGCTTTGGAGAGGGTGCAGAAGAGGTTTACCAGGATATTGCCTGGATTAGAGGGTATACGCTATAAGGAGAGGTTGGACAAGCTTGGGTTATTTTCTCTGGAGTGGTGGATGCAGAGGGAAGACCTGGTAGATGTTTATAAGATTATGAGAGGTTTCGATCGAGTAGATGGAAGGTATATTTTTCCCTGGGGTAGAAATGTCTAATACAGTAGATGTGCATTTAAGGTGAGCACAGGTAGGTTCAAGGGAGATCTGTGGGGTAAGTTGTGGTGGTGATGGAGGAAAGTACAATGGGAGTGTTCAAAAGGCTCTTAGATAGGGACATCGCTGGGTAAGAAATGGAAGGTTATGGAGATTGTGTAGGCAAAAGGGATGTGTTTAGTTGGACACTTGTGTACTCATTTATTTAGTTTAGTACATCATTGGCTGATGGACCTGATCCTGTGCTGTACTTTTTTATGTTCTATATTATATCTACCTCCACCACTTCTTGTGCAACATCTTTCAGATTCCAATCTCTCTTTGAATGAAATTATTTCACACCACCCCCAACCCATATCACTTCTATAACTCCTGCCTTTCACCTCAAGCCGTGCTCTCTCGTTGCATGGGAAGACCACTACATCTACCTTATCAATCCCCCCTTATAATTTCGTATATCTCTATCAAGTCACCTCAACCTCCTCCACTCCAGTAAACACAAACCGAGACTGTCCCGTCTCTCCTTGTAACTGAGATGCTCCAGTCTGGGCAACATCTTGGTGAATCTTGTCTGCATCCTCGCCAGTGCAATAGCATTGTGACTCAAACTGCAGGCAATCTCTTAGCTGGTGGACAGCAGGCAAGGGTATTCCTTGAAGTATTTCTTTGATGAAACTGGAGATTTTTCTTTCAAGACTTAGGTTAAAACTTCCAGGAAATAGTTATGCTGTTTCTATTGCAAAACACTTGACTGAAAGAGAGCGGGGGTAATATTTCTCATTGCAATGAGATGATTATCAATCTTCAAGAATACTTTGAGAAATTCCATCTGTTTTGTTGGGTACTGAGGATGATCTTAATATTTTGTGACAATGTCTTTGTAATGCAAATATGTTTGCCTGGAAATCATTTTAACTTGCTCTAAGGAGAGTAGAATTCATCTGTTTTGGCCCTTCTGTACAAATTCCTCTTCAGAAAGATCAGTGATGACCACGCAATATGGCAACATAATTAGTTTGGATGCAATCTTGATATGCTTAACTCTGTAAGTCTCCTGGATAGCCATATATTCTGTCAAATCATATTATTATGAAGTTGCAAGCACTGTTAGATCATACTGCGCATCGTTATACTAATAGCAAACTGGAAAGCAGGGTAAGTATGTTGAAAAATCATTTTTATGCCTTTCCAGATAAAATCTCACAACAATCTGTATCAGAAGGATTGGAAGGTTTGCAATTCATTGTTTACAAATTCAGGTGCTGTGCACATGAAAACTGATGTTTCCCCAAACTGAATGTGATTGCAACAGTTTTCAATGTATCATTATTTTAAATTTTGTCCAGGTATTTACTAACATTGTGCAAGCCCATAGCTTTCTGTATTGCAAATGCATATAATGTTTTGTCCCATGGAGGAATTAGGAGGTGTTCTGCTGAAGCATATGTGCTGTCGAACTCTCATCCCAACCAGGTTTTCTTGGCAGTGAGTCCGGTGACATTTAAAGCATCTTCCCTGAAAAGGCCCCAGTCTAACACAGGGAACCCAACTCCTCTTTAGTTTATTTATTTACATAGTTTCCTTCAGGCCCTCCATCTCACACTCATTTTTCTGAACCTTCGCCCATTCAAACCTGTGTCACACCAGCCTTAACCACAAATAGTTGGCCCCTAACTCAACACTCATGCCTTGCTTTCCCTCAGAAAAGCTCGCCTTTCACAGACTCCCAATCCCTAGCACCGTCCTCAGTAAGAGGTTTAGCTAGGATATAAGGAAGAATTTTTTCTTCACTCAGCAGGGAAAATTTGGAATGCTTTGCCTGAGAGGTCAGTGGAGGTGGAGATTCTCACAACAATTACAAAGGATCTGGGCAAGCACTTAAATTGCCAAAGCACAGAAGGTTATGGGCCAAGCATGAGTAAATGGGATTAGAATAGATGGGTATAATAGTCCACATGGATAGAGTGAGCTGAAGGGCCGAACTGTTATTCTGCCTAGTTCTATCGACCTGCACCTGGACCATAGCCCTCCATACTCTCCCATCCATGTCCTTAACCAAACTTCTCTTAGATGTTGTAGTCAAAGGGCTGTGCTAAGGTTCTAGTGGATAGTGGGATTAAGTCAAATGTTCTTCAGAGATTGTGGTGGTATAGAGCTGAGAGCACTGGCCGCAAACACCGAGTCTTAATTGAGGGAATGTTTAAAGTTCTTCCAGTGAATATGAGAAGCTGGTGTTAGTTCCAGTAGGGCCCTTCCAAAGGAGCCAAACTATCGAAGCAAAACAGGTAAAAATGGACCAAAATCACCTTTAGTAGTTGTTGTGAAATTCTGTTTAAATCTTCTGCATAAAATGTGCACCATTTTTCTCTAAAAG
Source organism: Mobula birostris (assembly GCF_030028105.1). NCBI lineage: Eukaryota > Metazoa > Chordata > Chondrichthyes > Myliobatiformes > Myliobatidae > Mobula > Mobula birostris. Next base: position 110,580,948 of record NC_092378.1, read on the forward strand.
TTGTTTACAGATTTAATATTTCCTTTGTTTAAAATTTCCTAGGCACTTGATAGGTCCCTGTGGTATAAGTTCAACTCCAAATTTCTGCTCTCCTTCACTTAATGAAACCAATGAATCGATGACTTTTTGCTTCTCTACCCACCATGTTAAAAACCTCCTTTAAATCTCATTTTCCTCTTATCCATGTCTCAGGTCTGTTATAACTATGATTTCTTACTCTGAGTACTGTATCAGGCTGAGCAACCATTCCACAGTTGGCATTTAAAACTCCGCACAATTCTAGCAGTGATTTATCATTGCCTTGTGTAAATATATTACCATTAAGACTCTTCATTTTACAATGTTTTCACTTGTGAGATCCAAAATGTTAGTTTCTTTCTTTTAAATATTTTATCTAACTTCCCCAGTATTTACACTTAGATTTAATATTCCTGTTCATTGGCTTTCTTCTTTGAACTCAATAAGTCTCTAAGCAACATTTCAGCTGTCTCCTGGCAGCATCTTCCTTTAACTTTTCCCTTACCAATCATGTGGTTTTTAACAGTTCTCCTGATGCTGTGCATGACGTTCATATAGATAGAAAGACAAAAATGCAGCACAGTTTTATTCATTAATCAATGCTGGTACAATACTCCTCTCTTAGTTAGAACACCATGGCACTCATGGGAAGATGCTCATCACATATCACACCAAAGTTCAAAAATTTTAATTTCTAGATAAATCTATTATCAAAGCACATATACGGCACCAAATACATACTACTCTGAGATTCATTTTCTTGAGGTCATTCATAGTAGAACAAGAAATACAATGGAATTAATGAAAAACTACAAAACCTGACAAGCAACCAATGTGCAAAAGAAGACAACCATGCAAATACAAAAAAAACGTCAGTTGTGGGAAAGTTATTGGAAGACATCCTAAGGGGCACAAGATATTAAAGTATTTGGATAGACATGGACTGATTAAGGATAGTCAGCATGGCTTTGTGCATGATAAGTCATGCCTAACCAATCTTATGGAGTTTTTTGAGGAAGTTACCAGGAAGATGGATGAAGGAAAGGCAGTGGATGCTGTCTACAAGGCCATTTGACAAGGCCCTGTATGGGAGGTTAGTCAGGTAGAACATTGGATTAGACGTTGGCTTTGTGGGAGAAGCCAGAGGGTGGTAGTAGAGGGTTGCCTCTCTGACTGGAGGCATACTGATTTGGCTTTTCCGGCAGCGAAGACTAGGCTTGGAGTGATTTGCCGTGGTGGGCCTGGTTCCTGTTGCGAGGTTTGGACAATTTAACCAATGGCCCAGATAGACTGGGAGCTCCTCTCTCCATGACTCTAAGGCTGTGAGACTGCCCCCAGCTTCTGAGCTTCATGTCTGTGAACTTTGCTTTGACTTACACCACTAATATAATAAACTGAATACCGAGACTTAGGGCCTACTCCGAGATGCTCCAGGGATTTGGATCTAAGAACCCAGTTTGGTTCAGGATGCTGTTGTTGTTGTTCATTTCTATTGCTGCATGATTTGTTTTTTTCTCCTTCTCTGTAGATGCTGAGGGTTGGTCTTACTTTTTTTAATTGGGTTTTTTCGGGTTCCTTGCTTCGCGACTGCCTGTTAAGCAAACAAATCTCAAGGTTATATAATTTATATATTCATTGATAACAAATGCGCTTTGAATCTTTATTTCAGGGGTCACTGGTAATGGGTCATTTTTCATTTTGGCACCTGACACGTTTAGAGATATGGGTTGAAATGTTTGCAGCCTGTAGTTTGTCACCCAAGGCTAATACTTTCTAAGACTTAAGAAAGCTTATGGGGTGTTAGCTTTCATAAGTCGAGGGATAGAGTTTAAGAGTCGCGAGGTAATGATGCAGCTCTGTAAAACTCTGATTAGGCCACACTTGGAGTACTGTATTCAGTTCTGGTCACCTCACTATAGGAAGGATGTGGAAGCATTGGAAAGGGTACAGAGGAGATTTACCAGGATGCTGCCTGGTTTAGAGAGTATGGATTATGATCAGAGATTGAGGGAGCTAGGGCTTTACTCTTTGGAGAGGAGAAGGATGAGAGGAGACATGATAGAGGTGTACAAGATATTAAGAGGAATGGATAGAGTGGACAGCCAGCGCCTCTTCCCCAGGGCACCACTGCTCAATACAAGAGGACATGGCTTTAACGTAAGGGGTGGGAAGTTCAAGGGGGATATTAGAGGAAGGTTTTTTACTCAGAGTGTTGTTGGTGTGTGGAATGCACTGCCTGAGTCAGTGGTGGAGGCAGATACACTAGGGAAGTTTAAGAGACTACTAGACAGGTATATGGAGGAATTTAAGATGGGGGGGTTATATGGGAGGCAGGGTTTGAGGGTCGGCACAACATTGTGGGCCAAAGAGCCTGTAATATGCTGTACTATTCTATGTTCTATGTTCTATCTACAGATATGATGTGCTGAGGGCCAATTTCCCTTATTGTATTCTCTTCGTTAAATTGTGTGATTGTCGGTTTAACTGACCTATGTAAAACAACATCAAATGTAGACATGCAGGGAAGGGGCTTAATTCAAAACACAGGCCCATTGGATTTTTAGGATCTAATGAAGCAGCTTCTAACTTTCAGTGAATTTGTTTTTTGATTTTCCTTTAATTATGTGATTTCCTTCAAGCGCATTTGATCTTGCTCGTCACAGATTCCTTGTTGGAACATCGTAGTCCAAGCATCTCTAAAAAAGGGAGAACAAAATGAGTGAAGACTATATTAAATGACATGGTGATATTCAAAAGATGTTTCCTGATTCCCAGGTCAAGAATGAATGCCTTTGGCTCTTGAGGCCACTTGTATGGGTATGAGTGAATGTTTATCCTGAGGGATCTTCTACCATGTGGCTAATGTGTCCCTGTTTCTAAGGTTAGGTGTGACCAGTTCAATCTTGCCTCACTGCGTACGTAGTCCTGATCACCTTTAAACGATGGTGATAGTGCATGGAGGAGTGATGGATTGGCTTGAAAAAGATGAAGGTCTAAGGATACATGAAATGAAATGAAATGAAATATCTTTATTGTCATTGCATAGTACAATTTGTCATGCACCAATACAGCGAAAATGAGTTTGCAACTCTCGTACTCAATGCTATAAAACAACAAATAAAATAAATAAAGAATAAATAAAATCAAGTAACCAGCCAGTACAAGCAATGTGCGGCCGTACAAAAGTGCAACTCAGATACATGTCAGCCATAAAACCTGTGTTAAAGTAAGAATATAACAAATACATGTTCTATTCTTCACATCCATCTCAGGTTGAGTTAATAAGTTTGCTAAGGGCTTCCACTGAGGTGCTTACTCACTTCCGACCTTTAAAACCTGCAAATGTGTTCTACAAATTTGTACTGAACTACATCTGTACATTGTTTTGTGTTTGAAAAATAATACTAATGAAACGTATTTAGGTTAAATAGCAATACTTGAAGTAACGAGAAAAGCCATGATGGGGAAAAATACTTCTACTCAGAACAAGCTGCAATATATTTAAAGATTATTTAAACAAATAAGAAATTGTAAATTTCAGGCATCAAAAAGACTTGAATCTTTAATAACATTTGAGGATAGATTTTGAAGAACCTTCAAAATGGTAAATTTTAAAATATCTTTATTTAACTTTCATAAGGTAACTGATGAAAGTTGTATTTATTGGTCAGTAGACTTACCTGAGGGACCTTCATGTGATTATAAAGCACACTTCAACACAGCCTGCATTTAACAACTTCTAAATACACACTTAAAAGTTAACAACCTTTAGCTAAAGCCTGGAGTAAAGAGACAAGATTTGACACAAATTGAATTTATTAATTTTTAATCTCTAATGTACATGCTATAATTTACAACTGTGTTTGTAATAGACTAGTATATATTTTTGATGTGAACATAAAGGTTGCATGACGTAAACTACAAGAATGAATGTATTTTTATTTGATATAATCAATGATAACAGCTTGTGTTTTGCATGGTAAGGTGCCCAAACAGGGCCAATATCATCATGAAGGATCCCACCCACTCTGCTCATGGACTACTTGTCCCACTCCGATCAATGAGGAAGCTACGTAGCATTATCGTCAGGATAATAGCTTCAAAAACAGTTACCTTCCCTAAGCAGTAAGGATGCTCAACACCTCCACATCTCCCAGCACCACTACTTTACCATTTCCTGTCAGTTATCTTATGTACTCCTGTGCCTAGCGTTACTTTATGGACATACAATGAATCTATGTATGTAAGCTATCTATCTTTATGGTGATTTTTTATTGATTATTATGATCTTATTTGTTTTTTGTCATACTGCATCGGATCCAGAGTAACAACTATTTAATTCTCCTTTTCACTTGTGTACTGGAAATGTTTCTGAACAAGCTTGAATCTCTTGAACCTCCTGAATCTCTTTTAAGCAGTAAAACACTGGCATTTCATAGGAACATTATCAATGTTTGAAAATATAGAGATTATATCAGCACTGTTGCAGGCCGAATCGAAGGTGGTGATGAATCAGCATATAGGAGGGAGATTGAAAATCTGGCTGAGTGGTGCCACAACAACAACCTCTCACTCAATGTCAGCAAGACCAAGCAGCTGATTATTGACTTCAGGAGAAATAAACCGGAGGTCGATGAGCCAGTCCTCATTGGGGGATCAGAGGTGGAGAGGGTCAGCAATTTTAAATCACAATCAGAATCAGGTTTAATATCACCGGCATATGTTGTGAAACTTGTTAACGTTGCAGCGGTACAAAAAATACATGATAATAGAGGGAAAAAAACTGAATTACCGTAAATATGTGTCTATTTTATATGTCTAGATGTGTATATATATTGTGCATGTATAGATATATGGTTAAATGTGTGAAAAAATAGAAATAAAAAGTAGTGAGGTAGTGTTAATGGGTTTGATGTCCATACATAAATTGGATGGCAGAGGGGAAGAAGCTGTTCCTGAATAGTTAAGTGTGTGCCTTTAGGCTTCTGCACCTCCTTCCTGATGATAACAATGAAAAGAGTTAATGTCCTGGGTGGTGGGGGTCCTTACTGATGGAAGCCGACTTTTTGAGGCACTGCTCCTTGAAGATGACTTGCATACTACAGATGCTAGTGCCTGTGACGGAGCTGACTAATTTCACAAAGGTCTGCAGCTTACTTCAATCCTGCACAGTAGCCCCCCGCCCCCGTACCGGATGGTGATGCAGGCCGTTACAACGCTCTCCACGGTACATCTGTAGAAATTTGCAAGTGTTTTAAGTGACATACCAAACCTCTTCAAACTCCTAATGAAATATAGCCGCTGTCTTGCCTTCCTTATAGCTGCATCGATATCTTGGGACCAAGTCGTTGATGATATTAACACCCAGGAACTCACTCTCCCCACTTTTGATCCCTCTATGAGGACTGGTATGTGTCCCTCATCTTAGCCTTTCTGAAGTGCACAGTCAGTTGTTTGTTCTTACTGATGTTGAGTCCAAGGTTGTTACTGCGACACCACTCAACTAGCTGGTATATCTTGCTCCTTCCTGTACGTGCCCTGTCACCATCTGAGATTCTGCCAACAATGGTTGCATCCTCTGCAGATTTATTGGTGGCATTTGAGCTGTGCCTTGCCACACAGTCATAGGTGTAGAGAGAGTTGAGCAGTGGGCTAAGCACACATCCCTGAGGTGTGCCAGTGTTGATTGCAACCAAGGTCGTGGTTGACACAGACTGTGATCTTCTTGTTAGGAAGTCGAGGTTCCAGTTGCAGAGGGTGGTACAGGGGCCCAGATTCTGGAGCTTTTCGATTAGGACTGTAGGAGTGAAGGTGCTAAGCACTGAGCTGGTCAATAAACAGCATCCTGACATAGGTATTTGTATTGTCCAGGTGATCCACGGCCAAGTGGAGAGCCAGTGAGATCGCATCCGCCGTAGACCTATTGTGGCGATTGGCAAATTGCACTGGGTCCAGGTCCTTGCTGAGGCTGGAGCTGATTCTAGCCATAACCAACTTCTCAAAGTACTTCATCACCATAGACAAGTACTACTGGACGCTGGTATAATTATTGCCCTTTTAAAGCAGGTCAGAATTTCCCAACCGTAGCGATAAGAGACTGAAAATATCTTTGAACACCTCCTCCCCATTTGGTTGACACAGGTTTACAGAGCTTTACCAGGTATTCCATCAGGACCTGCCAACCTGCAAGGGTTCACCCTCCTGAAAGACAGCCTGACGTCAGAGGCCAGAGGGTTTCTGGCTGCTGCAGGGATCCTCATAGCTGTAATTTTATTCTCCCTTCCAAAGCAAACAGAAGAGACATTGAGCTCATCTGTGAGTGAAGCCTCACAGCCGTTCATGATGATGGTTTTCGCTTTGCAGGAAGTAATGGCCTGCAAACCCTGACAGAGTTCAGGAGCATCCAATGTCACCTCTAACAGGTATATGGAGGAATTTAAGGTGGGGGGTTATATGGGAGGCAGGGTTAAGTGTCGACACAACATTGTGGGCCGAAGGGCCTGTACTGTGCTGTTCTGTTCTATGTTCTATGTTCTATATTCTAACCTCCCTCAGAATTATTCTTTAGCTTGCTTGTCCATACCCTCTTGGTTCCCACTAGTAGTGCTGCAGTCTTCAGTCTCTGCCTATACTCAGGGAGCAGAAGTACAAACAGGTGCTCAGACTTTCCAATGTGTGGGTGTTGGATACCACAGTAAGCACTCTTAATGATGGTGTAACAGTAGTCCAGTGTGTTGGTTCCTCTGGTACTACAAGTGATTTGTTGGTAATAATTATTTTGAGACTTTTTCAATCTGACCTGGTTAAAATCCCCGAAAATGAAGGAGAAGGCCTCAGGATGTGCTGTTTTGTGCCTGTTGATCACGTTGCCTAGTTCGCCTAGAGCCCGCTTGTCATTGGTCTGTGGTGGGGTGTACACCATTGCCAAAATAATCACTCAAGTCTCCCTTGGCAGGTAAACTGGGTGGCACTTTATTGCCAGGTGTTCCAGGTCCACTGGACAGGACTGGGACAGCACTGCCAGGTTTCTACACCATGAGGAGTTGATCATGAAGCTTACTCCTTCTCCCTGCCTTTGAAAGAGTCAGCAGTCCTGCCTCAGTGTATTGTGACTCCATCTATTGGAATCACTGTGTCTGGAATGGAAGGGGTTAACCAAGATTCTGTGAAGCAAAAGGTGTAAGTAGTCCTAATGTCCCTCTGATGGAGCACCCTAGCTCTGAGATCTTCAGTTTTATTTACCAGAGTCTGTACGTTTGCCAGGCAGATGGTTGGTATTGGGGGTCGAAAGCCTCATTTTCTTAAGCAAAACTTATTCCAACTCTTCATCCCCTCTTCCGCCACCTTAAATGGTCAGTGCACCAATACCGGTGACCGGATCAATCCGCTCAATCGCTTGTATGTAGTGGTAGATTTTTTAGTGGCATTAAAACGTCGTTACTAACTGTACAGACCTCAGATGCAGATGTGGTTCCGAGCTGTAGCTGAAACAGAAGCATTTGATGGTATCCATCAGAGCTGCTTGCGGGAGTCACCTCTTTCGCTGGCACCCCGGAGAATTCCCCAGTGTTACCCTTTCAGAGGAATTGTCCAGAACCCAGCATGTAAGTGCAATTGTGAAGAAATCACGGCTGTGACTCTATTTCCTTAGGATGTTAATAAGATTCAGTATGACATCTAAGTCTTTAACCAACTTCTGTAGATGTATGGTGGAGAGTATATCGACTGGCTGCATCACAGCCTGGAATGGGAACACCAATGCCTTTGAATGGAAAAGCCTACAAGAAGTAGTGGATATGGCCCAGTCCATCATGGGTGAAGCCCTCCCCACCATTGAGCATATCTACACAAAGCATTGTCACAAGAAAGCAGCATCTATCATCAGGGTCTCCCATCACCCAGGTTAGGCTTTCTTCTGGCTGCTGCCATCAGGAAGAAGGTGCAGAAGCCTTAGGACTCACACTACCAAGTTCAAGAACAGTTAATACTCCTCAGCCATCAGGCTCCTAAACCAGAAAGGATAACATCGCTCAACTTCACTTGCCCCATCATTGGAATGTTCCCGTAAACTATGGGATCACTTTCAAGGACTCTTCATCCCAAGTTCTCAATATACTTTATATTGCTCATTTATTATTTGTATTTTCTTCTTTCTTCGTGTATTTGCACAGTTCGTTGCTTTTGCACACTGTCTGTTCTGTTGGTGTAGTCTTTCATTGATTCTATTACGGTTATTGGATGTATTGAGTAAGCCCGCAAGAAAAGGGATCTCAGGGTTGTATACGGTGACGTACCTGTATATGTACTTTGATAATCAATTTACTTTGAACTTTGATATCTAAGTCTAAATTACTGTCATTTGAAGGGGATGTATGTTAATGAAACAATAATAGATTTATCATTTAATATTAGGATTTCAATAGAATCATGTGCCTTGCAGAACCTGAGATGAGCTGCCAGCATTTCATGTTCATACAGTTTTATGTTTCCCATGCCATCTACTGTGTGTTCTCTGAATTGCATCATTCTTGAAACCTTGTTTATTTTGACAATAGAATTCTGGTGATATTTTTTAAATCCTGATATGCAAACATTTGGTTTTAGTTTAGATTTCAACGAGATGATCAATATTTTGTTCATTTACTTTGTACGTGGAGCTTACCCCATTTTACCAAACAGAATTATGAGGAGGCCATTTGGCCCATCTATCCAATTAGTCCCATTGGTAGAAATGTAACAATGACAATTGGGAGGAGTGCAGGGCTTGGACTGACTGGATTCATGTTTAAATGAATGCACAAAACACAGCACAGCAGAGTATGGAAGAATTCAACTACTATTTGGATAGCCTGAGACAGAACCAAGGTGACGGGTTTTCATTTGCTTCCAAAAATATACTTCATTCATAAAATTTACAAAACATGAAATTCGGCACATTGATATGCCACTGCTTACAGTACAATACAGCAGTAAAACTGAATGGCAGTAATGTTACTTTCACATTCATTCCATGATCAAGAAGCCTGAGTATTTGCTCAGCCTCCGGCACCCAAGTGTGCAATGGTGGGAGGGTCTTAGCCTGTGGACTTCCCCCATTAGCGCCTTTGCAGTGAATGAATTGAGTTTCAGTACTGTGGCCTTTCCCATTAGCGCCTTTGCAGTGACTGAATTGAGTTTCAGTACTGTCAGCATCCAGTTCTGGACCTTGGAACAGGTCTGTCTGCAGCATTTAGGACAACTGGTGCACCAGAAGATTTTGGTCAACTGATATGTGTTGCATTCTTCACCAGACCAATAATCCTCCAGCAGCAATTATTGTTTACCTTGCTGTATATTCCTCAGAACACAAGGACCCTGGGGTTTAACATATAAACCTCAACAAAGACCACTGCGTCCTTTTAACAGAAGGATATCGCTGGTAGTTTCCTGCCCACCGCACCCTCTTCAAGCCAGTGTCTGATGTGTTGAGACATTAAGATACTAAACTAGAAATAGGTCATCACTAACTTGGGTAAAATTTTGAATTATTTCACACTTTGAATTTCAGTATTGAAAATAGGTGTTGTATGAATATATACTCAGTAGTCTCAATAGTAGCTGCCTCCTGTATCTAAAAAAGAGGCCATTGAGTGTATGTTCACGGTCTTCTGCTGTTGTAGCACATCTACTTCAAGGTTCAAAATGTTGTACGTTCAGAGATGCTCTTCTGCACACCACTGTGATAACGTGCGGTTATTTCAGTTACTGTTGCCCTCCTGTCAGCTTGAACCAGTCTGGCCATTCTCCTCTGACCTCTCTCATTAACAAAGCATTTTTTTCCCACTGAACTGCTGCTCACTGGGTGGTTTTTAGTTTTCACTGGTTCAATGGTTCAATTTAATGTCTGAGAATGTACACGGTATACAATCTGAAATCCTTACTCTTCACAGACATCCATAAAACAGAAGGAAAATAAAACCCAAAGAATGAATGACAGAAAAACCTTAAAATCCCAAAGCACCCCCCTGCATACACAATCAGCAGCAAACCTTCTCCCTTCCCCCTTCAGCAAAAAGCATCAGGCCTTCCCCACCAACCACCAGCAATAGCAAGCCCCTAGAAACCAACAAAAAATACTGTCTTCCTAACACCTTGACATCCCACAGGCTCTCTCACTAAAGAGGGAGAGAAAGGGAGAGATGGCTTCTGCCACTGTGAGAGGGGAGGCCAACAGCTCGATGTTACAAGCAACACATATCAAAGTTGCTGGTAAATGAGGCAGGCCAGGCAGCATCTATTGGAAGAGTTTCAGTCGACGTTTCAGGCCGAGACCCTGACGAAGGGTCTCGGCCTGAAACGTCGACTGGAACTCTTCCAATAGATGCTGCCTGGCCTGCTGCGTTTACCAGCAACTTTGATGTGTGTTGCTTGAATTTCCAGCATCTGCAGAATTCCTGTTGTGAGCTCGATGTTACAGCCTGCAGCATTGCTTATTTTGCACTCCCCTGACCTGAGAGTCAGCAGCAAACTCTCTCTCACCATCGAGAGAGAGAGAGAGAGAGAACAATCACTTGATTGCAGAGGGCTCTGACAACCATTCCCGCTGCCTCGATGTTCCAATCTCCCGCGACGCTTCAGTTAACGACATCGGTGAGGAATCAGGTTGACATCAGGTCACACCCAAAGGCACAAGTCTTCCAAGCCACTCCTGGAGATCCTGAAACATAGGCCAGTCAGCAAGTTCCAAAGGGCGGGAACCCACCGTCCGCGAAGAAAGCAGTTTGAGCACAGCTGTAGATCACGGACTCCAACAGGACCCCAGCCACCTTGAAAGAGCAAAAAACAGACATGAGAGTAGGAGATTTAAACTGTTTCGCAGTCCACTCAAAGTTGCCCAGATCCTCAAAATCCTCTGGCACCATCTTTAGCTCCTCCCTCACCTTTTTTGCATTATTATCTGTAAACTCTAGAGACTATTGTGTGTGGAAATTCCTGGAGATCAGCTTTTCCTGACATACTCAAGCCACCCCATCTAGCACCAACAATTATTCCATGGTCAAAGTCACTTAAATAACATTTCTTCCCCATCTGATGTTTGATTTGAACAACAACTGAACTCCTTGACCTTGTCTGCATGCTTTTATGCATTGAATTGCTGACAGATGAGTGGCGGATTGGACATCTATATTAATGCGCAGGTGTACCTAATAAAGTGGCCACTGAGAGTATAATTTCAGTACTTAATGAATTTCAGTAATGAAAGAATAAAAGGAAAGGAAAAATCCTCATGCCCGGTAGCACTGATTGAAACAAATTCAAGTTTCAATTACTAGCATAAGATACAAGTTAGGTGTATTGACTTTCAATGAGTAAAATGAGTAATCATGTCAGAATTCACCATTGGATGAATTTTATAAGCTATTGTTTGCTTGATTTGGTGGCTAGTGACCTCCATGCAGGTAGAATCAACTATCAGTTGTGGAGGTGAAATAGGTTCCCCACACTAATCCTGTGATGAAACTTTTAAGCACTGTACACCAGCTTGTTGGTAACATTCTCAATGGTTTCAAGTAAAGACGTGTTGATAACATCTGATTAAAAATTGTGATCTGCTTCAAAAAAAAATTGTCTAACAGCAACATTTGGAGTCACAAGAAATCTACAATCAAACCATGAACAGTTTATTTCAGATATTTCTAAATAATTTCTTCAATAGCCAAATAAACAGTGTTGTATTAACAAATTAGGAGATACAATCTCTGTGTATTGAGGATAAATTCACTCCACAATTTAGCAGTACTTGTAAACAGATTAGGTAGTAGATTGTGATATATTAAACCATGCCACCCATAATCTGGTCTAATTACTGCCTAATGGGTCTTAATGTGAAAATTTGGTTGTTTCAAAAGATTGTCGCCATTTCCAACCTGCTTTAAGAATACCTTGAGATCATGAAAGCCAATAGGCAAATGCAAATATTATTTCATGGTGAGGTTTATTTCCCACTGTGGGGTAAAAGATTAAATATGATAAATAAATCCAGGTTTTTTTTGGTCAGTTGAACAAACGCACCCCACAGATAGAAATTTTATTACGCAAAATTTCAATTTCAAATTGGAAAGACTTATTTTCTCAAAATTAGCTAAATGTTAACACAGGTAGAATAAAATCTGAGGAGATAGAGCAGGAAGTGAGAAACTGAATGGTCACATTAGAGATTCTGGCTTCTGGGTGAAGGACTTACTGTGGGAGGAACTCGGAAGGTTGAGCAACATCTGAGGAGGGGAAGAAATGGTCGGTGTTTCAGGTTGAGACTCTGCATTAGGACTGAGCATGGAGAGAAGATAATCAGAATAAAGGGGAGAGGAGGAAGGGTGAGATAGGGATCTATCGATGGACCTAGGTAGAGTGAGGGATGATGGGCAAATGGAGCCGGTGAAGAGGTGTAGGGGGAGACAGAAAGGTGGAGTTGAGGGTGATGGATGGAAACCAAACCTGAACGGTCGTGTGTTATCATAAGCGAATATCAAAATAATAGCTTCAAAGAAATATCTAAGATACATTAAAATTATCATATTGTTAATTATTAAACTATTAATAAGTATCAATATTCTTTTATCTTCGCTGTGAATTATTACAACCGACAAAATGAAATACGTAAACGATTTCAGCACCAAGGACCTGGTGTACATTAACACATATTACCAGCAGATGGCGTTCCAGTCCTGGCTTTGACTTTCACATATCGGAGTTTTGAAATGCTTAGTTCGAGCATCCACCGAAAAGAGCGTTGAGCTCTCACGATTCCAAACCTGAATTCATTGGTGACCATGAAACACTGATACACTTTTGGACTGTTAATAAGCAGAGGATATGCCATGAGTGCCCAACCTATTGGCACTTTGTTTAGAGTGCTCATATCTAAAGGGGAATATTGAAGGCCAGTAAGGAAATGTTTTAAAACAGGATTGGAAACAACTTTACGGGGTAAAATATTTCAGCTTCAAGGGATCCCTCCAAATTTCAATTGCACAATTTACCAACTTCACTTTTTAATTCCTTTTTGGGTCCAACTCTGAGAACTCCCACGATGGATGTTTCTATTAACATAAAGACTACAGTAATCCAAAGAGAGAAGCTACGTCACATTCCCAGAACAAACGTTCATCTTTACAAGCAGCTGTCCCCAACTATACAACATAATTAAAACAAAACATTCAAATTGAATTTAATGGAAATGGACAATGAAATTTCAGCTGCTCTATGTCAGTTTGCCAGCAGTCCTCAGCATTCTGAGAAGAAAATTGAAATCAAAATAGAAAAGAATTGTCATATACATTAGAATATAGATTAATATATCAGTAGAATAGAATATACATTAGTATGTACAGTACAGTGAAAAAGTCTTAGGCACATATATATAGGTAGTTTTGCACAGTACTATATTCATCAACATGGATGGGGAGTGAGTTTGTAAATCTGGTAGGAGCAAAGGATGTAGGAATAGTGAGGGTGGAGCGGTCGGAAGGGGCGTGGGGCAGGTGAGACAGAAGGAGTGTCAGGGAAACGGGTAGCACGGGTGCCGATCCACCCCACTCTGAGACACCAGGCAAGGTCATTTGATTCCAAACAATCGGTTTATTGATCGTTGCAGAATGTCTCTCTGATGCTTCCTGTTCTCTTCCTTTTCCCTTCGCCTTTTCCCAACCATGATTCCCTTCTCCCTGCCTCCCTTCCCACTCTCAGTCCGCAATAAAGACCCATATCAGAATCAGGTTCATCATCACTCACGGATGTCATGAAATTTGTTTTAGTGGCAGCAGTACAGTGCAATACATAAAATAATTGTGTAAAAGTCTTAGAAACCCTAGGTGTCTATATATATATATATATATATGTGTGTCCTGTTATACTGATTACAGAATGGAACATACAATACTGTGGAAAAAGTCTTAGGCACATATATATATGTGCCTAAGACTTTTTCCACAGTATTGTATGTTCCATTCTGTAATCAGTATAACTGGACATATATATTAGTATATCAGAAATAAGTAGAAATGTGTTACAAAAAGGAATCAGAGTTGCATCAAAAGTATTAAATGGACTTTGAGTGCAAAAAAGAAGGTAATACATGCAGTGTGTTGTGGAACTGTTTTCATCTTCATAGTTTGGATGTTAACGCAGTGGAGTAGTTAACATCTTTAGATTCTATAACAAGTGAATGTCAGTTAACCAAAAGGCTAAAATTTCCCCCGGGGTCAAGAAATATGATTTCCCATATTCCCAGAACTGAGTGGCCTTCCCAGCCTCCATTGTAAAAGCTAAAAATAATCTATTCATTACCACCCAGACACTTGATCTATGATAAAGACCAAGGAGAGTAGACTGGCTTAGACATGCTCGCACATTTATGTAGAACTGTAAGGAGCTCTGCTGTCTTTCTGCGGCATTCACTGAGGGGTGGGTTTGTCTGAGCCGGCTGAGCTGCCGATAAAATGGCCTGCAAAGGAACCATTGCAGATCCCAACTAAAGATAAGTAAGTATACTCACATGTGAGGATCAACTAAGTAAGTTCAAGCTTGACCCCTGAGGAGGGAAATTGAGTGCAGACAGCTTGGGTTGAGATTGTTCAGCCAGAAAAAGCTTCTTGACCTGAAATGTTGGCGGTAGTTTTCCTTCCACAGATGCTGCCTGACCTGCTTAATTCCTCCAACACTTTGTGTGTTTCCCTAGATTCCAGCTTCTGCAGTCACTTGTGTCTCCAAGGTCAAGTTTATTGCTGTCAAGGGCATATGTACATATACAGGGCATAAATGCAATGACAGTTAGGTTTGGCAGCACCAGTACATTACAAGATGAGGACAAATATAAGCTAACATAACATAAATTGTACAAAGTTACGCTTAATTTAAACGATAAGGTTGAACATCTCACTGACGACCATTGACCGTCTTCCCCTGTCCCACAACCAATGCTACCTGTCTGACATCCAACATCCACCATCACCACCTCATCACCATTTGCTCAGAAGTCATACACATCCTCAGTCACTTCCCCAAACCGCTATTCTTACTATTGCCAATCACTTGCCCCACCAGCCACTCTTTCATCTATCCCCAGACCACACTCCCCTCATTTCCCCACCTCACTGTCAGTATGAAGACGCAATACACTCAGTCAGATCACTAAAAAATTCCAGTAAACCAGGGGGCATGATGTAATGAGAACCAGTTATTATCTCTGGTATACAGGACTATGCAAAAGTTTTAGGCGCCCTCACTATATATATGTGCCTAAGACTTTTAAACAGTACTGTATGTCATGAAACCTGCCAGTCAGTGGCAGAATGATGAGGGACTGAAGGTAAACATATTAATGTGGAGGAAGATGATACACCCTAGGCTGATTTAAACCAGCTGTGCTTTACAATTCATAATACACTGAACCTCAACACGACACAGCTGTTGCCCTACATAGAGCATGTGTTGTACAACCTAGGGATTCTACAACTATTTAAAAACCAAGATTAAACTCAGTAATTGCGCTAATGCAGATGCCACGATGCGTAAATCCTGAACTTCCTGTTTGCATTGTGTTAAAATCTGTTATTGCATCGAAAATAGACACTTCCAAGCAGTTGCAGTTCCAGCCTGTGACCTTAAATGCTTCTTGTTCGTGTGTGTGAGAAAGTATCTGAACTATTGTGGTTCTCAGCAGCAATAACAACAGTTCAATCTTTAATAAATTTGTTGATGATGATTACATCACAGCATGAACTCTGGTTATCATGTAGTGGTTAACAATTATTTCCAGGTTAAAATGTGTACATGCTGTGCAATTTTTGCAGTAGTATTGTGTACTTCTATTCAATATCATTTTCTACTTTCATTTTTTATTTAACTTTAACATTTATTTTAAAGATGAGAAAGTCTGCTGGAAATCCCGAGCAACACACACAAAATGCTGGAGGAACTCAGCGGGTCAGGCAGCATCTGTGGAAGTCAATAGGCAGCTGACATTTCAAGCTGAGACCTGTCTTCAGAACTGAGAAGGAAGTGGGAACATGCTAGAGTAAAATGGTGGGCGGAGGGGAAGGAGGATAGCTAGAAGATGACAGGTGAAGCCAGGTAGGTGAGAAAGGTAAAGGGTTGGAGAAGAAGGAATCTAATAGGAGAGGAGAGTGGACCATTGGAGAAAGGGAAAGAGGGGTGGACCTAAAGAGGAGGTGTGAGGCAGGTGAGAAGAGGTAAAAGGCCAAAGTGGGGAATAGAAGAAGAGGGGAGGAGAAGGGACATTCTATTTTTACTGGACGGAGAAATCGATTCATGCCATCAGGTTAGAGGCTCCCCAGATGGAACATACAGTGTTGCTCCTCCACCCTGAAGGTGGCCTCATCTTGACACCAAGAGGAGGGTGTGGAATGACATTTAGATCTTGGCCCCGAAACGTTGACTATTTATTCATTTATAAAGATGCACCTGACCTGCTGAGTTCCTCCAGGATTTTGTGTGTGTGTTGATTTATATTAAAGAATGGATTTTTATTGATATTGAATTATCAATTTTTAATTGGTCTGAATGGTTTTGGCTGTCCAACCTACATGTTCTATCAAACTTGTATAAACCAATATTTAATCTTCTTCTGTTTGCAAATGGGCAATACTCGAGTTTTAGGCAGTGCACTTAACAATTTGTTTTCTGGAACCTCCAACCAATGTGCAAGAATATCGAGGGGAATTCAGACCCTTGCAGTGTTTGATGGTTTGCTGAGCTACCTTGCTACTTTTACACAAGTGTACATCAAACCAGTGTTGCCTTGCCTCAAAATAATGATATCTAAGTGTGTGTTAGAGGCTCGGACCATTTTTAAATGTTCAATATTCAATACTGAGAAGAGAAAGTTAAATGCAGTAGTCTCCTGGATATTGGAAACAATTCTTTAAAATTTATAAAGGATTTCCTCTAGCTACAATAGCAGAAAGGTTCTTCTCTTTGAATCAATTACCTATAAATTCTTGGATTTTATTTTTAAATGCTAAGTTCCTTAATTTAATTTAAAAAATCTGGACACTTTTAACTGAACTCATTATTACTATGAATTAGCACATGACTAAACTTTGGGGGTGGGGGGGGAGAAAGGCCTTAGGAATTTGGGTTTCTCCCTTCATGCATCTGTAATTTTTTTCCAAGATTCTATCCATTATGTAAACACTCTTGTTAAAGTGTTCCCAGTCACTCCAAGGCATCACTGTTATTTGGGACTGAAAGGGGAATCGGAAGTAATGACAGCTGCTGAAGACATTTACTGTTCTCATTTCCCGCCCCACCAGGAAGATGTCATTGGCTGACATAACTCTTGGTATTACTTCACCGGAGATGGGTGAAGGAACAAATATTGACCAAAGTAGATAGACAAATCATTGTGATTGGTGAGGAGGGTACAAGCTATAGATCCTTCAACACTTTAAGACATTAAATGAAGTACAAAGTCCTAACTGTTAGAATTTTTTGTGAAGCTGTGACTTTTCAGGCTTTTGGACTCATTAATCAGTGCCACATTAACTTTCCTCATCATATTTGCCTGAATTGCTAGAAAAAAAAGGTAGGAATCTAAATCCTGATTGTAAATAGTGATGGAAGTGCAGTGTGAGGAACCTGAAGATCTCTTCTCAAAGCTGACTGGTATGTTATGGAGGATATCAGCGGAGGCTGCCTCCTGACCCACATACAAAATGTTGGAAATGTTTAAAGGTTACCACACTGAGCTTGTACTTGCTCTAGATTCTTACTGCAGCCAGATTCCCCTGACAACCTTGGCACAGGGAGTTACAATTCCATTCCATTATACCATCAGTCTGAAGTCCGAATGATGTAATTGTATCCAGACGTTACAATATTTTGACACCGCTTGCTGAATACAAAGTAATCGTTGTAGCAAAACAAGTCATTTGCTCCACAAAAAAACATCTTCAATCAAAAGCTTTATCTCTTCCCAAACACAGACATTCCCATTTTTCCCTTCCACCCCTACATCACTCTGCAGCTTTAAAAAGAATTGTTCCTCACTTTCCCTGTTCATACACCTGTAATACTAACTCAGTTCCACAGATGCAGCCTGGAACTTACTGTTTTTAATCCAGAATTGTGTCTCGGCTTTGATTATAGGGAAAGAATAACATAACAAGTCTATTCACTGATCACTTGTCTAATAAGAAAACAGCCCCATTTTCCAAGAGGAACATTTTTAGAATGATGTCAAATAAATTACTGCTGTCCAAGTAAAGCACAAATCAGTGGTGTTGAAAGTGGGCCATTGTATAATGTAAATTGTCTGGTTTGCCCTGAAGACACTGAATGTTCTTAAGGGTTATTCTGGAGTTATGAAATTATGGATAGCATAATTATGGATCAGTTAGAATGAGAGCCAGTCTTCATGAAATGAAACCTTTTCACAATTTAACTTCAGCTGTTACATTGAGGCTAGTTAAAACAGTCATTGTATGTGGGATATTCTGATCCTGTACCATTGAAACTACAGAGGGGAAGACAGCAGATAAATTGAAAACTTCGGAATGAGATCAGGGAAGGCATTAAGTGGTCAATTCTTGTATAAACATATTGCTAAAGACAGATCCCTGCCACTTCATGCACAGTTCAGGACAGCTTTGTATCATCACTTAACATTCTGGCCAGTTGTATATTGTTGGTGTCATCCCTCAATACTGCAACAGAAGGGTCTTATTTTGGGTGTTGGAGTTTATGCTCAGAAGCTTTCAGAACTGACTCCAGTATTGAATATTCAAAGGGGTACTATTGGTTGGGTTGTGCAACCATTATAAATAACTAATTCTGCAAAGTTACCTAACTATATGTTAAAGCTTAGTAGGTAATTATAGCAATTGAAACTGTAGTGAATCATTTTATCAACATGAGAGATTCTGTAGATGCTGGAAATCTTGTGAGGTGCACATGAAATGCTGGAGAAACTCAGCAGGTCAGGCAGCATCTATGGAGGGGAATAAATAGTTGATGTTTCAGGCTGTAACATATAAGACATTGTGTCAAGAGGGTGAGATTGTCTCGGACTTACTCTTCTGAAGGTTTACTGTGTGACTAAAGACTTTTATTTCCCAGTTACAGCAACCCTGTGGTTCAGTTTCAGCCAGTCATAACAGAAAGATATCTGCTGAGAACTGGGAAGCTCCTGTAGCCTGGCAGGAAAACAAGTGGATTGACCACGTGAAGAAAACAGCAGTGCGATGTGAAGTGCCAGGAGAAAGAGAACTGTTCTTTTTTCTCACCCTTCCTCTGATACCACAAGAAATAAAATTCAGCTATTGCCTACTCTTTCCTGGAGCTCTCAAGCATCAGACGCCAGTAGGAGAAGCCCCAGCTGTTGAGCATAGGCCCTAGACTTAGAAATATCATGGTACAGAACGAGACCATTTTGCCCATTGAGTCCATGACAGCTTGTTAGAGAAATCCAATCAGTGCCATTTCCTTCTATCCCTTCAGAAACCTGTGGGTTTGTTCCCTCAAATGCCCATCTAATTTCTTTTTGAAATCACTGACACAATCTCCACTTCTAAAACCCTCATAAGCTGTAAACTCTGGGTCTGACTGTCTTAAAACATTGAAGGAAGCTATTCCACCCATCGAGTTGATGGTAACTCTCAGGTACAGTACATCCCTATCAGTCCCATCACCCCACTTATTTCCCAGCAACCTGCTATCTCACACATGCCCATCATCATTCGTCTGATGGTCTTGCCGATCACCTACTCGTACAGGTTACCAGACAAAATTCTTTTAGCTTGGAGAAATCTGCGTTCCAGCCTGTTACAACATGCACTCAACCGCCTTTCAGGGTTTAGACGCTTAACTCCTTGGAATATGGATAGCTGGCACAGCCCCTTTAAAGATTCAGGAGATCCAGCTAATTGGCAATCAGGATTTAGCGCCAAGAGTTGAGCACCTGAACTGAGGTTTGGTGCTCTACTAGTAATCTCACCTAGCGTTTGGTTGGTGCTCAGTTCTCGATCTAGTTTGATACTGCATTTCGATCCTTGCTTTGGATACTTCAGCAATTGGGTCCAAACCATCCTTGTCATCCAGTCTTTAAACTATTAACAAAAGAAACTACCTTATCAACCTTATCTGAACCTACACTTCTGTCACATCTCCTCTTGGCCTCTTTTACTTGCATGGAATAATCCCAGTTTATGTGACTCATTTTGTTCCTTCAGACTGTTCTATACCCTCACAAAGTCTTAACCATCTTTGTTGAACTGTGGTGACTAGAACTGGGTGCAATAATCTAGCTATGACCAAAGTTAACATAACTTCTTTGCTTTGGTACTCAATTCCTCAATTTAGGGAGCCTGCATCCCTTTTGTGGTGCTAACTACACTTTAAGTATGTCTTGGCCTTTCAAAGTTCCATTCAAATAAACCCCTGTGCTGCTCTGGTCCTGCACAATTCTTTGAGTTCTATTAAGTCCAAATGCATTTACTTGTGTCTTCTGCTTTCAGTTCCACCTGCCACTTCACTGGACATTCTGGGGGCTGATTTGTGTTTTATTTGAGTCAACTGGCAGCACTTGAACTGTCATATCTTCAAGAATGTCGCCATCTCTGAAGAACCATCCCAGTTACATAGCATAGTACCATTGAAATACATCTCTCTTCCATCATCAGGGACCACTGCCCCCGCCGCCGCCTCCCCCCCCCCGCATTCAGACCATGCTCTGTTCTCACTGCTGCCATCAGGACAGTGACACATAAGCCTCAGATCCCACACCACACCAGGTTCAGGAACCCCTTCAACCACCAAGCTCCTGAACCAGAGTGAATAACTTCACTCACCCCAACACTGAATTGATTCCACAACCTCACTTTCAAGGACTCCACATTCTTCTGTTCTCAATATTATATATTACTTATTTACATAGCATTATTTTGGATTTTTTTTTCTGTATTTGCACAATTCGTCATCTTTTGTACATTGGTGGCTCATCTTTGTGTGCGGCTTTTCATTGATTTCATTGTGCTTCTTTGTACCTACTCTGAGTGCCCGAAAGAAAATGAATCTTGTGACATATATGTATTTGATGATAAATTTACTTTGAATGTTGAACTTTGAACTTTCAATCATCATCTTAGATAGGTTAAAAGGTCAGCACCACATCTTGGGCTGAAGGGCCTGTACTTTACTATAACGTTGTATATTCTATGTTCAATGTATCACTTGGTCTAAATAAATTCTGCAATTCCATGCTTAACAAAACCATAAGAGTCTCTTCACCACATTGACTTGGTCACCACTGTCTAAAGGACACCTACGATGGATAATAAATTCTGTGATTGAATAAATGGAAGGCACTGGATCGAAATAATCAGAATAAATTGACAACTAAATGCATTCAGACTTTCTATGAGCAGCTCTGTATTGGCCCCATCCTGGGGACCTCGGTTCCAGAAGCAAGATTCCCTTGAAATAAAGGACTGGTGGCTCTGTGACCTGCACTCAATGAACAACACAGCGCTAATTGAACTGAACTGAACTAAACTGAACATTCTTAGACTGTTTCAAAGACTCTGCCGTTTGATATTTAATATTCTGTGTGTTATTCACTTGTTATTTGCTGTTTGTATGATTTGTTCTTTTTTTGTTGCACGTTGGGTGTTTGATGTTTTCTTTGAATAGGTTCCCTGGTGTTTCTTTGTATTGTGGCTGTCTGGAGGAAGATGAATTTCAGGGTTGTATACTGCATACTTTGATACTAAATATACTTTGACTTCTGTTTCTTTGAAATTGAAAGGGAAATAAAGGGAGAATGAGAAAATCAGATTGGGGGAAAAGCTGAAGACTGAATCATGTTTTCTAATCTATCTGACCCAACACTTACAAAACTCCAGACTTTGTCACAAGCCTGTAATTACTGTGAACAGTGAGCATTTGACAGATCCTTGGATCAGTGCCACGTGTAAAACTAGTAGTGTTCTATAGCTCATCAGCACATCAACCCACTTCCAAGACTGTCAATTCATCTGATGTGGTGACAGGAGTCTGCATTTTCCACCTCAGCGCTTGTCATTATACATCCATTAATGGCAGGAAATTATCTTTGGTGAGCTCAGAAATGGAAAAACCACACACTCCCCGTTTGCTCTTTTAAAACCAGCAGAATTAAAAGGCTAATCCCAGTTACTGTGGTGAAAGTGACATTGAATAAACATCTGAGGTTTCATGGCAACTATTGAGTGAGAAACACCAGACTAGTGATGTGACCACATAATTAAGAAGCTCTTAGTTGCCGGATGCTTTGTGTAAGATATCAAACCGGGATCAAAGCTCCAGTGAAATATCTGCAGAGTGGCAATCTTCCAATGTCCTGGATTAAAAACAAAGATTATCTAGTCACTAATGAAGCTTGTGCCATTTTATTGTACATAGTTTCAATGGCTACAGAGAGTCATAGGGTCTTGCAACTCGGAACAAGCTCTTTAGCCGAACAACTCCATGTCGATCAAGACAACCATCCAAGCTAGTCCCACTTGCCCAGCGTCTGGATCATAACCTTATAAACTTTTCCAATCTATGTACCTGTGTAACTGTCCTTTATAGATTATTATTGCGCCTGCACCAACCTTGCAATATCTGGACAGCATAGTTGCCTTTATCGACTACAGCTTGGCATCCAGTATCATCATCCCCACAAAACTAATCAAAAAGCTTCAAAACCTTGGTCACAATACATCCTTGTGCAATTGGATCCTCAATTTCCTCACTTGCAGACACCAGGCAGTTTAGATTGGCAACAACATCTCCTCCATAATCTCCATCAGCACAGGAGCACCACAAGGCTGTGTGCTTAGCCCCCTGCTCTACTCACTGTACACTTATGACTGTGCAGCCAAGCATAGCTCCAATGCCATATTCAGGTTTGCTGATGACACCACTTCAGTAGGCCAAATCAAAGGTGGTGACGAATCAGTATATTAGATTATGAAGACACACAGTCCTCTTTTATTGTCATTTAGTAATGCATGCATTAAGAAATGATACAATATTCCTCCAGTGTGATATCACAGAAACACAGGACAGGCCAAGACTGAAAAACTAACAAAACCACATAATTATAACATATAGTTACAACAGTGCAACAATACCATAACTTGATGAAGAACAGTCCATGGCACAGTAAAAAAGTTCAAAGTTTCTCGAAAGTCCCACATCTCACTCACGAAGGAAGAAAAGTCTCCCTGCCATGCCCGACCACAGTCCGACTCTGAGTCGTCCGAAAACTTCGAGCTCTGATCAGCCCTCTGACACCGAGTACCGAGCACCATCTCTATCCGAACGCTTCGACCTCAGCCTCGGTCGCCAGCAGCCGGGGATTTTGGGGCCTACCCTTCGGAGATTCTCGATCACACAGTAACAACAGCAGCGAACCAGGCATTTCAGACATTTCTCCAGATGTTCCTCTGCTTCTCACATCTGTCTTCATCAAATCAGAGTTGTCCACGGCTCCTATTTAACAGATACGATATCATTTCACTGGAGAGCTGCGCGCGCTGCATCACGCTGCCATCTTCTCCTCCCGCATATAGGAGGGAGATTGAAATCCTGGCTGAATGGTGCCACAACACCATTCTTACTTAATGTCAGCAAGACCAAGGAGCTGATTGTTGACTTCAGGAGGATGAAGACAGAGGTTCATGAGCCAGTCCTCATTGGAGGATCAGAAGTGGAGAGGGTCAGCAACTTTAAATTCTTTGGTGTTATCATTACAGAGGACATGTCATTCTTTCAGCTGGCAGCTTCCTTAACTTTGCACAGATTAAAAACATGTTTGGCCTCAAGAAATATTGGTACAACTTAAAGTGAACATTCACTACTTGCCATTAGTTGTTAAATGATGGCTATTGGCTTATGTTTTGGGTAGAGATTTGATGTTTCTAAAGCTCTTCAAAATTGCTAATATCTACAGGAATGATAAGTAAATGCTGAATGATAACTAGATTCGGCAGAAGTTACGTTCCTAGATACATCTGGACTTCCAAGTATTGGCATGTCTGGATGATTGAGCAGGGGATCTGGAGAACTCAGCAAACAGAAGAAGGGTCCTCAACGGGAAGCTGTATCTTTAACAGATGGATAGATTGAAAACCTGGCTGAGTGGTGCCACTTGGAAATCAGCAGAAAAGAGTGTACCACACACCTATTATTCAGTAAGAGGATTCCTGTTAAAATGCGATTGAATTGAGCCACAACACTGATCTTAGAGCAGGATTCAGACGGGATTGGCTGTGCCTGTTGTTCACTTACATGCATGGTCTGCATCCCTCCTGGAGCTGGAAGCAACTGCACCAGCTCATGGCCGACTGCAAAATGGAGATTACTTGCATGTTTCCAAAGAGCAAAATATATTTAATTAAAAATAGAGGTGTGAATAGGTCATTCAATAAGATCATGATTGCCCTGAAAAAGTTGCTTTAAATCTCTGACTACTAATTCTAGACATGATGGAAGCATTGTCCCAACATTTACCCTGGCGAGTCACGTATGAATGAAATTACCTCTCGGTCTTCTCAAGGGTAAAATCCTGGCTTTTCCAGTCTAAACTTTAGAACCAAAGTCTTTCATGCCTGCAGCCATTCCAGTATAAACAAGGGAAAAACTGCAGATGCTGGAAATCCAAGCAACACACACAAAATGCTGGAGGAACTCAGCAGGCCAGGCAGCATCTATGGAAAAGACTACAGTCGATGTTTTGGGCTGAGGCCCTTCATCAGGACTGGAGGAAAAAAGAAGAGGGGTAGAGTTAAAAGGTTGGGGGAGCAGAGGGAGAATCACAAGGTGATAGGTGATACCGGGAGGGGGAGGGGTGAAGTAAAGATGTGAGAAGATTGGTAAAAGAGATACAGAGCTGGAGAAGGGGGAGTATGATAGGAGAGGTCAGAAGGTCATGGACGAAAGAATAGGGGGAGGAACACCAGAGGGAGGGGATTGGCAGGCAAGGAGATAAGGTGAGAGAGGGAAAAGGGGATGGGGAACAGTGAAGGAAAGGGAGGGCCATTACCAGAAGTTCGAGAAATCGATATTCATAGCATCAGTTTGGTAGCTACCCAGATGGAACATAAAGTGTTGTTCCTCCAACTTGAGTGTGGTCATGTCACGGCAGTAGAGGTGGCCATGGATAGACATATCAGAATGGGAATGGGAAATGGAATTAAATGAGTGGCCACTGGGAGATCCCATTTTTTCTGGTAGGTGCTTGACGAAACAGTCTCCCAATCTATGTCAGGTCTCACCAACATACAAAAGGCCACACCGGGAGCACAGGGCACAGTATATGACCACAACAGACTCACAGGAGAACAGGTTGCCTCACCTGGACAGACTGTCTGGGGCCCTGAATGGTAGTGAGGGAGGAAACGTAAGGGCAGGTGTAGCACTTGTTCTGCTTGCAAGGGTAAGTGCCAGGATGGAGATCAGTGGGGAGGGATAAATGCGATCCCTGCAGAAAGCAGAAAGTGGGGGGGGGGGGGAAGGAAAAGATATGCTTGGTGGTGGGGTCGAATTGGAGATGGCCGAAGTTGTGGAGAATTATATGCTGGATGTGAAGGATGGTGGGGTGGTAGGTGAGGACAAGAGGAACCCTATCCATGGTAGGGTGGTGGGAAGATGGGATAAGAGCAGATGTGCATGAAAAGGAAGAGATGAGGTTGAGGGCAGTGTTGATAGTGGAGGAAGAGAAGCCCCTTTCTTCAAAGAAGGAGGATATCTCCTTTGTTCTGGAATGAAAAGCCACATCCTGAGAGCAGATGCAGTGAAGATGGAGTTGAGAAAAGGGAATGCTGTTTTTTCAAGGAACAGGGTGGAAGGTGGTATAGTCCACGTAGTTGTGAGAGTCCGTGGGTTTGTAATAGACATCAGTAGATAAGCTGCCTCCAAAGATAGAGACAGAGAGTTCAAGAAAGGGGAGGGAGGTGTCAGAAATGAGACCGGGTAAATTTGAGGCAGGGTGGAAGTTGGATGCAAAGTGGATGAAGTTGACGAATTCCACATAGGTGCAGGAAGCAGCACCAATGAGGTTGTTGATGTAGCAGAGGAAAAGTGCGGGACAGCCACTAGTGTAGGGTTGGAACATTCCAGCATAGTTGATAGTGCTAAACAACACACAGAAAATGCTGGAGGAACTCAGCAGGTCAGGCAGCATCTATGAAAAAGAGTAGACAGTTGATGTTTCAGGCCAAGACCCTTCTGCTAGACTGAGAAGGAAGGGACAAAATGCCTGAATAAAAAGGTGGTGGGAGGGGAAATAGACTAGCTGGAGGTGATAGCTGAAGCCAGGTAGATCGGAAAGGTCGAGGGCTGGAGAAGAAAGAATCTGATAGGAGAGGAGAGTGGACAATAGGAGAAGGGAAAGGAGGAAAGGACCCGAGGGAAATAATTGGCAGGTAAGAAGAAGTGAAAGGTCAGCGTGGGGAATAGAGGGGTATGTGTTACTTGTTCACTGGAAAGCAAAATTGATATTCATGCCATCAGGTTGGAGGGTAACCAAACAGAATATAAGGTGTTGCTCTTCCACCCTGTGGGTAGTCTCATCTTGGCACAAGAGGAAGCCATGGATCGACACATTGGACTAAGAATGGGAATCAGAATTAAAATATTTGGCCACCGGGCAGTCCTGCTTGTGGCGGATGGTGTGGAGGTACTCGCTGAAGCGGTTCCCCATTTTACGATGGGTCTTACCAATGCAGAGGAGGCCGCATGAGAGCACCGGACACAAACGACAATCCCAGCAGATATGCAGGTGAAGTGTTGCCTCACCTGGAAGGACTGTTTGGAGCCCTGAACGGAGGTGAGGGAGGAGGTGATAATGTTGATGTTGCTTTAATAACATGTGCAAAAGGAGACCATCTAATAAATAAAGAAAAGGAGATTGCTGAACAATGGTTATTGAAAAGCTTGTGCCCATATCTCATTCCATTGAATCATAATTTAAGATTAATTTTGGGTTTGAAATGAATCAAGGAATAAAACAGTGTCATTAGAGGGAGAATGTGGTGGGTGGATAAACTGCAAGAGAAATGTACTTCAGCAGTCAATATGCCACTGTCATTTAAAACCAGAATCCTGGGACTTGTAATATTTAAATATATTAGGGAAGTACGGTCTATCTAAGCAAAAAGGAATAGGTATTAACTTTGAGTTTAAGTTATTCCATTTATTAAAACTGGAAAAGCAATGTTGCCTCAATTTTTTTACAGCTGTGCAGACCAACGATTGCTCTGAGCAGAGAATTTTTACATGGCCGGAAAACTGCGCAGCACTTTAATAAAACATAGAAAAGAAAATTCCAGCTGCGTGGCAACAAAGGCTACGTGTGCGGGAGCATTTTAGTTACCGCATGGCCGTGCACCCACGCAGCTTAGAGGGAACAGTGCCTCGGATGGTCCTGTTGGTGTAGAACATCCCTTATTCAATTACTGGCAAAACGGAACATTGTGGGATTTATATACTATTAGCAGAATCTGAAATGTATCGAGGTGTATTGTGCTTAGGCACCATTAGACAAAGACTCTGAAATAACAAACACTGGTTAATCTTTACAGAGATTTACTCCCCAGAAAGAAAATGTTAAATTACAGCACTGTTGTGAGTTTGATTCAATGCCCGCATTGCCACTATTTCCAACCCCTCAGCAAATAATCATCCAGACAACAATCTTCAATCTTGATTACTATCGTCACAAGACTGCTGACAGATTAGTACGTCAGGGCCAAATGGAAAACCACTGGTGCACAATGTTTCACCAGCATTGTTATTTGGCTTCTTTTATGTTTTGCAGGAGGTGCTGACATTCAGAGGAGATGTTAAGCGGAGGCCCTCACCTACACCCTGAGATGGATGCATTTAAGGAGTTCTTGCTGGTCTCCTGTCAACGCTGATCACTCAGATCAATGTCAGTAATGAATAAGATGACCTGATCATTTGTCTCAGCGCTCTATGTTGTAAAAATTAGCTGCTGCATTTCCTACCTATATTCTGGTGGTAACTATATTTCATTGCCTGTAAAGTACCCTGTAGCATCTTGAGGTTAGGAAAGGTGCTCATAATATGACAATAGGCTTTTGCTCTCATAAGAGCACTTTTAACAGGATTACCCACGGCTGAAGCATGCCATTGAAATGCTTTCAAACTTCATACCACAACTGCCATTGTAAAGTCCTTTCTCCGGAATAATCGGCTGAAGAATCTCTGCACTTGCAAACGCCCCCAGTGTTAAAACTTTCCATGTAGTACAACTATTAATCCATTAACGTACACCTTTTGGCATCAGGAGTAGAAATCAGTTGAATATAAAATCTCAATCAGCAAAGTATTTTCAGTGAGAATGCCATCAACACATATTTATTAATGAATGAAGTTATTTGATGTTACCACTATCAAAAATAATTAATTTGACTGTGGTGCATTGAAACTTGTTAGGATAGTTACACTGGCACTCATTTTGGGCAATAAAATGGTGGTTTGATCTAAAGCACTACCTTGGTAACTACCCTGCATCAGTCTGCACCTCCTACAGTGACTTGCACAGCTGTGTTTGGAGAAGCACTCTCTGATTTCACGAGCTGACCCCTCTCTGGGGTCACCCCACTGCTGCTGTGCATCAGGTCACAGCTGTACGAACATCTACATCCATCCGCATCTACACAGCATCTCATTGACTGCAGCCTTTGTTCAGCACTATTCATATCGTTTCCATGGAAACTGCTTTCCTCCATGTTACTTTCTAATCTGAACTGAGTAAACACTAAAATTCCTGAATATTTAAATATCATTCAAAATTGTACATTTTTAAACAATCCTTGTAATCAGATCAATTAGATTGCCAACCAGTGACTCCACATAGTAACTTTCAATTAACTTTCCTTATAGTTTTTTTCTGATTTCATCTCATTATCTCTTATGAGTAATTGAAGCTGCTTCATCAAAACTGCAGCTAATGACTTTTTGTTTAAGTAGAAATTTCTCAGACAAATTCCAAAGATCACTGTGATCTTTTCAGCTATTGCCTTGTTAGCTTTACTTCCTTTTACGGGTTTTCTACTCTTATAATTATCTGGATGTTTCTTAAATAGCCAGCATTCCCTTAAGAAGGAACGTATAACATTCATCGAACTTTGGAATAAATGTGGAGCAAGGTCTTGTGGGACACAGCAGGGTCAAGAGCAGTGCATTGTAATATATTTACACATAGCCTCAATATGAAGGATAGATTATCAATACCCATGCCATAGTAAATATAATTACTATACACACTTAAAATAATCTTGTTTTTGTCATAAGTAAATTTGTTGTGACTAAATGAACAAAAATACTTGAGTTTTATAAAGATAATGCAGAAAAAATGTTTTCCCTTTGGCATATTCTAGCAAGATACACAACAATAAATAAATAAATTTGAGAATTTATGCTTGGATGGTGCATTGTGAACTTAGTCCCTTCTATAATATTTGCCATTGTTGCTTTGGAGATATGTTTCAGTATTGTGCTGACAGGCTACCTTAAATTAGTTCCTGTTATTTGTACATTTGTATATCATAGTTCAGTAACAAAAACCAGGAAGTGTAGTGGACTACGAAGCAGATATTAAAAGAGTTGAAGGAGATGTAGCCAGGCTGGTAAAATGGGGAAAGGTATGGTAGATGCAATTTAATGCTGAAAATTGCAAAATGCTATATTTTGGATGAATAAGCAGAGACTAGAGGGCACAATTCTTAAATAGTAGAGAACAGTGTGATTTGAGGTTTCATATGCATTAATGGCCACAAGGTCGGTTGAGAAAATGTATACAAAAACTTTCGGGATATTGTACTCTATGATTGGAGATATAAAGAACAAGAAATTAAGACTAGAAGCAAGAACAAGCCATTGTCTCCTTGAATCTGTTGCTCCTTTCAACAAGATCATGGCTATCTCAAATAAGAACATAACTAATAGGAGCAAGAATAGGGCATCTAGCCCATCAAGCCTGATCCACCATTCAATAAAACCATAGACGATCAGAGCTTGGATTTAATGCCACCTACTGCCTTCTCCCCATAAACCTTCTCTGGAATCAACCTTGTGAACATTCTCTGCACCCCCTCCAAACTAAGCATGTCTTTTCTCAAGTAAGGAGACAAGAACTGAATGCAGTACTCTTGGTGCAACTTCACCAGTACTCGGTACAATGGTAGCATAACCTCCTTGCTCTGAAATTCTATCCCCCTAGCAATGAAGGACAACATTCCTATTGCCTTCTTGATAACCTGTTGCACCAGCAAACCAACCTTTTGTGATTCATGCACTCCCAAATCTCTCTGCACACAAGCCAACTGCAATCTTTCACTATTTAAATAATAATAATAATCTGATCTTCTGCTTTTCCTTCCAAGATGGATGACCTCACATTTACCAATGTTATATCCCTTCTGCACTTTGGTTCAGTCCCAAATGACCTATGCAGCGCTATAATTGTCTCCCTGTACAAGAACAAAGGGGAGAAATCAGATTGCTCAAACTACCGAGACGTTACCCTACTGTCCGCCACCGGGAAGATCCTCAGCAGAATTCTCTTGGACAGAATCATCTCTACCATTGCCAAAGCCAACCTCACAGACAGTCAATGCAGATTCAGAGAAAACAGAGGCACATCCAACATGATCTTCCTCCTGCACCAGATACAGAAGTGATGTGAACAGAACATGGGACTGTATATGGTGTTCATTGACCTGACCAAGGTCTTAGATACAGTTAGCCGTGATCTCCTCTGGAAGATTCTGTCAAAGCTTGGCTGTCCCCCAAAATACCTCACCCTCGTGCTACAGCTCCGTGCAGGCCAAAGTAGTCAGGTTAAACACAATGGTGACCTGTCTGACCCATTCCCCATCAGGCTGTGTTTTGGCAACAACACTCTTTGCCAGCTTTTTCAGCATGATGCTACTGGAGGTGAAAGAGACCACCTTAGAGAGCATCTACATTTCGCACTGATGGAAATATCTTCAATCTCTGCCACCTTCTTGCCCGAACAAAAACCATGCAAGAACCCATTCTCAAGCTACTATATGTGGACGACTGTGCTCTTCTCATGCACACAGAGGCTGCAGTAAAGTTCGCCAAGGCTGCAAGGGCTTTCAGGTTAACAGTCAGTCTGAAGAAAACATTAGAAGCCCCCTCAAGGCATTTACAACCCACCTCGGGTCACCACTGATGACCACCCTCTCACCACAGTTGAGCAGTTCACCTACTCGGGCTGTGTCATCTCCTACAATGCTACTGTAGTAGTAGAGGACATTGATAATTGACTCGCTGGAACCATCAGTGACTTCAGACACCTCCAGAAATGTGTGTGGAAGAACCACCAGCTGCAGCTGTCCTCAAAAATACAGCTGCATATGGCTGCCATCATCACAACACTGCAATACGGCTCCGAAGCCTGTGTCTTGTAATGCAAGCAAATCCGGTTGCTCAAATGCTTCCATCAATGCTGCCTGCACTCCATCCTGGGTATCAACTGGCAGGATCGTGGCTCCATTGACGAAGTCCTGGAGAAGGTTCAACTTCCAAGCCTCAAAGCCACTTTGCTGCTCAAGCAACTCTGCTGGCCAGGCCACATGTCTCTCACGGACATCTCCAGGGTACCGAAAGCAGTACTCTACGGAGAACTCTCTCAGGGCAAGAGTTCTGGTGATGCCTCGCGCAAGAGGTTCAAAGACAAACTTAAGCAGCAGCTCTCTCAGGCAAATACTGAGGTCAACAAATGGCAGCAGCTGGCTTGTGACAGAGACTGCTGGAGAACGCTGACCCAGGGGCAGTCAAGAACTTTGGGGAGTCCAGAAGAGCGACTGCTGAAGAGAAGAGGAATCGCAGGAAGGATCCTACGACCCAAGCACCCACATCCCCACTGCTCCAGAGTCTGCAGATCCAGAATTGGCCGCTACAGTCACCAACGATCGTGCCGTTGCTCTTGAGGACTCTCCTTCCCTCCTGATCTTCGCAAGCGAAGAACCAGCTGTCATTATGCCATCTGCCAGACCATTGCCTACTCACTTAACCTATCTATATTTCTCTGAAGACACTTTGCAACCTCTGCACAATTTGTTTTTCTACTTAATTTAGTGTTATTGGCAAACTTTGTCATGCACATTCGGTCCCCTCTTCCAGATGGTTAAAGTATATCATGAACAGTTGAGTGCCCAGCAATGACCCCTGCGGAACTCTGCTCACTGCCATCTTGCCAATCAGAGAAACACCCATTTATCCCAGCTCTCTGCTTTCTATTGGTTAACTAATCCTCTATTCATGATAATATATTACCCTCACTCCATGCATCTTTATCTTGTGGATAAGCCTTCCATGTAGCACCTTATCAAACTCCTTCTGGAAATCCAAGTATAAAACATTCACCTGTTCTCCTCTATCCACTTTTCTTTACCTGTCTTTTAGCTCCTTTTCTTGAATATTTAGAATGCTGTCATCTGCATTTTAAATGTAATCACTGATTGAGCCTCCAAAGCTGTCCTTGATATTTATCTTCTGGTTTATTCAGTATTTTGACACTATGACCACTAGTTCTAAACTCTTTAACCAGGAGAAATATTCTGCCTCTTTTCAGCCTTTAAGAATTTTGTACATTCCAATCAGGTCATCTTTCATTCTTCTAAATGCTGGTGAACTGAGACTGCGTCTACTCAATCTCTCCTAGTGTGGTAGATCTATCATCCCAAAAACTAGTCTAATGATTATTCACGCATTCCTCTATTGGTAAGGAGACCAAAATTGTACACAATACTCTTTGTGTGGTCTCACTGAGGTCCAGTTTAATTGTAGTAAGACATCGCCGTTCTTGTCCTTAGAACATCTTGCAACAGCAGTCAACATACCATTCACCTTCCAAATTGCCTGCTGTGCCTGAATGGTACCTTGCAGGAACATGTGTACAAGGGAAGCCCCGCTTTTGATCATCACTTCCCAACCTCACACCAGTTAAAATTCCTCAGCCCTTCTTTTTAAAATGCAAATCATGATGAACTTTTATGAGACATTGGTCTGTCCTAGGCAACATCCTTTAGTAAAATATCAATGACCTTCAGAGAGGGAGCAGAAGAGTTTAACTAAGATGAATGTAAAGTTGAGGGACTTTAATTAAATAAATTATTTGGAGATGCTTGCGATATTCTTAGGCTTGAGAAGATTGTAACTGGATCTGTACTTAAAGTCATGAAAGGTATGTACGCAGTAAGTAGAGAGAAGCTGATCTCATTGGTGAAAGAGTAAAGAATGAGGGAATGTAGAAAGAAAGTGATCAGCAAAGAACCAAAACTTCGAAGGGGCATACTTTTTTAACAAAGTGGATAGGATTATAATGTTTTGCCAGGGGGATTAGCAAAGGCAAATTCAGTTGTAGTGTAGGAAAGGGTTGGAGAGTGCGTCCAGCTGGACTTTATACTTTATTGTTGCCAAACAATTGATACTAGAACGTACAATCATCATAGCAATATTTGATTCTGTGCTTTCCGCTCCCTGAAGTACAAATCGATAGTAAGTACAAAAAATTTAAATTATAAATTCATAAATAGAAAATAGAAAATGGAAAGTAAGGTAGTGCAAAAAAACCGAGAGGCAGGTCCGGATATTTGGAGGGTACGGCCCAGATCCGGGTCAGGATCCGTTCAGCAGTCTTATCACAGTTGGAAAGAAGCTGTTCCCAAATCTAGCCGTACGAGTTTTCAAGCTCCTGAGCCTTCTCCCGGAGGGAAGAGGGACGAAAAGTGTTTTGGCTGGGTGGGTCGTGTCCTTGATTATCCTGGCAGCACTGCTCCGACAGCATGTGGTGTAAAGTGAGTCCAAGGACGGAAGATTGGTTTGTGTGACGTGCTGGGCTGTGTTCACGATCTTCTGCAGCTTCTTCCGGTCTTGGACAGGACAACTTCCATACCAGGTTGTGATGCGCCTTAGAAGAATGCTTTCTACAGTGCATCTATAAAAATTAGTGAGGGTTTTAGGAGACAGGCCAAATTTCTTTAGCTTTCTCAGGCAGTAAAGGCACTGGTGGGCCTTCTTGGCAGTGAACTCTGCTTGGTTGGACCAAGTCAGGTCATTTGTGATATTGACCCCGAGGAACTTAAAGCTTTTGACCTGTTCCACTTGCGCACCACCGATGTAAATGGGGTCGTGCGGTCCACTACTCCTTTATATTGCTTTTACATAGAGCTGGTAAAGACTCGATGGGCTGAATGTCCTTTATTTGCTGTAACATGGGTCGCACGGGAGAACAGTGGCTAGTGCAATGCTTTATAGTTCCAGCGGCCTGGATTCATTTCCTGATGCTGTGCGTAAGGAGTTTGCACACTCTTCCGGTGACCGCGTGGGTTTACTCCAGGTACTCCGGTTTCCTCCCACAGTCCAAAGACATGCTGGTTGGTCACTGTAAATTGTCCTGTGATTAGGCTAGGATTAAATTATGAGTTGCTGGGGTGTGCAGCTCAAAGGGCTGGAAGGGTTCCACTGAGGCAAGGGGAGAAAAAAACCAGAGGACATGGGTTAAGGGTGAGGGGGGAAAAGTTTAAAGGGAACATTGGGGGGGCTTCTTCACGCAGAGAGTGGTGAGAGTATGGAATGAGCTGCCAGACAAGGTGGTAAATGCGGGTTCTTTTTTAACATTTAAGAATTAATTGGACAGATACATGGATGGGAGGTGTATGGAGGGATATGGTCCGTGTGTAGGTCAGTGGGACTAGGCAGAGAGTGGTTCGGCACAGCCAAGAAGGGCCAAAGGGCCTGTTTCTGTTCTGTAGTTTCTATGGTTTCTATGGTTCCGCACAGTATCTCAGGAAATAAATAAACAAACAAACAAACAAGCAGATAGATAAGTAAATAAAATAAAACATTCCTTAATTCTGTGATGTTTAACTATGTGTTTAAATATTTTTCAGTTTCTCTTCATCCATCTCTGCCTGTTTGCAGGTAAATTCAACAAAGCATTTCACATTTCTCTGATAGTGTTTTGAGTTACCATTCATTTGAACAAATTAAACCACTTTACCGCATGAGCTAACCGCTCCATTAATAAACTGCAGATAAGAAACATGAAAGGTCGCTTCTTCCTGACAATACCTATGTGCTCTCATTACCTGTTGAAGTAGGACTGAAAAGAAAACTCAAACAAATTGTAGTTTCAGTCATTGTCACTGCTGCTTTGTTACTTCTTTTAGTCATGTCACACTTGTCATCGATGAAAGGCTGGTGCCCACAGGCTTCAGGTCTTCAAAGTGCTCTTTTCAATGCTGGTGATATATACGTCTGTTCGAGAGGAAGGTAGAGTGTTAACGCCTTACCCTTCCCCTCACTTGCTTTTGTTCCAACTAAAACCTTGTCCTAACACCATTAGTCAAGTGCAGCTCTTTTTTGAAAGCTGACCACCACAAACTAAACAAAGGTTTGTTGAGTGCAGGTGGACCCTTCACTGCATTGACAAATGAGACCACAAAACGTCAGTCTTTGTCCTCAGAAGAATGAAAGGCTTTGTAGCATTGAAAGAATTTGTATTTTGTAATTACATCTGTCAGTGGCTTAAAGGCTGCTCAACAAGCTAATTATTTACATTATAGAAATGCACTCTGAATTCCTGTGCATTTAAATTTTGGTCCAATTGATGCTACCTGCCATTTATTCAATGCACATTGCACATACAATAATAGCATTTCCTATATTGCATATACAGTTAATGGTGTGGTACAGTGGCACAGCTGGTAGAATTGCTTCCTCAGAGGTCCAGTAACCCAGGTTTGACTCTCATCTCTGGCTCTGCCTATGTGGAGTTTTCCAATTCTCCCTGTAACTGTATGGTTTACTCAGGGAACTCTAGGTTCCTTACACGTCCCAAAGATAGGTGGGTAGTAGGTTAGTGGGCCTCCATAAATCACTCTCAATGTGTTGATGAGTAGTAAAGTCTGGAGGGGGATGACAAAGCTGTAACAGAATGGTTTAGGGTACAATTAGTGTAACAGGGTGCTTGATAGTTAGATAGTGTAAGTGAAAACAGTTGACGTTTCGGGCTGAGACCCTTCATACACTCAAAATGCTGGAGGGACTCAGAAGGTCAGGCAACATCTATGGAAAAAAGTACAGTCGATGTTTTGGGCCGAGACTCTTCAGCAGGACAAAGGGTCTTGGTCCAAAATGTCAACTGTACTTTTTTCCATAGATGCTGCCTGTTTTGCTGAGTTCCTCCAGCATTTTGGTTGTGTTGTTTGGATTTCCGACCTCTGCAGATTTTTCTCTTGTTTGTAGATAAATAGATACTTTATTGAGCCCAAATAAAATTATAATGTCATGGTAGCATTACAATTGCACAGATATACAAATATACAAATATTAGAAGAGAAGTAAGGAAGAATAAAAAATAGGTTGCCTCAAACAGACTAACAGGAGGGGATCATCACTTCCCCAGCTATAGGTTGACTCATTACAGAGACTAATGGCCAAGGGTAAGAATGATCTCATATAGTACTCTTTGGAGCAGCACAGTTGACTTCGTCTATTATTAAAGGTGCTCCTCTGTTCAGCCAAAGTGGCATGCAGAGGGTGAGAAACATTGTCCAGAATTGCCAGGATTTTTCGCAGGGTCCTTTGTTCTACCACTTCTTTCAGTGTGTCCATTTTGACTCCTATAAAAGAGCTAGCCTCTCCAATCGGTTTATTGAGCCTGTTGGCATCACCCATGTCAATGCCATTGCCGCAGCACACTATTGCATAGAAGACTGTACTGGTGACAACAGATTAGCACAGATTGGGCACATCTCCACACATCTATTTCAGAAGTCATAATAATTGAGTCTAGTTACATTTAACAATAGGGTGTCAACCTCAGTATTGCCACAGAAGGTTGTATTTAAGTATTGACCTTATTTTCAAATACATGGACTACATTTATAAGACAATAGTGAAAAAGGCCATTCAATTCCATAGATCCATGCAGCCTTCTTCAAATCTCTCACCCCAGTCATCCAACTCTGTAGGCATAATCTTATTCTTCTTTTCCCCTCACATGTATATCTGTCTTCCTCTAAAATGCTTCACTGCTGCTAATCTCAATTACTTCTTGTGGTGGCCTATTCCAATTTCTAAGAGCATTCTGGATAAAGTAGTTTTGTCTGAATTGGGTTCCCTATGTACTGATGACCATCCTATGATGATGGTCCCCATTTTCTCAACCGCACGTAATGACATCCTCCCATGCCTACCTACTCATATTCATTCCTCATCTTAAAGATCTCAATGAGAGACAATATTATTTTTGGTGGAAGAATGAATTCGGTTGTAATAAAAGTTTCAGACATCATTAATGGTGTTCATGTGGGTGAAATAATTAACCCTTATTAATTGCTACCAGATGTAACACACATTGGATGCTTTAATTAATTATCAGATAGTTAATAAATTTGCTAAATCACAATTGTAATAAGAATTGAGCAGAACTTCTATTTGTTCAACACATCTGAGATTAAGTAAGAGATTAATTATGGAATCCTTTGATTAATTACTACACAAGTCTATTGACTGAAATGAAAACATATTCAGCCTGCTACGTCAACAGTCTGAAACATCTCTCCTCTGATGCTGTCTGATTTTTTGGACATTTCTAGCATTCTCTGGTTTTCTTTCAGATTTCCAATGTCTATTTTTTTTTCAAGTGAAATGATTTGCCCGGGCATTATAACATGAAACAAAATCATTTTAACAGCAATCCAAAGAGCAGAGACACTTCTACATTATAAATCTCTGCCATTGTCTTCAGAGGAACAGTACAATGAAGGTATGGCATTATTTATAAACTGACAGTTCGACATTGCCCCCTGCAATGAGCAGGCCTTTGCACTCTACCCCACATGCACACTCCCACATTCTTATTCCTTTCAGACAAAAAAAGCACACTGAAATATACTTTGCTTGCTAAATTTCAGCAGTTTAACTAGTTGCAAAAAAATTCATTTGAAAATCAGAGTATCCCAATAATGAAATTTCTTTATGGTATGGAAATCTTTTGAAACAACATCTAATAACATATTGTAACCACCTCAGTGCCAATGAACTCATTAAGTCAGATTTTCCAGGGTGCTTAGAAATTGGATTATCATATATCGTGGTATTAGTAGGGATAGGACATACATTGTGATGCTTTCCAAAGTTTAGAATTCTGAAGACTCAAGATCGAATTTATAATTTGCCAGGAGTTTAGTAATGATTAAATTGACATTCATGTTATTTATGTTTTCGTGTGACTTGCAAATATCTTCCGACTATCTCCATCCAGATCCATTTTCAAATGCCCTTCTTTGAAAGGTATCAGTTGTTCTTGATCTTATCTACAGCAATGAGATCATCATAATCAAACTCAGCCACGATAACCTCTTGGTTTATTGCAATCTCTATACCTTTTATTTACATCGAGGATGACCACTTTTAGATAATTGGGGGGCATTAATCTTCATAGATATGAAGTGTACCTGGTTCTCAACTCAGTTGTAAATTTGAGTGACTAGGAAGTTAGCTATGTTGGTATTGGACCTCCAGCTTGTTCAATAGATTCACACTACAGTTCACAGGTGCTTACATTATGAGCAAATACCGGAATGGAAATAATTGGTGATTCTTGAATAAAGTGTTGGTTAATTAAAACTAATTAAAATTCTTTAATTAAGTACAATCTGTAACAGATTACACCCCAATGCTATCTCAATTTTCCTGTTGATGTGGTGATATTTCACATTAAAGTATCAATGGCCATAATGTTAACAAGACTAAATCCTCCAAGCAACATCATGCACTGATCTCCCATTCTGACTTTGGTCCTGAATTCTGGCACGGTTTAGATTAGCAGAATACAACCCCTGTGCCTTGTGCTAGCAGGAAATATGCCTCAGTGATAACAAATAAAGCTAATGTGGCAAGAAGTAAACTGAGTTCAGCCTGCCGCCCCTGTTTCAACCCCACCGCTGCTGAAATCAGCATAGCAACAGTTGTAAAATGTCACCCTTGGCTCGATGGATGTACACTTGCTCTTAAATCATAAGGTCATGGGTTCAAGCCACACTCTGGAGGGTGGAGCACATTGCTATTTAATAGTGTTTGCATATTGAACAAAACAGAAAATGGGCTGCGATGAAACTAAACACATTGCAGCAGCCACATTCCAATGTCTTGTATTGCTTTTGTTATTCTTTGACAGGAATGTTCTGGAAATTAAAAAAAAAGATTGTTATTACTGAATAAGTAAGAATGGGTGTTCACGCACAGCACACACAATATATGCTGACAGTCCGGTCCGCCACAGTACACTTCAAGAAGTTCCATCTTCTGGCTGAGCTGCTAATCAAAGGCGATCGGTGTAAGATTCCACTGCACTATCTGGATAAAAGGACAGTGGGCCCTTCCAGTTTCCATGCCAATGTTTATCCCCCGACCAATCCTAATAAAATAAATTTACTGGCCATTTAATTTCTTACAACTTCTGAGATGCTAATGTTTGAAAGCTGGCTGCTATGTGTGCTTGTTTAAGGTAAACAGCTATTAAAGTAATTTATTAGCCAACTTGACTTTGAGGCATCCTAAGGAAGTGAAGGATGCTTCTCTACACCTTTTCTAATTCAAGTGTGACTTAGCCAATACTTCCCCCCCCCCCAGTTTCCTGAGCTCCAATCAATCCTATATCCAACATGTACAATTCTGCTAGGTACAACTTAACATTTCAAAGTTCAAAGCTCAAAGTACATTCATTATCAAAGTATTGTGTAC
Organism: Mobula birostris; assembly: GCF_030028105.1. NCBI lineage: Eukaryota > Metazoa > Chordata > Chondrichthyes > Myliobatiformes > Myliobatidae > Mobula > Mobula birostris. The sequence goes on from NC_092378.1 coordinate 110,620,800, forward strand.
ATTATACAACCTTGACGTTGATCTCCTAACAGGCAGCCACGAAACAAAGAAACCCAAAAGAACACATAAAAAAACAGGACCGTCAAACACCCAATGTACAGGGGGGAAAAAAACAAATCGTGCAAACAATAAACACAAGCAAATAGCGTCCTGAACTGAAGTCCACCGAGAGTCTGTCCCCAGACTCTTAGTTCAGTGCAGAGTGGAGCAAATGTCCCAGACCATCAAGTTGAACAGGACCATTCCTCACCTTGGGCCCCGACATCCTGACCTTGTCAATATGGCCCAATGCCTAAACCATCATGCAGACCCTGTCACTTCGATTTGGCCTGTACCTGTCCTTTCCATTTATTATGTGTATTCTGACCTCTGACACATTCATTCAAAGTCCTAATCTTCACCTCTGCATTTCCCATGGAATTGCTCTGCTCGTTTAGTGTAGTTTTGTCCAGCAATAGAGTCTTAAAGAAATAGAGTCTAGATACAGCCCAGAAAGAGGCTCTTCGGCCTGTCAGGTCCGTGCTGATCATGAGCCACCCATTTATACCAATGGCAATTAATCTTATTTTTTTCAAAGTTCTACCACTCACTGTTGGGTCAATTCACAGTGGCCAGTTACCATACCAAACAGCACAGCTTTTGAATGCAGGAGGAAACTGGAGCACCCAGATAAAATCAACACAGTCACAGGGAAAAGGTGCAAACTGCACACAGCCAGCACCCGATGTTGGGATTGAACCGGGTCCCAGAAGCTGTGAAGATCTTTAAAGATCGGAGTTGGGAGTTTGAATCTACTGTTAGAGTAAAGCCTTATTTTAGAAAGCAACTCCCTCTTGGTTTCCAGAGATGATGGCTTTAGAAAGGTTAATAAAGACCACACTGGGGTTGTTCTCTACACCTCTCTTGGAGCTATCACGTAGTGAAAGTCATGTCTATCCAGATGGACAGAGTCCATACTGCAGTTTTGGACATAGTTCCTCAGCCATTTGCTAGGAGGTTGAAGGGGACCCTGTTGACGATTTTCCCTGAGGTAGACAACATGGAGACCACCCTGGAGTACGTACACACTTGGACTTGTCCCCTTTCAGTAAAATGGTCAAGATTAGGGGATCTGCAAAACCCCTTCTTCTCAGATGTGGATGATAAGATTTGTCACTGAAGCTCCTCACTGCTGAGCTTTAGAACCAGCAGGACTTTGTACAAATAAGAACTCTGACAGGCGAAAGCTAAAACAGAAAACTTGAAACTGAATTTCAACATTGTATACAGAAAACGTGACTATTAATGTACTAATTTTATGGATAAATAGCTATAATTAAAACTAAATAGCAATGTGAATTTATTTCTTCCATTTAATCAATTCCAAAATAATTTTGCTGGAGGATAGGAATGTTTCCTGCTGCTTGTTAATAATAATCCATCATCAATAATTTATTTCCTTGGAATCTCTGAAGAGGAAGCAGATTTAGCCTTTATGTGTGTAATGTCCTATTCCCACATGTTTTGCTACTAGCATACAAAAGAATTTAAATTGAATGTGGGAGGAAACTGGAGCATTCGGAGGAAACTGGAGCACTCGGAGGAAACCCACACAGTCACGTGTAAATTGCACACAGATATCACTATAGGTCTGGATCAATCAAATTTATGTTGAAGGAGCTATGAGTCAACAGATCTACCAGCTGTACGCTGTGCCACTCTTATCAAAATAAATCCATTATCCTTATCAGGGATCTATCAGAAACTTTTATTCAGTCAGGCAATTACAAAACTGATCACATTTTCGAAATGTTTGGTTTTTTTCCCATATCCTTATCCTTCTCCTCTTTTTCCTTTTGCTTCTTTACAAGGATTTACAAAGATGTCGCCTGGATTGGAGGGAGTATCTTATGAGAATAAGTTGAGTGTACTTGGCCTTTTCTCCTTGGAGTGACGGAGGATGAGAGGTGACCAGATAGAGGTGTTAGCACCTGTGCCACATGCTAACGAGTGCAAGAATAGCATGATCGGGCATATTAATGCGTAGCTGAGAGACTGGTGAAGGGGGCAGGGCTTCGGATTCCTGCATCACTGGGGCTTCTTCTGGATGAGGTACGGCCTTTGCAAAAAGGATAGGTACACCTGAACCCAAAGGGGTCCAATATCCTAGCAGGCATGTTTAATAGAGCTGTTAGGGAGGGATTAAACTAATTTTGCAGGGGGATGGGAACCAGAGTGATAGGGCTGAGGAAGGGGAAAACAGAAATAAATCAAAGGTAGCATGCAACAGAAATTATAGAAAGAACAGGCAGGAGAAGAGGCTTAACCACAGGCAGTGGCATGAGTTACAGGGCAATAGAGGTGTGATACAGTTAGAAAGCAACAAATGCTGGACTGAAAGTGTTATATTTGAATGCATGCAGCATAAGAGGTAAAATGAACGATCTTGAAATTCAGCTACAGATTGACAAGTATAACGTTGTGACTATCTCTGAAACTTGGCTAAAGGATAGCTGCCTTTGGGAGCTGAACATCCAAGGATATACGGTGTATCAGAACGATAGGTTAATAGGCAGAGGGGTTGGTGTGGCCCTGTGTGTAAGAAATAATATTAAATTATTAGAAAGGGATGACATAGGATTGGAAGGTGTAGAGTCTCTATGGGTTGAGTTAAAAAATGACAAGTGTAAAACGACCCTAATGGTAGTTGTATACAGGCCTCCAAACAGCAGCAGGGAAATTACAGCAGGAGATAGAAAAGGCATGTCAGAAGGTCAATGTAATGATAATTGTTGGGGATTTTAACATGAAAGTAGACTGGGGAAACCAGGTCAGTACTGGACCTCAAGAGAGAGAATTTATAGAATGTCTAAGGGATGGCTTTTTAGAACAGCTTGTTGTTGAGCCCACTAGGGGATTGGCTGTGCTGTATTGGGTGTTGTGCAATGATCCAGAGGTGGTAAGAGAGCTTGTTAAGGCAGGGGTCCCCAACCTTTTTTGCACTGCAGACCGGTTTAATATTGACAATATTCTTGCGGGCTGGCGGACCAGCCGACCCCAGTGGGGGTGGGGGGGGGGGCGGGAGTAGGGTTGCCGACGGACAAGAGTAGCAGTCAAATACGTTGGGTTTACCCCGAGAAAGACTACAATGACCATGAGGCCATTCGCAGGCACCAGTGCACATGCGAGTACATGTAACATGCCCAATTTTCTCTACAAATCGATTTTGGTGATTCTGTGGGGGGGGGGGGGGTGTTGTTAATCACGACCGGAATATAGGTGATAAATTGCTAATACACTCAATTTCGTTTCTAAAAGGGTTTATCTAATGAATTTAATATTAAACACACAGCGCATATTTTCCTCGTATGAATATAATGATAAGTCAACTATCAGGGGAGGATAGGAGAGCTTGAACTAAGTGTTGAACGAACTTCCATTAGAAGTGGTAGAGGCAAGTTCGATATTATCATCTAACGAAAAATTGGATAGCTATATGGACAGGAAAGGAATGGAGAGTTATGGGCTGAGTGCGGGTCGGTGGGACTAGGTGAGAGTAGCGTTCGGCATGGACTAGAAGGGCAAAGATGGCCTGTTTCCATGCTGTAATTGTTCTATAGTTATATAAGTAAGTCAATAGCATTGTAACATTTTAAGTAACGTTTGGATATTAAACACACAGCACATATTTTCCCCATATGAACATATAAAATCATTGCAACACACCAATATCGCTGAATCAGTGGGAGCCCTGGGCTTGTTTTCCTACAACAAGACGGTCCTATCGAGGGGTGATGGGAGACAGAGATGCTCGAACGGATTTCCTTATATCCAGTCTATTCCGCAATTTAGTTTTCGTTGCATTCATTGCAGAGGTACTTTGGAAATGGGAGCAACGTTTTCAGTGCTTTTGTGGCTATCTCAGGATATTCAGCCTTGACTTTGATCCAGAATGCCAGCAGAGATATTATGTCAAACATACTTTTCAGCCCGCCATCATTTGCAAGCTCGAGGAGTTGATCTCCTTCCCGCGCTGACATGGATGACGTGTGGGTAATGACCTCGCGTGTGTTCAAACTCAACAGTGAGTGACAGGGAATGAGGAAAGGTGCAGCTGACTCATATCACCAAATCATATCATTTCCTCATGGCCCGGTACCACATGCTTTGCGGCCCGGTACCGGTCTGCAGCCTGGTGGTTGGTGACCGCTGTGTTAAGGAACCCTTAAGGAGCAGTGATCACAATATGATTGAGTTCATTTTGAAATTTGAGAAGGAGAAACTAAAATCCAATGTGTCGGTATTTCAGTGGAATAAAGGAAATTACAATGGCATGAGAGGGGAACTGGCCGAAGTTGACTGGAAAGGGACACTAGCAGGAAGGACAGCAGAGCAGCAATGGCTGGAGTTTCTGTGAAAATGAGGGAAGTGCAAGACAGATATATTCCAAATAAATTTTCAAATTAAAGAAGGACACTACTGTGGCTGAAAAGTGAAGTCAGAGCCAAAGTAAAAGCAAAAGAGAGAGCGTACAAGGAAGCCAAAGCTAGTGGGAGGATAGAGGATTGGGAAGCTTTTAAAAACTTGCAGAAGGAAACTAAAAAGGTCATTAGGAAGGAAAAGGTGAATTATGAAAGGATGCTGGCGACTATTATCAAAGAAGATACTAAAAGCTTTTTTAACTATATAAAGGATAACAGAGAGTTGAGGGTAGATATAGGACCAATAGAAAATGACGCTGGAGATATCGTAATGAGAGACACTGAGATGGCTGAGAAACTGAACGTGTATTGTGCATCAGTCTTCGTAGTGGAAGACATCTGTAGTATACTGGACATTCAAGAGGGTCAGGGAAGTGAAGTATGTGCAGTGAAGATTACAACTGAGGAGGTGCTCAGGAAGCTTAATGGTCTGAGGGTGGATAAATCTCCTGGACCTGATGCAATGCACCCTTGGGTTCTGAAGGAAGTAGCTGGAGAGATTGCAGAGGCATTAACAATGATCTTTCAAGAATCGATAGATTCTAACATTGTACTGGATAACTGGAAAATTGCAAATGTTACTCTGCTATTTAAGAAGGGTGGGAGGCAGCAGAAAGGAAACTATAGACCTGTTAGCCTGACATCAGTGGTTGAGAAGTTGTTGGAATCGGTTGTTAGGGATGAGATTACGGAATACCTGGAGGCACATGACAAGATAGGCCAAAGCCAGCATGGTTTCCTGAAAGGAAAATCCTGCCTGACTAACCTACTGCAATATTTTGAGGAAATTACAAGCAGGGTAGACAAAGGAGATGCAGTAAATGTGGTGTATTTGGATTTTCAGAAGGCCTTTGACAAGGTGCCACACATGAAGCTGCTTAGCATGATAAGAACACATGGAATTACATGGAATTTACTAGCATGGGTGGAGCGTTGGCCGATCGGCAGAAAACAGAGTGGGAATAAAGGGATTCTATTCTGGCTGGCTGCCGGTTACCAGTGGATTTCCTCAGTGGCTGGTGTTGGGACTGCTGCTTTTTACGATATATGTCAATGATTTGGACAATGGGATTAATGAATTTGTGGCTAAATTTACTGATGATACAAAGATAGATGGAGGAGCAAATAGTGTTGAGGAAACAGAGAACCTGCAGAGAGTCAAAGAAGTGGCAAATTAAATACAATGTTGGAAAGTGTATGGACATGCACTTTGGTGGAAGAAATAAACAGGTAGACAATTATTTATATGGGGAGAGAATTCAAAATGCAACTTAACCTCCAGGTTGAGTTGGTTGTGAAGAAAGTGAATGCAATGTTGGCATTCATTTCAAGATGTATGGAATATAAGAGCAGGGATGTGATGTTGAGGCTCAATAAGGCACTCGTGAGACCACACTTGGAGCATTGTGTGCAGTTTTAGGCTCCTTATTTTAGAAAGGATATACTGACATTGGAGAGGGTCCAGAGAAGATTCACAAGAATGATTCCAGGAATGAAAGGTTTACTGTATGAGAGATGTCTGGCAGCTCTTGGGCTGTATTCCCTGGAGTTCAGGAGAATGAGGGGGGATCTCATAGGAACATTCTGGATGTTAAAAGGCCTGAACAGATTAGATATGACAAAATTATTTCCCATGCCAGGGGATTCTAGGACAAGAGGGCACAACTTCAGCTTTGAAGGATGTCCATTTAAAACAGAGATGCGGAGAAATTACTTTAGTCAGAGGGTGGTAAATCTGTGGAATTTGTTGCCCTGAACAGCTGTGGGGGCCAAGTCATTGGGTGTATTTAGAACATAGAACATAGAACAGTACAGCACAGTACAGGCCCTTTGGCCCACAATGTTGTACCGACCCTTAAACCCTGCCTCCCATATAAACCCCCACCTTAAATTTAAGGCAAAGATAGATAGGTTCTTGATTAGCCAGGGCATCAAAGGGTATGGGGAGAAGACAGGGGAGTGGAGATGACTGCAAGTATTGGATCAGTCCATGACTGAATGGCGGAACAGACTTGATGGGCTTAATAGCCTACTTCTGTTCCTATAACTTATGGCCTTATGGTTTTATAAGAAGATGAGGGGCTTTGATCATGTGGATAGCTAGAGGCTTTTTCCCAGGGCTGAGGTGGCTAACACGAGGGGGCATAGTTTTAAGGTGCCTAGAAATAGGTACTGAAGGGATGTCAGGGGTATGTTTTTCACACAGAGAGTAGTGGGTGAGTGGAATGCACTACTGGTGGCGGTAGAGGAAGCAGATAGAATAGGGTCTTTTAAGAGCCTCTTAGATAGGTACATGGAGCTTAGAAAAATAGAGGGCTATGCGGTAGGGAAATTCTAAGCAGTTTCTAGAGTAGGTTACATGGTCGGCACAACATTGTGGGCCAAAGGGCCTGTAATGTGCAGTAAGTTTCTATGTTCTATGTTCTTTTCCCCTTTCTCTTTCTTCTCTTCCTTGGGATTGAACAGCTATATGTACAGGAAAGGAATGGAGGGTTATGGGCTGAGTGCAGGTCGGTAGGACTAGGTGAGAGTAGGAGTTCGGCACGGACTAGAAGGGCCGAGATGGCCTGTTTCCGTGCTGTAATTGTTATATGGTTATATGGTTATTGAGGATGATTTCATTTCATTCAGTGGTAGATGAGGCCAATGCAGGAACTGCAGACTCTTCCATAGCTGGGGCAGCGGGTACCTGGTGGGATTGGCAGAGGGAATGATTTGTAAGGTGGTGTGTTGTTTGCACCATTTATGCAGGGTTTCCTTGTCTTTGCAGCGCATGTACTAAAAGTGTCAATACTCCACCTCCATCTCAAGATTCCCAGGAGTCAGTGGGGATATTTCTTCATGGAAGCTTTGACTACATTCTTGAATATTTTCCTTTGTCACCCTTGTGATCTCTTCCCACCACCATATACCTGAATGAACCAGCAACAGTTCCTGTTTTCATATGGAGTGCGTCACAACTTCAGCTACAAGAAAAGGCTGAAAAAGAAACATTTGCATTTATGCAGCAGCATTTATGAACTTTTGGCAAATGATGTAATTTAAAAAAAATTGTACTGTAGGAAATTCACTGGTCAATTTATGTATAGCAAGTTCTGCAAAAGTGAGGAGGCAATGAGTTGCAGATAGAAAGGGGCTTGTGATTGAAGTTGGAGCTGGAGTGTGATATGTTCGTGTGGTGGTATTTCTACAAGCTTGGTAGTGCCTGAAGCCTAGAGTACCACTGAAACAATGTTAGGTGTTTTCTATTCCATGTTCTGCATCTTCAGAATGATAATTCACCACCTAGGGCTGAGGCTGGGCCTGTGGAGGAGCAGGTGAAGGTTGTCAAGGAGACTAATTAGTGAAGGGTATGTCGCTGAAGTTGTAGTAGTTGGAAGCCTATTTGAGGTTTGGGAAAAAGGCATACATCTGAAGTCTGCCTTAGAAAGTCATTCAGGACCTGGGAGTTGGTGTTGTGAGTAGAGAGAGGACTTCTACTGAGGTTAATCAGATGTTGACAGATTCCCTTAGGAATTTGAGGGCTTGGGGTCATGAGAAGTAGGGGAGTTAGAGCAGTGGTTGCGTGGATCCCAGATGGAAGTGGGTTTACAGAAGAATGGAAGATAATTTTGCAACATAATATCATATGAACTTATAAGTATGAGAAATTCTGCATGTGCTGGAAATCCAAAGTAAAACACACACACACACACAAAATGCTGGAGGTCAGGAAATGAGTAAACAGTCGATGTTTTGGGCTGAGACCCTACTTGGACTGGAAAAGAAGGGGGAAGACACTGGAGTAAAAAGTTGGGGGAGGGGAAGGAGAATAGCTGGAATGGAAGGTGACAGGTGAACCCAGGTGGGTAGGAAAGGTAAAGGGCTGGAGAGGGAGGAATATGACAGGAGAGGAAAGTGGTCCACAGGAGAAAGGGAAGGAGGAGGGGACCGAGGGAGAAGGTGATAGACAGGTAAGGGGCCAGAGTGGGGAATAGAAGAACAGGGGAGGGTGGTGGAAATGTTTCTTTAACCCGAAAGTGAAATCAATATTCATGCCACCAGGTTGGAGGCTACCCAGACAAAATATAAGGTGTTGCTCCTCCACCCAGTAGGTGGCCTCATCGTGGCACAGGAGGAGGCTGTGGACCGACATGTAGGGAGAGGAATAGGAATCAAAATTAAAAGTTTTGCCATTGGGAAGTTCCGCTTTCGGCAGGTGGAGCAGCGGTACTTGATGAAGTGGTTCCCCCAATTTACGGCAGGACTCGTAAACTGAACTCGGTCCAGTTGAATCAGATTGAGCTGGATCACTCATCCAAAGGCATTCTGCCACTCCTGTGGCCATACATTGCTGAATTGTGTTCTCTTAGTCATGCATCATGTGTTAATCCTTCGCAAGCCTGCCTGAGGTTTAAATAAATTCAACATACTGACCCTGTGACATACCCTGTACCACAATCATTGGCATGGAGCGTAAGGCAGATCACATGACCAGCTCATTGGTCATGAGATCAGCAGTAACGGCCCCCAACCCCATTGATAATCCCAGTTTTTCTGCTGTAGAACACTGCCCAACTTCACGCAGTATGTGAGCTGTACAACCAGAGGGGAGAGGACTCTGGATTTGATGTATGCATACAGATCCTCTCCTCTCCCCCCATGGGGAAGGTCAGATCACAACCTGGTGCATCTAAAACCCTGCTACGTGCCTCTGGTGAAGAGTAAGCCTGCAACCTCGAGGACAGTGAGGAAATGGTCGGAGGAGGCTTATGAGGAGCTCCAGGGTTGTTTTGAGGTGACAGACTGGCAGGCACTCTGTGAGCCACATGGAGAGGATTTTGATGGGCTCACAGAGTGCATCACTGATTACATCAACTTCTGTGTGGACTGCAATGTTCCGACAAGAACTGTCCTTTGTTATTCAAATAACAAGCCATGGGTAACAAAGGACATTAAGGACATCCTGAACGCTTAAATGAGGGCATTCAGAGATGGAAATAGGGAGGAGCTGAGGGCAATACAGAGGGACCTGAAAACCAGGATCAGGGAGGCTAAAGACAGGTACAGGAGGAAGCTTGAGTGGAAACTCCAGCAGAACAACATGAGAGAGGTCTGGAGTGGGTTGAGGACCATCACTGTGTTCCGGCAAACTAGCAACAGAGGAGCTGAAGGCAGTGTGGACAGGGCCAATGAACTTAACCTGTTCTTTAACAGATTTGACATTGTGGCCCCTGCCCATCCCCACATGAGGAATCTGTTGTCGGCCCCCAACCAACACATATTCCACTCTCCCCTCCTACCCCTCCTCACAGTCCCCCTTCCCCACACGAAACCACCACGGTGGGCTTCACAGCTGAATAGGTGAGAAGACAGCTGAAACGTCTCAACCCAAACAAGGCTGCAGGACCGGATGGTCTCAGTACCAGGGTGGTCAAAGCCTGTGCCCCTCAGCTATGTGGAGTACTTTGCCATGTCTTCAACCAGAGCCTGAGGCTCCAGAGGTTTCCTGTGCTGTGGAAGACGTCCTGTCTCGTCCCTGTGCCGAAGGTGCCGCGCCCCAGCAGCCTCAATGACTACAGACCGGTGGCATTGACCTCCCACATCATGAAGACCCTGGAGAGACTTGTTCTGGAGCTGCTCCGGCCTATGGTCAGGCCACACATCCCCTCCAGTTCGCCTACCAGCCCTGACTAGGAGTTGAGGATGCCATCGTTTACCTGCTGAACCGTGTCTACACCCACCTGGACAAGCCAGCGAGCACTGTGAGGATCATGTTTTTTGACTTCTCCAGTGCGTTCAACACCATCTGCCCTGCTCTGCTGGGGGAGAACCTGACAGCAATGCAGGTGGTTGTTTTCCTGGTGTCATGGATTCTTGATTACCTGACTGGCAGACCACAGTACATGTGCTTGCAACACTGTGTGTCCGACAGAGTGATCAGCAGCACTGGAGCTCCACAGGGGACTGTCTTGTCTCCTTTTCTCTTCACCATTTACACCTTGGACTTCAACTACTGCACAGAGTCTTGTCATCTTCAGAAGTTTTTGGATGATTCTGCCATAGTTGGATGCATCAGCAAAGGAGATGAGGCTGAGTACAGGGCGACGGTAGGAAACTTTGTCACATGGTGTGAGCAGAACTATCTGCAGCTTAATGTGAAAAAGACTAAGGAGCTGGTGGTAGACCTGAGGAGAGCTAAGGTACCGGTGACCTCTGTTTCCATCCAGGGGGTCAGTGTGGACATGGTGGAGGATTACTAGTACCTGGGGATACGAATTGACAATAAACTGGACTGACCAAAGAACACTGAGGCTGTCTACAAGAAGGGTCGGAGCCGCCTCTATGTCCTGAGGAGACTGAGGTCCTTTAACGTCTGCCAGACGATGCTGAGGATGTTCTACGAGTCTGTGGTGGCCAGTGCGATCATGTTTACTGTTGTGTGCTGGGGCAGCAGGCTGAGGGTAGCAGACACCAACAGAATCAACAAACTCATTTGTAAGGCCAGTGATGTTGTGGGGATGGAACTGGTCTCTTTGACGGTGGTGTCTGAAAAGAGGATGCTGTCCAAGTTGCATGCCATCTTGGACAATGTCTCCCATCCACTACATAATGTACTGCTTGGGCACAGGAGTACATTCAGCCAGAGACATCCCACCGAGATGAAACACAGAGCGTCATAGGAAGTCATTCCTGCCTGTGGCCACCAAACTTTACAACTCCTCCCTTGGAGGGTCAGACACCCTGAGCCAATAGGCTGGTCCTGGACTTATTTCCTGGCATAATTTACATATTACTATTTAACTACTTATGGTTTTATTACTATTTAATTATTTATGGTGCAACTGTAACGAAAACCAATTTCCCCCGGGATTAATAAAGTATGTCTATGACTATGACTATGACCAGATGTCATCAAGCCTAACAATAATGAATTTGTTTCAGGTTGCATAGAACCCGAACTGGGAGTCACTGTCTGATGTAAATTGTCTTTCAGTTCTTTGTATCCCACAATCTTTACTTTCAACCTAAAAGTGATCAATGTTGTTCACAACTGGATGGAGGCTGCCAACATTCATTTTTAAAAATTCTTTGTTTCTTTTGTATGGCATTAAAGACATTTTTCTTCTTTATTAATTGTGTAGTCTGCCTTGGAAAGATTAAGTAGCAACTGATATCCAACTAAACTTGCAGCACTTTAATTTCCATTGAGAACTTCCAATGTTTCAAAATAGCATTTTTGTTTCACATTTAGTATCACTAAATGTGAAACAATTGATCTCTTATTATAATGGATGTACATTTGTATTACATAACAAATTGAATTAAGAAGAATGGCATTTCTGAATCTTTATGATAATATGAACTGTGGTGTCAGTCGGTAACAAATCAGATAAGAATGCTTCTCCTCCCAAGTACCAAAACACAGAAGGCTTACACTGAGGAAATGTGCATTGGAGTAGGAAGCCATTATTCAATTTCTTGAGCGTGGTAATTACATTTTAGCTAAAAATAAATGCTGTAATATCTAGTGGTAGATGCCTGGAACTTGTTACCAGAGGGTGTGGTGAAAGCAGATATAATAGTGATGTTTAACAGGCTTGCAGGGAATGAGGGATATGAAACCAGAAGACCAGAAGACATTGGAGCAGAATTAGGCCATCCGGCCCATTGAGTCTGCTCTGCCATTCAATCATGGTTGATCCTTTGTTTTCTGTCCTCCTCAATCACAGTTCCTTCTCCCCGTAACCTTTGATGCCATGTCCAATCAAGAACCTATCAATCTCTGCCTTAAATACACCCAACGACCTGGCCTCCACAGCTGCTTGTGGCAACAAATTCCACAAATTCACCACCCTTTGGTTAAAGAAATTTCTCTGCATCTCTGTTTTGAAAGGGCGCCCTCTATCCTGAGGCTGTGCCCTCTTGTCCTAGACGCTTCCACCATGGGAAATATCCTTTCCACACTACTCTGTCTCAGCCTTTCAACATTCAAAAGGTTTCAATTAGATCCCACTCATCCTTCTGAATTCCAGCGAGTACAGACCCAGCGTCATCAAATGTTCCTTGTATGATAATCCTTTCATTCCTGGAATCATCCTTGTGAACCTCCTCTGGACCCTCTCCAATGTCAGCACATCTCTTCTAAGATGAGGGGCCCAAAACTGTTCACAATACTCAAGGTGAGGCCTCACCAGTGCTTTTCAAAGCCTCAGCATCACATCCTTGCTCTTGTATTCTAGACCTCTTGAAATGAATGCTAACAAGGCATTTGCCTTCCTCACAACTGACTCGACCTGCAAGTTAACCTTCAGGGTGTTCTGCACAAGGACTCCCAAGTCCCTCTGCATCTCAGATTCCTGGATTTTCTCCCCATTTAGAAATTAGTCTGCACATTTATTTCTACTACCAAAGTGCATGACCATGCATTTGCCAACATTGTATTTCACTTGCCACTTTCTTGTCCGTTCTCCTAATCTAAGTCCTTCTCCATCCTACCTGTTTCCTCAACATTACCTGCCCCTCCACCAATCTTCGTATCATCTGGAAACTTGGCACAAATCCATCTATTCCATCATCTAAATCATTTATATACAACATAAAAAGAAACGGTCCCAATACTGACCCCTGCAGAACTAGTCACTGGCAGCCAACCAGAAAAGGATCCTTTTATTCTCACTCGCCGCCTCCTACCAATCAATCAATACTCTAACCATGTTAGTAACTTTCCTGTAATATCATGGGCTCTTAACTTGGTAAGCAGCCTCATGTGTGGCACCTTGTCAAAGGCTTTCTGAAAGTCCAAATATACAACATCCACTGCATCCCCTTTATCTACCCACTTGTAATCTCCTCAAAGAGTTGCAATAGGTTTACCAGGCAGGATTTTCCCTGAAGGAAACCATGCTGACTTTGTACTATCTTGTCCTGTGTCACCAAGTACTCCATCACCTCGTCCTTAACAATTCACTCTAACATCTTCCCAACCACTCAGGTCAGGCTAACTGGTCTATAATTTCCTTTCTGCTGCCTTCTTCCTTTCTTAAGGAGAAACATTTGCAATTTTCCAGTCCTCTGGCACCATGCCAGAGTCCAATGTTTTTTGAAATATCATTTCAAATGCCACCACAATCTCTAATGCTACCTTTTTCAAAACCCTGGGGTGCAGTTCCTCTGGTCCCGGGTGACTTATGTACCTTTAGGTCTTTCAGCTTTTTGAGCACCTTCTCTCTTGTAATAGTAACTGCACCCACTTCTCTTCCTTCACACACTACCACATCAGGCATACTGTTAGTGTCTTCCACAGTGAAGACTGATGCAAAATACTCATTTAGTTCATCAGCCATCTCCTTGTCCCCCATTATTATTTCTCCTGCCTCATTTTCTAGCAGTCCTATATCCAGTTTCATTTCTCTTTTATTTTTAACATACTTGAAAAAACTTTTACTATCTATTTTGATATTATTTGCTAGCTTGCTTTCATATTTCATCTTTTCCCTTCTAATGATTTTTTTCAGTTGCTTTCTGTAGGTTTTCAAAAACTTCCCAATCTTCTATCTTCCCAATAATTTTTTCTTTGTTGTATGCCCATTCTTTTGCTTTTACAATAGCTTTGACTTCCCTTGTCTGCCACAGGTACTAATTTACCATTTGAATTTTTCTTCATTTTTGGAGTACACACGTCCTGCATCTTCCTCACATTTCCCAGAAATACACGTTGTTGCTGCTCTGCTGACATCCCTGCCAGAAGCTCCTTCCAGTTTACTTTGGCCAGCTCCTCTCTCATACCACTGTAATTTCCCTTACTCCACTGAAATACTGCTACATCAGACTTTACTTTCTCCCTATCAAATTACAAGTTGAACACAATCATATTGTGACCACTGGTTCCTAAGGGCTCCCTAATCACCTCTGGTTCATTACATAACACCCAATCCAGTATAGCTGATCCCCCGGTAGGCTCAACAACAAACAGCTCTTGAAAGCTATCTCTTAGTCATTCAACAAACTCACTTCTTGAAATCCATTACCAACGTGATTTTCCCAATTGACCAGCATGTTAAAATCTCCCATGACTACCATAACATTGCCCTTTGACTCGCTTTTTCTATTTCCTGTTGTAATCTGTGGTCCACCTCCCAGCCACTGTTGGGAGGTCTGTATATAACTGCCATCAACGTCCTTTTGCCCTTGTAGTTTCTTAACCTAACCTATAAAGATTCAACGTCCTCCGATCCTATGTCACATCTTTCTACTGATTTGATGCCATTCTTTACCAGTAGAGTCACACCACCCCCTCTGCCTACCTTCCTATCCCTCCGATATAATGTGTAACCTTGGACATTCAGTTCCCAACTATAACCATCCTTCAGCCACGACTGAGTGATGGACACAACATCATACCTGGCAATCTGTAATATTGCAACAAGATCATCCATCTTATTTCTTATACTACATGCATTTAGATGCAACACCTTGAGTACCTTATTTGCTGTCCTTTCTGACTCTGCATCCCTCATGATTTGATACTCAGCCTGTTGGCTGCAACTAAGTCCCATCACCCGCCTGCCTTTCTTGAAAATCTGACTGCACGCTATCTTAACTTTTTTACCATCCATCTTTTCCTGAGTTCCTTCACTCCAGTTCCCACCCCCCTGCCAAGTTAGCTTAAACCCTCCCCAACAGCTCTAACAAACCTGCCCGTGAGAATATGGATCATGTGCAGGAAGGTGGAGTTAGTTTAGTGTGGCAGGATAGTCAGCACTGATATCATTGGCCAAAGAATCTGTTCTTATTTTGTACTGTTCTCTGTTATATGTACATTCAACTTGTTAATTGATATTAATAATAGTTAAATAAAAAGTCCTTTTCTTTTAAAACTTATTTGCATACCACCTGTTATGCCGCTGGCGTTTAAGGCAACAATGAAGGTCTTCTGTTTCTGTGGTGTTCAGGGCTTCCTCCATCGAGTCAGTAGCTTCCCTTCTGTTTTCACTGCAGTTCGTCATGCAAATCTGGTTGGAGAGTCAGGAATATCATCGCACTCAGATGTACAAGGATTCTTCATTGCTGCTTCCGCAACATTTTTTTTGACTTGTCAAAGTTGTTAGTCCAGAGTTGAACCCCTGAACCTGGAGAGCCATTGGACAAATTGACCTAAATGGTCCATTCTTTTTTCTGCAGCTGTGTTGCAATCATATTTGTCGTCTTGTTTTTGGCTTAAGTAAGAGTCTCCTCTAAGTAACGAAACTCCTAAATCTGGTCTTTAGGGCAAAGTAGCATAGTTTAGTAGAGGCACTGGTTCACAGGTTCACTAATCTGGGTGGCTGTGTGGAATTTGCATGTTTTTTCTGTTACATCATTCTTTCCTTAGGGTGCTCTGGTTTTTTAGGAAGGTGGGTGGGGGTGCGGTAGGGAGAACAAAATGGGTCAGGATTGGATACAGGTAAAGAAGAAAGCTTGGTAGTCCGCATGAACTGAAGAGCTTGCTTCCATCTTAAGTTAGTCTTTCATTGCAAGTTAGACAGTATCTCCAGAGAGAATTAACATTTTTAATTTCAATGACCTTTCAGCATAATAATGCCCTGAATAAACATGGTTGTTGCTCTTGCTGACAATTAAAACAAAATTCCCTTAGTATAGGAGTAACTAGAATTAATAATTTTGCCTGTAGTTTTGCCTGCCAGACACCCTGAGCCAATAGACTGGTCCTGGACTTATTTCCTGGTATAATTTACATATTACTATTTAACTATTTATGGTTTTATTACTATTTATTATTTATGGTGCAACTGTAACGAACACCAATTTCCCCTGGAATTAATAAAGTATGACTATGATTATGACTATGATGTTTGACACTGACTAACGAGAAATTTTGCAATACCACCATTGCATCCAGAGAAAGGGTAGAAATTGTTGTTAATTTAATGCATTGCTGGAATAAGGAAGATATATGTGTAGATCCTGCTCTATCTTCATGCAAATTACACATTTTCACAAATGTTTTATAACAACAAAAATAATTTCTTGGTCAATTACTTCAGGATTTCCACTACTGAAGGAAGCTGCTAATGGCCACATTCATCTTGTGGCAAACACTTATGACTGTGAGTCTAAGCACAGCTCCAATGCCATATTTAAACTTGCTGATGACACCACTGTCATTGGCCAAAGGAAAGGTGGTGGCGAATCAGCATACAGGAGGGAGATTGAGAATCTGGCTGAGTGGTGCCACAACAACATCTCACTCAATGTCAGCAAGACCACAGAGCTGATTATTGACTTCAGGAGGAAGAAACCAGATTTTCATGCGCCACTCCTCTTTGGGGAGTCAGAGGTGGAGAGAGTCAGCAACTTTAAATTCCTCAGTGTTATCATTTCAGAGGACCTGACCCGGGCCCAACACGTAAGTACAATTATGAAGAAAGCACAGAGTGCCTCTAATTCCTTAGAAGTTTGTGAAGATCAACATGACATCTAATTCTTTGACAACTTCTGTAGATGTGCGGTGGAGGGTATATTGACTAATTGCATCACAGCCTAGTATGGAAACACCAATGCCCTTGAATGGAAAAGGCTACAAAAATAGTGGATACAGCTCAGTCCATTAGGGGTAAAGTCCTCCCCACCATTGAACATATCTATATGAAACACTGTTGCAGAAAAGTATCATCCATCATCCAGGACCCCCACCATCCTGATCATGCTCTCTTCTTCTTGTTGCCTTTAGGAAGAAGATACAGTAGCCTCAGGTCCCACACCACCAGGTTTCCGGAACAATTATTACCCCTCACCCATAAGGCTCTTGAACCAGGGGAGAGAACCACTCAACTTCACTCACCCCAATACTGAACTGATCCCACAATCTATGGGCTAACTTTCAAGGACTCTTCATCGCAAATTCTTGATATTTATTTATTTATTGTTTTTTTTATTTGTACAGCAGTTTGTCTTTTGCACACTGGTTGTCTACCCTATTGGTGCAGTCTTTCATTGATTCTATTATGGTTATTGAATTTATTGAGTATGCCTGGAAGAAAATGAATATTAAGGTTGTATATAGTGATATATATGTAATTTGACAACAAATTTACTTTGAACTTTGTATTTTGAATTTGACCTCATTCTGCAGGACCATGTGTCCCACCCACAAGTTTCCAATCACTTCAGTTCTCCAGCTTGCAGTTGCTCAATTAAACTAATAATAAACTAACAGTATTTTGAAACACATTTAATTTATTATTGAATTGTTAATTGGGAAGTTTCTGTTGCTCTTTGTTGCCTGATTATTCTCCTGGTATACCTGACAACATTACATCCCTAATTTATGACGTCTCACCTATGTAGAGGAGGATGCATCAGGGGCACCAGACACAATAGACGACCCCAGCAGATTTGCAGGAGAAGTGCTGCCTCACCAGGAAGGATGGTTTGGGGCCCTGAATGGAGGTGAGGGAGGAGGTGTATGGGTAGGTGTAGCATTTACACCAGTTGTAGGGATGAGTGCTGGGAGGGAGATTGTTGGGGGACCGCTTTGTCGAGCACCCCCACTCCATCTGCTACAAGCGAGGCTTCCTAGAGGCCAAACATTTTAATTCCTATTCGCATTCCAATGTTTCAGTCCATGCGCCCCCCTCTTGTGCCAAGATGATGCCACCCTCAGAGTGGAGGAGCAATATCAAACTGTATATTCCGTCTGGGTAGCCTCCAACCTGAGGGCACAAATATTGATTTTTCCCTCTGGTAAACAAATTCTCACTTCCCCCTTCCTCTCCCCCGGGCCCTCTTCTACTTCCTTTTCTCCTATGGTCCACTCTCCCCTCTTATCAGCCTTTTTCTTCTCAAGCGCTTGACCTTTCCCACCCACCCAACTTCACCTATCACCTTTTAGCTACCCTCATTCCCCTCCCCCACATCTTCACCCTTCCTTCTCAGTTCTGAAGGGTCTTGGCCCGAAATGTCGACTGTTTATTCAGCTCCATAGGTGCTGCCTGACCTGCTGAGTTCCTCCAGCATTTTGTGTGTGTTGCTTTGGATTTTCAGCATCTGCAGACTTACTCTTGTATATAACCATATAACCATCTAATAATTACAGCACGGAAACAGGCCATCTTGGCCCTTCTAGTCCATGCCGAACTCTTATTCTCACCTAGTCCCACCGACCTGCACTCATATTAACATATAGTTTTGTTCTACCCAAAAGCTTCTTAGAAATAATAAAATGTCAAAAATAATTATTTGTTAGTGATTTTACAAGTCATCCACAGCAATTCCAATTTGATTTTAGTAATAAGAATTTTCACTTCTCACAATATGGGCTAAATTAATATCAGTTGTGATGTTAATGGGGACTTTCTATTGAATAAACAGATTTTATATTATGGCTATGTATTTTACAATAGTCTGTGTTGGACTGGTGGCAGAGCTCTTAACCTTTGAATCATAAATCTATTTGTTCAAGGCCCAAACCAGAGACCGAGGCATATATTAAAGGTTGACACTTTAACTTAATTGAAAGGAATGTTACATTGCCAGAGGAAGAGTCTGTCTGTTGAGGTTTCCTAGAGAATATTTCATGATACTGTAGGTGAATGAGAATCAAATTCGCTATACTATTCGCTCCTAACCAACAGCCATAAAAGCAGATTAGTATTTAATTATTGCAACGCAGAATGGATTTATGATAGTGTTGGTTTACTCCCCTATTCAATGTAGTAATGCAGAAAAATATGTATTATGTGACTCAGTAACATCTTATGATTTTGAATAAGGCAATTGTGTAGACCGGATTTTTTGTTCAACTGTTATTAATATGTTCTGTATGATGGTGGTGGTGGTGGCATCTGTTAGTCTCGCGAGACCGTGGATCTGCGCCTGGAAAGTCTCGCTTCAGTCTGTGTTAGAGCAGCGTCTGTTGTGGCTGTATGGTTCCACACAGGAGTGACAGTCTCGGCTGCAGCGACTGCATTTGAAGGCACTGTCCTCCAATGCTGTCTTGGTGCTGTTTTCTGATGAGTGCGCTTTTCTTCAGCAACAAGCCTCAGCTTCTCTTCTCTTTTTAGACCTCTGCGTAGTTCCAGCCTCCAGTGGGAGCAATCGCTTGCGATGTCCTCCCACCTCTCGATGTTTATTTTCAGTGACTTCATGTCTCTCTTGCAAACGTCTTTGAAACGAAGATGGGGCTTATTTTAATCATATTATTAATAGTTGAACTGGATCTTATTGAACGACTGGGTAGGCTTGAGGGACTGACTGATGTACTCGTGTTTCTGCTCCATATGTTCTGACTATGTTGACCATTGTGGACAAAACAGAACATTATATTTAACAAAATGGAATAATAAACTAAATATGTGAAATAATTTAGATAACTATCTCTTGATATGCTTCTAGGAAAGAGGTAGTGGGACTTACTTCATGATATCAAGGGATGGAAAGTGAATTAGAATCAGATTCAGATTGATTGCCACTGACACATTGTTGTTTGCGGCTGCAGTTCAGTGCAGGCATAACAGTTACAAAAGGGAAATAGCTAGGTAGTGTTCATGAGTTTATGGACTACTTAGAAACCTGATAGCAGAGGGGAAGCTGTTCTTAGAACTCTTCCTTCAGTTAGTCCTGATAAGGGTCTCGGCCTGAAACGTCGACTGCACCTCTTCCTAGAGATGCTGCCTGGCCTGCTGCGTTCACCAGCAACTTTGATGTGTGTTGCTTGAATTTCCAGCATCTGCAGAATTCCTGTTGTTTCTGTTCTTAGAACATTGAGTTTGCATCCACAGGCTCCTGTACCTCCCCCGATTGTACTAATGAGAAGAGGGCATGTTCCAGGTGGCGAAGGTCTTTAATGGTGCCTTTTTGAAAGTGAATGAAGGAAGTGAATATTTTAGAAGATGCTTCAACACTGCAGGAATTTAAAGAGTACTCTTTGTCAAAAGATATCAAGTGTCTATAACTGTTGCTGGAAAAGGACCAGGGTTGAATCTATATGGGATAGTGTCTGAGGATTAATCTTAAAACTAAGGATTAAGGATATTTAATCATGTAAATAAACCCGTTAACCTCCATGTAAACAAACTTGTTAACCTCATGCTCACCTAACTTACTGTCCACAGAACAACATTGGCCAATATATATTCTCAACAGTTGGAATTCCTGGTTGGTTTTTGTCCACTTTTTCTCCTGAAAACTATAACATCCACACATTTGGACTAATTCAGTCAAGAGCAGAATTCTGACTAGTTTTAAATGATCAACATTGGACTATTCTATGAAGTACAGAATTTTGTGGCAGAGTTAGCAAATGAAATCTTACATTGTTTATTAATGCGATCAATGGTATCCGACTGGTTGGATTGCTATTTTGATTACTTAAATAATCTGAACTAAATTAACATTGCACAAGGAACACACACTTCCAAAAATTCAGCTGTTCCATTATTTATGTAAATAATTCCATCCTTAGTGTGGCTGATTTCTGATGATTTTATGTTGCCAATAGAAAAATAATATTTTTGTCTCAAATGCAAATGACTCATGAATCATAATAAAAATCTTAATGGTACTGAATGGAATTGTTTAATTGTAATACTGCCAAGATAAAACATATTTTTCTCTTTCAAAGCATATTGGGATTACTAAAGCATAATGGAACACTAAACACTTCTGATTAAAGTTTTATTTGCTATGATTCAATACAAAAGTTAGCCAAATCCAAGTAAAATATTATCTTGACGAAAATTTGTTACTATGAATTACAGTACATGTATAAAGTAGTTAAATTAAAAAAGTAATGCAAACAAAGTATTGAGGTAGTGTTCATGGGTTCAATGTCCAGTCAGAAATCTGATGACATTTGAGCAAAATACCAGCTAGCTCGTGTTACCTGTCGAAATTTGCTCCAGCAAGAGTCAAGGAGCAAGTCAGAAAACTGGCAGTTTACAAGACATCCCAACATTTAAATACCAATGAACTCAATGATGTTAGTTACATAGAACATAGAAAATCAACAACACATTGCAGGCCCTTCGTCCCACAATGTTGTGCTGATCATGTAACCTACTCTAGAAGCTGTCTAGAATTTCCCTACCACATAGCCCTCTATTTTTCTAAGTTCCATGTACCTATCTAAGAGTCTCTTAAAAGACCATATTATATCCGCTTCTACCACCTTTGCTGGCAGTGCATTCCACACACCTACCATTCTCTGTGTGGAAAAACTTATCTCTGACATCCCTCTTGTGTCTACTTCCAAGCACCTTAAAACTCTGCCCCCTCACGTTCGCCATTTCAGCCCTGGGAAAAAGCCTCTGGATATCCACATGATCAATGCCTCTCATCATCTTATACACCTCTATCAGGTCACCTCTTATCCTCCATCGCTCCAAGAGAAAAAGGCCAAGTTCCCTCAACCTATTCTCATAAGGCACACTCTCCAATCCAGGCAACATCCTTGTAAATCTCCTCTCACTCTCTCTATAGCATCTACATCCTTCCTGTAATGAGGTGACCAGAACTGAACACAGTACTCCAAATGGGGTCTAACTAAGGTCTTATACAGCTGCAACATTACCTAATAGCTCTTGAACTCAGTCCCATGGTTGATGAAGGTCAACACACCATACACCTTCTGAACAACACTGTCAACCTGTGCAGCAGCTTTGAGTGTCCTATGGACATCGCCCTCAAGATCTCGCTGATCCTCTGCACTGCCAAGAGTCTTACCATTAATATTATATTCTGTCTTCAAATTTAACCTACCAAAATGAACCACTTCACACTTTTCTGGGTTGAACTCCATCTGCCACTTCTCAGCCCAGTTCTGCATCCTATTGATGTCCCGCTGTAATGTCTGACAACGCTCCAGACTATCCACAACTTTTGCGGCATCAGAAAACTTACTAACCCACCCTTCTACTTCCTCATCCAGGTCACTTATAAAAATCACAATGAGGAGGGGTCCCAGAACAGATCGCTGTGGAACATTATTGGTCACCGTCCACCATGCAGAATACGAACCATCCACAAAAACCTTTTGCCTTCTGTGGGCAAGCCAATTCTGGATCCACAAAGCATGGTCTCCTTACATCCTATGTCTCATTACTCTCTGAATGAACCTCGCATGGGGAAACTTATCAAATGCCTTACTGAAATCCATATACACTACATCCACTGCTCAACCTTCATCAATATGTTTTGTTACATCTGTCATGTCAGCAAATATAACCTAAACCAGACTTAGTGCTATGATGGGACACCTTTAGAGGTAAATTTCTTCTGTTATTGCCCAGTGGAAAACAAGTGATAGCATTTCCATTACTCATTTTACTATCTAAATAAACTTTATGAAACAAAATTGACCACAAATCTACTTCTCACCTGGCAATGTCGAATCGAGTCACTTTTTTTTGTCACTTCGACCATAAACTGCTGGTACAGTACACAGTAGAAACGGAACAACATTCCTCCAGGACTATGGTGCCACATGAAACAACACAAAATTACACTAGACTAAGTGAGACAACACAAGGCTACACTAGACTACGTAAGACAACACAGAAACTACGCTAGACTACAGACCTACACAGGACTACATAAAGTGCACAAAACAGTGCTGGCCAGTACAATAAATAATAAACAAGACAAAGGCACAGTAGAGGACAAATTACAATATAATAATAAATGATGTAGATGTCAGTCTAGTCTCTGGGTATTAAGGAAACTAATGGCTTGGGGGAAGAAACTGTTGCACAGTCTGGTCGTGACAGCCTGAATGCTTCGGTACCTCTTGCCAGGTGGCAGGAGGGAGAAGAGTTTGTATGAGGGGTGCGTGAGGTCCTTCACAATGTGGTTGGCTTTACGGGTGCAGTGTGTAGTGTAAATGTCTGTAATGGCGGGAAGAGAGATCCCGATGATCTTCTCAACTGACCTCACTATCTGCTGCAGGGTCTTGCGATCCAAGACGGTGCAATTCCCGAACCAGGCAGTGCTGCAGCTGCTCAGGATGCTCTCAATACAATCCCTGTAGAATGTGGTGAGGATGGGGGGAGGGAGATGGACTTTTCTCAGCCTTCGCAGAAAGTAGAGACGCTGCTGGGCTTTCTTTGCTATGGAGCTGGTGTTGAGGGACCAGGTGAGATGAAAGTCAATATTCACCTTTGCATCAGCAGAGAAAGTTTATAAAATGGCAATGCACAAAAATAATTTATTATCCCATTTCCACTGTCAGAGCAGGACTTATGTAACAATGATTTGTCAAAATTCAGGCCAATCAGCTCAGTTAGTGCTGTTATAACAGGTGGACCATCTTTTGCAACCTTGCTGAGAACAACATCTTTGATCTGTGTTAAAAGTTCTTAAGGCTCCTGTTTATAAACACCACCTTAAGATGAGCAAATGTCTTATCATTTGCTTGTTTTTTACAAAATAGAACATAGAACTTTGAAGAGTAGAGCACAGGATCAGGCAATTCAGCCCACAATGTTGTGCTGAACCAGCTGAAAAGCAGATCAGAAACACCCAAACACTAACCCCTCCTACCTACACCATGTATAGATATTCTGTTAACTTAGTGAGTGTAACATTGTTCAGTCAGTTTTCTTTGGCCAAATATGTGGGTTATTGGATGACAACTAATGAAAATAAATAAGAAAGTTAACCTACTTTTAACATAAAATGATAGACAAAACCATTTTAATTTGGATTTTCAATTATGATTTATCATATTCCAATACAGTTTCTTTCAAATGGGAAACATTCCACATGTATTGTAGTTGTGCTAAAATAATTGAGGCATAAGGTTGCTTTGTTGTGCTGCAGGTAAACATTGCTAAAACAGAGAGTTTCATTCTAATCATTCACATGGAAGCAGACATTACTTAGATATAGCACAAGTTGCCTTGAGTAGTTATTCCCATGATATGAAAAATACACTTAAGCTGCCAGAAATCGATAATTAATTTGGCATTTTACATAATGCATATGAGGTCAGGTTTTGTGCCTATCAAGGTATAATTTTACACTTGAGCGTTTGCCCAATAACTGTATAAATGATCTGAAGGCTGCTCATATATTTTAGAATTAACATCTAAGGTATTGTGGGTGTATACAGATATCTGTAATGTTACACACTGGACTACATCCACATTTGATTGTTGTGCCTCTCTGATCTCCAGCCCCCTGGAGATGGTATGTGAGAGTTACTGTGTGAAAATGTGAGATGGCTGTTTACCAAGATGTTGTAAATCTGCCAATGTTTACACTCTCATGTACTTATAATGAGATGTTAATGTGGTTTCAGACAGGAAGTCAATCTGATTCAAATAATCTGGTATCCACAGGATATATTGAAAAACAATATGTTTCATTTAAAATTTTAGAAAACCTATGAACAGTAAGAGACACAACAAATTGCTGTCAAGCCCGATCAGAGTGAACTGTGAAATTAACTGTAACAAAAAACTGTGGGCTTGCCATTCCATTGTGGATTGCAGAAATTCCTCTGATACCCAAGTAGCTTTTTACGGAAACTAATGGAATATTTAGAAGCCTGTTTAGATTTCTAGACTTCTGATGAGAAACCTTAAGGATGGATACAACCAAATGTGAAAGTAGGTGTGAGTGAAACTGTAATAAATGGAGTCATAATGGCAGAGTGACGTACAGTTACCGATTTACGAATGAGCCTTTGCACCTACCACATCGTTCTCCACAACTTCCACCATCTTCAAAGGGATCCTACCACCAAACATATCCTTACCTTCCCCCACCCCACTCTCCACTTTCCAGAGGGATCTCTGTGATTCCCTTGCCATTCGTCCTCCCCCACTAATCTCCCTCTTGGAGTTTAGCCCTGCAAGCAGCCAAAGTGCTGCACCTGCCCATTCGCCTCCTCCCTCACCTCCATTCAGGACCCCAATCTGTCCGTCCCGGTGAGGCAACACTTCATCTGCAAGTCTGTCTATCGTACCTGGTACTCCCGATGCGACCTCCTGTGCACTGATGAGACCCGTCATAAATTAGGGGACCATTTTGTCAAGCGCTTCCGCTCCATCTGCCAAAACGACGTTCCCCAGTGGCCAACCATTTGACTTCATATTCCTATTCCCATTCTGACATGTCATTCGATGGCTCCCCTTGTGCCATGGTGAGACCACACTCAGGGTGGAGGAATAATGCATTATATTCCATCTAAGCAGCTTCCAACCTGAGGGTAAGAAGATCAATTTCTCCTTCCAGTAAAATGTTTTCCCTCCCCTTTCCCTCTTCCTCTATATCCCACACTGGCCTTTTACCTCTTTTAATCTGCCTTCACCTCCCACAGGTGCCCCTCCTTCTTCCCTTTCTCTCATGATCCACTCCCCTCTCCTATCAGATTCTTTCCTCTCCAGTCCTTTGCCTTTCCACCACTCCCCCGCCAGACTTCACCTATCACTTCCTAGCTAACCTCATTTCCCTCCCTCCACTTTATTATTCTGGTGTCTTCCCCTTTCCTTTCCAGTCCTTAAAAAGGGCCTCAGCCTGAAATGTTGACCGTTTATTCATTTCCATAGATGCTGCATGACCCAATGAGTTCTTGTAGTATTTTCTGTGTGTTGCCTTGAAGTTCTGGCAACTGTAGAATTTTTTGTATTATGTATTTAAGAGACTATTATTGGTTGAAGAGAAAGATGGGGGTGGGTGGGGGGAAATGCTATGTTCTATAACTCTGAGTTCCTGGAAAGGATCACTTGAAGTGAAAGATGATCTTGGATTTTGACACAATGAGAATATAGGCTGGATGTGGAAGAAAATATTTTAAAAGCAAGAAGGAAAAGGACAAGTTTCGAGTGTTCTTGGGCAACATAAATCGAATTAGAGAGTGCCGTAATCACTTCAAAACTAAAAACATTTTATCAATGAATATTCTGTCATTCAGTTTGCTGTGAGAAATATATGTTGACTCTTCCTGCATAGTGTACTAAACATTTGTAAATATTGCTGTCTCTTGGGGGAAAAAAAATGCCTTGCAAATTTTCTTTAAACTCTAACCCTCTCGACTTAATGTTATTTCCTTTAGTATTTGACACTTCCATGCTAAGAAAAATATTCTACTTACACTATCTACATCTCTCATAATTTTATATAATGTAAACGCAAGTAATTTAAGCACATTTTCTAACCTACTATTACCTTAACAATGCATTTCCCATTTCCACCCTCACCAGGACATTGACAGTAGTATTTTCACTGATGATAAATGCAATGTTCTCATGCAGTACCTCCCCCATAACTTCTATCTCCATTCTTTTGCTATGCAGTCAGCATCAGCCTCCCTTAAACTATTTGTAAAAATATTGAGAGTTCTCTTTATGCTTTTCCAATCTTTTTCTTTTCTATGCTTTATTTTTCTGATCTCCTCTGTTAAAGTTTTGTTAAGTTCTAACAGGGAATAATACATTTACAGCGATAAGAATTTTATGTTGACAAGACTTTGATGTTTCTATTTAGTCTATTTTTTAAAATTATCTTCACATTTATATTTATTGATTGGACCTCTTATGGAGGTGGTATATCTGTGGGACATATTTGAAAGGCTTAGCAAATGATTTTGCTGTTTAGATATGCCAATCCATCAGATGTGTGTTATAGAGACATACAACACTTCATTCCCCAAATTTGTGCCACCTGTTTACACTAACCCTTCTTTTTATTCTCCCCATATTTCCAACAATCTTCCCCAGATTCTACCACTCACTTCCACACTGGGGCAAATTACAGTGGCTCATTAAGCTACTAATCCACACACCTTTTGCTTGTGGGAGGAAACTAGAGCACCCAGGAAGAAAGCCAGACTCTCACAGGGAGAACGCATAAACTGCACATGGAGAGCACCCAGTCAGGATTGAACCTATATCTCTGCTACTGTGGAGCAGTGGTTTTACAAATGGCTCCACTGTGCCATGTCTGTTTTTAATAAACAGATAAAGGATGACAAATGAAAGGCGGTAAACAGCCAGTTGGAGGTGATAAAGGATATCAAGGAACATCGACAGATAATGGCTATATTTGAGACTGTATTACTGAAAAGACAGAAGGATAGCCATTTGCATAAGGATCTATATAAATATGCTTTCTCATGTATGGACAAACTCCATGAAAGTAGAAGCATTTTACTGTAATAACATACTTTAATAGTCACTGTTGTTATATGCTGTACATACAGGCAGTGGCCACTTTATTAGGTATCAGCTGCACCTAATAACATGGCCCCCGAGTGTATGTTCATGGTCTTCTGCTGCTGTAGCCCATCCACTTCAAGGTTCAACATGCTGTGCATTCAGAGGTGCTTTTCTGCATGCCACCGCTGTAACGCGTACTTATTTTGAGTTACTGTCACCTTCCTGTCAACTTGAACTAGCCTGGCCATTCTCCTTTGACTTCTCTCGTTAACAAAGGCATTTTTGCCCACACAACTGCCAAACATGTCTTTGCCTCCCCCTCACCCACTCACTGTTTTGCAGATGAATTGCTCCCCCTGTGATTCCCTTCATCCCTCCGCACTAATCTCCCTCCCAGAGATATTTTTTCGTTTCTCGCACTACTTTCTGCAAATTCTACAGTCTGTTGTAAAGTCCTAGGAGATCAGCAGTTTCTGGCACCAGCAATTAGTCCACAGTCAAAGTCACTTTGATCACCTTTCTTCTCCATTCTTTTGTTTGGTCTGAACCACAACTGAACCTCTTGACTATGTCTGCATGCTTTTATGCATTGAGTTGCTGTCACATGACTGGTTGATTAGATATTTGTATTAACGACCAGGTATACACGTGTACCTAACCAAGTGGCCACTGAGTGTAGGAAACAATATAGGAATTTATGTGAAGCAAACTATTATGGACAGCTACATAGCAAAGAGCAGATAATTTTATTCACAGTGTTAATTTGCCCTTTGTCTTTATTTGAAAAATTGTCATAAACTTTCTTATGAGCATTTGAGTCAATTCTAGAGGATTGGTTTCATATTTCACTCAAAATGCAACACTTCCATTAGTACAGAAATTTCTCAGTGTTGGTTTGGGTGTTTGTATTTCAGTCTCTGGAGTGGGACTTAAAATCATTCAGCCTTCTGGTTCAGAGCCATAGAGTGACACGTCTATGAAGGTTTTCAGTCATCCAGATCATTGTGCAGCAAGGTAACTGGACTTGCTGTGTTGTGCCATTCATCCGAAAGGCTTCTTCAGTTCTGATTATGATGGGTAGTTTTCCAGCTTATAAACTCTGTTTAAAAGTATAGCAATTACAAGATGGTTGTGAACAATGTGCACATGTTGGATAGGGAGGACAGGTGGTTTGAAAGAGGGGTTAAAGAGCCATCTTTGTCAAACTGGAAAACCCATCCCTGAACCGAGTGGGTGGGGTACGACACCAGCTATCAACTACTTACAATGCAGTCCTAACATCTCTACCCCCGCATCTCCACAAAATAGTTCACACCTCCATTCATGCAAAGATAGGACTACTGACCCTCTCATTACCTCTACCCTCATGGGATTGCTGTACCTTAAAATAACTCACAGAGTTTATAAACCAGAGAACTACCAACCATGGATCAGAACTGAGGAAGCCTCTTGGATGAGTGGCAAAATGGCTTCAAGTCCAGTTGCTTTGATTTACCACTGCTTGATATATAAAAGCTATAGCTTTTGATACTGCCTTCAGGAAAAATAAAGGAGGATTCAAAGAGTAGCCAAAACAGGGATTCCATGTATGAGTGTGAAAAAAATAGAATGGATCGTCAAATGGAAATGAGCAGTGAAAGAACAACCACATAATTTTTGCTTAATATGTGCCAGTATCCGGGAACATTCTTCTGACATATTCTTAGTTTGCAAAGGCTTTGATTTTCAATGCGTCTCTTTTTTTTAGAAAGGATTCTATGCTCCATGTATCTGAGAATGAAATGTGCTGGGGATTCATTCAGGTCTGTGATGATGTTCTACTGTAGGAGCTGCCAAAATGTTTGCTCTGAGCCTTTCCCCTTCTGACTTGACACTGTCAACTTTCTATTCCGAATGAATAGTGTTCTGTTGAAGTTGCTTCATCACTTAGCAATGTGCAATCACTGGATGATTCTGCCAAGCGTGACATTGGGGATGAAAGAAATAATTACTTGTCAGGAGGCTTTGGTCGGCAAACAATCGCGGAACCCTGGTAATTTAATAAACTGTGTGCCAAATACACGGCAACAATGAGAATTAAATGAGAATGTTGTTCTTTTATAACAACTGAGAGAGGAATTTGAGGGAAGCACAACTAAAATATATTAAAAAAACATGTATTTTTCTTTGGAGACATAAACTGCTTAATAATTGCTCTCTTTCAGAATCATCAGCAAAATACCACATTTTAAGCAGTCCTAAATCCATGAGAAATTTAATTAAGAGTTACAGGAATCTCGCTCAGAACAGTTTAACCGCATGGTAAAAATACTGCAATCAAAAGCTGTGCATCTATAGTTAGAATACGTTTATCCATCCAGATCTATTTTAATAGCATTCAATAATAAACATATAAAGATTTAGATGCAAAAGTACAGCATGTTAGAGCAACACTTTCTATTAAAAGAACTAGTCTAGTTTCCAAAGGGAGATTCACAGCCTTTTTAAGTTATCTTTAGAATATCAGTCTATTGGATCAAGGCAAGATTAATGAAGAAACTTTGGCAGAACAGGACTTTGCCTTCTTGATGAACTCAGCATTAACCATGGTGAATAGCTGGGGTCAACTTGATTTAAACATTTTTGGCCAGTCTTCAGTGTGTATCTGCCTATGTAAGGGAGCTGATCATCGGGCCCTGGGATCCTGTGAGCTGCTGCTGGAGTCAAACACTACATGGAGTCTTAAGGGATTTAAAACTTCTGAAGGTTCTGAAAAATGCATCAATGGCATTTCAATGGTTTGAACTGATTACAAGAGGATATAAGGTTTTTTTCACATTCTGTATGACCTAGCAACCCTGTTCTTTTATAACAGTCCTAGATTCAGCACTAGGCCTTTCAATCCCACAATGCAGGAACTGTGCCCTCTGTACCTGTGGTGGAACAACAGCAAAATCCAGTGAAGTGAACCAAATGGCAATGTTGAAAAGTTTATCCCATTTTGGATTGATTTTACAGAGTATATCTCTGATGGTCACCCTATAGATTTCACCAGTCTTTGTTACCTGAGTTAGATCAGTTTAAGGTGGATGCTTCAGGTATTGCTTGAAGTGTAATTAAAAGTTAGAAGCAGTGCAAAAAAACCCCACCAGGACTAGTTGTAAGAAGTTAGTTTGCCAACGTGCCTGCTTTACGAAACAGCTGTAAAGGCAGAAAGCATCACCTGGCTGCAGCAATGTTCCACAATATAGAGGCTGCCATTGTATTTGGTTTGGTTCTCAAAATTGTTTTAGACTAGTAAAAGACATTTCTCCTGGTGAAGTTGTCCAGAACCAAATTAGGAATCATAACCTTAATATTAGATGCAAGTCTCAAGCTCCCCACCCCACCCTGTCTGTCACTGAATATGTCTGTGTATGTGTGTCTCTCTCTCTCTCTCTCTTTCTGTCCTTCTCTCTCCCCCCCAACTCCTTATCACTCGCTCCTTCATCTCCTCTCTCTCTCACTTACGCTGACAATAGAAAATATATACACTTTTATTTCTTGATTATCTTTTAGCAAGGTGATAAGAGATTTGGAGTTAAAATATAAATTAATTACAATCTATATGATTCCCATAAGTGGCTGAAGAATTGGAATCCCCCCTTCCTGCTCTTCTGTTCCTCCTTCCATAAATTGGGCTCTGTATTGTGGTCAAGTGCGAATATTGTGTGTGAACCAACGAACAAAGCTTTGAGTGCTGTTCACATCATAAACTTGAACCTGGAATCAATGAGCTAGAATGCAATGCTCTTCAGCACTGATCTTTTATACAATACCATGCGCTACTTAGATGCAATTGGCAGACATCAAGATAGATCAAAGCATTGAGGCTTGAGAGCAGAAAGTGAACCAGCGTTCAGCCCCACTACTCTGTGCCAGCCAAGATCCCCCACCTGAGCCTGACTCTTGTGCCTGCATTTGACCCACCTTGCTCTCTTCATATTACTACCATCAGCAGGAGGTGTATGGGGTTTGGGTCCCTTGCCATCAGACTCAGGAACTGTTGTTGGCCTACAACTATCGGAGTCTTGGACTCCTGGATGGCTTCAGTCAACACTGAACTGATTCCACAGCCTGTGGACTCATTTTCTGGTACTCAGTGTTGTTTGTTTACTTTTGTATTAGTTGCATGATTTGTCCTTTTTTTGCACATTGGGTGTTTGTCACTACTCAGTGGCTGCATCCATTATTAAGGGCCCCCATCGCCCAGGGCATACCCTCTTCTCATTGTAACCATCAGGAAGGAGGTACAGAAGCCTGAAGGCACACACTCAGCAATTCAGAAACAGCTTCTTCCCCTCTGCCATCAGATTCCGAAATGGACGTTGAGTGCATGGACACTACCTCACTTTTATTATTTCTATTTTTGCACTATTTAACTATTTAATATACATATATATACTTACTGTAATTGATCTACTTATTTATTTATATTTTTCTATATTATCAAGCATTGCATTGTACTGCTGCCACTAATTTAACCATTTTCATGGCATACGCTGGTGATATTAAACCTGATTCTGATTCTGGCTCTAATTTTGAGAGGTTTGAAGATCCACCAGACAAAGATGGCCTGCTTGAGGAGGGAACAAGTGAAGCAACACACAGGAGCAGTAGCTAGTACTACAAGTTCCGTGGTGCTGGCTACAGAAGCTGGTCAGAGGGAGAGGGAGCCAGGCCCGGAGTCACCCCACAGTGCCCGGAACCTCCAAGCAACACGTCCCCCCAATGAGCAGAAAGTCGGAACAGCGTCAGATGAAGTGGCCTGCCGCTAACAAGAAGGAGTGGCTCCAGTTGGATGAGGACGTAGACAAGATTCTGGAAATACACAGATCTTGTTGCAGAATGCTGGAGAGCTCGCTGTGAGCCAGTCGAAGTTGGATGCTGGGGCTTTGCTGGCCATTCATTACAGCAGACTCTAAAACTCCTTGGAGTTAAAGGACTGCAGTGCTGAAGAGCCAGCAAGAACATTCTGGAAGCTGCTGAAAAGGCCTTGCGGTGGCTGTGGATCCTGAGGGGGGATCCGTGGATTAGTGCGCCACTTGGACACAAGTCGGGGGCTGATCACCCCCGGCTGGGTCGCCCGGTCGAGGGTGTCTGATGATTAAAGACCCGAAACACCCTGTGACCCTGGGTTCATCACTGAAGATGTGTCCAAGAAGTGCGAGAAGGTGTATGCTACAACTGGCGTTATATGTACTACATAGTAGAGCCGATCATTGCACTTCACTGATGAAATTTAATGAACAGATTTCCAGTAGAGTGTAGAATGTGTGACATTCAGTGCTGTGTATCCCTGGGCACACCCTGCTTATATTTGTGCTTGCATATGGCTATCAAAGTCGTTAGCCTCTTCTACCATACTCCCACAAAAATCAAAATCAAGTTTATTATCATTGACATGATGAAATTTGTTCTTACAAATTTAAAAATAAAGCATGCCTTAACATGAAGGGTACATGGGAAATTTTATGTATAATTATTGGTCTGCACAACATTGTAAAACCTCAAGTGACAGAAAACTGTCAGAATGGCTTCAACAAAGTGTCAACCTTAGTACAATTCTGAGCCTGTAAACGGGTAACGTGTGCTAGTTCTGTTGATTTCCACTGCTCTCACACAATGATCAGGATTGAGGTTAATTAGATCTTTGGTCCTACTAAAGAATGCAAGATAAATTGCTTGATTTATCTGTGCACAGGAAATTGTTAAACACGAATGCAGCTGCCTGAACTAGCCCAGAGAAGCGTAATACCTGGTAAATCTGGAGTTTACTATGGTGTTGGGCATTAGCTGTTATAAAGCCATACATAAGATACCATAAGACCATAAGAGCATAATTAGGCCATTTTGCCCATTGGGTCTGCTCTGCCGTTCCAACATAAGTGATTTATTGTTGCTCTCAACCCAATTCTCCTGCCTTCTCCCTGTAACCTTTCACAGCCTGATTAATTAAGAACCTGTCAACCTCTGTCTTAAAAATACCCAATGACCTAGCCTGCATAGCTGTCTATGGCAATGAATTCCATAGATTCACCACCCTCCAGCTAAAGAAATTTTTCCACATTTCTGTTCCAAGTAGATGTCCCTCGATTCTGAGGTTGTGCCCTCTGGTCCTAGACCCCCCAACTATAGGAAACATTCTCTCCACATCTATCTATGCCTTTCAATATCCATCAGCTTTCAATGAGATCTTCCTTCACTCTTCTAAACTCCAGCTAATACAGGCCCAGGGCCCATCAAATGCTCCTCATATGTAAACCTTTTCATCCCTGGGATTATTATTCTGGACTGTCTCCAATGTCCGCACATCTTTTCTTAGATAAGGGGCCCAAAACTGCTCACAATACTCCAAATGTGGTCTGGCCAATGCTCTTTAAAGCCTCAGCACTACAGCCCTGCTTTGGTGTTCAAGTACTCTAAAATGAATGCTAGCTTTTCATTTGCCTTCCGTACTACCGACTCAACCAGCAAGTTAAGCTTTAAAGAATCCAGCATGAGGACTCTGAAGCCCCTTTGCATCCATGATGGCTGAAGGTTCTCCTAATTTAGAAAATAGTCCATGCCTTTATTCCTTTGGCCTAAGTGCATGACTAAACACTTCTCTGTACTATTTTCCATTTGCCACTTCATTGTCTATTCTCCCAATTTGTCTACTACAGTCTCCCTGCTTCCTCAATACTATCTGCCCCTCCACCTACCTTTGTATCGCTGACAAACTTGGCCAGAAAGCCCTCAATTCCTTTGTATAAATCATTGACATATAATGTGAAAAGAAGTGGTCCCAACACTGACCCCAGCAGTTCACCACTAGTCACCGGCATCCAACCAGAAAAGGACCCCTTTATTTCCACTCTTTGTCTCCTGCCAGTCAGCCAATCTTCCATGCATGCTAGTATCTTTCCTGTAATACCATGGGCTGTTACCTTTTTTAAGCAGCCTCATGTATGTCAAAGGTCTTCTGAAAATCCAAATAAACAACATCTACTGACTCTCCTTTGTTTGTCCTACCTATTATTTCCTCAAATAATTCCAACAGATTTGTCAGGCAATATCTCTCCTTTAGAGAACCACACTGACTTTGGCCTATTTTATCATGTGCCTCCAAGTACCCTGATACCTTGGGCATAATAATAGACTCCAACATCTTTCCAACCACTGATTTCAGGCTATCTAGTCTATAATTTCCTTTCTGCAGAGACTTTATGAAGGAAATTGTGTAACTCTGATCCCAATCTCCTGTTTAACCTCCTGTAATGACTGGTTTGGCTGCATAATTGATGTTGCACGCAATTTGAGTGTATTAGCATTTGGACTCCAATTTCATTCTCCAGTAGTTTTGTAATCACAGGAAACATGGTGAACAAATACTACACCACCCTCTCAAAATGTTGATTGCCCAGTTATGTATCAGACAATAATTCTTTGGCAATGCACCATAATGTGTATTGAATCTCATTATGCTAAGCAGGAGATAGTTACTGATATAAATTACATTGTTCCTTTGAAAATCCATCACCATCAAAAAGGTATTGTCTGTGGCTATTGCAGGTGGTGCAGCTTGGTTCAAGCTGCATAGATATGAAAAGATGCCTGATAGATTGCTCCTAGGCTAAGATTGAAGTAGGGTCTAGTGTTCGTTGAAAATCCCCGTTCTGGGTTACTGTACAACATCCAACCACTCCTTTCTTTCTTATTTGCCTTCCTTGCTGTTTAATTTTGTGCTCCAACCACATTGACAAAGATACCTGATAAATCTACAATGAAACGATTTTGACCAGAAAAGGCACATAAAAAAATTTTGAAAAACAAATTAAAGAGACAAGCAGGCAAGTAAGCATTGTGTAGTCAACAACTCTTTTACTCTGTGCCCCTACAGGATCTTTATTATCTGTCCATATCAAGCCCACAGCAATTTCACCAACCTGGGCTAAAATGTATAGGGCTCTCACTTAACTGCTCTCATCACTTACGGTGCTTGCCAAGAAGCTTGATCCAGCCCATCATGTTTTTAGCAAAGGATGAGCAGGTACATTGAAATATTAAAGAGTTGCAAGGTCATGAGAACATCTGAGCTCTTGTAGTTCTTCTCCCAAGTGTTCAACAGGATCTTTAAAAAAATTTCAAAATATACTTTATTCAAAAATAAAATTATATACAATAAACCATTCAATGCCTCTCAATCCTTTACATACGTTTCCATTATGGTCTCTAGATATCCATACTTTGGCCACCCACGTGGCAATCCGTTGATTCACCTTCCCACACCATTGTTGAGGGGTATACTCCCCGCCACCCAACCCCACCCACTCTCGCGGGAGAAGAACCCTAAATTGTGGTCCTTCCCCACCGGGCCCTTGCGGTGGCTGCACCAGGTTTCAGAGCGTCCCTCAGCACGTACTCCTGCAGCCGGGAATGTGCCAGTCGGCAGCATTCTGCCACGGACATCTCCAAGTGGTGGAAGATCATCAAGCTTCGGGCCGACCAAAGAGCGTCTTTCACCGAGTTGATGATCTGCCAGCAGCACCGGATGTTGGTCTCCGTGTGCGTCCCCGGGAACAGCCTGTAGATCAGAGCGTCCTCTGTTACGCAGCTGCTGGGGATAAAACATGACACTAGCCTGTCCATCCTCCTCCACACCTCTGCGAACTCAGTGTGCAAAGAGCTGAGTCACAGACTCCTCCTCATTGCAGTCCTCCCGTGGGCAGTGGGGTGCGGAGACGACATTCCGGGCGTACAGGAGGGCTCTGACTGGGAGGGCCCCTCTCACCGCCTGCCAGGTGAGGTCCTGGTGCCTGTCGATGAGATCTGGTGATGGGGCATTTTGCCAGATGAACTGGACGGTCTGCTCAGGGAACTACCCCACTATGTCCATCACGTCCTTCTCCTGCAGTGCCTGCAGGACATTACGTGCCGACCACTGCCTGATGGCCCTGTGGTCAAAGGCATTCTCCTGGAAGAACTTTTCTATGAAGGACAGGTATGCCGGCAACGACCAGCTGACTGGGGCGTTGCGCGGGAGTGGGGCCAGACCCATCCTTCGTAGCCAGGGCTACAGGTAGAACCTGGGCACATAGTGGTACTTGGTGCCCACATACCTGGGTTCTACACACAGCCTGATGCAGCCACATATAAAGCTGGCCATCAGGGTGAGGGCGATATTGGGGACATTCTTGCCCCCATTGTCCAGGGACTTGTGAATGACGGTCCGTCTGACCCACTCCATTTTGGATCTCCAGACAAATCTGAAGACAGTTCGGGTGATTTCCGAGCTGTAGGAGCGGGGGACGGGCCACACCTGTGCCAAGTACAGCAGCCCTGAGAGCACCTCACACCTGATGACCAGGTTCTTGACCGTTATCAATAGGGAGCACCCTCCCCACAGTCCCAGTTTCTTTTTCACCTTGGCAGTCTGCTCCTGCTAGTTCTTATTGCACGTCTCGGCCCCTCCGAATCAGATCCCTAAAACCTTCACGTGGTCAGACCTGATGGTGAAGGGGACACTGGATCAGTCGGGCCAGTTGCCGAAGAGCATGGTTTCGCTCTTCGTGCGGTTGACCCTGGCCCCCGACGCTAGCTCGAACTGTTCGCAGATGCTGATCAGCCTTCGAACTGACCTTGGATCAGAGCAGAAGACGGTGACGTCGCCCATGTACAGGGAGGTTTTCACTTGGGTCCCTCCACTGCCTGGCAGCGTCACCCCTCTTATGCCCTCATCCCTCCTGATGGCTTCGGCAAAGAGTTCAATGCAGCACACAAACAAGATGGGAGAGGGGACAGCTCTGCCTGACTCCAGACTCCCGACCTGATGGGGAAGCTATATGTTTCCCACCCGTTGACCTGGACTGCACTACGGATGTCTGTGTAGAGCAGTCTGATCCAATTCCGGATTCCCTCCCCAAATCCCATTTTGGAGAGCACGTCTGCCAT
This sequence comes from Mobula birostris, assembly GCF_030028105.1. Taxonomy (NCBI): domain Eukaryota; kingdom Metazoa; phylum Chordata; class Chondrichthyes; order Myliobatiformes; family Myliobatidae; genus Mobula; species Mobula birostris. The sequence goes on from NC_092378.1 coordinate 110,658,349, forward strand.
GTACGTGTGTGATATCCCGTCGAAGGCTTTCTCCTGGTCCAAGCTGACCAGGCAGGCATCCATCCCCCTGTCCTGCACGTAGACGATGGTGTCCCTTAGCAGCGCGAGGCTGTCTGAGATCTTCCTGCCTGGTACAGCACAGGTTTGGTCCGAGTGGATCACCTGTCCCAGAGCAGACTTGACTCTGTTGGCAATAGCCTTGGACAGGATCTTGTAATCCACATTCAGGAGAGAGATGGGCCTCCAATTCCTAATATCCTCCCTTTCCCCCTTCTGATTGTAGATGAGGGTGATGATGCCCTTCTTCATGGACTCTGACATGCTGCCGGCCAGAAGCATAGCGTTGTACACTTCCAGCAGGTCTGGGCCCATCCAGTTCCACAGAGCCGAATACAACTCAGCCGGTAAGCCGTCACTTCCGGGAGTCTTAATCGACTCAAAGGAACGGACGGAGCCTGTCAGCTCGTCCAGGGTCAGTGGCTGATCCAGACTCTCCTGCTTGCCGTTGTCTAAGACCTGCGTGATTGAGGACAGGAAGTTGCGGAAGTGTGCATGAGCTAAGTGGCAACCAATAGAAATCTTCCCGCTCAGTGTTTAATCTAAAGCCATGAGACTAAATTTCAATTGCAATGGTTACTCAATCCTCACTCTACAGTAATGGAGAGCCTTGTCCAGCTGGTTTATAGAACATAGAACAGTACAGGCCCTTCAGGCAGGATGAGTAAATTTCCAAGGTGATTGTGTTAGTTTGAAGAAGAAACTACTTCAGCAACAACAAATGCAAATGATACAATGTAACATTTTGATTTGATTACTCTTCGTTTATTTATTGTAAATCCCTCATTACTACCATAAATCATGAAATAAACAGTAATCATTTAAAGTTTAAAGTAAAATTTATTATCGGAGTACATACATGTCATCACATACAACTCTGAGATTTTTTTCTCTGCTTACATACTTAGCAAATCTATAGAACAGTAACTGTAAGCAGGATCTGTAGACAGTAAACATCAGGAACTGTAAGCTGTAAACAAACTGTCCAAATGCAGATAATAAATATATCGTAATAATGAGCATGAAATAACTAGATAAAAGAGTCCTTAAATGAGTGTAGTTAATGCCTTTTGTTCAAGAGCCTGATGGTTGAGGGGTAGTAACTCTTCTTGAACCTGGTGGTGAGAGGCCTGAGGCTCTTGTACCTTCTAACTAATGGCAGCAGCGAGAAAAGACCATGGCCTGTGTGATGAGGATCTTTGATGATGGATGCTGCTTTTTTACGGCGACATTCCATGTAGATGTGCTCAATGGTTGGGAAGGTTTTACCCGTGATGTACTGGGCTGAATCCACTATGTTTTTTCGGATTTTCCGGTCAAAGGCATTGGTGTTCCCACACCAAGCCATAATGTAGCCAGTCAGCACACATTCCACCTCATAGAAGTCACGTGATTATTGACACAAGTCTAAAATTCATCATGAGATAAATCATCCACTAACTCCACCTTTTGAAAATTCATCACTATTAACAGTTTCTGTTCCTTGTATTTATGTACAGACCCTTTAGTTAAAGTACCTGAGAAGGTAAATCTTTCACAACAAGGAGAGTGAAACAGAGGAGTATGCCTTATTCAGGAGTGTTGTGTGACCTTCACTCCTCATTCATCACTTTCTTCTTCTCATCATTGTCAGCAATGGCATTGTCCATCAAAAAGAGTTCCCTTTGTTCTTGCTCCTCCTGTTTACATCCCCATCGACCTCGCAATGCTTTGACGGATCTGCAAAAGGTAACAGCAAGATAGTAGTGGGTAAAGAAATCCCTGAGCTTGGGTAGTGTGAGGAACATGCCGAGGATCATTTTGATCATGAGCATACAAATGTGATTTCATTAGTACCTGGGACCCAAGGCATTGAGGACTATCAAAAGACCCCTGCACATTTTCTTCATGTGTTGTGCCTGTACAGAGTACATGAGGAAAATGACAGCTTGACGAGTGGTCTGTAGGTCGCATGGAGGGCTATCAAATAATGGTCAGAAGTGTAATGCATGTACCTTATGTAATGTTACCCATGTACCCTTTTAGGTATAGAAATAATAACATGTAGGTAGTGGCTCTCTGCATATGATGTAACAATGTTCAGTGAGAAGCTTCAAGAAAGTTTTACTCTCTCTGTAGACAATGCTCACTTACCTCTGATACAGAGAACTGCAATGCTGTTTCACTCTCCAAGTACTTTACTTTAAGAAACCACTTTATCAGCGTTCTACACTGAAAATAATTAAATTTCATGAGCTCAGTGCTCAAAAGAAAGCAATGCTTATTTATATAAACTTTCAGGTCACTGCATCTTTCAATAGTTCATCCAATGTAGACAGCAACAAGATCATCGTTAAAACAAATATATTATGCATAAACTGTCACATGGTGAGTTGTTACCTCACAGATTATTTTTTTACATTTAAATAATCCCACCTTTTTTAATCCCATGGACTGTTATCAATAAGCAAGGGGTCTGTGGACCCCTGCTTGGGAACCTAGGTTGTTCTGATAGTTTTTCATGGGCTTAAAACAAAACATACTTCATTGCGTTTTCAAGGAAATATATAATTTAAGTCACAATATATACTTTAGGTAGAACTGGACCCACAAGTTCCTCTTGAAGTATTCTTAAATCAGTTCACACAGCAGTTATCATTAGCAAATTAGATCCACATATTACATTAATGTTAGATTTTTTTGAGTCTGAGTCTGTAAGAGGTTTTTGCTTTTGTTGCTTTTTTCCTACTCTGAGTTGCTTCTTGATGTAGTACATTGAACTTTCCTGTCCTGCACTTTGGTGCGATTGCACCCTGCTCAGAAGTAGGTCAAGATTACAGTGCAGGGTACAATTGCCTCAAGCTTGTGGCCTCAAATAAAACAGAATAAACAAAATGCAGGTTGCTTGCTAGTTCCCACCCCCTCCAACCCTCGCCTCCTGGTTTGCTCTGAATGCAAATGTTTGTACATTTCCCATAATCCACATTTACAGATTTGGATGCGGAACAAACTCAGATTCCAAAAAGAGGATTTGAACAAAAGGCTTTCACTTCCACTTTCAAAAGTTCCGAGCTGAATTGACAAAGACATCTGTAACCACTGAAATGTTAATTACTGCACTGACAATCAATTTTTGTGATGGTCAAAACAGTTATATAATGAAAAAGTATTTGTTCTAAAAGATAAACCTCTTTAAACCATCAAGAAGTAAGTATATGACTGCCAACACAACTTCTGAGAAACCATATTGTTCCTTGTTTCTTATTTCATGTGTGATGTTGCACTCAGTTTTGAAGTGACTAACCCAGAACTCTACAAGAACATCTTTGTTGTCCGTTAGACTCAGGCTGTTGGTGTATTATGAGCTCAGCTCACACATGTCTACTTTTTGATCCTTAAAGTCTGGGAAGGTTTTATGTTGGGATGCTAATAATTCAGATGGTGTTTTCTTGCAGCTTTCACCAGCTCTTTGATTTATGGTTGCACAGTGGGTCATGTGTCAGCGCAGCCTTAGCAGTCACAGTACAGCCTGTGTCACCCACTGATGGATGACATTGTAAACTCTGTCCCTTCAGGGGGAGCAGCCCTGCATCAGTCCTCCAGTGGGATAAGTACAGAATAATTTAATTTTCATGGCTTTCGTAAAACTTTATCAAAGTTTCAGAAAAATGATGCCAATGTTTCAAGGGCATGAAAACTTCTTCACTGTTGAATTCAGTCTGAAAACCATTGCTTTATTATTTGGGGTACTGTCTATTTATTACTATTTTACAGCATATGATGCCATGAATTTGAATGTAATCTGAATGAAATTAAGCATTAAGCATTGTAATGGTCCAATCGTAAATCTGCAATCTTCAGGTTTTACATTACATTCAAAGCTGAAAGTTCAAAGTAAATTTATTATCAAAGTACATAAATGTCAGCATATACAACACTGAGATTTGTTTTCTTGCGGGCATACACAATAAATCCAGGATACATAATAGAATCAATGGAAGACTGATTCCAACAGGATGGACGAACAACCAACGTGCAAAAGACAACAAAATAAGTAAAGAGAAATAGAAATAATAAATAATTAAACAATGGATATTGAGAACATGAGGTGAGGAGTCCTTCAAAGTGAGTCCATAGATTGTTAGAACAGTTCAGTGATGGGCAAGTGAAGTTATCCCTCCGATTCAAGAGCCTGATGGTTGAGGGATAATAACTGTTCTTGAACCTGGTGGTGTGAATCCAGAGGCTCCTGTACCTTCTTCCTGATTGCAGCAGCGAGAAGAGAGCATGGCTTGGGTGGTGGGGGTCCCTGATGATAGATGCTGCTTTCCTGTGAGAACGTTCTGTGTATATGTGCTCAGTTAAGGGGAGGCCTTTACCCATAAAGGACTGGACTGTATCCACTACTTTTTGTAGAATTTTCCATTCAAGGGCACTGGTGTTTCCATGCTAGGCTGTGATACAGCCAGTTAATATATTCTCCACCACATCTATAGAAGTTTGTCGAAGTCTTAGTTGTCATGCCAAATCTTGTCAACTTCTAAGGAAGTAGAGGCACTGCCATGCTTTCTTCGTAATTGCACTTAAGTGCTGGGCCCAGGACAGATCCTCTGAAATGATAACGCTGAAGAATTTAAAGCTGCTGATCCTCTCCACCTCTGATCCCTCCATGACAACTGGCTGATGAATCTCTTGTTTCCTCCTCCTGAATTCAATGGTCAGCTCCTTGGGCTTGCTGACATTGCGTTGTTGTTGTGGCACCGCTCAGCCAGATTTTCATTCTCCCTCCTATATGTTGATTCGTCACCACTCTTGAATCAGCCAACTGATAGTGGTGTCGTCAGCAAACTTAAATATGGTAGTGGAGCTGTGCTTAGCCTTACTGTCATTAGTAAAAAGGGAGTAAAGGAGGGGGCTAAGCACACAGCTTTGTGGTGCTCCTGTACTGATGGAGATCATGAAGGAGGTGTTGTTCCCAATCTGAACTGACTGGGGTCTGCAAGTAAGAAAATTGAAGATCCAATTGCACGAGGAGGAATTGTGGCCAAACTCTTGAAGCTTATTGATTAGTTCTAAGTGGATGATGGTATTGAATGCTGAGCTGTAATTGATAAAGAGCATCCTGATGTATGCATTTTGTTGTCCAGATGTTCCAGGGTTGAGTGAAGAACCACTGAAATGGCACACGTTATGGATCCAACTGGAGTGGATCCAAGTTGCTTCTCAGGTAGGAGTTTATATGATTCATCACCAACCTCCCAAAGTACTTCATCACGGTGGATGTAAGTGCTGATGGATGATAGTCATTGAGGATGGTTACCACGTTCTTCTTTGGCATCAATATAATTGAAGCCTGCTTGAAGCAGGTGCTTATCTCAGACTGCTGAAGCAAGATTTTAAAGACCTCAGTGAACACTTGAACCAGTTGAACAGTACAGGTCTTTAGGTGCCCCATCTGGCCCACATGCTTCCCATGGGTTCACCCTCCTGAAGGATGCTCTCACATCAGCCTCAGAGGTTGAAACCGCAGGGTCATTGGGGTAGTGGACGATCGTGATGTTTCCTCTGTGCTTTGATGGTCAACGCGAGCATAGAAAGCATTGAGCTCATCTGGGAGCGAAGCCTGGTTGTCACCTATGTTGTTTCTCAAGCACTCCTCATGCTTATGAGATATGATGTTTACAGATAAATATTTTCTCACTGATAGCCTGCATTATCAATCACAGAGAATGGATATTGTGTGGGACCATGGTGATTTAGCAATTAATATTGGATTGACCAAGACACTATGCAAAATGCAATGGGAGCACTCCATCAAATGTACTTCAAGTTCCCAATGCCAATGAACGCACCACTCATGTGATTATCTTCTGATTTGTTATAAATCGAGACTAAAAATGGATGATGCCAAGATCAGCAGTAAGAAGTCTTAGTGACCAAAAAAGGGCTCCAGTGTCTTCTCCAATTGCAGTGACCTAGCCAAAAAGAAGGAACCCATTCACTATGGATGACATCAGATTGACGAGACGACCTTCTTATGACCTTGTTATGTTTTATTGACACAAGGTTCTTGTACTCCAAACTTAGAATCCTCCGCTTTCTGTAAAATAACAGGTTAAGGGGACAGAGGATACAGACTACTCCTTAATAGTAAAATGTGTGACTAATTGAAGCCTTGCAAGCAATGTGTGGTGCTCAAGAAATGGTGGTGATATTGTTATAAAGTAGAAATATTTTGCATTGTTTGTAGGGTAAAATCTAAGGGAAGGAATTAATCATTGAAACCTCAAGTGTGCAAAATAGATGAGCTAAGTCAATCTGCACATCACTGCAATTTTGCAACCAACTTTTCAAGCAGATCAGGGCATGTTTATGTAATATCAATGTCTGAATGCTACTGAGCTCAAAAATAGGTAGCAGCTTATATATGCAACTATCAAGGCAAAATATCTAGTTTGCAACTGGTAATGAACACTGCAGGGGACGGTGGGGGGAGGGTGCAGGGGTGCAGGGATGGAGGGGCGTGCCATGTGCTGATCCCAAAGTCCTTTTGGGAGTTGGGTTGGAGACTGATGGTGGGTGTCCTTACTGGGATGGAGGGTTTGGGTGTCCTAAAGGAAAGTCTGCACTGTGCATAGTTGGTTTTCTTCTGATATGTCTTTATGTCTTCCTCCTGACTTGTCAATCCAACTTTGCTTGTACCATCAGTAAATTTGGCTACAGAACACTTATTCCTATCCTCCAAATCATTAATATAATTTATAAATTGCTAAAGCTCCAGCTCTTATCCCTGTAGCTCAAGACTGGTTACTTACTGTGAAGTTAAAAGTGTGTTGTTTATCCCAACTCTTTTACAATGGTTAACCATTGAATACATTAAATTTCTATAATCTGTCCATTGATGTATCATAAAGAACAGATTAAGAAATGTACTGAACAGATAATTGAAATGGTCTGGCTGTAAAAATGTACATGAATTTGAGATGTTCTGTGATTTTTTTTTAGGGAAAATGTGTTGCTTGTGAAAAATAATGATTCTATTTGAATTTTGCTAAAGATTTTCTTTAGGGAGCAGAGGAACACACAGCCTATTTATGTTAAAATACATTGTATTCTTCAGGTGAGGATTTACTAACTGTGGCTTAGATGAAGAATATCCAACTAATTCACGCTCAAGCAGCTCTTCACCCTTGTGTTATGGGCTGCTTTCCCAATCAAAGCTGTTCTTTCAGCACTCATGCATGGTTCAATGTCATAGCAGCAAAATCCGACATGTATTTTATTCTGATTAACACCATACTTTGCAGCCAGAAGCTGCTGTGTGTGGATGCACCATTTACTGTACATGGAGCCAGCAATAAATTTCACATTATGTACAAAAGTGTCAATTACTTTATGCAATCAATTTTGTGCTTCTTTTGCACGGCACGTTAAAAACATGATATGTTTTTAGTGTGATCTCCTTCTGAGTAAATATCAGGAGAGTTAGAGAAGACTGGCTCTTTTCTCTAGTAAATAGAAAGCTGAAGAGTTTCCTGCTTAATGGTTTGATAAGGTAGATACTTCCTTTGTGGCTTTATTAGGAACTATTATAAATGAGTCATCATTTTAAATAGTTACTAATAAATTTACAAACGGTATGGTTCCTCATTCAAAGAAATGAGAAAGTGGACCTTGGCACTCTATGCAATAGCTGAAGCAAAAAGCAAGGAAACTAATTAAATAAAAGTAGAAAGGGAACAAAAAGATAAAATAGTATGCCTGACAAAGAGAAATCTGTGTGAAGGTCCAAGCTGCTTCCATATTGTAAATTCTATTTAATTTAATGATAAAAATATTTGTTTAAGCGACAAATTACTAAATCGCTTTTGTCCCTAGTATCAAAATCCGATTTCAATTTGGATGCAGCTCCACAATTGTCCTCAAATCTTCCAGGCAATGAAGTTGAAATTACCTGTAAGTTGTGTGCAAGCTGAAGTAGATAATGCCAAAAGACTATTCAGCTGTGAGGTTATCATAGGTGTGGCCATTTCTGTTATGTTCCTGCTTTAACTTCTCGCCAGCAGAGGTCTAACTGAACCTTCCTGACAAATCTAAGGGTCACCAAGCAAACCCACGGTCATTTCATCTGAAATCAACTAACTGAGTCAAAACCAACCTCCTAAGCTAGTTTTCCTTGGTTTCTATGTCTCACGTGGTTGCACGTATTATATGAGGCAGCATACATACTAAAAACCATCAGGAAGCCTGGTGCCTGGTAAAAATGTTGTACCATGATCGCAATATTGTGCTTAAATTCTAACATTCAAATTACTTTGTTAATATATATATATCTAATTTCTAAAATTATACACTAACTGAGAGTAGACAGTAAGTGCATTTTTAATTAATTATTTCATTATATAACAGAACGTAGAACACTTCAGCACAGTACAGGCCCTTTGGCCCACAACGTTGTGCAGACTTTTTGGAGACAACAAATCTCAAAGTTGTATACTGCATACATACTTTGATAATAAATGAATCTTTGAACCTTTGAACCTACTCTAAAATCATTCTAATCCTTAGATCAATATAATCTAACCCTTAGCTCATACATAGCCCTCCATTTTTCTATCATCCATTTGCCTACCTAAGATATTCTTAAGTATCCCTAATGTACCTGCCTCTGGTTTGCAATTACATTAACAGTAATGACAGATAAGCAAAGATACATTAACGTTATGTCAATGGAAATGGCATCATCTTCATCCAAACGTGGTGATCTTGAATAATATAATTACAGGTATTTCCAAGCTATGTACAAACAGTTTTACAAATTGAGGGTGCCACACAATTAGAAGAAGAGTTCAGAGTTTAACGTTCAGAGTAAAATTTATTATCAGAGTACATACGTGTCACCACATACAGCCTTGAGATTCTTTTTCCTGTGGGCATACTTAGGAAATCTATAGAACAATAACTGTAAAGAGAATCAATGAACAACAAACTGTGCAAATACAAATATAAACAAATAGCAATAAATAACAAGACGATGAAATAACAAGATAAAGAGTCCTTAAAGTGAGATCATCGGTTGTGGGAACACCAGAAACCGAATGTAGTTACCCTCGTTTGTTTAAGAGCCTGAGGCTGAGGGGTAATAATTGTTGAAGTTGTGATTTCTGAGGTACTTGTACCTTCTATCTGATGGCAGCAGTGAGAAAAGAGCATGGCCTGGGTAGTGAGGATGTTTGATGATGGATGCTGTTTTTCTATGACAATATTTCATGTAGATGTGCTCAATGGTTGGGTTAGCTTTACCCATGTTGTACTGGGCTGAATCCACTACATTTTGTTGGATTTTCCACTCAAAGGAATTGGTGTTCCCATAATGCAGCCTGTCAGCACAGCTTCCACCACACATCCAGAGACGCTTATCAAGGTTTTTGATGAGATGCCAAATCTCCCAGACTCCTGAGGAAGCAGAGGTGCTGTTGTGCTTTCTTTGCAATTATATTTATATGATGGGTCCAGGAAGAGGTCCTCTGAGATAGCGACCCAGGAATTTAAAGTTAACGACCCTCTCCACCTTCGATCCTCTGATGAGTACTGGCTCACGGACCTCTGGTTTCCTTCGAAAGTCCAAATCAGTTCCTTGGTCTTGCTGACATAGAGTGAGAGGTTGTTGTTATTATATCACAGCCAAATTTTCAGTCTCCCTCCCGTATGCTGATTCATCACCACCATTGATATGGCCCACAACAGTGGTATCACCAGCAACCTTGTATATGGTATTGGACAACAGTTATTCAAAATAAGAATGTATGGTTAATGATTTCTGTGCATTGTGGTTGATACAGTGGCATGGCACTCCATACTGTTGCTCCAAGGCTCCTGCACTCTAGGTTTGATACTGACCTTCAGTGTTGTCAATGTGAACCTTATGATTTCTTCCTTTATGACCCCTGGGTTTCTACACCTCCCTTTCCTCAAGTGCTCCAGTTCCATCCCAAAGACATGCTGGCTGTTAATTTCAAAGTACATTTATTTTCAAAGTATGCATACATCACACAACCCTGAGATTGGTCATCTTACAGGCAGCCACAAATCCAAGAAACCCAGAAGATCCAATTTTAAAAAAGACCATCAAAGCAACCAACGTGCAGAGGGAGAAAAAGCAAATCATGCAAACAATAAATGCAACCAAACAGCATTCTGAACGGAAATCCACAGAGCTTTGATCTAGTACAGAGCTGAGTAAACCTCGCGGAGGAGCAACATGAACCAGCCCGCCCCTGCCTCGGGATCTGTCGCCCTGACCTTTTCAATCCGGCCCAGTGCTTAAGTCATCATCCAAACATTGGGGTCAGTTGCTTTGATACACTTTGGGGCCTGGACCCCGCCATCCCGATTTGGCCTGCACCTGACCTTTCCAATCCAATTGGCTACTGTAAATTTCACCCAGCTGCGGTGGATGGTAGGAGAATCACGGACATATGAGAATGAGCGGGTTACAGTGAAGTGTGAGCAAGCTCTGACACAACGGACCAAAATGCCCTACTAGGTTATGGAATCTGGAAGCTTAATATTGACCACAGAGCATATTCTGAAATATGGAGAAACAGTCAGAACTACACCCTTCCCTTAGTGATTATGGGGTCTTTAAGTGTTCACAACAGATTTTTTCAGACACGAAAGAAGACCTGCATTTCACCTTTCATTCCATTCTCCCTGACTGTAATAGGTAAAGTTAGGGTTAATTGATAACTGATAAGTAAGTGGTCCTGTTAAAAAATGAAAGGGACTGATATTGCTTGAACTGCAGTGATTTTGTCCTGGTGTTGCAGTGCTGGGGAATGTTTGCCATCTCATGTTTGTTTTGTGTCATCCCTATTCTGTGAGGATGATGATTGTCAGAAACTTCGTTTTGATTGGCACTATTAGGAAGTTTCACTCAGCACATGAGACTCCTGGCATAAGGAGCAATCCTACTTTGATGCTGCTTTGCATTACTGGCTTTGAGGGTGATTACTGGGGCTGAATGAAGAGTGCTTTATTCTGAATCACGCATGATTAATACATGCATCTGGTCTGGCTTTTTATCCCTTAATCAGAACACATTATCAGCTCATTATCCCAATGTTGATTATGGGAGCTTGCTGTGTATAAATTGGCAGCTGTATTTTCCTACATTTTATGGGGAAAGAATTATAGAACTCAGATTCTTGAAAATTGTTCACCATTTATTATGCTCTGTAATTTAACTCCATTTGCCAGCCTTTAATTCATACCCTTAGGATCCGTCAATAATATGACATGTATTACAGTCACAAGGCTGCAGGACCGGACGGCATCCCAGGATGGGTACTCAGAATGTGTGTGGCACAACTGGCAGGTGTGTATACAAACATTTTAAATTTCTCCCTCTCCCAGTATAGAGTGCCCTCCTGCTTCAAAACATCCACCATTGTCCCTGTACCTAAACCGACCAAGGTAACATGTCTGAATGACATGGTCAAGGACTACATCTGCAGCATGCTGCCATCCACAGTGGATCCCCTACAATTCACCTAGCGACACAACCGATTGACAGACGACGCAATAGCCACAGCTCTACACACTGTCCTTACACATCTGGAAAAGAGGGATGCTTATGTGAGAATGCTGTTCTTGGACTACAGTTCAGCATTCAACACCATAATTCCCTCCAGGCTCGACAAGATGCTCAGAGAACTTGGCCTTCACCCCTCCTTGTGTAGCTGGATCCTGGACTTCATGTCAGATTGCCGGCAGGATTGAAGGATGTCCTTTTAGAACAGAGATGCGGAAAAATTACTTTAGTCAGAGGGAGGTAAATCTGTGGAATTTGTTGCCAAGAGCGGCTGTGGAGGCCAAGTCATTGGGTGTATTTAAGGCAGAGATGGATAGGTTTTTGATTAGCCAGGGCATCAAAGGGTATGGAGTGAAAGCAGGGGAGTGGGGATGACTGGATGAAGTGGATCAGCCCATGATTGAATGGCGGAACAGATTCGATGGGCTGAATGGCCTACTTCTGATCCTAAATCTTATGGTCTTATGGTCTTATGGTCTTATGGACTTAAGTGTGGCTTAGCTACTAAGCCCGGTGGAACCATTTCTACTCACAGGATAAGGGGACAAAGTCACGTTACTGGAGCCTTAAAGCCAGTCGCTTCGGGCAGATGGGACTCGGCAGCCATGGATGGCAGCTCATCAAGGAAAAGGAAAACTGCGATCTCAAGCCTCTGCTGCCCTGCGGCTATACCCAGTCATGGGGAAGGCTTTGAGGGTAAACCCCTAGGGAAAAATCCAGAGATGAAGTCCCTAAGGCAATCTTACATTGAGTTCAATGCTGACTATCAGCTCCTGCAATGCTGCTGATGCCAAACCATATCGGTCTCTGCCGTTCCTTTGGGTTCATCAGATGCGTGGAGAGGGGGAGCTTGCTACATGGGCAACAGCTTGCTCTCCATATTGTACTGCCCTGACTTGCATATCTAGGCAGCTAGGGCACAATATCCATGGCCAACTCTGACTGACAGAGGCCTTCACTCATATACTTACTCTCAGTCCTGAGATCGGTCCTGTTTGGACTGAAGGCTGATAAATCCCCAGGGCTTGATGGTCTGCATCCCAGGGTACTTAAGGAGGTGGCTTTAGAAATCGTGGATGCATTGGTAATCATTTTCCAATGTTCTATAGATTCAGGATCAGTTCCTGTGGATTGGAGGGTAACTAATGTTATCCCACTTTTTAAGAAAGGAAGGAGAGAGAAAATAGGGAATTATAGACCAGTTAGCCCGACATCAGTGGTGGGGAAGATGCTGGAGTCAATTATAAAAGATGAAATAGTGACACATTATCGGGAACAGGATCGGTCTGAGTCAGCATGGATTTACGAAGGAGAAATCATGCTTGACTAATCTTCTGGAAGTTTTTGAGGATGTAACTATGAAAATGGACAAGGAAGTGCCAGTGGATGTAGTGTACCTGGACTTTCAGAAAGCCTTTTATAAGGTCCTACATAGGAGGTCAGTGGGCAAAATTGGAGCACATGGTATTGGGGGTAGGGTACTGACATGGATAGAAAATTGGTTGGCAGACAGGAAACAAAGAGTAGGGATTAATGGGTTCCTTTCAGAATGGCAGGCAGTGACTAGTGGGGTACCGCAAGGCTCGGTGCTGGGACCACAGCTATTTACAATATACATTAATGATTTAGATGAAGGGATTAAACATACCATTAGCAAATTTACAGATGACACAAAGCTGGGTGGCAGTGTGAAATGTGAGGAGGATGTTATGAGAATGTGGGGTGACTTGGACAGTTTGGGTAAGTGGGCAGATGCATGGCAGATGCAGTAATGTGGATAAATGTGAGGTTATCCACTTTGATGGCAAGAACAAGAAGGCAGATTACTATCTGAATGGTGTCAAGTTAGGAAAAGGGGAAGTACAATGAGATCTAGGTGTCCTTGTTCATCAGTCACTGAAAGCAAGCATGCAGGTACAGCAGGCAGTAAAGAAAGCTAATGGCATGTTGGCCTTCATAACAAGGGGAGTTGAGTATAGGAGCAAAGAGGTCCTTCTGCAGTTATACAGGGCCCTAGTGAGACCACACCTGGAGTATTGTGTGCAGTTTTGGTCTCCAAATTTGAGGAAGGACATTCTTGCTATTGAGGGAGTGCAGCGTAGGTTCACGAGGTTAATTCCCGGGATGGCGGGACTGTCATATGTTGAAAGATTGGGGCGACTGGGCTTGTATACACTGGAATTTAGAAGGATGAGAGGGGATCTGATTGAAACATATAAGATTAATAACAGATTGGACATGCTAGAGGCAGGAAACATGCTCCCGATGTTGGGGGAGTCCAGAACCAGAGGCTACAGTTTAAGAATAAGGGGTAGGCTATTTAGAATGGAGTTGAGGAAAAACTTTTTCACCCACAGAGTTGTGGATCTGTGGAATGCTCTGTCTCAGAAGGCAGTAAAGGCCAATTCTCTGGATGCTTTTAAGAAAGAGCTAGATAGAGCTCTTAAAGATAGTGGAGTCAAGGGATATGGGGAGAAGGCAGGAACAAGTTACTGATTGTGGATAATCAGCCATGATCACAGTGAATGGGGGTGCTGGCTCGAAGGGCCGAAGGGCCTACTCCTGCACCTATTGTCTATTGTCATTCACAGTATCTTGAAGGAGGGAGATAAACTCCAGAGGAAATATCTTTTTTTCTGTCTGTGGTGACTAAACTTAAAAGTAACTTTATTGTCTATGAAATACTTTTGAATCTTCCAAGGGCATGAAATATCACAAAATAAAACTTTTTTTCCTCTTCCTTCTTACTGCATACATTCAGATGGAGATGATCATACTCAACATGTCAGAAATATTTTGCAAAAAAAATCAAATTTCAACAATATTCCTGCAAAATTCCTGCAAGTTGTTTGTTGAGCCTGAACTTGGCAGAAAAAAATAGAAAGCACTGTTGGCTTAATCGAATGAACTCCAGGTACTTTTAGTGAAAAATTCACAGATATGAGAAAGAAAGCGAAAGTTGTTATTTATCTGACTGATCTGAGGTTTTACAGGGGGTAATTATGCTTTGTAAATCTCTGCTTCAACCACCATACAAAGCCGTTGTATTGTATTGTGCCAGATACCCTTAAGACAGGCTAAGCTTTAACATTATCAAGGGAAGGAGAGGTGAATCAGAAATCACCTCATCTTTGTCCCCCTTCGCCCACACCTCAGCGAGTTCCGCGTTCACCATGACACGGAACTGTTCTTCCACCGGCTCCGTCTCCAAGCCTACTTCTTCGGCAAGGTCTCTTCTAAACCCACCGATGACCCCTCCTCCCGTCTTCAACCCTCCTCTTCTTCATGGACTCCCCGCTCTGGTCTTCTGCCTGCTCTGGATCTCTTTATTGCTAACTGCCGACGGGACATCAACCGTCTTGACTTCACCGCACCTTGTCCCCATTCCTACCTCACTCCTTCCGAACGCTCTGCTCTCCACTCCCTCCGCACTAATCCTAACCTTAATATAAAACCCGCCGATAAGGGGGGTGCTGTTGTAGTCTGGCGTACTGACCTCTACCTTGCCGAGGCACAGCGACAACTTGCGGATACCTCCTCTTATTTATCCCTCGATCGTGACCCCATTAAGGAGCACCAGGCCATTATCTCCCACACCATCACCGACTTTATCCGCTCAGGGGATCTCCTATCCACTGCTACCAACCTTATAGTTCCCACACCTCGCACTTCCCATTTCTACCTCCTATCCAAGATCCACAAACCTGCCTGTCCTGGCAGACCTATTGTCTCAGCTTTCTCCTGCCCCACCGAACTCGTTTCTGTATACCTCGACACGGTTTTATACCCCCTTGTTCAATCCCTTCCTACCTATATTCGTGACACTTCTCACGCTCTTAAACTTTTCGATGATTTTAAGTTCCCTGGCCCCCACCGTTTTATTTTCACCATGGATGTCCAGTCCCTATATACTTCCATCCCCCATCAGGAAGGTCTCAAAGCTCTACGCTTCTTTTTGGATTCTAGACCTAATCAGTTCCCCTCTACCACCACTCTGCTCCGTCTAGCGGAATTTGTCCTTACTCTTAATAATTTCTCCTTTGGCTCCTCCCACTTCCTCCAAACTAAAGGTGTAGCTATGGGCACCCGCATGGGTCCTAGCTATGCCTGCCTTTTTGTTGGCTTTGTGGGACAATCTATGTTCCAAACCTATTCTGGTTTCTGTCCCCCACTTTTCCTTCGCTACATTGACGACTGCATTAGCGTTGCTTCCTGCGCGCCTGCTCGTTGACTTCATTAACTTTGCCTCCAACTTTCACCCTGCCCTGAAGTTTACCTGGTCCATTTCTGACACCTCCCTCCCCTTTCTAGATATTTCTGTCTCTATCTCTGGAGACAGCTTATCCACTGATGTCTACTATAAGCCTACTGATTCTCACAGTTATCTGAACTATTCCTTGTCTCACCCTGTCTCTTGCAAAAATGCCATCCCCTTCTTGCAATTCCTCCATCTCCGCAGCATCTGCTCTCAGGATGAGGCTTTTCATTCCAGGGCGAGGGAGATGTCCTCCTTCTTTAAAGAAAGGGGCTTCCCTTCCTCCACCATCAACTCTGCTCTCAAATGCATCTCCCCATTTCACGTACATCTGCTCTCACTCCATCCTCCCGCCACCCCACTAGGAATAGGGTTCCCCTGGTCCTCACCTACCACCCCACCAGCCTCCAGGTCCAACATATTATTCTCTGTAACTTCCGCCACCTCCAATGGGATCCCACCATTAAGCACATCTTTCCCTCCCCCCCCCCCGGCTTTCTGCAGGGATCGCTCCCTACACGACTCCTTGTCCATTTGTCCCCCCCATCCCTCCCCACTGATCTCCCTCCTGGCACTTATCCTTGTAAGCAGAACAAGTGCTACACATGCCCTTACACTTCCTCCTTCACTACAATTCAGGGCCCCAGACAGTCCTTCCAGCTGAGGCAACACTTCACCTGTGAGTCGGCTGGGGTGATATACTGCGTCCGGTGCTCCCAATGTGGCCTTCTATATATTGGCGAGACCCGACGCAGACTGAGAGATCATTTTGCTGAACACCTACGCTCTGTCTGCCAGAGAAAGCAGGATCTCCCAGTGACCACATATTTTAATTCCACATCCCATTCCCATTCTGACATGTCTATCCACAGCCTCCTCTACTGTAAAGATGAAGCCACACTCAGGTTGGAGGAACAACACCTTATATTCCATCTGGGTAGCCTCCAACCTGATGGCATGAACATTGACTTCTCTAACTTCCGCTAATGCCCCACCTCCCCCTCGTACCCCATCCGTTATTTATTTTTATACACACATTCTATCTCTCTCTCTCCTTTTTCTCCCTCTGTCCCTCTGACTATACCCTTTGCCCATCCTCTGGGTTCCCCCCCTCCCCCTTTTCCTTCTCCCTGGGCCTCCTGTCCCATGATCCTCTCATATCCCCTTTGCCAATCACCTGTTCAGCTCTTGGCTCCATCTCTCCCCCTCCTGTCTTCTCCTATCATTTTGGATCTCCCTCTCCCCCTCCCACTTTCAAATCTCTTACTAACTCTTCCTTCAGTTAGTCCTGACGAAGGGTCTTGGCCTGAAACGTCGACCGTACCTCTTCCTAGAGATGCTGCCTGGCCTGCTGCGTTCACCAGCAACTTTGATGTGTGTTGCTTCAACATACATCAGGTCCTTTCAGAAGTTAAATCTTCTCCTGACAGAATGTATATTATAAGGGCATTCAACTGCACTGGACATTCTTGCCTGATGATGTGTGGGATTAGAAACACAATCCTGAGGTGAGTAGGTGGTCTGCTCTAATTGGCATTATATGGAATCATGTTTTTTGTTTGTGATACTAGGGCTCACCCTTGAGCTAACTAAATTAAAATAGAGATTATAGGTTACAAATTTAACTTCACCAGTAAATTCTATGAGACATCAATTTTTTGCAATTAATTATTGGATTTTATTATTTAAGTACAAAGGGAGAGGGAGGGGGACAGGAAGGGGATTAAAATTGAAATTTAGCATCAGCTCAGAGTCCTCAGAGTGCCCAGCAATGCATCTGCTTTTAGGGTCAGCTGCACTTGTATATTTTAAGTGATCATTCTGATGATGCTCGGAGTTCTCTTCTGAGGAGAATGCTCTACCAAGTTCCCACATACTCTTCCAAGACAAATGGATAATACTCGGCAATATTTAAACAACCTCAACATAACATAATAAAGTACCTCAAGGCATTCAGAGGAACACACTCAAAGGAGCATTATGAAGCAAACTCTGACACTGAGCAAAAATTACCTCAGGGTCAAACAATTGCGTTTTCAGGAGATCTTAAAGGAAGAAATGTTGAGAGGTGGAAAGGGTTAGGAAGAGATGCTTGACATTAGTATACTTGGCTTAAAGTGTAAAATTCACCTCTGTAAAACCATTCCTGACACCACACTTGGCTAACTTTATGTGTTGGTTCATTAACACACTATTAAATGCTTCAATATAACTGTGTCCGGGGAAAAAACCCAAATAGTCTGTGTCATACAGCAGAGAAACAGTTCCTGCAGACTGACTTCTCTATGCTGAACAATGTGCTTAGTTGAGCTAGTCCCATTTGCCTGCCTTTGGCCCATATCCCTCTAAACTAGGGCTTCTCAGCCTGGGATCCATGGAGCCTTTGGTTAATGGTAGGGGGTGTATTGAATAAAAAAGTTTGGGAGTCCCAACTCTAAGACTTTCCTATACATGTACCTATCCAAATGTTGATTAAATCCTGAAATTGTTCCTGCTTTTACCACTTCCTCTAGCAGAACATTCCATTTACCCACCACTCTTTGTATAAAAAATTTGCCCCTCAGGTGGCCTTTAAAATTTTTCCTTTTCTCCTTAAATTTATGCCTCTAGTTTCAGATTCCTCTACCCTGGGACTATTCTTCTTATTTATGCCCCTCATGATTTCATAAACACTCATGAGGTCACCTCTCAGCTACTTTCACTCCTGGAAAACAGTCCAGTCCTGTTTCCCCTCAAAACTCAACTCCTCCAATGCTGAATGGGAAGCATTCTTCTGATTTTTCATGTTGCTAAAAATCCTGGTTTGAGTTTACACAAGATTCTCTCTTTTAGTCAGCGTCCTTCCAAACATTTCTCTTTATTTAAATTATTTTCAAACAAATCAAGTCGTAAGATCATAAAATTGCAAGGACAGCTGCAAACCATAAGGGAAATTTCAGCAAGCCCTGTTGACTTGTTAGCTTTTGCTTTATTGGTATCTTTGGGAAATGGTAAGGTTTCAGCCTACTCTGGGATCACAGTTTTACTAAATTTTAATAAGTTCTAATCATAGGCGATTTAGATTATTGACACAGGTCCAAATCGAGCGTAATAGTACACCAAGAGCAAATTTATTTGCACAGTTTGTTCCATCTTAGTTGTATTTTAGGGATTTTATTAGATAATTTCACTTACCAAATCAAATTCCAAATTATATGAAACAAATCAGGAGTCTGTACATGTTAAAGTTATCTGGAATTCACATCGTAATCAACATTTTCCAGCTGTATTTTTCCCACGAGAAGTTTGTTTGCTTTCAGAAGCTTGTGATTTATTCAATTTTCCTAATTCTGCTTCCATGACTTTACTACTCCTGGCTATCTTCTTCACAGTCAGGTAAAACCTCAACCAGTCCAATAGTCAACTTATGGAGATGCCCAACACCAGCCTGTGGCACTGATAGATCAGTTCCTGAACTGTATTCTTTTACAAATGTTTTGCATTTACATTAATTATACAATAGATCCACTTTCCAAGTATTTTCTGTACCCACTTTAATGTATGTGGAATTTTCATTCATAATTTTGATGGGTGGCATCTCAATGGTTGGAGCATCCAGTATCGAGCTAAAAGGTTACTTACGTACCACCTGTTACACCGCTGGTGTTTAGAACAGCAAAGAAGATCCTCCACCTTTGGTGGTGTTCAGGGCTTCCTTCAACATGTCAGCAGCTTCCTCTCAGTTTTCACTGCTATTAGTCATACAAGTCCTGGGTGGAGACTCAGGAATTAGACGATAAGACACAGGAGCAGAATTAGGCCATCTGGTCCATCGAGTCTGCTCCGTTATTCAATCCTGACTGATCCTTTTTTTTAATCTCCACCTTAACCCCACTTCCTGGGTTTGACCATTGATCATAACTTATTTAGCCAGGCTGTTACAAGGGAGGACTGAATTGAATGGGGGACCAGGAATTTGACATAATTATAATTCTTGCTTGTTTTCTATTCATTTACTCTTAGGATTTGTTATTACTAAGCCTGGTGTTTTTATTGTAAATTGCTAGTTATCCATCAGTTGAGAGTTAACCTTATAGTCCAGACCAGGTAAAGGTTGTAGATTCTTTCTGTGAAGGATATTAGTAGGCCAAAGAGGTCTTTACAACTATCAATAGACAGTATGACTGAGACTAAATTTAATTTAACATATTTTTAAATTTATCCAGTTAAATTCCTCAGTTGCCATAGTGGGACTTGAAGTCTCCAAATTAATGATGCAGAACTCCGGGTGTGATTGTAGTTGCTTACCCATTACACAACCCATTCAATGGAACTGTGTGTGCATGGACTTCAGATGAGGACAGTAACACGGACATCTTGCTTGTACCTGCAGACAAAGTAATTATGCATTCTCTTTCTCCATTTCCCCATTCAACTGGCACTGTTCAAAGATTCATTACTGTCTAGTCTCTTGTTGGTTGAACTTTGCTTATAAATGATGCATCTTTATTCTTTAATATCTGTGTGCCTATTTGCCAAATGCCATACGTTAGATGCTGGATTAATTTTGCTTCCTCTCCAGCTGTTGGATGTAACAACAGTTTGTCTGAGCTTCTTGAGTCAGGACTGGGATATGAGGCAGTGTTGCAGCTTGATGACAATGTTAAATGTTTCCCTTTCACTTTATCAAAGGGTGATGCTGTTTTTGCATGTGACTCAACAGACAGCATTTACATGAAATTTTACACTTCTGTGTATGTTCTAAGGGTTTGTTCTGTAACAGTGAAAGCAGTGTGCAGAAAGATACTAACACAGCGTTAATGGCCATAAACTGGTATTGGTATCGGGAAATGAACCTGGTCAGGTGTCAGGTCTCTCAGTGGGTGAGCATTTGATGATAGTGATCATAATTCTATTTCCTTTACAATAGCATTGAAGAGGGATAGAAACAGACAAGTTAGGAAAGCATTTAATTGGAATAAGGGGAAATATGAAGCTATCAGGCAGAAACTTGGAAGTATAAATTGGAACAGATGTTCTCAGGGAAATGTACAGCAGAAATGTGGCAAATGTTCAGAGATATTTGCGTGGTGTTCCACACAGGTACATTCCAATGAGACAGGGAAAGGGTGGCAGGGTACAGGAACCATGGTGTACGAAGGTTGTTGAAAATTTAGTCAAGAAGAAAAGAAAAGCTTATGAAAGGCTCAAAAAACTAGGTAATGATAGAGATCCAGAAAATTATAAGGCTACCAGGAAGGAGCTCAAAAATGAAATTAGGAGAGCCAGAAGGGGACTTGAGAAGGCCTTGTCGAGCAGGATTAAGGAAAACCGCAAGGCATTCTACAAATATGTGAAGAGCAAGAGGACAAGACATGAGAGAGTAGGACCAATCAAGTGTGACGGTGGAAAAGTGTGTATGGAAGCAGAGGAGATAGTGGAGGTACTTAATGAGTACTTTGCTTCATTATTCACTATGGAAAAGGACCTCGGCGATTTTAGGGATGACTTATAGCGGACTGAAAAGCTTGAGCATATAGACATTAAGAAAGAGGATGTGCTGGAGCTTTTGGAAAGCATCAAGTTGGATAAGTCTCTGGGTCCGGACAAGATATACCCCAGGCTACTGTGGGAAGTGAGGCAGGAGATTGCTGATCCTCTGGCAATGATCTTTGCATCATCAATGAGGATGGGAGAGGTTAAGGAGGATTGGAGGGTTGCAGGTGTTATTCCCTTAAAGGGAGTAGAGATAGCCCAGGAAATTATAGACCAGTGAGTCTTACTTCAGTGGTTGTTAAGTTGATGGAGAAGATCCTGAGAGATAGGCACATTTGGAGAGGCATAATATGATTAGGAATAGTCAGCATTGCTTTGTCAAAGACAGGTTGTGCCTTACGAACCTGATTGATATTTTTGAGGATGTGACTAAACACATTGATGAAGGTAGAGCAGTAGATGGAGTGTATATAGATTTCAGCAAGGCAGTTGATGAGATACCCCATGCAAGGCTTATTGAGAAGGTAAGGAGGCATGGGATCCAAGGGGCCCTTGCTTTGTGGATCCAGAATTGGCTTGCCCACAGAAGGCAAAGAGTGGTTGTAGACAGGTCATATTCTTCATGGAGGTTGGTGACCAGTGGTGTGCCTCAGGGATCTGTTCTGGGATCCTTCTCTTCATGATTGTTATAAATGACCTGAATGAGGAAGTGGAGGGATGGGTTAGTAATTTTGCTGATGACACAAAGATTGGGGGTGTTGTGGATAGTGTGGAGGGCTGTCAGAGGTTACAGTGGGATATTGATAGGATGCAAAACTGAGCTGAGAAGTGGCAGATGAGTTCAACCTATAATTAGTGTGAGGTAGGTCAAATATGATGGCAGAATATAGTATTAATGGTAAGACACTTGGCAGTGTGGAGGATCAGAGGGATCTTGGGGTCCAAGTCAATAGGACACTCAAAGCTGCTGTGCAGGTTGACTCTGTGGTTAAGAAGGCATACGGTGCACTGGCCTTCATCAGCTGTGGGTTTGAGTTTAGGAGCTGAAAGGTAATGTTATAGCTTTATATGACCCTGGTCAAACCCCACTTGGAGTACTGTGCTCAGTTCTGGTCATCTCACTACAGGAAGGATGTGGAAACTATAGAAAGGGTGCAGAGAAGATTTACAAAGTTGTTGCCTGGATTGAGGAGCATGCCCTATGAGAATAGGTTGAGTGAACATGGCCTTTTCTCCTTGGAGCAACGGAGGATGAGAGGTGACCTGATAGAGGTGTATAAGATGATGAGAGGTATTGATCGTGTGGATAGTCAGAGGCTTTATCCCAGGGCTGAAATGGCTAGCACGAGAGGACACAGTTTTAAGGTGCTTGGAAGTAGGTACAGAGGAGATGTCAGGGCAATTATTTACGTAGTGGGTGATGAGTGCGTGGAATGGGCTGCCGGTGGCACTGGTGGAGGTGGATACAATAGGGTGTTTGACCCTAAGCACAAAATCCATCCTTACATGTTTCACTTCTCCAGCTTTCCCTTCTTTTATGTTGCTCAGAGCCTCGCTGAGTGATCTGAGGGGACCATCAGACAGGAGATACAGGAGCCACAGGAGCCTGAGGCACTCACTCAATGTTTTAGGAACAGCTTCATCCCTCTGTTGTTAGATTTCTGGTTAACCCATGAACATATAACGTATATGTCCATATGTATATGTGTGTGCATGTGTGTATGTATATATTATAGTGTAATGCATTTTTTATGTATTGCACTGGACAACACAACAAATGTCTATGATAATAAATATGATAATAAATCTACGCAGTGGGGTTTAAACTAGAGTTGCAAGGGGATGGGAACCAGAGTGCCAGAACAGTTCGTGGAGAGGTTGTGGAGACAGACCCACTGCAGTTCTCCTATTGCCACAATAGGTCTACAGCAGTTGCAGCCTTATTAGCACTTAACATGGCTTTGGATCACATGGACAATACAAGTAGATATGTCAGGATGCTGTTTATTGACTACAGCTCAGTGTTTAACACAATCATTCCCACAGTTCTGATCAAAAAGCCCCAAAAACCTGGGCCTCTGTACCTCCCTCTGCAACTGGATCCTCGACTTCCTAATTGGAAGACCACAATCTGTGTGAATCAGAAATAACATCTTCACCTCACTGACGATCAACACTGGTCACCTCATGGATGTGTGCATGGCCCACTGCTCTACTCTCTCTACACCCAAGACTGTGCAGCTAGGCACAGCTCAAATGCCATCTATGAATTTGCTTGTGACACAACTGTTGTCGGCAGAATTTCAGCTGGTGACGAGAGGGTGTACAGGAGTGAGATAGATCAGCTAGCTGAGTGGTGTCGCAGCAACAACCTTGCACTCGATGTCAGTAAGACCAAAGATATGATTGTGGATTTCAGAAAGGGTAAGTTGAGGGAACACACACCAGTCCTCAGCGAGGGATCAGGAATGGAAGGGGTGAGCAATTTCAAGTGTCTGAGTGTCAATATCCTGGGCCCAACATATCGATGCAGCAGCAAAGAAAGCATGGCAGCAGCAATATTTCATTAGGAGTTTTAAGAGATTTGCTAAGCCATCAAAGATACTCACAAATTTCTATACATGTACCGTGGAGAGCATTCTAACTGGTTGAATCACTGTCTGGTATTGGGGGGGGGGGGGGGGCGCGGTGCGGAGGCTACTACACAGAATCGAAATAAGCTGCAGAGAGTTGTAAACGTAGTCAGCCTCCGTAGTATCCAGCACATCTTCAAGAAGCGATGCCTCAACAAGGCGGCATCTATCATTAAGTACCCCTATCAGCCAGGACATGCCCTCTTCTCATTTCTACCATCAGGAGGGAGGTACAGGAGCCTAAAGGCACACACTCAGCGATTCAGGAACAGCTTCTTCCCCTTTGCCATCAGATTTCTGAATGGATATGAACCCATGAACTCTACCTCACTACTCTTTTATTTTTGCACTACTTTTTTAACTATTTTATATATATACTTACTGTAATTCATGTTTTATCTCTATTATTATGTATTGCATTGTACTGCTGCCGCAACAGACAACAAATTTCACGACATAAGCCAGTGATATTAAATCTGATTCTGATTCTGAATACTGTAGCTCCAGTCCCTTGCCTTTCCCACCCAGCAGGCTTCACCTATCACCTTCTAGCTAATCCTCCCTCCCCTCTCCCCACCTTTTTATTCTGACATCTTCCCAATTCTTTACTAGCCCTGAAAAAGGGTCTCAGGCTGAAATGTTGAATGATAATTCATTTCCATACATACCACCTGGCCTGCTGAGTTCCTTCAGCATTTTGTGTGTGTTGCTCTGGATTTCCAGCATCTGCAGAATCTCCTGTGTGTAGCTACGACAGGGCTTATTTCGTTTCAATAGACTATACATTGTAATACCTCCCGGACTGAATCAATTATATTGCACATAAAAACTGGCAATGTCTTTATCATGGCTCATTTATCCAGTGCATTCGAGGAAAGCTGGTAGCTTGTTCAGAATAGCTGTTCTGCAGAAATCCAACCTCAAGTAAAAGTTAAAATGTTGTGTGCAGCAATTTTGTATTTGCTTTTATTTCTTCCGTATGGGATATTTTTAAAAAGTAATAAGATATTTTATTTTTCTCATCATTTTCAAATGTTGATTGGAATTTAAAATCAGTGGCAAACCACTTGTTCTTACTGCTAACCTCTGAAAAATGTTTGGATTTATCTAGTCGGCATTTCTGAGAGAGGATCCCACAAGTCACTTCCCCAAGACTTTGCCTAGGCACTTAGTGATGTAATCAGATCACATTTGGTTGGGTTAGCAGGAATATGGGTTGGGAAGGAGCTGTTCGGAAGGCTGGTGGAAGATTAATCTGTCCACAGAAAACTAAAGATAGTCTTTGACAGCTGTGCCAGCACCTTAGTTGTTTTCAAAATGGTCAAAGAAATGAAAATCAATTCAAACTATTAATGGCTTCATAAAAAACTAAAATAAACCTAAAACTCAAAATATGTAAGAAAATTTAAATACTTTTAAAATTCTTTACATACATACAGAAAAACTCAAACCTCTTCAAATTGATTAACATGCACCTTGTTCCATTTTAGCTGTTCCTAGCATTCAGATCAATGGAGACTCAATTCCAACGCCAAGTCCAGACTGGGGCAGGATGTTTGTATAGATTCCGCTCCATTCCTGGTGGTGAATGTCTGCAGCTTTGTGTTCCGATAATGAACCGTGAACTCCATGAGGAGTGCAGATTGGAACAGCTTCAGAAAGTCTGCTGATCTCAATTCTGAAACTTACATAGTTGTGCAGAAGAAAAACAGCTTCCGACAATTCCGAGGGAAATATAGGTCAATGGTAACATTTTCCCACTTAATGTAACCTCCGAGCTGTTGTATCCTTCTACTGACACAAGGAATTGCTTGGGCTCTGTGATATGGATGTCTGACTCCACAATTCTATGAAATCAAGGTATTGCAGGGACTCCTTAATTTCATAGGGCAGAATTCACTCAGACTGTTAAGTTTGCCATGTATGTTGCTTGTTACATTGTACGTTATTATGTTCTGGGCGCGGGGTTTGTTCTGATATATACGCGACATTGTCATTTGTTTGCGGTGGAATAAAGTGGAACATCAACAGATATCCCTTGTGCTATCTGCAGCCACTGGTGTAAGAATGCACTGGAGGACTTGGTCAGGGAGTAGTGCAGAACCGAAGCGAGCACAAAAGGACAATTAGTTGACTTCAAGTCAGACCAAGTAGAATTTATTGTCATATGCCTAAGTGCAGTGAGATGCAGATACAATGAAAAACTTGCTTGCACTGGCATAATAGGCATGTGGATTCAGACAACACAAGAACATAGGTTTTGAATAAATTATATGAGAATTATATAAGACAGAAAAAACATTCTGTGCAATAGGAGACATTAGTGCAAAAGTAAACATGACCAGAGTCAAGTCAATGATAGTTGAAGAGGTGATCTGTCGTGCTCCATTGCTGGGGTAAGATTTATATTCATGTTCTGGCCTTCTGACTTTAGAATGCAACATGGAATATAGTTTATATTTAGATTTTATTATTTGCCTCAAAAGGGCAAGAATCATATCATGCCCAAGAAGAGCAGGGTGAGCTGTCCAAATAACTATCATCCAGTAGCACTCAAATCTATGGCAATGAAGTGCTTTGAGATGTTGATTAAGACTAGAATTAACTCCTGCCTAAGCAAGGACCTGGACCAACTGCTGTTTGTCTATCACCTCAGGAGGTCTACAGCAGATGCCATCTCATTGGCTCTTCAGACAGACTTGGATCACCTAGACAATACAAATACCTATGTCAGGATGCTGTTTATTGACTACAGCTCAGCGTTTAACACAATAATTCCTAAGGTTCTGAACAAAAAGCTCCAAAGGCCTTATTACCTTCCTCTGCAACTGGATCCTCAAGTTCCTCACCAGAAGACCACAGTCTGTGCGGATCAGAAATAACATCTCCACCTTGCTGACAATCAACACTGGTGCACCTCAAGTATGTGTCCACTGCTTTGCTCTCTCTAAACTCATAACTGTGTGGCTAGGCACAGCACAAATACCATCTATAAATTTGCTGATGACATAACTACTGTTGGCAAAATTTCATATGGTGATGGGAAGGCACACAGTAGTGAGATGGATCAGCTTGTTGAGTAGTGTTGGAGCAACAACCTTGCACTCAATGCCAGTAGGACCAAATAATTAATTGTGGACTTCAGAAAGGTTAAGACAGTGGAACACACACCAGAGCTCATCGAGGGATCAGGAATGGAAGGGGTGAGCAATTTCAAATTCCTGGATGTCAACATCTCTGAGGATCTGTGTTGGGCCCAACATATCGATGCAGTTGCAAAGAAGGCATGGCAGCAGCTATATTTCATTAGGAGTTTGAGGAGAATTGGTATGTCTCCAACGACACTCGTAAATTTCTGCAGATGTATCTGCATCACTGTCTGGAATTGGGGGAGGCACTGCACAGGATCAAAATAAGCTGCAAAAAGTTGTAAACTCAGTCAGTTTTATCATGGCATCAGATGGACCAAAGACAAGATGGGAACTGGGGTTGCATTTGCTTGAGTGTCATGTCATTTAATGCTTGGTACAGTGCTGTGCATCTTGGGCAGTATCGATACCAGGAAAATAAAGATAAACAATTCCTTATGCCAATGCAGCCAACTTTAATGGTGTAGTTTGAGGATTAATTAGCCAACTAACTTTGATTGCACTTCACTAACTCTGAGTATTCTTTATCTAGGGCCTGTGTTCATTATTTAGCTCCAATGCAGAGTTGAGACAGTGCCAGAGCTGTCATGCCTCTTTTTACTATTCCCCTTTCAATGACAGGCTCATCCTGTCAACCGGCATTTCACCAGGTTAGAACAGGAATTGACTGGAAGCTTTATTTGATTCCTGTAAATAATCCAGCAATCAGGAGGGATCAAAGCAGATGAAGACAGACTCTACCTTGCATAGTATAAATTACGTTACTAACAGCACGCCTATTATAAACAATGGAAACTGGGTAAGAAAAATGTACCAATATTCTCAGTGTTGCTTCTAAATCTCTCCATGAGCTTGCCCCACACTGTATCAGGAATCCCCGCCAGATATATGACCTCATACATGTCCCCCTCCTCCATTTACCTTTGCTTCTCATTTGCTGCTCAGTCTGTGCCACCAGGCTGGATCATGCTGGACTTGGCCCATTTCTCTTGAGTCACACCACCCAAAAGGGTCCTGCAGACACATTAACCTTACCCAGTTGTACAGCTCCCTATAACCTTGAGGCCCTACTGGTGCAGTAATGTCATGAGGTGGATCAGGCTGTGAGTGGCAAATAGACCTCGGGTAGTGCAGACTGAGGCCTCCCTCAGAACTGTCCCAGTGGCCTTCGGGCAGCTGGTGCTATTAAACAGCCTCTACACTGCTGGACACTTGCAGGCAATGGGAAGGAAAAAATAAACAAAATGTTAGCAGCCCAATCATGAACAAGAGAAAATCTGCGGATGCTGAAAATCCAAGCAACACACACACACACAATGCTGAAGGAACTCGGCAGGCCAGGCAGCATCTATGGAAAAGAGTAAACAGTCGACGTTTCAGGCTGAGACCCTTCATCAGGACTGGAGGACAAAAAGGTGAGATCACTGAGGTGTGGGTGCAAGGGTAGCAGAATGTTCTGCCTCAGAGATGCCTCAAATGTTAGAAGCTATTAGTTAAAGAGCTTTTTAAAATAATAAATTCACTTAAAATAATTAACTGTGTAAATTAACTAATACATTAATATTAATTGAAATTAGGTAATAATAAAGCTTACCTTTCATTCTGTTTTTAATGGAACTCGTTAAGATGACGGGGACTATGCTGGATACACCAGCTCTGGCCAGCATAAACAAGAGGGGACAGGTACAAGGGATATCTAGTCCCTTGGTTCAAGCCCTCATGGAACACTCCAAAACTCAGTGCTGACAGAGAGCCCTGTCACATGTGTGATCTTCAGTGACTGACATACTTCCATACTGTAGCCAGCCAGTGGTCTATACATCTCCACACCTATCAATCAGCACAATCTTACCAACTGCTGCCTATACTGGTTGAGTGAATACACTCCTGCCCACTTATGCTAGTGTCCAAAGTGATTTATCAATATAGTACTTTGGAAAATCTGGAGCAAATAATCTCTATGTCTCAAAGCCAGAAAATGTTCAAAGTGGATGTTGCTTATTTTGAAGATTCTATTTTTTGTTTGTAGACTGGGTCCTTGTGGAATACAAAGACAGTAGGAAAGTACTCAAGCAGGGAAAAGGAAGGTCAAAAAGGACTGTGAAATGTCTTTGGTAAGAAGAATCAATGAGAATCTCAAGGTATTTTATACCTCTATTGAGAAAAAGAGGATAACAAAGGAGAGGGCAGGTCCACTCTTGGATAAGTTCATGCTTGGAGTCAGAACAAATCACTAAAGTACTAAATGAGAACACAAGAGATTCTGCAGAGGCTGAAAATCCGAAGCAACACACACAAAATGCTGGAAGAACTCAGAAGGTCAGGCAGCATCTATGGAAATAAGTAGATAGTCAACGTTTCAGGCCGAGGCCCTTCTTCAGGACTATTTATTGAGGAGCAGGATTTGGAGCATAGTAGAAACAGAATGGGGCTTGCTAATGTGCATTAGCTAAGGTATGGTCTGCTTAAGGATGGTTAACTTGGCTTTGTACAGTCCAGGTCATGCCTTACCAACTTGAGATTTTTGAGGCCATGATGAAGGTGCTTGATAAGGGTAAGGCACTAGATGTTACTTACATTACTTTAGGAATGCATTTGATAGATGCAGTTGAATCAGAAGACAAAGATGCATGGGATCCAGGGTGAATTAGAAATTTGGATTTGGATCTGGCTTGCCCAGAGAAGACAGGGAGTCGGGGTGGAAGGCTGGCATTTTGGCTAGTGACCCGTGACCAGTGGTGTTTGCAAGGATTTGTGCAACATATCAGTTATTTTGATGAAAGTGTAGATGGGTGGATTATCCGTTTGAGGATGACAGGTAGAGTTTAATCAAGGTAAGTGTGAGGTGCCGAACTTTGTAGTGAAATGAAAGAAAGTATACAATTAATAGTAGGCCCTTTTAATATCAATGAGGTACAGAGGGACCATGTCCAGGTCCAAAGATCTTGGAAAATGGCTACAGAAGTGGATGAGGCTGTAAAGAAGGCATATGGTCTACTTACCTTTATTGGTAGAGGTGATGAGTATAACAGTAAAGAAGTCATGTGCTGCAGCTACATAAAACATTGGTCAGGCCACACTTGGAGTATTGGATGTAGTTCCAGTTGCCCTGTTATAGGAAGGATGTAGAGACTGAGGCAAGGGTGCAGAAGTGGTTTACTGGGATGCTGCCTAGATTAGAGGGCATGAGTCTGGACAAACTTGAGTTGTTCTCCCTAGAGCATTTGAGGCTGAGTGGAGACCTGATAGAGGATTTTTAAAAAATTATGACAGCATAGATAGGGTAGTCAGAATCTTCTCCCTCGAGTAGAAATGTCAAACACTGGAGGATACACTTTTAAGTCTAGAGGGAGGATGCTTAGAGATGATGTGAGGGGCAAAGTTTCTATACAGAGAACGGTAGGTGTCTGGAATAGTGGAAGCAGGCAGTTTGGTTGAGTTTAACAGGCTTTTAAATAGACACATGTATAAGAAGGGAATTGAAGGATATGGATGATTTAGTATATTGAGTATAAATTGGTATCAGGATCAGTACATCATGGGCCAAATGCCTGCTTAGCACTATACTGTTCTAAGTTCTATGTTCTATTTTTTGCACTATAAGATAGCCAGTTTTGAAGAGGTCTTTTGACAGGAGGGGAAAAACACCTGTTTAGTTTTCCAGCAAATGTCAATGGCATCGTCCAGTGGAGACCAAACCAAATTTGAGTTTAAATTAATTACTTCAAACTCCCATGTTACAAAGTGCATTATGGTAATCAAGACTACACTTTATTGCCTTGGAGTTAACCAATGACTACAAATTGTTTCAGTATAAATGTTACTAATAGTTTCTGTACAGTATTTACATTTTTGAAAGTTATGAAATTCATTATAAAGGCATTATTGATCTGTATACACAGAGAGGAGGATAGAAAAGCAGTAAAGTTGAATAAATTGAATTTTCTGCAAATCAGAGAAAAGATCAAAGTTCAGGATTGCCTCAGCAGAGTATTCTGGTCATTGGCACAAGAAACAGAGTTACTTATCACACGGTAATCAAGTATCATTTTTCCACTTTTCACAATAAATCTGGGCTGCCAAACATACGAGTGTCATAAGGCGGTGGCTGGGAACGGACCCAAGTGCAAGACACAGACACTGAAGTACTAGGGACAGGACTAGGATACAGGCTGAGGGCAAGGACATGGACAGGAAAACCAGGAACCTGGAACAGGACTGAACAAGAGAGCTAGGAGCCCGGGCTTGGACTCCGAGCCAGAGACTGGACAAGGACCCAGTACCTGGGTCTTGCCTCTGGCTCAGACCACAGAACTAGGCAAGGACAAGGCTTGGCAGGCAGGCAGGACGAGGCTGGAGTCTTCAGGCTTGAGGCTAGGCAGGAAGCTGGAGTCTTCAGGCTTGAGGCTAGGCAGGAGGCTGGAGTCTTCAGGCTTGAGGCTAGGCAGGAGGCTGGAGTCTTCAGGCTTGAGGCTAGGCAGGAGGCTGGAGTCTTCAGGCTTGAGGCTAGGCAGGAGGCTGCTGTCTTCAGGCTTGAGGCTAGGCAGGCTCCTCCTGGGCAGGGTGCGGATCACCACCCGACAGAGGCAAGGGACAGGAAGGGACAGAACCAACCACAGGTAACGGCAATACGGCCTGGCTTACCTGGGCGGAGGCAAGGGACAGGAAGGGAGCTAGGTACAGGGTGGCTCCAGGACAAGTCTGCAGGTGAGACAAGGTGAGAGTTACCAGCAAGGCAAGGCAAGGCTTCGGGCAAAGCAAGGCGAGACGAGACGAGAACTTCAGGCGAGGCAAGGGTTACCGGCAAGACAAGGCAGGGCTTCAGGTGAGGAAACAGAAGGCAGAGCAAGGGATACAAGGAATAAGGACAAGAACAATCCAGAAGCCACACCCTGCTGTCTGAAGGTATTTATGCAGCCAGCCCCAACGAGCATCAGCTGCCTCAATTAGCTCAACAAGAACAGAAACAGGGTAGTCAGGAAAACCTGGAGCAAGGGTCGATGGACCGGATCATGAACCGGAATACGGACTTCACTGACCGGACCATGACATTGATAATGCCCTGCCAAAGGGGCATTCCTTTAGTGCCCCCTTAAAGTCTGTTTTTACTGAAGACAATCAGAGCCTTTAAATGTAGAGAATTCCAAAGGATCATCACCCTCTGAGTTTAGAAAATCTACCACTTCTGATTCAGGTGTGCATTTTATGTTGCAACATTATTGTGTCTGTCAGTGAAGGAACGCAGTGAAGGTGGGAGATACAGCAGCACCTCTGAAAATGAAGTCTGTTTCATGCCCATCTGAGTGTAGTTAGTCAGCAAACAGTCGATTTAAACAGACCCCCTAGTGTGACTGCAAGTTGCATTATAAAATGTAATCACAAATGCAATGGATGGACAATAGTTGCATGACTGAATTATTTGTGCAACATCAATAGCAATAGCAATAACAGGTTAAAAAAACTGTCAAAATATTGCTTGCAACCTCATTTTTGTTTCCTTTTCAGTATATTCAGCAAGTTGTGAATTGATTGAATGAAGATAAAGACAAAAAGTTATTGAGGAACTTGAAAATCTTTTGATTCTTTAATGACTTTTCATTATAGAACATAGACATAGAATATTACAGCACAGTACAGGCCCTTCAGCCCACAATGTACTGATCTTTTAATCTACTCTAAAATCAATCTAACCCTTCCGTTCTACATAGCCCAGCATTTTCTGTCATCCATGTGTCTACCTGAGAGTCTCTTTAATGTCCCTAATATATCTGCCTCCATCACCATTCCAGGCTGGGTGTTCCATGAACCCACCACTCTCTGTTGAAAAAAAGCTTACCTCTGACATCCCCCTTATACATTCATTCAATCACCTTAAAATTATGTCTTCTGGTATTAGGAAAATAGCTTATCTGATCTACTCCACTCTTATAAATTCCAAGGTTGGCTTCCTCAAGAGTAGAGTTGATCTCGGGTAGGCCAACATGGGAACTTTCATCTCTTATGCAGGGATGGGAATATCCATAATTC
Source organism: Mobula birostris (assembly GCF_030028105.1). NCBI lineage: Eukaryota > Metazoa > Chordata > Chondrichthyes > Myliobatiformes > Myliobatidae > Mobula > Mobula birostris. The sequence continues at coordinate 110,691,517 of NC_092378.1, forward strand.
TACCTCATTCAGATCAGCCCCTCAGTGTTGTTACATTTTGTTTCTCAGAAATTATTTTGTCCTGCACAAAATTCACCACTAAATCTTCATTTTTTTCCTAACTGTGTGGAAGGGCAAAAACACCTTTTCTTGGCTTCTGTATTTATTTTACTGTTTCCTCACTTGCAAAATTCTAATAAAAAATCGATTATTTACAACCTACTAACATACTGTTATTCCATGGATTATCTCTTCTTTCTTCCCATACAAACCATTTTTGTTTATAACCGCAAACAACAGGAATTCTGCAGATGCTGGAATTTCAAGCAACACACATCAAAGTTGCTGGTGAACGCAGCAGGCCAGGCAGCATCTCTAGGAAGAGGTAGAGCCGACGTTTCAGGCCGAGACCCTTCGTCAGGACTAACTGAAGGAACAGTTAGTAAGAGATATGAAAGTGGGAGGGGAAGGGGGAGATCCAAAATGATAGGAGAAGACAGGAGGGGGAGGGATGGAGCCAAGAGCTGGACAGGTGATTGGCAAAGGGGATATGAGAGGATCATGGGACAGGAGGCCCAGGGAGAAAGACAAGGGCGGGGGGGGACCTAGAGGATGTGCAAAGGGTATAGTCAGAGGGACAGAGGGAGAAAAAGGAGAGTGAGAGAAAGAATGTGTGTGTAAAAATAAATAACGGATGGGGTACGAGGGGGAGGTGGGGCATTAGCGGAAGTTAGAGAAGTCAATGTTCATGCCATCAGGTTGGAGGCTACCCAGAAGGAATATAAGGTGTTGTTTCTCCAACCTGAGTGTGGCTTCATCTTTATAGTAGAGGAGGCTGTGGATAGACATGTCAGAATGGGAATAGGATGTGGAATTAAAATGTGTGGCCACTGGGAGATCCTGCTTTCTCTGGCGAACAGAGCATAGGTGTTCAGCAAAGAGGTCTCCCAGTCTGCGTCGGGTCTCGCCAATGTATAGAAGGCAATGTATAGAAGGTCACCTCCAACAGGATCCCACCACTAAGCACATCTTTCCCTCCCCCCGTCTCTCTGCTTTCCGCAGGGATCGCTCCCTACACGACTCCCTTGTCCATTCGTCTCCCCCCATCCCTCCCCACTGATCTCCCTCCTGGCACTTATCCTTGTAAGCAGAATAAGTGCTACACATGCCCTTACACTTCCTCCCTTACCACCATTCAGGGCCCCAGACAGTCCTTCCAGGTGAGGCGACACTTCACCTGTGAGTCGGCTAGGGTGATATACTGCATCCGGTGCTCCCGATGTGGCCTTCTATACATTGGCGAGACCCAACGCAGATTGGGAGACCGCTTTGCTGAACACCTGCGCTCTGTCCGCCAGAGAAAGCAGAATCTCCTAGTGGCCACACATTTTAATTCCACATCCCATTCCCATTCTGACATGTCTATCCACGGCCTCCTCTACTGTAAAGATGAAGCCACACTCAGGTTGGAGGAATAACACCTTATATTCCATCTGGGTAGCCTCCAACCTGATGGCATGAACATTGACTTCTCTAACTTCCGCTAATGCCCCACCTCCCCCTCGTACCCCATCCGTTATTTATTTTTACACACACATTCTTTCTCTCACTCTCCTTTTTCTCCCTCTGTCCCTCTGACTATACCCTTTGCCCATCCTCTAGGTCCCCCCCCCTTGTCTTTCTCCCTGGGCCTCCTGTCCCATGATCCTCTCATATCCCCTTTGCCAATCACCTGTCCAGCTCTTGGCTCCATCTCTCCCCCTCCTGTCTTCTCCTATCATTTTGGATCTCCCCCTCCCCCTCTCACTTTCATATCTCTTACTAACTCTTCCTTCAGTTAGTCCTGACAAAGGGTCTCAGCCTGAAACATCGACTGTACCTCTTCCTAGAGATGCTGCCTGGCCTGCTGCGTTCACCAGCATCTTTGATGTGTGTTGGTTTGTTTATAACCCCTCATTTCATTTTATTTAACTACTTTTCCTCGCAATTTTTGATCTACCAATGGTTTTTATATTAGCTCTCCGACATACTGTCTTTATATCCTCTGGCATTGTATCTGACTTCTTCAGACAATGCTTGACAATGTTTCTCCTAAAACAGACAGCTTCAGACCTCTTGAACAGCAGTTTAACAAGCTGGAATTAAACACTAAATTGCCCTGTGCAAGAAGAGTGGTTACCAAATTCACTAATGATACCCTCTTTCATTATGACCACAATTTACTAAACTTTTAAATATATTTTCTACTCTTGCACAATCTGTCCTTCTTCATCAGGTCTCCTTGGCTCCCCATCTTCATCAGTTTTCTTTCTCCCTGCTTCTGAAATGCCTACTTCAATGACAATGACGGGTCAAGAGGTTTTGCTGCAAGAGGACTTGAAGCACAGATGCCGATGAAAATCGGTGGTGAAAAAAATCATAAAAGAGAAGTTGACATTAACAAACTCTTTGAAAAATGGCAGAATTATCTCAGAATGACAAAAAATAGGACAGCTGAACAGATCATTTTGAAGATATGGTAACAGAAAGCACGGTCACAGCATTTCAGTAATGGATATGTAACTCACTTTCAGTATGATGGAATGAGTCAATATCCATTTGAACGGTCTTTTGTCCGAAACATTAACACTGTTTCTCCTTTCACAAGTCCTACTACCTGAGCTGCTGAATGTTTCATCATTGACTGTTCTTGTTCGAGACACCAGCATTCAGTCACCTCCAGTATATAGTCTGTCTTAATGGCAAAATAGTTTATATTCCAGAACGTACGTACGTACGTACGTGTGTGTGTGTGTGTGTGTGTGTGTGTGTGTGTGTGTGTGTGTGTGTGTGTGTGCGCGCGCGCGCGTGTACGCGCACGCGCGCGTTTTTTTAATCGATTCATTAGATTGTGTGGATTGTGGACATCCAATGTCGAAACCGAGTTATCTCTGAACTGAAGAAACTGTTAAAGAACCAACATATTGCCGGGTCTGAAGTCACATATATTTAGATCTGAAAGGAACAGCAGAAGTAATTTCTGTGGTGCATTCGGAAATGAAGCGATTTTTACGACCACGGAGCGGTCGATTC